>NC_066270.1:15292000-16615000 GCF_905404315.1 Leptidea sinapis | reverse complement strand
CTAATTCGTAACCCCCTACATGTCATTACTAACCAATTAACTGTCATCTCCTCTACCCCCCCCCCTCTAACAAAATCTTCCCTATCCCAATATTGTTCCCCACGAAACCTCCCCCCCCCCCCCGGTTTACCTCACCCCCCTTGGCCCTATATCAGGGACCAAGGCAGCTAGGGTAGTCGAGTTTGGGCTCGCCTAAACCGCGATTTTAAGCTCTTTCGATTGGCCCCGGCAGAATTGCAAATTGTTATTTGTTTTTAATTATAAGATTTTTTAAAATTACTACTTTTGTACAGTTGTTTTAGACTTGTATTTCACCGTGGAATAGCCGTGTTTGGGCTTGTCGGAATCGGGAGACCTAGCTCTACCTATTGGTCACGGTGAAATTTGTACATTTTGAAAAAAAAAAAAAAAAAAAAAAAAAATTTTTTTTTGTAAATTTGTAATTATTATTTTTTGTGTTTCCTGTTACATTTGTTTTTATCGTTATACTATTAATTGTTTATCTTAATTGTTATCGTTAATAATAGTTTGATCAGCCATGTCAGCGCCCAGCAGGATTTAGATCAATCAGAGCAGGCGAGAGGGACACGTCTGCTTCAGCAACGGTCACACGACGGCCATCCTCGGACCCTGGAAAGGTCAAAACAGCAACCACCCGTAGGTCCGAGGCGGGGGAGGTGTCCTCCTTTGCTGGGAGCGAGTTCGGTGCGGGCTCAGGTAGTAAGCCGGGTAGTGCAACCATGGCGCATGCACACCAATGGGAGGCGGGGTCGGGTTTTCACACTCCGCCATCCGGTGGACGATCTAGCAGCGCCAGGGGACCCGAGAGCCCCACTTCCGCTCTCTTAAAGGACGCCAACCGGATTTACCAGCGGGCGAAGGACGACCTGGAAAAATCCGGCAATATAAAAGGCTCGATCAAAACATCGGTGATCGAAGGCCTCAACTTTTTGTATGAGGCCACACTGCAAGTGAACAATGTGCGGCGTGACCTCCAATTAGAGGTCGAAAATTTAAAGAAGAGGCACGCAGAGGATATCTCCAGGAGGGAGTCCAGCCACGCGGAGCAGATAGAGCTCCTGACGCACCGGTTGGATAGGGCGGATGTGGGGGGGCAAACGGCGGAGTTGCGGAAGGAGCTGGAGGCACTCCGTCGTGTGGTCGAGTTTGATGTCATCAAACAGATTGACAACATCAAGGCCAGCCCCTCTCCACCCCCCCTGCAGCTGGGCTCCCTGGTGGAAGAACTGAAATCCATGCGTAGGGAGGCAACGGACATGCTTGCGGAGGTGCGAGCTCTGGGAGCAAAGTCATCAAAGCTCCTGGAGGAGCCAGTTACAGGCTCAAGCATCACTTTCTTATGCGGCGATGGCTGCCAAAGTGCCGGCTAAGTCCGGCCACTCAATCATGGTAACTAGTGACTCGCCAGAGGACACTAGTGACAATGTTGTCACCAAGATTAGAGTGGCCGTCGACCCGACAAAGACCGGTACAAAGGTGGACAGTGTCCGCAAAGTCCGGAATAAGAAGGTGGTGCTAACCTGCGGCACAAAGAGTGAGGTGGAGGCTGTGAAGAAGCGGCTTGGGGCAAATTCGGGCCTCAAAGTTCAGGAGGCGAGGGGGAGGGACCCGATGATAATCATCAGGGACGTGCTCTCTTGCCTAAAGGACGATGAGGTCACCGCGGCCCTAAAGGCCCAAAACAAAGAGCTCTTCACAGGCCTCCAAAAGGACCACCAAAAAATGGAAACATGTTTCCGCCGCAGGTGCCGAAACCCGCACCTCGCACATGTGATCCTGCGGGTGGCCCCTCAGCTGTGGCGTCGACGGGGGGTCTGTCCACCTTGATCTCAAGAGGTCGAAGGTGGAGGACTTCTCGCCGCTCATCCAGTGCTCAAAGTGTTTAGCCTTTGGGCACGGGCGGCGCCACTGCAAAGAGTCGACTGACCTTTGCAGTCACTGCGGGGGACCACACGTCAGGAGCGAATGCCCCGACTATGTCGTGGGGGAGCCGCCCAGCTGCATTAACTGCCGTCACGCTAAGCTGGACAAGACGGACCACGGTGCGTTCAGCGGTGACTGTCCGGTGAGGCGGAAATGGGATGCCATTGCCCGCCTTGGCGTGAGCTACTGCTGAGGGCACCGCGGTGATAAATCCAGGAGGTCGCGGGCCCAAGGATGCTGCTTCAAGGCACATGATACAGGTAAACCTGCAGCGGAAGCGATTGGCAACCGATGAGCTGATGGCAGAAGCTGTCAGCCAGAAGGTAAGCCTGGCACTGCTGCAGGAACCCTATACAGGTAGTCAAGGTGCCTTGAAGCGATACCCAGGGGTTCGCGTCTATCAAATGGACCAGGGGATAACTAGGACCAACCCCGCAAAGGCCGCAATAGCGGTCTTTGATAAAGACCTCCAGGTAAGGTGTGACCCGAGCCTCCAGTCGGAGAACATAGTGGCAATCACCATAGAGTTCTCCGACTGGACACTTGGAATAGTGTCCGCTTACCTGGAAGGGGACAAACCCCTGGATCCATACCTGGAACGTCTGTCCAGCGTCCGATCCAAGCTGGGAACCTTGAGTGTTGTGATCGGAGGTGACTTCAACGCGTGGAGCCCATGGTGGGGTAGCACGGACGAGGATCACCGGGGAGCTGAATTGGCTGGATACTTTGATGATCATCAGCTGCACATCCTTAATACCGGAACCGAACCCACCTTCCAAGTGGTTCGAGGAGGTCGGCTTTGCACAAGCAGAGTCGACATTACGGTGTGCAGCCAAAGTATCCTGCCAAGGATGGAATCCTGGTGGGTGGACCCCGCTATGGTAAGCTCCGATCACAACGCTCTAAGGATAGGCCTCCGCGCTGGTCGTGCGAAAGCACCCGGCCCAGCACCAACCACTCGGATATATAACACGCGAAAGGCAAACTGGGATAAGTTCCGAAAGGAACTTATCCTACAGTTCGAAAGCCGCCAAATCCGAGTGGAAAGAGTGTCGGCCATAACCGCCCCCGAGGACATCGAAAACGTTGTCCTCGAATACCAGGAGGCGGTCCGACAAGCGTGTGAGGCCGCGATCCCAAAGCTGAACCGAACACTGAAGTATGAACCTCCATGGATGACCTCCGAACTTCGGGTCCTGCAGCGAGATGCGGTCACTAAAAAGAGACGCATACGCTGCGCGGCCCCAACAAGGAGGGAATTCGTCATTCGACAGTACCTAGAAGCTAGGGAGAAATATGAGTCTGCCGCGCAAGCGGCGCAGACCCATAGCTGGAAGGAGTACTGTACCGCGCAAACAGGCGAAAGCCTGTGGGACGGAATCTACAGAGTCCTCCGTCAAAGCTCGAAAAAGCAAGAAGACAAACTTCTTGTGAGAGACGGAGTGACTCTTGATCCCAAGCAAAGTGCAGAACTCCTTGCAGCTACGTTCTTCCCGGACGACAGGCTGGAGGATGACACTCCCGTACATTCTGCAATAAGGAGGGGAGCGGACCGTCCGCTGTGCGAGTTAGCCTGTGCAGCGGATGATCCGCCCTTCACCATTGCGGAACTCAGGGAGGCGGTTCATGACTTCAGTGCTCGCAAAGCTCCTGGATCGGATGCGTTTACGGCAGACATCAGTGCAAAAAGCATTGAGGCAGATGAACGGCTCTTCCTAGAGATAGCCAACAGGTGCCTCGCTGTGGGATACTTCCCGAAGCCCTGGAAGCGTGCGGCAGTCGTGACACTTCCCAAACCGGGGAAATCCGACTACCATCATCCAAAGTCTTACCGTCCGATTGGACTTTTGTCAGTCCACGGTAAGACTTTGGAAAAGATGATGGTACGCCGGATAAAGTGGCACGTACTGCCGACGATTAACCCGGGCCAATTCGGTTTTATGCCACAGCGGAGCACTGAAGATGCCCTCTTTGCCTTGATCGAGCACATCAGAGCTGAGGTCAGGGCAAAGAGGGTAGTATTGATGGTGTCTCTAGACATAGAGGGGGCATTCGACAGCGCCTGGTGGCCAGCTATTAAACATCAGCTGGCCGCCAGGAAATGCCCCCGAAATCTGTACTCCACCGTGTGCAGTTACCTCAATGACCGCGAGGTCATTATTCGTTATGCGGGCGCCGAGTGCGTGAGGCCCACAACCAAGGGGTGCGTTCAGGGATCGATTGGGGGGCCCATATTCTGGAACCTCCTGATTGATCCGTTGCTGGGCGCCCTCGAGGAAGAGGGCCTACGCGTGCAAGCCTTCGCCGACGACGTAGTGCTCGTCTTCTCGGGCTCCTCTCCGGAGACTATCGCGCGGACCGCTAACTCCGTCCTCCGGCGGGTCTACGGCTGGGGCTTGGACAACAAGCTGCGATTTGCTCCACACAAGACCAACGCCATGGTGATTACCAAGAAACTGAAAATAACACCTATTCAGATCACCATGGGCGGCGAAAGTATAAAGATGGTCACAGAAACCAAAATCCTGGGTCTTATTATTGACCACAGGTTGTCTTTCAAGCCGCACGTCGCCGACGTTTGCCGAAAGGCAACGGCCATTTATGGCCAATTGTCAAGGGCGGCCAAGACAACCTGGGGTCTGAACCCAGAGGTGGTGAGGACCATCTACATCGCCGCTGTGGAGCCAATCGTACTTTACGCTTCAAGCGTCTGGGTCCCAGCCGTAGATCAAGTCGGAGTGCGGAAATTGCTGGACGCAGTTCAGCGAGGGTTCGCGCGGAAGATCAGCCGGGCCTACAAAACCGCCAGTTTGAGTGCGGCGCTGATCCTGTCAGGTATCTTGCCACTCGACCTGAGGATCCGAGAGGCGGCAGAATTGTACCGATATAAAAGGGGTGAGGACATTGATGATATGGCAGACAGGAAGGCTGAACAGCGGGTTAGCTTCCTGGATGCTCCCCATCCAGCCCTCGCTCCTGAGGTAGAGTTCTGTTGTCTCGAGGAAACTCAGACCGAGACCGACGTGGTAGAGGTGCAGGATGACCCAGGAGAAGGAGAAGGTTACCTGCAAGTCTACACCGACGGCAGCAAGATACAGGGCAGGGTTGGAGCCGGCATCTCATACAGGCGGCGAGGCTTGGAAGTCAGAGCAAGAAAACTCAAATTGGAGAATTATTGCTCTGTCTTCCAAGCCGAAATGTGCGCAATTTCGAAGGCTATCGAGGACATCTTGAAGATGCCCGACATGAAGGTCGAGATCCTTAGCGACTCCAGGTCGTCGCTGGAGCTGCTAAGGGATCGATCTTCGTTCCACCCGATAGCCTTCGAAATCAAAAACTTGATCCGGCGGGCTCGAGAAATGGGTAAAACCATTCGGTTCCGCTGGGTTCGGGCGCATGTAGGTATTGAGGGGAACGAGAGGGCTGATCACTTGGCGAAGGACGCGGCGCTCCATTCGAAATTGAGGGCTGCATACGATGGAGTGCCGATTTCAACTCTTCGCCGTAAGATCCGAGCCAAGACCCTCGAGGTCTGGCAGGAGCGCTACACCACGGGTCAAACCGCGAGTGTCACAAAAGCGTTTCTGCCAGACGTCGTGGCGTCTTATAAGTTGGTTAGGGAGGACCCTTTCTCCGCTTTGATGGCCCAAATCATCACGGGCCATGGCGGCTTCTCGGCGTATCTCCACCGGTTTGGCCTGAAGGATAGCCCAGTGTGCATTTGCGACGGTCGTACCGACGAAAGCGCATTGCACCTGGTGCTCGAATGCCCCAGGTTCGGCCGGTGGAGATGCGACCTAGAGGTGGAAAGCGGAATGGCCGTTACTGAGGCAAACCTTCCAGCCCTTATGGTGAAGCCGTGGAGAGACGCTCTTGTAAAATTTTGTACAAAAATCCTAGCTGACGTGCTGCCACGAAATGGCAGTAATATAAAAATTAAAATAACCTAGTCCGTAAGTTGTATGTATAAAATGTTAAAAGTCTGTTAGTATAAGTAATATAGTATTATAAGTATTTGTATAGTCTCATGTAGTATTTGTATAATCAATAAAATGTGTATAATGTATATAAAGGTTCCCTATATCAAGTATAGGGACCTGGATACAACCTTTGTCTGCAAAAAAAAAAAAAAAAAAAATATGTTAAGAAATTGTGTGTTAAATTATAGTTGTATATTTGAGTAGGTTAATAGTTATAATATGTGCACTTAAAATTTTTTGATTATTGTGTTTAGTCTTAAGTCTTAGTATGTAAGAATTATATAGTTTATAAATAAATGAAACGCCACCCCCAAACCCTGCAGCTCAATGGCAGGGAGGAAGTAGACGTAGCTAGTTCCTCGGCCCTGGGACGCAAGTCGCCAGGGATGGTAGGCCACTAGTTATTTAAAAAAAAAAAAAAAAAAAAAAAAACCTAACCTAACCTAACCTAACCTAACCTAACCTAACCTAACCTAACCTAACCTAACCTAACCTAACCTAACCTAACCTAACCTAACCTAACCTAACCTAACCTAACCTAACCTAACCTAACCTAACCTAACCTAACCTAACCTAACCTAACCTAACCTAACCTAACCTAACCTAACCTAACCTAACCTAACCTAACCTAACCTAACCTAACCTAACCTAACCTAACCTAACCTAACCTAACCTAACCTAACCTAACCTAACCTAACCTAACCTAACCTAACCTAACCTAACCTAACCTAACCTAACCTAACCTAACCTAACCTAACCTAACCTAACCTAACCTAACCTAACCTAACCTAACCTAACCTAACCTAACCTAACCTAACCTAACCTAACCTAACCTAACCTAACCTAACCTAACCTAACCTAACCTAACCTAACCTAACCTAACCTAACCTAACCTAACCTAACCTAACCTAACCTAACCTAACCTAACCTAACCTAACCTAACCTAACCTAACCTAACCTAACCTAACCTAACCTAACCTAACCTAACCTAACCTAACCTAACCTAACCTAACCTAACCTAACCTAACCTAACCTAACCTAACCTAACCTAACCTAACCTAACCTAACCTAACCTAACCTAACCTAACCTAACCTAACCTAACCTAACCTAACCTAACCTAACCTAACCTAACCTAACCTAACCTAACCTAACCTAACCTAACCTAACCTAACCTAACCTAACCTAACCTAACCTAACCTAACCTAACCTAACCTAACCTAACCTAACCTAACCTAACCTAACCTAACCTAACCTAACCTAACCTAACCTAACCTAACCTAACCTAACCTAACCTAACCTAACCTAACCTAACCTAACCTAACCTAACCTAACCTAACCTAACCTAACCTAACCTAACCTAACCTAACCTAACCTAACCTAACCTAACCTAACCTAACCTAACCTAACCTAACCTAACCTAACCTAACCTAACCTAACCTAACCTAACCTAACCTAACCTAACCTAACCTAACCTAACCTAACCTAACCTAACCTAACCTAACCTAACCTAACCTAACCTAACCTAACCTAACCTAACCTAACCTAACCTAACCTAACCTAACCTAACCTAACCTAACCTAACCAGTCTGTGTCGCACCTCTGACGAGTAAGCAGCAAAAACGCTTCGCTCCGTACTCGTAAAATATCATAAGTGGTAAATTTGTTACTTCAGTACCAGTGTTGTATATCCAACGACGCGTCTCGCGACGGCGAATCTAGTGGTGTAACTCCCACTAGGATATACAGTGAAAAAGTGGAAAAAAAGTGGAAATTGTTAAAAAACTGTGCACAAAAGTGTGAACGCTGCCTAAACTAGATCTTTTCCCCACCTTTTTCTTGATTGCGCACGGTGCGCGTTAGCGAGTTGCACATTTTGAGGCCTCTCCCGGATTTTTCCGACTACGGGTTCGGGAGATAACCGGGATAGAGTGAAATTGGGTGTGGCTCGAGGTACCTCAAAACGTTGTTGCCCCCACAAGTGCGATATACCGTTGAACGCGTTGTGAAAATACCTGCTCAACGACACATCGGGTTTCGAAATCAAACGTGGGGAAAATAAGTTAATCAAGAAAAACCACCATAACCATAAAAAGGCAGCGTTCCCTCTTAAATAACTTAAAAACTAAAGCGGTGACATATAAGTTTCTGTACACCAAACGATAGGTCTCATTGAGACGCATCTTTTGACCCATCATTTAGATTTTTCCGGCCATCGGTGGCGCTACAATCGCCAATTTTCACCGAAACCGCGTGGCACGAGGTCGGAGATCCCGAGGGAGCAGCTCAGCGTGCGATACGTCTCTGGATAGATCTCAAGACAAGGAACAAGCGGCCGCTTCGAGCAGCTCAATCGGACCACTCCACGCGACACCAGCCCGCCGGGAAGATCTGGACAGAAAAACCGGGATATCTCGGGAACGGTGCGTCCTAGCCCATTTTTGACCCCGGGCCTGGATATACACAGTGTGTATATCTGGTCTTTTTCCCCTTTTCATGTCCTACTAGATCCTTTTTTCAAAATTTAAAAATTCCTGATTTTGTAAATATCCCAAAAAATTTGCTAAATTTCGAAATTATCAAAATTTTAAAATTAAATAACTCCGGTACGGATTAAAATTTTGTAAATTTGACACCGGATCCAGGTACAGTTTGTTAAGAAGCATTTGGCTCATCTATAAAAAAACTTGATCCCATACCCAACCCCCCCTCCTACTTACCCCCCCACCCCAAATTCCTTCTCTCACCGTTCCCAGATTAACTAGAATTAGAGAAATTAGTTATAGTTGTATATATATTTCAAAGCTGTAATTTAATTGTGTATTTTACCTAAATTTTGCTGCCGTTTTCCCAAAGCACAAGGATGTCATCCACATACAAATCGACACGAACCTTACGGTGCACCGACCGAGAAACGATTACCGCGACAACCGCGAAACGCCCATCGTCAGACCCTGGAAGGGTGAAAGCAGTCCCATGCCGTCGCATCGAGGCTGGGGAGGGTTCCTCCTTCTCCGGAAGTGAATTTGGGGCGGGGTCGGGTTCACGACCTGAAAGTGGCACCCTGGCGCAAGCGCTCCAAAGAGAGGCGGATGCGGCTTTCCGCACCCCGCCATCTGGAGATCGGCGTGGTAGCGTCGGGGGGCCCGAGAGCCCGACCGCAACCCTTTTAAAAACGGCGAACGGAGTTTACCTGCGGGCCAAAGAGGAACTGGAGAAATCCGGTAACTTGAAGGGTTCTATAAGGGCGACCGTACTGGACGGCCTGAACTTTTTATACGAGGCCACCCTCCAGGTAAACAGTGCGCGACGTGACGTCCTACTGCAAGTCGAGCACCTGCAGCGAAGGCACGCGGAGGACGTTGCAAGGAGGGAGTCCAGTCACGCGGAGCAGATCTTGCTCCTTACGCAGCGGCTGGAGAATTCAGATGTGGGGGGGCAGACGGCGGAGTTGCGAAAGGAGTTGGAGGCACTCCGCCGTGTAGTCGAATTCGACGTTATTGCCGAGATGGGGAAAATCAAGCTCCCCCCTCCACCCGCTGCGAAACTGGGCCCCCTTCTCGAAGAGTTAAAGGGAATGCACAAGGACGCTGTGAAGATGTTGGATGAGGTGCGCGACCTAGGAGCCAAAACGTCTAAGCTCCTAGAGGAGCCCACAAGGGCTCAGGCGCTGCCTTCCTACGCGGCGATGGCTGCAAAGGCACCTGTCAAGTCCGGCCACTCGATAGTGGTGACCAGCGAGTCACCAGAAGACTCGAGTGACAATGTGGTCACCAAGATCAGGAAGGCCGTTGACCCAACAAGGACCGGCGCCAAAGTGGACAGCGTACGCATGGTCCGAAATAGGAAGGTGGCGCTGACATGCGGCACTAAGGGTGAGGTGGAGGCCGTGAAGACGCGGCTCGGGGCTAGTTCGGGCCTCAAGGTCCAGGAGGCGAGAGGAAAAAACCCGATGATTATCATCAGGGACGTCCTCTCTTGCCTCAAGGACGAGGAGGTCATTGCGGCCTTACGAGCTCAGAACAAAGAGCTCTTCGCCGGCCTCCATAAAGACCACCAAACGGTGGAGGCATGCTTCCGCCGAAGGTGCCGCAACCCGCACCTCACACATCTTGTCTTGCGGGTGGCCCCTCCGCTATGGCGCCGCATGGTTGACGGGGGATCTGTCCACCTCGATCTTAAGCGATCAAGGGTGGAGGACTTCTCGCCGTTGATCCAGTGCTCAAAGTGTCTAGCCTTTGGGCACGGGCGGCGCCACTGCAAAGAGTCTTCGGACCTCTGCAGCCACTGCGGGGGGCCACACGTGAGAAGTGAGTGCCCCGATTATGTCATAGGAGAGCCGCCCAGCTGTGTCAACTGTCGACACGCTAAGCTGGACAAGACGGATCACGGTGCATTCAGCGGCGACTGTCCGGTGAGGCGGAAATGGGATGCCATTGCCCGCCTCGGCGTGAGTTACTGCTGAGGGCACCGCGGTCATAAATCCAGGTGGTCGCGGGCCCAGGGATGCTGCTTCGAGGCACATGATACAGGTAAACCTGCAGCGGAAGCGATTGGCAACCGATGAACTGATGGCGGAAGCTGTCAGTCAGAAGGTGAGCCTGGCACTGCTGCAGGAACCCTACACAGGTAATCAAGGTGCCTTGAAGCGGTATCCGGGGGTCCGCGTCTTTCAGATGGACCAGGGGATAAGTAAGACCAATCCCGCAAAGGCCGCAATAGCGGTCTTTGATAAAGACCTCCAGGTTGGGTGTGACCCGAGCCTCCAGTCGGAGAACATAGTGGCAATTACCATAGAGTTCTCCGACTGGACACTTGGAATAGTGTCCGCCTACCTGGAAGGGGATAAACCCCTGGTTCCATACCTGGAACGTCTGTCCAGCGTCCGATCCAAGTTGGGAACTTTAAGTGTTGTGATCGGAGGTGACTTCAATGCGTGGAGCCCATGGTGGGGAAGCGCAGACGAGGACCACCGGGGAGCCGAATTGGCAGGATACTTCGACGACAACCAGCTGCACATCCTCAACACCGGTACCGAGCCAACATTCCAAGTGGTTCGGGGAGGTCGGCTCTGTACAAGCAGAGTCGACATCACGGTGTGCAGCCGAAGTATCTTGTCAAGGATGGAGTCCTGGAGGGTGGACCCCGACATGGTCAGTTCCGATCACAACGCTATAAGAATAGGACTCCGCGCTGGCCGTGCAAAAGCACCCGGCCCAGCACCAACCACTCGGATATATAACACACGCAAGGCAGACTGGGATAAGTTCCGAAAGGAACTAATCTTACAGCTCCAAAAGCGCCAGATCCGAGTGGAAAGAGTGTCGGCCGTAACCGCCCCCGAGGACATCGAAACCGTTGTCCTCGAGTATCAGGAGGCGGTTCGCCAAGCGTGTGAGACCGCAATCCCAAAGCTGAAGCGAATGCTGAAATATGAACCTCCGTGGATGACTTCCGAACTTCGGGCCCTGAAGCGCGATGCGGTTACTAAGAAGAATCGCATCCGCTGCGCGGCCCCAATTAGGAGGGAATTCGTCGTCCGCCAGTATCTCGACGCCCGGGAAAAGTATGAGTCTGCCGCACAAGCGGCACAGACCCATAGCTGGAAGGAGTACTGCACCGCGCAAACAGGCGAAAGCCTGTGGGACGGCATCTACAGAGTCCTCCGTCAAACCTCGAAAAAGCAAGAAGATAAACTTCTTGTGAGGGACGGAGTGACTCTTGATCCCAAGCAAAGTGCAGAACTCCTTGCAGCTACGTTCTTCCCGGACGATAGAGTGGAGGACGACTCTCCCGTGCATTCCGCAATAAGGAGAGAGGCGGACCGCCCTCTGCGCGAGTTATCCTGCACAGAGGACGATCCGCCCTTCACCCTTGCGGAACTCAGGGAGGCGGTTCACGATTTCAGCGCTCGTAAAGCGCCTGGATCGGATGCGTTCACAGCTGACATCAGTGCCAAGAGCATTGAGGCAGATGAGCGGCTCTTCTTAGAGATAGCCAACAGGTGCCTCGCTGTGGGATACTTCCCGAAGCCCTGGAAGCGTGCGGCAGTCGTGACACTTCCCAAACCGGGAAAATCCGACTACCATCATCCAAAGTCTTACCGTCCGATTGGACTTTTGTCAGTCCACGGTAAGACTTTGGAAAAGATGATGGTACGCCGGATAAAGTGGCACGTACTGCCGACGATTAACCCGGGCCAATTCGGTTTTATGCCACAGCGGAGCACTGAAGATGCCCTCTTTGCCTTGATCGAGCACATCAGAGCTGAGGTCAGGGCAAAGAGGGTAGTATTGATGGTGTCTCTAGACATAGAGGGGGCATTCGACAGCGCCTGGTGGCCAGCTATTAAACATCAGCTGGCCGCCAGGAAATGCCCCCGAAATCTGTACTCCACCGTGTGCAGTTACCTCAATGACCGCGAGGTCATTATTTGTTATGCGGGCGCCGAGTGCGTAAGGCCCACAACCAAGGGGTGCGTTCAGGGATCGATTGGGGGGCCCATATTCTGGAACCTCCTGATTGATCCGTTGCTGGGCGCCCTCGAGGAAGAGGGCCTACGCGTGCAAGCCTTCGCCGACGACGTAGTGCTCGTCTTCTCGGGCTCCTCTCCGGAGACTATCGCGCGGACCGCTAATTCCGTCCTCCGGCGGGTCTACGACTGGGGCTTGGACAACAAGCTGCGATTTGCTCCACACAAGACCAACGCCATGGTGATTACCAAGAAACTGAAAGTAACACCTATTCAGATCACCATGGGCGGCGAAAGTATAAAGATGGTCACAGAAACCAAGATCCTGGGTCTTATTATTGACCACAGGTTGTCCTTTAAGCCGCACGTCGCTGACGTCTGCCGAAAGGCAACGGCCATTTATGGCCAATTGTCAAGGGCGGCTAAGACAACCTGGGGCCTGAACCCAGAGGTGGTGAGGACCATCTACATCGCCGCTGTGGAGCCAATCGTACTCTACGCTTCAAGCGTCTGGGTCCCAGCCGTAGATCAAGTCGGAGTGCGGAAGTTGCTGGACGCAGTTCAGCGAGGGTTCGCGCGGAAGATCAGCCGGACCTACAAAACCGCCAGTTTGAGTGCAGCACTGATCCTGTCAGGTATCTTGCCACTCGACCTGAGAATCCGAGAGGCAGCAGAATTGTACCGATATAAAAGGGGTGAGGACATTGATGGTATGGCAGACAGGAAAGCAGAACAGTGGGTTAGCTTCCTGGATGCTCCCCATCCAGCCCTCGCTCCTGAGGTAGAGTTCTGTTGTCTCGAGGAAACACAGGCCGAAACCGACGCGGTAGAGGTGCAGGATGACTCAGGAGAGGGAGAGGGTTACCTGCAAGTCTACACCGACGGAAGCAAGATACAGGGCAGGGTTGGAGCCGGAATATCATACAGGCGGCGAGGCATGGAAGTCAGAGCAAGAAAACTCAAGTTAGAGGATTATTGCTCTGTCTTCCAAGCCGAAATGTGCGCAATTTCGAAGGCTATCGAGGACATCTTGAAGATGCCCGACATGAGGGTCGAGATTCTTAGCGACTCCAGGTCGTCGCTGGAGCTGCTAAGGGATCGATCTTCATTTAACCCGATAGCCTTTGAAATTAAAAACCTTATCCGGCGGGCTCGAAATATGGGTAAAACCGTTCGGTTCCGCTGGGTTCGGGCACATGTAGGTATCGAGGGGAATGAGAGGGCTGATCACTTGGCGAAGGACGCGGCGCTCCACTCGAAATTGAGGGCTGCATACGATGGAGTACCGATTCCAACTCTCCGCCGCAAAATTAGAGCCAGGACCCTCGGCGTCTGGCAGGAACGCTATACCGCGGGTCAAACTGCAAGTGTTACAAAAGCGTTTCTGCCAGACGTCGTGGCGTCTTACAAGTTGGTCAGGGAGGAACCTTTCTCCGCCTTGATGGCCCAAATCATCTCGGGCCATGGCGGCTTCTCGGCGTATCTCCACCGGTTCGGCCTGAAGGATAGCCCAGTGTGCATATGCGACGGTCGAACAGACGAAAGCGCATTGCACCTGGTGCTCGACTGCCCCAGGTTTGGTCGGTGGAGATGCGACCTTGAGATAGAATGTGGCATGGCCGTTGTGGAGACCAACCTGCCAACCTTTGTCGCAAAGCCGTTGAGAAGGCAGTTTGAAAAATACTGCCACAGAATTTTAGCCGATGTATTGCCGCGGAACGGCAGCAATATTAAAGTTAAACTTAAATAAATGTGTATTAATTGTAATTAAATAGTTAGGTGAAACAATAGTTAATATGGTAGTTTATAAATGTTTAGTTAATATATAAATAGTAGTAGTTAATGTATATAAAGGTTCCCTATTTAAATTATAGGGCCCTTATACAACCCATAGAATTTAAGTAAAGCGCCTAATTGTAATTAGAAAATTTTGTAATAGCAATAGATTTAACCAATTAAAAGAAATAAATATAGAAGTAGAATAGTGTAATCTTTTGTTAGTATGTAAGCCACTTAATTAAAATGTTAGTCATAAGGATAAACCCAAAATTGTTATGTTTCGATTTAATAAATAAAACTCCACACCTACAACCCCTACCGCTCAATGGTAGGGAGAAAGTAGTCATAGTAGCTCCTCGGCCCTGGGACGAAAGTTGCCAGGGAGGTAGGCCACTAGTTTACAAAAAAAAAAAAAAACCTAACCTAACCTAACCTAACCTAACCTAACCTAACCTAACCTAACCTAACCTAACCTAACCTAACCTAACCTAACCTAACCTAACCTAACCTAACCTAACCTAACCTAACCTAACCTAACCTAACCTAACCTAACCTAACCTAACCTAACCTAACCTAACCTAACCTAACCTAACCTAACCTAACCTAACCTAACCTAACCTAACCTAACCTAACCTAACCTAACCTAACCTAACCTAACCTAACCTAACCTAACCTAACCTAACCTAACCTAACCTAACCTAACCTAACCTAACCTAACCTAACCTAACCTAACCTAACCTAACCTAACCTAACCTAACCTAACCTAACCTAACCTAACCTAACCTAACCTAACCACTTTTTTCACCAAATCATTGCGTCGTCAACGTATCGCTCCGTTATAAAAATTAATAAAAGTGGTTAAAAGTGAACGTATGAGCCTGAAATTTGGTACAGTGTTGTGTTAGCCTACATTTCACCAGGATTAGTGTTTGTGGAAGTTATGTGCAGCGCGCTCCAAAGATACGGGGCCTGGACTTTGTGTCAACTGCCCCGAGTCGCCGCTGCAACAATCAAGAAACGCAGCACTAATTCCTGTAGCGCTGATCAAAACCTAGCTATTGATCCAAGTTTGAATAAAATCGGCCGTTGGATTGCGGAGATATTGAAAGATTAAGGTGCATCCCATAACCTCGTCGGCATTGTATGGGAGAAGCAGCCACGCGGTGCCACGCGGTTTGGGAAAAATTCAGACAGCTCGAGCACCAGTGACAACTGACAGCCGTCAATTTCAATACTCCGCACCACTGAGAAGAAAACTAAATAGATCCGACGAACATCAGACATAGGAAGTCATCGAGGTGCAACATCTCGGCAAAACACCACAGGTACCCGATATCCTCAGTAACCTTTGACCCCTGGTAATCGCCACAGCTAACACACTAATTGCCATCTACCTTAGCTTACCCCCCCCCCCCCCTCTAACAAAAAATATTTCCCTACCCTAATCATCTCCCCACGAAACTTTCCCCCCCCCCTCCCCCCTCGGGTATACTTCACCCCCCTTGGTCATATCTTTGGAACCAAGGCACCTAGGGCAGTCGAGTTTGGGCTCGTCTGAACCGCGTTTGGAAGATCTCTCGATTGGCCCCTTCAGAATTTCAAAATTATTGTTTTTTTAATTAATTTATAGGGTTTTTTATATTACAGAACTGTAATCGTCATAACTTCTTTGTTATTTAACCTAGAGCATCAGTGTTTGGGTTCGCCTTAATCGCAAAGCTGAGTTCTGTCGATTGGCACTAGTTAAAAGTTGTGTTTGTAAATTTTTATTTTTTTTGGTATTTTTTTTTTTTTTTTAATTTTGATACTTTATTGATTTTGTTTTATAATTATTGATTATTTAATATACCTACGTGCTGCCGTTCCAGTAAGATGTCTTCAACATCGGCTAAGTCGTCACGCATTCTTAGAGCCGGAGACAAGGACTCTGTGACTTTAATGACAAAACGGCCATCATCAGACCCTGGAAAGGTACGGGCAGTAGTTAGCCGGAAAGTTGACGTGGAGGAGGGCTCCTTCACTGGAAGTGAGTTCGGCGCGGGCTCTGGAAGCAAACCAGGCAGTGGCACCCTCGCCCAAGCGTTCCAACGGGAAGCGGAGGTCGCTTTTCATACTCCGCCATCCGGAGGACGCCACAGCAATATAGGGGGACCCGAAAGCCCAACGGCTACAGTGCTCAAAACCGCCAACTCTGTGTACCAGCGAGCCAAAGAAGAATTAGAAAAATCTGGCAACCTGAAAGGCTCCATAAGAGCTACAGTGTTGGATGGCCTCAACTACCTGTATGGGGCCACCCTTGAAGTGAACAGTGCGCGGAGAGATGTCCTTTTACAGGTAGAACACCTGAAAAGGACACACGCAGAGGACATCTCCAGGAGGGAGTCCAGCCATGCGGAGCAGATCATGCTCCTCACGCAGAGGTTGGATAAGTCGGACGTCGGTGGACAGACTGCGGAGTTGAGAAAGGAGCTGGAGGCACTCCGCAGAATAGTCGAATTCGACCTAATCCAGCAGGTCAAACTGTTCCCTTCTCCACCCACTGCGGATCTGGGCTCCCTGCTGGGAGAACTTAAGTCAATGCGTCAAGAGGCAACCAACATGCTTGCTGAGGTGCGAGCTCTGGGGGCGAGAACAACGAAGCTCCTGGAGGAGCCTGTGCAGGTAAAAGCACCGCCTTCATATGCGGCGATGGCCGCTAAGGCGCCGGCAAAGTCCGGTCACTCAATCGTGGTGACAAGTAAGTCGCCCGATGATTCGAGCGACAACGTTGTCGCCAAAATAAGAGTGGCCGTCGACGCTACTAAAACTGGCGCCAAGGTGGACAGCGTCCGCAGAGTGCGCAATAGGAAGGTGGTGCTCACTTGCGGCACCAAAAGCGAGGTGGAGGCCGTGAAGACCCGGCTCGGGGCCAACTCGGGCCTCCAAGTTCAAGAGGCTAGGGGTAGGAACCCGATGATTATCATTAGGGACGTACTGGCTTGCCTCAAGGACGAGGAGGTCGTCGGAGCCCTAAGAGCTCAGAATAGGGAGCTATTCACAGGCCTCCAAAAAGACCACGAAACGGTGGAAACCTGTTTCCGCCGTAGGTGTCGCAACCCGCACCTCACTCATGTTGTCTTGCGTGTGGCGCCTCCGCTGTGGCGCCGTCTGACAGATGAGGGCTCCGTCCACCTAGACCTTAAGCGGTCAAAGGTGGACGACTTCTCACCATTAATACAGTGCTCAAAGTGCCTAGCCTTTGGGCACGGACGGCGCCACTGCAAAGAGTCCTCGGAACTTTGCAGCCATTGCGGGGGCCCACACGTGAGGGCCGAGTGCCCCGACTATGTCGTGGGGGAGCCGCCCAGCTGTGTCAACTGTCGACACGCCAAGCTGGACAAGACGGATCACGGTGCATTCAGCAGCGACTGTCCGGTGAGGCGGAAATGGGATGCCATTGCCCGCCTCGGCGTGAGTTACTGCTGAGGGCACCGCGGTCATAAATCCAGGTGGTCGCGGGCCCAGGGATGCTGCTTCGAGGCACATGATACAGGTAAACCTGCAGCGAAAGCGATTGGCAACCGATGAACTGATGGCAGAAGCTGTCAGTCAGAAGGTTAGCCTGGCACTGCTGCAGGAACCCTACACAGGTAATCAAGGTGCCTTGAAGCGGTATCCGGGGGTCCGCGTCTTTCAGATGGACCAGGGGATTAGTAAGACCAATCCCGCAAAGGCCGCAATAGCAGTCTTTGATAAAGATCTCCAGGTTAGGTGTGACCCGAGCCTCCAGTCGGAGAACATAGTGGCCATCACCATCGAGTTCTCCGACTGGACACTTGGAATAGTGTCCGCCTACCTGGAAGGGGACAAACCCCTGGATCCATACCTGGAACGTCTGTCCAGCGTCCGATCCAAGCTGGGAACCTTGAGTGTTGTGATCGGAGGGGATTTCAATGCGTGGAGCCCATGGTGGGGAAGCGCAGACGAGGACCACCGGGGAGCCGAATTGGCAGGATACTTCGACGACAACCAGCTGCACATCCTCAACACCGGTACCGAACCAACATTTCAAGTGGTTCGGGGAGGTCGGCTCTGTACAAGCAGAGTCGACATTACGGTGTGCAGCCGAAGTATCTTGTCAAGGATGGAGTCCTGGAAGGTGGACCCCGACATGGTCAGTTCCGATCACAACGCTCTAAGGATAGGACTCCGCGCTGGCCGTGCAAAAGCACCCGGCCCAGCACCAACCACTCGGATATATAATACACGCAAGGCAGACTGGGATAAGTTCCGAAAGGAACTTATCTTACAGCTCCAAAAGCGCCAGATCCGAGTGGAAAGAGTGTCGGCCGCAACCGCCCCCGAGGACATCGAAAACGTTGTCCTCGAATACCAGGAGGCGGTTCGCCAAGCGTGTGAGGTCGCAATCCCAAAGCTGTCGCGAATGTTGAAATATGAACCTCCATGGATGACCTCCGAACTTCGGGCCCTGAAGCGTGATGCGGTTACTAAGAAGAATCGCATCCGCTGCGCGGCCCCAATTAGGAGGGAATTCGTCGTCCGCCAGTATCTCGACGCCCGGGAAAAGTATGAGTCTGCCGCACAAGCGGCACAGACCCATAGCTGGAAGGAGTACTGCACCGCGCAAACAGGCGAAAGCCTGTGGGACGGCATCTACAGAGTCCTCCGTCAAACCTCGAAAAAGCAAGAAGATAAACTTCTTGTGAGGGATGGAGTGACTCTTGATCCCAAGCAAAGTGCAGAACTCCTTGCAGCTACGTTCTTCCCGGACGATAGAGTGGAGGACGACACTCCCGTACATTCCGCAATAAGGAGAGAGGCGGACCGCCCTCTGTGCGAGTTATCCTGCACAGAGGACGATCCGCCCTTCACCCTTGCGGAACTCAGGGAGGCGGTTCACGATTTCAGCGCTCGTAAAGCGCCTGGATCGGACGCGTTCACAGCTGACATCAGTGCCAAGAGCATTGAGGCAGATGAGCGGCTTTTCCTAGAGATAGCCAACAGGTGCCTCGCTGTGGGATACTTTCCGAGGCCGTGGAAGCGTGCGGCGGTCGTGACACTTCCCAAACCGGGAAAATCCGACTACCACCATCCAAAGTCTTACCGTCCGATTGGACTTCTGTCAGTCCACGGTAAGACTTTGGAAAAGATGATGGTACGCCGGATAAAGTGGCACGTACTGCCGACGATTAACCCAGGCCAATTCGGCTTTATGCCACAGCGGAGCACTGAAGATGCCCTCTTTGCCTTGATCGAGCACATCAGAGCTGAGGTCAAGGCAAAGAGGGTAGTATTGATGGTGTCTCTAGACATAGAGGGGGCATTCGACAGCGCCTGGTGGCCAGCTATTAAACATCAGCTGGCCGCCAGGAAATGCCCCCGGAATCTGTACTCCACCGTGTGCAGTTACCTTAATGACCGCGAGGTCCTTATTCGATACGCGGGCGCCGAGTGCGTGAGGCCCACGACCAAAGGGTGCGTTCAGGGATCGATTGGGGGGCCCATATTCTGGAACCTCCTGATCGATCCATTGCTGGGCGCCCTCGAGGAAGAGGGCCTACGCGTGCAAGCCTTCGCCGACGACGTAGTGCTCGTCTTCTCGGGCTCCTCTCCGGAGACTATCGCGCGGACCGCTAGCTCCGTCCTCCGTCGGGTCTACGACTGGGGCTTGGACAACAAGCTGCGATTTGCTCCACACAAGACCAACGCCATGGTGATTACCAAGAAACTGAAAGTAACACCTATTCAGATCACCATGGGCGGCGAAAGTATAAAGATGGTCACAGAAACCAAGATCCTGGGTCTTATTATTGACCACAGGTTGTCTTTTAAGCCGCACGTCGCTGACGTTTGCCGAAAGGCAACGGCCATTTATGGCCAATTGTCAAGGGCGGCTAAGACAACCTGGGGTCTGAACCCAGAGGTGGTCAGGACCATCTACATCGCCGCTGTGGAGCCAATCGTACTTTACGCTTCAAGCGTCTGGGTCCCAGCCGTAGATCAAGTCGGAGTGCGGAAGTTGCTGGACGCAGTTCAGCGAGGGTTCGCGCGGAAGATCAGCCGGGCCTACAAAACTGCCAGTTTGAGTGCGGCGCTGATCCTGTCAGGTATCTTGCCACTCGACCTGAGGGTCCGAGAGGCAGCAGAATTGTACCGATATAAAAGGGGTGAGGACATTGATGGTATGGCAGACAGGAAGGCTGAACAGCGGGTTAGCTTCCTGGATGCTCCCCATCCAGCCCTCGCTCCTGAGGTAGAGTTCTGTTGTCTCGAGGATACACAGGCCGAAACCGACGCGGTAGAGGTGCAGGATGACCCAAGAGAGGGAGAGGGTTACCTGCAAGTCTACACCGACGGAAGCAAGATACAGGGCAGGGTTGGAGCCGGAATATCATACAGGCGGCGAGGCTTGGAAGTCAGAGCAAGAAAACTCAAATTGGAGAATTATTGCTCTGTCTTCCAAGCCGAAATGTGCGCAATTTCGAAGGCTATCGAGGACATCTTGAAGATGCCCGACATGAAGGTCGAGATCCTTAGTGACTCCAGGTCGTCGCTGGAGCTGCTAAGGGATCGATCATCATTTAACCCGATAGCCTTCAAAATTAAAAACCTCATCCGGCGGGCCCGAAATATGGGTAAAACCATTCGGTTTCGCTGGGTTCGGGCGCATGTAGGCATTGAGGGGAATGAGAGGGCTGACCACTTGGCGAAGGATGCGGCGCTCCATTCGAAATTGAGGGCTACATACGATGGAGTACCGATTTCAACTCTTCGTCGCATGCTTAGAGCCAAGACCCTCGAGGTCTGGCAGGAGCGCTACACCGCGGGTCAAACCGCGAGTGTTACGAAGGCGTTTCTGCCAGACGTCGCGGTGTCTTATAAGCTGATCAGGGAGGAGCCTTTCTCCGCGTTAATGGCTCAGGTGATAACTGGTCATGGCGGGTTCTCAGCGTATCTCCACCGGTTCGGCCTGAAGGATAGCCCGGTGTGCATATGCGACGATCGTACAGATGAAAGCGCATTGCACCTGGTGCTCGAGTGCCCAAGGTTCGGCCGGTGGAGATGCGACCTTGAGACTGTAAGTGGAATGGCTGTCGTGGAGGTCAACCTTCCAACCTTTGTTGCAAAGCCATGGAGGACGGAATTTGAAAGATTCTGCCGAAGAATCCTCGCTGATGTTCTGCCGCGGAACGGTAGCACTTTTAAATTCTAAAATCATAATAATATGTACATAGATTAAAAAGTAGAAATAAGAAATGAATAATTTTTTGAAAATTTTATAATATAGTTCCTTAGGTTAATAATCAAATTGTTTTAAGTACACTGTAGTTATCTAATGTATAGAAAGGTTCCCTATAATCAATTATAGGGACCTTATACAACCACTAGAATATAAGATTGTGTGCCTAGTTTTAAGTAGCAGATAAGTACATGATATTATGTTAATAAATGGTAAAAAAAAAAAAAAAAAAAAAAATGTTAATGTAAGTATAAGACCTATAAAAATGTAACACCAAACTCCGGTTAGATTAAGTAAAATAATGTGGATTAACTTACTAAAAATGTATTAAGTAATAAAAAATGTAGAATAAGTGTGATTAGTCGTAGGTGAAAAAAAAACTGTAATATGTTCTAAATAAATGATACGCCACCCCTAAACCCTGCAGCTCAATGGCAGGGAGGAAGTAGACGTAGCTAGCTCCTCGGCCCTGGGACGTAAGTTGCCAGGGATGTAGGCCACTAGTTAGATAAAAAAAAAAAAAAAAAAAAACCTAACCTAACCTAACCTAACCTAACCTAACCTAACCTAACCTAACCTAACCTAACCTAACCTAACCTAACCTAACCTAACCTAACCTAACCTAACCTAACCTAACCTAACCTAACCTAACCTAACCTAACCTAACCTAACCTAACCTAACCTAACCTAACCTAACCTAACCTAACCTAACCTAACCTAACCTAACCTAACCTAACCTAACCTAACCTAACCTAACCTAACCTAACCTAACCTAACCTAACCTAACCTAACCTAACCTAACCTAACCTAACCTAACCTAACCTAACCTAACCTAACCTAACCTAACCTAACCTAACCTAACCTAACCTAACCTAACCTAACCTAACCTAACCTAACCTAACCTAACCTAACCTAACCTAACCTAACCTAACCTAACCAGTCTCGCACGAATAGCCGCGCAGTAAACAGCAGAATCGCATCGCTCCGCGTTCGAAAAATATTAGTTGTGGTATTTTTATCTTCAAGTTAGCAGTGTGACATATCCACGGATTCGTCTCGCGACAGAGATTCCAACGATACGGTTCTTGTGAAAATCAGATTAAAAAAAAGTGACTAATAGTGACAAAAAACTGCTCCTTAAAAGTGAAAAGTGAGTGCGCTGCCGAAATAAGATCGACAACCCCCCTTTTTACTAGTGCTAAAAGTTGCGCCCCGTTGGGCGGCACATTTTGACCCCACGCTTGGAAATTTCCAGCAAAGGGGAAAGGTACCATCCGCAAGATAGTGCAGCACGGCGTGACCTGAGGTGCTAGAAGACTCAACTGCCTCCATCTGATAGTGCTCGACAAGCTGAACCTAGACACGTATCACAAGTTTAGCTCCGGAAAACCAGGAGACCCCTGCGGCCAGTTTTGCAAAAGCGTAACTTTGCAAAGACCAGAACTCCAGGACTCCTGCAGCTGTACCAGCGACAACCCGGGAAATCGTAGCCACCAGCACACCCTACACATAGTAATTTTTTGGAAATTTTTATACTTTAATTTAAAATTTTGTACGTGTTACCAAGTTAACCTCCCGCGTTAACAACCGCACAATTAAGTTGGTAATTTCCTCTTTCCTTAATTTCCGCTTGTTTTTCCACAAAATTTAATAAGTCCCGTCTGGACAACCATCTCCTGATCTATAATCACTTTTTAAATTTTCAAAATACCTATCTAATTTCTCCAAATCTTACTTACTAAATCCAAATTTCACAAAACACGAAGGATTAACTTGGTACACCCTCGGGCCTGAACCCCAATATACTGGTTTATTATTATAATTAAAATAGTTAGTTTAAGCTCTCACCTTTCAAGAGACACCTAATTTAAATTTTTTGGACAACTTTAAGGGGTCCAAATAAGTCTCCAAAGTTAACGGAAATTGTTCTAAAAATAGAACATTCCACAAAGAAGCGGCTAAGGGTGACACGTTTTAGTGAACATAATAATATTAAAATTTAATTATTTTTAAGCATAACCTACACACAGACGGACTGACAAAATTGTAAAAAATTGCATTATATAGAATAACTCAGGAGTCCCTGGACTTAGACCACCCGAGTTTGAGCTTAAGCTGCTCCTCTCTTCAAGAGGTACATATTGCAATCTGCAGATTCACCCTTTGACCCCCCCCCTTCCCCTTAGGGTCTAACTTAAGTACCGTTGGTCTTACACCCCCCGAGTTTGGTCTCAAACTGCCTGTCTCATTGAGAGGAACAGTTTGGCTCCGACGGATTTCCCCCACGACCCCCCCCCCCTGAAATACCAACAAATTATTTTTAACACTTCCATAGGCCGTCCCCCGAAACCTCCCCCCCCCCCTCCCCCATTTTCGACCTCACCCCCTCTAGGGCTAACTTTGGCCCCTGTGCTCCCAGACCCACCAAGTTTGGGCTCAAACGAACCCTCTCATTGAGAGGAACAGTTTGGCCCCGACGGATTTTCCCTCAGACCTCCCCCTCCCCCAAAATCCCAAAAAACCCCAAACACACTTCCATAGGCCGACTCCCGAAACCTTCCCCCCCTCCCCCTAATTTTCGACCTCACCCCCTCAGTGGCTAACTTTGGCCCCTGTGCTCCCAGACCCCCCAAGTTTGGGCTCAAACGAACCCTCTCATCGAGAGGAACAGTTTGGCCCCGACGGATTTTCCCTCAGACCTCCCCCTCCCCCAAAATCCCAAAAAACCCTAAACACACTTCCATAGGCCGACTCCCGAAACCTTCCCCCCTCCCCCCAAACTTTCGACCTCACCCCCTCAGTGGCTAACTTTTGATCCCTTTACGTTACGACCCCCCGAGTTTGGGCTCAAACTGTCAGTCTTCTCGAGAGGAACAGTTTGGCCCCCACAGATTTTCCCTCCGACCACCCTCCTCCCTAGAATCTCAAAAAACACCTCCAAAGACCGACTTCTGACTTAAAATCTTATACAATCTGAAATGGCACTTTGTAGAACCCCTACAAAAACTCCAAACTCGTTTGAGAGCGAAGAGCAAAAGTCACCGCCCAAAATGGGAACAACATATAAAAACAGACTTACCGAAGCTGCGGCGCTACAGCAGAGCGCCATTCTCCAGCTAGACTCAGCGAGAAATTTGAAAGGAGAGATTAAAACTGCAGTTTTGTCTGCAGTGAAACGACTCTATACACTAGTTAAAGAGGCAGACGGGACGGCGAGTAACAAAAACGAAAAACAAACCAACATAACAAATAACGTAGATTTCACACTAGAACCAAGAATCGACAGGCTAGAAGAACACCTTAACAAATTAGAAAGAGAAACAAATAAGCTGGAGGAAGTCAGAAGAGAACTAGAGAGACAAACCATGAACAACATAGAGGCACTTGATCACAAGGGCAAGGAAATAGTGTCCAGGATAGAACAGGAGACGGGTAAGATGATAGCAACGTACGCGAGTGTTACAGCAGGCCAAAAACCAACAACACCACAAAACGTCGCGTACCGTAAGGAGCCACAAATACAAGAGCAGATGCACTCGATCATAATTAAATCTTCTAACCCAGAAACCAGCGGGGAGATAATCGAGCGCATCCGAACCACCGTAGACGCCAAAAATACAGGTATAAATATTGATCGCATCCGGAAAATCAAAGACCAAAAAGTCGTGGTAGGGTGTAACACAACGGCGCAGCTAGATAGGGTAAAGGACCGATTAAAGGCTGATTCTGTGCTCACCGTCGAAACGGCAGAAGCTAAGGACCCCTTGGTCGTCCTTCGAGGTGTACTGCAGATCAACACTGATGAAGACATAGTTGCCTCTGTAAAGAATCAGAACAAGGGCTTATTTAAAGATCTACGCCCAGAAGACATCAGAGTCTCGGTCCGATACAGAAGGAAGACACGAAACCCACATACAAATAACATTGTGCTTCAGGTCTCCCCCCAGGTGTGGAAGATACTAACTCAGATAGGAAGGGTCCACATAGATCTACAGAGAGTCGAAGTATTAGACCAATCACCACTGGTGCAATGCTCGAGATGTCTAGGCTATGGCCACGGGCGAAGACACTGCAAAGAAGAAGAAGATCTGCCCTGTGCCTGTGCCCACTGCGGCGGACCCCATATGCGTAATGATTGTCCATTATATAAAGCAGCGGAAAGACCTACCTTTATAAATTGTAAGAAGGCGAACATCGAGAGGCACGATCATGGAGCGTTCGACTCACAGTGCCCAATAAGAAAGAGGTGGGACACCCTGGCCAGAAGGTCGGTAGCGTATTGCTAAGGTGGCCAAAGGCTTTGACAGACCGCTAAAAATAATACAGGCTAACTTACAGAGGTCGACCCTTGCTACTGAAGAACTAATAATGGAGGCAAAGAAGCGACGAGCAGCAATAGCTTTAATCCAGGAGCCATACGTGGGGTCTATTGGCAGGATGAAGTCCTATACGGGAGTCAGGATTTACCAAGATAGCAGCGCAGCCGAAGGTCCTAATAAAGTGGCTATTGCAGTATTTGACGATGACATCCAAGTCGTGCAATACCCTACTCTCACTTCCGCAAATATCCTACCTATAGGTCTGCGCACAGCAAAAGGTGTGGTGAACCTGGTTTCGGTCTATTTTGAACCCAGCCCAAGCCCGATAATACACTACATTGGAAGACTTGAACACGTCCTGAAACATCTCTCTAATAAAATCATCGTTGGAGGAGACGTCAACGCAAAGAGCCCCTGGTGGGGATGCGACGCGCCCGATGAAAGAGGTGAAGAAATTGAAGCCACACTTGATGGCATGAGCCTGGAAGTCATAAACCACGGTAGGGAGCCAACCTTCGACACAATCAGAGGTAACATTAGGTACACAAGCTATGTTGATATCACGGCCGCCACTCACGATCTCCTTGGCCTTATTGAAGACTGGAGGGTGGATTGTGATGTGACTGGTTCTGATCACAACGCCATCACCTTTACTCTTAATTCGGAACTCACAAAAAATAATGGCATACACAGCACAACTAGGGTTTATAATACCCGGAACGCGGACTGGATCCATCTTCGCTCGAAAATTTGCCAGTCGCTTTCCGAGCGCAACATCTCCTTAGAACAAGTAAACAACATACACTCCACAAATGAATTGGAAAACACACTCACACACTACACACAAACAGTAACAGAAACATGTAACACAATCCTACCTAAAATAAACAAACGCAAAATACTCACCTCCCCACCGTGGTGGACTGAAACGCTCAGCAAGCTTAAGAGCGACGTCGCGAGAATGAAGCGAAGGATTCGCTGCGCAGCTCCGATTCGCCGCCCAAAGGTTGTCCAGGAATACCTGCAAGTAAAAGAAGAATACAAAACGGAAGTTGAAAATGCAAGACTTAATAGTTGGAAGGCTTTTTGCGAGAAGCAGGATCGGGAGAGCCTTTGGGATGGCATCTACAGAGTAATTAGGAGAACCTGCCAAACGAGGATTGAAGACCCGCTTATTAGGGACGGTAAAGCGTTAACAAGCGCTGAATCTGCCGAATTTCTGGCGGAGACACTCTTCCCTGAAGACACGTATACAGGTGAAAATGAAGTACACGCCGATATTAGAAGAAAAGCCCAAAATGTTAACTTAACGGACCAAGATGAACTCCATGACCCGCCTTTTACGCATACGGAGTTATTTGAATGCGTAGCAAGCTTTAACCCAAAGAAAGCTCCGGGAGGAGACGCGCTCACTGCTGACATTTGCGGAAATGCTATCGCTGCCAACCCCGATGTCTTTTTGGCCATTGTGAATCAATGTCTTGCACTGAGTTACTTCCCCGTGCAGTGGAAGAAGGCAGCCGTAATCATTCTGCGGAAACCGGGTAGGGATAATTATACACAGCCAAAATCGTTCCGACCTATCGGACTGCTGCCTATCTTCGGTAAAATCTTAGAAAAAATGCTCGTAAGACGTCTTAACTTTTACCTCGTCCCCAGGCTCTCGGTGAATCAATATGGATTTGTACCACAGCGTGGAACTGAGGACGCACTGTACAAACTCACAAACCACATAAGGGAAGGTGTTAAAAACAAAAAGATTGTCACCCTCATATCCTTGGACATAGAAGGTGCTTTTGATAACGCATGGTGGCCCGCCATCAGGATAAGGTTGGCAGAAGAAGGCTGTCCCGTCAACTTAAGACGCCTAATCGATAGCTATCTACACCAGAGAGAAATAAGGTTGCTCTATGGAGGTGCCGCTGTTACCAGGACAACGAGTAAGGGCTGCGTCCAAGGTTCTATCGGAGGACCTATACTCTGGGACCTCCTACTAGACTCACTCCTAAAGCAGTTGGACGCCATGAACATTTATTCCCAGGCCTTCGCCGACGATATAGCCCTCGTTTTTACAACCAACAGCTCTCTTGAAACGGAACTGAAAGCTAATAAAGCTCTGGAACATGTTCGAAGCTGGGGGATGCAAAACAAACTAAATTTCGCTCCAAACAAAACAAAAGCAATGATAATCACAAATCGGATAAAATATGAAACACCTAGACTAGTAATGGGAGGCTCACTCATCGAAATCACAGATAGCATAAAGATATTAGGATTAATAATTGATAACAAATTAACTTTTAATAAACACACTATCTCAGTAAGTAAAAAAGCCATAGAAATTTATAAACGCGTTGCAAAAACAGCCAGGGTGAGCTGGGGACTGGACTCAAAAATTATTAGAACCATTTATACTGCTGTAATTGAGCCAATTATGCTATACGCTGCAAGTTCATGGTTTCCAGCTGCGAATAAAATATACATTAAGCAGAGACTCGATACTGTACAGAGAGGATTCGCAGCTAAGATCAGCAGATCGTACCGCACCACCTCCCTCAACTCATTGAGAATTATCGCGGGTTTACTCCCGCTCGATCTGCGCGTTCAGGAGGAAGCACTATTATACCAGCTGAGAAAGGGTCACATAGAATGGGATGATCTGAAAGGCGCGGAGGTTGAACGCAAGACTGCATTCGAAGATATCCCGCACCCAGCAGACGCACCAAAAATTTCATATCGAATCCTGGGCAACGAAGAGCTGGAAGCAGACAGCGAAACTCCCGAAACTGTCCATATATATACAGACGGCAGTAAGACACTGGACGGTGTGGGGGCGGCGGTGACGCTCTGGAGAAATCAATGCGAGTTAGGAGCTCATAAATTACCACTTGCCCATTTCTGCAGTGTTTATCAAGCAGAGCTGGTCGCTCTAAACAAGGCAGTGCAGTTGGCAACAAAGCGAAATGGGACCGGCTTTAACATTTACAGTGACTCTAGGTCTGCGCTTGACGCGGTAGCGGGAACCCGCTCCCTCAATCCCCTCGCCACAGAGATCCGTGACATGTTGAGGTCCAATCCTCACAAGGAGATTAAGCTTTTCTGGGTCAAAGCACATGCGGGAAGGGAGGGAAATGAGCGAGCGGACGAGTTGGCAAAGAAAGCTGCCAGCAATGTTAAGTTAAGGCCGGTCTATGATCGCTGCCCACTGTCGCACCTCAAACGCATCATAAGAGCAGGAACACTGCATAAGTGGCACACCAGATACAATAACACATCTACAGGTAAAATCACAAAAATATTCCTTCCGGATGCAATTGCAGCTTATAGAATCCTAAGTACCGTTGAACCTAACTACGTTCTGACGCAGGTCCTCACTGGTCATGGGGGCTTCTCAGAATATTTGTATAGGTTTAAATGCAAAAGCACTTCTACATGCCCATGCGGGCATCATGAAGAGTCCGTGCCTCACATACTAATCGATTGTCCGATATATGGTTATGAGAGGCATGAGCTAACGCAAAAACTAAAAGACAGACAATTAGAAATACATACCATAGCCGATATCATGGCGGACAAAAAAGCTAGGCCCATATTTCTAGAATTCTGTTTAAGTATAGCCAAAAAAGTAATTAATAAAAACAAAACAAGATAATTCACTAACACCCTAACGGCTCAAAAAAATCGGAACGAAACCATGTATTAAAATAAGTTAGAATAAGTATAAATAGTTAATGTTATGCTATTAAATATTGTAATTAGAATTAGAATAAAAACTTCGTATAAGAAGTTAGTCGAAACAATTGTATAAAATAAGACTCTTTAATATTGTTATAAAGATAAGAATAAAACGTGTGTTAGAAGTTAAGTATTATGTTGTAATAAATAAGACTCTTAAATATTGTTATTTTGATTAAAACTAAACATGTATTAGAAGTAAGTTAGAATAAGTAACATTGTGATGATCAATAAAAACCCCACAAGTTGTTTCACTTTAGCTCGAAATCCACGGCCCGGGGATAACCTCGCCCGGGGGGTAGGCTATTAGGCAAAAAAAAAAAAAAAACCTAACCTAACCTAACCTAACCTAACCTAACCTAACCTAACCTAACCTAACCTAACCTAACCTAACCGGAGTCGCATTCGAAACGCTTTCGAGTGAGCAGCAAAAACGTATCTCTCCGCGGTTAAATATTTTGAGAAAGAGTATTTTTCTTAACTTCACAGTGGTGTTATACATCGTTAGAAGCGTCTTGCGACGGCGAATCTAACGATACCTCTTACGCAAGGATCGGTGTGGATAAAGTGACAAAAAGTGCCGAAAAACCGTGTTTTTTGTCAAGTCTGTGTAATAAAGTGAGTGCGCTGGAAAAACTAAAGCGATACCCCAACATTTTTTGGATGTCATCGGCTGCACCTTAACGTGCTGCACATTTTAACACCTTTTCTGGATTTTTACGACCAGGCATTCCGCTGTTATACAAGAAACAGTGCAGCACCACGTGGCACGTGGTGCCTCGAAACGCAGTCACACCAAGCAGATATATATATCACTGGATGCGTCACGCCGAGACAAACAAAAGGACATATCGCTTATAAAAATCGGACTATTGGAAAAAATTTTATGACCAAAAAACAAAAAATAACCTTTAAAAATAACATTTATTGAAAATTTTTCAAAAAGTAAAGTGACGACCTATATATTAAAATACGTCAAACGATTGTTCTCATTAAGACAAACGTTTTGACACCTAGAACAGATTTTTTGAGCCACCTGCAGCGATTTTAACACTTTACTACCGGAAACCACGTGGCACGTGGTCAGTGTTCCCGTGGGAATTGAACATCAAACGATACCACGTTGGGAAGCCCTTATTATTTGAAGATCGTTGCCGTTTACTAATTGAAAATCCGACCATCCTGTGGGAAGCTAGCTCACCGAAACTGTTTTTAATATATGAACATTATATTTTGTATATTTGTGCTTAGGTATATAGAGATTTACAATTTTTGACTTTGGAATCGTATTCCTTGAATTTTTTCGAGTCTAATGAGCCCAAACTCGATATATTTTGGAAACTCTTTATATTTTTAATTTATTTTTATTTTTTTCCAAAATTCACAAAAATTAAAAGAATTAAGAAATTTAAACGCCCAGGGGTGTAGAAAATAACGCTGTTACCGCTAAAAATACTCATATTTTTTTACCTCTAAGTCTTTCTTAGTTGTATTATTCTGTGTGGTTTGTGTTTGTTATTAATAAAGTTTTCATTCATTCATTCATTCATTCATATTACCGGCATTTTATTTTTTAACATAGTTTTGGCCATTTTTGAGTCTTTTTGCGGTTTTTGTATTCAACCCCCAATTTTCAAAAAAATGTATTCCATATAATTTAAATAGTAAATCCAAAGTGCAATACTATTTGCGAAACTCCGTCTATTTATAAAGTTAAAGGTAATTTTTCTAAATTTTAATATATTATAATTACTTCATAATAAATTTTTCAAAAATATCTGTTTCGAAAACCAACCGCACAAAAATTTGTTTTGCAGATAACTCGAAAACTAGGGGTGCTAGAGCAAAAATAACAAAATTTTACCCCTCCCCCCCCCTATCAACCCCCCCACGGCTTCACTTAGGTGAACCCCTTTGGACCCTCCCCGATCATTTTGGCATAGTCTCAGCCCCCTACCCCCAAAATTCCCTTTGGACTTAGAAAAATTTCTAGTGCCTTGGAAACACAAAATTAGCTGTAACTCCGGAGTTTCTCAACCGATTTTGAAGAGGGTTTCAATTTTGAATTTAGCTTCAGATAGAGTTTTTTTTTTTTTTTTTTTGTGGGTATCTCACTCAGGAATACGATTCCATATATTGATGATTATATTTGTAAACTTTTTCAAATTGACTATTATTATATAATTTAGTTATATTTAGGTTGTAAGTTAGTTTTAATTTCGTTGTGTTGTATATTTTAATACCTCACTTAGACCCTTTTTATACGTGCCCAAGCTTGTTGGGCAAGCTAGTATAGTTTTATCTTGACGTGTTAAGAGTCTTTTGCTTTATATACTCAGACCTTAATACATGTGTATATATTTTTACTACGCACTCAAAGTTGCTGGGCAAGATTGTATCTCTTTGAATTTAACGTATATAGAGTCTTTTGCCCTATATACTAATTTTTTGACACAATCATATTTTTATTTACATTTTTATATTTTTAAATTATAATTATTTTACACTTTGACACTCACCTTCAATATGTTTGGCATTAGAACCCCCCCAAAAAAGACAGATAGCGACAAATCGCCGCAAAGTGCAGGTCAATCGAAGTCAATCGTTAGAAGAAGTATTGGAAAATGGGAGGCTTCTACAAGCATTGCGAGTGAAGATTCCGCAACAAAACAGGCGGATACCTCCAAAAAACCACCACTTCAACTGACTGCGACACAAAAAGAAGGACAAGGAGGTTCGGACCAACCAGGGATTTCCCCAGGCAAGCCCAAATCGGGAGACAGAATGTCACAGGCGCGGGTCTGGGTGCAAAAAGCAAAAATGTGCGTTAACCAATCCCGAAACTTAAAGTCCGATCTAAAACAAGGCATCATAATGGCGGTAGACAACCTCTATCAACTACTGAAAGAAACAACATCCGCGAAAACAGGAGCAGCAGCAGCATCGTCACAGCTAATACCTCCACCAACACCAGAAAACAGGGAAGCGGAAAAAACAGTAACATCTCTCCTCTGTGCGCATAGCGAGATGATTTCTAAAAGCATGGCTCAAATAGAAGAGTTGAAGGAAAGGTTGGCAGATCACCAAGCCGCACTTGGGAGGGCAACTTACGCGAGTGTAGTAGCCGGAGAGAAAAAGGATAAGCTGCAAACACCAGTGCGTATGCACTCCCTAATAGTCACCTCGAATAATGAGCAAGACACAGGGGAGAAAGTAATGGATAAGATTAGGCAGATAGTAAGGGCAAAAACGGAAGGAATAAAAATAGACAGAATAAGGAAGGCTAAAGATAGGAAAATTATAATTGGGTGTGAGGATAAGGAAGAGCTGAAAAAGGTAAGGGAAAATATAGGAGAAGAAGGGGGCGGGTTGATCGTAGAGGAAGTCAAAAATAAGGACCCACTCTTAATACTCAAGGGTGTATTATCCATTAATACTGATGACGATATAATAAGGGCCCTGAGAAGTCAAAATAAGTATCTATTCCAGAACCTCAAAAAAGAAGAGGATAGGGCGGAGGTTAGATACAGAAAAAGGACGAGGAACCCTCATGTTAATAATGTAGTCATCAAAGTATCCCCTACGATCTGGAGAAGAGCCACGGAGACTGGATTTCTACATATAGACCTACAAAGGGTGAAGGTCGAAGACCAAACCCCGCTAGTGCAATGCACGCGCTGCCTAGGCTTCGGACATGGTAAGCGCTTCTGTAGGGAATCGACTGATTTGTGCAGCCACTGTGGCGGTCCACATCTTCGTACAGAGTGCGCTGATCGCCTTGCGGGTATCCCACCTAAATGTCAAAATTGTTCCAAAGAAAAACACGAGAATGTGGAACATAATGCGTTTAGTTTGGATTGCCCCCTACGCCGTAAATGGGACAAACTCGCCAGATCAACTGTGTCATACTGCTGAGAACACCCCAAAGGACAAACACCCCTATAAGATCATTCAAGCAAACCTTCAAAAAAAGAAACTGGCAACGAATGAGCTTCTTCTGGAAGCTGCAAAGCGTAGAGTTGCAGCGGCACTCCTCCAGGAACCTTACGTTGGAGCTGAGAAGGCTTTGAGAAGTCATAGAGGTGTGCGTATCTTCCAGTGCACTGAGACGGGAGAAGGTACTGTTAAAGCAGCGATAGCGATCTTTGACCACGACCTAAACGTTGTTCAGTACCCCAAGCTCACTACACATAACATCACAGTAGTGGGAATCCAGACCAGCGCCTGGAGGATCGCCCTGGTCTCGTACTATTTTGAGCCAGACCAGCCCATACAACCTTATATAGAAAGGCTTAAAGCCATTGTGGAAGAAGTGGGACCCGGATTCCTGGTAATTGGGGGAGATGCCAATGCTAAAAGCCCATGGTGGGGAAGCATATCAGAAGATCATAGGGGTGAGGAAATGTCAGGGGCTCTCGAGGAAATGGGCCTCAACGTCATAAACCAAGGGGAAATTCCGACCTTCGACACCATCAGAGGGAGCCAGCGGTTCAGCAGCCACGTAGATATCACCGCGTGTTCAACTGACATCTTGGACTTGGTGGATGACTGGAAAATTGACGAAGGTCTTACGAGTTCCGACCACAACGGCATCCTTTTTAACATCAGACTGCAAAGATCCAAGGGCATCAAAATACATAGATTAACAAGAGTTTACAACACACGTAAAGCTAATTGGACCAACTTTCGAAAAGAACTTAGCCAATTGATTCAAGAAAATAATATCTCTACAAACGTAATAGAAAAACAAGCAACAACAAAACAATTAGAGGAAATAGTTAATAAATACACGACAGCAATCAAAGATGCTTGTACTAAATCAATGCCCTTGAGGAAATCAACTGAGATTCTGAGAATGCCGTGGTGGTCCGACAAACTTGAAAACCTGAAAAAGGAAGTCTCCACCAGAAAGCGGAGGATACGATGTGCTGCACCAGTCCGCAGGCCGAAGGTCGTTGAAGAATACCTGAAATTAAAAGAGGAGTACGAACGAGAGGCAGCGAGAGCGCAAGTTGAGAGCTGGAAGGAGTTCTGCGCCAAGCAGGACAATGAGGGGGTCTGGGAGGGTATTTATCGAGTTATAGGCCGGACAAGCGAAAGAAAAGAAGACGTACCGCTAGTAAGCAATGGGAAAGTACTAAATGCTAATGACTCTGTAAAGCTCTTAGCAGAAACCTTCTATCCAGAAGATGACGCAAGTAGCGATAACGCAGATCATTGCGATACTAGGAGGAAGGCCGGTCTAGTAAACCTTGGAGACCAAAATTATTCTTGTGACCCACCGTTTACGATGCTTGAGCTAACGCTAGCTGCCAGGTCATTTAACTCCAAAAAGGCTCCAGGAGTGGATGGATTCACAGCCGACATATGCTTGCAAGCCATTACAACCGCCACAAATTTAGCTCTGTCTCTATTTAATAAATGCTTACAGCTTCACTATTTCCCGGAAGCATGGAAGGAGGCTATCGTTGTTATCCTTCGGAAACCGGGGAAAAGCGATTATACGACGCCAAAGGCCTATAGACCGATTGGTCTTTTGCCGATACTGGGCAAGATCCTCGAAAAGTTGTTGGTGGCTCGTCTTAAATTCTATTTAATCCCAAGGATGAGTACTCGCCAGTACGGCTTTATGCCACAGAGGAGCACCGAAGACTCCCTCTATACACTGATGCAGCATATAAACGGAAAACTTGATAAGAAGAAAATCATAACGCTTGTATCACTCGATATAGAGGGAGCCTTCGACAGTGCCTGGTGGCCAGCAATAAAGGTCCGACTGGCAGAGGAAAATTGTCCACTGAATTTGAGGCGAGTCATCGATAGCTACTTAGAAAATAGGAGGGTCAGGGTTAGGTATGCTGGTGAGGAGCACATAAGAACCACAAAAAAAGGCTGCGTCCAGGGCTCCATAGGTGGACCTATACTGTGGAACCTCTTGCTGGACCCTCTCCTAAAGGACCTGGAGAGCAGGGGGTATCACTGTCAGGCCTTCGCGGACGACGTCATGCTTGTCTTCGATGGTGACACAACGTTGGAAGTTGAACGATCTGCCAATGCTGCACTGGACCACGTTCAGACATGGGGTGTTAAGAATAAATTGCGCTTCGCTCCACAAAAAACTAACGCGATGGTGTTGACCCGAAGACTTAAATATGACGCCCCGCGTCTGTCCATGGGCGGGGTTGGCATTTCGATCATCAAAGAACTAAAAATATTGGGTGTAACCATCGACGACAAGCTGACTTTTAATTCACACGTAGCCAATGTCTGCAGAAAGGCCCTGGGGGTATATAAGCAGCTAGCCAGAGCAGCAAAGGTCAGTTGGGGACTTCACCCTGAAGTCATAAAAACTATTTACGTTGCGACAATGGAACCCATTATCCTATACGCCTCCAGTGTGTGGGCTCCGGCGGCTAAGAAGCTTGGGGTCCGGAAAAAATTGGGAGCGGTGCAACGGGGCATTGCTCAAAAAATGTGCAGGGCATATCGAACTGTGTCCCTGAACTCTGCGCTCCTTTTAAGCGGTATGCTCCCACTCGATCTTCGAGTAAGTGAAGCAGCCTCCCTATACGAGGCTAGAAAGGGACGGCCTAACGACAAGCTATGCGGCAGAGAAGTAGAATTGATGGTCTCCGCCAAAGATTGCCTTCACCCAGCTCTGTATATCGACCTAGAAATTAAAAGCCTGGCAAACCAACAACAGTTCGATGCCGAGAGCGAACATAATGTTCGTATCTTTACGGACGGGAGCAAGATCGAGGGCAAGGTGGGCGCTGGTTTATCATTTTGGAGTGCGAACCGCGAAACTAGGGCCCTGAAACTTGCTCTCCCGAGTTATGCGACCGTCTATCAGGCGGAGCTCCTGGCGATATGCAGAGCAACGAGAGAGATTTTAGGAAATGCTGGACAGTCATTTGCAATCCTGAGTGATTCGATGGCGGCCCTTACAGCGATCGGGAACTACAGCTCTCTGCATCCCCTAGCCGTAGAAGCTAGAGGAAATCTAAGATCAGCATTCCTCCAAGGCAAAACAGTGGTTTTGTTTTGGATTAAGGCTCATATAGGCTTAGCAGGGAATGAGAGAGCTGATGAACTCGCTAAGAATGCGGCTCTCAATCTGAAGCGGAGACCTGATTATGACTTGTGCCCTATTTCATTCGTCAGGCGAAGCCTGCGCCAGGCTACGCTTGACGAGTGGAATAAGAGATATAAGATAGAAGAAACAGCTTCAACCACGAAGCTATTTTTCCCGGACGCAGTTGAGGCGTATAGAATTATAAGAAAGCAGGTCCCAACGAATATCACGACACAGGTTATGACGGGGCACGGTGGCTTTTCTGAGTACTTGAATCGTTTTAAGTGCAAGGATAGCCCATCGTGTGTATGCGATCCTGATGAGGTAGAAACGGTGTCCCATATAATATTGAAGTGCCCAGTTTTCATGAAAGAGAGATATGATCTCGAACAGCAACTGGGTGTTATATTAGACGCTGATGCCATAAGTGGCATTATAAAAAGCAAATATAGGCAAATTTTTATACACTATTGTGAAATTATATGTAAGAAAGTTGTATTAAGGAACAAAAGTAATTAAATAATGCTTGCCTAATATTATGTACAATATTTCGGTCAAGCATTAAAATTAAGAAAAAATTTAGTGATATAAGTATGTATAGAAATTAAGTACTGTAAATAAAGTACCCATCAATGTAAATCCCCTTCGAAGACAAATAAATGATAGGTTAGGTAGTTTAGTTAGATAGAAATGGGTGCCCCCCCCCCATATATAGCGTGCTTGGCGAAGGATATCAGAAAGATACAGTATGAAGCATGAAAGTGCGAGAGGAATAAATGCGAGAACTTGTATGAAAGAGAAAACCGCGCAGTATAGGCTCCGATTATGTTGGAGGTAGAACGATATAAAAAAAAAAAAAAAAAAAAAAAAAACCTAACCTAACCTAACCTAACCTAACCTAACCTAACCTAACCTAACCTAACCTAACCTAACCTAACCTAACCTAACCTAACCTAACCTAACCTAACCTAACCTTTTTTTTTTTTTTTTTTTTTTTTTTTTTTTAACGAGGAGGAAATACATTTACGTACTACCCCTGTGCACTATGTGGCACAGGGAGTGTGGGACTCAACCACTTAGACCATCTTCTACGTAGCTAGAAGTTGGCCAAGTTTGGTAATACCCACTAAAACCTCCTCGAAAGCAGAGAGTTCCCCTTTTTGAGAGGTTCTCCGGGATCTTTGCAGGGCATTTCACCGGAGAACCTCGGGGAAGAGGCCATCAGTGGCCCTCTACTGGCTGCTAGGGGCTGGGGTTGAGAGGTCTTCTTGGACCCCTCTCCCCCTCCTGCCCCGCCCTGCTGCCCTCTGAAGGGCAACTGATGCCCTCTCTCTGTTTCTTTCGGCTTCCTCCTTCTGTAGCATTACGTGCTCGCAGAAGGAGGAAGCCGCCTTCCAGGACTCCTCGCTGTCCAGCATGCTCTTGACCATGCCAGGCAGCGAGAGGTCCTGGCCGAGCACTGTCCTCAGGTCTTGACGCCTCGTTTCCCACGCGGCGCAATTCCGGAGGGTGTGATCGGCCGTATCCTCCTCGGTGTCATCACAGTGATGACACCGAGGCGATACCTCCTTCCTCACAACCCGGCACAGATATCGTCCAAAGCAGCCATGGCCCGACAACACCTGTGCCAGGCGGAAGGAAATCTCTCCCTTTCTTCTTTTCTTCCAGTCACTTAGGACTGGAAGAATGGCGCCTATAGTGCGCGCGCCCACTTGGGAGGACTCAAGTTCCTCCCGCCACTGCCGCATAATGGCAGCGTCAGCCGCGCGCCTTACAGACGCCTCGCGCTCCCTCCAAATTTCGCCGCCCATTTCCGCCTTAAGGCGATATAGGGCGGCGCTCATGCGAGCCTCCAAGGCCCAGGGCGGAGTGCCCGCAATAACGCAAGCCGCATCAAATGATACCGTCCGATAGCACCTGGCTATGCGGTTCGCTATCACTCGCTGCGGCCTGCGGAGGAGTGACCCATTGCCTTTTCTTTTTAAGGCATCTGCCCAGATGGGGGCCCCATACAGAGCCATGCTCTTCAGGACCCCGCTATACAGCCTCCTGACGCTTTGGGACGGCCCCCCCGCGTTTGGTAATAAACGCGCGAGAGCTCCAGCCGCCCCAACCAATCTCTCTCCGAGGTGCCTGAAGTGCGCCTCAAAGCCCCAACGGCCATCCAGCACAAGGCCTAGGTACCTCATGCAGGGGGCCACCGGGACACGCACTCCATTCACCTCGATGAAAGCGCCAGGAGGTGGGCCCCTCCTTGGGCCGTGAAACAGGATGGCGTCCGTTTTACTTAACGCCACCCTGAGCCCCAACAGCCTGATCCGCTCAACAACAAGGGAGGTCCCGACCGAGGCCAGTAAGCCTGCCTCCCCAAAGGACCCCCCCTGGGCCACCACCAGGGTGTCGTCTGCATAGCAGAAGATGCGCATCTTGGGTAGAAGCGCACCTCGCAACACCCAGTCGTAGCCCATGTTCCAGAGGAGCGGACCCAGCACCGACCCCTGCGGGACTCCGCACTCTACGGGACGCCGCCTCATCCTCCCGTCTCCCGCCACGTAGGCCACCCGGCGCCCAACCAGGTAGTCCTTCACTATTCGGCGCAAGTACCAGGGCACCTCGAAGAAGTCGAGTGCCTCAGCAATTACGCCGAATGGGAGACTGTTGAAGGCGTTGGCTATGTCCAGGGAGACCGCCAACGCCCTCTCACCATCCGCCACCACACTCTCAACATGAGCCCTCAGCTCACTGAGGGCGTCAAGCGTCGAGCGGCCCTTCCTAAAACCGAACTGGTGTTCGGACAAGTCCGGGCCCTCGGCAGAGAGGTGGCGACTTAGGCGTGAGGCCACTATCCATTCCAGCAGCTTCCCAACCTCATCCAGCAGGACTATAGGTCGGTAAGCCGCTGGAGAATCAATTGGCCTACCCTCCTTTTTGATGAGGCATAGGCGTCCCTCCTTCCATACTTCCGGGAACCGCCCGACATTAAGACATTTGTCGAACAGTCCCCGGAGTTCCCCCTCGACATGTGGGAAGGCCAGGGCCAGGACACGGCCGTGGATACCGTCCGGGCCCGGAGCCTTCTTCCTTGTCTTGAGGCGATCAAGGCAGAGGCCCAGTTCCACATCTGTCACGCCCTGGACCTCCCCTGTCGCCTCTCCCACAACCTCCCCCTCCCGCATCCTGGGCGGGATAAGGTCCACTGCGGTGGGGAAGAGTCCCGTGACCACTTCCTCTACAAGCGCTGGCTCCAGGACCTCGGTGAGCGGAGCCCCCCCACCCTTTAGCTTGTTTCGAGCTGAATGGTAAGGGCGCCCCCACGGGTCCCTCTCCAGGCCATCGAGAAGGTCCTCATAGGCCTTCTCTTTAGCCTGCCTGATCGCAGACTGGAGAGCCCTCTTTCGGTCATAATATACCGTTCGAAGGCCCTCCATTACTTCAGGCGTATAGCCTCTCCGACGCCGACTCCGCAGATAGGCCCTACGGGCCCCTATGCTTTCGGTGCGTAGGACGGCTAGCTCCTGTGACCACCAGAAAACAGCCGTCCTGCGCGGGGCCCTCTTCCAACGTGGCATCGAAGAGTCTGAGAGGGACTTCATCGCCCTCTTAAAGTCAAGAGCCAGCGCTTCCACGTCGTCCGTCATAGCTGGGCCTCCGGGCCTCAGCCACGATCTTATGATCGCCACCTCCTCGGCCAATTCCCGATCAAGGTGAGTAATCACCCATCTCGGGAAGGCCGAGTTCACCCCCTCCGGTGGGATCTCAGGAGCCGGGCAGCACCTAGATGTGAGGACCCCCAGTCGGATGTACCTATGGTCCGACAGGGTCTCCACATCCTCCACCACCCGCCAGCCAGTGACCCTGCACGACGCCTCAGGGGAGGCGAGGGTAATGTCAACTATCGATGCCCCCTGAGGCCTCACGCACGTCGCTACTCCCCCGGTGTTAAGAACGACGAGACCCAGCTCAGCCGCCCATGCTACCAAGGGAGCACCCCGCACTCCGGTCATGGTGTCGCCCCAACTGCGTGAGCGACAGTTGAAGTCCCCCATGACCAATATGAGGCGGGACCTGGCCCTCCTGATGGCCGGCCCAAGGCAGCCCAGGAAGCCCTCAAACTCCCACAGAGGTCTGTTAGGAGAAAAATATACCCCCACCACTGTTAGAGGGCCCCAGTCTGCTACGACAAAGCCATCCCCCCTTTCCCGAGCTATCAGGGGCGGACCCCCTGACCGTGCAACAATTGCGACCAAGCCATGAGAGTCCGCCGCCCAATTACTTCTCTCGGGAGGACTATATGGCTCCGCCGCTACCGCCACATCCACACCCCACTCGGCCATTGACTGCAGGAATAAGTCCTGTGCCCCAGCCGAGTGATTAAGGTTCCCCTGAAGGAGCTCGAACAGTGTCGTACCGTCCATTACGACGACATTTGTTCAAGCTCCCCCTGAGGAGCAACCGTACCCTCCAGACTGGTGGGCGCGCTCGGTGCGCTCGGTTCCATGGACATGGCGGGGGCCGGCACCCCCGTTCTCGGTGTGTTCCTTTTAATTAGCGGGGGGTTGCACCTCCGCCCCCCCATGCGGTGTCCTGCGGGTGCCCCGGCATCGGCACAGACGTCGCACCTTGGCTCCTCGGTGCAACTTTGTGCAAGGTGCCCTGCCCCACCACAGCGGCAACATAGGCCGCTGCGGTCCTTTGCAGTGCACGTTGCACTGCCATGTCCGATGCCGTAGCACCGGAAGCACCGTAAAGGCCTAGCCTCAAGGAGGGTGACCCGTACGGTGCTCCATCCGATACAAAGGCGATCCTGCATGATCGCCTTTGCTGCTGTGGTGGGGCACTTTACTATCGTGCTGCCCATGGAGATACGCCCCGCACGCACATGTTCGCGGGGAACATTCCCCCTGGCAGCAACGGCCCCCACCACGTCATCTAGCGTCACGCTGTCTTCCAGCCCGCTGATCCGTATATCCACGGATTTCACAGGCCGGTTGACAGTCGCGATCCCTACTAATGCTCCCCGTATTTCCTCAGCAAGCCTATCAGCTTGCTGAGACCGCTCGGGCCCCCCAATTTCGAGAATTCGGCTTCCCAGGGCCGTTTTCCGCGTGCGGACCTCCTTCACCCCTACGAGTATGTCCGCCAAGCTGACCCGCTGCTTAGCAGCGGTGAGTGCCCAAGCATACGTTGCGCCCCCCGCTACCGCATCCTTGGACAGGGTGATGACCACCGCTGCAGTTGAAGGTGGCCTTAGGCTCACCTTCGCTTTGGGCGATCCTGCCAGCCCATCTCCCTTTGTCGGCTTCACCGACTTCACCGGCTCCACTGGCTTGGTGGACTCAGTCGCACGTATCCGGCGGAATCCAGCCTGCGCCTGCGGAGCCGGATTAGCCGGCGCGGTCAACGTCGTGTTGACCGTTGTTGGAGCAGGCTGCGTCCTCTTCTTTTTTCCCCTCGCCGCCACCTTGGTCCACGAATCGGCTTGAGGATTTGCCGCTGGGACAGGGGGGCCCTGGGGAGCTTCCTCTCTAGTGCTCCGCTCGACCTGCCTGGTGGCAGCTGCCAGGGGCGGCCGGACCACCGGTGCCGGCAGCAACCGGTCTTCGATACCAGCCAGCTTGGCGTCCATCATCTCGCCGATGGTTCGCCCCAGGTCACCCTTCAGACTCCTCTTCTGCGGTCCTTGCCGTCAGGACCTCAACCATCTCCGCCATATCTTTGGCGGCAATCTTAAGGTCGCGCACGTAACCACCCTTCAGGTTGCCCGACTTTAAGGCGATGTCCAGGATCTTCTGGGACTGCTTATTCGCCCGTTGCAGGATTTCGAACCCCGCCATCCTCTCCAGGTCCTTGCCTAGAATCTCATCCGAGATTCCAGGCTCGGCATCAAGCTCAACAGCAGCAGGCTTCCGGAAAGCCTGACCCCTGAGCTTCTTTTCCATCTCTCTCTCATATTCACTTTCCTTACCCGATAGTAAGGCTTTTTTGGCCTGAGCCAACCCTGTTGAGTGACCCGCAGCCTTCTTTTTGGCTTGCTTGGCCCTCCTCTCCACCGATGCCTCAGTCTCTGTAGCCGAGTCTTGGCCGGAATTGCTCGACCGTTTATAAAATGACCGTTTGCGGCCAACACCATATTCCGAGCAGCTGGACTCGTTTAGACTATCCATGTCCATTGTTGCAAGTTTACATGCTACAGGCAACAATGGAAACAGATAAACACACGGGAAAAAAAATTAAGACATAGCTTACTAACTATCAATATATACTAATTAATAAATAAACTATATCTATATCTATATCTAAACACTTAACCTACTATAGAGTATCTAAGCACAAAGTTCTTATTAACTACTTATATCTAAGTGTTACCACTACGCTAGTGTCCTCTAATTCAGCACACTGTCAGCGTCGCTGCTCGGCGCCACAGAGAGAAACGCGAGCCGCGCTCGCCGCGCTCGCCGCGAGTCTCGCGGGAATGCGATACTAGCGACACCGCGACGCTCTGCGGAGCGTCACCCACAACTCGGAACAAAGGAAATGACTATTTCCCTTTGTATAGGTCCGATATTAACAAACGATATATCGTTGGATTCGTCTTGAAACGGCAATCTCAACGATATATAGCACTTAACTGATTAATTTACACACAGTGAAGTAAAAACATATAATATTTACTTCAAATTAAAAATTCTCACGGCCGTATATGTGGTCCGATTTTAAATTTAAAAACACTCACGTGTCTACCAGAGCCTGGTGCACCTCACAAACACTAAAAACAGGGGGGTTACCGCGACTCCCAGCGAGTAAACCACACCCAAACTATGTGTCACTATCACTTCAGATGTCGAGGTCGATAAATAATTTACCGAACGCTCGAAAGAAAAACTAATTACACCACTGTATTCGTCGTAAAAAGGCGCGTCTTTTGATATATAGCAAGTATATATACACAAGCTATATACACACCAAAAGCCGTCGTGAACGCGGAGCGAAGTGAAAACGATGTTGCCACTACGACCGCACAACGACTTCAACCTAACCTAACCTAACCTAACCTAACCTAACCTAACCTAACCTAACCTAACCTAACCTAACCTAACCTAACCTAACCTAACCTAACCTAACCTAACCTAACCTAACCTAACCTAACCTAACCTAACCTAACCTAACCTAACCCACTTGTGACTAAACCATTGAGTCGTCTACATATAGCTCCCAGTAAAAAATTATTTAAAGTGGTAAATAGTGCTTTGATTGTTATAAAAATTGGTGCAGTGTATTGTTATAACATAAATCACCGGGATTATTGTTGGCAAAAGTTTTGCACAGCGCACTCCTAAGTTACGGGACCTAGACTTTCTGTCAGTTTCCCTGAGTTGCTGCTGTAGTGATCAAGAAACTAATTACTAATCCCGCTAGTGCTCATCACGACCAATCCAGCAAAGTAAGAACCATCAAAATCGGACCGTGGATCACGAAGATATTGGAGGATAAAGGTGCGGCCCATAACCTCGAAGGCTTTGTATAGGAGCAGAAAGCACGCGGCGCCACGAGGTTGTTGGAAAAAATCAGACAAGCCAAGTGACAAGTGTCATCCGTCACCCTTCAACTGTCTTCGTACCACAGACCACTGATACGTCTTCAAAGGAAATATAGATCCTACAACTCACCGACGACGGAACAAGGAAGTCATCCAAATACATCGGCAACACATCAGGCAAAACACCAGAGGTACAACCCACCCCTTCCCCCTCACTAACCATTAACTCCCTGGTCATCTCCACCCACTTACCGATTAATTGACCTTCCCCCCCCCCTCTAACAAAAATAACAACCTATCCCAATAGTCTTCCCGTGAATGGTGATCATCAGAGACGTCCTCTCTTGCCTCAAAGACGAGGAGGTCATTGCGGCCCTGAGAGCTCAGAATAAAGAGCTCTTCACAGGCCTCCAGAAGGACCATCAAACGACGGAAAAAAGTTTCCGACGTAGGTGCCGCAACCCGCACCTCTCACATGTCGTCCTGCGTGTGGCCCCTCCGCTGTGGCGTCGCATGACGGACGGGGGCTCCGTCCATCTTGACCTTAAGCGGTCAAAGGTTGAGGACTTCTCGCCCCTTATACAGTGCTCGAAGTGCTTAGCCTTCGGGCACGGACGGCGCCACTGCAAAGAGTCTTCGGACCTTTGCAGTCACTGCGGGGGACCACACGTTAGGAGCGAATGCCCCGACTATGTCGTGGGAGAGCCGCCCAGCTGCATAACTGCCGTCACGCGAAGCTGGAAAAGACGGACCACGGTGCATTCAGCAGTGACTGTCCGGTGAGGCGGAAGTGGGATGCCATTGCCCGCCTTGGCGTGTGCTACTGCTGAGGGCACCGCAGTCGTAATTCCAGGAGGTCGCGGGCCCAAGGATGCTGCTTCAAGGCACATGATACAGGTAAACCTGCAGCGGAAGCGATTGGCAACCGATGAGCTGATGGCAGAAGCTGTCAGCCAGAAGGTAAGCCTGGCACTGCTGCAGGAACCCTATACAGGTAGTCAAGGTGCCTTGAAGCGATACCCAGGGGTTCGCGTCTATCAAATGGACCAGGGGATAACTAGGACCAACCCCGCAAAGGCCGCAATAGCGGTCTTTGATAAAGACCTCCAGGTAAGGTGTGACCCGAGCCTCCAGTCGGAGAACATAGTGGCAATCACCATAGAGTTCTCCGACTGGACACTTGGAATAGTGTCCGCTTACCTGGAAGGGGACAAACCCCTGGATCCATACCTGGAACGTCTGTCCAGCGTCCGATCCAAGCTGGGAACCTTGAGTGTTGTGATCGGAGGTGACTTCAACGCGTGGAGCCCATGGTGGGGTAGCACGGACGAGGATCACCGGGGAGCTGAATTGGCTGGATACTTTGATGATCATCAGCTGCACATCCTTAATACCGGAACCGAACCCACCTTCCAAGTGGTTCGAGGAGGTCGGCTTTGCACAAGCAGAGTCGACATTACGGTGTGCAGCCAAAGTATCCTGCCAAGGATGGAATCCTGGTGGGTGGACCCCGCTATGGTAAGCTCCGATCACAACGCTCTAAGGATAGGCCTCCGCGCTGGTCGTGCGAAAGCACCCGGCCCAGCACCAACCACTCGGATATATAACACGCGAAAGGCAAACTGGGATAAGTTCCGAAAGGAACTTATCCTACAGTTCGAAAGCCGCCAAATCCGAGTGGAAAGAGTGTCGGCCATAACCGCCCCCGAGGACATCGAAAGCGTTGTCCTCGAATACCAGGAGGCGGTCCGACAAGCGTGTGAGGCCGCGATCCCAAAGCTGAACCGAACACTGAAGTATGAACCTCCATGGATGACCTCCGAACTTCGGGTCCTGCAGCGAGATGCGGTCACTAAAAAGAGACGCATACGCTGCGCGGCCCCAACAAGGAGGGAATTCGTCATTCGACAGTACCTAGAAGCTAGGGAGAAATATGAGTCTGCCGCGCAAGCGGCGCAGACCCATAACTGGAAGGAGTACTGTACCGCGCAAACAGGCGAAAGCCTGTGGGACGGAATCTACAGAGTCCTCCGTCAAAGCTCGAAAAAGCAAGAAGACAAACTTCTTGTGAGAGACGGAGTGACTCTTGATCCCAAGCAAAGTGCAGAACTCCTTGCAGCTACGTTCTTCCCGGACGACAGGCTGGAGGATGACACTCCCGTACATTCTGCAATAAGGAGGGGAGCGGACCGTCCGCTGTGCGAGTTAGCCTGTGCAGCGGATGATCCGCCCTTCACCATTGCGGAACTCAGGGAGGCGGTTCATGACTTCAGTGCTCGCAAAGCTCCTGGATCGGATGCGTTTACGGCAGACATCAGTGCAAAAAGCATTGAGGCAGATGAACGGCTCTTCCTAGAGATAGCCAACAGGTGCCTCGCTGTGGGATACTTCCCGAAGCCCTGGAAGCGTGCGGCGGTCGTGACACTTCCCAAACCGGGAAAATCCGACTACCATCATCCAAAGTCTTACCGTCCGATTGGACTTTTGTCAGTCCACGGTAAGACTTTGGAAAAGATGATGGTACGCCGGATAAAGTGGCACGTACTGCCGACGATTAACTCGGGCCAATTCGGTTTTATGCCACAGCGGAGCACTGAAGATGCCCTCTTTGCCTTGATCGAGCACATCAGAGCTGAGGTCAGGGCAAAGAGGGTAGTATTGATGGTGTCTCTAGACATAGAGGGGGCATTCGACAGCGCCTGGTGGCCAGCTATTAAACATCAGCTGGCCGCCAGGAAATGCCCCCGAAATCTGTACTCCACCGTGTGCAGTTACCTCAATGACCGCGAGGTCATTATTCGTTATGCGGGCGCCGAGTGCGTGAGGCCCACAACCAAGGGGTGCGTTCAGGGATCGATTGGGGGGCCCATATTCTGGATTTTCCTGATTGATCCGTTGCTGGGCGCCCTCGAGGAAGAGGGCCTACGCGTGCAAGCCTTCGCCGACGACGTAGTGCTCGTCTTCTCGGGCTCCTCTCCGGAGACTATCGCGCGGACCGCTAACTCCGTCCTCCGGCGGGTCTACGACTGGGGCTTGGACAACAAGCTGCGATTTGCTCCACACAAGACCAACGCCATGGTGATTACCAAGAAACTGAAAGTAACACCTATTCAGATCACCATGGGCGGCGAAAGTATAAAGATGGTCACAGAAACCAAGATCCTGGGTCTTATTATTGACCACAGGTTGTCCTTTAAGCCGCACGTTGCTGACGTTTGCCGGAAGGCAACGGCCATTTATGGCCAATTGTCAAGGGCGGCTAAGACAACCTGGGGCCTGAACCCAGAGGTGGTGAGGACCATCTACATCGCCGCTGTGGAGCCAATCGTACTCTACGCTTCAAGCGTCTGGGTCCCAGCCGTAGATCAAGTCGGAGTGCGGAAGTTGCTGGACGCAGTTCAGCGAGGGTTCGCGCGGAAGATCAGCCGGACCTACAAAACCGCCAGTTTGAGTGCGGCACTGATCCTGTCAGGTATCTTGCCACTCGACCTGAGAATCCGAGAGGCAGCAGAATTGTACCGATATAAAAGGGGTGAGGACATTGATGGTATGGCAGACAGGAAGGCAGAACAGCGGGTTAGCTTCCTGGATGCTCCCCATCCAGCCCTCGCTCCTGAGGTAGAGTTCTGTTGTCTCGAGGAAACACAGGCCGAAACCGACGCGGTAGAGGTGCAGGATGACTCAGGAGAGGGAGAGGGTTACCTGCAAGTCTACACCGACGGAAGCAGGATACAGGGCAGGGTTGGAGCCGGAATATCATACAGGCGGCGAGGCATGGAAGTCAGAGCAAGAAAACTCAAGTTAGAGGATTATTGCTCTGTCTTCCAAGCCGAAATGTGCGCAATTTCGAAGGCTATCGAGGACATCTTGAAGATGCCCGACATGAAGGTCGAGATTCTTAGCGACTCCAGGTCGTCGCTGGAGCTGCTAAGGGATCGATCTTCATTTAACCCGATAGCCTTTGAAATTAAAAACCTTATCCGGCGGGCTCGAAATATGGGTAAAACCGTTCGGTTCCGCTGGGTTCGGGCACATGTAGGTATCGAGGGGAATGAGAGGGCTGATCACTTGGCGAAGGACGCGGCGCTCCACTCGAAATTGAGGGCTGCATACGATGGAGTACCGATTTCAACTCTCCGCCGCAAAATTAGAGCCAGGACCCTCGGCGTCTGGCAGGAACGCTATACCGCGGGTCAAACTGCAAGTGTTACAAAAGCGTTTCTGCCAGACGTCGTGGCGTCTTACAAGTTGGTCAGGGAGGAACCTTTCTCCGCCTTGATGGCCCAAATCATCTCGGGCCATGGCGGCTTCTCGGCGTATCTCCACCGGTTCGGCCTGAAGGATAGCCCAGTGTGCATATGCGACGGTCGAACAGACGAAAGCGCATTGCACCTGGTGCTCGACTGCCCCAGGTTTGGTCGGTGGAGATGCGACCTTGAGATAGAATGTGGCATGGCCGTTGTGGAGACCAACCTGCCAACCTTTGTCGCAAAGCCGTTGAGAAGGCAGTTTGAAAAATACTGCCACAGAATTTTAGCCGATGTATTGCCGCGGAACGGCAGCAATATTAAAGTTAAACTTAAATAAATGTGTATTAATTGTAATTAAATAGTTAGGTGAAACAATAGTTAATATGGTAGTTATAAATGTTTAGTTAATATATAAATAGTAGTAGTTAATGTATATAAAGGTTCCCTATTTAAATTATAGGGCCCTTATACAACCCATAGAATTTAAGTAAAGCGCCTAATTGTAATTAGAAAATTTGTAATAGCAATAGATTTAACCAATTAAAATAAATAAACATAGAAGTAGAATAGTGTAATCTTTTGTTAGTATGTAAGCCACTTAATTAAAATGTTAGTCATAAGGATAAACCCAAAATTGTTATGTTTTGATTTAATAAATAAAACTCCACACCTACAACCCCTACCGCTCAATGGTAGGGAGAAAGTAGTCATAGTAGCTCCTCGGCCCTGGGACGAAAGTTGCCAGGGAGGTAGGCCACTAGTTAAAAAAAAAAAAAAAAAAAAAAAAAAAAAAACCTAACCTAACCTAACCTAACCTAACCTAACCTAACCTAACCTAACCTAACCTAACCGCACCTAACCTAACCTAACCTAACCTAACCTAACCTAACCTAACCTAACCTAACCTAACCTAACCAATTAGAATAAAAACTTCGTATAAGAAGTTAGTCTAAACAATTGTATAAAATAAGACTCTTTAATATTGTTATAAAGATAAGAATCAAACGTGTGTTAGAAGTTAAGTATTATGTTGTTTAATCAATAAAAACCCCACAAGTTGTTTCACTTTAGCTCGAAATCCACGGCCCGGGGATAACCTCGCCCGGGGGGTTGGCTATTAGGCAAAAAAAAAAAAAAAAAAAAACCTAACCTAACCTAACCTAACCTAACCTAACCTAACCTAACCTAACCTAACCGCGGAGCAGATAGAGCTCCTGACGCACCGGTTGGATAGGGCGGATGTGGGGGGGCAAACGGCGGAGTTGCGGAAGGAGCTGGAGGCACTCCGTCGTGTGGTCGAGTTTGATGTCATCAAACAGATTGACAACATCAAGGCCAGCCCCTCTCCACCCCCCCTGCAGCTGGGCTCCCTGGTGGAAGAACTGAAATCCATGCGTAGGGAGGCAACGGACATGCTTGCGGAGGTGCGAGCTCTGGGAGCAAAGTCATCAAAGCTCCTGGAGGAGCCAGTACAGGCTCAAGCATCACTTTCTTATGCGGCGATGGCTGCCAAAGTGCCGGCTAAGTCCGGCCACTCAATCATGGTAACTAGTGACTCGCCAGAGGACACTAGTGACAATGTTGTCACCAAGATTAGAGTGGCCTTCGACCCGACAAAGACCGGTACAAAGGTGGACAGTGTCCGCAAAGTCCGGAATAAGAAGGTGGTGCTAACCTGCGGCACAAAGAGTGAGGTGGAGGCTGTGAAGAAGCGGCTTGGGGCAAATTCGGGCCTCAAAGTTCAGGAGGCGAGGGGGAGGGACCCGATGATAATAATCAGGGACGTGCTCTCTTGCCTAAAGGACGATGAGGTCACCGCGGCCCTAAAGGCCCAAAACAAAGAGCTCTTCACAGGCCTCCAAAAGGACCACCAAAAAATGGAAACATGTTTCCGCCGCAGGTGCCGAAACCCGCACCTCGCACATGTGATCCTGCGGGTGGCCCCTCAGCTGTGGCGTCGCATGGTCGACGGGGGGTCTGTCCACCTTGATCTCAAGAGGTCGAAGGTGGAGGACTTCTCGCCGCTCATCCAGTGCTCAAAGTGTTTAGCCTTTGGGCACGGGCGGCGCCACTGCAAAGAGTCGACCGACCTTTGCAGTCACTGCGGGGGACCACACGTCAGGAGCGAATGCCCCGACTATGTCGTGGGGGAGCCGCCCAGCTGCATTAACTGCCGTCACGCTAAGCTGGACAAGACGGACCACGGTGCGTTCAGCGGTGACTGTCCGGTGCGGCGGAAATGGGATGCCATTGCCCGCCTTGGCGTGAACTACTGCTGAGGGCACCGCGGTGATAAATCCAGGAGGTCGCGGGCCCAAGGATGCTGCTTCAAGGCACATGATACAGGTAAACCTGCAGCGGAAGCGATTGGCAACCGATGAGCTGATGGCAGAAGCTGTCAGCCAGAAGGTAAGCCTGGCACTGCTGCAGGAACCCTATACAGGTAGTCAAGGTGCCTTGAAGCGATACCCAGGGGTTCGCGTCTATCAAATGGACCAGGGGATAACTAGGACCAACCCCGCAAAGGCCGCAATAGCGGTCTTTGATAAAGACCTCCAGGTAAGGTGTGACCCGAGCCTCCAGTCGGAGAACATAGTGGCAATCACCATAGAGTTCTCCGACTGGACACTTGGAATAGTGTCCGCTTACCTGGAAGGGGACAAACCCCTGGATCCATACCTGGAACGTCTGTCCAGCGTCCGATCCAAGCTGGGAACCTTGAGTGTTGTGATCGGAGGTGACTTCAACGCGTGGAGCCCATGGTGGGGTAGCACGGACGAGGATCACCGGGGAGCTGAATTGGCTGGATACTTTGATGATCATCAGCTGCACATCCTTAATACCGGAACCGAACCCACCTTCCAAGTGGTTCGAGGAGGTCGGCTTTGCACAAGCAGAGTCGACATTACGGTGTGCAGCCAAAGTATCCTGCCAAGGATGGAATCCTGGTGGGTGGACCCCGCTATGGTAAGCTCCGATCACAACGCTCTAAGGATAGGCCTCCGCGCTGGTCGTGCGAAAGCACCCGGCCCAGCACCAACCACTCGGATATATAACACGCGAAAGGCAAACTGGGATAAGTTCCGAAAGGAACTTATCCTACAGTTCGAAAGCCGCCAAATCCGAGTGGAAAGAGTGTCGGCCATAACCGCCCCCGAGGACATCGAAAACGTTGTCCTCGAATACGAGGAGGCGGTCCGACAAGCGTGTGAGGCCGCGATCCCAAAGCTGAACCGAACACTGAAGTATGAACCTCCATGGATGACCTCCGAACTTCGGGTCCTGCAGCGAGATGCGGTCACTAAAAAGAGACGCATACGCTGCGCGGCCCCAACAAGGAGGGAATTCGTCATTCGACAGTACCTAGAAGCTAGGGAGAAATATGAGTCTGCCGCGCAAGCGGCGCAGACCGATAGCTGGAAGGAGTACTGTACCGCGCAAACAGGCGAAAGCCTGTGGGACGGAATCTACAGAGTCCTCCGTCAAAGCTCGAAAAAGCAAGAAGACAAACTTCTTGTGAGAGACGGAGTGACTCTTGATCCCAAGCAAAGTGCAGAACTCCTTGCAGCTACGTTCTTCCCGGACGACAGGCTGGAGGATGACACTCCCGTACATTCTGCAATAAGGAGGGGAGCGGACCGTCCGCTGTGCGAGTTAGCCTGTGCAGCGGATGATCCGCCCTTCACCATTGCGGAACTCAGGGAGGCGGTTCATGACTTCAGTGCTCGCAAAGCTCCTGGATCGGATGCGTTTACGGCAGACATCAGTGCAAAAAGCATTGAGGCAGATGAACGGCTCTTCCTAGAGATAGCCAACAGGTGCCTCGCTGTGGGATACTTCCCGAAGCCCTGGAAGCGTGCGGCGGTCGTGACACTTCCCAAACCGGGGAAATCCGACTACCATCATCCAAAGTCTTACCGTCCGATTGGACTTTTGTCAGTCCACGGTAAGACTTTCGCTATCCGGAGACTATCGCGCGGACCGCTAACTCCGTCCTCCGGCGGGTCTACGACTGGGGCTTGGACAACAAGCTGCGATTTGCTCCACACAAGACCAACGCCATGGTGATTACCAAGAAACTGAAAATAACACCTATTCAGATCACCATGGGCGGCGAAAGTATAAAGATGGTCACAGAAACCAAAATCCTGGGTCTTATTATTGACCACAGGTTGTCTTTTAAGCCGCACGTCGCCGACGTTTGCCGAAAGGCAACGGCCATTTATGGCCAATTGTCAAGGGCGGCCAAGACAACCTGGGGTCTGAACCCAGAGGTGGTGAGGACCATCTACATCGCCGCTGTGGAGCCAATCGTACTTTACGCTTCAAGCATCTGGGTCCCAGCCGTAGATCAAGTCGGAGTGCGGAAATTGCTGGACGCAGTTCAGCGAGGGTTCGCGCGGAAGATCAGCCGGGCCTACAAAACCGCCAGTTTGAGTGCGGCGCTGATCCTGTCAGGTATCTTGCCACTCGACCTGAGGATCCGAGAGGCGGCAGAATTGTACCGATATAAAAGGGGTGAGGACATTTATGATATGGCAGACAGGAAGGCTGAACAGCGGGTTAGCTTCCTGGATGCTCCCCATCCAGCCCTCGCTCCTGAGGTAGAGTTCTGTTGTCTCGAGGAAACTCAGACCGAGACCGACGTGGTAGAGGTGCAGGATGACCCAGGAGAAGGAGAGGGTTACCTGCAGGTCTACACCGACGGCAGCAAGATACAGGGCAGGGTTGGAGCCGGCATCTCATACAGGCGGCGAGGCTTGGAAGTCAGAGCAAGAAAACTCAAATTGGAGAATTATTGCTCTGTCTTCCAAGCCGAAATGTGCGCAATTTCGAAGGCTATCGAGGACATCTTGAAGATGCCCGACATGAAGGTCGAGATCCTTAGTGACTCCAGGTCGTCGCTGGAGCTGCTAAGGGATCGATCTTCGTTCCACCCGACAGCCTTCGAAATCAAAAACTTGATCCGGCGGGCTCGAGAAATGGGTAAAACCATTCGGTTCCGCTGGGTTCGGGCGCATGTAGGTATTGAGGGGAACGAGAGGGCTGATCACTTGGCGAAGGACGCGGCGCTCCATTCGAAATTGAGGGCTGCATACGATGGAGTGCCGATTTCAACTCTTCGCCGTAAGATCCGAGCCAAGACCCTCGAGGTCTGGCAGGAGCGCTACACCACGGGTCAAACCGCGAGTGTCACAAAAGCGTTTCTGCCAGACGTCGTGGCGTCTTATAAGTTGGTTAGGGAGGACCCTTTCTCCGCTTTGATGGCCCAAATCATCACGGGCCATGGCGGCTTCTCGGCGTATCTCCACCGGTTTGGCCTGAAGGATAGCCCGGTGTGCATTTGCGACGGTCGTACCGACGAAAGCGCATTGCACCTGGTGCTCGAATGCCCCAGGTTCGGCCGGTGGAGATGCGACCTAGAGGTGGAAAGCGGAATGGCCGTTACTGAGGCAAACCTTCCAGCCCTTATGGTGAAGCCGTGGAGAGACGCTCTTGTAAAATTTTGTACAAAAATCCTAGCTGACGTGCTGCCACGAAATGGCAGTAATATAAAAATTAAAATAACCTAGTCCGTAAGTTGTATGTATAAAATGTTAAAAGTCTGTTAGTATAAGTAATATAGTATTATAAGTATTTGTATAGTCTCATGTAGTATTTGTATAATCAATAAAATGTGTATAATGTATATAAAGGTTCCCTATATCAAGTATAGGGACCTGGATACAACCTTTGTCTGCAAAAAAAAAAAAAAATATGTTAAGAAATTGTGTTAAATTATAGTTGTATATTTGAGTAGGCTAATAGTTATAATATGTGCACTTAAAATTTTTTGATTATTGTGTTTAGTCTTAAGTCTTAGTATGTAAGAATTATATAGTTTATAAATAAATGGAACGCCACCCCCAAACCCTGCAGCTCAATGGCAGGGAGGAAGTAGACGTAGCTAGTTCCTCGGCCCTGGGACGCAAGTCGCCAGGGATGGTAGGCCACTAGTTAGAAAAAAAAAAAAAAAAAAAACCTAACCTAACCTAACCTAACCTAACCTAACCTTTTTTTTTTTTTTTTTTTTTTTTAATGAGGAGGAAATACATTTACGTACTACCCCTGTGCACTATGTGGCACAGGGAGTGTGGGACTCAACCACTTAGACCATCTTCTACGTAACTAGAAGTTGGCCAAGTTTGGTAATACCCACTAAAACCTCCTCGAAAGCAGAGAGTTCCCCTTTTTGAGAGGTTCTCCGGGATCTTTGCAGGGCATTTCACCGGAGAACCTCGGGGAAGAGGCCATCAGTGGCCCTCTACTGGCTGCTAGGGGCTGGGGTTGAGAGGAACCTAACCTAACCTAACCTAACCTAACCTAACCTAACCTAACCTAACCTAACCTAACCTAACCTAACCTAACCTAACCTAACCTAACCTAACCGTTGTGCTAAAAGTTCTAAGTCGAATCCACGTTGCTCTTAGTAAAAAACAGCGCGTTCTACGAAAAAGTGAATTTTCTCATATAAATAATCGACTAAAAAATAAATAAAAATTGTTATATGGTGTGAAAAAATCACCTCTATCAGCCTAACCTATAAAGTTTTCGAAAGTGTAATAAACTCATTAAAATAATTGAATGTTTTTGTGGAAAAACTTTGGACACATTGTGTTTTACGTGTTTTAAAAATACTAAAATTCTATTTAAAATTGTGTTCAGTGTATTTTTCAGTGCAGTTTTAAATTCCTTACAATATACTGTTTTCAAATTTATTAAAACCTCTTTAATTAATTAGTTATTAAGTGGGAAAAACCGTAAAATTGTGTCTTTTTGTGTTTTCTTTGTTTTAAAAATACTAAAATTAACTTTAAAAATATTAAAATTGTGGTTTATAATATAAAACAGTGCTTAAATTACAACTTAATTTAAAGATTTAAAAAAAACCAAAAACCCGAAGTAGAAATCGATAAAAACCAAAAACCGACGTAATTTCGACCAGTTTTTTGGGCGTGGTACTTAAATAGTTGCAGAATTTTCATTTTTTTTAATGGGGATATGTTAAGGAAAAAGGACTTTATACACTGACGTAATTTTGGAAGCGAAAATACCAGGAGAACATACTTAAAAACAGTCGAAAGTGAAAAGGGGGCGTGGCCTCAACTTTTAAACGAGACGTCTGGGATGTGTGAGGTATCATTGGAAAGGTATTGAAAAGCCGAGTACGAAAATATATCACACTTTCTTCTGTGGTACATACTGAGAGAAATACAGCTATTTCCGTGAGGCAAGACTGCGAGGTACGTTTGCACTCCTCCTACGCTTAGTGTATACTTTGCCCCCCCTTTTTCAACTATTCTATAACATAGCTGGGGACTAGATTAACTTTTGTTGTGAAATACAGCCAATTAACTTAGATAATTTTCAAGATATAAAAGGGGTAAAAACGAGTTGCGAAAATAAACATGTCGTCACCAATTAAAGCACGTGAAAATTACCAAGCTGCATTGGCAGAGCTAGATAAGTATGACAACCTAACACCCGAAACCAAAAAAAATCATCAGCAATGCCTTGGAGTACTTTTATGACTTCCTTAGGGAAATTCACAGCGAAAATCTTAAAATAAGGCGAGAAATGGACAAGGTAAAACAACAAAACGAGGAACTCCTTGAATGTCGGGATCAAAAAACCGCAATTGATTCTGAAAACATAGACCGGCTCCTGCAAGGTGTTATAGCTCTCGAGGACAAAAGCAGCGCGATACAAGAAAATATTGACCGTATCGCCGCGCAAACAGCGCAGCTCTCGGATACACCACGGCCAGCTGCCGTGCCGCTGACCTATGCGGGAGCAGTCGCACGGATCCCAACTTCATCTGGCCATTCATTAATCGTGAGCAGCACCTTGAAATCAGATACAAGTGAGAATGTTCTAAATAAGATCCGAACTTCAGTAAATCCCACAAAAACCGGGGTCAGGGTCGACGGCATCCGCCGGGTCCGGAACCAGCGAGTCGTAATCACGTGCGGCTCGCGGGAGGAGGTGGACGCTGTGACTAGTAGACTGAAAGGCAATTCTGAACTTTCATTTCAAGAAGTCAAGGGTAGAAATCCACTTGTTATTATCAAGGACGTGTTGTCAGACCTCAAAGACGAAGACATCCAAGGGGCCTTAAAAGCCCAAAATAAAAAGATTTTTTCGGGGCTACCCGAAGAGGAGCAAACGATGGATCTCAGATTTCGTCGAAGGAGCCGAAACCCTAACATCAACCACATTATATTACGGGTTGCCCCAAGGTTATGGCAGAGACTGACATCGGAAGGTTCAGTCCATATTGATCTGAAACGCTCAACCGTGACGGACTTCTCCCCTGTTATTCAATGCACCCGCTGCCTTGGATTTGGGCATGGTCGCCGGAACTGTAAAGAAGCCTCCAGTCTGTGCAGCCATTGTGGAGGCACTCATCTACGTCATGACTGCCCACACTACCTTGTGGGAGAACAGCCGTGTTGTACCAACTGTCGGGCGGCGGGTCTCGAAAGGACGGACCACGGGGCCTTCAGTGCTGAATGCCCGGTCCGGCATAAATGGGACGCAATTGCCAGGTTGAGTGTGACATACTACTAATATTCATATCTCCTAAATAAACAAATTAGTTATAAATTATTATAAGTAATTTTAAATCAGAGTTGTTGCAGTATATCAGTACATAAAGTATCAATACCTACTATTAAAAAGTATATAATTATAACTATATAATAAATAAGTAACATAAATAAATAAGTAAACAATCGTTAATTGTATAATACATAAATATCAATTATTATCCGAGATGTCATCCAATGAACTTAATAGTTGCAAACATTAATTATTAGAAAATGGAAAAATAAAATCGGAGAGAAAAAAAAAAAAAATCAAGATAAAAATATATTTATAAATCTTATTACTAATAACTGAACAATTAATTATGATAAAGAATTTTAATTATATAGGTATATAAATAAATATACTAACGAATATAGAAAAGCATATACTTTATTATATAAGATAAATATAAAAACATCCCTTGTATCAATCAATTACTTAGCCAAAGTAAATAGCAAATAAAAACATGTAAATATAGTAATGTGTAATGTATGTAATGAAATAATAAAATTATAAGTAAACGTGGCGACTCATAGGCAGAAAATGGTATTAACTTATAACAAAAGTACACAGTTTTATTTGAAACATATAAAATGTGTAAAAGCATTTATACAAGGTATAGAATATACTGTATATATAGTATGTTGATTGAAATAAAATAAATAATAATAATTAAAATAATATGTATTTGTAACGGTTGTATAAATTACATCAAATTGCTAAAAATAGTCGTGTAGTAAATGTATCTATGTAATGCATGAGTGCAATGATTTGGCTATGGAAATTGTTGCTCTCATGAAAACTATCGTAATGGTGAAAAATAAATATTTGATGAACGGTAATGCTTGTAATATCTATAAGTTATAGATAAACAAGGCATGCTATGCCACGCTATTGTAAAAGGTTTTGTATAATACAATATCAATATATTGTAGAAATTAAAAAGTTATATGACATCAAGCAAGATAAAATATGTAATAGTAATAAGTCTTATACGCACGGCAGGGTATAAAGCGGGAAAAAAAAAAAAGAAAAAAAAAATATATATTATTTATATAATAATAATAATAACAAAAAAAAAAAAAAAAAACCGCTGGTACTCATGTGTATGTTTGTATCATCTATGTCTTAATGGTGACTGGTAAAATCTTCACTGTGACAGTAAGCAATACGCACGTTGGTGTCGTTATTAATAAAAATATGGCCTATCAAATATCACTTTGAAATATGCCCTAATGTAGTCGTACTAATAAACTAATAATTATAAGGAATTTTGTAAAAATGTTTTAGTATACTTTTCGGCCAAGTAAAACAACAAGTACAGAATTAATATAAGTAGAACAGTATAGAATAAATATGTAACAATCGTAATAGTAATAAGTAAGAGTAACAGCTATAAAATATAGATAATGTATAAATTAATATGATCAGCACAATAAATCCAGATCATTTTACAAAAATAGGATCACAATTCCTTCCGATTGATGGAAGGACGAACCACGCGAGACATCACCTTCGAGGGTGCTTGTCTAATTTAAAAAAAAAAAAAAAAAAACCTAACCTAACCTAACCTAACCTAACCAGGAGGGTCCGTAGCTACTACGTAAGTCGGTACTGGCAAGGAGCCGATCTAATTCCTTGCCAACAGATATGTTTGAAGCGTTAAAGCAAAAAGCAATCATATTATCGTGAACCTAACCTAACCTAACCTAACCTTTTATTTTTTTTTTAACGAGGAGGAAATACATTTACGTACTACCCCTGTGCACTATGTGGCACAGGGAGTGTGGAACTCAACCACTTAGACCATCTTCTACGTAGCTAGAAGTTGGCCAAGTTTGGTAATACCCACTAAAACCTCCTCGAAAGCAGAGAGTTCCCCTTTTTGAGAGGTTCTCCGGGATCTTTGCAGGGCATTTCACCGGAGAACCTAGGGGAAGAGGCCATCAGTGGCCCTCTACTGGCTGCTAGGGGCTGGGGTTGAGAGGTCTTCTTGGACCCCTCTCCCCCTCCTGCCCCGCCCTGCTGCCCTCTGAAGGGCAACTGATGCCCTCTCTCTGTTTCTTTCGGCTTCCTCCTTCTGTAGCATTACGTGCTCGCAGAAGGAGGAAGCCGCCTTCCAGGACTCCTCGCTGTCCAGCATGCTCTTGACCATGCCAGGCAGCGAGAGGTCCTGGCCGATCACTGTCCTCAGGTCTTGACGCCTCGTTTCCCACGCGGCGCAATTCCGGAGGGTGTGAAACCTAACCTAACCTAACCTAACCTAACCTAACCTAACCTAACCTTTTTTTTTTTTTTTTTTTAACGAGGAGGAAATACATTTACGTACTACCCCTGTGCACTATGTGGCACAGGGAGTGTGGGACTCAACCACTTAGACCATCTTCTACGTAACTAGAAGTTGGCCAAGTTTGGTAATACCCACTAAAACCTCCTCGAAAGCAGAGAGTTCCCCTTTTTGAGAGGTTCTCCGGGATCTTTGCAGGGCATTTCACCGGAGAACCTCGGGGAAGAGGCCATCAGTGGCCCTCTACTGGCTGCTAGGGGCTGGGGTTGAGAGGTCTTCTTGGACCCCTCTCCCCCTCCTGCCCCGCCCTGCTGCCCTCTGAAGGGCAACTGATGCCCTCTCTCTGTTTCTTTCGGCTTCCTCCTTCTGTAGCATTACGTGCTCGCAGAAGGAGGAAGCCGCTTTCCAGGACTCCTCGCTGTCCAGCAAGCTCTTGACCATGCCAGGCAGCGAGAGGTCCTGGCCGATCACTGTCCTCAGGTCTTGACGCCTCGTTTCCCACGCGGCGCAATTCCGGAGGGTGTGATCGGCCGTATCCTCCTCGGTGTCATCACAGTGATGACACCGAGGCGATACCTCCTTCCTCACAACCCGGCACAGATATCGTCCAAAGCAGCCATGGCCCGACAACACCTGTGCCAGGCGGAAGGAGATCTCTCCCTTTCGTCTTTTCTTCCAGTCACTTAGGACTGGAAGAATGGCGCCTATAGTGCGCGCGCCCACTTGGGAGGACTCAAGTTCCTCCCGCCACTGCCGCATAATGGCAGCGTCAGCCGCGCGCCTTATAGACGCCTCGCGCTCCCTCCAAATTTCGCCGCCCATTTCCGCCTTAAGGCGATATAGGGCGGCGCTCATGCGAGCCTCCAAGGCCCAGGGCGGAGTGCCCGCAATAACGCAAGCCGCATCAAATGATACCGTCCGATAGCACCTGGCTATGCGGTTCGCTATCACTCGCTGCGGCCTGCGGAGGAGTGACCCATTGCCTTTTCTTTTTAAGGCATCTGCCCAGATGGGGGCCCCATACAGAGCCATGCTCTTCAGGACCCCGCTATACAGCCTCCTGACGCTTTGGGACGGCCCCCCCGCGTTTGGTATTAAACGCGCGAGAGCTCCAGCCGCCCCAACCAATCTCTCTCCGAGGTGCCTGAAGTGCGCCTCAAAAACCCAACGGCCATCCAGCACAAGGCCTAGGTACCTCATGCAGGGGGCCACCGGGACACGCACTCCGTTCACCTCGATGAAAGCGCCAGGAGGTGGGCCCCTCCTTGGGCCGTGGAACAGGATGGCGTCCGTTTTACTTAACGCCACCCTGAGCCCCAACAGCCTGATCCGCTCAAAAACAAGGGAGGTCCCGACCGAGGCCAGTAAGGCTGCCTCCCCAAAGGACCCCCCTTTGGCCACCACCAGGGTGTCGTCTGCATAGCAGAAGATGCGCATCTTGGGTAGAAGCGCACCTCGCAACACCCAGTCGTAGCCCATGTTCCAGAGGAGCGGACCCAGCACCGACCCCTGCGGGACTCCGCATTCTACGGGACGCCGCCTCATCCTCCCGTCTCCCGCCACGTAGGCCACCCGGCGCCCAACCAGGTAGTCCTTCACTATTCGGCGCAAGTACCAGGGCACCTCGAAGAAGAAGGAAACGGGAGACTGTTGAAGGCGTTGGCTATGTCCAGGGAGACCGCCAACGCCCTCTCACCATCCGCCACCACACTCTCAACGTGAGCCCTCAGCTCAGTGAGGGCGTCAAGCGTCGAGCGGCCTTTCCTAAAACCGAACTGGTGTTCGGACAAGTCCGGGCCCTCGGCAGAGAGGTGGCGACTTAGGCGTGAGGCCACTATCCATTCCAGCAGCTTCCCAACCTCATCCAGCAGGACTATAGGTCGGTAAGCCGCTGGAGAATCATTTGGCCTACCCTCCTTTTTGATGAGGCATAGGCGTCCCTCCTTCCATACTTCCGGGAACCGCCCGACATTAAGACATTTGTCGAACAGTCCCCGGAGTTCCCCCTCGACATGTGGGAAGGCCAGGGCCAGGACACGGCCGTGGATACCGTCCGGGCCCGGAGCCTTCCTCCTTGTCTTGAGGCGATCAAGGCAGAGGCCCAGTTCCACATCTGTCACGCCCTGGACCTCCCCTGTCGCCTCTTCCATAACCTCCCGCTCCCGCATCCTGGGCGGGATCAGGTCGACTGCGGCGGGGAAGAGCCCCGCGACCACTTCCTCTACAAGCGCTGGCTCCAAGACCTCCGTGAGCGGAGCCCCCCCACCCTTCAACTTGTTTCGAGCTGAATGGTAAGGGCGCCCCCACGGGTCCCTCTCCAGGCCATCGAGAAGGTCCTCATAAGCCTTCTCTTTAGCCTAACCTAACCTAACCTAACCTAACCTAACCTAACCTAACCTAACCTAACCTAACCTAACCTAACCTAACCTAACCTAACCTAACCTAACCTAACCTAACCTAACCTAACCTAACCTAACCTAACCTAACCTAACCTAACCTAACCTAACCTAACCTAACCTAAACCTAACCTTCGCAGGCGTAGGCGCGGTCAACCACCGCAAACCACTGGCACTCGTCGCTCTGACGATGGCTAGCGGCCCGCACCCTAGATACACCACATATTGTTTTGATACCCGACGAGACGTTAGTTCTTGTCCTGTAATCGCTTCACTACACTCGCTCACACACGGACTGACTGACGGACTGACATACACCACTTACACAATCACAAACACACTCCACAAACAGACACAAACACAAACATACATTTACACTACTTACACACATACAAACATACATACATACAATCATAAACACATACACACACACTTACATACATTACACTAAACATCACCACCACCAGCGAGTGTGTTCTCCTCATCTTTTCATCTTCATTTTCATTTTCATTCTCTCTCCTTCCCACAAGCACACAGGCGGTCTGAGGTTCGAGTCTCCTTAGGAGACGCCCCGCGACTGTTGTTGTCTAGTCTTTGCGGCCTCCACGGCCCACGTCCTACTTCGCTGTGAAAGCCAGGGCTGCTAACAGCACAGAGGAGGTTTTAGTCCGCGTCCGCTTACGGGGACACTCGAGTCCGACATATTACGTACCGTTCCGGGGCGTAAATACATAACAGTATTTCCTCCTCTCAAAAAAAAGGCAGAGAACAATTCTGTGATCATTTTTGAAATCCAAGATGGCTGCCACACACAATTATGTTTTCAGCAATATGGATATCGTGTCCGAGGTTCTCGAGGGTGCAGAGAACGGTTTTGTGATCATTTCTCAAATCCAAGATGGCCACCGCACGAAATTATCATATCAGCAATATGGATATCTTGTCCGAGATTCTCGAGGGTGCAGAGATTGATTTTGGGATCATATTTTAAAACGTCTCTACACTGTATACCTATAGATCCTCCGGTCTTCACTAACATCGAGGCCTCTGCCATCCGAGTCAGTATGGCGAATCACCAGCCGATCACTGTTATTTCAGCTTATCTTCCGCCCAACAAACAAGTATTAGACACATATATAGAAGCATTACTCGGCCACGGGGCCGCAGTCATAGTGGGCGGCAATCTTAACGCCAAACACTCCAGCTGGAACAGAAGAGCCACAAATAGAAACGGAATCTTATTAGATTCGCTGACAGACACGCTGAACTTTTCAGTAATAGCACCCGACGAACCAACACGTTATCTGGATAGCGTCGCGCACCGACCTGACATTCTAGACGTTGCGTTACTTAAGAACGTAACGCTCAATGTAAATTCAATCGAGGTTTTTCACGAATTAGAGTCAGACCACCGGCCCGTCGTTCTAAATCTAGGCCCACCGGTTAACTTTCAACCACCGACGAAAACAGTGATCGACTGGCAACGGCTGGAAAAGGATCTCGAGTCTATCAAGACCTTGACCTTATACCGGACGACATCTACTTGGTCGACACGGCTCACAGTGCTATCTCTCATGTGACGTCACATATACAGAATTGGATCAAGGCCTGCTCCAGGCAGGTTCTGACGATGCAACCGCATCGTATAAACCTGCCTCCAGAGGTCAGGAACTTACTCACACAGAAGCACAGAGCCACTAGACATTACGATAGGTATCCGTCGGTCGAGAACAGGCGCCACCTCCGCTACCTACAGCGGGTGGTACAGGACCGTATCGCGGAACTCCGCGGCGAACGTTGGGACCGCTTGCTCGGCAACCTTAAGCCATCACATGTGGCTTTCTGGAAGCTGCCTCGCGCGTTCAAACAGGAGCCGCCCACTGTCATGCCTCCTTTGGACAGACCGGGACTGCAGCCGGCGCTCGATGACGATGAGAAGGCTGAATGCCTCGCCGATAGTCTCGAGAGTCAGTGCTCTCCAAATGCAGCAGCCGACCCGACACACGTTGACGAAGTTGATCGTGAAGTTGAACGTCGCTCCGCCCTGAGCCCTTCAGGCGATGTAATAAAACCCACCTCTTACGAAGAGGTGAAGCTAATCATTAAGGAGCTTCACTCCAAGAAGGCCCCGGGGCCCGACACTATAAACAATAGGGCTCTTAAAATCCTACCCTCGACTCTTATTACTTTATTGGTTACCATTTTTAATATTCTAATGTCTAATAGCGCGTTTCCCGAACAATGGAAGGATTCCATTGTTATCGGTATCCCAAAACCCAATAAACCGAAAGCTAATTCGAGTAGCTATAGGCCTATTAGCTTAATTAACTCGATCGGGAAGCTATACGAAAGATTAATTCTCGCGCGTCTTAATCATTACATCGCGGAGCTCAACCTGATACCCGACATACAGTTCGGATTCAAAACCGCAGACTCGTGTCCCCAGCAGGTTCACGGACTCACCGAGTACATTCTCGAGAATCTCGGACAAGATATCCATATTGCTGAAATCATAATTTCGTGCGGTGGCCATCTTGGATTTGAAAAATGATCACAAAATCGTTCTCTGCACCCTCGAGAACCTCGGACACGATATCCATATTGTTGAAAACATAATTGTGTGTGGCAGCCATCTTGGATTTCAAAAATGATCACAGAATTATTCTCTGCCTTTTTTTTTTTGAGAGGAGGAAATACTGTTACGTATTTACGCCCCGGAACGGGGCGTAATATGTCGGACTCGAGTGTCCCCGTAAGCGGACGCGGACTAAAACCTCCTCTGTGCTGTTAGCAGCCCTGGCTTTCACAGCGAAGTAGGACGTGGGCCGTGGAGGCCGCAAAGACTAGACAACAACAGTCGCGGGGCGTCTCCTAAGGAGACTCGAACCTCAGACCGCCTGTGTGCTTGTGGGAAGGAGAGAGAATGAAAATGAAAATGAAGATGAAAAGATGAGGAGTACACACTCGCCGGCGGTGGTGATGTTTAGTGTAATGTATGTAAGTGTGTGTGTATGTGTTTATGATTGTATGTATGTATGTTTATATGTGTGTAAGTAGTGTAAATGTTAGTGTGCATGTATGTTTGTGTTTGTGTCTGTTTGTGGAGTGTGTTTGTGATTGTGTAAGTGGTGTATGTCAGTCCGTCAGTCAGTCCGTGTGTGAGCGAGTGTTGTGAAGCGATTACAGGACGAGGACTAACGTCTCGTCGGGTATCAAAACAATATGTGGTGTATCTAGGGTGCGGGCCGCTAGCCATCGTCAGAGCGACGAGTGCCAGTGGTTTGCGGTGGTTGACCGCGCCTACGCCTGCGAAGGCGGTGTGTGCGTGTCTGTGTCGGTGTTTGTGTGGGTGTCGCGTTCGCGATGGTGATGTCGTCATCCGGGTCTACCGTTACGTGTCTGGGACGTCTTATTGGGTTGAGACTATGGTGAAAGGGGGTGTACCCGCATGCCTTCCTAACCAAGATGTTGGGATGGTTAGGCGCCTTGTCAAAGAAGCGTCGCGAGATCTCTTTAAAGTGTTGAGCTATCGTCGGAAGCTCTAGGTCGCGGTGAAGGTCAACGTTTCGGATGAACCACGGGGCTCCGGTTGCCATGCGCGTGAATTTATTTTGAACTACTTGCAAACGACGTAAGTAGCTCGGTCGGGTGTGCGCGAAAACGACGCTTGCGTATGACAGTATGGGCCGTACGATGGTTTTGTACAGCGTCACTTTGTGTTTGAGCGGAAGTTTCCTTCGCCCACACACAAGTGGATAAAGGCGACTGAGGACAAATCGGGATCTATTGCATACCGTATCAATATGTTTCTTGAAGTTCATATTGCTGTTGAACGTGACTCCTAAGTATTTGTAATCCTTCACCCACGGTATGGGTGTTTCATACAATTTAATGATGTCGGTCGGTCGTTTTTTAGCAGGGATGCTTTTCGCGTTACCGAAGAGTACCCCTGCACTCTTGGTGGGGTTCACTTTAATCCGCCCTTTTTCTGAACCAGTTGCCTAGTTCATCGACGGCGGCTTGAAGCACTTTAATGTTCCTGCTCAAGGTTGAGCGGTTCAATAGAGCGGAGCCAAAGTAGAGTGCCGTATCGTCAGCGTACTGAGCGAGCTGGACACTCGGAAACTTGGGAATGTCGCTCGTGAAGAGCGAGAAAAGAGTGGGAGAGAGGACTGAACCCTGTGGCACGCCAGACCTGATGGGTCTTGGTGAGGATAGGGTGCCCTCTACTCGATATCGGAAGGAGCGATCAGTAAGGTAGGCTCGTATGATGCGCACGAGCCTGTCTGGCACTCCCAGTTGATACAGCTTGAATACTAAGCCGTTGTGCCATACCTTGTCGAATGCCTTCGCGACATCGAAAAACACGGCGTGAAGTTGACGCCGTACGAGAATGTACTCGGTGAGTCCGTGAGCCTGGTGGGGACACGAGTCTGCGGTTTTGAATCCGAACTGTATGTCGGGTATCAGGTTGAGCTCCGCGATGTAATGATTAAGACGCGCGAGAATTAATCTTTCGTATAGCTTCCCGATCGAGTTAATTAAGCTAATAGGCCTATAGCTACTCGAATTAGCTTTCGGTTTATTGGGTTTTGGGATACCGATAACAATGGAATCCTTCCATTGTTCGGGAAACGCGCTATTAGACATTAGAATATTAAAAATGGTAACCAATAAAGTAATAAGAGTCGAGGGTAGGATTTTAAGAGCCCTATTGTTTATAGTGTCGGGCCCCGGGGCCTTCTTGGAGTGAAGCTCCTTAATGATTAGCTTCACCTCTTCGTAAGAGGTGGGTTTTATTACATCGCCTGAAGGGCTCAGGGCGGAGCGACGTTCTGTGTGAGTAAGTTCCTGACCTCTGGAGGCAGATTTAGGCGATGCGGTTGCATCGTCGGAACCTGCCAGCACTGTTGAGCCGTGTCGACCGAGTCGATGACGTCCGGTATAAGGTCAAGGTCTTGATAGATTCGAGATACTTTTCCAGCCGTTGCCAGTCGATCACTGTTTTCGTCGGTGGTTTAAATTTAACCGGGGGGCCTAGATTTAGAACTACGGGCCGGTGGTCTGACTCTAATTCGTGAAAAACCTCGATTGAATTTACATTGAGCGTTACGTTCTTAAGTAACGCAACGTCTAGAATGTCGGGTCGGTGCGCGACGCTATCCGGATAACGTGTTGGTTCGTCGGGTGCTATTACTGAAAAGTTCAGCGTGTCTGTCAGCGAATCTAATAAGATTACGTTTCTATTTGTGGCTCTTCTGTTCCAGCTGGAGTGTTTGGCGTTAAGATCGCCGCCCACTATGACTGCGGCCCCGTGGCGTGGTGGCTTGTTTGTTGGGCGGAAGATAAGCTGAAATAACAGTGATCGGCTGGTGATTCGCCATACTGACTCGGATGGCAGAGGCCTCGATGTTAGTGAGGACCGGAGGATCTATAGGTATACAGTGTAGAGACCTTTTAAAATAAATGAGGGTACCGCCCATACGGGTGGTGCGATCATTTCTGACTAAGTTGTAATTAGCGATACGCGGATCGCGTATACGTGGTTTTAGAAATGTCTCTTGCACTAAGAATAGGTCTAATTGATGTTCGTGAGCGAACTCTTTCAACAAGTCTAGTTGAGGCTTAAAGCCTTGGGCGTTAAAATACGCTATACGGAGCGTATGTGGTTTAACCCGTCCGCTTACGTAATTAGGCATCGCGAATTTTTTTATACTTTCGCCCTATATCGGTGAGGGCTCGGAATATTTTAGCGTTGTCTGCCATAACTTGCAGAAGCGACGGCGGGTCGTCCCGGACAGCCTCGAGCCTGCTGGCCAGGGCTGTGATTTCATCTATGTCGAACAGCTCTGCCAGCTCGAACATTGTTCTCTGCACCCTCGAGAAACTCGGACACGATATCCATATTACTGAAATCATAATCTTGTGCGGCGGCCATCTTGGATTTCAAATATGATCACAAAATCGTTCTCTACACCCTCGAGAAACTCGAATACGATACCCATAATGTTGTCATCATAATTTTGCGCTGCGGCCATCTTGGATTTCAAAAATGATCCCAAACTCGTTTTTTTGCACCGTCGAGAACCTCGGACACGATATCCATATTGCTGAAAACATAATTGTGTGTGGCAGCCATCTTGGATTTCAAAAATGATCACAGAATTGTTCTCTGCACCCTCGAGAACCTCGGACACGATATCCATATTGCTGAAATCATAATTTTGTGCGACGGCCATCTTGGATTTCAAATATGATCAAAATATCGTTCTCTGCACCCTTGAGAACCTCGGACACGATATCCATATTGCTGAAAACATAATGGTGTGCGGCAGCCCTCTCGGATTTCAAAAATGATCACAGAATTGCTCTCTGCACCCTCGAGAACCTCGGACACGATATCCATGTTACTAAAATTATAATTTTGTGTGGCGGCCATCTTGGATTTTAAATATGATCCCAAAATCGTTCTCTGCACCCTCGACAGCCTCGGATATGATACCCATAATGTTGTCATCATAATTTTGCTCGGCGGCCATCTTAGTTTTCAAAAATATTCCCGAAACCGTTATCTGCACCCTCGAGAACCTCGGATACGATATCCATATTGCTGAAATCATAATTTTGTGCGGCGGCAATCTTGCATTTGATAAAATATCACAAAATCGTTCTCCGCTCCCTCGAGAACCTCGAATACGATATTCATAATGTAGTTATCATAAATTTGAGCGGCGGCCATCTTGGATTTGAAAAAAGATCACAAAATCGTTCTCTGCACCATCTAGAACCTCGGGTACGATATCCATATTGCTGAAATCATAATTTTGTGTGGCGGCCATCTTGGATTTCAAATATGATCCCAAAATAGTTCTCTGCACCCTCGACAGCCTCGGATATAATACCCATAATGTTGTCATCATAATTTTGCTCGGCGGCCATCTTGGTTTTCAAAAATATTCCGAAAATCGTTATCTGCACCCTCGAGAACCTCGTACTCGATATCCATATTGCTGAATTCATAATTTTGCGCGGCGGCCATCTTGGATTTCAAAAACGATCCCAAAATCGTTCTCTGCGCCCTCGAGAGCCTCGGATACGATATCCATATTGCTGAAATCATAATTTTGCGCGCCGGCCATCTTGGATTTCAACAATGATCCCAAAATCGTTATCTGCACCCTCGAGAGCCTCGGATACGATACCCATATTGTTGTTATCATAATTTTGCGCGGTGGACATCTTTGATTTCAAAAATGATCCCAAAATCGTTCTATGCAACCTCGAGAACCTCGGACACGATATCCATTTTGCTGAAAACATAATTGTGTGCGGCAGCCATCTTGGATTTCAAAATTCATCACAAAATCGTTCTCTGCACCCTCGAGAACCTCGGACACGATATCCATATTGCTGAAAACATAATTGTGTGCGGCAGACCTCTTGGATTTCAAAAATGATCACAGAATTGTTCTCTGCACCCTCGAGAACCTCGGAAACGATATCCATATTGCTGAAATCATAATTTTGCGTGGCGGCCATATCAGATTTAAAAATGATCCCACAATTGTACTTTGCACCCTCGAGAACCTCGCACTCGATATCCATATTGCTGAAAACATAATTGTGTGCGGCGGCCATCTCGGTTTTCAAAAATGATTACAAAATCGTTCTCTGCAACTTTGAGAACCTCGGAAAACATATCCATATTGCTGAAATCATAATTTTGCGCGGCGACATGTGCACTCTCGAGAACCTCGGATATGATACCCATATTTTTGTGATCATAATCTTGCACGGAGGCCATCTCGGATTTAAAAATGATCCCAAAATTTTTTTTAGCACTCTCGAGAACCTCGGACATGATATCCATAGTGCTGAAATCATAGTTTTGTGCGGCGGCCATCTTGGATTTAAAAAATGATCACAAAATCGTTCTCTGCACCCTCGAGAACCTTGGACACGATATCCATATTGCTGAAATCATAATTTTGTGCGGCAGCCATCTTGGATTTCAAATATGATCACAAAATCGTTTTCTGCACCCTTGAGAACCTCGGACACGATATCCATATTGCTGAAAACATAATTATTTGCGGCAGCCCTCTTGGATTTCAAAAATGATCACAGAATTGTTCTCTGCACCCTCGAGAACCTCGGGTACGTATTGAGTATTGAGTACGAGTACGTACAGATATCCATATTGCTGAAATCATTATTTTGTGCGGCGGCCATCTTGGATTTCAAAAATGATCCCAAAATCAATCTCTGCACCCTCGAGAATTACGGACAAGATATCCATATTGCTGAAATCATAAATTCGTGCGGTGGCCATCTTGGATTTGAAAAATGATCACAAAATCGTTCTCTGCACCCTCGAGAACCTCGGATACGATACCTATAATGTAGTTATCATACGTTTGAGCGGCGGACATCTTGTATTTCAAAAATTATCACAAAATCGTTCTGTGCACTCTCGAGAACCTCGGATACGATACCCATATTTTTGTGATCATAATCTTGCACGGCGGCCATCTCGGATTTAAAAATGATCCCAAAATTGTTTTCTGCACCCTCGAGAGCCACGGATACGATACCCATAATGTTTATATCATAATTTTGTGCGGTGGCCATCTTCGTTCTTAAAAATGCTCCCAAAATCGTTCTTTGCACCCTTGAGAACCTCGGACACAATATCCATATTGCTGAAAACATAATTGTTTTCGGCAGCCCTTTTGCAATTCAAAAATGATCACAGAATTGTTCTCTGCACCCTCGCGAACCTAGGACACGATATCCATATTGCTATAATCATAATTTTGTGCGGCGGCCATCTTGGATTTGAAAAATGATCACCAAATCGTTCTCTGCAGCCTCTAGAACCTCGGGTACGATATCCATATTGCTGAAATCATAATTGTGTGCGGCGGCCCTCTTGGATTTCAAAAATGATCACAGAATTGTTCTCTGCACCCTCGAGAACCTCGGACACGATATCCATATTGCTGAAGTCATAATTTTGCGCGGCAGCCATCTTGGATTTAAAAATGATCCCAAAATCGTTCTCTGCACCCTCGAAAACCTCGGATACGATAACCATAATGTTGTCATCATATTTTGTGCGGTGGCCATCTTCGTTTTCAAAAATTATCCCAAAATCGTTCTCTGCACCCTCGAGAACCTCGCGTACGATATCCATATTGCTGAAAACATAATTTTGTACGGCGGCCATCTTGGATTTCAATTGATACCAGAATCATTCTCTGCACCTTTAAGAACCTCGGATACGATACCCATAATGTTGTTATCATAATTTTGTGCGGTGGCCATCTTCGTTTTCAAAAATGATCCCAAAATCGTTCTCTGCACCCTCGAGAAACTCGGAAACCATATCCATATTGCTGAAATCATAATTTTGCGCTGGCTATCTTGGATTTCAAAAATGATCCCAAAATCATTCTCTGCACCCTCGAGAATGTCGGACACGATATCCATATTGCTGAAATCATAATTTTGTGCGGTGGCCATCTTCTTTTTCAAAAATGATCCCAAAATGGTTCTCTGCACCCTCGAGAACCTCGCACACGATATCTATATTGCTGAAAATATAATTGATCGCGGCAGCCCTCTTGGATTTCAAAAATGATCACAGAATTGTTCTCTGCACCCTCGAGAACCTCGGGTACGTATTGAGTACGAGTACGTACGGATATCCAAATTGCTGAAATCATAATTTCGTGCGGTGGCCATCTTGGATTTGGAAAATGATCACAAAATCGTGCAGAGAACGATGAACCCTCGAGAAACTCGGACACGATACCCATAATGTAGGTATCATACGTTTGAGCGGCAGCCATCTTGGATTTCAAAAATGATCACAAAATCGTTCTGTGTACTCTCGAGAACCTCGGATATGATACCCATATTTTTGTGATCATAATCTTGCACGGCGGCCATCTCGGATTTAAAAATGATCCCAAAATTTTTTTCTGCACTCTCGAGAACCTCGGACATGATATCCATAGTGCTGAAATCATAGTTTTGTGCGGCGGCCATCTTGGATTTAAAAAATGATCACAAAATCGTTCTCTGCACCCTCGAGAACCTCGAACACGATATCCATATTGCTGAAATCATAATTTTGTGCGGCAGCCATCTTGGATTTCAAATATGATCACAAAATCGTTTTCTGCACCCTTGAGAACCTCGGACACGATATCCATATTGCTGAAAACAAAATTATTTGCGGCAGCCCTCTTGGATTTAAAAAATGATCACAAAATCGTTCTCTGCACCCTCGAGAACCTCGGACTCGATATCCATATTGCTGAAATCATTATTTTGTGCGGCGGCCATCTTGGATTTCAAAAATGATCCCAAAATCAATCTCTGCACCCTCGAGAATTTCGGACAAGATATCCATATTGCTGAAATCATAAATTCGTGCGGTGGCCATCTTGGATTTGAAAAATGATCACAAAATCGTTCTCTGCACCCTCGAGAACCTCGGATACGATACCCATAATGTAGTTATCATACGTTTGAGCGGCAGCCATCTTGTATTTCAAAAATGATCACAAAATCGTTCTGTGCACTCTCGAGAACCTCGGATACGATACCCATATTTTTGTGATCATAATCTTGCACGGCGGCCATCTCGGATTTAAAAATGATCCCAAAATTGTTTTCTGCACCCTCCAGAGCCACGGATATGATACCGATAATGTAGTTATCATAATTTTGAGCGGCGGCCATCTTGGATTAAAAAATGATCACAAAATCGTTCTCTGCACCCTCGAGAACCTCGGACACGATATCCATATTGCTGAAATCATAATTTTGTGCGGCAGCCATCTCGGATTTCAAATATGATCACAAAATCGTTCTCTGCACCCTTGAGAACCTCGGACACGATATCCATATTGATAAAAAAATTTTTGTTTGCGGCAGCCCTCTTGGAGTCGGTGAGCCTGCTGGGGACACGGGTCAGCGGTTTTGAAGCCGAACTGTATGTCGGGTATCAGGTTGAGCTCCGCGATGTAATGATTAAGACGCGCGAGAATTAATCTTTCGTAAAGCTTCCCGATCGAGTTAATAAAGCTAATAGGCCTATAGGCCTATACTCGGATAAGCTTTAGGTTTATTGGGTTTTGGGATACCGATAACAATGGAATCCTTCCTCCATTGTTCGGGGAACGTGCTATTAGACAATAGAATATTAAAAATGGTAACCAATAATTGATGGCTGGAGGTTTCCGAGCAAGCGGTCCCAACGTTCACCGCGGAGTTCCGCGATACGTTCCCGTACCACACACTGTAGGTAGCGGCGGTGGCGCCTATTCTCGACCGAAGGATACCTATCGTAAAGTCTTGTGGCTCTGTGCTTCTGTGTGAGTAAGTTCCTGACCTCTGGAGGCAGGCCTGGAGCAGGCATTGATCCTATTCTGTATATGTGACGTCACATGAAAGATAGCACTGTGAGCCGTGTCGACCGAGTCGATGACGTCCGGTATAAGGACAAGGTCGTCGGACTTGATAGACTCGAGTTCCTTTTCCAGCCGTTGCCAGTCGAACATATTGTTGTTATCATAGTTTTGCGCGGCTGCCATCTCGGTTTTCAAAAATGGTTACAAAATCGTTCTCTGCACCTTCGAGAACCTCGTACACGATATCCATATTACTGAAAACATAATAGTGTGTTGCAGCCATCTTGGATATCAAAAATGATCACAGAATTATTCTCTGCACCCTCGAGAACCTCGGACTCGATATCCATATTGCTGAAATCATAATTTTGTGCGGCGGCCATCTTGGATATCAATTATGATCACAAAATCGTTCTCTGCACCCTCGAGAACCTCGAATACGATACCCATAAGGTTGTCATCATAATTTTGCGCGGCGGCCATCTTGGATTTCAAAAATAATCCCAAAATCAATCTCTTCACCCTCGAGAATCTCGGACAAAATATCCATATTGCTGAAAACATAATTTTGTGCGGCGGCCATTTTGGATTTCAAAAATTATCACAGAATTGTTCTCTGCACCCTCGAGAACCTCGGGCACGATATCCATATTGCTGAAATCATAATTTTGTGCGGCGGCCATCTTGGATTTCAAATATGATCAAAAATCGTTCTCGCACCCTTGAGAACCTCGGACACGATATCCATATTGCTGAAAACATTATTGTGTGCGGCAGCCCTCTTGGATTTCAAATATGATCACAAAATCGTTTTCTGCACCCTCGAGAACCTCGAATACGATACCCATAAGGTTGTCATCATAATTTTGTGCGGCGGCCATCTTGGATTTCAAAAATGATCCCAAAATCAATCTCTTCACCCTCGAGAATCTCGGACAAAATATCCATATTGCTGAAAACATTATTGTGTGCGGCAGCCCTCTTGGAATTCAAAAATGATCACAGAATTGGTATTCTGCACCCTCGAGAACCTCGGACACGATATCCATATAGCTGAAATCATAATTTTGTGCGGTGGCCATCTCCGTTTTCAAAAATTATCCCAAAATCGTTCTCTGCACCCTCGAGAACCTCGGACACGATATCCATATTACTGAAAACATAATTGTGTGTGGCAGCCATCTTGGATATCAAAACTGATCACAGAATTGTTCTCTGCACCCTCGAGAACTTCGGACACGATATCCATATTGCTGAAATCATAATTTTGTGCGGCAGCCATCAAAGATTTCAAATATGATCACAAAATCATTCTCTGCACCCTCGAAAACCTCGGATACGATACCTATAATGTTATTATCATAATTTTGTGCGGTGGCCATCTTCGTTTTCAAAAATAATCCCAAAATCGTTCTCTGCACCCTCGAGAACCTCGGACATGATATCCATATTGTTAAAAACATAATTGTGAGTGGCAGCCATCTTGGATTTCAAAAATAATCACAGAATTGTTCTCTGCACCCTCGAGAACCTCGGACACGATATCCATATTGCTGAAATCATAATTTTGTGCGGCGGCCATCTTGGATTTCAAATATGATCCCAAAATCATTCTCTGCACCCTCGAGAATCTCGGACAAGTTATCCATATTGCTGAAATCATATTTTCGTACGGCGGCCATCTTCGTTTTCAAAAATGATCCCAAAATCGTTCTCTGCACCCTCGAGAACCTCGGACACGATATCCATATTGCTGAAAACATAATTTTGTACGGCGGCCATCTTGGATTTCAAAAATGATCCCAGAATCATTCTCTGCGACTTCGAGAACCTCGGATACGATACCCATAGTGTTGTTTTCATAATTTTGTGCGGTGACCATCTTCGTTTTCAAAAATGACCCCAAAATCGTTCTCTGCACCCTCGAGAACCTGGGACACGATATCCATATTGCTGAAAACATAATTGTGAGTGGCAGCCATCTTGGATTTCAAAAATGATCTCAAAATCGTTCTCTGCACCCTCGAAAACCTCGGATACGATACCCATAATGTTGTCATCATAATTTTGTGCGGTGGCCATCTTCGTTTTCAAAAAGATCCCAAAATCGTTCTCTGCACCCTCGAGATCCTCGGACACGATATCCAAATTGCTGAAACCATAATTTTGTACGGCGGCCTTCTTGGATTTCAAAAATGATCCCAGAATCATTCTCTACACCTTCGAGAACCTCGGATACGATACCCATAGTGTTGTTATCATAATTTTGTGCGGTGACCATCTTCGTTTTCAAAAATGACCCCAAAATCGTTCTCTGCACCCTCGAGAACCTCGGACACGATATTCATGTTGCTGAAAACATAATTGTGAGTGGCAGCCATCTTGGATTTCATAAATGATCCCAAAATCGTTCTCTGCACCCTCGAGAACCTCGGACATGATATCCATATTGTTAAAAACATAATTGTGAGTGGCAGCCATCTTGGATTTCAAAAATAATCACAGAATTGTTCTCTGCACCCTCGAGAACCTCGGACACGATATCCATATTGCTGAAATCATAATTTTGTGCGGCGGCCATCTTGGATTTCAAATATGATCACAAAATCGTTCTCTGCACCCTTGAGAACCTCGGACACGATATCCATATTGCTGAAAACATATTTGTGTGCGGCAGCCCTCTTGGATTTCAAAAATGATCACAGAATTGTTCTCTGCACCCTCGAGAACCTCGGACAAGATATACATATTGCTAAATAAGAAATTTTGTGTGGCGGCCATCTTGGATTTGAAAAATGATCACCAAATCGTTCTCTGCACCCTCTAGAACCTCGGGTATGATATCCATATTGCTGCAATCATAATTTTGTGTGGCGGCCATCTTGGATTTCAAAAATGATCACAGAATCATTATCTGCACCTTCGAGAACCTCGAACACAATATCCATATTGCTAAAAAAATTTTTGTTTGCGGCAGCCCTCTTGGATTTCAAAAATGATCACAGAATTGTTCTCTGCACCCTCTAGAACCTCGGATACGATATCCATATTGCTGAAATCATAATTTTGTGCGGCGGCCATCTTGGATTTCAAAATGATCACAGAATCGTTATCTGCACCCTCGAGAGCCTCGGATACGATACCCATATTGTTGTTATCATAATTTTGCGCGGTGGCCATCTTTGATTTCAAAAATGATCCCAAAATCGTTCTATGCAACCTCGAGAACCTCGGACACGATATCCATTTTGCTGAAAACATAATTGTGTGCGGCAGCCATCTTGGATTTCAAAATTCATCACAAAATCGTTCTCTGCACCCTCGAGAACCTTGGACACGATATCCATATTGCTGAAAAGATAATTGTGTGCGGCAGACCTCTTGGATTTCAAAAATGATCACAGAATTGTTCTCTGCACCCTCGAGAACCTCGGACACGATATCCATATTGCTGAAATCATAATTTTGCGTGGCGGCCATATCAGATTTAAAAATGATCCCACAATTGTACTTTGCACCCTCGAGAACCTCGCACTCGATATCCATATTGCTGAAAACATAATTGTGTGCGGCGGCCATCTCGGTTTTCAAAAATGATTACAAAATCGTTCTCTGCAACTTTGAGAACCTCGGAAAACATATCCATATTGCTGAAATCATAATTTTGCGCGGCGACATGTGCACTCTCGAGAACCTCGGATATGATACCCATATTTTTGTGATCATAATCTTGCACGGAGGCCATCTCGGATTTAAAAAGCACTCTCGAGAACCTCGGACATGATATCCATAGTGCTGAAATCATAGTTTTGTGCGGCGGCCATCTTGGATTTAAAAAATGATCCCAGAATCATTCTCTACACCTTCGAGAACCTCGGATACGATACCCATAGTGTTGTTATCATAATTTTGTGCGGTGACCATCTTCGTTTTCAAAAATGACCCCAAAATCGTTCTCTGCACCCTCGAGAACCTCGGACACGATATTCATGTTGCTGAAAACATAATTGTGAGTGGCAGCCATCTTGGATTTCATAAATGATCCCAAAATCGTTCTCTGCACCCTCGAGAACCTCGGACATGATATCCATATTGTTAAAAACATAATTGTGAGTGGCAGCCATCTTGGATTTCAAAAATAATCACAGAATTGTTCTCTGCACCCTCGAGAACCTCGGACACGATATCCATATTGCTGAAATCATAATTTTGTGCGGCGGCCATCTTGGATTTCAAATATGATCAAAAAATCGTTCTCTGCACCCTTGAGAACCTCGGACACGATATCCATATTGCTGAAAACATATTTGTGTGCGGCAGCCCTCTTGGATTTCAAAAATGATCACAGAATTGTTCTCTGCACCCTCGAGAACCTCGGACAAGATATACATATTGCTAAATAAGAAATTTTGTGTGGCGGCCATCTTGGATTTGAAAAATGATCACCAAATCGTTCTCTGCACCCTCTAGAACCTCGGGTATGATATCCATATTGCTGCAATCATAATTTTGTGTGGCGGCCATCTTGGATTTCAAAAATGATCACAGAATCATTATCTGCACCTTCGAGAACCTCGGACACAATATCCATATTGCTAAAAAAATTTTTGTTTGCGGCAGCCCTCTTGGATTTCAAAAATGATCACAGAATTGTTCTCTGCACCCTCTAGAACCTCGGATACGATATCCATATTGCTGAAATCATAATTTTGTGCGGCGGCCATCTTGGATTACAAAATGATCACAGAATCGTTATCTGCACCCTCGAGAGCCTCGGATACGATACCCATATTGTTGTTATCATAATTTTGCGCGGTGGCCATCTTTGATTTCAAAAATGATCCCAAAATCGTTCTATGCAACCTCGAGAACCTCGGACACGATATCCATTTTGCTGAAAATATAATTGTGTGCGGCAGCCATCTTGGATTTCAAAATTCATCACAGAATTGTTCTCTGCACCCTCGAGAACCTCGGACACGATATCCATATTGCTGAAATCATAATTTTGCGTGGCGGCCATATCAGATTTAAAAATGATCCCACAATTGTACTTTGCACCCTCGAGAACCTCGCACTCGATATCCATATTGCTGAAACATAATTGTGTGCGGCGGCCATCTCGGTTTTCAAAAATGATTACAAAATCGTTCTCTGCAACTTTGAGAACCTCGGAAAACATATCCATATTGCTGAAATCATAATTTTGCGCGGCGACATGTGCACTCTCGAGAACCTCGGATATGATACCCATATTTTTGTGATCATAATCTTGCACGGAGGCCATCTCGGATTTAAAAAGCACTCTCGAGAACCTCGGACATGATATCCATAGTGCTGAAATCATAGTTTTGTGCGGCGGCCATCTTGGATTTAAAAAATGATCACAAAATCGTTCTCTGCACCCTCGAGAACCTTGGACACGATATCCATATTGCTGAAATCATAATTTTTTGCGGCAGCCATCTTGGATTTCAAATATGATCACAAAATCGTTTTCTGCACCCTTGAGAACCTCGGACACGATATCCATATTGCTGAAAACATAATTATTTGCGGCAGCCCTCTTGGATTTCAAAAATGATCACAGAATTGTTCTCTGCACCCTCGAGAACCTCGGGTACGTATTGAGTATTGAGTACGAGTACGCACAGATATCCATATTGCTGAAATCATTATTTTGTGCGGCGGCCATCTTGGATTTCAAAAATGATCCCAAAATCAATCTCTGCACCCTCGAGAATTTCGGACAAGATATCCATATTGCTGAAATCATAAATTCGTGCGGTGGCCATCTTGGATTTGAAAAATGATCACAAAATCGTTCTCTGCACCCTCGAGAACCTCGGATACGATACCCATAATGAAGTTATCATACGTTTGAGCGGCGGCCATCTTGTATTTCAAAAATGATCACAAAATCGTTCTGTGCACTCTCGAGAACCTCGGATACGATACCCATATTTTTGTGATCATAATCTTGCACGGCGGCCATCTCGGATTTAAAAATGATCCCAAAATTGTTTTCTGCACCCTCGAGAGCCACGGATACGATACCTATAATGTTATTATCATAATTTTGTGCGGTGGCCATCTTCGTTTTCAAAAATTATCCCAAAATCGTTCTCTGCACGTTCTCGCAGCCCTTTTGCAATTCAAAAATGATCACAGAATTGTTCTCTGCACCCTCGCGAACCTAGGACACGATATCCATATTGCTATAATCATAATTTTGTGCGGCGGCCATCTTGGATTTGAAAAATGATCACCAAATCGTTCTCTGCAGCCTCTAGAACCTCGGGTACGATATCCATATTGCTGAAATCATAATTGTGTGCGGCGGCCCTCTTGGATTTCAAAAATGATCACAGAATTGTTCTCTGCACCCTCGAGAACCTCGGACACGATATCCATATTGCTGAAGTTATAATTTTGGCGGCAGTCATCTTGGATTTAAAAATGATCCCAAAATCGTTCTGTGCACCCTCGAAAACCTCGGATACGATAACCATAATGTTGTCATCATATTTTGTGCGGTGGCCATCTTCGTTTTCAAAAATTATCCCAAAATCGTTCTCTGCACCCTCGAGAACCTCGCGTACGATATCCATATTGCTGAAAACATAATTTTGTACGGCGGCCATCTTGGATTTCAATTGATACCAGAATCATTCTCTGCACCTTTAAGAACCTCGGATACGATACCCATAATGTTGTTATCATAATTTTGTGCGGTGGCCATCTTCGTTTTCAAAAATGATCCCAAAATCGTTCTCTGCACCCTCGAGAACCTCAGAAACCATATCCATATTGCTGAAATCATAATTTTGCGCTGGCTATCTTGGATTTCAAAAATGATCCCAAAATCATTCTCTGCACCCTCGAGAATGTCGGACACGATATCCATATTGCTGAAATCATAATTTTGTGCGGTGGCCATCTTCTTTTTCAAAAATGATCCCAAAATGGTTCTCTGCACCCTCGAGAACCTCGCACACGATATCTATATTGCTGAAAATATAATTGATCGCGGCAGCCCTCTTGGATTTCAAAAATGATCACAGAATTGTTCTCTGCACCCTCGAGAACCTCGGGTACGTATTGAGTACGAGTACGTACGGATATCCAAATTGCTGAAATCATAATTTCGTGCGGTGGCCATCTTGGATTTGGAAAATGATCACAAAATCGTGCAGAGAACGATGAACCCTCGAGAAACTCGGACACGATACCCATAATGTAGGTATCATACGTTTGAGCGGCAGCCATCTTGGATTTCAAAAATGATCACAAAATCGTTCTGTGCACTCTCGAGAACCTCGGATATGATACCCATATTTTTTTGTGATCATAATCTTGCACGGCGGCCATCTCGGATTTAAAAATGATCCCAAAATTTTTTTCTGCACTCTCGAGAACCTCGGACATGATATCCATAGTGCTGAAATCATAGTTTTGTGCGGCGGCCATCTTGGATTTAAAAAATGATCACAAAATCGTTCTCTGCACCCTCGAGAACCTCGAACACGATATCCATATTGCTGAAATCATAATTTTGTGCGGCAGCCATCTTGGATTTCAAATATGATCACAAAATCGTTTTCTGCACCCTTGAGAACCTCGGACACGATATCCATATTGCTGAAAACAAAATTATTTGCGGCAGCCCTCTTGGATTTAAAAAATGATCACAAAATCGTTCTCTGCACCCTTGAGAACCTCGGACACGATATCCATATTGCTGAAATCATTATTTTGTGCGGCGGCCATCTTGGATTTCAAAAATGATCCCAAAATCAATCTCTGCACCCTCGAGAATTTCGGACAAGATATCCATATTGCTGAAATCATAAATTCGTGCGGTGGCCATCTTGGATTTGAAAAATGATCACAAAATCGTTCTCTGCACCCTCGAGAACCTCGGATACGATACCCATAATGTAGTTATCATACGTTTGAGCGGCGGCCATCTTGTATTTCAAAAATGATCACAAAATCGTTCTGTGCACTCTCGAGAACCTCGGATACGATACCCATATTTTTGTGATCATAATCTTGCACGGCGGCCATCTCGGATTTAAAAATGATCCCAAAATTGTTTTCTGCACCCTCGAGAGCCACGGATACGATACCCATAATGTAGTTATCATAATTTTGAGCGGCGGCCATCTTGGATTAAAAAATGATCACAAAATCGTTCTCTGCACCCTCGAGAACCTCGGACACGATATCCATATTGCTGAAATCATAATTTTGTGCGGCAGCCATCTTGGATTTCAAATATGATCACAAAATCGTTCTCTGCACCCTTGAGAACCTCGGACACGATATCCATATTGATAAAAAAATTTTTATTTGCGGCAGCCCTCTTGGAGTCGGTGAGCCTGCTGGGGACACGGGTCAGCGGTTTTGAAGCCGAACTGTATGTCGGGTATCAGGTTGAGCTCCGCGATGTAATGATTAAGACGCGCGAGAATTAATCTTTCGTAAAGCTTCCCGATCGAGTTAATAAAGCTAATAGGCCTATAGGCCTATACTCGGATAAGCTTTAGGTTAATTGGGTTTTGGGATACCGATAACAATGGAATCCTTCCTCCATTGTTCGGGGAACGTGCTATTAGACAATAGAATATTAAAAATGGTAACCAATAATTGATGGCTGGAGGTTTCCGAGCAAGCGGTCCCAACGTTCACCGCGGAGTTCCGCGATACGTTCCCGTACCACACACTGTAGGTAGCGGCGGTGGCGCCTATTCTCGACCGAAGGATACCTATCGTAAAGTCTTGTGGCTCTGTGCTTCTGTGTGAGTAAGTTCCTGACCTCTGGAGGCAGGCCTGGAGCAGGCATTGATCCTATTCTGTATATGTGACGTCACATGAAAGATAGCACTGTGAGCCGTGTCGACCGAGTCGATGACGTCCGGTATAAGGACAAGGTCGTCGGACTTGATAGACTCGAGTTCCTTTTCCAGCCGTTGCCAGTCGAACATATTGCTGTTATCATAGTTTTGCGCGGCTGCCATCTCGGTTTTCAAAAATGGTTACAAAATCGTTCTCTGCACCTTCGAGAACCTCGAACACGATATCCATATTACTGAAAACATAATAGTGTGTTGCAGCCATCTTGGATATCAAAAATGATCACAGAATTATTCTCTGCACCCTCGAGAACCTCGGACACGATATCCATATTGCTGATATCATAATTTTGTGCGGCGGCCATCTTGGATATCAATTATGATCACAAAATCGTTCTCTGCACCCTCGAGAACCTCGAATACGATACCCATAAGGTTGTCATCATAATTTTGCGCGGCGGCCATCTTGGATTTCAAAAATGATCCCAAAATCAATCTCTTCACCCTCGAGAATCTCGGACAAAATATCCATATTGCTGAAAACATAATTTTGTGCGGCGGCCATTTTGGATTTCAAAAATTATCACAGAATTGTTCTCTGCACCCTCGAGAACCTCGGACACGATATCCATATTGCTGAAATCATAATTTTGTGCGGCGGCCATCTTGGATTTCAAATATGATCAAAAATCGTTCTCGCACCCTTGAGAACCTCGGACACGATATCCATATTGCTGAAAACATTATTGTGTGCGGCAGCCCTCTTGGAATTCAAAAATGATCACAGAATTGGTATTCTGCACCCTCGAGAACCTCGGACACGATATCCATATAGCTGAAATCATAATTTTGTGCGGTGGCCATCTCCGTTTTCAAAAATTATCCCAAAATCGTTCTCTGCACCCTCGAGAACCTCGGACACGATATCCATATTACTGAAAACATAATTGTGTGTGGCAGCCATCTTGGATATCAAAACTGATCACAGAATTGTTCTCTGCACCCTCGAGAACTTCGGACACGATATCCATATTGCTGAAATCATAATTTTGTGCGGCAGCCATCAAAGATTTCAAATATGATCACAAAATCATTCTCTGCACCCTCGAAAACCTCGGATACGATACCTATAATGTTATTATCATAATTTTGTGCGGTGGCCATCTTCGTTTTCAAAAATGATCCCAAAATCGTTCTCTGCACCCTCGAGAACCTCGGACATGATATCCATATTGTTAAAAACATAATTGTGAGTGGCAGCCATCTTGGATTTCAAAAATAATCACAGAATTGTTCTCTGCACCCTCGAGAACCTCGGACACGATATCCATATTACTGAAATCATAATTTTGTGCGGCGGCCATCTTGGATTTCAAATATGATCCCAAAATCATTCTCTGCACCCTCGAGAATCTCGGACAAGATATCCATATTGCTGAAATCATATTTTCGTACGGCGGCCATCTTCGTTTTCAAAAATGATCCCAAAATCGTTCTCTGCACCCTCGAGAACCTCGGACACGATATCCATATTGCTGAAAACATAATTTTGTACGGCGGCCATCTTGGATTTCAAAAATGATCCCAGAATCATTCTCTGCGACTTCGAGAACCTCGGATACGATACCCATAGTGTTGTTTTCATAATTTTGTGCGGTGACCATCTTCGTTTTCAAAAATGACCCCAAAATCGTTCTCTGCACCCTCGAGAACCTGGGACACGATATCCATATTGCTGAAAACATAATTGTGAGTGGCAGCCATCTTGGATTTCAAAAATGATCTCAAAATCGTTCTCTGCACCCTCGAAAACCTCGGATACGATACCCATAATGTTGTCATCATAATTTTGTGCGGTGGCCATCTTCGTTTTCAAAAAGATCCCAAAATCGTTCTCTGCACCCTCGAGAACCTCGGACATGATATCCATATTGTTAAAAACATAATTGTGAGTGGCAGCCATCTTGGATTTCAAAAATAATCACAGAATTGTTCTCTGCACCCTCGAGAACCTCGGACACGATATCCATATTGCTGAAATCATAATTTTGTGCGGCGGCCATCTTGGATTTCAAATATGATCAAAAAATCGTTCTCTGCACCCTTGAGAACCTCGGACACGATATCCATATTGCTGAAAACATATTTGTGTGCGGCAGCCCTCTTGGATTTCAAAAATGATCACAGAATTGTTCTCTGCACCCTCGAGAACCTCGGACAAGATATACATATTGCTAAAATAGAAATTTTGTGTGGCGGCCATCTTGGATTTGAAAAATGATCACCAAATCGTTCTCTGCACCCTCTAGAACCTCGGGTATGATATCCATATTGCTGCAATCATAATTTTGTGTGGCGGCCATCTTGGATTTCAAAAATAATCATAGAATCATTATCTGCACCTTCGAGAACCTCGGACACAATATCCATATTGCTAAAAAAATTTTTGTTTGCGGCAGCCCTCTTGGATTTCAAAAATGATCACAGAATTGTTCTCTGCACCCTCTAGAACCTCGGGTACGATATCCATATTGCTGAAATCATAATTTTGTGCGGCGGCCATCTTGGATTTCAAAATGATCACAGAATCATTATCTGCACCTTCGAGAACCTCGGATACGATACCCATAATGTAGTAATCATTTAGTTCGGTGGCCATTTTCGTTTTCAAAAATGATCCCAAAATCGTTCTCTGCGCCCTCGAGAACCGCCGACACGATATCCATATTGCTGAAAACATAATTGTGTGTGGCAGCCATCTCGGATTTCACAAATGATCACAGAATTGTTCTCTGCACCCTCGAGTACCTCGGACACGATATCCATATTGCTGAAATCATATTTGTGTGCGGCAGCCCTCTTGGATTTCAAAAATGATCACAGAATTGTTCTCTGCACTCTCGAGAACCTCGGACAAGATATCCATATTGCTAAAATAGAAATTTTGTGTGGCGGCCATCTTGGATTTGAAAAATGATCACCAAATCGTTCTCTGCACCCTCTAGAACCTCGGGTACGATATCCATATTGCTGAAATCATAATTTTGTGCGGCGGCCATCTTGGATTTCAAAAATGATCACAGAATCATTATCTGCACCTTCGAGAACCTCGGATACGATACCCATAATGTTGTAATCATAATTTTGTACGGCGGCCATCTTGGATTTCAAAAATGATCCCAAAATCGTTCTCTGCGCCCTCGAGAACCTCCGACACGATATTCATATTGCTGAAAACATAATTGTGTGTGGCAGCCATCTTTGATTTCACAAATGATCACAGAATTGTTCTCTGCACCCTCGAGTACCTCGGACACGATATCCATTTGCTGAAATCATAATTTTGTGCGGCAGCCATCTAGGATTTCAAATATGATCACAAAATCGTTCTCTGCACCCTTGAGAACCTCGGACACGATATCCATATTGTTGAAAACATAATTGTTTGCGGCAGCCCTCTTGGATTTCAAAAATGGTCACAGAATTGTTCTCTGCACCCTCGAGAACCTCGGGTACGTATTGAGTATTGAGTACGAGTACGTACGGATATCCATATTGCTGAAATCATAATTTTGTGCGGCGGCCATCTTGGATTTCAAATGTGGTCACAAAATCGTTCTCTGCACCCTCGAGAACCTCGAATACGATACCAATAATGTTGTCATCATAATTTTGCGCGGCGTCCATCTTGGATTTCAAAAATGATCCCAAAATCATTCTCTGCACCCTCGAGAATCTCGGACAAGATATCCATATTGCTGAAATCATATTTTCGTACGGAGGCCATCTTCGTTTTCAAAAATGATCCCAAAATCGTTCTCTGCACCCTCGAGAATCTCGGACACGATATCCATATTGCTGAAAACATAATTTTGTACGGCGGCCATCTTGGATTTCAAAAATGATCCCAGAATCATTCTCTGCGACTTCGAGAACCTCGGATACGATACCCATAGTGTTGTTTTCATAATTTTGTGCGGTGACCATCTTCGTTTTCAAAAATGACCCCAAAATCGTTCTCTGCACCCTCGAGAACCTGGGACACGATATCCATATTGCTGAAAACATAATTGTGAGTAGCAGCCATCTTGGATTTCAAAAATGATCTCAAAATTGTTCTCTGCACCCTCGAAAACCTCGGATACGATACCCATAATGTTGTCATCATAATTTTGTGCGGTGGCCATCTTCGTTTTCAAAAAGATCCCAAAATCGTTCTCTGCACCCTCGAGATCCTCGGACTCGATATCCAAATTGCTGAAACCATAATTTTGTTCGGCGGCCTTCTTGGATTTCTAAAATGATCCCAGAATCATTCTCTACACCTTCGAGAACCTCGGATACGATACCCATAGTGTTGTTATCATAATTTTGTGCGGTGACCATCTTCGTTTTCAAAAATGACCCCAAAATCGTTCTCTGCACCCTCGAGAACCTCGGACACGATATTCATGTTGCTGAAAACATAATTGTGAGTGGCAGCCATCTTGGATTTCATAAATGATCACAGAATTGTTCTCTGCACCCTCGAGAACCTCGGATACGATACCCATAATGTAGTTATCATACTTTTGAGCGGCGGCCATCTTCGTTATCAAAAATGATCCCAAAATCGTTCTCTGCACCCTCGAAATCTTCTGATACGATACCCATAATGTTGTTATCATAATTTTGTGCGGTGGCCATCTTCGTTTTCAAAAATGATTCCAAAATCGTTCTCTGCACCCTCGAGAACCTCGGACACGATATCCATATTGCTGAAAACATAATTTTGTGCGGCGGCCATCTTGGATTTCAAAAATGATCCCAGAATCATTCTCTGCACCTTCGAGAACCTCTGATACGATACCCATAGTGTTGTTATCATAATTTTGTGCGGTGGCCATCTTCGTTTTCAAAAATGACCCCAAATTCGTTCTCTGCACACTCGAGAACCTCGGAAACCATATTCATATTGCTGAAATCATAATTTTCCGCGGCGGCCATCTTGGAATTGAAAAATGATCACTAAATCGTTCTCTGCACCCTCTAGAACCTCGGGTACGATATCCATATTGCTGAAATCATAATTTTGTGTGGCGGCCATCTTGGATTACAAATATGATCCCAAAATCGTTCTCTGCACCCTCGAGAACCTCGGACACGATATCTTTATTGCTGAAAAGATAATTGTGTGTGGCAGCCATCTTGGATTTCAAAAATGATTACATAATTGTTCTCTGCACCCTCGAGAACCTCGGACACGATATCCATATTGCTGAAATCATAATTACGTGCGGCGGCAATCTTGGATTTGAAAAACGCTCACAAAATCGTTCTCTGCACCCTCTAGAACCTCGGGTACGATACCCATAATGTAGTTATCATACTCTTGAGCGGCGGCCATCTTGGATTTCAAAAATGATCACAAAATCGTTCTGTGCACTCTGGAGAACCTCGGATACGATACCCATAATGTAGTTATCATACTTTTGAGCGGCAGCCATCTTCGTTTTCAAAAATGATGCCAAAATCGTTCTCTGCACCCTCGAAAACTTCGGATACGATACCCATAATGTTGTAATCATAATTTTGTGCGGTGGCCATCTTCGTTTTCAAAAATGATTCCAAAAACGTTCTCTGCACCCTCGAGAACCTCGGACACGATATCCATATTGCTGAAAACATAATTTTGTGCGGCGGCCATCTTGGATTTCAAAAATGATCCCAGAATCATTCTCTGCACCTTCGAGAACCTCGGATATGATACCCATAGTGTTGTTATCATAATTTTGTGCGGTGGCCATCTTCGTTTTCAAAAATGACCCCAAATTCGTTCTCTGCACACTCGAGAACCTCGGAAACCATATTCATATTGCTGAAATCATAGTTTTCCGCGGCGGCCATCTTAGATTTCAAAGATGATCACAAAATCGTTCTGTGCACTCTGGAGAACCTCGGATACGATACCCATATTTTTGTGATCATAATCTTGCACGGCGGCCATCTCGGATTTAAAAATGATCCCAAAATTGTTTTCTGCACCCTCGAGAACCTCGGACACGATATTCATAGTGCTGAAATCATAGTTTTGTGCGGCAGCAATCTTGTATTTCCTAAAAATTATCACAAAATCGTTCACTGCACCCTCGAGAACCTCGGATACGATACTCATAATGTAGTTATCATACTTTTGAGCGGCGGCCACCTTGAATTTCCTGTATAAGAGCTCAAGTGAATCTATAACCGTCTAAAAGCTTGAGCGACTCACTCGAGCTTGTATGACAGCAGTCTAAATGCTCACGTGAATTAATAGCAGTTATAAAAGGTCGAGTGATTCTATAACTTTCTAAAATCTCGATTGACTCTATAGCTGTCATAAAAGCTCGAGTGAATCTAAAGATGTCATAAAAGCTCTAGTGAATGTAAAGCTGTTATTAAAGTTCGAGTGAATCGTTAGCTGTCTTAAAGCTCGTGTGAATCTTTAGCTGTATAAAAGCTCGAGTGTATCTATAGCTGTCATAGAAGCTTTAGTGAACCTATAGCTTTCATAAAAGTTCGAGTGAATCTATAGCTGTCATAAAAGCTTGAGTGAATCTGTATCTGTCTAAAAGCTCAAGTGAATCTTTAGCTGTCTTAAAGCTCGAGTGGATCTATAGCTGTCTAAAAGCTCGAGTGAATCTATAGCTGTCATAATAGTTCGAGTGAATCTATAGCTGTCATAAAAGCTTGAGTGAATCTGTAGCTGTGATAAAAGCTCAAGTGAATCAATAGCTGTTATAAAAGCTCGAGTGAATCTATAGCTGTCATAGAAGCTCGAGTGAATCTATAGCTGTAATAACAGTTCGAGTGAATCTATAGCTGTCATAAAAGCTTGAGTGAATCTGTAGCTGTCTAAATGCTCAAGTGAAACTTTAGCTGTCTTAAAGCTCGAGTGGATCTACAGCTGTCATAAAAGCTCGAGTGAATCTATAGATGTCATGAAAGATCGATTGAATCTTTAGCTGTTTAATAGCTCGAGTGAATCTATAGCTGTCATTATAATTCAAATGAATCTATAGCCGTCATAAAAGCTTGAGTGAATCTGTAGCTGCCTAAAAGCTCAAGTGAATGTTGAGCTGTCTAAAAGCTCGAGTGGATCAATAGCTGTCATATAAGCTCAATTAAATCTATAGCTCTATAAAATCTCGAGTGAAACTATTACTGTCTAAAAACCACCTTTTAGACGGTTAAAGATTCACTTGAGCTTTTATACAGGTAAAGATACACTTGAACTTTTAGACAGCTATAGATGCACTCAAACTTTTATGACAGCTATTGATTCACTCCAGCATTTAGGACAGCTATAGATTCACTAGAGCTTTTAGACAGCTAAAGATTAACCCGAACTTTAATGACAGCTTTATATTCACTCGAGCTTTTATGACAGCTATAGTGTCCGTCGAGCTTCTAGACAGTAATAGTATCACTCGAGCTTTTATACAGCTATAGATTCAATCGAGCTTTTATGACAGCTATAGGTTCACTCAAGCTTTTATAACAGCTATAGATCCACTCGAGCTTTAAGACAGCTAAAGATTCACTCGAACTTTTATGACAGCTTTAGATTCACTCGAGCTTTTATGACATCTTTAGATTCACTCGAGCTTTTATGACAGCTATAGAGTCAATCGAGCTTTTACAAAGTTATAGATTCACTCGAGCTTTTATGACAGCTATAGATTCACTCGAGCGTTTAGACAGCTATAGATTCACTCGAGTTTTCATGACAGCTATAGAGTCAATCGAGCTTTCAGAAAGTTATTGATTCACTCGAGCTTTTATATAGCCATAGATTCACCCCAACCTTTTTTTTTTTTATGGAATAGGAGGACAAACGAGCGTACGGGTCACCTGGTGTTAAGTGATCATCGCCGCCCACACTCTCCTGCGACACCAGTGGAATTACAAGAGCGTTGCCGGCCTTTAAGGAAGGTGTACGCGCTTTTCTTGAAGGTACCCATGTCGTATCCTCCCGGAAACACCGCACAAGGAAGCTCATTCCACAGCTTCGTGGTACGAGGGAGAAAGCTCCTTGAAAACCGCACTGTGGAGGACCGCCACACATCCAGATGGTGGGGATGATATCGTAACTTGTGGCGTGTCGTGCGAAGGTGAAATTCGGCGGCAGGAATCAGGTTGAACAGCTCTTCGGAACACTCCCCGTGATAAATGCGGTAGAAGACACACAATGAAGCGACGTCTCTACGCAACGCCAAGTGATCCAGCCGTTCACAGAGTACTGGGTCCCTGACAATTCGAGCTGCTCTGCGTTGCATGCGGTCAAATGGATCGAGCTGATACTGGGGTGCGCCAGACCAGAGATGACAGCAAGACTCCATGTGAGGCCGGACTTGCGCTTTGTAGAGCGCTAGAATGTGGGCTGGCTTGACGTATTGCCGTGCTCTATTTATGACGCCCAGTTTCTTTGAAGCCAGTTTGGCTTTGCCCTCCAGATGGCCACGGAATTGGCAATTGCTCGAAATTTCGAGACCCAGTATTCCGATACTAGGCGAGGTTTTAAGGGAAGTGTTCTCGAAGAGCGGTGATACGGCAAATGGGGTTTTTTTTAGTGGTAAACGCGCAAACTTGAGTCTTCTGGGGGTTAAATTGGACAAGGTTCAACTTACCCCATTCCGCGACCTTCTCGAGAGAGGACTCGATAGAAGACACAAGTTTGTCCAGGCACTGCTCGACGTTTTCCCGAGAGAGACCTGCATGGCCCGTGTATACGGCATCACCAGTGCTGTCGTCTGCATAGCAATGCATGTTGGCGGTGTCCAGCATATCATTGATATGCAGAAGAAACAGACAGCACACAGCCTTGGAGCACTCCAGCGTTCACGGGCTTGGGATTCGAGCAATATCCGTCGACAACGACCTGTATGCTGCGCCTAGTGAGGAAGCTAGAGGTCCACTTGCATAAGCTCTCGGGAAGCCCAAATGATGGAAGTTTTGCGAGGAGCGCCTTGTGCCATACACGATCAAAGGCTTTCGCTATATCCAGACCAACTGCCAGGCCTTCCCCCTTGCTTTCAATAGCCGCCGCCCATCTTTGTGTTAAGTATACCAGAAGATCGCCAGTCGACCGACCATGGCGAAAGCCGTACTGCCGGTCGTTGATCAACTGGTGACCCTCAAGGTATACCAAGAGCTGGCGGTTAATTATGCTCTCCATGATTTTGGAGAGTAGGGACCTCCCTATCTCCATATATTACCTAATAGCAATAGGCCTGTAGTTTGCCGGATCCGAACTGTCTCCTTTTTTTGGGATCGGATGGACAAGGGCTGACTTCCATGAATCAGGGACTACGCCTTTTGAATAAGAGTGCCGTATTAAACGCGTTAGCACCGGTGTCAACTCAGGGGCACACGTTCTAAGCACGATTGGAGAAATGCCATCCGGCCCACTCGACTTCCTGACGTCCAACGAAAACAGAGCTCGCCTAACAGTTTTCTGTCGGAACTGTACTTCAGGCATGGAGCTCTGACACCGCGGGATGGTCGGCGGTGTTTTTCCGTTGTCGTCAAGAGTCGAGTTGGAGGCAAAAAGAGTGCCTGGCCTCCGGTCCTCGACACTAACCTATGCGAACCATAGCACTAGGCCGCTACTTCACGCCGGTATTCTGTGCGAGTGTGGTAAGTAACCCGGACGAGTCTGGCCCGATTGTGCTGACGTCATAAGACAGCAGCGTGACTCTCCCACTTTCAAAAAGCCCGTAGTCGCCTCTTACGACACCCTTGGACCTGGGACTACCCTATTCTTTTTACGCCCCGGGGCAGCACAGGGCAAATAATTATATATATATATATAATTATTTGTGACAGCTATAGATTCACTCGAGCTTTTATGACAACTATAGATTCACTCGAGCTTTTATAACAGCTATTGATTCACTCGAGCTTTTAGACAGCTGTCATAAAAGCTCCAGTGAGTCGCTCAAGCTTTTAGATGGTTATAGATTCACTTGAGCTTTTATACAGGTATAGATTCACTTGAACTTTTAGACAGCTATAGATGCCCTCGAATTTTTATGACAGCTATTGATTCACTCCAGCATTTAGGACAGCTATAGATTCACTCGAGCTTTTAGACAGCTAAAGATTCGCCCGAACTTTTATGACAGCTTTAGATTCACTCGAGCTTTTATGACAGCTATAGATTCACTCCAGCATTTAGGACAGCTATAGATTCACTCGAGCTTTTATGACAGCTATAGTGTCCTTCGAGCTTTTAGACAGTAATAGTTTCACTCGAAATTTTATGCAATAGAGCTTTTGTGACAGCTATAGATTCAGTCAAGCTTTTATCACAGCTGTAGATTCACTTGAGTTTTAAGACAGCTACAGATTCATTTAAGCTTTTGGATAGCTATAGATTCACTCGAACTTTTATGACAGCTATAGATTCACTCGAGCTTCTATGACAGCTATAGATTCACTCGAGCTTTTATACAGCTTAAGATTCACACGAGCTTTTATGACATCTTTAAAGTCAAATTGTCTTCGAAGAAGCTGGGCGTCATTAATAGAGCACGGCAATACTTCAAGCCGGCCCACATTCTAGCGCTCTACAAAGCGCAGGTCCGGAGTATTGCACCCCAGTATCAGCTCGATCCATTTGACCGCGTGCAACGCAGAGCAGCTCGAATTGTCGGGGACCCAGTGCTCTGTGAACGGCTGGATCACTTGGCGTTGCGTAGAGACGTCGTTTCATTATGTGTCTTCTACTGCATTTATCACGGGGAGTATTCAGACGAGCTGTTTAACCTGATTCCTTCCGCCGAATTCCACCTTCGCACGACACGCCACAAGTTACGATATCATCCCCACCATCTGGATGTGTGGCGGTCCTCCACAGAGCGGTTTTCAAGGAGCTTTCTTCCACGTACTAAAAAGCTGTGGAATCAGCTTCCTTGTGCGGTGTTTCCGGGACATTACGACATGGGTACCTTTAAAAAAAGCGCGTACACCTTCCTTAAGGGCCGGCAACGCTCTTGTGATTCCTCTGGTGTTGCAAGAGAATGTGGGCGGCGGTGATCACTTAACACCAGGTGACCCGTACGCCCGTTTGTCCTCCTATTCCATAAAAAATATATACAATCCACTGTTATTGGACTACCTATTCTTGCCATAAATACTGATACAAAGAAAAAAAAATTCTATTACAAATAACATTTATTACGTTTACAGTGTGTTAGTTTAATACATAAATATAAAACAATATTAAATATAAAAAGCTATTTCGTAGTGGTCTCCACTGGCTGTAATACAGTCCTTTGAACATTGAGGCCAATTATCAATAAAATCACGCACGCTTTCCATGGGAAAATTCTTCATTGCCAATCGTACGGATTATTTTAGGGACTCCAAATTATCATGGCGTTTAGAACAAGCTGTACTCTCTAAAACTGGTCATAAATCATAATCAAGCGGATTAAGATCAGGACTAGACGACGGCCAGTCTTCAGCTCTGATGAAATCCGAAACGTTCGTTTCCAACCAAGACTGCGTAGACCGAGCTTTATGACCCGGCGCCTAATATCTAATACCCCACCAAACCATCACTGAAATCAGATAGTGCCCACGTTGCACTCTGTCGACTAATTGGGAAGCTTCCTTAGAGCTTTGAGAATAAATACAGTCATTTTGTTTGTTAAAATGTTGTCCAATTGTTAAAAATTCTCATCCGCCGTTACCGGGGCCCCATCGGTGTGAAAGAGCTGAGTTGCAGATTGAACAAGTGAATGGACGCAGACGCTGAACTTCGATTGACTCTAATTTTATATTTTTATTGTTCACTTTCACTCCAGTCTTGTTTTAATTAACACATGTTTTAATATTATTGTAATTAGTGATTTGTGTAATAAATAATAATTTTTAAAAAGACCTTTTATGATCGTCCGAACATAACTCCGTTAATAAAATTGTTTGACCTCCCTTTGCGTACCGCTTCAGTAGTTGTTTTGATTTTACCAAAATATTCATTTTTAAGTTATCAGTTAAAAAATGACCAGTACGTCTCTTATAGGCTACAAGTCCCAAGTCATCTTTTAAAATACGCGACATGGTTCTAGGTGCTATCTTCAACTCCTGCGATAAAATATTTTGCTTTCGGACTGGATTTCTTCGAATTCTTTCCCTTAGTGCTTTGACCAACTTTTTTGTACGAACACTTCGTGGACGGCCAGATCTTTTTCTGTAACAAACAGAGGAGGTTTTAATTGTACTTATTAATAGCCAGTACACAAACATTTTACTAATACCAAGCGTATGGAGAGTTTTAAAAATTATATTTGGCTCCATACCTACTTTGTGTAACGCAATCACAGTGATTCGGTTCTCTTTAACCGACTTCACTTTATGAACATGTATATTAAATTTTTGTCTACCTGGATGACATAATTGTTTTCTGTGTACGGCTTTTGTTGGAGTTTTCATTCAGTTTGATTATATATATTATTATTAACTGACACTAAAACGTAAAAATAAAAAATAAACTACGTTAAAAAAACCGACTTCAAAAACCGAAAAGTATCAAATAATTAAAAATTTAATTTAATACACCTCTTATGCAAATCTTTACCTTTAATATTAATAATATACTATTATCTGTATGTACTACATATTGATAGCTTTGAAGTCGGTGCCAAGCCAAATGTAATAAAGTTACGCGGGATAGCTTCGCCTAGAACCAAGCGGACAGACACGCGTGGCCAGACAACCTAAATAATTACAGTAAGTACCTAAGCTGTTTATAACATTAAGTTTTATTTTGTTTATTTTCAATTGTAACAGTATTTATGGCCAGACTAAGTATATAGAAACATATTAATTTGTGGGCTTGCTTAGTGAGCATATTTTTTTTTAATTTTGTAGTTATCATGCGTAACATGGTTCGTCATGCTCATTGAAATGGCATTGCTTGCGGCGGCGTCGTGTGCCGGGTCGTCTATTTCCCCCTAATATGAGCAAAGGGATCGATGTTTGGACCATACGGCAACTCGTGAACGGGTGCTGCTTGTGGTGCCAGTTCGATCAGTTAATAAATCATTGTATTTGTTGGATGCAATTACTAATTATAACAGTAATCGAGACCATTATGTTCACGTAGCATCTTTACACAAACAATAAATTCAAGCTCTAAAGGTTGATGCATCTAATATAAGATAATTTATGTTTATACAATTTATTCTTTATAACTTTTTATGAAATTATTTATATTATTTAAACAATATTCATATATTGGATGCAGCACTAATAAATAAAATACTCTATTTGATTGAAAAAGAGTGACCGTTGAGTTTCTTGTATGTTCTTCTAACGAGCTCTGCTTTTTCCTAACATTTATAATAGATTCAGTAATTGAAAATTTATTTTCAATTACTGAATCTTTAGTGACTGACTGAAACTTATAGTGACGATTCTAAAACTCTTAATTTAACCCTAATTGAATAAAGTTTATTTGACTGTGACTTTATGTCTATGACTAAGTGAACGCGATCAGTCAGATCAAAAATTACCAGAGAAAAACTATACGTATATAATATGTATGTGCATATCTATATATATATATAAAACAAAGTCGTGTTAGTTACGCCGTTTTTAACTCAAGAACGGCTAGACCAATTTTTCTGTTAGATTTTTTGATTTCTCTTAGTCCGGAATAGGATAATAAGTAATAAAATATCAAAAATATCACGAAAAAATATTATTATAATTTTTTTTTCTGATACATTTTGTATAGATTGACATTTTGATGAAATCTCGAGAATAGAAAGAATTCAATGAAATTTTTTGTTAGTTTCACGCTACGTGAGTAATAAAATACAACTGACAGTGCACGTCATGTTATTCAAGTTGGCCGGTTGGTGTGTTTATTAGCTTATTGTGCCGATATTATCATTAACAATTTCACGACCAAGACATTCAAATTATTTCCGACAGAGACGTAATGCAACTAGGATTCGAAACATTGCGAATGAAAGGACTGAAGAAGAACAAGAAATTGCAGGTGAAAAGAACCGCGTTAGTATGGATCGACTTCGTGCTATGAATCACATGAGCAATGCGAGGCAGCCCGTAAAACGGATCGGCTGGCAATACGAAATCATCCAGAGATCTCTAGAGATCTCTCAGAGATCAATAACTAGATAATTTTCGACGCACAAGAAGAAATTTATGAAGTACTGATTTGAATCGAGGAGCATTTCGATACGATTGCAGTACTTATTACTGTTTGAGAGTGGGAAACTACCGAATCACGACATTTTCTAGCAAACACTCAAAAATACAATGTTTGTTTCCAAATGACCCCATTTGGGGCACACAATATCTAAGAACGAGGACATTCAAGGTATTTATTTATTTATATACTTACACACAATACAGTAGAAGAATAACATACTTTCTATACTTATTCCTATGTATTATGTATGCTAATTCTAAAAAAAGTGTTTATAAATCAGTAATACGGACTTTGCTTTTGATATTGTAGATATAAGGACAGATTCACCATCGGATTGGATCATTGCAACCTCTCGAAGATGCACAGCATAAATTTTTAAAATTATACTTCATTGGCAACATGGAGTCAACTTGATCGATGTCAAGAGATCAATGCAGCAATGATGATCACTACTTCATGAACACTTTGCGTGTCGAGTTAGCCCGCAAATCTTTCCTTTCCGATCCGTCTCGCATTCGCCCTGACCATTTAAATCTTAAGCCCAATTCTTGAAAGTTTGTGGTCTGAATCTAGAATCCATTTCCCATGTTCAATTAATTATAAGTGGCATGTTCACGCGATGTTAGACCATATGTGTTATTTGCTTTTGCGCATGATAATAAAACGGTAAATGTCGTCTATCACAAGGTGCTTCACTGAAGAGTGCAACCCAAGCACCAAAATACCCAGCCAATAAAGAATCATTAACGAACTTGATTTTTTTATTTCCTTATATTTATTATCCTATTAAAATATTGAAATTAATTAAATCCAAAATCTGCTCATTTATTGCCTCTAAGGCGGAACAATGTTCGCCGGGTCAGCTAGTATTTTATAATTTGGGCAATGATATTATAGTATTAAAAGAGGTATATATGTCACTAGCCGCCTGTCGAGTGCGGACATAGATTAACGTACAGTACAGTAGTAACGTACATTTAAATATTGATGCCGTCTGTTTCGGGATGATCGAGGTAGTATATTTTAGGAAATGATGTAAAAAAAGCATTGTTCCAGTGAATGTAATAAGAAATATAATAATAAACAAGTGCGTATATAGGTAGCTGAAGTATCAAACTACAAAAACAAGTTTTAGGGTATTAGGTGAGTGCTATTTGCTTACGCCTTGCTAACTGCAGAAGAATTAATGGATCATTTTATTATTCTCCTATTATCTTATTGTAATAAGCCCTCAACAAAAAGACATTCATCAATAATATAAGATACAAAAATTAATAATTTTATACTTAAAACTTTTTGGGAGCCGTCGTTAGTAAAACTGTAAAAATGGGACCCTTACTGTAATTAAATTTCGGTTTTGTTTTGTTATGTCTGTATGTTTTTTATTATTTTATGTACAAATAATTGATATCATCAATGTGACTATATACTATAATTAATATTAAATTATTTTTTTATAAAATCAATAACACTTTATTTACATAATTTCAATGTAGTTTTACTACTTTAAAACTTTTACTACATGAACTCATGAATGAACCGTATTTTAGGCATAAATCACGGTGTACGGTAAAAAATCATATCTGATGGATGATTCTGTATTTATCTATACAAATACGAATCAATTAGCAAATTATATTTATCTCTTTCTCACTTGCGATAATTGCATCTACTATCCTTCTTTGACGTGTAATCGTAATTTAGTGTGCTATTGCAATGTTGAATTATACATGTGTGCGTTAGTGTATCATTTATAAACACCGAATATTGTCTAGGTAACGTATCTATACTTTTAAATATCATTGAATTTGGGACTAACTTTACTAATATAGAACAAAAAAATGTTGTATTTCTTATTAACCTCTCTTTACTAAATATATGCTAAATATTAATGTTATATTAAAATTTATAAAAGATAATTGAGCACAGAGATAAATTTGTTAGTATAACTAGAATAAGCGGTAGAGAAATATATATTCTCTTTTATAATGTTAATTATGTACCTCGTTTTAAATTACATTATATGATATTGAAGTTAAAAAAAATTGTAAAATGTTTTCTTTATACTCTATAACCTATTCACTATATTCATATAAAGTTCTTGAACCTTGGACAAGGTGCTGATAAGCGCATCGTTCTGTGATACCTACTGGCTACTAGTTACTACGGTATGAGCGCCGGCCACCGCGACCGGTCGCCCGCGCCGGTCACTGATGCAGTACACAGTTACTGTACAGTGGACAGTGGACTCCAGTTGGAATTCATTTGCGCAACAAAACGCTACACAAAACTAGGTTCTGCGTTCTAAATAATCGCTAGCACGACTAAAATCGTACTTCGTAGTGAGTGAAACTGCTGTGAATTACTTTGGTAAGTTATTTATTTAATTAAAAAATAACTAGTTAATATTATGTTGGCTATTATAACACTAATAATAATTAATACAAAACAGCATAATACAACAACAATAACATTCATATGTTAAGTTTTGCCTTAGTTATATAAGGACATAAAATAAGGACTATCTTAATATATATAAATCTCGTGTCACAATGTTTGTCCTCAATGGACTCCTAAACTAATGAACGGATTTTAATGGGGATTACTTCATGGAGTGCAGTTTTGTCCAACTTGAGAGATAGGATAGTTTTTATTTTGATTCGGGACCCATAATTATTATTTTTTTCAATATTTGTTTTGTATGGACATATTTTCTATGAGAGATTTTAGTGACGCACGGTTTGACAGTTCCGCTGTGTAACAATTTCATTATAACAACAGTAGGGAGCATTTTTTACCAAAATAATTCTTGATGTTTTGAAATATTATTGGCAAATTCCTATAAAATAGTACTTTTATTTTATCATCTACAGAACAACGTCTGTCGGGGCAGCTAGTTTATTATATATCTATTAATATAATCTAAATTTAAATTAACACAAAATAGATCGAGGTGCACTGTCAACTTCATCGTGATGTCTGTTAAATTCTCCAGTAATTCTATTCAAGAGAGACTAATGACCTAAATTAGATGCTGTATAGTTACAAGGAGAAGTTAAAAAGAAAGGATTATATTTCTTACACGTTCTCGGTCGTTTTAAGAACAGCGAGGTTGGTTCGATGTAAGATGAGAATAATTAAGATTGTGTAGGTAGTCATTTATAGAGTTATCGAAATGTTTACTAATTAATTTGTTTATCAGAATGTACATATCATAACAATAACATACTGCACAGTAATGTTTTGACTTCGGTGATTATTGTTGTTACTATAAAATATAATATAGTTTTTGGATATGTGTCGTATTAGGAACTCTATTGCTAGTGGAAATTTTCAAATTATAAAATACTTAGTATCAAAGTTATCAATAAAATTTATTTGACTTAGTTAAGTAGACTGCTTGTACATATTATTTTAGTAATCGAAAAAGCTTTAAACTATTCCAAATAAAAAATAACTCTATTTAAATCTTAACGATCTTAAAATATTAGGGGTTAAAGTTTGTACTGAAACATTGAAATATTTAGTTTTATTTTTAATTTAACATATTTATTTAATTAAAATAATTACCATTATTATCTAAACATTACTGCCATCTAATAGGAAGGTCATTTTTGACTTTGCGATAGAACTGTAGTGATCTGGATTCGACAAACAGTGTGAAAGCATTTTGTAATGCCTCCTGAGAAGACAACTTTTTATCACGTATAAAATTATCCAAATCACGAAAAAAAGGGAGACCGTTGGAGCAAGGTCTGCAGATACAGAGGGTGACAAATGGTTTCTAATTGCAATTCCTGTACTAGAGTTAAAACGGTTTCTCGTGCTGTATGAGGCTCGCGTTATCATGGAGCAAGGTGAAGATCGATTCATGAGTCGGGAATGTTTCACTGCTAGTTTTGCTATTATTGTCCGTAGTTCGGCACAGTAGACATCTGTCGTTATTACTTGACCAGATCGGAGAAAACTATGGTGAATAACACCATGCTGAGACCACCAAACTGTTACCGTTAACTTTTCATTGGTAAGCTTTGCTTTAGGACACTGTTGCGACGTTAAACCTGGGGTAAGCTATTGCATTTTTCGCTTACGGTTATCGTAAAGAATCCACTTTTCATCACATATCACAATTCTATTCAATATTCGACTCAAGAAGGCAACACAAGTTTCAACACGCGTTTCTTTCTGCAGATCAGTCAAATCACGAGCCACCCATTTTTCATATTTTTTTAATTTATTGATTTGACGTAAATGAGTCAATATTGTTGGTACGGTAAAGTTAAACCATGCCGCAAATTCCTATGTAGTGTGGCTCGGATCGGCTTCTACCATCTCTTTCAATTTATTGTTATTCCCCTGTGTGGGCGGTCATAACCAAAATCGCACGGTGCGTTCATTAGCAGTTCCCTCTCCAAACGCAACATTGATATTGCGAGCTGTGTCTGCCGCGTTAGTTCTACGTCGGAACTTATTCAAAAATCACACGAATTTTCGAAATATCCATCTTTCTTGTCTATTCTGAATAAAAAATATAACTGAAAGTGGATAATCGAATGTTTTTTTAAAGGAAAAACTACATAGGTACTATGTAAAAAATAGTTTTACTCAAAAATCTCAAACCATGAAGGTTTTATGTCGAAATGTTCTTCGAAACCAGCGAGTTAAAATCGGTGAGATATTCTGCAAATTCATATACAACCAATTTATATTCAAAGGATTTAAAGTTTTTTTTTTATGAAAACAACGAGACGAGCAGGAGGTTCAGTTGATGGTAATTGATACGCCCTGCCCATTAAAATATACAAACCATTTACTTACTTGCTCAGGATTCTTGAAAAACGCAATAATTCTAAATGCAATAAACGCAATTAAAGCGGCACTACAATTGCGCTCGTCACCTTGAAACACATGTTAAGTCTAATTTCTCAGTAATTTCACTAGCTATGGCGATCTGAAGGGCGCCATAAAACAATAATCCTTACACATCACTGCAGAGTGTTGTTCCATACATAAGGTTATTTATAGCTAAACTAAGTTAGTTGACAAATAAAATTTGAAAACAAAAATTTATGAACGATGCGGGGCTCGAACCCGCGACCTCTGGCGTTCCGTGCCAGTGCTCTCCCAACTGACTTAACCGTTCGGGTTGAGCAGGTTATCTGTATCTGTAACTGTAAAGTAGATCTTGTAGATGAAGCCACAACGTGAGAGTTGAACAAAGCATACAAGATTTTATGACGATAAGTCACTCGAACGGTTAGCTCGTGAGTTCGAGCCCCGCATCGTTCATAAAATTTTGTTTTCAAATTTTATTTGTGTGTTAATCCTAGAAGTGAGGGTTATCACTTTAAAAACATTAAAAATGGTTAAGTTAGTTGAGGTTTGGTTCATTGATATTAAAAACAATTTACTATGTGGGAATCAGAAAAATGTTGGTGGCTTATAAGAAGGCCTTTATTGATATCACCCAAGTCATAACGACACGAAAACACCTGAAACAGATTCGTTCCAAAGTATGAGGTGTGTTGAATACTATTTGTTGCTTGATTTTACTTCATCATCAAATTGAATCACTCCAAAGAACCCTTCGGAACACTCGTCATATTATTGTCCGACTACAAAACGCTGATGGATTTATTTTGATTGGATTAATATTTATGCAAAGTTTTAATTAAATCTACTGAGAGTTTCAGCGTTTTTCCGGACGGACGGACATACATAAATAGACAGACTTTTGGATTCGGTATTATTGAACTCACAGCAAATATTCTTTAAGAAAATATAGGTATATGTACAGGTTGGGCCAAAAGAAGGCATCCGATGTTGTTTGGCTCTCTTTTTTTTGCTAAATGAAAAACTTCGATTCTGTTTTTTGATTATGTTTATTTGAACCTTTAGAATTGTAGTGGTCAAGTCGAGAAGTTGATATCGGCCAAATAGGCGCCGTCACAATTGATTGCCAAACGGGCTCGTTTTATGGCATTTTTCACTCGCACTCGTGTCAAATGTTGTCCTTGAGGGCTTCCAGAGTATCGGGTTTGTTCACAATAACACGGGACTTTAAAAAACCCCATAAAAAAGTCTGAAACGGTTAAATCGGGCGATCTTGCGGGCCAGTGCAAGTCGCCAAAACGAGAGATGAGGCGACCCGGGAACGCCGCCTTCACAATATCGGTTGTGGCTCGCGCAGTGTGTGCCGTTGCTCCGTTCTGTTGAAACCGCATGTCCTGCAGTCCTAATTCATCCAATTGCGGCAGAAAAAACTCGGTCTACATGGCCCTATAGCGCGCACCGTCCACTGTTGTCGTTTGGCTAGCGGCGGTCTCGAAAAAAATGGCCCTATGACTCCTCCAGCGTGCACAGCGCACCATGCAGTCACTTTGAGCGGGTGTAATGGCTCCTCGTGCATCACTCGTAGATTTACGGTGCCCCTGAAGCAATAGTTTTGCTTGTTTACTTATACGCGGAAGTGGAAATGAGCCTCATCGCTCATTATGATTTTGGTCGAAATATCGTCCACTTCTTTTTTGAGGATGAGATTGAGGATGGCTTAGGCGTAGGTTACGCATGTTTGGCGGTCGGCAGGCAGTAGCTGATTTTGTACGGGAACATGCGCAGGTCTTTGACCAAAATTCGCCTTAGGGACGGCGTCTGGTCGATTTTTCCGGCGACTGCACGACATCGTCGGCAATAGCGGCGATATTCTCGGCAGAACGGTCGCTCCGGGGCCGCCCACTCTTGCCTTTTTTTTTTTTTTGTTTTTTTTTTTGAGAGGAGGAAATACGGTTACGTATTTACGCCCTGGAACGGGGCGTAATATGTCGGACTCGAATGTCCGCGTAAGCGGACACCCCATACCGACTAAAACCTCCTCTGTGCTGTTAGCAGCCCTGGCTTTCACAGCGAAGTAGGACGTGGGCCGTGGAGGCCGCAAAGACTACGCAACAACAGTCGCGGGGCGTCTCCTAAGGAGACTCGAACCTCAGACCGGCTGTGTGCTTGTGGGAAGGAGAGAGAATGGAAATGAAGATGAAATGAAGATGAAAGATGAAAAGGTGATAAGAACACACTCGCCGGCGAGTGTGGTGATGTTTTGTGTAATGTATGTAAGTGTGTATGTATGTGTTTATGTTTGTATGTATGTATGTATGTAGTGTAAATGTTTGTGTGCATGTATGTTTGTGTTTGTGTCTGTTTGTGGAGTGTGTTTGTGATTGTGTAAGTGGTGTATGTCAGTCCGTCAGTCAGTCCGTGTGTGAGCGAGTGTAGTGAAGGGATTACAGGACGAGGACTAACGTCTCGTCGGGTATCAAAACAATGTGTGGTGTATCTAGGGTGCGGGCCGCTGGCCATCGTCAGAGCGACGAGTGCCAGTGGTTTGCGGTGGTTGACCGCGCCTACGCCTGCGAAGGCGGTGTGTGCGTGTCTGTGTCGGTGTTTGTGTGGGTGTCACGTTCGCGATGTTGATGTCGTCATCCGGGTCTACCGTTACGTGTCTGGGACATCTTATTGGGTTGAGACTATGGTGAAAGGGGGTGTACCCGCATGCCTTCCTAACCAAGATGTTGGGATGGTTAGGCGCCTTGTCAAAGAAGCGTCGCGAGATCTCTTTAAAGTGTTGAGCTATCGTCGGAAGCTCTAGGTCGCGGTGAAGGTCAACGTTTCGGATGAACCACGGGGCTCCGGTTGCCATGCGCGTGAATTTATTTTGAACTACTTGCAAACGACGTAAGTAGCTCGGTCGGGTGTGCGCGAAAACGACGCTTGCGTATGACAGTATGGGCCGTACGATGGTTTTGTACAGCGTCACTTTGTGTTTGAGCGGAAGTTTGCTTCGCCCACACACAAGTGGATAAAGGCGACTGAGGACAAATTGGGATCTATTGCATACCGTATCAATATGTTTCTTGAAGTTCATATTGCTGTTGAACGTGACTCCTAAGTATTTGTAATCCTTCACCCACGGTATGGGTGTTTCATACAATTTAATGACGTCGGTCGGTCGTTTTTTAGCGCGGATGCTATTCGCGTTACCGAAGAGTACCGCTGCACTCTTGGTGGGGTTCACTTCAATCCGCCCTTTTTCTGAACCAGTTGCCTAGTTCATCGACGGCGGCTTGAAGCACTTTAATGTTCCTGCTCAAGGTTGAGCGGTTCAATAGAGCGGAGCCAAAGTAGAGTGCCGTATCGTCAGCGTACTGAGCGAGCTGGACACTCGGAAACTTGGGAATGTCGCTCGTGAAGAGCGAGAAAAGAGTGGGAGAGAGGACTGAACCCTGTGGCACGCCAGACCTGATGGGTCTGGGTGAGGATAGGGTGCCCTCTACTCGATATCGGAAGGAGCGATCAGTAAGGTAGGCTCGTATGATGCGCACGAGCCTGTCTGGCACTCCCAGTTGATACAGCTTGAATACTAAGCCGTTGTGCCATACCTTGTCGAATGCCTTCGCGACATCGAAAAACACGGCTGCCGTGGTAGCGTGAAGTTGACGCCGTACGAGAATGTACTCGGTGAGTCGGTGAGCCTGCTGGGGGCACGAGTGAGCGGTTCTGAATCCGAACTATATGTCGGGTATCAGGTTGAGCTTCGCGATGTAATGATTAAGACGCGCGAGAATTAATCTTTCGTAAAGCTTCCCGATCGAGTTAATTAAGCTAATAGGCCTATAGCTACTCGGATTAGCTTTAGGTTTATTGGGTTTTGGGATACCGATAACAATGGAATCCTTCCATTTTTCGGGGAACGCGCTATTAGACATTAGAATATTAAAAATGGTAACCAATAAAGTAATAAGAGTCGAGGGTAGGATTTTAAGAACCCTATAGTTTAGTGTCGGGCCCCGGGGCCTTCTTGGAGTGAAGCTCCTTAATGATAAGCTTCACCTCTTCGTAAGAGGTGGGTTTTATTACATCGCCTGAAGGGCTAAGAGCGGAGCGACGTTCAACTTCACAATCAACTTCGTCAATGTGTGTCGGGTCGGCTGCTGCATTTGGAGAGCACTGACTCTCGAGGCTATCGGCGAGGCATTCAGCCTTCTCATCGTCATCGAGCGCCTTCTGCAGTCCCGGTCTGTCCAAAGGAGGCATGACAGTGGGCGGCTCCTGCTTGAACACGCGAGGCAGCTTCCAGAAAGCCACATGTGATGGCTTAAGGTTGCCGAGCAAGCGGTCCCAACGTTCGCCGCGGAGTTCCGCTATACGTTCCCGTACCACCCGCTGTAGGTAGCGGAGGTGGCGCCTATTCTCCACCGACGGATACCTATCGTAAAGTCTAGTGGCTCTGTGCTTCTGTGTGAGTAAGTTCCTCTTATACTCTTCAAGGTTGGTGGCCAAACGGCGCAGTTGTTGCGCAGTCGGTGTCAGACGGCCGGGGAATCGGCGCCGGAATTCGCGCTGCGCCAACACCACAAGACGAATTGTTATGCAAAAAATAGACACAATTATTCCATGTACTTGGGGAGTGTACTGCTCCATGCCTTGTTCAATTGTATTCTGCATCTGTCTAGTCCATAAATGTCAAAACAGATTTGACATTGGCGGCCATTTGCAAAAATGAGAGCATCTTCCAATAGGGTGATTTCTTTTGGCCCACCTTGTATGTGGTGGTTAGTTAAGTTTCGTACTTTCGCGCGCCCGAGAGCACATGTAGCCTCGTTACGCGACTGTCAGCGCGCGTGATGTACAGACTGAGTTGACAGCTGTGGTGTGTCGCCGCGGCAAGCCGGCGCATGCGCACCGCGATCTTTGCGCAGGCTTGACCAATCGACAACGGGTTTCGAGACTTTTAGTGAATGCGAGTGCATTACGTGAGATGTATTACGTGGAAACTCAACCTGTGCACTGCCCGCGTTAGGTTTAAAGAGTTATAGTTATAGTTTATAGTTACGGTGACTTTAAAGTTAAACAATAATAAATTAAAAACACGCTACGTTCTTAGGTAACAATCTATCTATTGTGATTGACAGTGCTTTTTTAATTTAGCTTTAAATTTAGGAAAAGATTTTTCCTCAAATATATCTTTCGGCAAGTCATTATATAGTAGGGCTCCCTCAAACTGTATAGTTTTCGTACCATAATTTGTCCTAGCTTTAGTTAGTTGTAGTTTATGTTTGTTTCGGGTACCATGTTTATGTGATTTTGTCTTAAGAGTGATTTGGGTATGTACGGAATTTAAGAGTATTTTCCTAACTAGTATGCATACTTTGTATTTGTATAACTGACTTATTGATAGTTGATCAGTTTTCTTATATAGTTCTCTTGTCGGGAAGTGATAATCGAGTTGGAACAAAACTTTTAATAGTTTGTTTTGAGATATTTGAAGTTCTTTTAAATTAGTTTTATATCCCCAAATCTCTATTAAGTATTCCAGCAAAGGTTTGGCTAATGAGTTATAAATTATATTACGGACTTTATGTGGTATACATCGTGCAGATTTACGCAAAGCTCCAGTCAATGATGTAAGTTTTGACTGTAGATAATCTAAATGAGCTCGCCATGTTAATTTAGAATCCAGTACAAGCCCAAGATATTTTTCTGCTTCTGACTGTTTCAATTCTTGGTTATTTATAATTAAGGGAACAAATTTTGCAACTTTTTTGTTTTTTGCAGTAAAAAGCATATAAGAGGTTTTAGCAACATTTATAGTAAGTAAATTGTACTGTAGCCATTCATTTAGTGTATCTAAATCCGCTTGTCCGTTAGACATGATTTAATGGATTGAATCTCCAAAATAAAATAAGCATGTGTCATCAGCATATAAGGATACCTCTCCGGTCAATCCCAGGTTTCCAATATCATTTATGTAGATCAAAAATAATAAAGGGCTTAGGATGGACCCTTGAGGTATACCACAAACAATGTCACATGGTTTGCTTTTAAAATTTTCAATTTTTACTATTTGTTGTCTATTTGTTAGGTAACACTCAAGAATTTTAAAAGCTAATCCAGATATACCGATACTTTTTAACTTATTTAGCAAGATACTGTGTGAAACAGTGTCAAAAGCCTTTTTTAAATCAATAAATATACCTACAGCTATCTTTTTCTGGTCAATAGTAGTTTTTATTTTGGTAATAAGATCAATTGCTGCCGAAAGAGTATTTGATTTGGCACGAAAGCCATACTGGCATTTAAAAAGAAAATTTATTTCTGTTAGATAATTATTAATAACTAATAACTTCAATCATGCCTCCAGGTCCTTCAAAACAGTTATTGCTGATGCGAAGTCGAAGCACATTGGCAGAATTGGCGAGAGACTTGCACGCCTTCCCTCGGGTACTCGTGCGTTCTGGTCGCTCGCTAAGGCTGTCCAAGGAAACTTCTGCCAGCCAGCCATTCCGCCACTGCACAGGGATGATGACTCGCAGGCCCATGACGCGAAAGAGAAAGCTGATCTCCTGGGCTCCCTTTTCGCGTCCAACTCGATTCTGGTTGACCAAGGTGCACCACCACCGCATATTCCGCGGTGCGATTCATATATGCCGGAGGTAAAAATCCGGCATAGTGCCGTGCTTAAGGCGCTTCTCACCTTGGACATTCACAAATCGAGCGGGCCCAATGGCATTCCCCCGATAGTGCTGCGGACATGTGCTCCGGAACTGGCGCCGGTCCTTACCCGTCTTTTCCGGCTCTCCTACTCATCAGGCGTAGTCCCGAAATTATGGAAGGCGGCTTTAGTGCACCCGATCCCTAAGAAAGGTGTACGCTCAGATCCGTCCAACTAGAAAGAAAATGGAGGTAATGGCAATGGGGCGGCCATTGCCATTACCTCCATTTTCTCCAAAGTAATGGAGTCGATCATCAACCGCCAGCTCTTGGGATACCTAGAGGGGCACCAGCTGATCAGCGACTGCCAGTACGGTTTCCGTCAGGGTCGCTCAGCTGGTGATCTTCTTGCATACCTCACCCATAAATGGGCGCAAGCGGTTGAGTCGAAGGGAGAGGCGTTGGCGGTGAGTTTGGACATAGCGAAGGCCTTCGATCGGGTGTGGCATAAAGCGCTTATAGCAAAACTGCTATCCTATGGGCTTCCCGAGAAGTTGTGCAATTGGGTCACTAGCTTTTTTGCTGATCGGAGCATCAAGGTTGTTATCAACGGTGCATGCTCCGACTTAAAACCCATAAACGCTGGTGTCCCGCAAGGCTGCGTGCTATCCCCTACGCTGTTTCTTCTGCATATCAATGATATGCTGCAAATCAGCAATATTCATTGCTATGCAGACGACAGCACAGGGTATGCTTCCTACACCGCCCGTGCCAACATGTCCCGGGATAGCGTCGACGAGAACCGTAACAAACTTGTGTCTGAAATCGAGACTATGCTTTGCAAAGGTAAATTTGAGGTAAATTTTGTTCTTTGAACTTAATAGCTTTATGATTCTCTATATTTCTCTTAATGAAACAGTCTAATTGATTGTAGTCGTGATCTATCATCTGAAGATTATTTTCAGCCATATCCTTGTAGAGGCTATCATAATTTATTGCTTCATATTTTATTTTCTTTTTGGGTTCCTTTTTGAAATTTTTAAATTCACAATAAATTTGTTTATGGTCAGATAAAGGTGAATCTATTATGGCTATATGAAAATCATCATGGTCCAGGATTGATTTAGATGTTGTTGTTTCTCTAGTACAATATTGGCTATGTATTTGATTAAGTATTTTATATCCTGTCTCTTGTAATATATATTTATATTCCTTACTGCATCGGTCTTTATTTAAAATATTTATGTTGAAGTCCCCAAAAACTATTGATCTTTTCTTTTGTTCCAGCTGCATTGAGTAAATTTCAAAAAAGTTTTCAATGTTAGTTGAGGGCGGCCTGTAAACAAGTCTAATATTTAAACAGCATTTTTCTAAATAAATCCATAAAAAATTATTTCCATCGACATAGTTTTCTTCCGTAAGTCTGTAAGATAAATCATTGTGTATGTATATTGACATTCCTCCACCAATGCAATCAGTCCTATAGTTATAAAGATGTGAGTAATTCGGGATTTGCAATATGTTTGCGTCAGTTTCCGATTTTATCCAGGTCTCCGTTAGTAATATCAAATGTATAGTATATTTAAAAGATTTAATGATGCATTTTAGTTCCTCTATTTTACCTTACTTTAATAAACTTCTAATATTTGCATAATAAAATTTAAGTGAAAAGGATGTCATTAATACATGACCATAATCGTGAGTAATCTGGTAGGTTAGTGGTTCGTTTGTTGGTAGTTCCGATATCAATTGCCGTTTTTTGAAATCTTTTTTGTAATTTTTAGAATTCCATTCGAGTATTTAATACTTAAGTCTGTTTCACCACTTTGCTGGTGCTGAGCAAGATCACCTTTCAGATTTTTTAAATATTTTTGCTGTGATGGCCCAAAAAATACGAATGTTTTTATCTTTTGTCAAAGTGCAGTTACGTAATATATAGTTCGCAGGTTCTTGAGAGTCAAAACATACCTTTATGTTTCGATTTTTACCCGGAATATGTTTACCTAAACGAAGAATTATTTTCGGTTTCGGGCAGTTGTCGTAGATACTCGTAATTATTTTGGTAACCTCCTGCATATCATGATTGCGTCTGTTTTGCGAATTTTTATCATTTAATTCACGTATACCCGTATACAGCGATCATGTAGTTCTAAGGTGATGTTTTCAAGACTAAGCGGCAGCGGGTTTACTGACGAAGTTGGGTTGACAGCATTTTTGTATGAATTAATATCACTCTCGAGTCGAGTCATTTTAACATTCATTGTTGAGTTTTGTAGTCTTATATTTTCCAATTCATTTCTTATTGTATGGTGTTCAGTAATTAAACTTTCCGTCGCGTTTTCCATTTCTTGAATTTCCTGTTTAATTTCCGACATTTCTTGACAGATTTTGTTATTATTTTGATTATGTTGCGCACTAAAGTCTTGGAAAAATGATTGTATTTCATTTCGTAATTTATTTAACTCTTCTACAAAAAATGCAGCAGAATCGTTTTTATGTTCTTTTCTTCTTCTTTTAGTTTTTTAGTTTTTTTTTGCATAACTTTTTTCATCCGGGAACACAATTTTTCTGTGACCTCCCTTTGCGTACGGCTTCAGTAGTTGTTTCAATTTCACCACCCTATTTTTTTTTAAATTATCAGTTAAGAAATGACCAATACGTCTCATATAGCCTGCAAGTCCTAAGTCATCTTTTAAAATACGGGATGGTTGATGGTTGATCTTCATCTCCCGAGATAAAATATTTTGCTTTCTGACAGGATTTCTTCAAATTCTTTCTTTTACTGCTTTGACCACCTTTTTCGTACGAACATTACGTGGACGGCAAGTTTTTTTTCTCTCACAAACAGAGGAGGTCTCATTGTACCTATTAATAGCTCCGTACGCAAACATTTTACTAATACCAAGCGTATGGAGAGTTTTAAAAATTGCATTTGGCTCCATAGGTACCTACTTTGTGTAATGCAATCACAGCGATTCGGTTTTCTTTACCACCCCACTCCATTTTAATATCGCAAAATATTGTACAATGTATTGGCGCCAAAATGTGAAAACTCAATGAACAATCATATAAAAATGACAGATTCCAAATTCAAATGTAATATTTGTTTTATTTTTATTACTTAATTGAAACAGTATTTATGGCCAGACTAAGTAGTTTTCGGAAAATTTGCAAAATCATGAATAGCGTCTGAAATTGGGACTTTATATGTAAGTAAAAAAAGAAAAGCGCAATAACAACTAAAAACAATGCTTGAAAAATAACCTCTTCAAAAATTCTAATAAAATACCAACAAACATGACGCTGAACACAGATATGGGTAAAAAGTACTATAGCAAAAACGCCCGTTTGAAAATAATAAGAATTTTCGCTCATCAAACTTTCGTAGCAAACATAATTTATCAGACAGATTCGTGTACAACAGCTGCTCATAGAATACTAACAAAGACGACGCCGAGCACAAATATAGGAACTAAAAAGTAAAGCAAAAAAACCCTCGTTTGTAAATGCTAAGAATTTGAATTTATCAAACTTCCGTCGCGAACAATGTAAGAGAGATTCGTGTCATATAAAGTAAACTATCATCATAAATGCTGTTATCGTACTCTATTTAAACGATAGCATTGAAAATGGTTTATTAACTATTGATAACAAAGGCCGTATGAATTATGACCTCAATTAACGGAAATATTACATCTTTTTAGTTTATTGTTATATTTCAACACAATATATATCAAAGTTGGTATTAAAAATATATTCTTGTGGTGCTTCAGGGACCATGGCCACAGAACTAAATAGAACGCGCTTTGTGAATACCTCATGACCATTTCGACCATTTATTATAAATTGAAGAGTAAGTGTTTTAAGTTTATCTGGTTTAAATTTCTTTTCTCGTAAAGATTCAATACTTATTTGATATAAGTTCATAATATGTTGTTGTAATATATTCCATATTATTTAATATAAAATCAGGACAAGGAAGAGAGCCGGTCAAATTCCGGACTAGAGTCTAATAACATATCCGGTTTAATCCGGACGAATGGTAATGGTACACAATATGATCATAATATCTAAAAACTAGTCTGGGCATAACTAACTAATATTAATTTATTTATTAGGATCTCCACAGAATACATATTAATACATTTTCAAATATAGAATTAACTTTTTTTACAGTTCTAATATTACATGCATACATATATAATTATGTACATTTATAACAGAAATGCATTGACTTATATAAATTTAAAGTTTGTGTTTTATATTATTATTATTATTATTACTAATAATTCGAACTGTGTAAAAAGAGTTTTCGAATAGATATGGCTATATTGTTATTATTATGAAATAGTTATTTATGCAACTGTTGTGTAATAAGGGGTATTAAAACACGAATGTGGATTTATCACACGAGGCGAAGCCGAGTGTGATAATAGTATCACATGAGTGTTTTAATACCTAATTATCAACAGTTGCATACAACACTTTATCTACACCCAGAATATGAATCCTCCAAAAGATTCTGAAACAGTTAGCTTACTGCTAACACCAAAACACCAGTCCTTGACCTAATATCATTCATTACTGATTATATATACATATAAACTAAGTATTGAAACAATTATTTATTTTAGTAGTAATTTACATTTTGTATAGTGTTAAAATTCACTCGAATATAATGTTCTTTTGCAGCGTTTAAAATGAATCGCTCATTTTTTGTAAACAAAACAATAAAAATATTGAAGAAAAATGGCGGGGATTCGAATAACCTACTTTTTTTTACGGCGTGCGAAGTTCTGGTAGTGTGGAACGCGCGTAAACGAAAATGTTCTTTTTTTGAAATTTATACAGACACCACGCATCGAGCAATAAGAATGTGTCTGTTGAACCTCTTTGCGCATGGGATCGAAAAAAAAACATAGGAGTGTTGTTATAAAATTCAGTACAACATTACAGCACTCATTTGGATGATGTAATGGCTATTAGAACATTAGGTGTTTTAATGTTGGCAATAAGCTAACTGTTTCAGAATCTTTAATAGAGGATTTAAAGCATGGGTGTAGATAAATAATGTAACAATAGCGCAAAACCGTCCCCAGTAACGAATAAAATAATATGTAAGCGCAAAATAGTTTTTTCTCAATTTGTGATGATGTTAATCAATTGGTAAATGAAATTATTGTTTTGTAGAGTTTTAATTACATCCAGATGTACTACTATCTTATTTATTTTATATATTTATTTGGAAGCCAACGTGCATACAATAAACTTAATCTATAGATACATTTAAAAATTATTTTATGATGTTGTACACTCCACTAACAGGACTTAACTTGACATGCTTAATAGAATTATATACGTTCTTTGTTAAACTAAAACTTTTGAAAACAATTTTTGAAAAAATTTAACAAATTAAAGCCACAAGCAGAAGGCTGATATAAAAAGTAACTATGGTCTTACTTAATAAACAAGAAAAAAACAATAACTACGAACAATGACTAACCATCTTGCAGTACTTTCATAATTTTTTTGACTTTTTTAAAAAATGGGGCTGAGTGCTGAAAAATATCTATGCCAGCTCTTTTAACCAAGTTCTTGTAGGTGACAACTATTCTACACAAGGGGGCGGATCTGCCTAGATTCGATCTAGCTAATCTAGGCCTGAACGTTAGTTTTTTGATAACATGTAACCTAGCATTACGCTTTGTATATCTACCAAACATAAGTTTCCCACAAATATTGTGTGGTTTACCATGTTTTTGTTGTAAAGGTCATCTTAGATTTTTTTCCCAAAAGAAATTTATAATTTTATTATTAATTAGCTTTTGTTTTTAAATCTTCAAGTATTATATTTCTTATAGAGAATTTACCAGTGGGAGGCTCTTTTGCACAGGAAGCACGCTAGATTATGGGAAACACAACGGCGCCTATATCGGCCGTGAAGCAGTAATGTGTAAACATTACCGTGTTTCGGTCTGAAGGGCGCCGTAGCTAGTGAAATTACTGGGCAAATGAGACTTAATATCTTATGACTCATGGTGACGAGCGCAATTGTAGTGCCGCTCAGAATTTATGGGTTTTTCAAGAATCCTGAGCGGCACCTCATTGTAATGGGTAGGGCGTATCAATTACCATTAGTTGACCGTCCTGCTCATTTCGTCCCTTATTTTTCATTAAAAAAAAGAATCTCTTTATACTTGCCACTATAGAAGTATTTTAACCCTATTCAATATTCGACTGTCTGTTCTATCGGTAGTATTTAACATACAGAAAATAAGTTATCCATCTCTTCTTTATTGCCTGACATTTTTACTTTATAACTTACTAAATATTGAATCAACCTAATCAAAGAGTGCTTATCTTACTATATTTGCTCGTGATCGAGCGCTACTTGTGGTGGCAGGATGATATTGTTACCAGAAACTCTTCTTTCAAGGTTTTAAAATTAAAAAAATATATTTCTTATAATCGCTAATAAAATGCTCGAAAAATATCGTTATTTTTGTACGGTCCGTGTGGATTGATGCATCTACTGTACTCAATAACTCCTGCATCGTACTATCTTGTATAGGTATCTAATAATTTACATTAACTTTTTTTTACTCACTCGTGTAGGTAAGGCATTAAATATTAGACGTTTGAGAATTTTTGTTGCATCACCCTACATTATATTATTTGAAATGATTTGTAAGACAATGAAGCCGTAATTGTTGATTTAAAAGAGTGGCAATGAGTTTCTTGCCCCTTCTTCTAATTAAAGCTCGACCTTTTCCAAAGTGGTGGTAAATATAAAAAGAACAAAAACTATTTATATTTGTTGTTTTTTTTTGAGAAAAAGTGACGAGACTAGCCATCCAGAAACAGTGATATGCCAGTCTCATTACAACGCGCGCTGTATTGTACCTACTCACGATTCCGCGCTCGTCACTTTGAGACATAAGATTCTGTCTCATTACCCCAGTTATTTTCAATAGCTACGATGCCTTTCACCGAAACACAATAATGCTAGCACAATACTGTTGAAAGGTAGAAAAGGCGTCGCAGTGGTACTCATGTAGACGGAAACCAAAGAAGCCTTCCATTGTTTTTTTGAATATTGTCAATAATTAAATATCAAATACAGAGTGTGTATAAGATATTAACGGCTTTTTAGCCGGTAAAGTTATGAAAATTCAAGACGGCCTGTACTTTCCCCGGGGCGTAAAAAGAATAGGGGAGTCCCAGGCTCGTGGGTGTCGTAAGAAGCGACTAAAGGCTTTTTAGAAGTGGGAGAGTCACGCTGCCGTCTTATGACGTCAGCACAATCGGGCCAGACTCGTCCGGGTTGATTACCACACTCGCACAGAATACCGGCGTGAAGTAGCGGCCTAGTGCCGCTATGTTTCGCATACGTTAGTGTCGAGGACCGGAGGCCATCTCTTCCATCCCCTTCTCCCACCCCTCAACAAAAACTGAGACTGAAACAAAATATGAGAGTGGTCTTAAAAAAGAAATTACCCCAGCCCTCCTGGGGTACCGGCTCTACTAGAGCCGGAGAATCCTTCCCCGAGCACTCTCGCACGGGCTGCCCTTCGTATTCTGGGGAACCGCGCTTGACCGAGGACAAACGAGGCAGTAACACCACGGCACCCCGCTCCACGTTCAACGTGGACTTTTGCAATATCAGGGGAACTCAGTGCAATTTAAACGCCGTCCACCACCACCTTGAGACGGCGCAGCCGGCATTGTGTTTCCTTACGGAGACGCAGATATCTCGACCTAGCGATACGTCATATTTATCGTACCCCGGGTACAAAATTGAGCACAATTTTTTGCCTCATGCCGGGGTATATGTGTACGTTAGGGAGGATATCTACTGTTGCCGTCTCGGCAATTTTGAGGGTAGGGCGGGTGGCTCCGCGTAGATTTAGACGACCGCGTCCGCATCTATGCGTGTGTCTATAGGTCCCATAGTGGTAACGCAGAAACCGATCATCTCATGGGCTGCGTTCAAGCGGCAATTGACGACGTGCTTGCACAGATCCCCTCCGCTGAAATCGTAGTCTTGGGTGATTTCAACGGGCACAATGCCGAATGGCTTGGATCACGCACCACAGACTACGCAGGGCGATCTCTGCATAATTTTGCATTGGCGTATGGTCTGTCCCAATCGGTTGAGTCGCCAACGCGGCTCCCGGATGTGGATAGCTACATGCCGTCCTTATTAGATCTTCTGCTGACTACACATCCTGATGGTTACCAGGTCTTTGTCGACACCCCTCTCGGAACGTCCGACCATTGCCTGGTTAGGAGTGTAGTGCCTATCCGACGCCAACGTCACAGACCACCAGCGACCCGTCGCGTTTGGCACTACTAGTCAGCAGATTGGGATAGAATGCGTTCCTTTTTTGCATCCTACCCTTGGGGCAAGGTTTGTATCCCTTCGGATGATACTAGTGCCGGCGCCGTTGCAATAGCCGATGTGATACTACAGGGCATGGATATTTTTATACCAAGCTCTATAGTACCGATTGGTGGCAGATCACAGCCGTGGTTCGATGCGTCAGTTAAAGCAGCATTTGACTGCAAAAAACAGGCGTTTCGAACTTGGGCTGCGGCGCTGGGCACAAAGGATCCGAACTGCAAAGTTCTTAAGAGGAAATATAACCATGCCTCCAGATTTTTAAGCGGCAAATCGCGCGTGCGAAATCGAAGCACGTCGTCAAAATCGGCGAGCATCTTTCCAGTTACTCTACCGGAACACGCAAGTTTTGGTCGTTGTCGAAAGCTGCTCTTGGTAACTTCAACCAGCCATCCCTGCCGCTGCGGAGGATTGACACCCTGGCCCATACGGCAAAAGAGAAAGCTGATCTCCTGTGCGCTCTTTTTGCCACCAACTCGACTCTTGACGACAACGGAAAAACACCGCCGACCATCCCGCGGTGTCAGAGCTCTATGCCTGAAGTACCTACAGTTCACACATAAAACTGTTAGGCGAGCTCTGTTTTCGTTGGACGTCAGGAAGTCGGCCGGATGGCATTTCTCCAATCGTTCTTAGAACATGTGCTCCTGAGTTTACACCCGTGCTAACGCGTTTATTCCGGCACTCATATACAAAAAGCGTAGTCCCTGACTCATGGAAGTCAGCCCTTGTCCATCCGATCCAAAAAAAAGGAGATAGTTCGGATCCGGCAAACTACAGACCTATAGCTATTACCTCCCTGCTCTCTAAAATCATGGAGAGCATAATTAACCGTCAGCCTTTGGTATACCTAGAGGGTCACCAGTTGATCAACGACCGGCAGTACGGCTTTCGCCATGGTCGGTCGGCAGGTGATGTTCTGGTATACCTAACACATAGATGGGCGGCCGCGGCGGCTATTGAAAGCAAGGGGGAAGGCAGTTAGCCTGGATATAGCGAAGGCCTTTGATCGTGTATGGCACAAGGCGCTCCTCTCAAAACTTCCATCATTTGGGCTTCCCGAGAGCTTGTGCAAGTGGACCTCCAGCTTCCTCACTGGGCGCAGCATACAGGTTGTTATCGACTGATATTGCTACAACCCGAAGCCCGTGAATGCTGGAGTGCCCCAAGGCTGTGTGCTATCTCCCACGCTATTTCTTCTGCATATCAATGATACGTTGGACACCTCCAACATACATTGCTATGCAGACGACAACACTGGTGATGCCGTATACACGGGCCATGCAGGTCTCTCTCGGGAAGTAGTCGAGCAGTGCCGGGAGAAATTTGTGTCTTCTATCGAGTCCTCTCTTGAGAAGGTCGCGGAATAGGGTAAATTGCACCTTGTCCAATTTATCCCCCAGAAGGCAAGTTTGCGCGTTTACCACAAAAAAACCCCATTTGTCGTTTCACCGCTCATTGACAGCACTTCCCTTAAAGCCTCGCCTAGTATCGGAATACTAGGTCTTGAAATCTCGAGCGATTGCCAATTTCGTGGCCATCTGGAGGGCAAAGCCAAATTGGCTTCGAAGAAACTGGGCGTCATTAATAGAGCACGGCAATACTTCAAGCCGGCCCACATTCTAGCGCTCTACAAAGCGCAGGTCCGGCCACACATGGAGTATTGCTGTCATCTCTGGTCTGGTGCACCCCAGTATCAGCTCGATTCATTTGACCGCGTGCAACGTAGAGCAGCTCGAATTGTCGGGGACCCAGTGCTCTGTGAACGGCTGGATCACTTGGCGTTGCGTAGAGACGTCGTTTCATTGTGTGTCTTCTACCGCATTTATCACGGGGAGTTTTCCGAATAGCTGTTTAACCTGATTACTGCCGCCGACACCACCTTCGCACGACACGCCACAATTTCGGATATCATCCCCACCATCTGGATGTGTGGCGGTCTTCCACGGTGCGGTTTTCAAGGTGCTTTCTTCCACGTACTACAAAGCTGTGGAATGAACTTCCTTGAGCGGTGTTTCCGGGAAGATACGACATGGGTACCTTCAAAAAAAGGCCGGCAACGCTCCTGTGATTCCTCTGGTGTTGCTTGTGATTGTGGAGATTGTGGGCGGCGGTGATCACTTAACAACAGGTGACCCGTACGCTCGTTTGTCCTCCTATTCCATAAAAAAAAGACGGTTCAAGAATCCATTTGAGAGCCTTTTTGACTAAATAAATTATACATAGTTAACTTCGATATTTAATAATATTATAACAACGCACATGGCTGTTCATTTAACGATTTCCAGTTCAGATAAATACTGTGGATAATAATGAAATACTACCATGTTATCCCTTCGAGGGATGCTTCAAGGACCACAACTTTGACCTATATAATATATATTCATTTATTCACTTTTTAATTTGTTATATATATTAAAGCCATTGTAAAGTACTCCATTTGATTTAAAGCCGTTGAGTTTCTTGTATTTCTTATCACGAGCTCAACTTTTCCGGTTTCGTAATTTAAATTTAATATTTATAATGTCGATACAAAAGCGCTTAGTTAAGTCTATTTGAATAAAGCTTATTCGACTTAGAAACTTGAGAAAGATAATGCTGTACTAGAAAACAATTGGTCATATAGCTCATCTAATATCATAATAATTACATTTAGGCAAAATAATTGAATTCCATGATGTCATTGACATGACGTAGGTACTCAGTGACAGCTTCAAGTGAAAGTATTACGAGTTCACGTCCGACATCAGTTTAAGAGCACTACTTCATTCAAACATTTACTCAACAACTTTCAAACAAACTATAAGTGCTCAGGCTGGTATGTATGTATCATATTATTAGCTGTTATAGTTTAAGTTTAAGTCAACGATAATAGTAACGGTGATTTTAACAAAGACTGCGGAATGTGTTGCACAATCGTATACCTTGGCATAGTTAAAGTTAAAAATATATAAATATCGAATATTTTTTTGAAACTTTTGACTGGTCGCTATTTAACATTAACAATAGCTTTAACCGGCGAAGATTGGACGGTTACGGTTAACAGTTAAAGTGCAAAACATTTTTTAATAAATCGGTACTGTAAGGTGTTTGCTAAAGTCAGTTGGTGCAACACAGCTTTACGGCCGTTCCCAATTACCTGATAAGTCCTTCTTATCGGCTATCGCCTTATATTAGGACGCGTGAATTGCAATTTCCATACAAACTTCTATCGCTGGTAAGCTATACGTCCTCCCATTGGCATTCAGCGTCTACGGATAAGGTGAGATACCGTCGATAAGTTTATTGGGGCAGAAAAGTCAACGATAGTTACGATTTTTATGATTTTTATTCAAGTAGGCCACAACCGGAGATAGACTGAATATTGGGAACGGCCGTTAGGTTATTTGATATTTCATCAACCGGCGAACGGAATTACCACTTACTGTCACTTTTAACGAGTAGTCTGTACGTATAAGACATTTCAGGGAAAGTGTGGTTTAATTGTTTTAACATTGTATAGGTATACTATATTATATATAATATACTTATGTATAAGATTGGTCCAAAAAACAACACTTTAAAATACTGACTTAGTTCATAATCTTCCACGGTCTTATTAACTTCGTAATTCATAACCATCTTATCATTTATACGATAGAGCCTCTTGCTGTTAGACAACCGATGAGAACAGGCCAGGTTTATTACTATAGTGTGCGTGACAAGCTACGTCTTACACTCGCAATTTGCATGTCACTTGTGTTTTTTTATGAAAATACGGGACGAGACGAGCAGGACGTTCAGCTGGTGGTTATTGATACGCCCTGCCCATTACAATGCCGTGCCGCTCACGATTCTTGAAGAGCCCAAAAATTCTGAGCGGCACTACAATTGCGCTCGTCACCTTCAGACATAAAATGTTAACTCTCATTTGCCCAGTAATTTCACTAGTTATGGCGCCCTTCAGACCGAAACAAAGTAATGCTTACACATAACTGCTTCACTGCAGAAATAGGCACCGTTGTGGTACCCATAACCTAGCCGGCATCCTGTGCAAAGGAGCCTCCCACTTGTAAAAGGTGGTAGGTGTGTGTGCATTGCTCAAAGTAGAGGTTAACTGTCAACCTCAATGTTTTTGACGTTTCCACAGCAGTCACATTCTTTCTAGCCGTATACATTAATTTAAAAACGAAGGAATCTAATTCTACGAACTCTCAAACCGGTGAACAATGTCAGTTTACAGATAGAGAGAGAGAGAGATACACTTGTATGATGCGGAGGGAGGCGGTGGGTGTTCGGTCGCGGATCAAGGAGGAGTTGTTCACGTGCTGGGCCTTCTGTGTGGCTGTGTCGGCCTTGCCCGCGCTGGCTGTGTCCTATGTTGGTGAGGAGACATTAATAATAATATTACCTACATTTTAACATGACATCACCTCAACAAGGTATTCTATTATTAATAATTTATCAATAATATCTAGTAACATCTTATCTTCTAACATATTAATTTGTTATGTCGTTGACCACAGAGTAATAATTACGAATGTGTATTTAGTTATCTCATCAGCCATTGTGTTGATGTAGTTACAACCGGTATCAATTTATATTTATTGATAATTTTGCAGATCAATGACCTGAGTTATGTTTGGACGATAGCGTAAAGTGCAATCTTAAGATTTCCGATTGATAAACAAAAATAGTAATCACCCTATGAACTCTAATATAAATATTATTATTTTAGTCGCAAACACTACGGCTATAAAGACTGTTACAATTTTTTTTCTACATTCAAATCTGGAACGCATATATATAAGTATTGTGATATAAACATTGGCCCTATTCATGGATGATGCACGCATATAGTGCGCACGAAAATGTCCAAAAAGGAGTGTAAATAAAAAACCTTGGCCATCTCCCGTCATTTAATTTTTGCCGTCTTTAATATTGAATTTAAAATTGTCTTCCACGGACGAGTAAAAAAATAAGGACTCCGTGTCACCTTACATAACAGTGAGTCACCAAAACAAGCCGATAAACGTGTAAATACACAGCCCCACGCATACACTTACACTAATACAAGCCGATCAGCCGCCATTATGAGATTTGTCATCGTCTGTGACAAATCAGTTTGCGTCGCAATAAAATATTTAAAAAATGCCGTCGTGCGTTGTAAAAAGTGTAAAAACAATAATATAAAAGTATTTGTGGATATATGATTATTTAAGGGAGAAAAAATTGTGTAACTGGTATACCCCGTAACCGCACTACTAGCATAAAGGTTCTTCACTTGCTAATGTCACGGCGCGGAGTCCTTCTTTTTTTACTAGTCCGTGATTGTCTTCTATCATCTTGACTTCTTGACTTCGACATCGGAAGTGTTGCCATATTAAATAATAAAATTTACCCAATTTATTTTAACAAGATTTACTTAATTTTATTTTTTTGGAGATTATAATAAATTACTAAAGCGAAATAAATACACCATGGGTTTACAGTGTGAGGCGTGCAGCAATAGTATAAATGTTACTCAAAAACGTATAAAATGCACTTCATGCGCACTTTTATACCATTCTGAATGTGTTAACTTTGATGACACTTCCTCGTTGTCACGTAACCAGTGGAAATGCCCATCATGCCTGATAAAACAGCGGAAAGTGGGAGATAATAGCAAGACGCCAGTCCGCAGCTCCAAACCTCAGGGGTCCATTACTCAGCCATCTATCAACGTGTGTAATCCATCTGAAATATCTGATTTATCGCCTCATTTGGAACAGTTGTTAGACAAAAAATTAAAAACTATTAAGGAAGAGATAGTGGCGGAAATAAAGAGTTCTCTTTTGAAACAGATAAAGGATGAAGTAAAAGCTATCTCATCACAGTTTAATTTAATTCAAGAATCATATCAGGTCCTTCAAAATGAACACCATGACCTTAAGCAAGATATTGTGAAATTGCAAGCTGATATTGTTGAAAAGGACGATCAGATATCGGAACTACGTCATTCAATTAATAAGCAGCAGCAATGGTGCCGGCAATCAAATATTGAAATTGTTGGTTTACCGGAAGCACCAAATGAAAACCCCAAGACATTTATGGTGGAAATCGCGAAACATGCTGGTTTAGAACTGTCTTTTGATGAAATAGAATTTGCACACCGAGTTCAGCCTTTTAAAAGTACGCCCAAACGCCCAAAACCACTTGTGATAAAGTTAAAACACCGTATCACTAAGGATAGAATACTATCTGGCTTGCGGAAAACTAAAGGTATCACAACAAAGGATATTGGATTGAGCGGTTCACCTACCAGATTCTTTGTCTTTGAGCATTTGACCCCAGATAATAAATCTCTTTTGAAAGAATCGAAGGATTTGGCAGGAAAAAAGTCCTACAAATTTGTTTGGGTGAGAAATTGTCAGATTTTTTTAAGGAAAAACGAGGAATCACCTGCCATAACTATAAATACAAAAAAAGATTTATAAAAAATTGTATAACTTCAACAACTCTGACCTTTTATGTCTCACATATGAAAATATCTAACTTATTGTTTTGTAAATTTAATACATCAACTACTGGTTTCTATTTCGTGGAATTTGTTAATCAAAATTTATATAATGTTTTTCTCACTAAATACATCTTACATAACACATCACTCACACCACACACACCACACATATTAATAGATAATGCGTCGTATTGCTTTATTATAAAAGTTATCTGCTGTCATAAATTAACTAAAATATTTTTAACTATAATTTTGAAACTATTTGTACCGGTAACAAATGATTAAAGCGCTAAAAGTATTTTACCAGAATGTTCGTGGACTACGTACGAAAACAAGCGATCTTAAACTTAACATTTTGTGTAATGACTATGACATTATCATTGCTACGGAAACCTGGCTTACAGATGGTTTGCATAATGGAGAATTATGTGATGGCCGTTATGACGTTTTTAGGTGCGATCGTGATTTTCGTGCAACTGCAAAGAAAACTGGCGGTGGTGTCATGATTTGTTGTAAAAGAAATCTACTTGCTCAAGAGAAATCGGAATGGTCATGTATTGGCCTAGAATCACTTTGGATTACCATACCGAGTAGTACACTGGGATCCCGTAATCACCGTCAGCTTCATGTCGGTGTTGCTTATATGCCACCTGATAAAAATCAGGCCACAAATCTTGTGACATTTACAGCAGCACTCTCTAATTATTTAGTTAACAATCAAAACGATAATGTACTTTTATGTGGGGACTTCAATCTATCTCACGTGAAATAGTTTCAACAGGGGGTAAGTCACTTAAAAAAAGGTTCAATAGGTCTTCAAAATGCTGCTATAGAATTTTTGGATATGTGCAGCATAGCTGGGCTGGAGCAATACAACTTTCTTACTAATACAGCACATAATACTCTTGACTTAATATTTTGCAATTTCCAAATTGATATACTGAGAGCTAAGCAGTCACTCGTTCCAGAAGATAATTATCACCCGTCCTTAGAAATAGACACAACTGATCTTAATATTAAATTTTTGAAAAATAAATGTATCTCTCGTTTTAATTTTCATAGATCAAACTTTATTGAAATAAATGAAGGCCTTTCCAAAATAAACTGGCATAACACTCTACTAGGAGACAACATCAACGACATACTTGATATATTCTATAAGCAGATTAATAATCTGATAGCTCTGTTCACACCTAGAATTACAAATAAATCATCAAAAAATTTTCCTTTCTGGTATAGTAGAGCACTTATACACGTGGTAAAAGATAAATTAAAACTTCACAAAAAATGGAAAAAATATAAAAATCCGCTAGATTTCGATGAATTTTGCTTACTTCGTTCAAGACAAAAACTTTTTTTGTATGCAAGAATATATCAATAAAGATCCTACTCGTTTATGGTCATACGTTAAATCCCTAAGAAAGGGTAATATAGGTCATCCTAACACTATGCCATACAACGGAAAAGATTTCAATAATGAGACCGAGATATGCTCTGCTTTTAGTCAACACTTCAAAAGTGTTTTTGAAAATCCCGCAGATTCCTATGATGATTATGAACTTCCACCGGGTTGCCTAAACAACGAACTTATATCGAAAATATCAGTAGATGCACATGAAATAAAACGCATTCTGAAATCACTCAAAATAAATAAGGGCGCGGGCAGTGATGGAATACCTCCAGTGTTTCTTAAAAATTGTGCCGATACTTTAGCTTTACCTTTATCAATTATATTTACCTTGTCTGTTAATCGTTACGGAGAGTTCCCTGCAAAATGGAAAGAGGCCCTCATTGTGCCAATATACAAAACTGGAAAACGAAACCAGATCGTTAACTACAGACCTATATCAATCCACAACTCGATGGCAAAAATTTTCGAGATTGTAATACAGAAGCGTATTACACCTCTCGTACATAAATTTATACCACCAGAACAACATGGTTTCATGAAGAGGCGCTCTACTGTTACAAACTTGTCTGTGCTTGTTAATTACACTGTCGATAAAATGAGTAAAGGAAAACAGGTGGATGTTATCTATACGGATTTTGAAAAGGCTTTTGACCGCGTGGATCACATTATTCTGCAAAAAAAATTATATGCGCTTGGTATAAGAGGTGATTTACATAGATGGCTTTACTCCTACATAATAAACAGAAGACAGGCTGTAGTTCTGGGTGGTGCCAAAAGTAATTTTATATATGCGTTATCTGGAGTTCCACAGGGATCTATTTTAGGACCATTGCTGTATAACTCATACTTATTTGACATATTTACCTGTTTTAAACACGCACGTTTCTTGATGTATGCAGATGATAAGAAAATTTACTATGCCATTGATTCAACTACAGACTGTCATCTCATACAAAAGGATTTGAATAATCTGGCAGTATATTACACGAAGAATCGCATATGTATAAATGGCAGCAAACGCCAAAAAATAACATTCACGAGGCAAAAATGTCCGATTAAATTTACGTACAAGATAGGTGACTCCTTAATAAAAGAAGTAAAGTCAGTTCGGGATCTTGGTGTTACACTGGACTCTAAATTAACTATGTCTGAACACATTGAAATTATAACTAATGGAGCTCTTAAACGACTCGGATTTATCAAACGTACATGTAGTTCTTTTACAAATATAACATGCATAAAAACTCTGTACTCAACATACGTAAGGAGTATCCTTGATTATGCATCATGTATTTGGTCACCTCACTATGCAGTACATATAAACAAAATTGAGTCTATACAGAAGAAGTTTGTCAGATTCTTGTGCTTCAAGGATTACTCTCATTTCGACACCTATTACGATGTCTGTGTACGCTTTGGAATGGAACCTCTGTTTATACGGCGGAAAAAAAGCGATATACTGTTACTCCATATGTTATGGAATAACCTTATACTGTTCGGAATTATTAGAATCTATATATCTAAGCGTACCGGACTACAGAACCCGTCACACTTCCTTGTTTCACTTCCCCCAAGTAACTACCAATTATGCCCAGAACAATATTTTAAAACGTATAACATACTTATATAATACCGAGTACGCAGGTACTGACATTTTTGCGACGTCTAAGCAACGCTTTTTACACGAAATCTCAATACTTAAAACACACGAAAATAAAATTGTATAACATAAACACGAAAACACTCAATCAGCTACACCCTCACTCACCTACACTATACACACACACACCTCTTAAATAATATTATTATTAACGTATGTAATAATATTAGCATTAAATAACAGATGTATACCTATTAAAGTTTTGTAACTATTATTCTTAATCCTAAATTGGCATATTTGTAAAATTATTTGTAAGTCTATTGTAATGGTATATAAAGCTGTTGGATTATTAGTAAATAAATAAATCAGTGTTGACTAAAAACATGATGGCAGAGCCGTCGGTAATCCAAACACTGACATCTTTAGAGCGTACTTAGATTTTGCTCAGACTTTACTGATGCGAAACATAGCTGAGTGTTAGCTTAGCATTTCGTTTTTCTTGTCATTTGACAGCTGAAATTATAGTGAGCTGAGCGAATCTCGCTCAATAGATGTCAGCCCGAATCACTAACACTTGGTACGAGTATTATAACAGGTTTTTTGTCGTCTCGACGACTGAGTTAGAATGTATCGGTTATCCAGCATGGGATTATAACTCTTGTGATCTTTTAATAAGAAGCGAATAATTAACGATCATAGGTCTATTAAATGAAGTGTAACTCAAACTGATCGGAAGGTGGACCTTAAAGATTAAAATTGTTTGTTTCAGTTGTTAGAATAAGCAAGCAGCTCTGGTTAAAACTGTTATCAAGCCGATATCCGAGATTGGACTTTATCAAACATTACACGGTAAGGACATTACTGGACACGCAAAGGAACCAAGGAATTATTAATGTCTTACTCTCAGTTAAAGGTAACTTAATACTTAATCTTAGTCGTTTACATTTGTGTTTGTTTTTAGTTATGACAGACAGACATAAAAGGTCGTAAAAGGTAATAATAAGATTACACAACAGAATTTATTTATTTATTGACACACCAACAGCATTACATACCAAAACATTAAAAATAATTATGGTCTTATAGGTTTATAATCTGGTATGAATGCCAGTTACTGGTGCATACACCACTCTCATTGCAAGACATTAATTTAAATACAAAATACCTTCACACAATCAGCGGAAAAGTACATCAATAATAAACTTAAACTAGAAATCTTAAATTTCAGCTAACTCTACTCCACAAAACTCCACTCGAGAATAAGACAAACAATACTTATTACAGGTACTTGTACCTGTAATAAGTATTGTTTGTCTTAGCTTCTTGTCTAGCTGACAATACTTACATCAGGCAAAACCTCATCCGAATTAATTTATACTTTTCCCAAGAAAAATTATCCTAATCATGACTTAAACCACCTAATCTAAATTAGCGTGTAGACACGCAATAGATAAACCGATAAAAATAAAAAATAACAAAAACAATTTCTTTGTACTTTTTATGTGACTACATACTAAGTATATGTGTAAAAAATGTTTTTAATTTGCAAATAAAAAAAAAGAATAAGATTGCAAACTCCGACGATTGTATTAATATCATTTATATTTTCATCGACAGTTAACTAAAGATGTAACAAGCCACTAAAATCCCTGAATTATGTCGTCTATACTAATATTATAAAGAGAAAAGATTTGTTTGTTTGCAATGAATAGCCTCCGACACTACTGAACCGATTTGAAGTGAACTGTTGTGAAGCTACACTATCACCGGGTGACATTGGCTATAATATAATATTTCATTAAAATAAGGATCCTCAATAAAACTCCATGTAACCCATGGTGTAGAAAAATTACCTTAAATAAAATAATGTAGGTACTTATTATAACTTTGTAGAACACTACACACAATCATTATTTACAAAGTGTCGCGACATCATAATATGTTATCATAATATGTGTTGTTTTAATTTCAAATTTTAATTGATATGTCGCTACTCCGTGTTCAGGACTGTGTGTATCAACTATTTTAAATATTTCAGGTGTACTGAACGTTGATGACATAAAACGCGAATTAACACAACATGTGATAGAGCGAAGGAATCAAAATGGCGAATTGATGTTCCCAAGGTTGCGTCATGTTCTGATATCATGTTGGGGTAACTATGCGTGGGATGCTAATGTACCATTTAGAGCTGAGAACCACATCGTAGTCGCGAATGCTGTACACAGAGGTCGACCAGTGAGTGAATCGAACTTGCAAGTAAGTATATATCTAAGGGTCAATAACTTAGTAGCTATCTACTCGTACTACACACACACATTATCTTTGGACCACACTTGTACGTGAAGCCCCCTCCCGTTCGACTTTTACCCCCTCGCGCTCGTCCTGTTGCGTCAGTACGGTTTACAAGTTCATTACCGTTAGGTTACTAGATAAAACCCTTTTAAATGTAACATTTTTATTATTCTTTTAGTTTCAAGACCTTTCCAGGACTTCGTTTTCAGGGGTACTCATAAGTTGTATACTTACATATATGACGTACTTGTCGTGATATTTTCGTGCTTTGATTTTGAATTTTTCCGTATAAGTTTTCATTGTTTTGACTTTTGTTGTCGCTGTAACAGTATCTACTGCCAAAAATTAATACTTATTTTGCATACATATGTTACATAACGTAACATAAGAAAATCAGCATCACAACACAACACCTTTACATCAATTTATAAATAATAATATCGTAGTGATGCTTGTTGTGCACACCGTAACAATGCGACGATATGACGTCATAGACGTCAGGTTCAGAGATAATACAACTGGATAGTACAAAGTATCTTCTAGAAGTTACTACTGATATAAAGTACTTATTTAAGTTCTTCGAATTCCCGTAAGATCTAGCCTGGTCATAACTTCTGTCACAAATAAAATTTTCTTACATAATTTATATGTCTCGATAGACTGTTAAGGCTGTGAACACGTCGAAATAATTGCGGCGAAAAAAAACAGCCCAGGTTTATTACATTAGAGTGCGTGACAAGCCACGTCTTACACTCGCGATTTGTATGACACTTTGTGTTTGTAAGCGTGCATTTACTGTAAAAGTATTTTTTAATGCTGCCTAGTGCCAGTATGCTTGGTACATTTCCCCGTAATGATAGTTTTAATTTAATGTAATCATAGTATGTATTGTAAATATAGATTTGTTTTTCTTTCGGCTTCTTTTGACTTCATTGTGGTGATTTCAGGATTACGTCAGTGAGATTATCTCAAAATATTTTCCAACGGACCATCCACCTTGGCAGTATATTATTATACCATGTGTTTCTTTAGAACCAAAATACTATATTCTTGTAAGAGTCCACCATTTACTTCTAACTGGGAAACAATCGCTCAGCATTGGGGATTTCTTACTGATGGAGCAGTCAAATCGGATGTTGGATCAAATCGACCATAGTAGCCAAAGCCCTCTTTCGAAGCTACTACCGACCCCCTCAGCGATTCCAGAATTGTGGTCTAAATTAAACGAAAGTTTGTCAAATGTATGGAATGAGTTTATATGTGAGTATGATCCTGTTGAAAGTCCCCGAGCTCTCAAGACATTGCCGGGAGCCTTCCATGTAGCTGGTCTAGTCTTTATATCAGCGGCGAGTGCCTTGAGAGAGCTATCCAAAAAGAGGTCCAGTGAACGAACGCCTGCCATCACCGCAACGAAATTCTTTCTGTCCATCCAAAGGGAATGTAAGAGACGAAATTTAACTATACTAAAGGTAAGCCAACTTTTATGGAGAAGGGGGACAAACGACTGTACGGGTAGCAATAACTACCTTGCAACACCAAATGCTTCTTGAGTACGTAGTAAAAGTTTCTTGCGCCGCTTCCTCTCTCTCAGAGCGCCATTTGTTTCCGAAGCAGTAGTAGTATCTAGTAAAGGGTGTCCAGCGGGAATTTTTCAACTTTAAATAAACGTTACTCATTTGTTAGCGGGGTTAGGGCTGCGGAGGGGGTGACGTTAGAAGCGACGTTTCTGCGGATTTGTCAGTCGCCATGAGTCATTGGTCGGGCGCGCACCGCGCGTATGCGGTGGAACAATATTTGTTGAACGGCAATTCGCCTATTCGAGCGCGTCGTGCTTTTTGTTTGCATTACAACATTCGGCGATTAAGCGATGGTCCGAGTACGCAGCTTATCAGAACGTGGGTGCAAAGATTTCGAGAAGAAGGGACAATGATCAATAGGCCGCCACCAGGACCGTCTACGTCGGCAGCAACACCAGAACGAGTGGCACAGGTGCGTCAAGAAATTCTTAGAAATCCAAGGAAATCAGTAAGAAAGATTGCCGCCTCTACAGGCATTAAGAAGTCAACTGTGCATACGATTTTGAAAAAAAAACTAAAGCTTCATCCCTATAAAATGCAAATTGTCCAAAAATTGAATGAGAACGATTATGTTTCAAGAGAAAGGTACGCCAGAACGGCTTTGCAACGATTTCGAACCCCCAGAACACTTGGAAACATATTGTTCAGCGATGAGGCACATTTTCACATCGGGGGTTACGTAAACAAGCAAAATATGCGTTACTGGAATCCCAACAACCCAAGAGAACGTCATCAGAAAAGTTTGCACTGCCCGAAAACCACAGTATGGTGCGCCATCTCAGCTCAAGGAATAATCGGACCGTATTTTTTTAATCAGGGGGAAACTGTGGATACCTCTGTATACTGCCGCATGATTGATGAGTTTTTAGTGCCGCAATTGCAAGTTTTTCCAGGACGCAACAATAGGACACATTTCCAGCAAGATGGGGCAACCCCGCACACTTCCAGGGTGTCCATGTCGAAGTTAAGGGACATTTTCCCTGGAAAATTAATAAGCAAGTACGGAGACATAGCCTGGCCACCACGATCGCCTGACTTGACGCCCTGTGATTTTTTCTTGTGGGGATACCTCAAGTCCAAAGTTTACTGTAATAATCCCCGCACCATATCTGCCCTACAAGAAAATATCCGGCGTGAAATTGATGCAATCCCCCAAGCACTGTGTTCGCGCGTATTCGCCAATATGAGGGTTCGCTTACAAGAGTGTGTTACGCGAAATGGACGTCACTTGGAGGACATTATTTTTAAAAAATAAAATCCGCAGAAACGTGCTTTGTTTTAAAAATATAATAAATATTTTGAGTTTAATAATATGTTTTTTATTTAAGTTTAAAAAACAAAATTTTCCGCTGGACACCCTTTATATTAGAAATGACATCAAAAAGAATTCTAAAGGAATAAATTTTGAGAAAATAAATGCCTTTTATGCTTTTTGGGGAGTTTCACTTTTTTTAAGGTATGGATGTCGTATTGAGTCGGTGAATCATATCATATCCCCTACAATACGACGGGCGGGTTACGTGATAAGTTCAGGGAGGGATTCTCCGGATAATGTCTCCGCTGTCGTAATGATTGAGATATGGGAGGAGGGGATGGGCGCCGACACAAACCTTTGCGAAATATAGCTGCAATTCATCCATATCTCTTATAGATTAAAGTGCAGTAGATCAATGTACCCCACATTATTATTAAGATACGGCGATCAATTAATCTTGTTGTTCTAGTTACAAGTTACACCAATTATTACTTGATAAAGATTAATGACAGTGTCTTTTATTAGAAATATTGACAATTTAAAAAAAAAACAGGAATTTTAGTTTTTTTAAACGGGAGTAGTGTGGGGCTATGTTCGCCTGGCGATTTATTAATAACGTTGTGTATTGATACGCACATAGTCAAATAAATTTATCAATGACTGGCTATTTTCATCGGATAATTTTTTGATATTAATTTTTTTTTAATGTAGTCATGACTAGTAACTGATATAGGTACCAGTTTTAGGGTTAGTTTGTCATTTAGAATAACGGTAATACATAATATTACTCGTATTATTTTTGACATATATATTAGTTACTTAAATACATCATAAAAATTGTGGTTATGAAAACAGAATTTCTTGCGCCCGTTCTTCTCAGGACTGAGGCATGCTTTTTCATGAATTTCTGCTGCATGAATGGTTGGTAGTTATTGACGTTCAACAAGTGATTTTAAATCCTGGAATAGAATACTGGAATTACCTATAACTCTTTGTTACAAGTTTAAAGATAACTTTCTTAAATATTTGTATAAGTTCTGAAGAGCAGCACTTATCTGCAACCTTTTTTATTGTGCTTAAAAATTATGATTAGAAATATTTTAGAGCGTTGGTTTGTTTCCACGTTGTATTATTTTTAATATAAGTAAGAAGGAAGGTATATAATGATAAAGAAAAATAAGTAAATTAACTCAAAATGACGTATAGGTAACTAATCTTACACTTGCAAGTCAAAAATCATAGTTACAAAATCTGTCAAGCTGTAATAATTATTCGTCACTCTGTTAGTAACTGTATAACGCGGATTTATTCTGTTTCTCTTGACATTGGACTTACATTTGTTCCACTTTAATTTCAGATTTTAATATCCCCATTAGTAACAGTAGATCCACGCAAATGGCCGCGCAGAATGCTAGACTATGCTTTCACAATGACAAAGACCACTTTGACTCTACCATTTAAAATTCGTGATGAAATAATTGCTCTCAACGAGCTCAAGAGTACTGGCCGCAAGAGAAATTCTCACACGTTCGTTTGGAAGTATGCCGATTTGGCGCATCTGTTTATCAAAGCGAGTGTTGAGGGTGTTCGTGGACTCATTGAGGGATACAGAGCACCCAGGAACCTTTGGATAGATACTATGGGAACTGACAATGCAAGGAGAAACATTTTACAAACGATATCACTTTGCGGTAGAAAGGTAAGACTTTTGTATGACAATAAGGGACTAGACGATCAGGACGTTCACTAACGTTCACGCAGGACTGATGGTAATTGATACGCCCCGCCCAATACAATGAAGTGGCGCTCAGGATTCTTTAAAAGCCTAATAACTTTGAGCGGCATTACAATTGCGCTCGTCACCTAAGACAAAGGATGTTAAGTCTCATTTGCTCAGTATTTTTTACCCCATAAACTAGCCGACATCCTGTAACGCTGGTAAAAGGTCATCTTCATATTCTAAGTGTACCTAGGTAGCACTGAAAATGTTTAGTAAATGAAAAACGGCTTAATGTTGAAAGTTGCCAATACTTTTATTATTTTTAAGTAATCTCGGTTCCTCTCTACACATCGTCGCATTCGATGAAACCACTGAGAAAAGCAGTGGGCCCATTCTTCCTAAGGGGTCTCTTCTATGGCATTTTTGTACGCTTTCACCGCATCTTCAGGGCTCGTAAAGCGAAAACCTCGAACTTTATCTTTAGTTCTTGGGAATAAATAAAAGTCGCAGGACGCCAGGTCAGGACTGTATGGCGATTATCTCGACACCTGCCATAGTCAAATATTCAACAGCCCGTTTTGCGCAGTGCGCTGAAGCATTGTCGTGATGAAGGAGGATCCTGGTTCAAGGACGCTGCTGTCGAATTTTTTCCAAGACAACAGGCAAACAGCAATTGACATACCAGTCTGCAGTAACTGCCCTTCCATCTTCTAGCACAACTGTCGCGAAATGACCTTTCCGACCAAAGAATGAGGCAATCATCTTTTTTCCTTTACTTCTTCCTTTCTTTACCTTAGTTGGCCGATCCTCGATTGTCTTTTGGTTTCCGGTTTGTAGCAATATATCCAGCTTTCATCACCTGTGACGATGTCAAATACAGCATTTGAATCAACGCCGTTGAACTTATCTAAGATTTGGCGACACCAGACGATGCGAAGGTGTTTCTGGTGGTCGGTTAAAGTATGGGGAATCCATCTGATACAAAGCTTCCTGACGCCTAAATGTTAGTGTTATAATTTTTGAACTAGACTCATACCAATGCCTAGGCTTGCCCGTATCTGCTGATGTGTCACTCTCTTATCTTCCTCTATCATGCGTCGCACAGCATATTATCTTCAGTAGTCCTTGTTAAAGGACGTCCCTCACGCCGATCATCATTAAGATTGCTACGTCCACGCTTAAACTCGTTAAACCAATTGTAAATAGTGGCACGAGATGGGGCTTCATTAAGCTTTGTTGTAAGCCCACAACGAAAGTCATAAAAATCATAGAGCGAAAATTTTCTCGCGTTAGGTTCATTTTCACGTGTAACAAGAGTTTTAGATTTGCCGCCAATTCACAAAAACAAATGACCATCGAATGCAAAATACTACATTAGGTTACCAAAGAGTTCTAAAATTTAAATTCAAAAAAAGTTTTCATAAGCAATGTTTCTAACTGGCCAGTTCTAAAAACTTTCAGTGTCACCCACGTATTATGATAGGTGTGCGGCCAAGTTATGTTTGGCGATATCTTTCCTACACTTGGTAGGTAGATATCTTTTAGTGCTATCCTGTTTGTATAATGTATAATACATTAAATTATAACAGGTAACGTCATGGTCTCGATCGGTTCCACGCTCGAGTATCGAACGAGCCGCGCGCGCTCTCGGAGTCTCCTCTACGGACATATCATTATTTGCTACGACCGAGTCACTTCGCGCGTTGTTCGAACAAACGAGCAGCGTGATCCCGGACACCATCCTGGTCACAGCACGAGCAGCTTCTGAGGACTTCCTGTACGCTTTCGCTGAAGGCAACGGGAAGAGGAATAAGAAATCTCAAGACACAGGTATACATATTGCAATTAAATTTATTTTTTATACATTTCAAAGAGTGAAAGCTACGTAGATTGTCTCTATGTCGAGGGTAAAATGGAATAGAGCAAATAACCTCCGCGATGGACCGTTCACATAACATGTGCCATGCATATTTAACAACTTGTAACAGCTGGGAGATATAGCGACATTATCTACCTATGCATGTCGACCAATACGGACCTGTTACGTAGCGACTAACATGAACAAGTTGTGTAAAATGTAATTTAATTTAGGTATAATTTTAAAATACAAAAATATTTTATTTGGGCTCTTAGGGCTGGGTTGCACCAAATAACTTTGGCCATAATAAATATGTTAAAATACTGCTTAAGCAAAAAATGTGATGTAGCTAATACGATGCAACTCAGCCAAAGTGTTCTGAATACAATTGTTAGTCATATCATATCACAAATAATAGAATCGCAGTATTATTTATATACAGAACAATTTTATTCATTGTATTTAGTGCTTTCTCAGTGTCGTGTCGTTCAGCATATTTTTAGGTGATATTGGTAGTTTGGGAGAAAACTTTATTCATACATCGATTCAATTAATTTTGATGTTGCTCACTTAAGATTCAAAGATATTTATTTTAAACATAGGAAACAGTGCCACTTGGGTATGTTGATAACAAAAAAAAAAACAATTTTATATCTAATAAGTTAAGCAGTATAAGGTACCTATGGCAGTTCATGGCAAAACCTAATGTTTACTAGGAAAATAATAATATAGGCTTATAATGATGTGGAGCTAATGTAATTTGTATGCCCTTGCTGCAGGCTAATGTTATGATTCCTTTAGTATTTTTGTTAACTTGTATACACACATTATGCAAATAAATAATAATAATTATTATTACGTTTTGTTTTCATTCGAAATATTAATGATTCCTTTATTTTTGTAAAAACAAAACATAACCACCAAATAATTAACCAGGTCATCAAAGAAAAACGATCATGAACAAGTGGGTGGTATACATCACAATTTGTATTGCCTACAGGAATGGTTTGCCTATCTCTTCCGGTTGGAGGATCTCCTCGCCGCATGGCAGCTGTGGTGGAGCACGCCTGCAGCCGGCAGGTGGCGCTAGCTGGTGCGTGGGCAGCACAGTCTCGATACGGAGCTCTGACTAGATCCGTCCCATCACCTCTCGTAAGACTCACGCTGAACGCTCTGTCAAGACGATACGCGGTTTCCTATGCGGAGATAAATACACCAATGGATGCACGAGAGCGGAATACACTTTGGGGCCAGCCTGTGGATAACGTTTTGTATTGGAGACCACCTCAAGCCAACGTCAGTGAGTATCATTTATATCTTAGAAACAATAATTTGACTGTTAACTTAAAATATAATACATAAGCAAGATTTCTCTTCATTTAAACTTCTGCCTAAAATAAATGGTTATCAACAACTGTTTTATCAAAATTAACAATTGTATGATAACTTATAGATATATCCTCCGCTTGGAATACACAAACAAAGCGTGCAAGAGAGAAGAGCATATTGGAGATTGGCACGAATGAAAAGGAAAGCAAATCTATTGTTACTGTAACTCATTTTGAATGACATGTCGTAAGCAGTCAGCCACATTGTCAATTGCTCCTTAGTATGTTGAATATCAAAGGTCAAATAGCAACAAAGCAAAGTTATTACCGCGGAAGATTTTGGCAATGGGTATTCATGGTTCTTATGCAGGTAGTGCGAATCATATCTCAAAAATAGAACTCAAATCGTTAAAATCCAAGGTTATGTATCGACAGCACAGTCCATACCCATGGGGGTACCTCAAGGATCTCACTTGGGTCCACTATTCTTTATCATATTTATGAATGATTTAGTGTATGACTTAAAATGTGATTTTAAAATGTATGCTGACGATTTAAAATTGTACAAGAAAATACAGCAGGATGATGACAACATAATATTACAGCTAAACAATGTAAACAACTGGTGCAGACTTAACAAAATGTTGAATTAAAATAAGTGCTATTGCAAATGCTTCTCAAACATGAAAAAATCTTCCTCTATGAATTACTATTTGCGGGATCACAGACTAAAGGAAGTTCAGAGCATAAGAGACTTAGGAGTAATAGTTGATAGGTCATTAACTTTCAGAGAACATTATGAAAACATTATTAAAAGATCTTCCAAACTTTCTGGTTTTATCTCTAGGTTTATTAACCTTTTTAAAGACCTCTTAACCACAATCTTTTCAAGCGTCGTCAGAAGCATATTAGAGTACAATAGTTGTATATGGTCTTCAAAGTACTTGGTTCACTCTGCAAGATTGGAAAATATTCAAAAGAAATTCTTGTACAGCTGGTATCTTTTGCAAATAATAAATGTAGAAGTTTACCAAAGTACGAAAACAGATTAGTATATTTTAAAATGGAAACGCTAAGCACTCGTCGAAAAATCTTGGATTTAATATACTTATTTAACCCAGATAAGCCTGAAACTAAAATTTTCTGAAAATTTTGAAAAAAGTTACATTATTTAGTTTATTAGATCTTATGCAACATAAAAAAAAATATGAAAAAAAAAATAAGTGTAAGGCTTTCAGGGAAACAGCCGTCCTATATGTAGGACAGTAGGATAATAAGAAGAAATAAAAGAAAAGACCATTTATGACAAAACAGAATGTAATCAAAAAGTGTAGTTTATTAGATAACTATTGATTATATTACCCATTGTTATATGTAATTTACTAGATTAACACTATTTATGAATGATATGTTTCAAAACACTTGACACACACTCCAACATCACATTTCTTGCAACGTGTCAAACATTTTTTGTGACATTGACGACAGTGTGTTTGCTTCGATTGAGGAATAACCAGATGATTCATTTGGTCTTTACGACTATCAGCATGTTCATGATGGGAGGGTCGGCTAGGCCCTCTTTTGGCATTTTTTCTGTTTGATTCAATCAAAGCAATTGCTACCCTTCTGCGAAAGCCAAGATGATCCAGTTTTCCATGATTTATTTTATATAACTGCCATGCATTATGTTCGGCAAGATCAATCATGTGTGTGAGCAACAAAAGCATAAGATACATAATAGCTTTAAGGGTAAATGTATACACTTCTACAATAAAGTCCCAGCCACTGTTCAGGCATTGTCTATAAATAAATTTAAATGTTTTATAAAAAAATGGCTCTGTCGTAAATCCTATTACTCCACTGCTGAATATCTAAATGATCGGACAGCCTGGGACTAGATTGTGATTATTTTATAGCAACTGTACAATATTGTATATTTTTATTGAAAAGAGCGCAAAAAAAAAGAATGCTGGGAGAGTTTCTTGCGCCGCTTCTTCTCTCTCAGAGCGCCATTTGTTTCCGAAGCGGTAGTAGTATCTAGTAGTATAAGAAATGACATCAAAAAGAATTCTAAAGGAATCAATTTTGAGAAAATAAATGCCTTTTATGCCTTTTAACGGCATGTACCATTTCTTACCTCGTATACCAATTCGGTAATGTGAAATATTTTCATCAGACCGATCCACTCCTCCCATATATTTGTTATAGATGGACACCATATGTGGTTCTTCTATGACAATGTTTCTCTTTTCACTTTGTGAGAAGCGTTTGGCAGATTGTTTAGGATTTATTCCTACAGCATTAGAAGCATTACTGAATATATTATTGTCATGCCATTTAGCAATAATGAACGTGTTGTCATGTGTCGTTCTGTAATCGACAGCACCACGTTCCTTTTTTTTCAGTAACTTCGATGTAATCAGAGGACAACTAGATGTCCTGTTTTCTCGAACTGTCCCAGTGCAACGAAGGCCTTTCTTTGTTATCTCTTCCAGCAAGGGCGTCCCAGTAAAAAAAATTATCAAAAACTACGTGGTAAGGAAGGTCGAAGCCACGTGAAATCAGCACATCGCAAAAAGTGAGAACAACGCTTGCACCCAGCCCCAATTCTTTATATATTGGATTGCAAATAGTTGTAGCACCTTGGTATGGTTCCATCCATAAAACATACCCTAACCGTGTAGCACCAACCCAAGCTTTGAACCCGTACCTAATAGGTTTACCTTTTATGTGCTGTTTGCAGCCGTGTCTACCATAGTAGGGGATCATGGCCTCATCTACACTGTAATGCTCTTCAAGAGGAGAAAACTCCTAAGAACTTTTTATTTAGTGTAACTAGGGGGCGTACTTTTGTGTATTTGTCTTGCAAATCCAGATTATCATTGACATGAAGGTGGCGAAAAATAAAGTCAAATCTATCCCTAGTCATAGCCGAGCTGATCAATTCATTCTTTGTATCAGGGGAGTTTTCCCAATACATTCTTCTACGGGGAAGCCATGAATAACCACTAACCAACAATATGCCGATGAAACATTTCATATCTTCAGTGGTTATGTCTCCAGGCAAATTCTTTTTGACAGCATATTTATTGCTCTCTGACACCAACAACGAAATAACATCTTCATCTAAGAAGTTTTCAAACCACTCAATTGGGCGCTTATCTTGGCAAGCGCCTTGAACATCTGGCCAATTCACGGGATTTTTTGCCAAGTCCCGTTTTCTCCATGCGTAGGTACGCCTACGTTTAGTTCGACCTGTAGAATCAGAAGGTTCTTCTTCTGTATCACTCACCATAATCTGCCCTTGAATCATTACTTCAGCCGGTTGAAGCAGAATGTTTCGTGGCAAATTATTCAAAGTTACATTATCTTCTTCACCCGAATCTTCGTCAGTGAGACAGTCAGGATCAACAGGAGGAGGTAGAATACATATCAGTCGTTCACTATAATCTTCTTCATTATCAGAAACATTTTCTAAAGCATCTAAAATTTCATGCGCAGCTAACGGTCTGTAAAGAAAAAGTTGTATTATTGTACTAAAATCATGTATATTATCCTACTGTCCTATATATAGTACGCTAGTATTTGTAACAAGTTATACGTAATTTATTTATATTATTTTGCTAGAATATTTATTTAGTACAAAAGTTAAGGTTATCAACTAGATATTAACACAGAAAAAAACAACTCACGAGTAAAATATAACTTTTTATACATACCTGTCATTTGCCATGTCTGCAACGCACTTGTAAGGTAAAATATAAGGTAAAAACTGTTAAAATAACTGTCTTTTTATTTTTTCTAATAAAGCTGACACGTTTCTTACTGCAAATCATAAGACTAAATAATCTTAGATAAAGAGGGTATTCTGATATTTTTTTTTATTTCTACTGTCCTAAATATAGGACAGTAGGCATATATGGGTATAGGCTAATGCATGGCTTCGTGGATTGCCCTGAACTGCTGGCCCTCGTGCCGATATATGTTCCACGCGACAGCTACCTGCTTATGAACCGGAAGACCTTTCATTTACCGTATCGTCTACTAACGTTGGTAGAAACTCGCCCATTTACAGGTTCTGTTCTCATTATAACAGAGAGATTCTCATAAAATGGATATTTTCTGTGGATCTCTCGCCTCAGCTGAAGCCAAAATTAAGACTATAATATGAATTAATAAACATAATGAACCTTATCTACTTATATAAATGTAACCTAAAACTATAAATTACCTTCTGTTTATTTCAGTGTCGTGCCCACCATTTATAGGGAAGACACTGTATTTACTGTCTATTGTATCGCCCTTATGTATTTTGTGTTTGTCCCAATTAGTGGACCAAATAAATAATAAAAAAAATTAAGACATTAAAGATGGGTCCCAAAATAAAAAAAAATGCTCAATAAATACTCATAAAAATTACAGGTTCCAAATTCATAGATATTTTTTTATCGGAATACTGGGTCTCAAAATCTCGAGCGATTGCCAATTCCGTGGCCATCTGGAGGGCAAAGCCAAATTGGCTTCGAAGAAGCTGGGGGTCATTAATAGAGCACGGCAATACTTCAAGCCGGCCCACATTCTAGCACTCTACAAAGCGCAGGTCCGGCCACACATGGAGTATTGCTGTCATCTCTGGTCTGGCGCACCCCAGTATATGCTCGATCCATTTGACCGTGTGCAACGCAGAGCAGCTCGAATTGTCGGGGACCCAGTATTCTGTGAACGGCTGGATCACTTGGCGTTGCGTAGAGACGTCGCTTCATTGTGTGTCTTCTACCGCATTTATCACGGGGAGTGTTCCGAAGAGCTGTTTAACCTTATTCCTGCCGCCGAATTCCACCTTCGCACGACACGGCACAAATTAGGATATCATCCCCACCATCTGGACGTGTGGCGGTCCTCCACAGTGCGGTTTTCAAGGAGCTTTCTTCCTCGTACTACTAAGCTGAAGAATGAGCTTCCTTGTGCGGTGTTTCCGGGACGATACGACATGGGTACCTTCAAAACAAGCGCGTACACCTTCCTTAAAGGCCGGCAACGCTCCTGTGATTCCTCTGGTGTTGCAAGAGAATGTGGGCGGTGGTGATCACTTAACACCAGGTGACCCGTACGCTCGTTTGTCCTCCTATTCCATAAAAAAAATTTACTTAGTGCCCACTTTTTGCAAATATTATTTGTAATATACAATGACATTCTATAAATGAACAAAAATCAGTTTGGTTTCACTAGGGGCTTATCAACAATTAATGCGGGTACTAGACTCATTGAGCACATCTTTGACGCCTGGGAAGAGTCACAGGATGCATTGGGCATTTTTTGTGATTTGTCAAAAGCATTTGACTGCGTCCACCATGAAACTTTACTCCTAAAACTAAAGCATTATGGAGTGAAAAATAGAGCCCTAAATCTGTTAAAATCATATTTAAGCGAAAGAGTTCAGATAGTCGATGTAAATGGCAAACGGTCTTCGGGTAAACCTGTGGGAATAGGTGTTCCACAGGGTTCTATTCTCAGTCCTTTCTTGTTTCTTATATATATTAACGATCTACCGTTTGTGGTAGATGATAGCCATGAGATTGTATTGTTTGCTGATGATACTTCACTTATTTTTAAAGTGAAGCGACGTGCGGATATTGATGACGAGGTAAGCAATGCACTCTCAAAGATAGTGCGTTGGTTTGAGACGAATAATCTGCACTTAAACAGGAAAAAAACAAAGTGTTTACGGTTCATTACACCAAACACAGCGGAGGTACAAACCAACGTACTTATAAATGACCAGAGATTGGAACTTGTGGACACTACGGTCTTCTTGGGTATCACGTTAGATAAAAAGCTTCAGTGGGGTCCACATATTACCCATCTAGCAGATAGACTCAGCTCTGCGGCATATGCAGTTAGAAAGATTAGAGAGTACACGAATATTGCTACCGCTAGATTAGTGTACTTTAGCTATTTTCACAGCATCATGACGTACGGTATATTACTATGGGGTCATGCTGCTGACATTGATATAGTGTTTGCTCTGCAAAAGAGAGCTGTTCGTGCTATATATCAGCTTGGTTATAGACAGTCTCTCAAAGAAAAATTTAAAGAAATAAATATTATGACTGTTTATTGTCAGTACATTTATGAAAATTTAATATATGTTCACAAAAATCGTCACCTTTTTGCTCTTAATAGTGATTTTCATTATTATAACACTAGAAATAAGGGATTGCTTGTAACTAATTCTAGTAGGCTTCATAAGATACATAATAGCTTTAAGGGTAAATGTATACACTTCTACAATAAAGTCCCAGCCACTGTTCAGGCATTATCTATAAATAAATTTAAATGTTTTATAAAAAAATGGCTCTGTCGTAAATCCTATTACTCCACTGCTGAATATCTAAATGATCGGACAGCCTGGGACTAGATTGTGATTATTTTATAGCGACTGTACAATATTGTATATTTTTATTGAAAAGAGCGCAAAAAAAAGAATGCTGGGAGAGTTTCTTGCGCCGCTTCTTCTCTCTCAGAGCGCCATTTGTTTCCGAAGCGGTAGTAGTATCGAGTAGTATAAGAAATGACATCAAAAAGAATTCTAAAGGAATCAATCTTGAGAAAATAAATGCCTTTTATGCCTTTTTATGCCTTTTATACATTTAAACGTCATCACGTCATATAAAAACAAAGCCGAAATATGGAACATGCCAAAAATTGCATCATAATAAGCATCGAGTACTATATCTATACATTGCCGCATTTATTCCAGATTTTTAAAATATTTTTGATCAATAAGCAGCAACATGTATTCAGTTCAGGTTTGATTCGACAGTGACAGCTGACACACGACTAAGCAGAAAAGTGTTCTTAAATTGTCTTTAAGCACATTTTTGCCGTTCCGCTATCAGACTGTGAACGATATGTGTAATGTGTATAGAACGTCGTTGGTTATAAACTCAAAGTATGTTTTTATTAATTACAGGTATGTCACTAACAGTCATACAATACGCTGATACAGTGCGCATTACTGTCATGGCGGATGCGCGTCTAACTCCCGCGCACAATGTCCCTACGTCTAGGTGGCCTACAGTTATTGAGAACCTGGTCAGCAGAATAGATCAGCAGATTGCCAGAGTATCTGTACCACCGACAATACAGATTACGCAAAGTGACAGCTGTGTGGAAAATATACCACAGATTATAGAGCCGGAACCACAGAATACACAAAACACCACAGAGTCACAAAACATTGAATGTACAGAAACTGGAAGCGTCCAAACTAGTCATGCATTAATGCCCCCGTCCATTTCTTTAGACAGCCCACCTCCCGTGCGTAGGCATAGCTTTAATACATAAAAATAATAAAGAAAACATGAGTATAATAGGAATTATACGAAACGGATGACTAGTAAAGAACATTTTATATGAAGGACGATGAGAATAACTGATGAAACGAGATCCGAGCGCGAAAAGAAATAATTTATGACTAAGTATGCAATAATACGTCACAATACATTTTTATATTATATGATGCCAAAATGCTGCTTCATTTTTACTGAAGTAATAATTGTAGTTTAATGTGATAAGTAATTGGATGCTGTAGTGTGTAACTCTATATGATTGTTAATATAATTAAATATCATAAAAAAAAATATAGAAACCTTTTTATTAACTTTTAAATCTTACACAAGTAGATCATTTCTTGGACTTTTTCTTCTTTGTCTTCATTTCATCGACTTTCCTCTTCTGTTTATTATCTGTGACAGTCTCATTGACGTTTACATTTGATTCTGTCATTTGAATGTCAGTGTCACCCTTCTTGTCGTCAACGTAGCTAAAGCCCGCTATAAATGGTTCGACTAATTGGAAAACCAGTTTCCTGTGTTGTAGATTTGTGCTGTCAAGAGTAAGTCTCACGGTTATTTCGTCGAAAGTCTTCAGCGTTACTCCTTGGCAAATCTGCATGTGCTCCTGAAATGATATAGCGTATGATTACAAGTTATAAATAAATAAAAATATAAAAAGTTAATTATGATATCAAAAAAATAAAAACATATTTTTTATATAATTAAAATAAAATACATATTTAAAATTGATTTCTCAATGTTTGATAGTTAGACAACAAAGTGATCATAATTCAAATATTTTATTGAAAATATAAGAATCACAAATTGGAAGTCCAAAGTACCACCCCACCCATTCGGGAATTTTTCCTCAAAATTAAGAAGAATGGGCGCAAGAAACACAGCGGGCTTCTTCTTATTAGATTTCGGTACAATTAAATTTATAATTTAAATAGCCTGACGGTGGTCACTTCAATCCGAATCTGTGGTATCATTAAGAAAGTCGTATATGTGATAGTAACCTTAACCACATGAACGTTTTTGAACAATTCTTTGAATTTCGTAATAAATTTGTTTTGATTTTTTTCTGGGATCATGTTATGGAACAGCTACCCTTCACTCCAATTTAATCGCCGTCCACCACCACCTTGAGACGGCGCAGCCGGCCTTGTGTTTTCTTACGGAGACGCAGATATCTCGACCTAGCGATACGTCATATTTAACGTACCCCGGGTACAAAATTGAGCACAACTTTTTGCCTCATGCCGGGGTATGTGTGTACGTTAGGGAGGATATCTGCTGTCGCCGTCTCGGCAATTTTGAGGGTAGGGACCTGTCTACTCTCTGGCTCCACGTAGATTTAGACGACCGCGTCCGTATTTATGCGTGTGTCTACAGGTCCCATAGTGGTAACGCAGAAACCGATCATCTCATGGGCTGCGTTCAAGCGGCAATTGACGTCGTGCTTGCACAGATCCCCTCCGCTGAAATCGTGGTCTTGGGTGATTTCAACGGGCACAATGCCGAATGGCTTGGATCACGTACCACAGACTACGCAGGGCAATCTGTGCATAATTTTGCATTGGCGTATGGTCTGTCCCAATTGGTTGAGTCGCCAACGCGGCTCCCGGATGTGGATAGCCACATGCCGTCCTTATTAGATCTTCTGCTGACTACACATCCCGATGGTTACCAGGTCTTTGTCGACGCCCCTCTCGGATTGTCCGACCATTGCCTGGTCAGGAGTGTAGTGCCTATCCGACGCCAACGTCGCAGACCACCAGCGACCCGCCGCGTTTGGTACTACAAGTCAGCAGATTGGGATAGGATGCGTTCCTTTTTTGCATCCTACCCTTGGGGCAAGGTTTGTTTCCCTTCGGATGATCCTAGTGCCTGCACCATTGCAGTAGCCGATGTGATGCTACAGAGCATGGATATTTTTATACCAAGCTCTGTAGTACCGATCGGTGGCAGATCACAGCCCTGGTTCGATGCGTCAGTTAAAGCAGCATCTGACTGTAAAAGCAGGCGTATCGAAGTTGGATTGCGGCGCTGTGCTCAAAGGATCCGAACTGCAGAGTTCTACAAAGGAAATATAACCATGCCTCCAGATTTGTTAAGCAGAAAATCACCCGTGCGAAGTCGAAGCACGTCGTCAAATTCGGCGAGCAGCTTCCCAGTTACCCGACCGGAACACGCAAGTTCTGGTCATTGTCGAAAGCTGCTCTTGGTAACTTCAACCAGCCGTCCCTGCCGCCGTTCCACATGAGGAATGACACCCTGGCCCATACGGCAAAAGAGGGAGCCGATCTCCTGTGCGCTCTTTTCGCCTCCAACTCGACTCTTGACGACAACGGAAAAACACCGCCGACCATCCCGCGGTGTCAGAGCTCTATGCCTGAATTACAGTTCAGACAGAAAACTGTTAGGCGAGCTCTGTTTTCGTTGGACGTCAGGAAGTCGAGCGGGCCGGATGGCATTTCTCCAATCGTGCTTAGAACGTGTGCCCCTGAGTTGACGCCGGTGCTAACGCGTTTATTCCGGCACTCTTATTCCAAAGGCGTAGTCCCTGACTCATGGAAGTCAGCCCTTGTCCATCCGATCCAAAAAAAAGGAGACAGTTCGGATCCGGCGAACTACAGGCCTATTGCTATCACCTCCCTGCTCTCCAAAATCATGGAGAGCATAATTAGCCACCAGCTTTTAGTATACCTAGAGGGTCACCAGTTGATCAACGACCGACAGTACGGCTTTCGCCATGGACGGTCGGCAGGTGATCTTCTGGTATACCTAACACATAGATGGGCGGCGGCTATTGAAAGCAAGGGGGAAGGCCTGGCAGTTAGCCTGGATATAGCGAAGGCCTTTGATCGTGTATGGCACAAGGCGCTCCTCTCAAAACTTCCATCATTTGGGCTTCCCGAGAGCTTGTGCAAGTGGACCTCCAGCTTCCTCACTGGGCGTAGCATACAGGTCGTTGTCGACGGATATTGCTCGAACCCGAAGCCCGGGAATTCTGGAGTGCCCCAAGGCTGTGTGCTATCTCCTACGCTGTTTCTTCTGCATATCAATGATATGTTGGACACCTCCAACATGCATTGCTATGCAGATGACAGCACTGGTGATGCCGTATACACGGGCCATGCAGGTCTCTCTCGGGAAATCGTCGACCAGTGCCGGGAGAAACTTGTGTCTTCTATCGAGTCCTCTCTCGAGAAGGTCGCGGATTGGGGTAAATTGAACCTTGTCCAATTTAACCCCCAGTAGACTCAAGTTTGCGCGTTTACCACTAAAAAATCCCCATTTGTCGTATCACCGCTCTTCGAGAACACTTTTCTTAAAGCCGCGCCTAGTATCGGAATACTGGGTCTCGAAATATCGAGCGATTGCCAATTCCGTGGCCATCTGGAGGGCAAAGCCAAATTGGCTTCGAAGAAGCTGGGCGTCATCAATAGAGCACGGCAATACTTCAAGCCGGCCCACATTCTAGCGCTCTACAAAGCGCAGGTCTGGCCACACATGGAGTATTACTGTCATCTCTGGGCTGGTGCATCCCAGTATCTGCTCGATCCATTTGACCACGTGCAACGTAGAGCAGCTCGAATTGTCGGGGACTCAGTGCTCTGTGAACGGCTGGATCACTTGGCGTTGCGTAGAGACGTCGCTTCATTGTGTGTCTTCTACCGCATTTATCACGGGGAGTGTTCCGAAGAGCTGTTTAACCTGATTCCTGCCGCCGAATTTCACCATCGCACGACACGCCACAAGCTAGGATATCATCCCCACCATCTGGATGTGTGGCGGTCCTCCACAGTGCGGTTTTCAAGAAGCTTTCTCCCTCGTACTACGAAGCTGTGGAATGAGCTTCCTTGTGCGGTGTTTCCGGGACGATACGACATGGGTACCTTCAAAAAAAGCGCGTACACCTTCCTTAAAGGCCGGCAACGCTCTTGTGATTCCTCTGGTGTTGCAAGAGAATGTGGGCGGCGGTGTTCACTTAACACCAGGTGACCCGTACGCTCGTTTGTCCTATTCCATAAAAAAAAAAAGATACCCACAAAAGACTTACTCGAGCTAGCCGAGTAGCAGGGATCACAAGTTTATGTTTGAATCTCGTGTTAATATTATTATTATCACAGCCTCTATAAGACTCTATTGGGCCAATGTACAATTTACAAAATATCCTCAATATCACTGTAATATTTATTATTTTTATATATTTTCCAATTTATAACTCACCTCGTCATTATAGGTAAACATGTCGCTAGGCAAAAATAGAGGTCCTTCGAGTCCGTACTTTGGTATGAGCACTTGAAGCGCGTTTCGTTTTACCGCCAGCACTACTGCGTTCTCTATCTCCACTCGGTTTTTAAACAGGATCTGTCGAAGATTATAAAAATAAGTGTCACAAATATTTTATTATTTCAGAACAAATCAGTAGTTAACATCAGTACTACTCTTTTAAGTCAATCTTTACTATGTTACATCTTATGTAGATTCTATTTGCAAACTTGTACGGAATAGGGAATATGCAAATCAAATCAAATTTCTAGAGAAGAACATCTTAAACGGAGATATAGCAAGATAGAAAAGGTAAGCGAATCTATTACTACTGTACTTCATCGATTTTGACTGACAATTCGTGAAAAGTGAGCCACGCTTGATAGTTAGTTACCTTAGATAATACACTATATACTTGAGATAGATGTGCAACTCATGTTTTTATTTTGTAAAATCAGTGTACCCAGGCCAAGAGATGGCGCTGCGTTATTTTTACGTTCTTAGCGTACCGTCGCTAGATGGCGCTAATTATGTTTATAGTTTTTACTATTCTTGTAGACCGTATTGGATGCATATTGATGTTTGTTTTGTGTGGTGAATTATTATTCATTTATTAAGTTCAGCAGTCGCCTTTAAATAAGGAGAGACATTCAATGATTACAACACGATAGACAAGTCTTTAATAAGTAAGTTAAGTGAGTATTTTGCTATCACTCCATCTATCATGTATGTTAAATTGTTAAATTATTGCCATCGTGGTGAAGTTGCAGCGTACCTAGTAGAATAGGTGGCAGCACTTTCAATGCAAATTTTTTTCATGTGCCAGTGTAGGAAAGTTGCACCCGTTGTAAGACAGATAGTAACTCCTTAGTATTTTGAATATGAAACAACTAGCCAACAAACGCAATGACAAATTAAAATTGGTGACGCAAAATTGAACTGTCAGATCGTCTAACATAAAATAGACATCGATGAAAACATAGATGGCGCTACGGATATTTTAAATCGCACAAACGATATTATTTACTGAATAAAGAGGTTCCCATGACGACTTGCAAAAGGAACGCGACTCAAGGTCAACGCGGCGAAGACTCAGGCGATTTCTATCGGGCCGGTGCCCCTATTGCCACCCCGCCCCTCATGGGCGACACCGTCGAATCGTCCCCGAAGGCCAAATACCTCGGCGTGACCATCGACAAGACCCTCTCGATGCGGCCCCATGTGAAGAATGTGGTCGCACAGACCCGCACCGCACGAAACCTACTCCGCCCCGTGCTGGCGTCCCACCTGCCGCTCCGTACGAAGCTGTGCGACTACAAGGCGTACGTTCGTACGCGACTCACCTACGCGGCCCCCGCCTTGTTCGCCCTGACGAGCGAGATGGGTCGCAAGTCGACCCATGTGACGTAGAAGACCTTTACTTACACTAGTATATTATAAGTTTATAATCTTGAAACAAATATCCCAACTGGGATAGTTTTCACAAGTATGCGAGTACAATGTACCTGGCGGTGTCTGTAGTTGAGGTTGTTGGTATGCGAGTACAATGTACCTGGCGGTGTCTGTAGTTGAGGTTGTTGGTAAGCTAGTACAATGTGTACCTGGCGGTGTCTGTAGTTGAGGTTGTTGGTATGCTAGTACAATGTGTACCTGGCGGTGTCTGTAGTTGAGGTTGTTGGTATGCGAGTACAATGTACCTGGCGGTGTCTGTAGTTGAGGTTGTTGATATGCTAGTACAATGTACCTGGCGGTGTCTGTAGTTGAGGTTGTTGGTATGCGAGTACAATGTGTACCTGGCGGTGTCTGTAGTTGAGGTTGTTGGTATGCTAGTACAATGTGTACCTGGCGGTGTCTGTAGTTGAGGTTGTTGGTATGCGAGTACAATGTGTACCTGGCGGTGTCTGTAGTTGAGGATGTTGGTATGCGAGTACAATGTGTACCTGGCGGTGTCTGTAGTTGAGGTTGTTGGTATGCTAGTACAATGTGTACCTGGCGGTGTCTGTAGTTGAGGTTGTTGGTATGCGAGTACAATGTGTACCTGGCGGTGTCTGTAGTTGAGGTTGTTGGTATGCGAGTACAATGTGTACCTGGCGGTGTCTGTAGTTGAGGTTGTTGGTATGCTAGTACAATGTACCTGGCGGTGTCTGTAGTTGAGGTTGTTGATATGCTAGTACAATGTACCTGGCGGTGTCTGTAGTTGAGGTTGTTGGTATGCGAGTACAATGTGTACCTGGCGGTGTCTGTAGTTGAGGTTGTTGGTATGCGAGTACAATGTGTACCTGGCGGTGTCTGTAGTTGAGGTTGTTGGTATGCTAGTACAATGTGTACCTGGCGGTGTCTGTAGTTGAGTTTGTGTGTATGCTAGTACAATGCGAGTGTCACTCACGTGCGTGTTCATGGCGACGGACGCGCGGCCCGCGTACTGCGCCTGCCGGTGCCTGTAGTTGAGGTGGTTGGTATGCTAGTACAATGCGAGTGTCACTCACGTGCGTGTTCATGGCGACGGACGCGCGGCCCGCGTACTGTGCCTGCCGGTGCCTGTAGTTGAGGTGGTTGGTATGCTAGTACAATGCGAGTGTCACTCACGTGCGTGTTCATGGCGACGGACGCGCGGCCCGCGTACTGCGCCTGCCGGTGCCTGTAGTTGAGGTGGTTGGTATGCTAGTACAATGCGAGTGTCACTCACGTGCGTGTTCATGGCGACGGACGCGCGGCCCGCGTACTGCGCCTGCCGGTGCCTGTAGTTGAGGTTGTCACAGAGCGACACCGCGTATTTGGTGTCCAAGATGGAGGCGTGCGTCTGGTCCGCGCCGATACTGGCCGCCAGCAGGCGGTGGACGACTACATCCGCGTACCTAGCGACACCAACACACAAACATCAAATATAAGCAGAACCACAATGTTGTCATCTTTTGCCTCAAAGCGACAAGCGCAACCGCGCCTTGTAGGTATGGCGTTATTTTTCGAAAATCCATAAATCCTACGTGGATTTCAGTCTCGTACCAGAATTTGGCGTGTGAACATTTCCTGAGGATACCTTGTGTAGAGGCGAAACACGTGTCGAATTGATTGAAGACAAATATTAGCGAAAATACTCTCAAGATAACTCAAATCAAAAATTGGCTGATATCGAGGGGCCCTGCATTGTACGGAACAGAAGAGAGAGAAGCTCTACCAATAATACTGCTAATTATACATAACAATAAAACTTGTATTATTAAGCAGAGACGATGCATAGCATCTGTGAGATTGCGTTTGATACTTTCCTTTATATTTCCGGCGATCGCAGCGCCGAATTAATTTATAACAATTAAACTTAATAAAATATATGGATGCATTAATTCCTATAATTGAACTAGCTTTTTTAAACAAAGAATAAAAAAGATTCTATCTAAAATCAATCCCCACGACTAAAAATATCTTCTATAGGATAGTTATCATACCAGTTCAAAGATGCGACGGCAGAGTGCAATGAGCCAGGAGTGGCTGTAATACCTGCGTCATTTAACACAGTTTTAACCCAGTTAACGAGAACCGTTCGCGAGGCGGCTTGTCTGGGACCTCGCATAGTAACGAAGAGGGCACTGTTACACTCGGTTGTGTGTCTCTGTGCTCCTAGCTCTACAACTTTCATAAGACAGATATTGTGATTTCTATGCTCCATTAACTTCCAACCTGATTGTCTGTATGATGCCGTATGTGTTTTCGATCCAAAGGATTAGTGTAGTATGACATGATCGCCTGCGTCAGTAAAGTGAGATGGGAAGACCATCAGCAAGGTAAGATCGTGTACGCGGCGACCGGATTCTAAAAGTAAAATACAGGCTAACCGGCGTGAAGCTTCATAGGGTTTATCATTGGCGGGTGAATTACTTTGTAACCATGCGACCAAGTCACTAAGATCCCAAATAGGGGGTTTTTCTGCTCTTGGTTTCTGAACAGAGATTTTCAATATATACTTTACTATTATATATTGAAAATCTCTGTTCAGAATTATAAGTGTAACTCACGGCGCTAGGATTCTTATGATCAAAATTATTGTTTTTACACCACTTACTCCATCTTGTCCATGCAGGCTTGTGAGTTTTCAAGGGGGACTCTCTCCAACTAGATTTTTATAACTAATTTATAAAAATTTAATGTCACTCCGCCCCCAATCTTCCAAACGTACAGTTCCATGTCCTGCACTCGAGGTGGTGGTAAGCCTGTGCTCTGATCGATAAGTACCGAGCCCAGATTGTTCACTTTCATGGGCTTGCACAGGGCTCTTTGACGTAGATCCGGTAGCCAAAACGCTTTTTCCCACATCGGTGCTACACCTGGGTACACTCCTATTGCAGAATTCAAGTGGTGCAGCACTCAGGGAGCAGGCTCAGTGGTGAGAACACCCACGCTAGTTGAAACTGCCATTCGCGACTGAAGGCATTGCAGAATAGCGCTGAGTTGTCTCACCAACCTTCGTGTCCATAGTGGCGAATAGGTCGATCTGAGGGATCCCGAACTTGTGAAACACTTCCTTCAATGCTGGGCGAAGTAAATGCCATTCGGCCGCTTGTCTTCCCCGAGATAGCCGGTCTGCTATGTCGTTGTATTTCCTGAACTCTGCTGTCAGTGTGGTATTCCTTTTGTGGAGTTAAGTTGAGTAGGCCCGTCTAGCGTGTACCGCCTTCTTCGCGAATATAAGATACAACTGTGCGGTTGTCGGATTGTAAGATCAGATGGCGGTTTTGTAGCTGTAATTTGAAATGTTGAAACTTTTGTTTGGTCTCTCAGAAGTGTGTTTGACTGATTTACCAGCAAGAAATTGTCTAGGTAGACTATTATTCTCATACCGTTGTTCCTTAGGTACTGAGCTACCCAATTGGTTAGAGCTGAGAAGTTCTTCGGTGCACAAGATAGGCCGAATGGAAGGCAGGTTATTTGGAGGACTTGTCGCTCGTAAACCAGCCGTAAGTATGCCGATGACAGGTCGAGCTTCACCATCCAGTCGTCCTTCTGAAGAAATCGAGGTATGTGAAACTGTAAAATCAGTTTGAATGGCTTGGATGTTATATGCTGATTGAGTTGCCTTTGATTAAAGATGGGTCTGAATGATCCATCACTCTTCCTCTTCAAGAACATCGTTGACAAGTAACCGGCAGGAGCCAGTTAGGAAACTGCAGTTGATTTGGAATTTCTAAAACTCCTTGCTCCAGAAGATTGTGGATCTGCTGTGTCATATCTGGTGACTGAGGAGTCTCGAAGCGACATTAAACCTGCAATGGATGGACGAGCGCTGGTTTGGAGGTGAATGGCAGGCGAAATCCCGTGATTATATCGAGAAGGGCCTGCGGAGCCCGCAGCGCCTGCCACTGCCTCCTATACGCTCGGAGGCAGCCACCGTAAAACATCGGTTGCAGCTGTAGAGTCATTTGTCTTATTGTTTTTTATTGGGCTGACCTTCCTTTCTGTAATTTTTCCTCGTACTTTTTTCAGGCGGCTTAGAGGACCCCGTGAATGCGAGTTGTTTATTTCAACTCACCACAGCACACTTGTTTCAGAACGTATTGCGATATCGATATGTATGTGTATGTTGTAACGTAAATTTTGCATTAAAAAATCTGTCAGTACACCAACTTTATTCAACAGTTCGTGAAAATTAAAGTCGGACTCACCCCGTTTTTTCCTTTTTAACTTAGTACCAAAAGAATCTGATGAGGAGGATTCGGAGTCGCTGCTTGAGGAGAGGCGACGCTTCGAGCCTGGCCTGGCCCTCTGACGGGTGCGGGACGGCCGAAGAGCCGAGGTCGGGATGCACACTTTCCACTTCACTATCACCCACTTTTGTTCACTTGCACTTTAGAAGGTTCGTTATATTATAATACAACATTGTAATAATTAATTTCTAATAAAATTAAATTTGTAAAAACTTGCACAACGTAACTTATTACCTCAAAACACATTTTGCACGTTCGGAAAGTAACGACGCTATAAGCATAGATAATACACTATATACTAGAGATAGATGTGCAACTAATGTTTAATTTTGTAAAATCGGTGTACCCAGGCTAAGAGATAGCGCTGCGTTATTTTTACGCTCTTAGCGTACCGTCACTAGATAGCGCTAATTATGTTTATAGTTTTTACTATTGTTGTAGACCGTATTGAATGCATATTGATGTTTGTTTTGTGTGGGTGGAAATTCTTATTCGTTTATTAAGTTCAGCAGTTACCTTTAAATAAGGAGAGGAATTCAATGATTACAACACGATAGTCAAGTCTTGTTTTAATAAGTTAAGTGAGTTTTTTGCTATCACTAGCTCCATCTATCCATCTATGTATGTATGTTAAATTATTGACATCGTGGTGAAGTTGCAGCGTAACTAATAGAATGGATGGCAGCACTTTCAATGCAAATTTTTTTCATGTGCCAATGTAGGGAAGTTGCACCTCCCTGCGCTATGAGGGCGAACTGCCGACAACGCTCTGGTGACAAACAAGTTTCGATAGATGGCGCTGATGTACTCAACAAAGACACTTCTGGCGCTGCGATCGCCGGTAATATAAAGGAAAGTATCAAACGCAAACTCACAGATGCTGTGCATCGTCACATGCCGATAATAATATAAAAAAATACAAATGATCCAATAGTGAGCCAGGGCACAGTAAAAACTATTCAGTGAGTGCAGGTGCCGTATTATATATATTGGGTACATTTGATAATCTGATCAGTCTAGTATTCCACGTAACAAAATGTAATTCCGATCTTCGATCCAATTATAATTCAAATAACATTCTAGGGAAATGATGATGATGAAATGAGAATGAAATGAGAATACCAATCTAGAGGAAAACCTGGATGGGATCGAAGCTTAACTTCAATGATTTTGAAATTACGAGAATATCACAGCAGGGCTGTCACGGGTCGTCATCTATACTTTAGTATAAATGGCTACCTAGTTACAAGTTGTTACAAGTGTATGGATTAAACAGTGACGTCATAGTCTAGTAAACATTACCAATCTCACCTACGTATCGGGGACGTGAAGTGCGTATAAATAGGGCACGCGAGTCCGTAGTGGTAGTACAGTTCGTGCGCGATGGTCCCGCTGGAGAAGTAGACCGCCTGCTGCATGCACCGGGTGGCCATGATGCGCAGCAGAGTGTTGAAGAACGGCCGCGACGGTATCACGGCCTCGTCCAGGGACTTCGCGAACGATTTGTTAGTTGTGATGTCTATTTCGAAACCCTGTAATCGAGGAGGTTAATTTAACTTGTCTTATAAAATAAATCTTTCTGTTTCTAGCAGTGGCTATGTTGGGTATTACACCGCCTTTTTTTAAACGGTTTTATTTAGCTCACCCCGTTTGTTTTATTTATTATTCTTGGGTCAAATTTAGTAATTCAAATTTCACCCTCTTCCTGTCAACCGATTAATCTGAAATTTTGTATACACTTTGGATTTAGGTGACAATACAATTATGTTTATTCATTATCATTATAAATTCAAGATGGCCGCCGCTACAAAATGGCGGATAATTTATGTTTTATCAATCCCATCAATATGGGTATCAAATGAAAGGGCTCAACAAGCAGAATACAATATACTATAAAAAATTTAAATACAAGATGGCGGCCGCTACAAAATGGCGGATAACGTTGGTTTTATCGATCCCATCAATATGGGTATCAAATGAAAGTGCTCAACCAGTATAATACAATGTACTATATAAAATTAAAATCCAAGATGGCGGCCTCTACAAAATGGCGGATAACTTAGGTTTTATCAATCCCATCAACATGGGTATCAAATGAAAGGTCTCAACAAGTAGAATACAATTTACTATGCAAAATTGAAATCTAAGATGGCCGCCGCTACCAAATGGCTGATAACAATTTTTTATCAATCCCACCAATATGGGTATCAAATAAAAGGGCTTGACAAGAAGAATACAGTGCACTATACAACCTCAATATTTAAGATGGGCACAGCCACCAAATGGCGTATAATAATAAGATTTAAATTTAGAAATTGAATCTGTAATTTAGGTATCTGATTAATCCAGCCTGAATCCACCACCCAAGTCAAGATTTTGTATCGTGTTGAGGACTGTGTGGCGTTAGGGTGGCTAAAAATGATACGTCGTTAGCGGTACACCACCCAAGTTAAGGTGAAAGGTTAAAACGCGCCGAGAACTGTATGGCATTAGGGTGGATAAAAATGATATGTCGTTAGCGTTTTCCCCTCAAGACTCAGGCGCATCTTGTTGTACATAGCCTTGCCCCTTTATTGGACCTCTGGGGGGGTCGACCGTTTAAATATCCATTACTCGTGGGAACAAAATGGTAAAAAAAATATAAAAAAATACAAACACAAATAAAACAGAAACTGCAACACAACGTAAACGAAGGCTTCAAAAAGCGAAAGAAAAGTATAAAGCAAAACGAGTTAAAGAAAGTGAAGGTGATAGAAATAGTCGATTACAGAAACGACGGGAACAATTAGCGTCAAAAACATCTGAGCAATATGAGGCCAGGTTAAAAAAGCAACGTCAGCGATATACACAAATTACGGCGTCAGAAACGCCTGAAGAATATGAAGCCAGGTTAACAAAGCAACGTGAGCGATACACACAGATGATAGCGTCAGAAACGCCTGAAGAATATGAAGCCAGGTTAACAAAACAACGGGAGCGATACACACAGATGATAGCGTCAGAAACGCCTGAAGAATATGAAGCCAGGTTAACAAAACAACGGGAGCGATATACACAGATAGTAGCGTCAGAAACGCCTGAAGAATATGAAGTTAGATTAATACAAAGCCGTGAAAGACAAAGACAGCAGTTGGGTTCAGAAACGCCTGAACATCGCGATACGAGGTTAAATAAACAACGAGAGCGTACCCAGCAATGCAGAGCTAATAATCTGCAGGCATTCGAGAATGCTATTAACACAATTTGTATACATGTTTGTGATATTTGTACCAAACGTTGTTATCCTAATCAAGTTCGTACAGTTCGGTACAACGCTGCTGAATTAACATACTTACCTGTGGAGTTAACTTCGAAAATATCATTGTTATTATGTTCCCGCTGTCAAACACATGTTACTAGTAATAAAACAACAGCACCACCAAAAGCTTACTGGAATAATCTGGATCCAGGTTCTATACCAGACGTTATTCAAACATTGACACAGGTGAAATTTAGTGGCCTCTATGGGCAGTACGGTTTTCGCGGACAGGCAGTTTTATTTGCCCAAGATATCTTTGAAGTCAGTGAAAGACTGCCTAGTATGCTACCAAGACCTGCAAGCCAGGTAGGCATTATTGTAGTAACCGAACGATTAGAAAATTTGAACATCACCAGGGAATTCACAATATGTCGCGAAAAAGTCTATAGTGCTTTAAGATGGTTAATCAGAAATAACCCGCTTTACAAAGATGTACGTATTGACGACAATGCCCAAATTAGTGACCAGGAGTTAGTACGACTTAGTGTGCCCGAATTGTCTGAAGATGAAGCGTCCGAAAGGAATGAAAATGAAATTCGAAATGCATTCATTCCAATTAATAATGTTGCAAGAATTATTCGAGCTTCATGGCATCAAGGTGACTACAACGTCTTTACTTCGCGATATGCTGGTGTACAATGTAGTGCTTTGTCGTTGGCGAACATTGTCCGAGCTGCAATCCTAAGCCCTAATCAATGGCACGTCAATATTGTGAATGCTAATATGTTAGCGGGTGACTCCTTATATTGTTGGATTCGTACCCAGCTTGATCCTACTGAACTGGATGAAACAGGATATTTAGAGATACGAAACTTTCATATCGTCAGGCAAAGTTTACAAATGTATGAATGCCGATTTTCTATAGAATATGATGAAGACACTCTTTTATTCGGGAGTCTCCAAGATTCTGTAAATACCAATAATATCGGCATTACATTACATACAGCTTTAATTAGATTATTTGATAGTCATTCTTCAGGAATATTGACAGCGTCAAATAAATCTGTTAGCGTATTTCGCGGTTAAGACAAATACTATTTTGCTGACTCCCATTTTTGTGGCCCAAAAGGAAAACCAACACCAGAAAATGGCAAAGCCTGTGTTATAGAATGCGACACTTACCAGAACTGTGCCGCATCTGTAAAACATGCCTCGGATCCCGTAATATTGCGTACACCCTTACACGCGTAGACGTACATTTGAGGGAAAATATTACCACTCGTCAGGGTGTTCAAGTACAGCAACAGGAAGATGCCATCACTCATCAGGATGTACAAGTACAACAACCGCTTTCGAATCTGAGATCTGAAACTATACCTATACAAACATCTGTAATGTTGCCTATTGATAGCGTCCAACCTGATGTTGAAGATGAGCTAGAGGTATCTGAAAATGTAAACGAAATCAGAAGAAAGACGAATAATAATATTGTGAATGAAGCTTATGAGTTAAAAGCAGAAGAGTTCGCATGGCATCAGCTTTTCCCGTATGGTAAAAATGGTTTGAAAGAACAACGGACCGTAAATATAAGTCCTTTGGATTACTATAAATTTCGTTTATTAGGTGCTGATGTTAGATTTCAGCGCAATGATTACCTATTCTATGCTCTATCAATGTTTGAGTACTATCGAGTTAAATCAACCATTGCAGCTTGTGCTAGAAAAGTTGAAGGTGAAAACGGCAATCGAGTGGAAGACCTGCACTTATATTTAAAAAATCTAAGAGGTTCCGCTGCTTATTGGCGTAGTGCTCTTAGTGATCTTATAGCACAAATCAGATGTTTAGGACCTCCCACATATTTTGTTACATTGAGCTGCAATGATCTTCACTGGAAGGATATGAAAAGAGGTCTCCTTGTAAGTGATGGTAAACAGCACATTGACCCAGATGACATAGATATTCAGGAAACTCAGAGACTCATCGAGATGTATCCAGTTGTTGTGAGTAGACATTTTAAGTAGTAGGGATTCGCCGGTTCTGCCTCCCCGGTTCTGGTCACTTGTTCGTGATGCCTACTAAAAAAAAAAAAAATTTGGTGTCAAACTGGGGGTTTTGATGTATTTCCCAGCGATTGCGCTGATCCGTTTTTCGATATCTCTTATAGTTACAAAGTTAGCTTTTTAAGTTAAACAGATCCATACTCATTACTAATCCGTGGTAATTAACCTAATGATTGGTGAGCGACTCAATGTCGATTCTTTGAAAGTGATAGATGTAATTAGTAAATTACCTCTCACATTCGTTACTACGATTAAAACGACAGTTTTGTGCTGTGGTTATTATTAAGTTAACAGAAGATATAAATAAAGTATATAATAAAACATCGTTGCAGATTGTATCATTTTTAAAATATTTGATGAAATAATTCAAACTCTTCTTATTAAACTTAAAGTATAGATACATTAAACAGTACTCGCAACACATGCTGCGTTAATAAATATATTCTTTACTCTTGTAGTATTGTGGATATACATTCTGCAATTGCTTTGTAAAAACCTCAGCTGGAATCCCTGAGCTAGACGATCATATGAATTGAAGTATTGTCCAATACCCTGCTCACCAATGTGTATTGCAACCCAGTGAGAGCCTGGCTTATTTTCACTATCTACATTGCTGACAATATAACAGGACGTTACAACGTATATCGACAATCGGTTTGCTGCGTAAACATTATTTTGAATACAGAGATCAATTTTCTTCAAACAATTCTGTATCTCAATTATATTCATATTACCTTAGAATAATGTATTTAAAAGTTATTGGATTACAACTTACAATAAAACAAAACATCATTTTAAGTACATATTTAATTTCAATATTAAAAGGCAATATAGCAGTAAGTTTAACTAAAACTATTACACACCCTTACAAACGATCAAACATAAACATAACTGCGGTAATCTACTGAAATATTATGATTTTTATAAATTTTATTGTATAAGAGCTTATTCAAAACGAACTTTGATTTATGAAATATTTAACTTGAGTTAAGTGATAAAGCTCTTTGTCATTTTCTTAATGTTACTAATTTTGAGATAAATAAAATACACTTTAGTTTCTCTGATTATTTCCTTTCGCGAATATATCAACAATTCGACCATCAGATTTCCTCATCGGGTCATTAATTGTTTTTAGTTTTACTTTAAGATTTTTCTTCCGCCAAATATATTATAGAGTTCAGGTAGTTATATCTTGAAACTAATTGACATGGTTGAGATTGTATAAAGGTTGCATTTCATCAAAGCATCAGGTGATTTAGATACAATTTGTGTCACTGACATCATTCAAAAATATTATAAAATTATTTACGAAAACTGATTTTCCACACCCACACACTATGCACCCTCTACTACAAAAAGGTTTCATGTAATATAATGAGACGATTTATTGTTAAACTACCATTTATTGATTATATTTAAATAGAACACTTTATAAGTAAAACAATATACAGTACCTACATCATAACTTACTCCGCAAGTTATATATCTGAATAAAAGATGTATCTACTCTCATTCTTTTCAAAAAAAAATAATTCAACCTTAAAACTTATATAATATTTATTTTATTTTATGATGACTCCAAGCTAAGGTATCAATATAATTTGCTTAGATATACCGTTTGGTATGACAAACTAGATTTATTTATTCGTTGAGTGAAAATATTATGCTTTATTGACTTAAGTCTATGCATTGAACAATATTCGTTCTTATTTTTAAATAGGCACTATTCATTTTCATATACTTACTTAGTAACACTTATAAAATTTGGAGTTGCATTTTCCCGCAACATCTTACGAATATATTTTGATCGAATCCTAGGCATTCATTAAATATGTTAACTTTGTTCCACCTTTAAAATAGCCTAACTTCTTATTATTGAGTTTTAGATAGTAAAATATTTATTCTGCATTGTCAGATGTTTCAAAACGCAAATGAAAATCAGGTTTTATATCTCTTTAAAAATTTATATATGAAAGTATAAGTATCAGTGTACAATAATTTTAATATATTTCGAAACTTATTTAACATATAGTTATAGTAAAATTTATTGTATTAGAGTTTTAGAAATATCCAATATACCTGCAATATACCAAATAAATATGTTTATTGAGAAACAATTTAGTCTTTTGTAATTGAACTGCAACCAATTTTCATTTTAAAATAGATAAACTATGGAATTCTATCATGGCAATTAAATCATACAGTGCAATTTTACATTTACTCTTTTTTCAATATTTTCCATTGTTATTTAAATATTTGAGGTATTCATTAATTTATAAAAATCTTTTAGAAATCAGATGTAGGTAGCTTGTTTATGCATGTTTGTATTTAAATCTATGAAATTTTGTAACCATGCGCTTTGTTTGAATTTTAAAATTCTATGATTTTTTTATAATGAGACGATTTATTGTTAAACTACAATTTATTGATTATATTTAAATATAAAAATTTATAAATAAAACAATATACAGTACCTACATCATAACTTACTCCACAAGTTATATATCTAATCTATTGTTTTCAAAAAAAAATAATTCAACCTTAAAACTTATATAATATTTATTTTATTTTATGATGACTCCAAGCTAAGGTATCAATATAATTTGCTTAGATATACCGTTTGGTATGACAAACTAGATTTATTTATTCGTTGAGTGAAAATATTATGCTTTATTGACTTAAATCTATGCATTGAACAATATTCATTCCTTTTTTCAAATAGGCATATCTTATAATTTTCCATTTTCATATACTTACTTAGTAACACTTTTATTAAATTTTTATGTGTATTTTCCCACAACATCTAATACATTCATAAAATATGTTTACTTTGCTTTCATCTTTACAATTATCGTACCGTACTTCTTTTTATTGACTTTTGAGTAGCAAAAATTTTTTTTCTGCAGTCAGAGGTTTTGAAACGCAAATGTAAATCAGGTTTTATATCCGTGTAAATTTTTTATATATCAAACTATCAGTATCAGTGTGTACAATAATTTTAATTTATTTCGAAACTTATTTAACTAGGGAAAGTCATCGCATTAGAGTTTTAGAAATTTTCAATATATAAAATCCCAACTAAATAGGTTTATTGAAGAACAATTTAGTGTTTCGTAATTGAACTGCAACCAAATTTTCACTCTAAAATAGATAAACTATGGAATTCTATCTTGGCAATTAAATCTTGTACAATTTTACATTTACTCTTTTTTCAATATTGTCCATTGTTCTTTATACATTGAGTAATTCATTAATTTATAAAAATCTTTTCGAAATCAGAATTTGAATTTTAAAATTCTATGAAAATTTTGTTTTTTCTGTCTGTGTGTGTGTGAGACATTGCTTTAAATTTCTGAAATAAATGACATATGTATTATTATTACGAAGGTTTGGAATAAATAAGGAAGCACAATTTCAAAATTTAAGACTAAATTTTCCAAATAATAATAATTTTTTACGTCTTAGAAAAAAAGAATTTATCCATATGAATTTATAACACCACACGATTCCTTAAAACTTTCAACGCTCCATGATCATGATAGATTTTACAATACATTTACCGGCACACATATTTCCGATGAAGATTATAAGTTAGATAATTCAGATTTATATCTTAAAATCAATGTTTCACTTTAAACAAAATATGTATTTGAAAATTTCCGAGCTCTATGTTTACAGACATAATATGGTCTAGATCCAGCACATTATTATACAGCGCCTGGGTTAAGTTGGGGTGCTATGTTAAAATGCACAAAAATTAAATTAGAATTACTTTAGGGCTTTGAACAAATAGCTTTTATTGGATCGGGTATTTGAGACTGTGTATCTCAATGTAGGAATCGTTATGAAAATGCGAATTTAAACAAATAAGTATAGGTTACAATATTATAAAACGAAACCACTGAAATATTTGCATGTCTCTCAAGACGAAACATGTGCCTACTCTTAAATTTGTAACAACTTTACTTGTGAATATTTCTTGCAAATAAAGAACTTTGACTTTGACTGTGCGAGAACAGGATAAAGAAAAACGAAAGTCGTTTATAACTTATTTTGATGATACAGAAGGTTTTGAATGCGTAGATGTTCCTACAAATTTTGATGTTCCGGATGATTTTGAATTTGGTTTTATTTTGGAAGTAGACCAAGAATATTCAATTGAACTGCATTATTTACATTCTGACCTATCCTTATGCCCCGAGAATATAAAATGTAAGTATTGGTGATACAAAAAGCATAAAATTTATTCCAAACCTTCGTAATAAAAATACATATGTCATTTATTTCAGAAATTTAAAGCAATGTCTCACACACACACAGACAGAAGAAACATAATATTCATAGAATTTTAAAATTCAAACAAAGCTCATGGTTAAAATATTACATAGATTTAAATACAAACATGCATAAACAAGCTACCTACATCTGATTTCGAAAAGATTTTTATAAATTAATGAATTACTCGTATAAAGAACAATGGACAATATTGAAAAAAGAGTAAATGTAAAATTGTACAAGATTTAATTGCCAAGATAGAACTCCATAGTTTATCTATTTTAAAATGAAAATTGGTTGCAGTTCAATTACGAAACACTAAATTGTTCTTCAATAAACCTATTTAGTTGGGATTTTATATATTGAAAATTTCTAAAACTCTAATGCGATGACTTTCACTAGTTAAATAAGTTTCGAAATAAATTAAAATTATTGTACACACTGATACTGATAGTTTGATATATAAAAAATTTACACGGATATAAAACCTGATTTACATTTGCGTTTCAAAACCTCTGACTGCAGAAAAAAAAATTTTGCTACCCAAAAGTCAATAAAAAGAAGTACGGTACGATAATTGTAAAGATGAAAGCAAAGTAAACATATTTTATGAATATATTAGATGTTGTGGGAAAATACACATAAAAATTTAATAAAAGTGTTACTAAGTAAGTATATGAAAATGGAAAATTATAAGATATGCCTATTTGAAAAAAGGAATGAATATTGTTCAATGCATAGATTTAAGTCAATAAAGCATAATATTTTCACTCAACGAATAAATAAATCTAGTTTGTCATACCAAACGGTATATCTAAGCAAATTATATTGATACCTTAGCTTGGAGTCATCATAAAATAAAATAAATATTATATAAGTTTTAAGGTTGAATTATTTTTTTTGAAAACAATAGATTAGATATATAACTTGTGGAGTAAGTTATGATGTAGGTACTGTATATTGTTTTATTTATAAATTTTTATATTTAAATATAATCAATAAATTGTAGTTTAACAATAAATCGTCTCATTATAAAAAAATCATAGAATTTTAAAATTCAAACAAAGCGCATGGTTACAAAATTTCATAGATTTAAATACAAACATGCATAAACAAGCTACCTACATCTGATTTCTAAAAGATTTTTATAAATTAATGAATACCTCAAATATTTAAATAACAATGGAAAATATTGAAAAAAGAGTAAATGTAAAATTGCACTGTATGATTTAATTGCCATGATAGAATTCCATAGTTTATCTATTTTAAAATGAAAATTGGTTGCAGTTCAATTACAAAAGACTAAATTGTTTCTCAATAAACATATTTATTTGGTATATTGCAGGTATATTGGATATTTCTAAAACTCTAATACAATAAATTTTACTATAACTATATGTTAAATAAGTTTCGAAATATATTAAAATTATTGTACACTGATACTTATACTTTCAAATATAAATTTTTAAAGAGATATAAAACCTGATTTTCATTTGCGTTTTGAAACATCTGACAATGCAAAAAAAATATTTTGCTATCTAAAACTCAATAATAAGAAGTTAGGCTATTTTAAAGGTGGAACAAAGTTAACATATTTAATGAATTCCTAGGATTCGATCAAAATATATTCTCTATATAACTCCAAATTTTATAAGTGTTACTAAGTAAGTATATGAAAATGAATAGTGCCTATTTAAAAATAAGAACGAATATTGTTCAATGCATAGACTTAAGTCAATAAAGCATAATATTTTCACTCAACGAATAAATAAATCTAGTTTGTCATACCAAACGGTATATCTAAGCAAATTATATTGATACCTTAGCTTGGAGTCATCATAAAATAAAATAAATGTTATATAAGTTTTAAGTTTGAATTATTTTTTTTTGAAAAGAATGAGAGTAGATACATCTTTTATTCAGATATATAACTTGCGGAGTAAGTTATGATGTAGGTACTGTATATTGTTTTACTTATAAAGTGTTCTATTTAAATATAATCAATAAATGGTAGTTTAACAATAAATCGTCTCATTATATTACATGAAACCTTTTTGTAGTAGAGGGTGCATTGTGTGTGGGTGTGGAAAATCAGTTTTCGTAAATAATTTTATAATATTTTTGAATGATGTCAGTGACACAAATTGTATCTAAATCACCTGATGCTTTGATGAAATGCAACCTTTATACAATCTCAACCATGTCAATTAGTTTCAAGATATAACTACCTGAACTCTATAATATATTTGGCGGAAGAAAAATCTTAAAGTAAAACTAAAAACAATTAATGACCCGATGAGGAAATCTGATGGTCGAATTGTTGATATATTCGCGAAAGGAAATAATCAGAGAAACTAAAGTGTATTTTATTTATCTCAAAATTAGTAACATTAAGAAAATGACAAAGAGCTTTATCACTTAACTCAAGTTAAATATTTCATAAATCAAAGTTCGTTTTGAATAAGCTCTTATACAATAAAATTTATAAAAATCATAATATTTCAGTAGATTACCGCAGTTATGTTTATGTTTGATCGTTTGTAAGGGTGTGTAATAGTTTTAGTTAAACTTACTGCTATATTGCCTTTTAATATTGAAATTAAATATGTACTTAAAATGATGTTTTGTTTTATTGTAAGTTGTAATCCAATAACTTTTAAATACATTATTCTAAGGTAATATGAATATAATCGAGATACAGAATTATCTGAAGAAAATTGATCTCTGTATTCAAAATAATGTTTACGCAGCAAACCGATTGTCGATATACGTTGTAACGTCCTGTTATATTGTCAGCAATGTAGATAGTGAAAATAAGCCAGGCTCTCACTGGGTTGCAATACACATTGGTGAGCAGGGTATTGGACAATACTTCATATGATCGTCCAGCTCAGGGATTCCAGCTGAGGTTTTTACAAAGCAATTGCAGAATGTATATCCACAATACTACAAGAGTAAAGAATATATTTATTAACGCAGCATGTGTTGCGAGTACTGTTTAATGTATCTATACTTTAAGTTTAATAAGAAGAGTTTGAATTATTTCATCAAATATTTTAAAAATGATACAATCTGCAACGATGTTTTATTATATACTTTATTTATATCTTCTGTTAACTTAATAATAACCACAGCACAAAACTGTCGTTTTAATCGTAGTAACGAATGTGAGAGGTAATTTATCACTTTCAAAGAATCGACATTGAGTCGCTCACCAATCATTAGGTTAATTACCACGGATTAGTAATGAGTATGGATCTGTTTAACTTAAAAAGCTAACTTTGTAACTATAAGAGATATCGAAAAACGGATCAGCGCAATCGCTGGGAAATACATCAAAACCCCCAGTTTGACACCAAATTTTTTTTTTTTTTAGTAGGCATCACGAACAAGTGACCAGAACCGGGGAGGCAGAACCGGCGAATCCCCACTACTGTGAGCCAGAACCGGCGAATCCCTACTGATACTGAAATATTTGGTAAAGTTAAAGATCATTGGTGGCGAATCGAGTTTCAGAACAGAGGAAGTCCTCATTTGCATATGGTTGTTTGGATCGAAGATCACCCGTATGTTGCGACACCTGAAGGAATAGCTCGCATTGATTCAGTCTGTAGTACTGCCATTCCTCCAGAAACTTCAGAACTATATGAATTAGTTAAAAATTATCAAATACATCGACACACTAGTACCTGCACGAAAAATAATTCTGTTTGTCGTTTCAACTTTCCACGCTCGGAATGCTTAGAGACACATGTTATTGATCCTTCATCTAACGAATTCATCTACAACGGTGGTCGCATTTGCGTTCTGAAAAGAAAAAGTGAAGATGGTTGGGTAAATAATTACAGTCCTGCTTTGCTAAAAATGTGGAAAGCCAATATGGATATACAACCGTGTGGTACAAATGAGTCGATTGCGTATTACATCGCTAAATACGTGTCAAAATCAGAACCTACAAACCTAGATGGTGAAGTATCTCGAGCTATTCAACAAATAGAAGAGAAGAAACTGACGTCTCGCGTAAGCTGTTTAAAATATGCATGCGCATATTAAGAGAACGTCAAGTTTCAGCCTGCGAATGCGTATTCAGGCTATGCCATTTGAGTATGCGTGACAGCTCGAGAAAAACAATTTTTGTCAATACTCGTAAAGCGGAACAAAGGTATAAAGTGTTGAAGTTTAATGAAGCTGGTCAAGCAGCAGGATATTGTGCCAATATTTTCGAACGATATGAAAAGCGACCAGCAGAGTACCCCAACTATGATTTTAACAATATGTGTCTCATAGAATTTGCGATGTTATTTGAGCCACACTACACAAAACCGCCAGTTATAAATGAAGAGAGCATCGATACCGATGCTTATGCACCGCACGAGCAAACAACAAGAAGGCGACTTATAACTTTAACAGACAACACCAAAATTACTATTAGAAACACGCCAGCTGTAGTACGGGTACCTAACTTCGTAGCAGCTTCTGATCCAGAGTCATATTATTACAGTTTACTAATCCAGTATATGCCGTATCGCAATGAGGCCGAACTTTTAGGAGAATTTAATAGTGCCAGAGATGCATTTCTCGCCAACGAAGAAAGTTTAAGACAAACTAACACCTACTTGGAAATATATCGTGAACGTGACAGGCAGCTTGAAAATGCATTCGCGCAAGTACACGCATTTCAGATACTGGAACACGCAGAGCCGATGGAACTAGACCATGAAGAAGAAGTTCCTTATTTGCCAATGAATGAAGACTAGTTCTTACAGGCTAAGCAGTCTATGAATGCAGGACAAAATGAAATTTTTACATTAGTTACCCAGTCCATACAAAATCAAATGTCAGGTGCTGAAGAACGTTTAAAAATATTCTTTACAGGAGGAGCTGGTGTGGGCAAGACTTTTCTATTAAAGTTATTACGAGACCAAATTAATAGGTGCTACGCAAAGGATGCGGTTAAAGTCTGCTCACTAACAGGAGTTGCAGCTAGATTAATAAATGGAGCTACGATACACAGTACTTTAAAATTGCCTGTACAGAAAGACGGTCGCATAACAGGTATGTCACCACTGTCCGGAAACTATTTGCGAATAATGAGGCAACAATGGCATCAGACAGAATTTTTGATTGTCGACGAGATTTCCATGGTGTCTTATCAAATGTTATGCATGATGGATGCTCGATTAAGGCAAATTAAGAACTGTGAAAATGAGTTTTTTGGAGGAGTAAACGTTTCACTTTTCGGTGATCTTTTACAACTGCCTCCTATAAAACGATCAGGAACACCTGTTTTCAAACAGCCAACGCTGTGTGAATTAACTGAAAATATGCGTCAGCAAGGTGACCAGACTTTTATTGATATTTTGAATGCTTTGAGAGTCGGTGAGCTAACAACCCAACAATTTAGTATTTTAATGGGAAGACTTCTTCAAGACACGAGTGATGAGTTTGCAATAGACAAAGCGTTAAGGGTATACCCCACAGATCAACAAGTTAACGACCACAACTCTGCTGTATTGAATTTGTACAGAAATAATGGTGCTCGCATTTACAAAATAAAAGCGCAGGATCAGCTAGTACACGCCACACGAAATGCATACAATGTGGATATAGCTACTATAATACCAGCTGATATCAACAAAACTGGGGGTTTACCAGCGGAACTGCAAATATTTGTGGGGGCAAAAGTCATGCTACGGTCCAATATTGACGTTTCAAGGGGATTAGTAAATGGCGCTATAGGCTACATCAACGAAATCGTTTGGCCTCAATTTCGTCAAACTCAGATGTATGCAACAGATGTACCTTCCGTCCGAATTGATTTCGCAAGAGACGGAGTACATCTTATACACCCGAAAGCCATACAGTTTCCAGCTAAGTACAATTACGGGACGGCTGAAAGAAGAATGTTGCCTTTAATACTATCATGGGCTTCTACAATACATAAAATGCAGGGCAGCACTGTGGATCACGCAGTCGTATACTTAGGTGCGAAACTGTTTGAAGAAGGTCAAGCCTACGTGGCTCTTAGTAGAGTAAGATCTTTGCAGGGACTACGTATAGAGGAGTTGGACTGCAATAAACTAACGGGCAAGAAACCTTGCAATAATGAAGCACTAAATGAATTAAACAGAATGCGAAATAAAAACTAAAAACTAGAAAATAAAAATAGGTAAAAAAACTTTTTAAGTTAAACGGTTTTATGTTAAACATACATTGCAATGTTTAAGATAAATGTACTAAAAACCAAAAAATAATAAAATAGATACAGTCGTGGGAATTATAAACATATGCATAGACTAGACTAAAATAAAACCGTGGGGCACGTCAATTGTCTACAAATTATCGACTTAATGTGCGATAGAAGAGTCGTTTAATTCGTCGTTAAAATAGGCAGTTGGCCCGCAGACGGTGAGGAAATTACTTACTATTTTCTTGCTTATGGAAATTCCAATAGTTATACACTCCATGTAAATAAAAGAGATGTTTCAACTAGTTTATCGTTGGACATTCACACTGCTGGCTGGCGAGGAATCGTTTCACTGCTCGTAGTTTGTCTTTAATCGACGAAACATGATAAAAGTACTACTCGCTCACCACTATGAAACCCTAAGACTCGCTTATAATCGAGCTTGCTAGCTTGTTTCCACTTTCTAGCCCTACTTATCACACGTCCATCGTTGTCGGTTGAACAACTGCCTAATTATAGTGTAACATTACAAAACAAACATTTTAATCAACGATTGTAGACAATTGACGTGCCCCACGGTTTTATTTTAGTCTAGTCTATGCATATGTTTATAATTCCCACGACTATATCTATTTTATAATTTTTTGGTTTTTAGTACATTTATCTTAAACATTGCAATGTATGTTTAACATAAAACCGTTTAACTTAAAAAGTTTTTTTACCTATTTTTTATATCGTAAAACTAACTTTTTTTTATAGAAGAGAGGACAAACGAGCGTACGGGTTACCTGATATTAAGCGATCAATTGTTCTCAGTTGCCGGAAATTTAAAAAAGTGTACGCGTCATTTTTGATTATACCAATGGCGTGTCGTCCTTCCGACTCAAAACGCATGCAGATGGTCTACTAGTAAAGTCCATAAATATTTAAAACAAGTTACAAGAACCTATTAAAAGTAGTAAAGAGACACTGCCGACCGACGAGAAGTCGGAGGAACTGTAATAAAGAACTGAACTAAAGCGCGTACATCTCCCTTAAAGGCCGGCAACGCTCCTGTGATTCCTCTGGTGTTGCAAGAGATTGTGGGCGGCGGTGATCACTTAACAACAGGTGACCCGTACGCTCGTATTTCTTCCTATTCCATAAAAAAAATGTGAGCAGATTACGATGGGATGTCGTGAGCTTATCTCAGGCCCGAAGACAGGGTGAGGAGTCGATAATCCTAAATTCCGGACATATACTCTTCTTCCGGGAGGGTGACTGACTGTGCCAGGGCGGTATCGGGTTCCTCGTCCACAAGTCTCTCATCAACAACGTAACTGAGGTGGGGAGCGTGTCGACTAGGGTACGTACCTAATACTCAGAATTACTGAACAGTATTCGTTAAAGGTCATACAGGTTTACTCTCCGACTTCGACACACTCAGACGAGTAGGTGGAGGCCATGTATGAGAACATCTCAACAGGCATTCACACTCAACGTTGTTATGGGAGACTTCAACGCAAAACTGGGCAAACGTAGCGGCGATGAGTTGAGAGTGGGGCAATTTGGTTATAGAAATCGGAACGCCCGAGGCCAGATGCTGGCTGACTTCATGGAGAAGGAGGATCTCTATATGATGAACTCCTTTTTCATAAAGCAAGAACAACGCAAATGGACTTGGATTAGCCCCGATGGTGCCACCAAAATGAGCTAGAATTCATCATGTCGACCAAAAGACATATATTCGATGATGTCTCCGTGATCAACTCAATTGAAACTAGGAGTGATCACCGCATAGTAAGAGGCACATTGAATATCAATCCAAAACCGGAGCGGTCTCGACTGGTGAAGTCTACGCTCTGACCCGCTTCCATCCAGATCCAGAACCCCGAAAACTTTCAACTCGAATTGCAAAAACGTTAAAGCCTCGGTGACTGCGTAGACGTGGACGAGAATAATAACAGGTTCGTGGCAGCTGTTCAAACGGCAGGGTGTAAGTTCCAGCCGTTCAAAAAGAACCGAAAAAATCTCAGACTACACCCTCAAATTGATGGATATAAGACGCTAAATGACCCTTCAGTCCCTGGACGATGCTTCACAGTATAGGGCAGAGCCAACTGACGAAGCTGACTGACCCGAACTTTTGAGGGAAGTGAAGAAGTTCTACGGACAGTATACACGAGCGCACGGGCACCTGTTACCAACAAGGCTGAAGACCCAAGAGCCAAACTAATCCGACACTATACCCAAGATATCCCAGACGTCAACCTGTACGAGATTAGTATGGCCCTAAAACAGCTTAAAAACAACAAGGCGCCGGGTGATGATGAAATTACAGCTGAGCTTCTGAGAGCTGGTGGTACCCCTGTACTTAGGACCCTCCAGAAACTATTCAATTCCGTCATCCTCGAGGGCAAAACAGCGCAAGAAATATAGTGGTGCTGTTCTTCAACAAGGGCAATAAAATGCTTTTGAAGAACTATTGGCCCATATCACTTCTGAGCCATGGACCGACGATCTGGTCAAGATCGCCGGAATACGTTGGATGAGGGCAGCGCAGGACCGATCGTCGTGGAAATCCCTTGGAGGAGGCCTTTGTCCAGCAGTGGACGTCTTCCGGCTGATGACGATGATGATGACCAAGATCACAACCTATATAATATACATACGTTACCTGTTGTTTCGCCGCCTTTAGGAAGGCCACAAAGTTATCGGGATGGGGCGCGGGGTGTCGCCGGAGCATGGCGCACTGCGGGAACTCGGCCGCCACGTGCTTGGCCACACTCACGTTGGCCAGCAACATGAACTCTTCAACCATCGAGTTGGTCTCCAACATGCGTTTGGCTTGCACTTCTAATGGCTCGTGCGTCTCCGAATCTACCTGGGATTAGTACAGTTTCAATCACTAACGCAGATTACATTCCATTTATTTAAAAAAATGTATTGCATAAGGCGTTCTCTTACGGCAGTCCATAATTATCTTTTGCTTCTGCTTTTCGTTTGTCCTGTACTTCCCCGGGACATAAGAAGATATAGGGAAGTCCCAGGCCCAAGGGTGTCGTAAGAGGCGACTAAGGACATTTACCAGTACGAGGCTTCTTTGCACAGGATGCCGGCTAGATTATGAGTACCAACGGTGCCAGTAATGTGTATAGTGAACTCTCAGATTTATTAGGTTTTTAACATCTCCTGAGTATACCTCGGGTAGATGCGAAACACGTGTCGAATTGTTTGAAACAGAATATTACGTTGCCGATTGAGCCAGTTGTTAGGTCTTGAGTTAGTCGGGGGACGATTCTCCGGTGGAGGACGCATGTGGCTGCTAACTGTAAGGTGGAGATTTAGGCCAAGTCAAGGAAATTAGGATTTAAGTTAACTCTATATTACTTGTACCACAACCCAAGAACCGACTTATAACCTGTTTTGTATTGTTACTTTGAATTTTGCTCATAATCTCATTTACTGTATTTTTGTTAACCGCCAGTAATTGATAATCTGCTCTACCCCAAAAAATGAATATTAGAAAATTAAGTAGATCCTGTAGGTGGAGCCACAACCTGAGAGTTAAACAAAACATACCAACATTTACGATCTATGCGTCACTCGAACGGTTGGCTCAGTTGGTAAGAGCGCTCAGGCTCAACCCAGGCGCGGGTTCGAGTCCCGTACCTATCATGAATTTTGGATACAAATTTAATTTGTATAATTAATCCCCGAAGTGAAGGATATTGTATGAACAACATGAACGAACTGATATTTTTTTTATTTATTTATTTAGAGACTTAAAAAAGTGAAAACCATTTACACCATAATTTATAGACCAAAGCATTAGACTAAAACTTAAGGCTGGTGATTGCAACTGGCAGCCCAATTAGACCTAAGCCTGTGCTAGGGCTGTCCAAAAGTCCTCAGCCTAATTGTTAAAAAATAAAATATTAAAGTTTTCTAATTTAATCTAAAATTTTAATCTTATGAATTATTTACCTGACTAAACTTAATTGTTATTAGTTTTATTTGGATTATCATACGTTTTCTTATTGTTTCTTATATCATATATATAAGAAACAATAAGAAAAGTTATAAAAAAAGAATAATATATATAAAATATAAGTAATATTAGTGCAACAGTATTATTGTATTAAGTTTGAAGTATAGTTACTTGTACATAGTAAATATGATAAAGTGTCCGTGATAAATATAAATAGCTTTAGCATCAACAAATCTTGTCATAAAGACATTTAAAGTTTTCAAAAGAGCAGACTAGCAAATATTTCTTCATATCCAACTTTTTTTTTTTTTTTTCGAGAGGGGTTTTGAGCACATAGGATTACATTAGTTGCCTCCGGAGGGAGGTTGTTGAATAATTTTGGCACCTCAGCTGAAAAATGTCTTTTTGCTAATCCAGACGTTCGCAGTGGAACCAAACATCTTTGTTTTTTTCGCCTAAGGTGACTCTGAACTTGCTCAAGTGGAAAGTCATCAATATATTTTGCCATATATATAGCAATATATATGGCAAAATATATTGATGACAATTAGCAAATTGCCATACATATAATTTTCTTGGAGTTAGTACTTTACTCAGTTTAAATAACTCTTCCGTTGGAAACCTGCGATTCTTTTTTAAGATAATTTTGAGGTTAAGTTTTTGAGCCTTATTAAGTTTGTCTAATATAGATGAGCCACATGAACCCCACGCTATAATGTCATACAAGATTAACGACTGAGTTAAGGAAGTGTACACTATTAATAATAGGTCAGTACTCAAAATATTTCTTAAGTTGTTGTATATATAGCTCAAGTTTCTAACTTTCTTTGTCAGCATTTCTACGTGCATATCCCATCTAAGATGTTGGTCAACTATAATACCAAGATAAGTGGTGCTTTGGGTGCATGATAATGTTTTGCAGTTTATACAGTCAGACTTGTTGAGACAGAAATGGACTTGAATTTTTGGAGTTTCAGTTGGAAGACCGGCTGTTGTAGGGGAGAAGCACATAAATACAGTTTTTTCTTCGTTTAGCGTTAACAAATTATTGTCATACAAGTCCTTAGCCAGACGAAGGCCACATTCCGCTTTTTGGATGGCATTATCCCATGTCAAGGCTGTGAATAACAAAACAGTATCATCGGCAAAACATAATGACTTACGAGTCTGTCTGTCTGTCCGTCAGTAAAGAACAGAAGTCGTTAAGATAAATATTAAACAAAATTGGGCCTAGCACGCTTCCCTGAGGGACACCAAATACAATTTCTGGTCCATTTTCACCGCTAACTTGATTTCCGATCCGTACAGATTGTTTTCTATTCTTAAGATAACTAGCAAACCATTTTAATGCATTTCCCATGAATCCATATAACTCCAATTTTTTTAACAATAACTGATGTGAAATGGTGTCAAAAGCTTTAGCTAGATCAATGAATACGGCAACTGTTTTGCTTTCATGATTCAAGACTATCTGTTTTGTTAAATCAGCAATAGCATCACTGGTTCCTATTCCCTCTCTAAATCCGAATTGATTATTATGCAAGACATCGGAGGTGTATGCGTTTATTCTAATTTTCATAATTTTTTCAACTATTTTTGAAGTAATAGGCAAAAGTGAAATAGGACGGTAATTTGACATAACGTTTACTGGCCCTTTTTTATGTAATGGCATAATTATGGCAGTTTTTAATCTCTGTGGAAATATTCCTGATTTAAAGCTTAAATTAATCATGGTTGAGACAGGAAAAGCAATTTCATTAAACAGTAATTTTAAGATTTTAGAAGTAATGCCGTCATGCCCACAAGATTCTGTATTTTTAAGTGTTTTTATGCATTTGCTAACCTGGGCTGGGTTTGTAGGTTTTAAATAAAAAGTTTTGTCTATACGGGGGAGACTAATTTTGCTACATAGGGCTTTCTCTGTAGCTTTTACTTTATCTAGATGCTTTTGAGCAAGGTCATGTCCTATTGAGCAGTAAAATCCGTTAAGAGCGTTTGTTATTTTATTTGCCTCTGAAGAAAAATTTACAACTTTATTATTTATTAACATTTCTTTTATAGTACTTTTGTTTATTCTTTCGATTAGAAGCTTCATTCAAAATTTACCATATCTTTTTAGAATCCTCTGAATATTTAGAAATTTTTATCCTATAGTATTTTTCTCTAGCATCTTTTATTATTCGGTTACATATATTTCGATATTTTAAGTAATTAGATTTAGTGATAGGATCTTTAGAATATTTCTTAAATAATCTGTAAAGTTTGTTTCTTTTTTGTATACACTTGAGAAGCCCGTCCGTAATCCAAGGTTTTAATTTAACTCTAGAGTGAGGAATGCTTTTAACTGAAGTATTATTTCTAATATGTGTACCTATAATGTCATGAAATAATTGAAAGGCTTTGTCCACCTCTGTTTCACTACAGATTTCATCCCATGATTGACTACTTATATCTTTGAGGAGCTGTTCATAGTCAATACATCGGTTTCTGAAAAGGAGGTTTTCGTTCGTCGATATAAGAGAATTTATCTTTTGCGTACACACTACAAAGAGTTACATAGTGGTCGGTAATATCAGCTTTTAACACAGCAAATTTAGCAGCGTTGTTATTTTAAAGTCTATACATGCAATGATCAATGCAACTATTGTCCCTAGTCGGTGCGTATATGCCAACTTCTATATTATGAAGGGCTAATAGTGCTAAGTAATCATTTGCTTGGGGATGTATATTTCCAGTAATGTTGATATTTGTACCACCCATAAAAATGATGTTTTTCGAACGACCTACCTGCTTAAATTTATGATTCAGGGAGTCTAGAAAGATTTCAAAATTAGCGCAAGAAGGCGATCTGTATAGGGCAATTAAAGTGAGCTCATTATTTAAGTCGAGCTGTAAGCAGTTAGCCCCAAAAACCTCCAGTTCTGCACAGCTAAAAGCAATACTATCCTTAATGAAAATAACAACCCCATTATATAACCCCATATTGGTTTGACTATCACGTGATACGTGAGACGGTACCTCGAACCTGATCTCGGGCGAGGCGAGCACCAGCGCTCCGTTGTCCATCCGCTTCTGCTTCAGTTTCTTGGCGAGCGTGTTCAGTATCCTACCTACCTACCTCGAACCTGATCTCGGGCGAGGCGAGCACCAGCGCTCCGTTGTCCATCCGCTTCTGCTTCAGTTTCTTGGCGAGCGTGTTCAGTATCCTGAGGGAGGAGGCCACCTCGTCTCTGCGGGATGCGTCGTCGATGGCGATCTGAGCCTGCTCGTAGGTCATGGCGGCCCGCGACTTTAAATAAACAAATTCAAATATTTTTACTAAAAATAGGATTTAAAATCTCTTATAATAATAATAATAATATAGCCTTTATTCAGATAGTAGAATTTACATATATACTCAGACACTATCTATCCCTATCTGTTTGTCTATTGACAAAGGCCTCTTCCAACTTCGTCCACTCTTTTCTATCTTTAGCTAACCTAGACCATGTCTTGCCTGCTACCGTCCTAAGTTCGTCTGACCATCTCCTGTATTCTCCGACATGTTGCCAAACTCTGAGACAAGAACAACAACAAGAACAGAGTAATTATGGATTTCCGCAAAGTGACGCCTATTTCAATGAATTTTCTTAATATATATACTCGTATAATATGACACTGAATTAAGAAATTACATTCATAACGTTATTTTTTCTATTAACATTATAAAATCTGCTGACAGCTTGGTTATCTATGAATAATTTATATACGGCCGTCTTCAATAACCTATCCCTAGTTACGGAAACATTTCTGTCACCGTTTAATGAAAAGATCTTATCTATCCACAGTTATGTCCTATATAGTTATAGTCCAATGCTTTATTTAGATCAGTACGTCTCTTACAGGCTGCAAGTACTAAGTCATCTTTTAAAATACGTGACATGGTTCTATGTGCTATCTTCATCTCCCGAGATAAAATCTTTTGCTTTCAAACAAGATTTCTTTAAATTCGTTCTTTAACTGCTTTGACCACCTTTTTCGTACGAACATTACGTGGACGGCCACTTTTTTTCTGTCACAAACAGAGGAGGTCTCATTATTGTATCTATGAACAACCAAGCGTATAGAGTTTTAAAAATTGCATTTGGCTTCATACTTTCTTTGTGTAATGCAATCACAGCGATTCGGTTCTCTTTATCATCCCACTCCACTTTAATATCGCAAAATATTGTACAATGATAAAACTCTATGAACAATCATATAAAAATGACAGATTCCAAATTCAAATGTAATATTTTGTTTATTTTTAATTGTAACAGTACTTATGGCCAGAATAAGTATATGAAAAATACCTTTTTTGGTAAGTACCACTCGTATTTTGATATTATTGAATATATAAAGTAGATTTAAACTTTCCTAAAAACGTGTTACTGAAATAGACTTATTGAGAGTTGACCTTAATCATTTGTCAACGTCACACATGTCAACTGTCATTGTCCATATTAATACACCAACACAAAACCAAACAATTGTTAATAATGATGGGGATGCAGGATGCCGGCTAGATTATGGGTACCACAACGGCACGTATTTATGCCGTGAAGCACAATTACTGGGCAAATGAGATTTAACACCTTATGTCTCAAGGTGACGAGTGCAGTTGTAGTGCGGCTCAGAATTTTTGGGTCTTTCAAGAATCCTGTGCGGCACTACATTGTAATGGGCAGGGCGTATCAATAACGATCAGTTGAACGTCCAGCTCGTGTCGTCCCTTATTTTTATATAAAAAAATAATGGTATATCCTTATTATAATTTATGCGTCTAGAGAGCGCTTCTTGAATGACATCTTCGTCTTACACTCTCGATACGTCAGGCACTTTGTTTTTATGCGCGTGCGTTGCTGAAAATAAAGGCTAACCGTTGAGCGCTATTTTTTTCGACTTGCTCACAGCTGTCACAGTCTATCTACTACTACGACTACCATTCACCTGTTCTAGTAATCGCCATTTTGACTGCGTAGTCTAAATAATTTGACGACCCATAGAGCTCAGTGGTTAGTGGACCTGCCCACTGAGCTAGAGGTCCCGGGTTCGAATCTCGGTAGGTACAAATATTTATAAAGTGAATACGGATGTTTGTTTCCGAGTCATGGATGTTTATATGTATTTATGTATGTATATTGAATTAAATATATCGTTGTCTTGCAACGCACAGTACAGGTTAATTTGTCTTAAAGTGCATTACATAATTATGAAGACGACTTACTTTTATAACACTCTTGTGGAATTTTGTAGACAGCACGTTCGCGTTTTCATCAATTTCCCAAACCGAAGAGAACGCAAGTCTCTCTTCCCCACCGCGCAGTGAACAAAGGTTGGAACTAAGCAAATCTGTAATGTGTTGCAATTGTACATTGTTCATGTAAGGATGCAATTTGTATGCACTAGTCACAACCGAGGTCGTCAATACACACGACCAGAGGAATATCACTGTCTCCCGAACATTGAAGAACAATAAACAACTAAACTCAGCTTAAGAATAGAACAACATGGCCAATAAAAAATTTTATTCAATAAATTACTATTTAAATTTAATGAAAATTGACATATAAATTTGACATGAAAATTACTGTTTTATTAAAATTATAATTGTATTGCTTAGTTTATAATACTTAATGGTTAGGTTCAGTTTTGTATAAAATAAAATTTTATACTACATATATTTGCATGCCTTGTAGGTAGAATAAGAGAAACGTGATCTTAATAAAAATAGGTAAAAAAACTTTTTAAGTTAAACGGTTTTATGTTAAACATACATTGCAATGTTTAAGATAAATGTACTAAAAACCAAAAAATTATAAAATAGATATAGTCGTGGGAATTATAAACATATGCATAGACTAGACTAAAATAAAACCGTGGGGCACGTCAATTGTCTACAATCGTTGATTAAAATGTTTGTTTTGTAATGTTACACTATAATTAGGCAGTTGTTCAACCGACAACGATGGACGTGTGATAAGTAGGGCTAGAAAGTGGAAACAAGCTAGCAAGCTCGATTATAAGCGAGTCTTAGGGTTTCATAGTGGTGAGCGAGTAGTACTTTTATCATGTTTCGTCGATTAAAGACAAACTACGAGCAGTGAAACGATTCCTCGCCAGCCAGCAGTGTGAATGTCCAACGATAAACTAGTTGAAACATCTCTTTTATTTACATGGAGTGTATAACTATTGGAATTTCCATAAGCAAGAAAATAGTAAGTAATTTCCTCACCGTCTGCGGGCCAACTGCCTATTTTAACGACGAATTAAACGACTCTTCTATCGCACATTAAGTCGATAATTTGTAGACAATTGACGTGCCCCACGGTTTTATTTTAGTCTAGTCTATGCATATGTTTATAATTCCCACGACTGTATCTATTTTATTATTTTTTGGTTTTTAGTACATTTATCTTAAACATTGCAATGTATGTTTAACATAAAACCGTTTAACTTAAAAAGTTTTTTTACCTATTTTTATTTTCTAGTTTTTAGTTTTTATTTCGCATTCTGTTTAATTCATTTAGTGCTTCATTATTGCAAGGTTTCTTGCCCGTTAGTTTATTGCAGTCCAACTCCTCTATACGTAGTCCCTGCAAAGATCTTACTCTACTAAGAGCCACGTAGGCTTGACCTTCTTCAAACAGTTTCGCACCTAAGTATACGACTGCGTGATCCACAGTGCTGCCCTGCATTTTATGTATTGTAGAAGCCCATGATAGTATTAAAGGCAACATTCTTCTTTCAGCCGTCCCGTAATTGTACTTAGCTGGAAACTGTATGGCTTTCGGGTGTATAAGATGTACTCCGTCTCTTGCGAAATCAATTCGGACGGAAGGTACATCTGTTGCATACATCTGAGTTTGACGAAATTGAGGCCAAACGATTTCGTTGATGTAGCCTATAGCGCCATTTACTAATCCCCTTGAAACGTCAATATTGGACCGTAGCATGACTTTTGCCCCCACAAATATTTGCAGTTCCGCTGGTAAACCCCCAGTTTTGTTGATATCAGCTGGTATTATAGTAGCTATATCCACATTGTATGCATTTCGTGTGGCGTGTACTAGCTGATCCTGCGCTTTTATTTTGTAAATGCGAGCACCATTATTTCTGTACAAATTCAATACAGCAGAGTTGTGGTCGTTAACTTGTTGATCTGTGGGGTATACCCTTAACGCTTTGTCTATTGCAAACTCATCACTCGTGTCTTGAAGAAGTCTTCCCATTAAAATACTAAATTGTTGGGTTGTTAGCTCACCGACTCTCAAAGCATTCAAAATATCAATAAAAGTCTGGTCACCTTGCTGACGCATATTTTCAGTTAATTCACACAGCGTTGGCTGTTTGAAAACAGGTGTTCCTGATCGTTTTATAGGAGGCAGTTGTAAAAGATCACCGAAAAGTGAAACGTTTACTCCTCCAAAAAACTCATTTTCACAGTTCTTAATTTGCCTTAATCGAGCATCCATCATGCATAACATTTGATAAGACACCATGGAAATCTCGTCGACAATCAAAAATTCTGTCTGATGCCATTGTTGCCTCATTATTCGCAAATAGTTTCCGGACAGTGGTGACATACCTGTTATGCGACCGTCTTTCTGTACAGGCAATTTTAAAGTACTGTGTATCGTAGCTCCATTTATTAATCTAGCTGCAACTCCTGTTAGTGAGCAGACTTTAACCGCATCCTTTGCGTAGCACCTATTAATTTGGTCTCGTAATAACTTTAATAGAAAAGTCTTGCCCACACCAGCTCCTCCTGTAAAGAATATTTTTAAACGTTCTTCAGCACCTGACATTTGATTTTGTATGGACTGGGTAACTAATGTAAAAATTTCATTTTGTCCTGCATTCATAGACTGCATAGCCTGTAAGAACTAGTCTTCATTCATTGGCAAATAAGGAACTTCTTCTTCATGGTCTAGTTCCATCGGCTCTGCGTGTTCCAGTATCTGAAATGCGTGTACTTGCGCGAATGCATTTTCAAGCTGCCTGTCACGTTCACGATATAGTTCCAAGTAGGCGTTAGTTTGTCTTAAACTTTCTTCGTTGGCGAGAAACGCATCTCTGGCACTATTAAATTCTCCTAAAAGTTCGGCCTCATTGCGATACGGCATATACTGGATTAGTAAACTGTAATAATATGACTCTGGATCAGAAGCTGCTACGAAGTTAGGTACCCGTACTACAGCTGGCGTGTTTCTAATAAATATTTCAGTATCAGTTTTAAGAAACTGCATTAGCGCATTAACACGTACCATAAAATGTCTACTCACAACAACTGGATACATCTCGATGAGTCTCTGAGTTTCCTGAATATCTATGTCATCTGGGTCAATGTGCTGTTTACCATCACTTACAAGGAGACCTCTTTTCATATCCTTCCAGGGAAGATCATTGCAGCTCAATGTAACAAAATAAGTGGGAGGTCCTAAACATCTGATTTGTGCTATAAGATCACTAAGAGCACTACGCCAATAAGCAGCGGAACCTCTTAGATTTTTTAAATATAAGTGCAGGTCTTCCACTCGATTGCCGTTTTCACCTTCAACTTTTCTAGCACAAGCTGCAATGGTTGATTTAACTCGATAGTACTCAAACATTGATAGAGCATAGAATAGGTAATCGTTGCGCTGAAATCTAACATCAGCACCTAATAAACGAAATTGATAGTAATCCAAAGGACTTATATTTACGGGCCGTTGTTCTTTCAAACCATTTTTACCATACGGGAAAAGCTGATACCATGCGAACTCTGCTGCTTTTAACTCATAAGCTTCATTCACAATATTATTATTCGTCTTTCTTCTGATTTCGTTTACATTTTCAGATACCTCTAGCTCATCTTCAACATCAGGTTGGACGCTATCAATAGGCAACATTACAGATGTTTGTATAGGTATAGTTTCAGATCTCAGATTCGAAAGCGGTTGTTGTACTTGTACATCCTGATGAGTGATGGCATCTTCCTGTTGCTGTACTTGAACACCCTGACGAGTGGTAATATTTTCCCTCAAATGTACGTCTACGCGTGTAAGGGTGTACGCAATATTACGGGATCCGAGGCATGTTTTACAGATGCGGCACAGTTCTGGTAAGTGTCGCATTCTATAACACAGGTTTTGCCATTTTCTGGTGTTGATTTTCCTTTTGGGCCACAAAAATGGGAGTCAGCAAAATAGTATTTGTCTTAACCGCGAAATACGCTAACAGATTTATTTGACGCTGTCAATATTCCTGAAGAATGACTATCAAATAATCTAATTAAAGCTGTATGTAATGTAATGCCGATATTATTGGTATTTACAGAATCTTGGAGACTCCCGAATAAAAGAGTGTCTTCATCATATTCTATAGAAAATCGGCATTCATACATTTGTAAACTTTGCCTGACGATATGAAAGTTTCGTATCTCTAAATATCCTGTTTCATCCAGTTCAGTAGGATCAAGCTGGGTACGAATCCAACAATATAAGGAGTCACCCGCTAACATATTAGCATTCAGAATATTGACGTGCCATTGATTAGGGCTTAAGATTGCAGCTCGGACAATGTTCGCCAACGACAAAGCACTACATTGTACATCAGCATATCGCGAAGTAAAGACGTTGTAGTCACCTTGATGCCATGAAGCTCGAATAATTCTTGCAACATTATTAATTGGAATGAATGCATTTCGAATTTCATTTTCATTCCTTTCGGACGCTTCATCTTCAGACAATTCGGGCACACTAAGTCGTACTAACTCCTGGTCACTAATTTGGGCATTGTCGTCAATACGTACATCTTTGTAAAGCGGGTTATTTCTGATTAACCATCTTAAAGCACTATAGACTTTTTCGCGACATATTGTGAATTCCCTGGTGATGTTCAAATTTTCTAATCGTTCGGTTACTACAATAATGCCTACCTGGCTTGCAGGTCTTGGTAGCATACTAGGCAGTCTTTCACTGACTTCAAAGATATCTTGGGCAAATAAAACTGCCTGTCCGCGAAAACCGTACTGCCCATAGAGGCCACTAAATTTCACCTGTGTCAATGTTTGAATAACGTCTGGTATAGAACCTGGATCCAGATTATTCCAGTAAGCTTTTGGTGGTGCTGTTGTTTTATTACTAGTAACATGTGTTTGACAGCGGGAACATAATAACAATGATATTTTCGAAGTTAACTCCACAGGTAAGTATGTTAATTCAGCAGCGTTGTACCGAACTGTACGAACTTGATTAGGATAACAACGTTTGGTACAAATATCACAAACATGTATACAAATTGTGTTAATAGCATTCTCGAATGCCTGCAGATTATTAGCTCTGCATTGCTGGGTACGCTCTCGTTGTTTATTTAACCTCGTATCGCGATGTTCAGGCGTTTCTGACGCTATCATCTGTGTGTATCGCTCACGTTGCTTTGTTAACCTGGCTTCATATTCTTCAGGCGTTTCTGACGCCGTAATTTGTGTATATCGCTGACGTTGCTTTTTTAACCTGGCCTCATATTGCTCAGATGTTTTTGACGCTAATTGTTCCCGTCGTTTCTGTAATCGACTATTTCTATCACCTTCACTTTCTTTAACTCGTTTTGCTTTATACTTTTCTTTCGCTTTTTGAAGCCTTCGTTTACGTTGTGTTGCAGTTTCTGTTTTATTTGTGTTTGTATTTTTTTATATTTTTTTTACCATTTTGTTCCCACGAGTAATGGATATTTAAACGGTCGACCCCCCCAGAGGTCCAATAAAGGGGCAAGGCTATGTACAACAAGATGCGCCTGAGTCTTGAGGGGAAAACGCTAACGACATATCATTTTTATCCACCCTAATGCCATACAGTTCTCGGCGCGTTTTAACCTTTCACCTTAACTTGGGTGGTGTACCGCTAACGACGTATCATTTTTAGCCACCCTAACGCCACACAGTCCTCAACACGATACAAAATCTTGACTTGGGTGGTGGATTCAGGCTGGATTAATCAGATACCTAAATTACAGATTCAATTTCTAAATTTAAATCTTATTATTATACGCCATTTGGTGGCTGTGCCCATCTTAAATATTGAGGTTGTATAGTGCACTGTATTCTTCTTGTCAAGCCCTTTTATTTGATACCCATATTGGTGGGATTGATAAAAAATTGTTATCAGCCATTTGGTAGCGGCGGCCATCTTAGATTTCAATTTTGCATAGTAAATTGTATTCTACTTGTTGAGACCTTTCATTTGATACCCATGTTGATGGGATTGATAAAACCTAAGTTATCCGCCATTTTGTAGAGGCCGCCATCTTGGATTTTAATTTTATATAGTACATTGTATTATACTGGTTCAGCACTTTCATTTGATACCCATATTGATGGGATCGATAAAACCTACGTTATCCGCCATTTTGTAGCGGCCGCCATCTTGTATTTAAATTTTTTATAGTATATTGTATTCTGCTTGTTGAGCACTTTCATTTGATACCCATATTGATGGGATTGATAAAACCTACGTTATCCGCCATTTTGTAGCGGCCCCCATCTTGGATTTCAATTTTTTATAGTATATTGTATTCTGCTTGTTGAGCCCTTTCATTTGATACCCATATTGATGGGATTAATAAAACAAATTATCCGCCATTTTGTAGCGGCGGCCATCTTGAATTTATAATGATAATGAATAAACATAATTGTATTGTCACCTAAATCCAAAGTGTATACAAAATTTCAGATTAATCGGTTGACAGGAAGAGGGTGAAATTTGAATCACTAAATTTGACCCAAGAATAATAAATAAAACAAACGGGGTGAGCTAAATAAAACCGTTTAATAAAATAAGACCGATTGTCAAAGAGACCTTATTCAAATGTAAATAAAGATTATTATTATTAGACTAATAATCACGCTCAAAAATGTCTGAAACAAAACTCTGATTTCATCCAGTTGTGTTTTGACCGCGCTTTGAATACAATGCCACGCAATGATAAAGTGTTCAGTGAAAAACTGTCCAAATAATAATAAGTAAGTGCCCCTTTTAATTAACAAAATTGTATTGTAATTACCTGGGACCATATCAATCCTCTTTCCAACGAGGTACACCGTCGTGGACCGCGAGGCGGCCTCTTGGTCCAGCGCCGTGTTGGGCCTCACGAAGTGTGTCACGTCCGCGATGTGGACTCCCACCTCGTACTTGTTGAGGCCCTCGCTGCTCTTGTCTGCCAGAGGCCTCGCGTGCAGAGCGTCATCGATATCGGTACAGCCGGGCGGGTCCACCGAGCAGACACACACGCCTCGGAGATCTACGCGCTTCTTTATTTCCTATAGATATGGAAGCTGTTCTTAAAGTAATCGGCTAGCATTCACATAATGTTAATACGTTATAACGAGCGCACACACACACACGCACGTTCGTACACAACCATAGAACGTTAAGAAGATTGACCATACAACATGCATGGGCCATGATTGTGTCAGACAATAATATCAAATATAATAATTTAAAAAACATTTTTACATTCAGTTTGGCAGTAAAAAAAAAGTGCTTCACATCCCGAGTATTTTTTTACTATTTTAAAAATGCTTTATATTATTTGAATAATAAAATCGACCGTTATTAATCGAATTCGCGACAGCAATAGATATTTTTATTTTATTTCAATTCCATGCCGTTGTTAAGTTATTATATTTCCTCCGTATATGCTAAAACTATTACAGTGAGTGTTATTTATTTTGAAATAACTATGTAGTACGAAATATTGTACCAACTTACTTTACTAGGCGATTTGGTACCTAATTATTATTATTCTTTAAATCATGATTGGTTAGTGGTTCAAAATAACTCTGTAGGTACCCTCCATAGGTAGTAAAGTTCATGCAAAGGGGATCTTAATTCTTAACAAAGTAACCTAACCAAACATCCTTTAAAATTGTTTTTCTCTGAATCTGGGATTCCAACTAGAAGAATATTTTTGTGAATGAAAATAGAATTATCAAGCTATACTTTATGCTAACATTTATCGAAACATAAAATTATTTGTAAGTGGCCCAAGCTCCATACAATGTTGGTCATTCTTCTTTGTTGTCTAAAGGACAGGCTATGCCTAGTGTAGAGACCGAATACTACATAATATTATCCTATAAAGTGTCTGTTTATACCTAGTCTTACCACTGAGACTACAATACTGAAACAAAATCTGAAAGCTTATTCGAAGTGGTCTCCATTGGCTGCAAGACAGTCCGTTAAACGTCAATTTTAGTTATGAATAGAATCACGCACTCTTTCCATGGGAAAATTCTTCACTGCCAATCGTACGCATTGTTTTAGGGACTCCAAATTATCATGGCGTTTTAAGCAAGCCGTGCTCTCTAGAACTGACCATAAATCATAATCGACCGTAAAACCAAACTGAGAGTTGTACAAGACATACTAAATACATGCAATATACGATGCGTCACTCGAATGTCTGGCTAGCTTGGTAAGAGGACTCGGACGGAAACCGAGAGACGCGGGTTGGAGTCCCGCATCGTTCATAAATTTTGGTAAAATTTAAATTTGTAACAGAAAATATTCGCTCGATTCTCGATCACTCCTCTGACTGCCACAGCTCGTATCTGGACAGTCGGTGTCAGTGCCGTGGTCACTAGGAAGAGAAGACGAAACTGGCCTCTATAAAGCTTGGTGTACTCAGTAAGGCGACAGAAATTCATTTCAAGCCTTCCACATTTGGCCTCACATGGAGTACTGTTCACTTCTGGGCGGGTTATCAACAGTCAAGACATGTCTGAGCCTAACACACCAATGTTTTATTGCACTGCAGGCACCGACTGTTTGACAGTATTATAATTCCTAGGATAAAAATGATGTGTGAAGTATTGGACACATACCTCTTCAGGGATGGTCCAATCATCAGGTGGTAAGCAAGACAACACTGCCTCACTGAACCTGGCGTGGGGCACATCGTGCTCTAAGAGTATCACCTCGTTCTCCGCGTCCTTGTCACCTGTGCAGAAAAGTTAAGTTCCAACACCACGAACATACTTGCTATATATACACTCTCATCACATTAACCCTTACATCATTTATACGTCTATATAGACTGACAGCTGTGAAAACGTCAAAAAAAATTGAGTTTAGGGTTAACCTTTATTTTGAGAAATGCACGCACACTAACACAAAGTTTCATACAAATCGCGAGTGTAAGATGTAGTTTGTCACGCACACTAAAGCAATAAACCTGGCCTGTTTTTATCGGTTGCCTACAGCAAGAGACTCTATCGAGAAGTATACATTATCTAAACAAGAACCCTTTATTCTTGGCAGTGAATATGCTTTTTTGACCGACCATGACGCTCCAAGGAAAATAATGGAAAGAAATGCAATTTGAACATTAAGATACTCAAACAGTATCTTCACTTCAACATCAAAAGAATTGTTAAAAAACGTTTGTACTTTCTTAATGATACCACTGATTGAGAACGGAGCGACCGCCCTCAGGCTATTAAATAATAAGTTTAATTGTACAATATTACTTTGTAAACATATTTATTGATGAAAAAAAAAGCCCGCTGAGTTTGTTGCGCCCGTTCTTCTCAGGCCTGAGGCATTCATCTTGAAATGGGTGGTAGTTTTTATTTTGACTTTCAATAAGTGATGTCACATCCTATTTTAAATAAAAATATTTGAATTTAAATCTTCAAAACCTTCGATCAACAAATAAATTAAAATAATTTATTGATACTTTAATGTAACGGTGTTCACCAATTATTATTAGTCGGTAAAAAATATTTTTCTTGGTAGCCTCATTTGCAAAGTCGGAGAAAAAACGTTCGAACGAAAACGTTTCTTACGAACGCTGCCTTAGTTTTTAATCTCTAAGTCATATACCTCACATCTAAGATTAAATATACTAATTTAATTTGTACCTTAATGTATGGACGATGTGGGACTCGACACTTACTTTCGGGTCTCGTCCGAGCGCTCTTACTCTTGGTACGTCTTGTTCAATTGTCAGTTGGTAAGGACGCCCGGACGGACCCGGAGAGGGACGGGTTGGAGTGCCACATCGTTCATAAATTATTATTATTATTATAACCGTTAGGAGGTTAAAGGAGTGACTATTTGCGATACTTTAATCCCTAATATATGCATTATACAAAAATGACCATTTTTGAGTTATCGGCTTAGTCAAAATTGCAAGAACCTAAATTAATTTAAAACATAATACTTATATCAATTAAAATCATATTTTTTGTTCTGATTTACAAAAACATTTAAGCACTGGTTATTTACCAATATATAAACAACCATTATCGGTCCAAATTTAAAAATGCGAGACAAAAAACGATATTATTTCAATATTTCCTACAGAATTTTCCCCTATCACCTCCTACCGTGAATACGGCGAATACCAAGTATCCCTGTTCTATGACTGTGGTGTAAGTGGCAACATTGGAACACCCCACTGATATTTTACCAGTGGGAGGCACCTTTGCACAGAAAACCGGCTAGATTATGGGTACCACAACGGTGTCTACATCTGCCGTGATGCAGTTATGTGTAAACATTACTGTGTTTCGATCTGGAGGGCGCCGTAGCTAGTGAAATTACTGGGCAAATGAGACTTAACATCTTCTGTCTCAAGGTGACGAGCGCAATTGTGTGTTGCTCAAAATTTGTGCGGTTTTTCAAAAATCCTGAGCGGCACTGCATTGTAATGGGTAGGGCGTATCAATTACCATCAGCTGAACGTCCTGCTCGTCTCGTCCCTTATTTTCTTAAAGAAAAAAATATGGTTACCAAGTCGCGGATAACAGCTTGTTATAAATAACATTTGAATCACCTATAGGTCCGAGTGCCCTCACGAAATGTCCCAACGGGTAGCGACTGTTCCTGGGCCACGAGTCGAGGGCCACCAGTATCCTCTGCGCCGCAAGCAGCTCACTTTGGCGGGTCTCGATACGCACGCGCGGTATTCGTTTCTCGGCGGGGGTAAATAGGTGACGTGTCGCACCTGTTAAATATAATTACAAATCAATTTACATGTCCAATCTATTACCATAGATTTAATTCGAATAAACTTTATTCAATTAGGCTTAAACTAATTGAATCATAATAAACACCTTTGAATCATTACCGAATCTAAAAATTATGAAAAATTAGAGCTCGTGGGAAGCAACGAAACCACTCCTTTATCGATACTAGTACCGAATCAAAGTACCGATACCACATTCAATACTACATTAAAATATCGAGACTTGTGAATCAATACTCATTTAATTTGACTCATTTTTATGAGTACTCACTAGTATGGATTTATCCCTACTCGTGAGAACATACAAAAAAAATGAACGGCCACTCTTTTCAATCAATAAAGTATTTAAGAATGGCTGCAATATATAAATAAATAGTATATATATAACAATATAAAAATTAAAAGAGCACTTTCTTAACGTCTCAACATAAGCCTTAATATTTAAAGTAGTATAGTTTAGTTATATGTATACAGGTAAGATTTTAATATGTTTTTAGGAATATTATGAATTGATAACTAAGTAATGATATGTGTGTTATGTTATATATGTATTAGTAATAGTGTATATAACGAACAAATTAGGTATAATTTATATAGATGCACAATAGTATAATATTGTCTAATAGCGTAAACTCGCCAACAAACTGTTGCAACAGTTTGGCGAGATGTAAAATTTAAGTACCAACTGTGCATATATTTATGATTAAATAAATTTATAAAAAAAATACAAAACTATAAAACAACCGACTTCCAAAAACACTATTCCAAAACAATAGACATAATATGCACAAAAAAGTATAAAAATAATTACGTATTTCTATAAATATCTAATTAATTAATCCCGCCGCGGCAACGCTCACTCCCCTCGCCTGCTCACGTCGCGCGTGCGACTCAAGCACATCTAAACTATAACTATGTATGTAGTTACAAACCTACCTTGGCTGACACCAATTCCAAAAATAACAATAATCGTAACTAGAATTACATTAATTAATTAGATTTTATAAAAATACGCAATTATTTCTATTATTTTTTGTGCATATTATATCAGCTATTGTGTTGGAATAGTAATTTTGAGTAGGTTGTTTTCTTGTTGATCTTTTTTATTTTTAGATTTTAGTGAATCTCAACTATACTGACTAATAATTTGTCTTAATTTGTGCAGATCCACTAAATTTTGCAATGCAGTAATGCACGTAAGCACATTGTATTTTGATTTCAGACAGTTCAAATGCTGCCACAGATCCCACCATTACTGTAAGTCGTTAAGGAGTTTCGTTGATCATGATATTTGACTACGACAATTACTTGACCATAACGACTCCCCGCCCCTTGTCACACAATGTCAAACTTCGTCAACCCCCTCCCTCACCCTTAATGTGTGATGGCCTTGCCGCTATAACTACAAATGTTAAGAAATCAAGATGGCCGCCATATAATTTAATAAAACAAAACTTCCTTTGCCTTATTATTATATTGTACAATTTAACGAATAGGTCGAATAGGTCGACAAGGTGTCGGTATGCACTGACCTGGAAACTTGCTGGCCAACAATATTCCACAGTACTGCCGCCATTTTCTTTTTATGATGCCGACGACTCTCCCCGTTGGCTGTATCTCATCATCCGCATTCGTGTTCACCAGGATGCTCTCCTCGTCCAACACGTCGCCAGGATCATCGGTAGCTTTGTCTTCTAGCACTATATCGCTGGGTTTCCTCCATTGATCTTCGGGGAAGATCTCTACAGCTACAACATCACCATCAATGGCTCTGTTGATACCGATGTGGCCTTGGAGTAATATCTGTAATTTGGTTATGTTGTTTTAGCGAAAGTTACCTTCAACAAGAACTCCCACTACATTAACTACGGCCGATATAATCTAAAACTAACTAATCAAGGGATACCTAAGTCCTATCACCCTCAATTACTATACTCGCCAAGTATTTCAAACACAAAAGTTAAACTGATGTAGTTGTAAGTTCAGCGCAATAAGAGCACACAAAAAACAAAAAAATGTACTTTGAATGGCCAAGAATGAATATTGTTACCATCAAAATATTCTCAGTTAGCCTAATATACTTACCAGTGGGAGGCTCCTTTGCACCGGATGCCGGTTAGATTATGGGTACCGCAATGGTACCTATTTATGCAGTGAAGCATTGTTCGGTCTGTACTGTGTTTCGTACTGAAGGGCTAATTTTACTAGCTACGGCGCTAGTAAAATTACTGGGCAAATGAGACTTACACCCATATTCTAAGTCGTTACCTCGAAAGTCCCTCGACTCGAACTCAGTCGAGGAGGCCTCAAGGAATGACTTGAAAGGAACTCAAGTTTGGTATTCATAGTTGTCAGTTTGAGGAATTCATGAGGTTCCTCGAATGAGTGTGAGTCGAGGTAAAACTCATTAATTACGTCATCGTTTCGAGGAATGCTAACCTTATTATTGACGATTTTTTATCTGTGGCTTTCAACTTCTTGTGTCAAGTGATTAGTTCACGACATTAAAGTTCACGATATATGATTGCTTTTTTAGTGAAGTGTCAAATGAAAGCGAACACATAAATAAACAAACTTTAACGCATTTTTTACGTAATTCGAATTCCTTAAATCCACTTGAAAACAAAACCCATGTTTTGCGCAAAAAATACTGTGATATTTGTGAAGTGGGTGGCTTGGAGAAGAAAATATTTTGTTCGCTTCGCAGTATACAAGTGAATTCAATCGTGTGTTGTTCTTATTGAGAAATTACTGGTTTAAAATGGCTGCAACTGGAAGACAGCTTTTTAATGAAGCCGAAAAGATTTGTCTGCAGGAGTTAGTACTCAAATACAAATTAAATTCGATAGCCACAACTATGGGGAGCGCAGTGGCTAAAAAAAATGCCTGGCTTCGCCTAACAGAGGAGTACAATGCCATAGAAACGAATTCAAAAGTAAGTACTTACTGTAGTTGAAAATATATTTTATTCCATTATATTCACTTAAGGCAAACTTTACGAACCACTTGAGCAATTATTTCTTTATCACTTTATTTTTAGAGGACTGAAGCTCAACTTAAAAAATGTTGGGACAATTTGAAAACCAGGCGTAAAAGTATGTTGGCCCTAGAGAAAAGGGAAAGGATGAGGACTGGTGGTGGTTCCTTTAACGCTTATACAATTAGTACCTCTAGCCAAGTCCCGGTACTGGAGGATGCTCTTGCTGTACAAACAGATGTGGAGTTGGCAGATGTAATCGACAGTGATAACATACCTTGTAGTGCAGGTAAATAGCAATAAAGTACATCTGGTACTTACTGCTTTAAGTTTATTGCCATTTGTGATTTTTTATGTCTGTTTTTTTTTGTTTGTCAGAAATCCAAATTGATGATGTGATGTTGTTAGACACGTCATCTCAAGTACCAGCAGTTAGTGTTGAGGTTGAACATGTGTCAGAAAGAGGTAAAATAACCAACCTTTTCAAAATTATACAAAATAATAGGTTATTATATATTATGTTTATTGTAAAGTATTAATGTTATACATAATTTTACAGAAAACATTATAAACACTCCTCCACGTTTGACAGAGTCCCGGGTGACTGATTATAGTGCAGCTCCATCACAAGGTAATTATAATAATATTTTTTCAAAGTTTAAAATAAATGTACACTCAATTAAATTAAAAAAATGTTATGCCTGAACACACTATAATAGGCAAAATAGTTGCCATAATATATATAGACTATAGACCCTCGACTCGCCATGCTGATTAAATGCTGGTTGATGGGCTAAGATAACTTATTGCAACTCTTTACGTTTATTATCAGTTGTTAGTGGTAGTGACTGGGTCGACAGTTTAACATGTTCTCTATTGATGGTATGGTCTAGAGAGATGGAGACCACAGGCTTATTGTTATTATTTAAAAAAAATGAAATGTCTGAAATTGTTGTTTTACATTTACAATATAGGTCTTATTATATGATTTACATTTCAGGGTCAAGAAATATACGGACAAGAGTGATTCAAGAAGAATTTCATATCCGTCAACAAACATATGAAAAATCTCAGAAAAGGGAAGAGGAGCTGCATAAGCTCAGAATAGCTGAGAAGGAGTGGATGGTGAAGGCAGCAGAGGAGATTTTTCTCAAAGCCAAAACTGAGAGAGAAGCTGCAGAGGAACTTCTCCACTGCAATAGAGCCAAAAGAGAAGAGGCTGAATTAAGTTTAAGAATATTTAAAAATAAAAATTTTGAAAATTAATTTAGTATTAGGTTGTATGTATATGTTTATTTCAATTCTATTGTGTAATAAAAAACTTTATTGCTTAGTATTCATTCATTTATAAATCATCCAAAAATTTAGTTGTGAACAGTATTTAACAAACTTATTAATAGAACAATAATAGTAAAGATTAATATTTAAATTCTCCTTAAAGTAACATTTAAAAAAATAAAGTAACATATAAAAAAATGTATATATAAAAACATAATAAGATGTAGGTGTTAACTAAAATGTCTTGCTATAAATGCAGCCCTTATAACACTACCTCGTGCTGTATCACCAGTGTGAGGTACTGGAACTACAGCAAGATTGGTTAAGGGTTCAATCATTTCTTGATTGGTCTCAATACTAATATTATGTAGCACAGCACATGCCACTATAATATTACATGTATTTGACAGATTATTTTGCAGTTTTCTATTCAAACATGCAAATTTTCTTTTCCATACACCATTAAACCTTTCTATAATATTTCTAGTACTGATATGGGCCCTATTATATTTGAATTCAGGTTGTGATTGTGGATTATGGACTGGTGTATACATGTATGGTGACTGTGCATAACCACTATCACCAATCAGTAAACCTGCAATTTCCCCTTCTTCAAATCTCATATAACACCTGCTATTATTAAATATTCTAGAGTCATGGACAGATCCAGGCCAGCGTGCTACGATATCATATATTTCCATCCGAGGGCCACATACTATTTGCACATTAATTGAAAACCAACCTTTACGATTGCGAAATACTTCGCCGTTTTGTCGGTTTGGATTTTTTATTGGAATATGGGTACAATCAATGCATCCAATAACCCCAGGAAATCCAGCAACACGATGAAATTGAATCTTCGCATTAGCTCGCTCAGGGACGTCAGGAAATTTAATGAAGCGCCTTATTTTTAAAGCTAAAGCTTTCGATACATTGGCCACAATCTTTGAAACGACTGATTGACTTATTTGGTGCAAGTCGCCGCAAACAATCTGTAAAAATACCGATTTAAGTAAAAATGTATACATACAAAGCTTTGTATTGCAATTTTATGAATGTAGACAAGTTATAAGAATACTTACTTGAAAGTTTCCAGTTGCGTAAAATCGTAAGGCTGCTAGCATTTGAATCACTGGTGGAATCGGCAATCCACGATTGCTGTTTCCAGTATTTTGGAAGAGCAGGGGTAACAAAAAGCTTGCCACAATATTTTTGGTGAAGCGGAATCTTATTCGAAATTCATTTTCATCATAAATTTCCATCGGATTTTCTGCATCTCGTAAATATCGTCGCGATAAGTAGTCGTAAGGACTATCGTACATATATTCAATAAAACTTTCGAAAGACATTATAAAAAATTAATGAAATAATGTCTTTTGTAGCTAACAATTACTTATATGGGTGTTACACCCATATTCTAAGTCGTAAACTCACGATTTCCTCGACTCGACTCAACCTCACTGAGGGGTTTTCATATTCACAGTTGTAATTTTTGTCCTTACCTTAAACACCTTCCTCACTCGAGGTGAGTTTGAGTCGAGGAACCAACTGTCAAATGTAAGGTTGATCGCCATCTACCTTGAGGAAGTTTATAAGTAATTGTTAGCTACAAAAGACATTATTTCATTAATTTTTTATAATGTCTTTCGAAAGTTTTATTGAATATATGTACGATAGTCCTTACGACTACTTATCGCGACGATATTTACGAGATGCAGAAAATCCGATGGAAATTTATGATGAAAATGAATTTCGAATAAGATTCCGCTTCACCAAAAATATTGTGGCAAGCTTTTTGTTACCCCTGCTCTTCCAAAATACTGGAGACAGCAATCGTGGATTGCCGATTCCACCCGTGATCCAAATGCTAGCAGCCTTACGATTTTACGCAACTGGAAACTTTCAAGTAAGTATTCTTATAACTTGTCTACATTCATAAAATTGCAATACAAAGCTTTGTATGTATACATTTTTACTTTAATCGGTATTTTTACAGATTGTTTGCGGCGACTTGCACCAAATAAGTCAATCAGTCGTTTCAAAGATTGTGGCCAATGTATCGAAAGCTTTAGCTTTAAAAATAAGGCGCTTCATTAAATTTCCTGACGTCCCTGAGCAAGCTAATGTGAAGATTCAATTTCATCGTGTTGCTGGATTTCCTGGGGTTATTGGATGCATTGATTGTACCCATATTCCAATAAAAAATCCAAACCGACAAAACGGCGAAGTATTTCGAAATCGTAAAGGTTGGTTTTCAATTAATGTGCAAATAGTATGTGGCCCTCGGATGGAAATATATGATATCGTAGCACGCTGGCCTGGATCTGTCCATGACTCTAGAATATTTAATAATAGCAGGTGTTATATGAGATTTGAAGAAGGGGAAATTGCAGGTTTACTGATTGGTGATAGTGGTTATGCACAGTCACCATACATGTATACACTAGTCCATAATCCACAATCACAACCTGAATTCAAATATAATAGGGCCCATATCAGTACTAGAAATATTATAGAAAGGTTTAATGGATATGGAAAAGAAAATTTGCATGTTTGAATAGAAAACTGCAAAATAATCTGTCAAATACATGTAATATTATAGTGGCATGTGCTGTGCTACATAATATTAGTATTGAGACCAATCAAGAAATGATTGAACCCTTAACCAATCTTGCTGTAGTTCCAGTACCTCACACTGGTGATACAGCACGAGGTAGTGTTATAAGGGCTGCCTTTATAGCAAGACATTTTAGTTAACACCTACATCTTATTATGTTTTTATATATACATTTTTTTATATGTTACTTTAAGGAAAATTTAAATATTAATCTTTACTATTATTGTTCTATTAATAAGTTTGTTAAATACTGTTCACAACTAAATTTTTGGATGATTTATAAATGAATGAATACTAAGCAATAAAGTTTTTTATTACACAATAGAATTGAAATAAGCATATACATACAACCTAATACTAAATTAATTATCAAAATTTTTTATTTTTAAATATTCTTAAACTTAATTCAGCCTCTTCTCTTTTGGCTCTATTGCAGAGGAGAAGTTCCTCTGCAGCTTCTCTCTCAGTTTTGGCTTTGAGAAAAATCTCCTCTGCTGCCTTCACCATCCACTCCTTCTCAGCTATTCTGAGCTTATGCAGCTCCACTTCCCTTTTCTGAGATTTTCCATATGTTTGTTGACGGATATGAAATTCTTCTTGAATCACTCTGGTCCGTATATTTCTTGACTCTGAAATGTAAATCATATAATAAGACCTATATTGTAAATGTAAAACAACAATTTCAGACATTTATTGATTTTTTTTTTAAATAATAACAATAGGCCTGTGGTCTCCGTCTCTCTAACCATACCATCAATAGAGAACAAGTTAAACTGTCGACCCAGCCACTACCACTAACAACTGATAATAAATGTAAAGAGTTGCAATAAGTTATCTAAGCCCATCGACCAGTATTTAATCAGCATGGTGAGTTGAGGCTCTATATCCCCTATCTTCAAATAATAAGAAAAGACACCAGTGATGAACAGTCAGACATTAATTAAGTGGTTCATTATGGCAACTATTTTGCCTATTATAATGTGTTCAGGTATAACATTTATTTTATTTAATTGAATGAACATTCATTTTAAACTTTGACAAAATATTTTTATAACTACCTTGTGATGGAGCTGCACTATAATCAGTCAACCGGGACTCTGTCAAATGTGGAGGAGTGTTTATAATGTTTTCTGTAAAATTACGTATAACATTAATACTTAACAATAAACATAATATATAATAACATAATATTATTTTTTATAATTTTAAAAAGGTTGGTTATTTTACCTCTTTCTGACACATGTTCAACTGCTGGTACTTGAGATGACATGTGTAACAACATCACATCATCAATTTGGATTACTGCCAAACAGAAAAACAGTCATAAAAAATCACAAATGGCAATAAACTTAAAGCAGTAAGTACCAGAAGTACTTTAATGTTATTTACCTGCACTACAAGGTATGTTATCACTGTCGATTACATCTGCCAACTCCACATCTGTCTGTTCAGCGAGAGCATCCTCCAGTACAGGTACTAGGTATGTAAGCATTAGAGGAACCACCACCGGTCCTCATCCTTTCCCTTTTCTCTAAGGCCAACATACTTTTACGCCTGGTCCCAACATTTTTTAAGTTGAGCTTCAGTACTCTAAAAATAAAGTGATAAAGAAATAATTGCTCAAATGTTTCGTAAAGTTTGCCTTAAGTGAATACAATAGAATAAAATATATTTTCAACTACAGTAAGTACTTACTTTTGAATTCGTTTCTATGGCATTGTACTCCTCTGTTAGGCTAAGCCAGGGATTTTTTTAGCCACTGCGCTCCCCATAGTGGCTATCGAATTTAATTTGTATTTGATCACTAACTCCTGCAGACAAATCTTCTCGGCTTCATTGAAAAGCTGTCTTCCAGTTGCAGTCATTTTAAATAATTGCTCAATAAGGACAACACACGATTGAATTCACTTGTATACTGCGAAGCGAACAAAATATTTTCTTCTCCAAGCCAACCACTTCACAAATATCACAGTATTTTTTGCGCAAAACATGGGTTTTGTTTTCAAGTGCATTTAAGGAATTCGAATTACGCTGCGTTAATATTTGTTTATTTATGTGTTCGCTTTCATTTTACACTTCACTAATCACTTGACACAAGAAGTTGAAAGCCACAGATAAAAAATCGTCAATAATAAGGTTAGCATTCCTCCAAACGATGACGTAATTCATAAGTTTTACCTCGACTCACACTCATTCGAGGAACCTCATGAATTCCTCAAACTGACAACTATGAATACCAAACTTGAGTTCCTTTCAAGTCATTCCTTGAGGCCTCCTCGACTGAGTTCGAGTCGAGGGACTTTCGAGGTAACGACTTAGAATATGGGTGTTAACATCTTATGTCTCAAGGTGACGAGCGTAATTGTAGTGCCGCTCAGAATTTATGGGTTTTTCAATAATCGTGAGCAGCACTGCATTGTAATGGGCAGAGCGTATTAATTACCATCAGCTAAACGTCCTGCTCGTCTGATCTCTTATTTTAATTTCATTCATATATATATATGCCATTCCAAGTCCGTCAATAGCTTCCGTAAGGAAATGTTTGGTACCTACATGATCATTTGTTTGTGGTTTGGGCTCATCTTGAAAGACCCGTATGCTCAATTGGTGCTGTCTTGGGATTATTGCAATTAATCCTACTATGCCGTCACCAAAATGTTCGCCGCTTCGTTGAATCTAGCGAGGTTTAGCTGAGTAATCCTTTTTCACACCCAAATGTTTGTGTGCCTGTTTTTGTTGGCAACAATGGTGTATGTAAGTAAGAGTGTCAACCAAAACTGCAGAATTGAGTTCAAATATTTTTATTCAAAATAGAATGTGACATCACTTATTGAAAGTCAAAAACTACCACCCATTCCAAAACGAATGCCTCAGACCTGTGAAGAATGGGCTCAACAAACTCAACGAGCTTTTTTGTTTCATCAAAAAAAATATGTTTACAGAGTTATATTGTACAATTAAACTTATTATTTAATAGCCTGAGGGTGGTCGCTCCATTCCCAATCTGTGGTATCATTAAGAAAATCATTTATGTTATATATATAGTAACCTTTACCACACAAACGTTTTTTTAACAATTCTTTTGAATAACGTAATACTTTTGTTTTGAACATTTTTTGGGATCTTGTTGTAAAAGCATATACATCGCCCCACAAAAGACTTACTAACTCGACTTTGCCGAGTAGTAGGCATTATAAGCCTGTGTCTGTTCCTGGTGTTAACATTATGGTTATGACAGTTTCTAACAAACTTCTTGATTACTCAACATCCATTGTGCAGTAGCTAGAACCATTGCCTGTCACCGATGTTCTTCCGCTTCAATCCTCACAGGTTTGGTCCCACACCAATGTTTAATTGGTTTTTAAATTTATATACATGTTTATTTGACACATTATTAGGTTGGCAACACTCATGTTCTTTGTTGTTGCAAGAGAGTTTGGGCTTTAGTGCTCCCATCAGGTTCCCATCTCTATACAATATTACTATAGATGGTATAATTATTTGTATTTAGATAGTATAGTCAAATAGTATTGCAATGACATACCGATTTTTCATAACCAGAGACAGTAGCTGACCCTTCGAGGACGTTGTCTCTAGATGCATGAAATGTGCCTTGGTGCAATATCCCACTTCTGATGCCTCCATGTATCTGTGAAGGCGTCAAATGAGCTGGATACAAGGCATCTCGAGTGCAACTCTCTGGCATAACATTCTTGGATAACTTATCTACTAGTCCCGGAAATCCATTTACATTCTCAATGTAATCCTTAACTGCAAACCATAATTAATTTTAACATGATATTATATTACATGTTACTTTAATTTTATGATGTTTTGCTACAAGTTGGATATCCATGGCATCCTATTACAGTAAGGTAGCCTGTGGAAGTGAACATGTACATGAGCTTTATTCATTGGTGAGTATTAATAATAAACATAATGTATAGATGAACATTTTTTATTTGTTATTTGGTTGAGTTCTTGTGACAGGCTTCGTCATGCTCACTTAAATGTCAGTGCTTGTAGGGGCGACGTGGGTCGGGTCATTCCCTTCCCTAAAATGTCAGTGCTTGTAGAGGCGACATGGGTCGGGTCATTCCCTTCCCTAAAATGTCAGTGCTTGTAGGGGCGACGTGGGTCGAGTCATTCCCTTCCCTAAAATGTCAGTGCTTGTAGGGACGACGTCGGTCGGGTCATTCCCTTCCCTAAATGTCAGTGCTTGTAGGGACGACGTGGGTCGGGTCATTCCCTTCCCTAAAATGTCAGTGCTTGTAGGGGCGCCATGGGTCGGGTCATTTCCTTCCCTAAAATGTCAGTGCTTGTAGGGGCGACGTGGGTCGGGTCATTCCCTTCCCTAAAATGTCAGTGCTTGTAGGGGCGACGTGGGTCGGGTCATTCCCTTCCCTAAAATATGGTCAATCTGTAGTCCAGATGTGGTTATCAATGATAATAGGTGGCCAACACGGTCACTCGACTAAACCTCATAGAGCATATCTGGGACAAACCTGGGAGACAAATTAAGAAAAGATATCCTGCACAAGCTAGTATGAGAGACATTAAATCCCGTTACAAGAAGAATTACAGGCAATTCCTCAAAATTTTATTGATAATTTTAATAGGAGTATGCCAAAGAGATTGGCCACAGTTCAAAGAGCTAGAGGGGTCAATACTTAGTAATAATTACTTATAATTAATAATAATAATTACAGCATAAAATATTGCACACAAAAATGTTTACTTTCTGTTAATTTTATTTTGTTAATTGATCAATAATTTTCTCAATCTTTGTACTTAATTTGATATAAACAAAATAATAAGTAAAAACCAAATCTATAAACTTAGTTGTCACAAATTACTATAATATTGCATTTCAGAAAACCTATATATATATATATTAGTATCAAGATATAATATAAGCCAGACACTTTTTATAGTTTATAATAGAAATGTATCTCAAAAATAGCTTTATCAATTATGATGAAATGTAGTAGGGATTAATATAGTTAGCTATTTCATCTCTGTCGAAACATATTTCATTGAGGTTTCATGTTTTGTCTACCAAATCAAGATCACAATGTCACTTATGAATGTTAAAAGTTATACTTTCAACTATTTACCACTATTGAAACACATTGCCACGATTGAAAGTCATTACTTTATAAATTTTTTTTTCAAATTTTCAAATAAGCGCGTGCGCGTTTCAAAGAGCTATCTTCCACGTACTACAAAGCTGTGGAATGAGCTTCCTTGTGCGGTGTTTCCGGGATGACATTGATTCATGACTTCAAAAAAACTGCCTACGCCTTTTGCAAGAGAATGAGGGTGGTGGTGATCACTTAACACCAGGTGACCTGTATGCTCGTTTGTCCTTCTTTTCCATAAAAAAAAATGATTACTATATTTTTTGATTTTTTGATTTGATTTATTGAAATCTACCATATTTTAGGAACTGGTTGTTTCCACCATCCCCATGGAAAGTAATTACATTGAAAAGACACATAATTAAACCCTTTACATATACCCAGCATAACTTGCTCACCTATGTATATATACTATATTTCTTATTCTTACCTGAGCAACTTAGAATGCCTTGTTCTTGGGCTCTCTTCCTATTATTTTCATCATCGGTCAACAGTACAATCTGTGGGCATTGTCCAGCTGCACCGATTACGGAAAGGTGTTTATCATACCATGATGCTGCCGTACAAATAGCTCTGTCATTTCTATCATTTGGCTTTTCTCCTGGATTACGTTCTACATATGTTTCTCTGTAAAATTATTGTAGCGAAAACTTAAGCATCATTCTGATTCAAAAGTCAATGAAACAAAAAAGTAAAAAGAGACACATTAATTCATAAGATTTAGGGGTAGGCTCCCATAATTATATGAGATTTTACAACTAAATCAAATATCCTATCAAAGAGAAATTTTAATGTATGTATTTTCAAACCTGTTTCTTTCCGTTATCTTAACTGAAAACATGATTGGAAGATATTCATTCAATACTTTTTTAAATTGAAAACAATGTTTATTTTAAGAATTTCGTAATTTGCTTGAGAACTACATCTTCTATAAAAGCGAAAAAAATACTAGAACATAGAAAATACGGATAGTAATCCAAATTATATGATGAATAAAATGAACTTCTAGAAGAATCCATTCTATTTGGTATGTAAACTGTACCCGATTGTTTACATAAATCTTATATATATACATCTTGTGTCCCAGTGTTTGTTACCAAACTCCTCAGAAACGGCTAAATGAATTTGTTTGAATATTTGTGTGTATATTGGGTAGATCTGAGAATTAGCCGACATATATTTTTCATACCCCTAAATGATAAGGGTAAGTATTTTTAATCAGGAATTTTTCAGAAGTTTCACTTCTTCTGTGTGTGATTTGCACACACACTTACATATATTTTTTATTCATATGACATGATACAATTTTTTGACACAGCATTAATCACAAAATCTACATGGAATCAAACAATGTCACTAGTGAGAAGTAAACATGTTAGAAGATGGTGTGCAAAAAAAACAACATCATTATTATTTAAATATTGTTCTGAATGTCTATATGGATGTCATGATTTACAAAGTGTCAAAATAATTATGTTTCAGATTGCTGCAGATCAACAACAATGTAAACTCTTGATTTAAGAACAATGAATCTATCTAATTTACTGAGAGTTGATTGTAGATTGTGTATAAAATATAGAGAAGAGATTGTGTATTCAGTATCCTTAAACTTTAAAGTTTCTGAATATACAAAAGTTTTCTGTTTTTTTAAGGTATAAAAGGAAAAAAATATATTCTCTGAGAGGGGATTTTGTGATTTCTTTGTTCTGTTTATCAATGTATTAATGCTTATTTTTTTAAACTTTAATCATTTTAAATATTATATCAAATATAAGTTAAATCCAGCAATAGTAAGTATGTGTCATACTTGTGTTTACAATCTAGGTCTAGTTGTGTTAATTATTTTATAAATAAAGTACCAATATGGATGTCATGGATTATGTTTTTATTGGTTGTAATATTTATTAGAGTATCACAATATCTGTTCAACTGTGGGCAGCCTATTGTATAAATTAGTGCATAATATATCCAAGCTACCCATAATAATATAATCATAATAACATAACAATACATTGCAGGGCAGGATTTTTTGTCTGAACAAAAATTCTATGTGGCATCAGAATTGCACTCATAACTTCAAGACATAAGATGTTAAATCTTTCGCTTTCACCTTCCAAAGCAAAACACAATAAAGCAGTCATCAAAATATTACTTGTACCAATTCATAGAGATGCTGAGTGAAGTCTTTTATATAATAGAAAATTCTTACTTGTGATGTTCATTGACAAATGAAAAGAACTTTCTTTTCTTATCTCCAATAATTTCAAGCAATCTCTGATATATGCTTGTATTCTGATGCTTAACCTCTTCTAGGACTGTTTGAAGTACTATAACATTCTTCAAAGCATCATCTTCAAGCACATCTATTTGATGCAGGACTACATTTGAGTCTAATACTATATAGTGATTGAAATCAAAGAGTGCACAAATTGACTCAGGTTTTGCATCCAGCACATATTCATCATCTTTGTGTGGGCAAATGTCACATGCTTCGGAACCACATAGTAAATCATCACGTAAATAATGCTCCCTCACGATCTAAAACAGAAAGTCTAAAATGTGTCTAAAAGTGAGAAATATTTTTTCACTAAGTCTATGAAGTGTCTAGTCTTATAACATTAGATTTCTGATGATCTTTGAACACTGAATCAAATAATATTTTGACTGAAACGAGCACTAGATAATAAAATTCAAATATTATGTGCTTTAATAAATAATAGGATGCTCAATGCCAGAGGTAGTATTGATATAAAAATAACCTTACCTTAAGTATGTTTCCACGTTTTGTTTTCGTTAGAAACGTCTTTGTGGTCCACATTTTAATGACATTCATCAATGTAATAACTTTTTTTTCGATTGAAAACTATTAATTAATTAAATTATTAATATTAATTAAATGTTAAAGTGTAAACCACAGACTTTTTTTTTTTTGTTTCGTCCATCTGGACAGGCAAAGGGGTCAAAAGCCCATACAGCCGTAAACCACAGACTAATATGATGCTTATTGCGTGTAAACAAATAATAATTGAAAATTATTTTTTGGTCTGTAAGGCTCGGGTACTGGGGCCAATAAAATTGAAAATAGTGTAAATTTATATTATCTAATTCAAATCAAATATCAAAATTCTCGTGTTGCCTTTTGACGTTCCCCTACGTTGTAAGTTGTAATGAATAAAACCACCTCGATATAAAACGTGCAAGAAAACTTCCAGTGTGAAATAATTTGAGGAACATGGCGGATGCACAGAATGTACGAGCCAAAAACTCCAAAAAGGAAATAAAAAAAAACTGCCACAGGGCACAGTTGTATTTACTATTTAGTTTAGTTGTTTACAATTTTGCAAACCTTAAACTTTTAAGTCTTACAACTTTTTATCACGACTTGAACTTACATAATATACGTAGAATAATTATCGTTAAGAATTGTATTCTTCTGATCTCATAAGTTTTACTTTCAGTCTTGAGTTCTTCTGATATTTGTGATCCACTTGTTTTTCACACTGTTTTCCAATTTTGAAAAATATGTGTGTTTAATTACTGTGGGTATAATAAGTTGAGCGTTCGTAGGGACTTTTTTCTAGGATAAATTGTAGCGTATGTGGTGAAGTTGTTGCGCGGGAAGGAGCACAACCCGGGAGTTTTGTGCTGCTTGAGTCTCCGTGTGCCGGACCGGTACGTGTGGAGGCGCCTCTACTCCTTCTATCCGCCACTACTCCGTTCCGATGGCGAGAATAAATGTGTCGGCAAAGTCGCCTTTAACTAGAGCCCTTTGCCATATAAATGAACTCCACAACAAAGTAGAATATTTTGAATGTACGTGGAGTGAACTCGCAAGGGTATTGCTATATGTAGTATGTTATTTCAAATGTAATGTTTGGTTTATTATTTATGATACCAGGGTCGATAATTTTTGAAACCAAAAAAAATTACAGTAGGATGAAACCCATTGGTAAAGGACGAGAATATAACAAAAATTAAGGGAAAAATAAATTACGGGCGATCTGAGGTCGGGAAGTGGAAAAGGGGGGGTGTTTTAGGGTAAGAAACGGTTTATCTCGATTTCCGGCAAAACTACAAGTCCTTTGGCAAAAAGTTAATTGGCAAAGTTGTAGGTAATAAAGAGATCTACAACTTTTGTGATTACACTTTTTTCACATAACCTCAAAATTTTGCTGAAAAATTCAAAAAACCAAGTTTTTGGTTTTTTTTATATCTTTTTCAAAAAAAAAATTTTTCTACGAAATTTGGTGAAAACTTACCTTACTATGTCCCAAATACACTGTAATTTATTTGATTTAAAATATTTATTTTTTCGCCTTATTTTAACTTAATATCAAAAAAGCACCCTAATTTTCAATCGAAAATTCTGACGTCAAAATATCAGTTTTTTTCAAAAAGTTTGGGGGCTTTTTGTTCGTTGAAATATCTACTTTCTGATAGTGTAAAAAAATATAAATTACAATTGTAAATATTCGGAAAATTTAAGTCCAACAAAAGGCATTTCATAAAGAATTCATACCTGTTGTTTCGTAGCAGCAAAAATATGGATACTATTATTTTGTTTCACTTTCTATCATTTTCAAAGGCTTCGGCAGTGATCTATTAATGCTATTGTATGATTTGTTTGTTGTTTGCATATATTATTCTTGTTTGTTTGTAAATGTCGCATTAGGTCTCCAGTAATGATAGTTGCTATGTGTGGTAAATAAAAAAAAAGGCTGCGTAGACCGAGCTATACGACCCGGCACCTAGGTTTGCTGGAAGGACCATTCTTGGGTATTGAACATGGTGTTGTTAAGGGGCTTCACTACCTTCTGAAGAATGGTATCTTGATACACTTGTGCCGATGTTTTGATACCCTTTTCACGAAAGTATGGCTCAGTCAGTTCTAGGTGCTATCTTCATCTCCCGAGATAAATTCTTTTGCTTTCGGACAGGATATCTTTAAATTCTTTCCTTTACTCCTTCTACCACCTATTTCGTACGAACACTACGTGGACGACCAGATCTTTTTCTGTCTTTTTCAAACAGAGGAGGTCTCATTGTACCTACTAATAGTCCGCTCACAGCGATTCAGTTCTCTTTATCAACCCACTCTATTTTAATATCGCAAAATGTTGTACAATGTATTGCTGCCAAAATGAGAAAATACTGTCAGTAGATGAAAGCTTATCAAGCAATTAGGTTCAGAGTTGACTTTACCTTATATGGAGAAAAGGTTGGAAGCGCCTACTTTGAAAAGTTATTTTTGCGAATTTCTCTCTAATTGATTCCAAAAAAAGACGTTACTAGTAATGACGAAAGAGAAAAAGAGCCAGCCATAAAAAGACGGTATTGTAATTATTGTCCCTCTAATATACATTTCGTAAAAAACCTATTTATAGTGATCACAAAAAAGATATTTGTACCAAATGTTGTTAAAACCTAATAATTTGAATTATTATTTCGTAAAATAACAAGTTCCTATTAAGTTTAAATGAAAAGTGAAAAGTAAGAGGGTGAAGGGTTTTATTACTTTGCTTTTTGTTTCAAAAGAGGATAATAAACCAAAATATAAAAAATAAACAAATATACACATATTTACAATAAAGACTACGCGTAGTATACGCGTACGCTTGACGTATGATTTATATTTCTAGTATATTAAGACGTATGATTATCTTTCTAGGGTTAATATGCCTACTTATATAATTGAATACATAGGGTACCATATTATTTTTATTTGTCCGTTTACCGTAATAATTTGTAATTTAATTATTAAGTTGACAAAGAATAGAAGGTAGTGAGGCGAGTATTATTTTTATTTTTTGTTTATTACACAGAACAGTCTACCTAGCTAGAAAAGCAATGCACGCCCCTGATAAGCGGAACTCCCTTGGGAGTATCCGCTGGGATATAGCACAGAAGGTTTTTTTTAAATAAAAATAAGGGAGAGATGAGCAGGACGTTTAGCTAATGGTAAATGATACGCCCAGAACAATGCAGTGCCGCTCAGGAATCTTGAAGAACCTCAAAAATTCTGAGCGGCGCTACAATTACGCTCGTCACCTTGAGACATTAGATGTTAAGTCTCATTTGCCCAGTAATTTCACTAGCTACGGAGCCCTTCAGAAACACAGTTACATTTACACATTACTGGATAGATAACCAGACAAACAGATCACCTCATGGGCTGCGTTCAAGCGGCAATTGACAAAGTGCTTGCCTTCCACAGATCTCCTCCGCTGAAATCGTAGTCTTGGGTGATTTCAACGGGCACATTGCCGAAAGGCTTGGATCACGTAGCACAGACTACGCAGGGTGATCTGTGCATAATTTTGCATTGGCGTATGGTCTGTCCCAATTGGTTGAGTCGCCAACGCGGCTCCCAGATGTGTATAGTCACATGCCGACCTTATTAGATCTTCTGCTGACTACACATCCCGGTAGTTACCAGGTCTGTGTCGACGCCCCTCTCGGAACGTCCGACCATTGCCTGGTCAGGAATGTAGTGCCTATCCGATGCCAACGTCACAGACCACCAGAGACCCGCCGCGTTTGGCACTACAAGTCAGCAGATTGGGATAGGATGCGTTCCTTTTTTGCATCCTACCCTTGGGGCAAGGTTTGTTTCCCTTCGGATGATCCTAGTGCCTGCGCCGTTGCAGTAGCCGATGTGATGCTACAGGGCATGGATATTTTTATACCAAGCTCTGTAGTACCGATCGGTGGCAGATCACAGCCCTGGTTTGATGCGTCAGTTAAAGCAGCATCTGACTGCAAAAGCAGGCGTATCGAAGTTGGATTGCGGCCCTGGGCTCAAAGGATCCGAACTGCAGAGTTCTACAGAGGAAATATAACCATGCCTCCAGATTTGTTAAGCGGAAAATCGCCCGTGCGAAGTCGAAGCACGTCGTCAAATTCGGCGAGCAGCTTCCCAGTTACCCGACCGGAACACGCAAGTTCTGGTCGTTGTCGAAAGCTGCACTTGGTAACTTCAACCAGCCGTCCCTTCCGCCGTTGCACATGAGGAATGCCACCCTGGCCCATACGGCAAAAGAGGGAGCCGATCTCCTGTGCGCTCTTTTTGCCACCAATTCGACTCTTGACGACAACGGAAAAACACCGCCGACGATCCCGCGGTGTTAGAGCTCTATGCCTGAAGTACAGTTCAAACAGAAAACTATTAGGCGAGCTCTGTTTTCGTTGGACGTCAGGAAGTCGAGCTGGCCGGATGGCATTTCTCCAATCGTGCTTAGAACGTGTGCCCCTGAGTTTACGCTGGTGCTAACGCTTTTATTCCGGCACTTATATACAAAAAGCGTAGTCCCTGACTCATGGAAGTCAACCCTTGTCCACCCAATCGAAAAAAGGAGACAGTTCGGATCCGGCAAACTACAGACCTATAGCTATTACCCCCCTGCTCTTTAAAATCATGGAGAGCATAATTAACCGCCAGCTCTTGGTATACCTAGAGGGTCACCAGTTGACCAACAACCGGCAGTACCGCTTTCGCCATGGTCGGTCAGCAGGTGATGTACTGGTATATCTAACACATAGATGGGCGGCCGCGTTGGCTATTGAAAGTAAGGGGGAAGGCCTGGAAGTTAGCCTGGATATAGCGAAGGCCTTTGATCGTGTATGGCACAAGGCGTTCCTCTCAAAACTTCCATCATTTAGGCTTCCCGAGAGCTTATGCAAGTGGACCTCCAGCTTCCTCACTGGGCGCAGCATACAGGTCGTTGTCGACGGTTATTGCTCGAACGAAGAAGAAGCCCGTGAACGCTGGAGTGCCCCAAGGCTGTGTGCTATCTCCCACACTGTTTCTTGGACTGTTGGTTTGTTGGACACCAACATACATTGCCGGCCCACATTCTAGCGCTGTACAAAGCGCAGGTCCGGCCACATATGGAGTATTGCTGTCATCGCTGTTCTGGCGCTCATCTCAGTATCAGCTCGATCCATTTGACCGCGTGCAACGCAGAGCAGCTCGAATTGTCGGGGACCCAGTGCACTGTGGACGGCTGGATTACTTGGCGTTGCGTAGAGACAACGCTTCATTGTGTGTTCTCTACCGCATTTATCATGGGGAATGATTGGAAAAGCTGTTTCACCTGATTCCTGCCGCCGAATTCCACCTTCGCACGACACGCCACAAGTTAGGATATCATCCCCACCATCTGGATGTGTAACGGTCCTCCACAGTGCAGTTTTCAAGGAGCTTTCTTCCACGTACTACAAAGCTGTGGAATGAACTTCCTTGTGCGGTGTTTCCGGGACGATTCGACATGGGTACCTTCAAAAAAGCGCGTACACCTTCCTTAAAGGCCGGAAACGCTCCTGTGATTCCTCTAGCGTTGCAAGAGAATGTGGGCGGCGGTGATCACTTAACACCAGGTGACCCGTACGCTCGTTTGTCCTCCTTTTCCATTAAAAAATTACTGCTTCTCGGCAGAAATAGGCGTCCTTGTGGTACCCATAATCTAGCCGGCTTCCTGTGCAAAGGAGCCTTCCACTTGTAAAAGGTGCTATCTAATTGAGACAAGTGATATCAGAATGATGTTCACAAACAACAAAGTCCCGAATCGCGGCAGCATTTGTGCTGATATTACTAAGTGTTCCACAAAGAGATTGATGTCTTGCAATGGTTAATGTTCGATTTACCTCTAATACTGGTCATATTTTTTTCTTTTTCTAACTGGCCCAGTCAAAAATAATATAAGAAGGCATAATGTATAAAACTGTAATAGACAAAAATCAATCTGTTTCTTCTAATATATAGTTCCATTTTTAACTACAATAAAACTTGGACTGTTTTTGTCCGACCTACTTTTTTTTAGCCATGTAAAAGGTCCTAAAACCTTGGTAAGAAGATGTATTCTGTGAACCGCATTAACATTTTCACACAAAAATAGAAAAAAACAACAATATATTTTGGAGGTTTCCCATACTTAGAACTAAAACTAATTTTTTTTTTTCATTTAACCCATACGTGTGGGTATCTATGGACAGGTCTTCAAAATTGATATTGAAGTTTCTAATATCATTTTTTGCTAAACTGAATAGTTTGCGCGAGAGACACTTCCAAATTGGAAAAATGTGTGTTTGAGTACCTACCATATACCTGACGAAGAATAATAATTACTTATTTCTAAATATAGCCATAAGATACAGACACATGTACGATATAAATTCTAATTAAAACAATATAGTGGTGTGCGTCTGAAACAAAAACAAGCAGAGAGTTTTAGATTTACTATAAATACATTCTTAATGAACTACCTACTTATAATAAATCAAGTGGTCGTATATCAAAAACTTCACTATCTTCATCTTTACTATAATCTTCATCACTATCGCCAGGTACTCTCTATTAAATTATCTTTTGACCCATACCTACTCTCTTCCTCGTTCTGACTTCTCCTTCTCTATTACTATAACATAATTGTCTTTCTTATTGATACCACAGGTTATGAATGAAGCGACACTACTCAGGATATTAAATATTACATTTTATTGTACGATATTACTTTGTAACCATATTTTTATAGAAAAATAATCAAACCCACTGAGTTTCTTGCGTCCGTTCTTCTCTTGTCTGAGGTTTTTGACTTTCAGATAGAAAAGTATAAAATTCTTAGCAATATATTTCAAAAATCTTAGATACTTAATGATACTTAATAATAATCTTAGATAATAGAGACATTATACCCAGCCGTTGAAAACATTTGTACTTACCTAAGTAGGTACTAGGTACATTACAACCAGATAAATGACTCTTCGGCTAAAATCTTATAAACTGAATTGATAAGGAGAATTCAGTCAAATATTAATCTTACGTATTAAAAACTCACTACCATAGGCTAGGCTATAACTGATATAAAGTAATGAAATATGTAATATAGCCTGACATTTACGAATATTACCTACCTCCTTATCCACTGTTTTTTTTTGCTTGCAAATTTGCAAAACTACAAATAACTACGCTTCATACAAACTCACAATTTTTACCTCCTTATAATGTGTAGTGTAGATTCCTCATTAAAAACCAATAAAAAATATCTATATATATATTAGTATAAGTTTTTATCACGATTTATTGTTGTTGTCTTTGTAGGTAAATAATATGTTTGTATTATAATTTGACGTTATTGATGTGTGTTTCAAGTAGGTAGGCAGGTATCGAGTAGGTGTAATACTAAAAAATATTTTGAAAGAAATCTCTGTAAATGTAATACATATATTAAACAGTATCTAATATAAATAAACGTGTAGTAGGTATAATAATTAGTCAAAATAACAAGTAATAATTAAAGAATAGCTGTTAGTGTGAATGTTTTATAACCAATTTATTTTAACTTTAACATTATTTTACGCGGCAAATAAGCTTCGTTTACTTAACTCAATGAAGATCACATTCACTCAAGCAGCTGATCGCCTGGTCGCTGGTGCACCGTGCACCGAGCAAGGTATAATAATAATATTTAAACGCGTGTCGTGCCAAATGTAGATAAATACGGCTGGGTCGTGGCGATTGGCGCGTCAGTCGGCAGGCACTGGCAGTCGCTTCAGAGCCGCGCGGTGTGTGGTGTGTTATGTCTCCTAGATCGTTGTGTTATTATGTTACGCTACCAAAGCCGTGAATTTTTATCAGACATTAACTTCTGCAAGATCTAGGCCAGATTGTTATCAGTAAACTAAAGTGAAAAAGATCGTACGAATTTAAATGTGAACTGTATGGTTTTAACCGAGTACTATTTTTCAAAGTAAATACTATCATCACCTATGCCTACTAAGAATAAAATCAAGTCACCACAGCAGCTATGGGAAAGTTTATCCTCAGTTTTTGTTGAATTTGTGGAAAGGATATTTTTCTATTTAGGTGTTTATGTTGGAAAGCATCCATGGAGAGTTATTGTGACGACATGGCTCTTTGTTTTGATAAGCTGTTCGGGACTATTAACATTTTACATAGAAAAGAATCCTATGAAGCTATGGGTTCCACCGGATTCAGATTTTTACAAAGACACAAACTGGTATATAGATAATTTTGGGACAAATTTCAGGCTTCAGAATATTCTTATCACAGCCGATAATGTCCTCGATTCTAAAGTTCTCATGGCTATTAGTAACATAACAAATCACATTAATTCGCTACAAATTAAGCATAATGATAAGTCTTACAGACTAAAAGATTTGTGTTTTGAAGTGCCTGTAGTCAACATTTTTGGATCAAATTGGAATCCTAGATCTGAAGATAAAGAACTGACAAAGGTAAATACACCAACTAAAAAGGATTTTTCCGATCCAACCCTTTGGGTCGAAGATGAATTCTATTGTAGTTTCTTAAATAACTTCCCTCAAACATGTTTACAATACAATATCTTAGATGTATGGAATAACAATCCAGAAGCCATAAAAAATGCCACCAATCGTGAAATTATAGCAAAAGTGAATGATTTAAAAATAAATCCAGCAACTGGTCATCCGATAGACTTCACGAAAATGCTAGGTGGAGTGAAAAGGAATAAAGATGGTGTTATTGTGGCAGCTAAATCACTGTTAATTAATTGGTATATGGATGTGAATATGACAGAAGTGAATTTAAACGAAGTCGGTAACCTAGTGGGCACTGAAGATTGGGTATCCGTGCCGCTTGCGTTGTGGGAAGAAGAATTCCTCAGAGCTGTTAAAATTATGGATTATGAAGACCTAGGTATCAAATTATATTATGAAGCCGGCAGAAGTTTTGCGGATGTCAGTGGTGAAGCGATGTTTCAAGAGATGGATAAATTATTTTTAGGTATTTTTTTAATGTTTATTTATATACTAGTAGCCATTTCTCGGTGTAACTGGTTAGAAATAAAGTTAACGTTAGGTAGCGTGGGTTTATTAGGTGTAGGCATGGCCTATGTCACTTCTGTCAGTTGGTGTTCGATTTTAGGGATTCCTTTCGGACCTGTACATTCTTCTTTGCCATTCCTCCTTATGGGTCTTGGGGTTGATGATATGTTCGTTATGAACGCCTGTTGGAAAATAGTAATGTCGACTGACTCACACAAGAGTACACCAATTAAAATAGGCTTAATGTTAAAGCATGCCGGTGTATCCATTGTTATTACTTCATTTACGGATATCGTGGCTTTGTTAATTGGTGCTATAACAATTCTACCTTCACTTAAGTCGTTTTGTATGTATGCTGCTATGGGTGTATTCTTTATATTTTGTTACTCTGTCACGTTTTACGTTGCAGTATTTACATTGGATCTTAGAAGGGTCGCGGAGAAACGTAACGGGATTTTATTTTGCTACCAACATACTAAGGAAATTGCGATATCTACTGAAAAAACTTTGTGTGAAAAAATATTACAAGGTTTTTATAAGAAAGTCGTATTTACATTGCCAGGTAAAACGGTGGTTCTATTGTTCACCTTAATAATTACAGGTGTAAGCGTGGAGTCTCTACTAAGATTAGAACAAAGATTCGACCCAAAGTGGTTTATACCAAGTGATACTTATTATAAAGATTTTCTTAATGCACATTCCTTATATTATCCTGAAGACGGTTACTCGGCGATGATATTTTTGGGTAAAATAGATTATAATACCGATTTTGAAAATGTGTACGAAATGGTACAAAAACTGCGTAACGAAACATATATCACAGATGTTTTAACATGGATTGAACATTTTGATGGATATGTCTTACAAAATTATGGTCAAAATTTGAAAAATACTAGTTCAGTTTCAGATGACGACTTTAATAAATATTTATCAAGATTTTTGTTCAGCTCCGTAGGTGGTCGATTTCAGGTCAATTTTAAATTTTCAGAACAATTAAATTGCGGGTATTCCGCTAGTGAGATAAATGCTTCGTCCATGTCTTTTAGATTTCGAAAATTTGATGGTCCCGAACAGTACATACCGGCAATGAATCGGGTTAAAAGTATTATCAAATCTGCGAACATAACAACGGGCGACGGCTATCGTTCCGTTTGGTCCAAAGCTTTCGCAAATTGGGTCACAGATGAAATAATCGCAGTAGAAGTTGAACGAAATATCGAGTTGGCCTTGCTTTGTGTGATGGTGTGCACAATTATTTTGATAACAAACCTACAAATGTGCTTGTGGATATTCATCTGTGTTCTCCTAACAATAGTGAACGTATTAGGTTGCATGCAACGGTGGGGCATGACAGTGGATATTGTGTGCTGTATTGGCCTCGAACTTGCCATTGGTCTGTGTGTGGATTACGCCGCTCACGTGGGCCACACGTTCTTAACATTCACACAAGGCTCCCGGAATGAAAGGGCTTTTAAAACTGTAACGTCGATAGGCACGGCTGTTTTACTTGGAGGCGGCTCTACCTTATTGTCTCTATCACTTCTAAGTATGTCTAAAGCTTATACGTTTCAATCATTTTTCAAAATATTCCTCTTAGTAATACTGTTTGGACTTTTTAGTGGTTTATTGTTTTTGCCCGTAGTTCTGTCGCTAATAGGTCCTGCGGGTCACAAAAAGAGTGACGAGAATAACGCGATACCGGAAGCAGTAGAATTAAATGGTAGAACAGATAAAGAGAAACAAATTAATGATAATTAAAATAATTAGCGAATAAATTAGGAATTTAATAAGTAATGTGATAACTAGTGTATAGGACAGTATGTGTATATAGCTGAAGTGTTCAGGAAACAAAGTTATAAAAAATAATTAAACAGGCTTAATAGTAGGAAATAAATTGTTTTAGTAACTAATTGTATAGTTTATCTTTAAGGTAATATATTAATTACCTACTTAATCTATGCTTTTATACTTTTATCAGTTCTTATATTGATTGTACAATATTATAAATGTATATTATAAGTAAAAGACTGGGATTTTAGATTACTTTTCATCCGATTAATTCATCGGGTTTATCAGATTTAATAAATAATGCTGATTGTCATAAGCCTCTATCTAAAACGTGACCTTATAGACTAATAACTTTTTTAGCCAAGTTAATAATATCCAAAGTTTAAAATACCGGGCTCTGAGATGTGCTCAAACATTAAATTATACCTCTATTCTTACTTAAGATTTCTTTCAATTGGCTTTAGACAAATAAAATAGGGGGTGTTTTACTTGGACTAAAAGAAGAGTGCATGGTATTTACCCAAAATATGAGATAAAACACAAAAGCATATTTAAGTCCAAAGGTAAAGGCACACTTTTTCGATGTTATTATTACACTCATAGTCTATATCTGACTTAACGTTGGCTTTTTCTGTATATTCTGTGCAATGTTTTAATTACACTTTTAAGCAATTCTCGTGGCACTAAATAAGGTTATTGAAAGACGTCGATTGAAATTTTATAAAACTTTATGGCCTAAAAATTGTCAGATCTATAGTAATATATTGATCAAACATTAAGTGTAGAAGAGTACGGAATATTGGCAATACTATTCTATCTTATTAAGACTCCACGTGTCATGAGTTAATCAGTTAATTCACCAGCGGAAATATAAAACTACGGCATAATTCGCGTCAAGTTAAGATCACAGAGAGCACTTAAAACTGTTTATTAAATTATGTTCCAGCGATAACGTTGTCATATAGACACAAATGATTTACTATTTGAAAAAGGTTAAGATAATGCGGTCAAATAATTGAATAAGTAGTTAGTATATTGTGAAGAGAATATATAATATGTAATATTATATTACAATTGTGATGTCATGATACAAGTTCTCTAGACTCAGACATCTGCTTATTTTGTGGCATTGTATGGGTCTTTTGTAATTACACTTCTCAATTGGTTCCATTTTGCGTCCTGTGTTGGTCAGTTACTCCAAACAGCTCAGATTCTTCTAGAAGTTTGCCACTGTTGTATATTTCAGGGTCACATGAATCCTTCAGCAGACATTCTCTGCATTTAGGGCTTGCCGTTATGCAGATTGTGAAAAGGTGCTTGTTTAGTGGCGTGTGACCAGCTGCCCGCTATAATACGAATACCGAGTCTGTTTGAAAGCTGTTGAGGAGACGGTACAATCTGGGCGATAGTCCGGGTGTAATTCTTGTGACTGCCTGCTGCTTGTAAGGTTTATGTACCCATCTTACTGTGTAGGTTGTTAGTAAAAGAGTATATCCATGAACGTATGGGTGAAGGGCAGTGGCAGGATCGGTACTGGCCCAGCCACCTGAGTTACTGCATCCCCTATGTTTATTATAATTATAGGTCTTATGACAAAACCATTAATCTACCTCTCAACACTAAGTTAATTATGGCAAACAGGAATGTTTTTTGTTTTTTGGTGCAGATAAATGAATAAAATAAAGACAAATTAATTTGAATACAAAATTTATAAACGATGCGGGTCTCTTGCCGCGACCTCTCGCATTCCGCGCTAGAATAAAATTAATTTCTGTAATTAATCCCATAAGTGAGGGTTATGATTTAAAAAAAAATTAATATAATATATACATTTAACATATTTATTTTGGACAAGAATGATAGTAAAGTTATCTATTATGTGGTTTTTAACAACAGTGAAAGATTTTAAAAATAAACATTGTAAAATAGTACTAGATAAGCTATTCAACCATTATGAACCAAGTAATACATAATAGGATGTTCTTATATACTGGGTGGCCGAGAAGTTGACGTCCAAAGCTAAAATTTGAGTTTGGCTCATTTTATTGGCCAATGTTCTGGGAAGTTTTAGAAGCAATAGGCTCCTCATTTTTTTTTTGATACCTTGAACTTTTTCATAAATTTAGCTGGAGCAGTTATCTTGAACATACGACTCAATTCTAAACTAGTTCCGCATTGTAGTTTCTAATGTGGTTATTGCAACTGTAGTTAATAATTGTCATCAATAAAATTCACTAAAAGTGTTCAAAAAAATTAGAAAAAAGTCCTAAACCACAATTAGGTGAAAAGCGGATAAAAGGGGAAAAAAATTATTATCTCCTGAACTACGCAAAATCGTAGAACATACATAGGGGTGATTCGGCAACTCATCACCTTTCACCTGGTTTTCAAATTTTAGCTTTGGACGTCAACTTCTCGGCCATCCTGTATATAAATATAAACACGTGTATTATATTATTTTCAAATAAACATTAATAAAATAAATACCAATTACAATAATCTAAGAAACATTTACCTATATATACTTAAACATTTAACAAAAGTTATTCTCTTGACGATAAACTCGTCTTATTTAGGTCGCAAATAATTCATATTATTTTTACCGTAGGGAATTAGAATTTAGGATTTAGAATAATTCCGTGAATTTATGAAATAACCAACTCCATAATAATAAAATACATCTTTATTTAAATTTAAATAAACAGATAGAGCCACGCTACCTGACGCTGACATAAATATAATGTATGAAACAATAATATTATGTTATCAATAGCTATGTCATTAAACTTTTATCTTAAAATAATTATTTTTATAACTCATGAATGAATCAATAAGAACAATGAGTTGCCAACTTCATTTCTGCAGCGCGCGGGATTCCGGATGGAATGGAATATAATGAAACGGCTTCCGAGCGATAACTCAACAATTGTAGGGCGTTATTATGTATATTCAATGATAAATGTATTGAAAGTCCTTTGGAAACAATGACATTCTATACACATAAAGCGACATATCATTCGCATTCTGATAGTGGAACGGCAATCTTCTCTCCTTAGTCGTGTGTCAACTGTCACTGTCCGAATTGAGTTCCTAAATTCAACATAAGAAAGCTTTTTGTCGTGTTATTTGTGGCATGTTCCAGATTTCGGCTTTGCTTTTGTATGACGTGATTTGTCTGTATGTACCTATAGGATGTCATTGTTTGGAAACGAACACATAACAATATTGTCAAACATTGTCTTACGTTATCGCATAACTGCAGAATGGGAAACCTGATTTTAAAGCTGGACTTTTTATTTACAACCTCATTAATGTAATGTCTATTATGTATATCAGAAGTTTGTAGTTCAATACCCCTGTGATAATCAATCAATAAACCGTTAGCAGCTACTGTCACATTTACATATTATTATTAAAATGCATTAATGTTATTTCTCTTCCATAAGTACGATAAGTATGACAATGTTTTAGTGTAAGATTTAAAAACGTTATAAATTTTTTAATGTTAATAATTAAAAATGATAACACGAGTTAACTTATCGTTTTAATGATACACAATGTATTGAGGAATCCGTGAATTCGAAGGTTTTCATATCTGCGATAGATACCTACCGTAAAATATAAAAACAATGTATCTACCTACTGCCTAGTCTCAAAATGTATTTTATATTAAAGCTACGTACATATGTAATTATTTACCTCATATTTTTTAAAAATCAGACACTGTCCTTATTAATATATAGTAGACAATTAATAATTATTAATAACAATATATAGCTGTTACCATCACCGCTAGAGATATTGTTCTTTCTTGCGCTATTTGTTTATGTATACAATATTATATAGTAAGTCTGTGGCATCCTCTAATACTTCATAAATCATTACTTTAATTTGCCACACTGTCCATCAAAGCGGTACATTCTAAATTCAGTATAGAAGCGCCCGCGGCTCATCAAACTTAGCCCCCCAAAAAAAAATTTTTTATATTTTTGAATTTTCAATATCGCATATCGTTAGTTCGTAGTTTGTTCTTAATTGTTCGCTATAAATAATTGTTTGTTCTTCTGTTGTTTATTTAAAAACAATTAATTAAAAATGGGGGGAAACGCCTACTATTTGGTTCAGGCACTCGCCGGCCGCTACCGCGGCACGCTACGCTCGGCTCGTGCGTTGTTTTAACTGTTCTAACATAACCTAACCTAACTTATTTTAATGAATTGCAAATTTAAAAAAAAATCGAGAACAAACAAATGTTTATAGAGAACAATCAAGAACAAATGGCGAACTAACGATGCAATAAAAAAAATTAAAAAATAAAAATAAAAAAATCTGGGGGCTAACTTTCTTGAGCTAGCGCCCGCCATTATTTGACAGGAGGATCATTTTATCTACACAAATAAAAGGGAATAATGACACTGTCAAAAAAGCGTTCTCTTTGTAATTGGTATACTATAGAATTAATAATTATTCTGTCTTTTACAACTTACTTGCTCAAAAAACATGAGGAAGAATAGATTTAACTTATAGATTCCTATTTCTAATAACGGTATCCTGTACGGTTTTTAATTAACATAAAAAGATATATTAACATAAGAAGATTACCACCAAGGAATTTGCAATTATTGCCCACAATGGATAGGTAGAAGCTGAATGATCAAACCGTTTTGGAAGGGCTATTGCTCAATACTTTTGTCTCACTTTAATCCTTAAGAGAAAATGAGACGAAATATGTAGCTCTATTTCAACATGGGCACTAGGCGCCATTTTGTTTTGTTTTCTCGAAAATGTGTTCTCCTGACTATGGACTTGTTTGGTCTTGGCTTGTAAGCGCTTGTTTTGTAAAAACCAACTTACCCAACTAGTATTATAAATAACTATTACCACCCACATTTTGTTTATCACCCGAATGTTTTGAGATTTTGGCCATTTCTACGTCTTTGACTAAACATTTAGACTAACTGATCAGTCATGATGACCTCTGCGAGCAGGCCAAGTGTTATCAATTATACGCCGTGTGATAAATAAACTGGCAAAATATGAATTATTTATTCATTATCGCTACGTTTTAAGGTCAGCACATAATATCTGAGTCAAAATCGCTTCACTTTAGAACCAACGAGATCTTTGTACGTTGTAGATTATGTTTTAAAACGTATGATCTAGCGAACCTCTTTTCACAAATGGAAGAGTCTTAAAATGTAAACTGCACGTTTGGCCCGAGTTAGTGAATCTCTTATAACATTATGTAAATCTGCTGTAGAAGGGTGTTGGTGCTTTATAAATGGAATAGTCTTCATCTGATATATTTATTGCTTATAGTAAAATCAATCTTGTGTGTGTTTTTAACATTAAGCAGTTACTACACTGTCTCTGGACCTCGCTGGAACGTGAAGCGCCCTCCCGTTACTCTTTCACTCCCACGCGCTCGTCCTGTTGCGTCAGTACGGTTTGCAGTTTTATAATCGTTATGTACATGTCATGATATTTTCATACTATCACTGTTTTGTTTCCCATATTTTCATTTTTACGATTTGACTTTTGTTGTTAATAGTTCTGTAGTTTCTGTTGTTGTGTGTCGCTACTGTCGGATAAAATAAATACTTTTCTTACTTAATCCAGGTTCTTTCATTGATTTTTCATAATAATAATAATAATAATCGGCATCACAACACGATACCTTTACATCATTAAATTATACAGATAAAATAAATCGTAGTTTATTTATTAATAATAATATTCTAGTGATGCTTGTTTTACACACCGTAACAAAGATATGATATGACGTCATCAACGTCATGTCCAGAGGTAATGTAACCGGGTAGTAGGTGATAGAGCTGAGACTCCACGCATTATTTTGTGTAAATTCCACCAAATTACCATGACGATTAATGGTAGGGGATGTTTGATGACTGGCTGTGACACATACTGTGGCGACCCATACTTTGGCAACCCATACTGTGGCGACCCATACTGTGACGACCCATACTGGGGCGACCCATAATGTGGCAAGTCATACTGTGACGACCATGCTTAACTCGAGCCGTACTGAAATGAATGTGAGTTGAGAACAATTTTACATTTACCCACCTACGTATTATTTGTTATTTACTAGAGATGCTTAAATGATTTATACGTCTAAATAAACTGTGATAGCTGTGAAAACGTCGAGAAGAAAGTTGAGAGTAAAGTGTCATACAAATCGCGCGTATAAGCGTATATCGCTTGTCACGCACACTAAAGTAATAAACCTGGCCTGTTTTCATCGGTTGTCTAACAGTAAGAGACTCTATCTAGACGTATAAATTATCTCAGCTTAGATGTTACACTATTTTATGAACACCAACATAGAACAGAGAGATTTTTTAAGTCGTTTTCGTGTTCTAAATATTCTTTGGTGCTATTTTGTTTTCGTGAGATTTAGAACTGATATTTTGCAGTCGAAAAATGCATAAGTGAATCGTATTTTATACTTTAGTATATATACTTACTTACCTGTACTACCATATGCTACTAATTTACTTTAATATTGTGAACAAAATTCGATAGTGGATTGGGCGAAGATGGATTATCGTAGCCGAGAGTAATACAAAACGAGTGTTGTTACCGGATATAGTTATTATAGACTTACATTAATACTAACGTATAGACGACCTGACACGTTGCTAATGTGATACTTATCTTGATTTATGAATGTGTGCGTTAGGTCATTTAATATTCAAAATAAGAAGGAGCTAATTCCAAGCGTGACTTGTCAATCAAAGTCAATAACAGTAAGTTCAGGGGCTTCCATTAATTACGTCATGTATTTCTGAGACCTTGTCAACCCCCCTCCCCCTTGGTGAGATATTCCTCAACTCCCTCCCCCACCCCTAATCACGCGAGACTCTTCAAAATTTATGTTTTGGCTAGCCAGCTGGACAGCCGTCCAAGAATGTGAGATTGGAAAGATTTAGCTTGATCCCCCAGAACACCTTACATAATTAACGGACGCCCCTTACAGTAACAATAGTTTCATTTTCTATCTTTGTTGTATGTCTGTTACAGATGTTCTTCTTTCTCGCACGCTGTGTTTGTCTATACGATAGTATATTGTACGTCTACGGATATAACTGATGTTTTACAATAGTTGTCAAACATGTTAAAATTTTCCATGTTATGTTAAGTAGGTTAAGTTATCTAAATAAATGAGTGGAACTGGTAGATGTTATTATAAGATCATAGTGTGTGTGAATGTAAAATTTAACGTTATGATTTCACGGAATAATAAAAATTTTGGGCTTGAAAATGTTTTTGATTTTAATAATTTATTAACTATAATAGTATGTTTGCTATCGACAACTTAGAAATAATCTTAGAAACATCTTGGAAGACACAAGACACACTTGTGGTCACTGAGTTGTTGCGGGTAATTTTCGAAAAGACTGGAGTGATTTTAACCTCCATGTCGCAGTTTGGTTGTTTTCCTTTATGGAGAATAAGAACAAACGGACGTGCAGGATACGACATGGTTACCTTAAAAAAAAGCGCGCACACCTTTCTTAAAGACCGGCATTGTTGCAAGAGATTTTGGGCGGCAGATCACCAGGTGACCCGTTCGCTCCTTTGTCTTCCTATTCCATTAAAAAAACATTACTGCATTTCAAACTACGCAATTATATAAGGCACAATTTTGGCCACACATCAACTCATGTATACATACAACACACTGGGAGTAAAGAAGTACCCATTTGTTATCGTCTGAGAACACCGTGCAAAGAAGTACAGTTCAAATGTTGGTGGTACAGTTTTAGAATACTGCGTGGTAGAATATTCCTTGAAAAGCATACTGAGAAGGATCGCCATACATTTAGATGGAGCCGTGGTTTTTGGCTTATGGTGCGAGAGCTAAATTCGGTGTCAGGGTCATACAGTTCTTTGGAAAACCCCTACTAGTGCTCGAGCTGTACATATAGCTCTGATTGTGAAGAAATAAGAAGTGTCTCGCTCTTGATGACGCCCAGTTTCTTCGAAACTAATTAATCATTATTTTTACGCTGTTCCGCAACTTTCTTAAGACAAGACTAAATAGAGGAAACAACTTTTTTTTAGCAATATTCGAGAGACTTGCATGACTCATGTACATGGCAACGCCAGTACTATCATTTGCAAACAATGCATGATCTTTAATGTGATTGAATAATGAAACTTCTTGTTCGTTGTCTCGTCAATAAAACATAATATATTCTATAATTCCACTCTAATCACAACTATAACACAGTGACACCAAAAATATATATATTACTAGTGTAGTCTGGTAACAAGCATATCCACCACCTTCGACTGCTCCCAGAGAACTCTGCTAAGCTGAGGGCATGTAAACGTTGCTACCATACACTCCAAACATCTTATACTACCAACTCAATAATGCAAATTCATAATAAAGTGACGTTACTAAGACTTGCACATGATTATAATATAGTATTAGAATTACTAAAAATATACTAAATATAATTTATTTATTTATTTATTTATTGAAAAGACCAACAGCATAAATATTACAAATTAGTCTTAAAAATTAGTGTACATATAAAAGCCAATTACAGGTCTCTCTATATAAACAAAAATCAACTAATGAGTTTTCAACTTAAATAACTTTAACTTATAAACAAAAAAAAATCGACTTAAATGAATTTCAACTTAATTTACTTTAACATAATAATATGTATAGTTTAAACATTAAAAGAATAATATTATGCGTATGAATGCGAATTTAATATTTATATCTATTATTATATTATGTTATAATCGATTATAGTGTTTATTTTATGTTTGGATGTGTATGTGTGCGTGTAGTTTGTGTTTGTGTATATGTGCGTGTGTTAATGTACCTATTTGTTCGTTTTATATTGCTCCAGTAACATTTTTTGTATCTAGTGTATTCATTAATATTTTAATAATTTCTGTTTTGAAGCTATTTTTACTGCGATTATGAATGTCGACATTCGAAAAAACTTCGTTGTAATGCTTACAAATTCTGTTAATGGGAGAATTTTTACCATAGTTCGTAGTGTAAAATGATAATGAAAAAAGAGGCGTATTTCTCGTTCGTTTTAGTGGTACATTGAAGTTAATACTAGCAAGTAATGTTGGGGAGTCCAGAAGATTAGTTATTATATTAAATAAGAACATTGTATCTAATAACGTTCGTCTGTCTACTAGTGAAATTATATTATGATGCATGCAGCCATCTTTGTAGTTGGAAAAAATTTTATGACGAAAGTTAAGGTGCCTTATAAATTTAGCATCTTTTCAAATATAATTTAGAATCTTTTCAAGTTTTTCAATATATGTTATATAATGGGGCGACCAGATACAACTTGCGTACTCTAAGACACTACGCACGTATGCATAGTAAACAGATTTAATACATGCAAGGTCATTAAAAGGTTTGCAGGTACGTATCACAAAACCTAAGCTCTTGAACGCTTTATTCGCAACGTAATCAATATGCTCAGACATAGTTAGCTTGCTGTCAAAAATAACACCTAAATCCCTAACAATACCTACTTTATTAATAGGAATTCCATTTAGCGAGTATGTAAATTGTATCTTATTAACCTTACGACTAAACGATATCTGTTGACATTTAGGTGCATTAACTGAAATAAAATTGTTTTTATAATACTCAGATAGATTATTAAGAGTAATTTGTAATTCAATGCAGTCATTATGATTGTGTACTTTGTAAAATATTTTTTTATCATCTGCGTATAAAAGATGGTTGCATTGTTTAAAATATCTGTATATATCATAAATATATGCGTTGTAAAGCAATGGTCCCAGGTGAGATCCCTGTGGAATACCTGATGGAATTTTCACAAAATCCGATCTGTACCCACCTACTATCACTGCCTGAGATCGATTAGACAGGTATGATTTAATCCATCTTAACAGATCCCCATGTATACCTAGACTTTCTAATTTGGCTAGCAAGATGACGTGGTCTACGCGATCGAAGGCTTTTTCGAAATCAGTGTAAACCACATCAACTTGACCACCATTTTCCATATTTTTAAGGACAAACTGTATAAATTCAGCTAAGTTCGTCAGGGTTGACTTATGATTAAGAAAACCGTGCTGTGAATGACATACTCCATTCATAACTGTGGAATAAATTTGATCGTAGACAAGTTTTTCAAATATTTTACTAAATGTATTAAGCATTGAGATAGGTCTATAATTATCAATTTTGGATTTCGAATTTTTTTTATGAATAGGTATGACATTAGCCTCTTTCCATTTAGATGGAAATATGCCCTCTGATAAAGATCTGTTATAAATATATTTGAGAGGTTTAACTAACGCTCTGGCACAATTATGAATAAAGATAGGAGGTATATTATCGGGTCCGATGGATTTATTAATATTAATCGTTTTGAGTAATCGTAATAATTTATTTTTACAGACGCCAGCCTTACCAATTGCATATGCGTCATTACATTTGGGTAATTGAAGACTGTCAAGGTTATAGTTTGAGGCGGGTTCGACAAAAACACTTTTAAAAAAAGTATTAAAACCATTACATATATCCGGGCCGTTGTTAAAGACTTGGGTGTTCAATGATAATGTCTTCGGGTAATTAGATTTTCGTCTCATGAGTTTCACGTAACGCCACATGTTTTTAGGACAAGTTTTAATATCTTTTTGAATTTTAGTTATAAATTTGTTATAAAGTTCACATTCTAAATTTTTCGATCTAGCTCGAAGTAAAGAAAACTCAATATAGTCTAGTGGATTGTTAAATCTTTTCCATTTAGCATGCATTTTAGATTTTTCTCTGATAATTTTATTGAGTGTATTATTGTACCAAATGGGATAGTGATTGTTCTTATTTATTTTATATTTAGGTACCATCAGGCTGATGCATGTATAAATTTCATCATAAAAACATTTTAATGCGCAATCTACCGTGTCACATGATTCAAAAAGATTATACCAAGTAAGATTGTTTAGGTAATCTATAATTTTATCATAACTACATTTTTTAAAATTATACTTCTCTATTGAATTTTCTTCCATGAAATTAAGTGATATATTTGAAGCATCAATTATTAGACATGGATGCGCTGAATCCTCACTGACTAATGAGATCAACGAACGAGTGGTGGAGGCAGAAAAGTTACTAAATACAAGATCTAAATTATTATTATATGAATTTTTAATAAAGTTTCCTTGTTCTAAACCTAATAAATTAAATTCATCGAGTAATAATTGCCCTGCATTTTGAATTTCTACAGAACCCTTCTTAGTAAAAATTGGCCCTAGACAGTTATCCCAATTAATATACGGCAAGTTGAAATCACCTACAATCAAAAAATTATCATTTTTATGTGAATTCATGACATATGTGATACTGGAAGTAACATTTTCTAAAGTATGAGGTAAGTTATTATTAGGTGGCGCATATATTACTGCGATATGTAAGTTCGCACCAACTGAAGTATTGAATGAACTAGCCGGAATAGTAACCCATATCATTTCGGTTGGTTGCACTACATTGTTGTTAGTCAAAAGAAATGCCCCTAGCTCACTGCGTACAACCCACATTCTCCTGCAACACCAGTTGTCCACCAGGAAGCAGGAGCGTTGCCAGCTTTTTAAAAAAGTGTACGCGGTTTTTTTTGTAGGTACCCATGTCGTACCGCACATCGCAAGGAAACTCATTCGTAAGAATATAATTCAGCACGTCTTCAATTGACCTACCTAAAGTACCCGTCACGAGAAGCTATAAATTATGTAAACAAACATCTTTTACTAAGTAAACATTTTATACTGCGAGATAATAATAAATTTACCATATTCAATCGACATGAAATATAGAAGGGTTATATGAAAGTAACAACCTATTTAATTTAGTCGGATCATATTTTAACGACGCAAAGCGCTATCGTTTGTGTTTCTTGGTACCGGAACGCGTCCGTCGCAGGGATTGTAAACTATCGGGACGCCATTTGAAATAAACGCGTCATTCGAGTTTCGAATGCGTACGAGTTTGTTTCAATGCTTTGCATATATCGCGGATCTGGTTGTTATTGTTCATTTTGTTATTGTTTCGTTATCACTTTTTAATTGTTGTTTCTTTAATTGTTGCGTTAATTTTATTTGTTATTACGTATAATGGAGCCAGTAGCCAGTACATCTAAGGAAATAAATTCGCCACGAAAAAAACGTCTAAAGGTGCGTAATACAATTTATCTAAAATATACAATAAGTAAAAAGAAAGAGTTGTTTGTTCAAACGCGCTAATCTTTGGAAACTTAAGGGTAATATTAGAAGTAGGTTTTAAATTGTGAAGTAATTGGTTAGGTTAATTGGTATACCTGGAGATATAGCTTGAGCTTCGTGTGACAAGTGACTACAGGTGATTTTTACTGGTGACGAGCTTTACGGCTGATGAGAGAAATATGGTGATCAACGTATATAAGTACGTGAAAGAAAATTGGCCATCGAATGAATATCCCTACAAAACCGAAATAAATAAAAAAACAGCATCGATTTTGGGAATTGGAATAGCATCTGTGTATAATATATTAAAAGAATATAAATCAGAAGAGGGAATAAAATCACCTATCAAGTCTAAAGACAGGCCTAAATTTTATCAGAATTTTAGACGATTTTGATAAATCCGTAATTAGGAAAAAAATTCACAGTGTCTTTTTAAATGGCCAATTACCAACAATTCCCAAGTTCTTCAGGCAGTCAATGACGATGAAGATTTGCCAAATTTTAGCGAAACAACTCTCAGGCAAAGGCGAAGCAACACTCTGCAAATCTATTTGCAAAATATAATCCACGCGCCGCCGACCTTGAGACATTAGTTCTTAAGGGCTATCACAAGTGTGTATTAATAATAATATACTTCAACTCTTTTACTGCGCAAGACGCTAATTAACAAATGTTTAATTGTTTTTACAGGACATACCGTAAATAAAACTTGGGTACACAAACAAGTTAAAAGTAAGAAGCAGGCTTTCCTAGAAGGACTTAGCATTGGTGCACGTAACCCAACGTCAAAAGGTAAACGATTAATACTTACCCATATCGGCAATGAGAACGGTTTTGTAGAGGGCGGTGAAAATATATTTGAATGCAAGAAGACGGGAGATTACCATTAATCAATGGATGGAACACATTTTGAACAATGGTTTGAAAACGTTCTCCCAAAACTTGGAGAAAATGCAGTAGTGGTAATGGACAATGCACCATACCACTCAAGGCGTCTTGAAAGAATTCCTACTACTGCCTGGAAAAAAAATGATATACAAAATTGGCTTGTAAGTAAGAACATTTCTTACGACGACAATGAAATTAAGACTGAATTACTGCTAAAAGTAAAAAATGTTAAAGACAATTTTAAAACATATGTAGTGGACGAGCTCGCAAAAAAATTAAAGGTGGAAATATTGAGACTCCCGCCATATCATTGTGAGCTTAATCCAATTGAGCTAATTTGGGCCAACGTAAAAGGATATGTTGCTCGCAAAAATACAAATTTTAAATTTGACGAGGTAAAACAATTATTACAAGAGGGACTGCAGCAGATTACTTCGGAAAATTGGAAGCGTTGTGTGGAGCATGTTATCAAGGAAGATGATAATTTTTATTCCAAAATCGATGAGATGATTGATAAAACTGTAGACAGCTTCGTGATACATGTCACTGATTCTGACACAGAAATGGAAACATCTGAATCTGACGAATAATTATTCTTAAATAATATATGTTAATTGACATTTGTTACTTAATAATTTATTAAATCTTAAACAAATTCATTTTTTTTGTTGGTCCAAATGTTGTGAACTCCTGAACACTTGTTTACAAAATTTATAGCTTTTCATGACGGTTACTTTTGATACCTATTGTCACGAGATTTGAAAGTAATACAAATGGAACAACCCTTTATTAGTGTTCACTTCCACGAATTTGCATTACGTCGGTCTGCTGCTGTTCCATTGCAGATGGCGGCGTTCCAACGCGGCACTATTCTACTCGCGGAGCTTTGGTGGGTTAACTCATCTGCCATGTCATTTCCGCATGAGTTGCTGTGACCTGGCTATCGGGAATCAATGAAGTGACACGTGAGTATTCTCCGCGAAATTTGACACATTTTTCCATACGATGGAACCAATCATTCCATTCGGAAGTTGGGGTCTCCAAAATGGCCGTTTTGTAGGCGTCCACAGCTTCTTCAGGTGATGAAAATCTCTGACCACGCAATTTATTCTTTATTTAAGGGAAAGTATAGAAATCATTAGGGCTTAGGTAGGGGCTGTATGGCGGACGGTCTAATAATTCCATGTTTTCTTGCTCTAAAAACTCTTTTGTTCTGTGCGCGGTGTGAGAACTCGCATTGTCGTGATAGAGGGTGATGCGGCGGTTGCAGTTCTCTTTACGGAGTTCAGAAACGACCTGTGGCAAACAAATGCTAGCACACCATTCTGCATTAACCGTTCTTTGTCCCTCAAAAGGAATAGTCGCAACATGGCCGGTTTTGGAGACAAACGTGGCCACCATTTTTTTTGCAACACTCCGTGAACGAACAATTTTTGTTGGTCTTAACTCATTTTCGAACACCCAAACTCGTGACTGGTTTTTTGTTTCGGGTTCGTACGCGACTCAAGCCACCCAGAACCTTCGAGTTCATTTTAAGAAGCAACATAAAGATAACAATATAACAAGACCTTATAGACATAAAGGTCAGACAGAGGAAGCAGTTATATCAACAGCCTGGACTTCGAAGAACGAATTTATTAAACAATGAACTCATAAAAAGAACATTATGAAGGAATGTCACAATGAACTCATTAATGGAACACAATGAAGTAATATTGGGTATTGGTATTCAACAACATCCTACACAACGGTAACCCTCTTCCCGCGCTGCAGTACCGCACCACAGTATATATACAGAAGCATTGGCAAGGAGCATCATTCACATTACCATAGCTTAAGTAATACATTTGTTCAAGTAAGATAAGAATTTTGTAATTATTAAATAAAGTATTTTTTTTAAATATCTTAAAATCAGATATTTTGACTGGCGCCCAACGTGGGGCCCAGCAACGTTGGAGTTTACCGACATAATAACGCAATCATAAGTTATTCCGTTCGTCATTCAGTAAATTTTCACGGAGTCTTTTAAGACAGGGAGCTGGGAACTACAGAAATAAATAAGTCAAAAGAAGAATGCTGAAAACATCGGTCGTCATCAACATATTGTGAGTACCGAGTAGCATTATCCTTAATCAAAATTCCATTTATCCTGAAATCCCCAACTTTTATATTTAAATCTAAGTTAGAAGGTGATGTGAATCACCCTCCTTCTAATAGCGAGGGCACTTTAAGTTCAACTCATAATTTGTCAAACGATCGTAGAGACCCTAGTAGCCAACAAGTCTTCATAGCAAAGACAAATAACGCAACAAGTCTTATTGGTTTCGTCCCATCGTATAATGGAGACGCTTTTACTTTATATAACTATATAAATTGCGCAAAGCAATGGTTAATTATCGCAGGAGGTGATAAACCTGAAAATGTAATGTTATTATTAAGCAAATTAGAAGGCAAAGCTGCTATAAGTATAAGCATGATAGATCATGGTTTTAAATTTTCAAATGTTGAACTAGCACTTAAACAAGAATGCGGAGACAACCGTGAATTTAATACCTTATTAATAGAACTAGCTAATGTTAAGAGAAAAGAATCATATAAAGACCTTATATTCGAAATAAAACAAAAACTCTTTTTTATAAAAAGTAAATTGATGGACAAATATAACGAGCAAACTATAGTAGAAGAAGTGATGAATCCATACATAAATACGGCACAAAATACATTACGCAATAGCCTACCATATAACGACCAAATTTATATTTCCAATTGTAGTTTTAACGAAACGGCGACGAAAATATTACAACTAGAAGCTGAAGGGAGGTTTGATAATATTAAACAAAAATTTTCAAATATACTTCCACCGCTGCGTATTACTAATAACAATTCATATCCACAAATTGTTAAGCCAATGTATCCACAAAACTAACAAAATCACAAACATACCTATCCGCCGACACAAAAATCAATAAATCAAAGGTTACAAACAATCAGACCAAACACGCAACAATATTATCGACAACAATATCCAAATCAGAATAATGTTTTTCGATCACAACCTCAATATTTTAAACAATTTCAAAGTCAAAAACCTATTCAAAAATTAGTAAATGAAACAGAGGATGTCTCTATGAGAACAGCCCCTCAATTAAGGCCTGGACAGATTAATTTAGGCAGAGGAATGATAGCTGAAGAAGTGTTTCACCATGAGGATGAAACAGAATTAAACGACGAACAATATTTTCAATACCCACATGAATATAGTCAATATTGTGAAGAAAACGAAATTGAAAATGAAACCCAAATAAATTTTCAAGAGCTACCCAAGCAAGAAAAAGAGTCATAGAGTTTAATCATGTTAAGTCGTATTTACCTTATTTTGAAACAGAAGATCCTAAATTAAAAATTCTAATAGATACGGTAAGCCAAAGATCATTTATTAGTACAAAAGCCACTCAATATTTTTCAGAATATTATAAACCTGAAAAATTTACAGTTAGAACGTCACACGGAACAACACACCATGACGGTTTAGTAGAAACCCCATATTGGACAAAATATTTTGGACCTGGAAATACTCCTATGAAATTTTATATTTACAATTTTAGTAACACATATGACATTTTAATGGGTACCGATATGATTAAACAAATAGAAGCAAAAATTGATTTAAAAGAGCGAAAGTTGCTGTTACCAAATAACGAAATCTTAATATATCACATGACAGATGAGGACTCTCTTAATATTAAAGATCTATGTGAAATTTACAGAGACCTTTTCACAGAAGATGTTACCAATAGTGCGACTACGTCTATAAAACATAAAATAAATTTAGTTGACGAAGAACCTATTTACCAAAGACCCTTCAGGTTACCACAAATACAGCAAGAAGAAGTTAATAAACAAATTAATAAATTATTAAATGAAAATATAATTCGACCTTCGGAATCCCCTTGGTCTTCCCCAGTTCATATTGTTCCAAAAAAGATGGATCAATCAGGTATTAAGAAATGGCGTATGGTTATTGATTATCGTAGTTTAAACGAACGAACCAAGTCAGATAAATTTCCCTTACCAAATATTGAAGAATTATTTTCTAAATTACAAGGTAATAATTATTTTAGTACTATAGACCTTACTTCCGGATACCATCAAATTTTAATGGATAATAACTCCATAGAAAGAACAGCATTCAGCACACCTAACGGTCATTATGAATTCTTAAGAATGCCTTTCGGTTTAAAGAACGCTCCCGCAACTTTCCAACGCATGATGAACAACGTGTTAAAAAACTGAAATTTCCCGAAATATATGTTTAGTATATTTAGATCATATAATTATCTATTCAAAATCTAAGCAAGAACACATAAATAAATGCCAACAAGTTTTTGAAGCGTTACGAAGAGCTAATCTAAAACTAAATAAAAATAAATGTATATTTTTAACCGAAGAAATAGAATTTCTTGGTCATGTTTTAAATAAAGACGGTTTAAAACCTAACCAATCAAAACTGGAAGCTATTCAAAAATTTCCTATCCCTAAAACATTAAAAGAAATAAGAGGTTTCTTAGGATTAATTGGTTATTATAGAAAATTTGTACCAAACTTAAGTAAAATTGTAATACCACTCACAGAAGCGACTAAAAAGAATGCAACCATAGACATTAAAAATAAAAGATATATAGAAGCGTTTGAGACATGCAAACATTTATTAAGTAACGCCCCAATATTAGCATTTCCCGATTTTAATAAAACATTCGTAGTCACTACTGATGCCTCAGATATAGCATTAGGTGCAATAATAAGTAAGGAAAATCATCCTATAATAGCTTATGCATCTAGAACATTGAGTGACACTGAACAGAAATATAATACTACAGAAAACGAATTATTAGGTATCTTATGGGCATTGACTCAGTTCAGACCATACATCTACGGTAGAAAATTTATATTAAGAACTGATCACAAAGCATTAATATGGTTATCAAAATTAAAAGAGCCAAATCAAAGACTTACTAGATGAAAACTAAAACTACAAGATTACGATTATAAAATAGAACACGTAAAGGGTAAAGAAAACCATGTGGCTGATGCCTTGAGTAGAATTCAACTGCATCATACAAGTTGTGACTCAATACAAGCTCAATGTGGTGAGGACATGTCATTGGATAGCATTCCAACAAGTGACAACATGACACCTATAAACACAGGAAGCAATTCTTGGATGTCGAACAATGCCTCATTGTGTAGCACAGTACACTCTTGTCAACAAGACAACGATCAAGGTATACCCATCATAAACAGTTATCCACCCAAACGACTAAGACGTGTAGTTTTCGAGTAAGCTCCTTATAAGAACGCGAAGTACGAAAAAGGTATGTGGTATTTTTATATTCCACCTATTGATCAAGAAGATTCCATTAGAGAATATATGTTAGAATATTTAAATAAAGAAAAATATGCTTTTATTATACCAAATGATGAGTTATATTGTAAAATTTCGGAAGTTTATAGAAAATATTTTGATCAGACTAAGTTTAAACCTGTTAGATATACAAAAACGTTAGTTGAAATAGATAATAGGGAAGAGCAAATAAAATTAATAAAAGAATATCATTTGTTAGATAATAGGCACGCCGGAATTGAAAGCTTTTATAAGCAGTTAAGAGATAAATACTATTGGGAAAACATGCGAAAGCAAATTAAAAAATACATAGTTAATTGTGAAACTTGTAAAAAGGAAAAATATAACAGACACCCTCATAATACATTATCAACGGAAACAGAGACACCTTACGAACCTATGGACGTATGGCACATTGATTTCATGTCTTTAGAAAGACAATGGTACTTAACTATTATAGATAAATTTTCTAAATACGCTATAGTCAAACCAACTGAAAAAAGTAGTCTATGATAACTTATGTGAAATCTTTGCTTTAATAGGAGCACCAAATAAAATCGTTCATGATGGAGAACAATCCTTTTGTAGTGAAAGTATTCAAGAACTTTTTAAAACCTATAATATAAGAAATCGTACGGCTTCACCTCAACATCACAAATCAAATTCAGATGTAGAACGTTTGCATAATACTATACAAGAATTATATCGTCTTCAAAGAGACTCAGAATTGGACCAAAATCAAAAGATTAGTTTTATTACCCATTCATATAATAATACAATGCATACCGCCATAAATATGACGCCTTTTGAGGTACATTTTGGTAGGCAACCTAAGTTGCGTAGTTTTGATAATTTAAGAGTAGCTATACAAAGATACACAGCGCAACATCGCGATTTTGTAAGAGATTTAAATAAGAATGTTCATGATATATTAAAAAAACAAAAGGAGACTAGAAACAATAGGATAAATAAACAGATAAAGCATCCTAAAACATTTAATATAGGTGATACAGCTTATTTAAAGAATAGTATGGCAGAACGACATAAAACTAAACCAAGATTTTTGAGTCCATACCAAATTGTCAGTATAGAACCGCATAATAAATATAAATTAAACAATGGCAGAATATATCATGTAGAAGAACTCATAATTGTTTCAGAATCATCTGTGTCATTGGATTCAAGTTCAGAAAATTAACACCAACCGAAATCTTAATATTAGTAGAACTAAAGCCTACTCGTATAATAGAAGGAGGATGGACAATTATTCATAAATTAGATATTAAACCTATAAAGTATAGTTTAGATAGTATACAGAGTTCAACAAAATATGCTGTTGCTAGATTAAAGTCTGAAGATTATAAACATATATATCAAAGAATAAATATTATTTTAGAACATGTAAAGGAAATATGTAAGCATTTAAATATTCAAAGTAAGAACCGTGTAAAGAGAGGTCTTGTAAATGGATTAGGATCAGTTATTAAATCAATTACTGGAAATTTAGATCAAAATTATTTAGATAATGTACAGAAAGATCTGGAAACTTTAAGAGTAGCTTATAATAAGCAAATATCTATAACAGATGAAAGTTTAGAAGAATATAATAAACAGATTGCAAACATAACAAAAATACAAAAATAAATTAATAGTCAGTTTCTTGGTGTATTTAATAATAAAATTCAACAAAATGTCGCTATAGCTTTATTGTTACAAGCGCAAACATTACAAGATGTGGCTGAAAGGTTAACAACAGCCATTACTTTTGCTGAGCATAAAATGTATCACTATAGTATACTCCAATCCCATATCTTAGAAGAAACATTACTTAATATTCCTAAGGAAGTAGTTATTTCAAATAATATTAATGATATAGAGCCAATTATAACAGTTGATAGTAAGATAATAAATGAAGTAGTGTATTTTATAATAAATATACCTTTAGTTAAAAGAAAAGTTTATAAGGCACGAAAAATTGTACCTATTATCCATAACAACTTCTCCTGTTCCTATCCTATAATGCGAAAATAACCATCATCATAATTATTGTTGTAGTTGTTAAATTCTTCAGATCCAAGGTTTGTTCAAAACCATGGACTTCAAATTTGGAGGGGGATAGTCAAGCCACCCAGAACCTTCGAGTTCATTTTAAGAAGCAACATAAAGACAACAATATAACAAGACCTTATAGACATAAAGGTCAGACAGAGGAAGCAGTTATATCAACAGCCTGGACTTCGAAGAACGAATTTATTAAACAATGAACTCATAAAAAGAACATTATGAAGGAATGTCACAATGAACTCATTAATGGAACACAATGAAGTAATATTGGGTATTGGTATTCAACAACATCCTACACAACGGTAACCCTCTTCCCGCGCTGCAGTACCGCACCACAGTATATATACAGAAGCATTGGCAAGGAGCATCATTCACATTACCATAGCTTAAGTAATACATTTGTTCAAGTAAGATAAGAATTTTGTAATTATTAAATAAAGTATTTTTTTTAAATATCTTAAAATAAGATATTTTGACTCGCGTATATCCAGGATTCGTCACCTGATACGATGTTGTATACAGCATTTGAGGATCCTGCGTGGAATCTTTCGAGAGTTCTGACGCACCAAGTAACGCGAGCCGCTTTTTGCTCTTCACAGAGCAAATGCGGTATCCATCGGGAAAAGAAACTTTTTTAGACATAATTGTTCATGCAAGATTATTTGTATTTGACTCATGCCAATGTCTAAAGTTGCCTGAATTTCGCGGTATGTCACATGTCGATCTTCCTCAATCAGCTTACGCACAGCATCAACGTTTTCTTTGGTGACTGCAGTTTTTGGACTACCTTGACGGGGATCATCACTGAGCTTGACACGTCCACGTTGAAATTCAGCAAATCTACGATTTATTGTGGTTTTGGATGGGGCTTCATCACCAAATGCAGAAATCATCCGGTCAACACACTGTTTTTGTGTTAAGCCACTTCGAAAGTTATAATAAATCATCACTCTAGAATTTTCTCGAGCCAATTCCATTTTCTCAACGACTAAACAAGTTTGACAAGACCGTGAATCTGTTTTTAAACAAATAAATGATATTCGATTTTTAAAACCAAGGAGTTTTCAATTAAAAAGATTTTAATATGACAGGAACAGTGGAAATATTCCATTCCCGATACTTTTAGTGCAGCCTATGTAGCCATAGGTACCTAAGGCATCGGCGCCTTTGTCTGTAGTCAATCAGTAGCTTCCAAGCACTTTCGTATTTTTATTTGGGGGCACCGTAGCTAGTGACAGTACTGGGCTAATCGTCTCAAAGTGACGACCGCAATCGCAGTGCTACTCACATTTTGGTATTAATCAAGAAACCTGTGCCGAACTGCACTGTAATGGGTAGACACAAACCATCATATTAAATCAAAATCACTTTTTCCAAGTAGGTCATGGATTTTTTTTCTTTTTTCATTTTCCACCACTTCAGAAGGAGTGGCAAGAAACTCATTGCCACTCTTATAAATCAACATTAACATTTTCATCATTTTACAAATAATTTCAATTACAATATATGCAAAGTGATGCAACAAAAAAACTCAAACACCAAAATCAATACCAAAGTAAAAAACTAACGGATAAAATACCCCCCAGGCATGAGGCAAAAAAAGTGTGTGCGTGTAATCTTTACGAGCGATTGAAGTAAAACTAAATAATAATTAACTTTACTAATAATTAACAGATACGTAAATATATTATAATTATATACTTTAATTAAGCCGTATTACCAACTAAGCACTCACGTACCTATTACTGTAGGTACATTGTTAATTTTTTTTCTTTTTTTTTCTCGGAAACGCTGACGATATAACTTCATCTTTTGAGCAAAGTTGGCATTTCATTCTCTAGCTAGAATAAAAAAATATAATTATATTATTTTAACGAGTGAGATTTTATTTATTTTATAAATAATTATATAGAGTTATATTGATATTATTCATTAAAAAATAAACACTTTTCACAAGTAAAGTCATTATCAGGTTCTTGATTTTCTCTTTTATTCTTATTTATTGATGAAACAGTAAAATGTTCCAGGGATTTCGCAATTTCATTTTACTGATTATTATTTTCATTTTATATTATATTCATAATTCATTTAAACCACTTGCACGTTTTAAAATTTTCACTCATTAAATAAAATATTAAAATAAGAAATTGGAGGTTAGATTACTAAGTACCGCATGACGTTGTTATTGAATATTAATGAATATGGCTGTATGGGCTCGAACCCTTTGCCTGTCCGAATAATGGACGAAGAAACCAAAAACCGGATAGCAAAGAAACGTGATTCCGTTGTATTGTCGTCCAGTTACCTCGTAATCACGTCTAAAATAAAATTACTTCAATAAATGTAAATTAACAAATAAAAACACAAGAGCTATTGAGTACAGTATATAGCTCTCTTGATACTTTACTCATAAAAAAATCTTTGTGATATCAAGTCTAAATACATACAAGTCAAATGATGCATGAATTTTTTTTTTTTTTTTTTGAGAGGAGGAAATACTGTTACGTATTTACGCCCCGGAAGCGGGGCGTAATATGTCGGACTCGAGTGTCCGCGTAAGCGGACACCCCATACCGACTAAAACCTCCTCTGTGCTGTTAGCAGCTCTGGCTTTCACAGCGAAGTAGGACGTGGGCCGTGGAGGCCGCAAAGACTACGCAACAACAGTCGCGGGGCGTCTCCTGAGGAGACTCGAACCTCAGACCGGCTGTGTGCTTGTGGGAAGGAGAGAGAATGAAAATGAAGATGAAATGAAGATGAAAGATGAAAAGGTGATAAGAGCACACTCGCCGGCGAGTGTGGTGATGTTTTGTGTAATGTATGTAAGTGTGTATGTATGTGTTTATGATTGCATGTATGTGTGTTTGTATGTATGTACGTAGTGTAAATGTTTGTGTGCATGTATGTTTGTGTTTGTGTCTGTTTGTGGAGTGTGTTTGTGATTGTGTAAGTGGTGTATGTCAGTCCGTCAGTCAGTCCGTGTGTGAGTGAGTGTAGTGAAGCGATTACAGGACGAGGACTAACGTCTCGTCGGGTATCAAAAGAATGTGTGGTGTATCTAGGGTGCGGGCCGCTGGCCATCGTCAGAGTGACGATTTCCAGTGGTTTGCGGTGGTTGACCGCGCCTACGTCTGCGAAGGCGGTGTGTGCGTGTCTGTGTCGGTGTTTGTGTGGGTGTCGCGTTCGCGATGGTGATGTCGTCGTCCGGGTCTACCGTTACGTGTCTGGGACGTCTTATTGGGTTGAGACTATGGTGAAGGGGGGTGTACCCGCATGCCTTCCTAACCAAGATGTTGGGATGGTTAGGCGCCTTGTCAAAGAAGCGTCGCGAGATCTCTTTAAAGTGTTGAGCTATTGACGGAAGCTCTAGGTCGCGGTGAAGGTCAACGTTTCGGATGAACCACGGGGCTCCGGTTGCCATGCGCGTGAATTTATTTTGAACTACTTGCAAACGACGTAAGTAACTCGGTCGGGTGTGCGCGAAAACGACGCTTGCGTATGACAGTATGGGCCGTACGATGGTTTTGTACAGCGTCACTTTGTGTTTGAGCGGAAGTTTGCTTCGCCCACACACATGTGGATAAAGGCGACTGAGGACAAATCGGGCTCTATTGCATACCGTATCGATATGTTTCTTGAAGTTCATATTGCTGTTGAACGTGACTCCTAAGTATTTGTAATCCTTCACCCACGGTATGGGTGTTTCATACAGTTTAATAACGTCGGTCGGTTGTTTTTTAGCGCGGATGCTATTTGCGTTACCGAAGAGTACCGCTGCACTCTTGGTGGGGTTCACTTCAATCCGCCATTTTCTGAACCAGTTGCCTAGTTCATCGACGGCGGCTTGAAGCACTTTAATGTTCTTGCTCAAGGTTGAGCGGTTGGAGCCGAAGTAGAGTGCCGTGTCGTCAGCGTACTGAGCGAGCTGGACACTCGGAAACTTGGGAATGTCGCTCGTGAAGAGCGAGAAAAGAGTGGGAGAGAGGACCGAGCCCTGTGGCACGCCAGACCTGATGGGTCTGGGTGAGGATAGGGTGCCCTCTACTCGATATCGGAAGGAGCGATCGGTAAGGTAGGCTCGAATGATGCGCACGAGCCTGTCTGGCACTCCCAGTTGATACAGCTTGAATACTAAGCCGTTGTGCCATACCTTGTCGAAGGCCTTCGCGACATCGAAAAACACGGCTGCCGTGGTAGCGTGAAATTGACGCCGTATGAGAATGTACTCGGTGAGTCGGTGAGCCTGCTGGGGACACGAGTGAGCGGTTCTGAATCCGAACTGTATGTCGGGTATCAGGTTAAGCTCCGCGATGTAATGATTAAGACGCGCGAGAATTAATCTTTCGTAAAGTTTCCCGATCGAGTTAATTAAACTAATAGGCCTATAGCTACTCGGATTAGCTTTTGGTTTATTGGGTTTTGGGATACCGATAACAATGGAATCCTTCCATTGTTCGGGGAACGCGCTATTAGACAATAGAATATTAAAAATGGTAACCAATAAAGTAATAAGAGTCGAGGGTAGGATTTTAAGAACCCTATTGTTTATAGTGTCGGGCCCCGGGGCCTTCTTGGAGTGAAGCTCCTTAATGATTAGTTTCACCTCTTCGTAAGAGGTGGGTTTTATTACGTCGCCTGAAGGGCTCAGAGCGGAGCGACGTTCAACTTCACGATCAACTTCGTCAACGTGTGTCGGGTCGGCTGCTGCATTTGGAGAGCACTGACTCTCGAGACTATCGGCGAGGCATTCAGCCTTCTCATCGTCATCGAGCGCCGGCTGCAGTCCCGGTCTGTCCAAAGGAGGCATGACAGTGGGCGGCTCCTGTTTGAACGCGCGAGGCAGCTTCCAGAAAGCCACATGTGATGGCTTAAGGTTGCCGAGCAAGCGGTCCCAACGTTCGCCGCGGAGTTCCGCGATACGTTCCCGTACCACCCGCTGTAGGTAGCGGAGGTGGCGCCTATTCTCGACCGACGGATACCTGTCGTAAAGTCTAGTGGCTCTGTGCTTCTGTGTGAGTAAGTTCCTGACCTCTGGAGGCAGGTTTAGGCGATGCGGTTGCATCGTCGGAACCTGCCTGGAGCAGGCCTTGATCCTACTCTGTATGTGTGACGTCACATGAGAGATAGCACTGTGAGCCGTGTCGACCGAGTCGATGACGTCCGGTATACGGTCAAGGTCGTCGGACTTGATAGACTCGAGATCCTTTTCCAGCCGTTGCCAGTCGATCACTGTTTTCGTCGGTGGTTGAAAGTTAACCGGTGGGCCTAGATTTAGGACGACGGGCCGGTGGTCTGACTCTAATTCGTGAAAAACCTCGATTGAATTTACATTGAGCGTTACGTTTTTAAGTAACGCAACGTCTAGAATGTCGGGTCGGTGCGCGACGTTATCCGGATAACGTGTTGGTTCGTCGGGTGCTATTACTGAAAAGTTCCGCGTGTCTGTGAGAGAGTCTAATAAAATTCCGTTTCTATTTGTGGCTCTACTGTTCCAGCTGGAGTGTTTGGCGTTAAGATCGCCGCCCACTATGACTGCGGCCCCGTGGCCGAGTAATGCTTCTATATCTGTGTCTAATATTTGTTTGTTCGGCGGAAGATAAGCTGAAATAACAGTGATCGGCTGGTGATTCGCCATACTGACCCGGATGGCAGAGGCCTCGATGTTAGTGAGGACCGGAGGATCTATAGGTATACAGTGTAGAGACCTTTTAAAATAAATGAGGGTGCCGCCCATACGGGTGGTGCGATCATTCCTAACTAAGTTATAATTAGCGATACGCGGATCGCGTATACGTGGTTTTAAAAATGTCTCTTGCACTAAGAATAGGTCTAATTGATGTTCGTGAGCGAACTCCTTCACCAAGTCTAGTTGAGGCTTAAGGCCTTGGGCGTTAAAATACGCTATACGGAGCGTATGTGGTTTGACCCGTCCGCTTACGTAATTAGGCATCGCGAATGTTGTTTTTATACTTTAGCCCTATATCGGTGAGGGCGTGGAATATTTTGCCGTTGTCTGCCATAACTTGCAGGAGCGACGGCGGGTCTTCCCGGACAGCATCGAGCCTGCTGGCCAGGGCTGTTATTTCGCCAATGTCGAACATCTCTGACAGTTCGAACATGAAAGCAAAGGTGCTGCCGCCTTTGCTACCTGTTGCCGCGGACGCGGGCGCCGGTGGCCTCGGTCGCGGGACCGACGCCGCCGGGTGGGACGCTAGCGGAGGCCGGAGGGGCGCGGGGGCCGCGAGAGTGGCCTCTGTGGCAGCCGGAGGAGACCTCGCCCAGGCGTTTACTTTCGGAGGCGGCGCAGGTTTGAAGGTTGGAGTGAACTCCACCTTCTCTGCTCTGCCTTCGGCTGGCGGCGCCCTGGGTGACGCTTGTGTTTGGGTGCCTTGGGACACCCGCGATAGCTCGCGGGGTGCCCCTTCTCCCCGCACAAGACGCAGGCCGGGGGCTCCGCGCATTGCGCTGGTCGAGGGCACTCTGGCGTGCCGTGTTTCCCGAGGCACTTCACACACCTCGGAGTGTGTTCGCAATTTCGTGCCGAGTGCCCGTATAATTGGCATCTGTGACACTGACCGGGCCCCCCGCGGTTGCGAGGAGCTTCGGTACGGATGCCCTGAAGGGAACAAACCGATTTGATGTTGAAAATTTCCTTTCCCTCTTGCGTGAGGTCGAGGACTACGAGAACCATGTTAAATGGTTGTTTATTGTTGGTTCCGCGCATACGGTGCACCTCGTGTGCAGGGTAGCCCTGCTCTTTGAGGTCCGACAGAATGTCGGCCTCGTCTATCTCTTTGGGGACGTTTCTAATAACGACCCTCAGGCGCTTCTCCTCAGGCAGGGCGTACGTGTGGAAACCCACACTCAGCTCTCTAAGAAGAGATGTCAGGGCGCGGTGGTCCGCTACCTCTCTGGTCTCTAGTTTAATTAGTGATTGGTACGCCCTCGCCTGGAAGGAGAGCGTCTTCGGGATCCTGTTTTTGACGGTTAACCATCGGCCTCGGTCCCCTATAAAAATAGGAGGCGGGCGCTTGGTCGGAGGCGGTACGCGGGCTTTAGCGGGCGTGGGCGCGGACGCGGGAGCGGAGCCAGTCGTGGCCGCGGCTTTCTTCGCGGGTGTGCTATCTAGAGAAGGCGATTCACGACCGCGCTTCTTCTTGCGGCTCACGGTGATGAAGCCGTCAGCATCCGACGCGACACTCTCCGCTCTCGACGGTAGAGCGGATTCCGGCCGGGCCGGTGAAGCACTGGAAGCCTGAGGGGCTACCGTGCGGTCAGGACTGACCGCGGGGACCTTAGGGGTCGCCTGCGCGTCAAAGTACGCCTGAAGGACAGGCGGGCGGGCTGATCGGGTGATCACTTTCCTCGGTTTGACCGAGGCCACGGAACTTGCGTCGGACGCATTGCCTAACTCCATTTCGGATTCCCCGTCGGAACTCGAAACGTCAGTTGTCGATTTATAGTTTTTAGATTTGGATTTCGCTGTCTGCATATCTATCGTTTCCTTAATTAACGGAGCGATCTTCTCCGTAAATAACTTGTCTAGCAGGGCGCTTAGAAGGCCCTCGTCGGCAACCATTGGTGAAGCCATGGTTGTTGTTAATAAGTTAAGCGGGTGACAACCCCCGCTGCCCGAGTCAGGCAGAGGGGGAATATAATGATAAGTGGACAACTATACTTTTGTTGTGCACTTGCACATTAATAAAATACTATTAATAATAATGAAATATACAAAAATTAAAAGAAATTAATAATAATAATTAAGCCTAAGACTTAGCTTTGCTGGATGTAGACTGGCTGGACCGGAACCCCGATGTACGCTGTGCAGGCCCCCACGGAGACGACACACACGGCACGATCTGCAACACTCACAACACACACGATTAGCGTGCAGAATCGCGAAACACAGCACAGGTGCTAACTAACACGATCGTAAAACCGGGTAATTAACACTTATTATAACTAAGCTACGTTCCGCGAAGGAACGTAACAGGTGCGAGACTCAAAGAGTCCCGAACAATGGCGCGCGATAACAATAGCTAGCCCAGGTGGCCTGAGCAGATAGTGCGATAACGCAGGTAATAAAATATTCGAAGGAGGACAGATAACGCGGCACGTGTGCTCGCGTTGCCTGCCTGAATCGAACTGTGATGCATGAACTACTCCGGCACGTGTGTATAGCTAGCAATAGGATGTCAGACGTCAGTGAGTGTGACTAATCGATAGACAATAGACTGGCATATTGTGTTATAACGTACGCACACAACAAGGGTCGCTGGGGGAAATGTATTGATGTGATTGTTACATCATGTGAGTTTCGTATTGCGATACGTTGACAGACAGTTTTGAAGAAATAACGCTACGATTATTCCCCCAGAACAGTTAGGTATAAGTGTCACCTCTGGTCAGCCGGTGGCACGTGTAGCTCGTACAGTCATTCAGATTAAGAGCAGCTCCTTTCTCGATCACATGAAAGACAAAATAATTCAGTATAAGGAATGTGATACTGAACCTTGCATAGAATATTTAACGCTCCACTATAAACATAATTAGACTTATTTATAACAAGGTGAACAAGGATATAAGATATGCATTCAAAAAAACTAAAGTTGGATAAATTCACTCTAGATACTGAAGAACTTTTAACACAATCTTATTAATTTATAAATAATTTAATTTATTTTCATTTTAAAATTTAATGTATATATATGTATATTATTAGCCTAAACACATGCTCGGATTTGGTTAAAGCCATTACACAAACGTCTTACTATAGACACACATACAAAAGATTTATTTAATTGATCACTAATACACACTGACTCACAGACACATCTCATTAATCGTTATACTTCTCAGTTATCACTAACAAACACCCAAAGCACACATACATCTTATTTCTTAGTACTTGCATTTTAGAGTAATATGCTTGACTGTCTGTAAATAATATTATATATTATGTAAGAGCGGTGTCTTCTACACAGGCGCTATGGCCTATGGTGATCAAAAGCAGGCTCCATTTATAATTTTTTTTATGGTCACCTGGTGTTAAGTGATCACCGCCGCCCACATTCTCTTGCAACACCAGAGGAATCACAAGAGCGTTGCCGGCCTTTAAGGAAGGTGTACGCACTTTTTTTGAAGGTACCCATGTCGTATTGTCCCGGAAACACCGCTATATTTAATAATTATATTATTTAATAATTATTATTATTATTATTATATTATTAAATAAATAATTGATTATACATTTATGTAGTATATTGTATATTTATGTACATAATTGGTTATAATTTGATTTACCGGCTAAGGCTATAGTTTTCTTAGTAATAATGATGTACTTACTCTTGATACTGGTAACGGTATGATCACCGGCATACATACACCGGGTAGATGTACTCAATGGAAGTAACTTGTGAGTAATTAATAAATAAACTGTTTAAATAAGTGTAATAGTCTTATGAAACATATACGAAGTAAGCTAACTCTATTAAAGTACCTCTAGATATGTACATTTTTTCGTTGATTGGTAAAAAAAAATAACCAATTAAAATAATAAAATAATCTTATAGATATCAATCTTAAACAACAGTTTAGTAAATAGATTAATCCTAGAGAAATCAATTAAATCTTTTAATACCTTAATTATAAAGTAATTTAAACACTTGAGTAGATACTCATTACTATTAGATAAAATTGAAAAACTAGATTAGAGAGATAATATTATATGTTACAAAGAAGAACATAATAATATATAGATAGGAATTATTTATTATGTAAGCCTGTAGTCAGTCTGTAATAACATTTTTTGTGTTTTTTTTATATTAATTGACGCTTTGAGACTTTTTTTTTAAAGAATAGGAGGACAAACGAGCGTACGGGTCACTTGGTGTTAAGTGATCACCGCCGCCCACATTCTCCTGCAACACCAGAGGAATTACAAGAGCGTTGCCGGTCTTTAAGGAAGGTGTACGCGCTTTTTTTGAAGGTACCCATATTGACACCAATTCTGAACGAATGAAGCCTTTATTGCAAGCGAACTAATAAGGTACATTTTTAACTTATGCTACAACTACAGAGAATACCAGCCGGAGTATATATTATACCATGGTATCAGCTGTCTTCAAGCTCTATTTACAAATAAAAAAAAATTAACAAAAAAAAAAACAACTGACTTCAAAAAAACTATTCCAAAACAATAGATATAATGTGCACTAAAAAGTATAAAAACAATTTCGTATTTTTAACCAATCTCATTAATGAATCTCATTCTAGTAATGATTATTGTTATTTTTTGAATCGGTGTCTTTCCGCCGCGACCCGCTCTCGCCTCTCGCCTCTTCCCGTCGCGCGTGCAAAAAAAGCACATCTCACTTATAACTATATATTATGTAGTTACAAACATACCTTGGCTGACACCGACTCCCGAATTTGTAAATTTGTCGTCCACATACGTAATAAATCCACACCATATGACACTAAAATAATTTTACATACCAATGCTTATTACCCATGCTTTAAAACCTCTAGTAAAGATTCTAAAACAGTTAGCTTATTGCCAACATTAAAACACCCAATGTCCTAATAACTAAGTGTTGTAAACAATAAATAAGTGTTGTAATGTGCAAAGAGTTTCAACAGACAGCCACATTCTTATTGCTCGATGCGTGGTATCCGTATGAGTTTCAAAAAAAGAATATTTTCGTTTATGCTCGTTCCACACTACCAGAACGTCGCGTGCCGTAAAAAAAAAGTAAGTTTTTCGAATCCCCGACATTTTTCTTCGATATTTTTATTGTTTTGTTTACAAAAAATCAGCGATTAAAGTTTTGACAACACACCGCCAGATATTTTAAATGCTGCAAAAGAGCATAATATTCAAATGAATTGTAATCATTGCACTATACAAAATGTAAAATACTACTAAAATAAATAATTGTTTCATGAATACTTAGTTTATGTGTATATAATCAATAATGAATGGTATTAGGTTACTACTAGGACTGGCTGTTTTAATGTTAGCAGTAAGCTAACTGTTTCAGGATCTTTTAGAAGATTCATATTCTGGGTGTAGATAAAGTCTTGTATGCAACTGTTGATAATTAGGTATTAAAACACTCATGTGATACTATTATCACACTCGGCTTCGCCTCGTATGATAAACCCACATTAGTGTTTTAATGCCCCTTATTACACAACAGTTGCATAAATAACTATTATAAGCATAATATTATTGTTATTTACGATTGTATGCGACTTCATCTACTTACATCTACTTTACGCATTCTATGATATGCAAAAGAAAAATTTTCAAGTATAGACTCAGCTTAGTTAATCTTATAATTGGACACAGCCAACAACGAAGTTAAGTGTTCTTCAATTCTCGCATCTTTAACATTTTTTTTTATCTATTTGTTTCACCAACAGATTATACACTATTACTAGCCTATAATAAATTATGGTGTAAATCCAATTACAGGCAAACCGGCATGCATTTTTGAGTTGCAAAAGTGCGGGGTTGTAACTTTTCAATGATTAAAAAAACTACGTTTAAAAAAACCGACTTCAAAATCTGAAAAGTATCAAATACTTAACTAAAAATTTTATTTAATACACCTTTACCTTTAATATTAATAAAATACTATTATTTGTATGTGCTACATATTGATAGCTTTGAAGTCGTAATTTTTTACTTTTTAGTGTCAGTTAATAATTATAATTATAATACATAATCAACCGGAAAGAAATCTCCTAAAAAAGCCGTACACAAAAGCATTTATATCATCGAGGTAAACAAAAATTTTCATAAAAAATGTTCGTAAAATGAAAACTACTGGGCGAAACTATGTAAAAATTATTAATAATTATTCTGCATCGAAAAAATTACGTTAATCGGATCATAATATATCTCAGAGTAAAAATACCGATCGAATTGATAACCTCCTCCTTTTTGAAGTCGGTTAAAAATAATGTATAACATTGTACTAATGTGATGTAGAACTGAAAAAGTGAAAAAAAAAATAACTAAAAATTTAATGTTGGAAATAAATCACAACAAAGCATAAGTTAAGTGGTTTCTGCACTTTTTTAAAAGTGAAACTTATTGCATCGTCTCAAACTTTTTCGCCTGTGTGTTGCATGTTGCGTGACGGTCGGGCGGCGCCTATAGTTCGCAGCAGCTGACCGTGTAGTGTATAGACTATTACTCATTTGTGCCAGTGCTCCACGCTATTTTGTTTGTTTTTGAAAACAATTGAAAAACGGATCAAAATGACTCAACGATAATAAAATATTGTTTTCACTTTTTAAATATGTGCATATAATCTAAATAATTGTTAAGTATTATGTATGTCGTACCCTGATTAAAAATATTGATTGAAAAGTATTGGGAATCAGTTACCCCATGTAAACTGTATACCTATATATATACATGAAAAAGAATTAAAAGTATTCAAACTTCATCAATTTTAATCCTTTTCTATCAATATTTTTAACCAGGGCTAAGACACAGAGTTCAATAAAAATATTAGTTGGAGACTTAGTCTACTTTTATTATTTCCCATTATCATTCCAATTTCCCAAGAATAAAATTAAGATTGATAAAGCGATTTTTATACCCTTAATGGAATATTATACCAAAATTTTTTAGTTAAATGTCTATTATGTGAAAAAAAGTTTCACTTTTAACGTGATTTCATAAAACCACACAATCCTTTCTTTTGTTTTGTAATCCTGAGGGGAGGAGGGGGGGGGGGGGGGGTGGACGAGTAGTTTTGAAAAGATTATTGTGCTCCCGGCAGATCCTTTCTAAAACAATATTAGCACCGAGTTCAGTTCTATATAAATTTCCAATAAATGGTTTGACATTTTTGAAACGTGCGCGTTCGCGTGGCACTGAAAATTTAATTTTGGCTAGGATATTGGGACAGTCTAATTTGTGATTTAAAATTTTGAATAGAATCGGAGTTTGAATAAATTTAAAAATCTTTAAGTTGTCGGCAAATAACGCAAAATTGGAAGATTTTACACAAGTGGTCACACAAGTCGTTAATCCATATATATAAAAATGAATTGCTGTTCGTTAGTGGAGCCATGAATGGATCTGATTCATAACCGGGAACCACAAATTCAAATATTTTTATTCAAAATCACTTATTGGACGTCAAAAACTACCACCCATTCAAAAGAGACTGCCTCAGACCTGAGAAGAATGGGCGCAAGGAACTCAGCGGGCTTTTTTTTTAAATAAAAATATGGATTACAATGTGATATCGTACAATAAACATTAATAATTAAAGAGCTTGAGGGTGTTTGCTTTATTCCCAGTCCGAGGTGTCATTAAGAAAATCGTTTATGGTATAGTAACCTTTCCCACACAAACGTTTTTCAACAATTCTTCTAAATTTCGTAACACATTTGTTTTGTACATTTTCTGGGATCATATTGTAGAAGCATATACATCGCCCAACAAAAGACTTACTAACTCGACCCAACCGAGTAGAAGGCATAATAAGTTTATGTTTGTTCCTCGTGTTAACATTATGAATGTCACAGTTTCTAGAAAATTTCTCAATGTGCATATGTACATACAGAACATTATCAAAAATGTATTGAGAAGCAACAGTCAAAATATGTATTTCTTAAAATTTTTCTCTTAATGATTCTTTAGTACCTAGGTTATAAATCGCGCAAATAGCACTCTTCTGCAGTACAAAGATGGTATTAATATCGGCCGCACTGCCCCATAACTATATACCATACGCCGTATCTATGTCAGTTAACCGTCTAATTTTCTTAACCGCACAGCTTGTAGTTGTCAACTCAAAATTGCCGAGATGGCGCGCAGATATCCTCCCTAACGTACACACATAAACCGGCATGAGGCAAATAATTGTGGTCAATTTTGTACCCGGGGTACGTTAAATATGACGTATCCGCTAGGTCGAGATATCTGCGTCTCCATAAGGAAACACAATTTGCATTGGCATTTGGTCAAATCACTAGATATGTTTCGAGAAATGATAAAACCGTGTTGTTATTTTAACATCCTCCGAGATATGACCAAATCACTGTTCTTATCATATCCCTGCGACATATATACAAGAATTGCTCGTTTGAAGATATAAGATAAGTGAGTATCAAAGTCCCAAACTTGCAATATATTATGTACAAATAAAAAACAAATGGGGCTGTGCAGCCGATGTTAATACCATCTTTGTGCTGCAGAAGAGGGCTATTTGTGCTATTTGTAACCAAACTGTGATAATCAAATGTTAGTAATAGGAACAAACATAAACTTGTTATGCCTACTACTCGATTAACTCGAGTTAGTCTCTTTTGTGATTCGCGATGTATACTGAGTGTCCCATAATAGGTGGGACAAGGGCTAATGGGAATGACATTGGTGTAATAACTATCAGATATGTAAAAAAAAGTTGGGTAAAAGTTCGACAGTTTTTGAGTTATTGAGCTTTTTTGAAATACGGGAAAAGTGATACCCCGCGTTGTTGTATTATCCTAAAATCATTCAAAGATCGCGTTTTTTGTCTGGGTCTGTTTGTGTGAGTCTAAACTAGATGTCTGTTAACTTATTATAAATGAATTTTTAATTACTTTCCCAGTTGTTAAACAATTAGGAATAGATTTTATTCATATTCCGCCTGCATATTTGTATGAAATAATTAACACTATTCAGCCCGGTTGTGATATTAATACGAAGGTTTATAAAAGTTATGTAAAAACACTATTTAAACATTAAAAATCTAACAATAATATAACTTTTTCTGCAGTTAGTTATCTTATACACAAATTTGTTACTGTAATAAAATATGTTCGTATATTTTAACATAAATATCTTCAAATAATTGTTTTATTAATTCTTAATGTTATAGTCATTTAAAATGACACACAAATATTCCTTATAAGGCTTAAGTGTCTGTAATTGTACAAACACTTAAACACATTTATAATTTATTTAATACTTTAACTTTTAAATAAATAACGAAGTAAGTCTTGTGTGGATTGAGCTCATAATTGTTTCCGTACAATAAAACAATATCAGATAATCAACGAAACTCTGTGGTTTTGTTTTTTTCTTTGTGTCAGTATGTCCTCACCACTGGCATTACTCACATGATACGATCTACAACCAGCGGACAATAACATCACGACCTCTTATCTGATGTGTAAGTCTTACTCCTAGCGACTCAGTTCATAATCCAAGCATCTATAATCTAATTACTAATTTACTCACTAGACAAATCATGTTCACGAAGCATCCTTACACAAACAATGAATTCAAGCTCTAAAGATTGATGCATCCAATATATTATGATAATTTATATTTATACAGTTTGTTTTTGAAGATATACTTATTTTGGCGTGTTAGGGAAAAATATCAGACTGATCAGTGAATTTTACGATACGCGCTCACATCTGCATCGTCACTCAAATTCGACACCCTGATGTGAGCTGATCAACTAGACCATTTGTATCATACTTCAGATACCAAGCCTCTTGTTACTAATATTTCTTTATACTGAACCACAACCAATGAACAAGAATTAAATAAATTTCAATATATAATTTGAATATCTATGCAAGTTTTAAGATGAAGAAACTAATTTCTCTCTAATTGTATTAAAATAATAAAATAATTTAATGATATTATTTACTTACTCGTTATTTAACTAAATTATCCGATATAATAATATTTTCATTGGTTATATTTAATATCTTCTTTAGTACAATATTGTTTCTTCTACAAACGTAAAATAGCACGAGGAATTAATGTTTTAAGTATTTTTTTTATAACGCCAAAGCAAATAACTTGTTGAGTGCGTACGTAATTAAGTACACAAGCACTTTTTTATAGCTTTTTATGAAATACTTGATATTTTAAACGCTGTTCAACTTAGAACATGGTACATAATATATTGGATGCAGCATCTTATAAACTAATTTAATATACGTATTTACAGCTATTCTAAAATAATCATGGTTTAAAAGATAGTCCGTTGAGTTTCTTGTATGTTCTTCTCACAAGCTATACTTTTTCCGAACATATGGTAGATCCAGTAATTTAAAAGAAATATTTATAATGAGGATTCAAAAGCGCTTAGTTTCAACTAGAGATGGAACGGATATCCGGTAACTATCCGGTATCCGGCCTATCCGGCGGCCTTAATACTATCCGGCCGAATACCAGATAAGTACCTACTATTCGGCCGGATAGGCATCAGGCCGAATTAAAAAAAATCTGTATAAAAATAAATTTTTAAGTAATTATTTGTTTTATTTAGTTAGTTTTAGTATCACTTAAGAAATATGATTAGTTTTAGTTGTAAATTTTTAATCACACCATAGTAAGTGACTGTAAAAGAAAAAAAATAATTAATTGGCACTCATACTGAACTAACATAAATAAGGCCAGAAAAAAGTATTCGCTGTACACACTGCTGCAAGGTGCTGAAAGATAGATTTTGGCAAACTTTGTTAAATTTGGGTATAGTTTGGCATTAGCCAAGAATAAGGGTCACGATTGCGATCAATTCGCATTGAGTTGAGATAAAAACCCAGCTCACAGGTTATCGCGTTTCTTTCTTCACATTGAACCTGGTCAGTATTGTTTTCAGTTGCTACCTCATCAAAACAATCCCAAAACGTGTCATGAGCTTTGCGAGATACAGCTGACTCTGTCTCCTCTCCTCTACTCTTTTTAGCCGGTGTTGAAGATGAACTGCTACTTGAGGACTCTTCACAAGATATTTTCAAATATTCCAATAAGATCTCCAAACGGCTAAGTTCCGCCGGATATCCGGCGGCCGGATATTCGGCTATTCGGCCACATGGTTGGCCGAATATCCGGTATCCGGTATCCGGCCAAACTGCTATCCGTTTCATCTCTAGTTTTAACCTGATTGAATAAAGTACATTTGACGGGGTTCGTACACGATGGCCCGGTGTTAGTATAAATATTGACAGCCCTCGTAATTGATATTAATTATTGTTTGCTCACTTCGTTTAAACATAAATTACGTATAATTATTGTGACAACTCTAATTGCCTACCAAATGATAAGGAAATGTTAATAACCATTGAAATTTGGACCACGATGTTTTGGTGCGCCGAATTAGAGTCGCTTTAATGCTCGGTTTCCTCATTCATTATCGAGTTGTTGCATTCGGTATTACTAAATAAGTAGTATTTATACTACTAAGTAGATAGTATATTACTGAGTAGATAGTATACTATTCATGTTTGTTTGTCATGGGGCTCATATGATAGTAAGTGATCACCCCTGTCTTTTTTAGGGACGAGACGAGCAGGACGTTCAGCTGATGATAATTGATACGCACTGTCCATTACAATGCAGTACCGCTCAGGATTCTTGAGAGACGTAAGAATTATGAGTGGCAATTCGATTGCGTTCGTCACCTTGAGACATTGAGCTGTCGCATTTGCCGAGTAATTTCACTAGCTACGGCGCCCTTCAGACCGAAACACAATAATGCTTACACATTCCTGCCTCAGAACAGAATAACGCGCCGGAACCCATAATCTAGCCGGCGTCCTGTGCAAAGGAGCCTCCCACTGGTCTATTGTATCATTAATAATTCGCGTGGAAAATGATTTAAAAATTAGGCCGAAACGTGCAATCTGCATTATACCGCCCGGGCCCGTATGAAAGGAAGTTCCTTGCTGTTACTCATTGTTTTAGTATGTTAACCCTAGATACATTATATATAACCCTAATATCAGTATCAGCTCGATCCATTTGACCGCGTGCAACGCAGAGCAGCTCGAATTGTCGGGGACCCAGTGCTCTGTGAACGGCTGGATCACTTGGCGTTGCGTAGAGACGTCGCTTCATTGTGTGTATTCTACCGCATTTATCACGGGGAGTGTTTCGAAGAGCTGTTTAACCTGATTCCTGCCACCGAATTCCACCTTCGCACGACACGCCACAAGTTAGGATATCATCCCCACCATCTGGATATGTGGCGGTCCTCCACAGTGCGGTCTTCAAGGAGCTTTCTTCCACGTACTACGAAGCTGTGGAATGAACTTCCTTGTGCGGTGTTTCCGGGACGATACGACATGAGTACCTTCAAAAAAGCGCGTACACCTCCCTTAAAGGCCGGCAACGCTCCTGTGATTCCTCTGGTGTTGCAAGAGATTGTGGGCGGCGGTGATCACTTAACAACAGGTGACCCGTACGCTCGTTTGTCCTCCTATTCCATAAAAAAATCCCTAGATGGATAATCCATTCGAAATTTACTCTTCAAACCTTCATCAATTGTTTATATATTATGTAGCTATAATCGCTATAGTTATATCTTAGATACAGCATGCAGCATTAATGAGACACAAGTGAAACTTGGTGATCATTTAAATAATATAAACTTAGTTAACTTAATTCCACTCCGCAGAACGAGAGCTTATGAATATTTTACATTGTAGGCTCCGGATGAGTTAAGTTAGTTTTTACTGTTCTGTTCTTTGTTAATATTAAAGTTAGTAACGAGCAACTTACGAGTGAAATCTGAAAAATACTTTTTAATGAGAATTTTTTTCAACATCTGCTGTAGTGAATTAATTATAATATTTTTTTAAAGTTCTTCATTTAAAAACAAATTGTGATGGCACATCTTTTTTACATTTATTTTTGTTCACTTTGGGCAGCATCATTTTGTCCATCTCCATTAGCGTATAATACCGGGTCCAGATATAACTAATGACCTATCATTGGCTTGTTGTTGACGCTCGCCGTAATTCTTAGTATGTGGACAAGACTGTGTGCATAGTTATCACACTAGCACTCGTTCTTTGATAGACATCACTAGAACAACGAGCTCGTCAATATTTTAGATTATCGACATTAGCACAGGACGTCACTAAATCTCCTCATAAAAGCTGTTAGTGCGAACGTGACATGGCATCGCGCTATTAAAACTAAACTAAACAATTGTGGTTTGACCGCGCCTTAAATACAATGCCACGCAATGACAAAGTTTCATACTCAGTGAAAAACTGTCCAAATAACAGCATATCCAAACTTAATATGTTTTAATTTTATCTGTTTAAGATAATGTATACGTATATAATAATTATAACGCCGCTCCGATATTTTTTGTCGACCTTTTAAAAGGCCGTTGTGAGCCTAGTTGTTTATAATTGTTCGTCGATGACTTTGTTATAAATTCCTTGGACACTTGTGAGTGGTAAACAACATGACTACATATTACAACCAAGATATAAGCCAATGGCGACCACGTACCGGAAGACGCAGTGTTGGTAGACCTCCGACAAGATGGACCGACGATCTGGTCAAGATCGCCGGAATACGTTGGATGAGGGCAGCGCAGGACCGAACGTCGTGGAAATTTTTGGGGGAGGCCTTTGCCTAGCAGTGGACGTCTTCCGGCTGATGATGATGAAAATTATGATGATAAGCCAATCTTTTTTGTGTGTGTAGAGATAGAAGTTGTGTAACAAACACGCTAATGCTTTGGGCATACTCAAATGTCTCTCAAGTTCTTAAGTCGTGCTCAACTATTTGAGTTATTTGATTAATGCACGCAATGCGACGAAAGCGGAAATAAATATTTGAGTTTCATTGTTGATGTTATTTAGATAATTGTTTATTGTGTACGTGTGATACAACTCAAGTGATGCTTACTTTAATAATAAGTATTATAATGTGATGTTAATATATATTAATATGTTATTTGATACTTTCATTCGTCTATGTGTGCGTTAGCTAGTGGTTAATTCAAAATACTAAGAAGCTAATGCCGAACGTAGCTCATTATTTACGAGTTGTCAATCATAATCGGTTACAGTAACAATAGATTCACTTTCTAGTAGCTCCGTTTGAGATGTCTTCTTGTATTGTCTTCTATACGCTACTACGTAGGTCACACTAAAAGTTTTGCGTAACTTAAAAATACAACATGTTATAACCAAAATATTATGTTTGCTTGTCAAAATACATTACATTTTAAACATGTTTTCATGCTTTCGAACTATTTTTTAAAACAGGAGCACCACAGATCTGAAGGCATGTTTTCTACGTGCTGATTGAACGCTATCACTGCTTCTTCGGAATTGGTAAAAGTGAAGCCTCTCATCAAATCTTTGATTTTGGGGAAAATACAGATATCACAGGGTGCTAGGTTGGAGCTTTGTGCAGAATGGGTGACGAGTTGTACTTTTTCGGAAGCTAGAAATGATTTAGTTTTGTCGGCCGTGTGTGAAAAAGCGTTGTCATGATACATCATGGAGAACGCGGCTTTTTGGTCGTCTTTCGCGAACTTTTTTTAAAACCCTGGGTAAACAAATGGTAGAATACCACTCGGCATTAACACTCTTTTGATCTTCAAGTGTAAGTGTGCAGATGGGACCCGTAGCTGAGAAAAAATATGCAATAATTTTTTTACCAACGTTTCTCCCATGCCTCACTTTTGTTGGCCTGCTCTCAGTTTCACACACACATTCACAAGATTGCTGTTTTTTCGGGTTCAAAACAATAAACATACGTTTCATCTCCTGTGATAATGTTATAAACAGCATTAGAATGTCCGTGGTTGTACTTCATTAACATCTGTTAGCACCGAGCCCGCTCCTACTCCGCTGTCAGTTTATGAGGGATCCAAAGATAAAGAAGTTTTTGAACTTTCAATTCTTCTTGTAAAATTTTCTTTTTTTGGCTCATATCAATCCCCAATAGTCCTCGAATTGTCTCATAGGTAATCCGTGGGTATTTTTTAATTAGCCACTTAACAGTAGCCACATTATTTTCGTTAACGGCAGTTGAAGGCCACCCTTCATGAAATTCGTCATGTAAAGAAACCCGACCTCTCTCAAATTCAGCAAACCATCGCCTCACGGTGCTGCAGCAAGGTGCTTCTCTCCCAAAAGCATTTTGCAGACGAGCGGCACAGTCTTGCGGAGAGAGAGAACTTTTAAAATCATAAAAAATCATCGCTCTAAAATATTTTCGACTAATAACTTAATGAGTCGAAAATATTTTAATTAAACAATTGACAAATGATTTCTCGCCAATTGTTTTGTTTTATTACTAAGAAGGTTGCATCGTTTCAAAAAATGTAACATTCGATATTCAAAGAGTTTTGATTAGCTAGAAGTGCAAAATTTAGTGTGCCCCATTATATTATTTGTCTATGTTTGTGATTGTCATCGATCGTTCATTATCTTTCATCATTATTTGCACACGTCCGTTACGTAACATAAGTTCATATAACAGTAAAGTTTTTAAGTATATCTTGTAGAGTAGTAGTAGTAGTATCTGATAACCCAACAGGCGCTGTTCTGTCAATAGAAATAATGATGTCAGTATACATTATGTTAATAAGGGACGAGACGAGCAGGACGTTTAGCTGATGGTAATTGATACGCCCTGCCCATTACAATGCAGTGCCGCTCAGAACTATTGAAAAACCCAAAAATTCTGAGTGGCACTATAACTGCGCTCGTCACCTTGAGACATAAGATGTTACGTCTCATTTGCCTAGTAATCTCACTAGCTACGGCGTACTTCAGACCGAAACAAAATAATGCTTACACATTACTGCTTCACGGCAGAAATATGCGCCGTTGTGGTACCCATAATCTAGCCGGCATCCTGTGCAAAGGATCCCCACTGGTAGAATAAAAATGAAACAAGAATGTATTACTGAATGATTTTATAATAATATGTAATAATGAAATGATAAATATTAAAAACATATTTTGTGTAAACAGCTTTTACATTACCGCTTTATAATTGGCTCCCAGGCGGCTTATTTATTTCCGACCACGGACTAGTAAAAAAAGAAGGACTCCGCGCCGTGATATTAGCAAGTGAAGCACATTTATGCTAGTGTGTGTGCGGTTACGGGGTAAACCAGTTACACAATTTTTTCTCCCTTAAATAATCATATATCCACAAATACTTTTATATTTTTGTTTTTCCACTTTTTCACAACGCACGACGGCATTTTTAAAATATTTTATTGCGACGCAAACTGATCTGTCACAGTCGATGGCAAATCTAATAATGGCGGCCGATCGCCTTGTATTAGTGTAAGTGTATGCGTGGGCCTATGTATTTACACGTTTACCGGCTTGTTTTGGTGCCTCACTGTTATGTAAGGTGACACGGAGTCCTTATTTTTTTCTCGTCCGTGTTTCCGACACCTCCAACAAATATCATTAATGTATACAAATACGTATAAAAAAAGTTAAACAATTATTCACTTAAACCTTCCTCGAGAATCACGCTATCCTTTTTTGAGTTTATTGCGAACAGACAGACAGACCGACGCAGCGGTGGACATTGTTTTATAATATGTAGTGCTACACAGATATATTATACACTAGGTGAAACTAATACTAAAAAATTGCTATTGCTTAAAAGAAGTCACTGATAGATTTTTGTCCGGTGTCCATGAATGTGCCGACAAAAAGAGACTTGTATGAAAGAGAAATAATTCCATTTAATAAATAAATCATTGTATTTGTTAGATGTGATTACTAATTATGACAGTTATCACGACCATCATGTTCAGTGTTAAGTGCAATGTATTTGATAAAGGGGAACTCACCAATACGGTTTTAGAAATATGTATAGCATTGGACATAATGACATTCTATTTAAATTGTAGACTACGACTCGATGTAGAAGTGGAAAATGGAAATGGAAAGCGGTTCCACAAATCTTAATTTTAGGACCTTTTCTATTTCTTATTTATTTAAATGTGTTGTGTTATATTATCATTGTGTTGTTTGTTGATGATATTATATCTCTCATGTTTAAAGTACACCGTTGTTTAGGTAATTTTGATGATGTTAACTGAAAAGGGAATAATAATAATAAATTTTTGTCCATTTTTGTGTATGATTGTCCAGACTCCAGCCAAACACAAAATTAATACTTATATTATAGATTTGATTCAAATTTGCATAAGTTATTAACAAGAGATCGGGACAACATATAAACTAAACATTATTGTCATTCTAGATGCAAATGCAGGTATAGTAACTAATGCTTACCTTAAACTTAGCGTCATTCTTTTTGCGGACAGGTAAGTTCCCTTTTTTCTTTAAAAGAATCCCTTTATTGATCGACCCTTTGGCAGGTAGACTTGTACTTGTAACTTGTACCCGTCACATTTTTTTTTAAAACGATCGTACATGATAGGTATATTGTGCATTGTATCTAAATTTCTATCAAAGCAGAAAATACAAGCTTTAAGAATCAGATTTAGTATAACCGTATGAGTAACTAAAAGGTATATGATATAATATAACCCTTCAACTATATCCTTTTTGCACAAATATTACCTGAACTTTGGCCGTTCATAATGAAGTCATAAATTGTAAAAGTTACGAAAACATTTAAATAGAAACCTCGCGCATGTAATGGAGATTCTGGTCGCTTTGTAACTGTGTGCAAAACAAGCATCACTAGGATATTATCTATATCTATATAATATATATATATAAAATTGAATTGCTGTTCGTTAGTCTCCCTAAAACTCGAGAATGAATTATTTGTGAGAATCCAGAGAAGGTTTAAAAGGTGAATACTTAAATATGAAAATGCTCGGAATTAAATAAATAAAACAATTTTATTTAATCAATTAAAGGAAAATTTAACGTGTTCCCGTCGCGTCGTTCAGAAATCAAATTGAAAGAATAGTTCTAAATGAATAACTAATTAGAAAATTTTATATATAATATCTTTCTAACTTTCTCAGGAGGTAAAGATAAAACTTAATTTTAGCTAACTATAGTTGGTAGATTAACTACAGTTGTTAATTTCTTCTTCTGATAGATAGTATCAGATTATTTTATGTAGATTGATAAATCTTAAGTTTTGTCAGAAATTCAATTTCTATATTGATATTGAGGTTTCTTTTAGTGGTAAACGCGCAAACTTGAGTCTTCTGCGGGTGAAATTGGGCAAAAGAGAGAGGGCAAGAGAGGACTCGATATAAGAATTATTCAAAATAGTTTAATATTTACAGTTTAAAGACAGGACAACGTCTGTCGGGTCCGCTAGTCATTAATAAATATTGTGTTGTGATGCTAATTATTACTATTGTTCTATAACAATTCAGATTCTATTGATGAATCTGAAGTGAAAAGTTATTTTATTTTTCTGGTAGAACTTTTATGGCGACACAGAACAAAAGAAAGTACAGAACTATTAACAACAAAACTCAAAACGTAACAACAATGAAAACATCAAAAACAAAGCCGTGATGGCACGAAAATATCACGACATGTTCCTAACGGTAATGAAACTGCAAACCGTACTGATACAACAGGACGAGCGCGAGGGGGTGAAAGGGGAATGGGAGGGGAGCTTAACATTATAGCGATAATGTGGTACCTTTGTGTGTACGTTAATACTTTGAAGGTTGAAAAACCAATTATAATTAATCTTATAATATAAAACAATTCCTAGGTTTTAATACCGGTGATGAGTGTCATATTAACAAATAAACCAATGCGTGAGTTCTGCGGTACAGCTACAATTACTTCCACTTTATTTATTTTAATACAATTTATAAGCGAGGCACTATATTACACTTCAATCAGAATTATATTCAAATTCATTTATTTGCCATTGTGTATGTACATATATAAACTACTATAGTTACAATATTATGTTGTCTACATTATTATTATATTATTCAAAATATCAAATTTAGGACTGAACTCTCCAATTATCAGAACTGGTGAACAATATAACATGCTTGTTAGGAAACCCCCAAATGTAGACATATTCAATGATTCTCTTGGCTCACTTAAAAAAATACTAACATACTTTTAAGTCACACTATAAACTAACTATAAACCTAGTAACTTAAATTAATTTTGACATTTACTTTCATTTGTAGTTAGTTATAAAACAATTACTTTAAATTATTATAAGTCAATGCTGTGTATTTATTTTATAGGTTTACATATTAGAATTGTAAATAATGTTAAGTTTATATTTGTAAATGTATTAATATGTATTCTGTTGTAGTGCCTAATAAATAAATAAAATAAAAGAAGCAATAGTAGGTAATCGTTTTGAATTATGTAATTATAAACAAAGAATGATAATAATTAATTTTATTGTACAACAATTGCGATAAAAAAATAACCTTTAAACAGTAATTATTACAGTTATCTCTGTTTAAAAATATATGCACTTAAAAGTACTTCATGTTACGAAGGCCAGTAACTAATGCGTAACCTTTTTATATTAAGTTATAACCAATCTATCTGGATATATATAAAAGAGTATGTATGTTTGTATGTTCCCTAATAACTCCTAAACTACTCGACCGATCTCAATGAAATCTTTTGTAATAGATAATTCGTTGAAGCTCTAGGAAGGTTTACATATATAATTTATATGGCAAAACAACGTCTGCCAGGTCAGCTACTACTAATAATAAATCTGTAGAGATCAAATTTCTGTACAAAGAAAAAAAATTATCAAAACCGAGTCAGGGGGATGTAAGAAGAGAAGTAGAACAGGTCCCGATTTTTTTGGAATTTCTTATTTCTCTGTCTGTTTGTACATGCTAATCTCTAAAACTATTGGACTGATTTCCCCGGTCAACATCTTAGATACTTTTCATCCCGGAAAATTAAAGAGTTCCCGTGGGACACTTAAAAACCTCTACTTTTTATATAGCGTTGTACAAAACGACTTATGCATATTATTTAATAAAATTTGGCAAGTATATACCTTATATTGCCGGTCAACACTATAATATTTTTTATCCCAGAAAATTAACGAGTTCCCTAGGGATAGTTAAAAAACTAGAGTAACTGATAATATATAATATTTAATAAAATTAGGCATTTTGATATATTGCCGGTCAACATCTTGATACCTTTCATCCTGGGAGTCTAACGAGTTCCCGTGGGAAAAATAAAATACTATAGTTTCTTATATCTTAGTATACAATAACTTATGCAGCTAATAAAGTAAAATTTGTCAAGTTGATACCTTATATTACCGGTAAAGCAATGTGTAAGTATTATAAATTTTAAAAATCCCATAAAAGTGACGGGTTCCCACGAGAAAGTAAAAGATTACAAATCATAGTCCAGCATAGCATGATTCATATTAAATCATTTTTTTTTTTATGGAATAGGAGGACAAACGAGCGTACGGGTCACCTGGTGTTAAGTGATCACCGCCGCCCACACTCTCCTGCAACACCAGAGGAATCACAAGAGCGTTGCCGGCCTTTACGGAAGGTGTACGCGCTTTTCTTGAAGGTACCCATGTCGTATCGTCCGGGAAACACCGCACAAGGAAGCTCATTCCACAGCTTCGTGGTACGAGGAAGAAAGCTCCTTGAAAACCGCACTGTGGAGGACCGCCACACATCCAGATGGTGGGGATGATATCGTAACTTGTGGCGTGTCGTGCGAAGGTGAAATTCGGCGGCAGGAATCAGGATGAACAGCTCTTCGGAACACTCCCCGTGATAAATGCGGTAGAAGACACACAATGAAGCGACGTCTCTACGCAACGCCAAGTGATCCAGCCGTTCACAGAGTACTGGGTCCCCGACAATTCGAGCTGCTCTGCGTTGGACGCGGTCAAATGGATCGAGCTGATACTGGGGTGCGCCAGATCAGAGATGACAGCAATACTCCATGTGAGGCCGGACCTGCGCTTTGTAGAGCGCTAGAATGTGGGCCGGCTTGAAGTATTGCCGTGCTCTATTTATGACGCCCAGTTTCTTTGAAGCCAGTTTGGCTTTGCCCTCCAGATGGCCATGGAATTGGCAATTGCTCGAGATTTCGAGACCCAGTATTCCGATACTAGGCGAGGCTTTAAGGGAAGTGTTCTCGAAGAGCGGTGATACGGCAAATGGGGTTTTTTTAGTGGTAAACGCGCAAACTTGAGTCAATTGTGTGTGACGGACATAGTTTCCACCTGAGGCAAAAAGTAAGAACGACAGCTCATTTATTATATAGGTAAGGTTTTATTATATAGGTAAATCGATATATAATATATACTTAACATAATCTTACAACCCTGTGAATATCTCAGCCCTACCTTCTGGCTTTCTAAAGAAGTATCTAAAAATATTATTAATACGAAAGTTTGTAAGAATGAATGGATGTCTGGATGTTCAAACATCTAGACATGGACACAGGTTCATACCTGTGAAAATTTCAGCCCTACTTTTTCCAAAAAAGTAACTTCTAATATTATAAATACGTAAGTTTGTAAGAATGTGTGGACGTCCGCATGTATGGATGTATGTTTGTTGCTCTTTCACACGAAATCTACTAAATGGATTTTATTGAAACTTTACAATAATATAGCTTACATATCAGAATTATACTTACATAACAGATATTTAAAGTAGATAATCTCTGTATATACTGTATTATTTGAACAAATATTTGAATAGTTATGACGATGACGATAACCAACCGAATGCGCGATATTGTGGTGCGGTCCAGTGGCAGGTGGTGAGACGGGCTAGCGGCGACCGTACGCCTGCGGATTGAGGGGTTATTAATTGTAAACGCCTGCAGTTCCTATTAATTTCCATTTTCAATTACTATCAGCAAATCGCAGGGTCAAACCCTAAAAGAAGTATATACAGACAGGCATACATTTGGTCATGCCATGTTTTTCCTACGGCCAACTCTACGTGACTTGCCCACACGTTTTTAAATCGCAAAAGCTGCACGTTTATGCTGACTGAAATAAATCATTTTACATAATTTCGGAGGACAAAGGATAAATACAAAAAATATATTGCAGTAACTACCTATAACTTTTGCATTACTATCAATCATCATATACATACATCCGACCTGTTTATGCTTACAAACTACAGCGTTTATAATATTGGTGAAATCAATATAAAAATTCTTAGTACAAAGTAACATACATTACACAATATAGTTGTTCGAATATCTAGAGAACGGCGGGACTGATTCTCATGACTTTTAATTTGTTGGATTTGCCTCCGTCCCGAATCGCAGAATAATATGAAATCATTGAAAAATTGACTAAAAAAGAAAATACTTTTTTTCATTTAAAATCATTATCACCTGGTGTTAAGTGATCACCGACGCCCACATTCTCCTGCAACACCAGAGAAATCACAAGAGCATTGCCGGCCTTTATCTGTGGATCTACGAAGCCGATTTTGAAAATGCTGTTACCAATTGAAATTCAAATTTTTGTGAGTGTCATATATATACTATATTTTAAACCTTTAACACTTTTTCATAGTAGTTGTATTTGTAAAATATGTCGGAGAAAAAATCGTCGAACACTTAAAATAAATTATATGGCAAAACAACGTTTGCCGGGTCAGCTAGTGACCTTCTATACACATTACACTTATAGCGACATATCATTCGCAGTCTGAACGGCTAAAGTGTACTTAAAGACAATGTAAGCACACTTTTCTCTTTAGTCGTGTGTCAACTGTCACTGTCTGAATCGTGTTCTAAATTCAATACACGTAACCTGAATAAATATTTAACATTGCTGCTTATTTTAAGGAACTGAACTAAATATTTTCCCTCTAGACAACATAATTATGTTATTATTATAATGTTGCCCCACTTGCATTCCAATCGAGCCTAAAGTTAGGCTAATAAGTAATTCTACTTTAACTTAAATTGCAAGATAGATTAAATTAAGAATGTCTCCATTAACACATTTCTTGATGTCTCTATTAAGGGGAATTCCAAAATTAGTGCCACTGTTGAAAATCTATGATATCTATCTACATTAGAAAATGGATCCTTAAATATTTCTTTTACCATTAAAGATGTAATTTAACCCGAGCAACGCCGGGTTTCGCTGCTAGTTATTTCATATAAAGTAATAAATAATAAACTGTAAAATACAAATTATCGTACATTAGATGCATATTTTGCACTGTGCTTCCCCGGAACGTATAAAGAATAGGGGACTCCCAGGCCCAAGTGTGTCGTAAGAGGCGACTAAGGGTTTTTTAGGAGTGGGAGAGTCACGCTGACGTCTTATGATGTCAGTACAAGCGGGCCAGACTCGTCCAAGTTAATTACAATCGCACAGAATACCGGCGTGACACATTTCTCTGTGAACGGCTGGATCACTTGGCGTTGCGTAGAGACGTCGCATCATTGTGCGTCTTCTACCGCATTTATCACGGGGAGTCTTCCGAAGAGCTGCTTTACCTGATTCTGCCGAGTGCCACCTTCTCACGACATGCCATAACTTAGGATATCATCCGCACCATCTGGATGTGTGGCGGGCCTCCACTGTGCGCTTTTCAAGGAGCTTTCTTCCACGTACTACAAAGCGAGCACACCTTCCTTAACGGCCAGCAACGCTCCTGTGATGCCTCTGGTGGTGCAAGAGAATATGGACGACGATGATCACATAACACTAGATGACCCGCTCGTTGGTCCTCCTTTTTCCATAAAAAAATCAACCTTTAGAGCAAAGCTTTAAACAATGAGTTCAACTCATTGTTTGTGTAAGGATGCTTCGTGAACATGATGGTCGGATTATTATTACTATTACACAATTAGTTATTGCATCCAACAAATACAATGATTTATTAACTATGGTCAGGTCGACCTGGCACCACAAGGAGCATCCGTTCACGACTTGATGCACGGAACAGCCATCGTTTCCTTCGCACATATTTGAGGGAAGGAAGATATCTTTAAGCTTCTGGACTGGAACTGGGTATCAATTTCAACGCGGCAAATACATCATTCACCTTCGATTCGCAGACGATATCGTAATCATGGCAGATACCATGGAAGACTTAAGCCATATGCTCGATGGCCTCAATACAGCATCCCAAGGAGTTGGTCTCAAAATGAATATGCCCATGTTGCGCCTACTCCCGTAACAGTCGGAAACTGTTCTCTCGAAATTGTTGACCAGTACGTCTACTTTCGCGAAAGATGTCACTCGTCGAATCCAACTCGGATGGGGAGCATTTGGGAAGCTCCATAAAATCTCCTCGTTCACAGTGTCTGAAGGCGAAGTTTTTAACCAGTGTGTGTTGCCAGCGATGACTAACGGAAGGCAGACAAGGTCGCTAACTAGGGGCCTTATTAGGAAGATCATTGTCGCTCAGAGGGCAATAGAGAGGGCTATGCTCGGAGTTTCCCTGCGAGATCGAATCAGAAATAAGGAGATTTGTAGGAGAAACAAAGTCACCGACATAGCCCAGTTGGTTGGCCCACCCCCCACAAGACGGACCGACGTTCTGGTCAAGATCGCCGGAACACGTTGGATGAGGGCAGCGCAGGACCAACCGTCATGGCAATCTTTGGGGGAGGCCTTTTGTCCAGCAGTGGACGTCTTCCGGCTGAAATGATGAATGCAAAGAGTACGGACAAAAGTGTTAAACAAAAGTTGTAGACAGTAAATTATTGATCATTATTAATCTATTAAAATGGATAGATGCATTTTTGTAAATCCAATACTAACCGGTCATTAAATGGGTCATAAATCGTAAACAGTAAGTTTTACAAAAAAGTAAAAGTGTTACACAAAATAACAGATACGAAATTTTATTTTCTACAATAATGGTACATTCTGCCCAAAAGTTCATAGTTGCCGAAATATCGGTAAAAAACTGTTTTCACGAACTCTACCTGGATCTGGATCTGGATCTGGGAGCATTTTGTGATTTTATGCTCAGTAAGTGACCTTAAGAACTACAAATAAAATTGGATAGAAAATATAGTACGAGGTTTAATTCTATTTTTACTGGCCAACTTAATTTAAACCACTTTTGTTAAGTTTTTCTTGCTGATCGTACTTCTCAGACTTGGCATTGGAGCCCCGAGTAAAGTTGACCGGGTTATACGTGATACTGACTACATCTTGGTAAACATAATATAATAGCTATGTATTTTATTCTATTTTATTTATTTTCTTTTCAATGTTTCGTACCTGTGTACACAATTTATTTAATAAAGGTTTCTTCTATTACAATGAACAGGTTTTATTTAGCTTACACAATGTAAGTAACTACTCTGAATAAGAATTACCGTGCTAGGAAAATAAATAATTGTATTTACTTAAGCAACATCATAATTGCACCATTTATATAGCTGATATGTGTCTAGGTAAATAATAATAGCTAAAATGTCGTAACACCTATAAATACAGGCTATGAATATAATGATATCCTATTTAAATTGTAGACTACAGAAGGTTGATGTCAATGGAAAGCGGTGCTCTGGATTAATCGTTAAAATGGGGTTCCACAGGGCTCGATTTTAGGACCATTCCTATTCCTTATAATTTTTATTGCTCTTCACTTATTATATTTAATAGATGATTTAAATAATCAATTAATTACTCTAAAATCAATTTGGAGATCATTTATGTATTTATATAAATGATCTCCCTTATATTGCTGATATGACTCAAGTTTAAAATACACCGTTTTAACCAAATTATGACGATGTTAACAATGCTTTAACTAAAGTTGTACATTTCTTTGAAGCTGATAACTTAATACTTAATGGTAATAAAACGAAATGCAATCGATGTACAGCTTAGAAACGAGAAATTGAATATTTATTTTATTTTATTTATTTTTATTTATTTAATTTAGGTACAAAAACGATTACAAAGTAAAACATGTGTAATATAAAATAAAAATAAAGATCTTATCACTATAAAATTGTTAATCTAACTATTGTACACAGCGTTATATTATTTACAGTCACATTGAAAATATGTAAGTACAACTAATATTTGAGTTCTATGGTACAGTGCTTCTTAATTGTTATTTTAAAATTATATAAACTTTGATTAAATATGTCAATTTCACAATTTTTAATACTATTTAACTCGTTATATAATTGGCACATACGATGAAGTGGATTATTATATGCGACATTGTTGTAACAGTGCGGTATTGCAAAAATTGTAGGCATACGAGTGGCTTGCTTGCGAGTAATAAAGTGAACATCTGTTAATAAATCATTGCTAAAAGTCCCATGCACAATCCTGTGTAGGATAGCCATGTCAGCAATTTCTCGCCTGCATTTAAGAGTTTGAAATTTAAAATAAACCAAGCGGTCCTCATACTCAGGTATGGCTCGTCTCAATCCCATTCTTATACATAATTTTCTAATGAATCGCTTTTGAACTGTTTCTATACTATCTTTGTCAGCTTTGTAAATGGGTGCCCAGACTGAGGAACAGTACTCAAGTTGCTGTCTTACTAGTGAGGTGTAAAGTATCTTTAGCGAATCTATGTGCTTGAATGGTTTTGATGTGCGCATCATAAATCCTAGCATCCTACTTGCTTTTTTCACTATGGTTTCATAATGATGTTTATAACTTAATGATGAATCGAACCACACACCTAAATCACGTAGAACACCAACCCTGACTAAATTGGTACCATCTATGGAATAGTTAAAATTTATTGTATTCCTTTTTTTTGTGAAGCTAATAAATTGACATTTTTTTATATTTACTGACATGTCGTTAGTTTTACACCATTCATTTAAAGTATTAACGTTATCCTGAAGTAAATAGCAATCTTCAATTCTTGATATATGGGTGTATAATTTAATATCATCAGCATAAGCTAAACATTTACATGTCATTTTATCAAGAATGTCATTGATGAAGATCAAAAATGGCAGGGGTCCTAAATTTGAGCCCTGAGGGACCCCGGAAGTGGGTTCAAAAGGAATAGATTCAAAACCATACAATGCAACTATCTGGGAACGATTCATGAGATAACTATGTAACCAACGATGAAGATTAAAACCTAAGTGTTCTAGCTTGTTTAAGAGAATAAAATGATTGACCCGATCAAAAGCTTTAGAAAAATCAATATACACTGAATCCACTTGGGATTTACTATTAAAAGATTGACAAAAGTAAATTGAATATGTTAACAGATTTGATGCAGTAGACTTACCACTGACAAAGCCATGTTGAACCGGATTGAGTCTATGCTTGAAATGATTATAGAGTGAATTATAAACTATGCTCTCAAATATTTTGGCAAAACAGTTTAATATACTAGTAGGCCGGTAGTTTGTTGCGTCAGTTTTGTCACCTGCTTTATGTATGGGAGTGATTTTAGCAATTTTCCATAGCTCAGGAAAAACCCCTTCACTTAGTGATTTGTTTATAATAATTGTCAAAGGTACTTTCAGAGACGACGCACACATCTTAATAAATATTGGTGGTATCATATCTGGTCCACTACCTTTGTTAATGTCGATTTTGTTGATGTGCTTACATACTTCTTATTCAGAAAATTTAATTGAACATATTGAGTAACTGGAACTTGGAAAATCTGGATTATACGCTGAAGTTGAGTTATTAGATTTGTAAACAGATGAGAAGTATTCAGCAAAAAGATTCGATATATCATTTCTAGAGCTAGCAGTTTTATTCAAATATCTAATTGACTTAGGCAGATCATTGGTAATACGCTTAGATTTGGTATATCGCCAAAATGCTTTCACATTATTTTTAAGACTGCACTCTATATTACATATATAAGACCGGAAACATTGGTTCATCAATAATTTTGAGCGAGTCCTTAGCAGAGCATACTTATCATAGTCGCGAGGGTTGTTGTAGGCTTTAAATCGATGATGATATTTACTTTGCTCTTTTAATGTCTTAATTAGTGGTTTGGAAAACCATGTAGGATGTCGAGTACTTTTACGTGATCCAGAAGGCGTATTCTTATTAATTATATCCCAGAGATTGTTATAGAAAAAATCTACGAAATCATTGCATTGTAATGAATCAGCACTGAACCAATCAATGGCACCTATTTCTGTGATACATTTCGCGTAGTCAGTTTTTCTAAAATTTAACATAGGAAATAGTGTGTTCTCTCTTAAGTGCTTGGATAAATCTATAGTAAAATCAATTGGTGGATGAAATTTATCTTCTGGTCTGCTTATAGGAACAGTTCGAGACACATTATTTACATTCAGATCTGTAAGTATTAATTCAAGAACATTATAACAGCAATTTGTAATTTTATTATATTGCATTAAGTTAGTTTTGTTCATAAAATCATTGAGGAAATGTAACCTATCGTTGTTCTTGAGAGCAATGTTCGTATGATAGCTTTGCCATATAGTATCGGGTATATTGAAATCACCCATGATGATAGTTTTAATAGTAGGTGATGATGAAACTATTTGAGTACATTTGTTTAAGAATTGTTTAAATACAGCAATTGGAATATATGCAGGTATGTAAACCACGCAAAGATTAATAATAAAACTATTTATACGGAGACGCACCCACAGATCTTCAAGATCAGTTTCGTTAACGTTTAAAAGTTTGTAGTTTATATGTTTTGATAAAGCAATTAGCACTCCACCTCCATGATCTTTGTTATGCTTTTTCAAGAAATTGGAATCCCTATCACGCCTTATTACTCGATATCTAGCATCAAAAATTTCTGAAGAAAATACAGCATCAGTTAGCCATGTCTCACATAAACATATTACATCAAAGTCAGTACATAATATAGTGTTAAAAATATCTACACATTTATTATTCATACCTCTAATATTTTGCAAATAGACTTTCAGACCCATAGTTGGTCGTAAGATGAACTAAAAGAACCTTGACATAAAAAATAAACTAATATTCTTAAACTATTTTATCTAAAGATTGGGAAGATTTAATGAGGATATAGCGGGAATTTTCGTCCTTTCTTTCATAGATGTGACCATCGCGAACCCACACAAACTTATATTTACTCTCCTTCGCCTTCAGCCGAGCAGCAGCGTGGAGAGACTTGTTCGCAGGTGACAGATGTTCAGCAACATATATAGGCGATCTATCTCCACCAATGCCCACGACGTTCGTGTTGAGTTTATTAGAGGGATTCGATTTATTATACCTCGGTATATAGTCTGCCGTGTCTCGACACGGCAGAGAGAAATTCATCACGGCGCCTAGGGCTCGTCAATTTAGCGACGATTGTTCGCGGTTTCCTGTTGTCTTTATTAATTTTGGCAACTCTGGTAACTTTCATAACATCGTAATCTTCAAGCTTTAATGATACAGTCGTTGCAATCTGCTTTATTATGCTTACCAAATTCTCAGATTTGGACTCATTAACACCGTGTATCTCAATATTACATTCCCTCAACTGCTGTTCTAAAAATCTTACTGTCTCATTTAGTCTACTGATTTCCGCAATATTTTTATTAATAAGCTCATCATGACGTTGACTGTCAAGCACTAGCTTTTCCACTTTGATGCTGAAATCATCATACTTTTCACTCAGAAATGTAACAGAGCTTTGAAGTTCTTTCAGCCGCCCTTCCAAAGGCGATATTACTGTCGTCATTTGAGCTAAAATCATCTGTGGTAGTTCCTTCTTCATAGTTTGGACTATCTCATTTTTAAGTGTGGTCAATTGAGCATCGGAAATAAATTGTGATAATACGACGGCTTCATTATTAGTTTCACTAATAAACGACGGACTGCCACTATCTTGCGCTATCTTAATGGGTGTACTTGAATTATCACCACCGCGCTTGGCTTTAGCAGAGCAATCTGGGCATAACCATCCCTCTGCAATTCTTGACTGTGGCAAGGTTTTGTTCACACAAGTTTGATGGAAGCAGTTTTTACACTTGGGGCATTTTACGCACGGTTTAGTACGTCTTATTTCATCATTACACCCTGCACAGATCATAGACATTTTTTGCAAATAATGTAAATATTAAAAAACAATAAAAGAAGAGAAAAAAAAACAGTAATAACACTATATTAAAATATTACTGTAGATTTGAACCTGGGGTGCCGCAGTATTAGTCTGCTTAAAGACCACAGAGCTATGCGTTATCTAGGATTCCGTATGAAATATACAATGTAAATTTATCGGTGTCTTGATTAGAGCTCAAACGTCATAAACACGATTGTTAGTTTATTCAGTTTGAAAGTACCCTCCACTTATACAGATTCACTTTATATGTATTTGCGCACAAATCCACGACACTTGATAGTTAGTTAATTATTGAACATCGCAAATGATAGTCCCGCGAAGTTATAATAGTGAAACTCGTTTCATTATAGTCACTTCTTTTATTAAATGTGGCACTTGTTAATCCATACAACACTACGCTAAGTTAGAAAAAAAGGTGTTCGGACTTAAGCAGTTTTAGTGCAAGTTTTATTTAAAATATTTGTGGGATAACACTATAAGTGGAGATTGGATAACGTTCTATCTTTAGAAACTAAGGTAACACATATTTAGCAACAATTATAATTTTAAACTTTATATCTTACTAAGATCAATGTTCAATGTATGAACGATACGTCACTATATATAGTTGATACCACTGTTTTTTTTGGAATAACGCAAGATGCTAAACTCCAATGGGGCCCTCATATAGACAACTTATCGAGTAGACGGATTATAATATATTCATAAAAACGGCAATGTGTTTCAAAAGATGTATGAAAAACATAATATTTATACTAGAAACAAAAATAAACTGTTAATCTCCACTACTAGGCTAAGTAAGCTCGATAACTCATTTATTGGCAATTGCGTTAGATTTTATAATAAGCTTCCAGAAAACATAATGGAAATGTCTCTCATACAAGTTCAAAGGCTAAACATAAACTTATAGAAAAGTCTTATTACACTTTAAACGATTATTTAGATGATAAGAAAGCTTAGGTATGAATTGGTCTATAGGAATCGAGCTCTGAATTACTCTTAATAAAAATGCAGTACTTATCAATAATTATGATTTATACTATAAGCAAAATGGTCAAATTGTAAGTGAAGGTATTTAGTGAGTATTACATTAATATTACGTAGATGTTCATTTTTGTTTGTTATTTGGTAGAGTTCTCGTGACAGGCTTCGTCATGCTCGCTTAAATGTTACTGTCGTGGCGGCGACAAGGGACGGGTCGTTCCCTCCCCTAAAATATGGTCGAGGAAATCCTGTATTTATTTTCGGTCTGTGTGAATTGATGCATCGACTGTACTCAATAAGTTTTATTTATTAATTTACATTTTCTTTTTGGACTTACCCGTGTAAGTTATTACTTTTATGTATTAGATGTTTCAATATTTTCGTTGCGTCACTTTGCGATTAAGCTCTAAATGTGGAATTAAAAGAGTGGCAATGAGTTTCTTGCCACTTCTTCTCATTATAGCTTAACATTTTCCGAAGTTGCGGTAAATGTGAACAGAAACGAAAACTAAACATTCATGAGTGTTATTTCTTTGGCCTACAGGAATTAAGAGTTTTTGATTTGATTTGAAACAATTTCGTCGCATTTTATATTATTATGATAACACAAGACATTTGTTTTTCACTTTATTTACATTTAATAACTGTATATGTATATGTAATATTTAGCAAGCAAATAAATAGAGTAGAAAATTAGACACCTTATCTCAGTAAAAATGTTTATTTAATTTTTGAGCCAACGTCATTTTATAATAATAAGTGGTAACTATGTCACACACACGCTTCTTCACGCATCTTTTAGTTTAAATTATTAGTAGCAGTGATTTTAAATAAATAGAGAATTGTTAATAATAATAATATGTTGGTGGATGTTCAGGTTCCTTCACACGCTAGGTGTAAAAACCAGACTCTCATATATATATATATATATATATATATATATATATATATATATATATATATATAATATGTTGACAGCTGATTTATAGTAGATTTATTAAATGCCTAGCTGCTAAGAAATGAAATGATCTGTCATACTGTCGTTGTCAAAGTGTAGTTAGTGTTGAGGAACAAGGATTTCACCAGTATCGATTTTTTATGTCAATCAATATATTGACTAAATACAATAATTGCTCAGTCCTGTTTTCTCCTAAGAAAATAATATATTTTATTCATAATAAGGTCAACATCAACAGGAGGACCATAGATCTGAAGGCATGTTTTCACGTGCTGATTGAACGCTATCACTGCCTCTGATTACGACCGACTTACCCTCTGATTTTGTGGACAATACAGAAATCACAGGGTAAGTCGGGGCTATGTGCAGGATCGGTGAGGAGTTGCACTTTTTCGGAAGCTTAAAGGGGCTTAGTTTTGGCCGTGTGTGAATAAGCGTTATCATGATGTAGGAGAACGCGGCTTTTGAGACACATACAGAGTTTCCCTTTGTCCGGATCGCGACCCGGTACCGGGCCGTCTAAATAAATAAAATTTAGTTAAAGTAAACAGCAGCTACATACTGAGCACTATTTAGTCACTAAATTTTATATTTAAATTTAGTGACTATATAGGCGATACCAGTATGTATTAGTAGTAGTAGTAGGTACTAAGAAAACCTTTTTACTAGATATTAATAAATGTGTATTATTTTACCAGCTTGGGTTTAAAAGTATTAAGTGGGTCTCGAAGGGGCCTTGTAAAAAATACCGGGCCATGGCAGGACAATGTATGAGACACTGGGAGATAATGGGAGACACTGTTGTATGACTGTCATTAAAGGAAGCCTACTTTCAGTCCGAATTTAATGAATGCTTTGGTCACTCGCGTGCCCGCTGTGATAAACATAATATTTATATTTATTTACACGTTTGCATGTAAATGTAACTAACTGTGCAACAAGATATAGGCAATGATTAAATTTATCAGCAAAAAATTGATTAGATTATGACGGCAAAATCCGATTTTTCAGTAGACATATTATAATAATTGCAGTATTGGTTTTTAATGTTGCTTAACGTATACGCACATACATTCACGCCATTTCCCCGTCTTTTTAACCGACTTCAAAAAAGGAGGAGGTTATCAATTCGATCGGATTTTTTTTTGTACATCGAGTACTCTGAGATTTATGATCCGACTTACGTAATTCTTCTTTTAAACGTAAAAAATAAAATAAAAAACTACGTTTAAAAAAACCGACTTCAAAAACTGAAAAGTATCAAATAACTAAAAATTTAATTTAATACACCTCTTATGCAAACCTTTACTACATTTAAACAAAATAAAACCTTTATTACATTTGGCTTGGCACTGACTTGAAATCTATCAATATGTAGCACATACAAATAATAGTATTTTATTAATGTTAAAGGTTTGCATAAGAGGTGTATAAAATAAAATTTTTAGTTATTTGATACTTTTCAGAAAATTTATCGAATTAGGCGTTACTTTGCGAAAATCCATAATTAAAAAAATGATTTAAGTTTTCTTTAGTGTTAATTCCGCCAATATTTGTTTTTAAAACAATTCGACTCGTGTTTCGCTTCTACACGAGGCATCCTCAGGACGTGTTGTCTCGCCAAAATCTGGCACGAGACTGAATCAAATGAGCCGGAAGCCGCTGTTTTATACCCTCGTCCCATGAAATGTCGGCTGTTGTGACGTATTACCCCCGGAAGAGACACGTAACAAAGGTGATGGGACTAAATTTGTTTGTTCATTCAACAATGTAAACATGTTATTTTTGTGTTTTATTATTTCTAATTGCTCTAACACATTTAAGCGACATGTATGTGAAATATTAAAATTATTATTGTTTCCGAGTGAGTGACCTGTATCAATTAAATGTTTCGCAAATTGTGATTTTTCGGGATGATTATTCCTAAATGCGGCATTATGTTCCTTTAATCTAATTTTGAAATTTCGACCTGTTTGACCTATATATACCCCGTTACAAGTGTCACAACTTAGCTTATAAACGCCAGATTTTTCGGAATTATTTAATCGATCTTTGCCAATACATATTCGACTGACATTGTGATTCGTTCGGAAGGACACATTAATATTGTTTTTCCTAAATATTTTAGCTATTTTATCCGATATTGGACCAATATATGTCAAACTACCCACATATTTGGTATTTGATTGTGGTGGGACGGGATAAAGTTTTGAATTTCGATTTTTTCGATTTTTGATTCGACCTTTGACAGTTGTAGTGACAACACGCGGTCCGTTTCTTTATGAATTTTATAATAATTAGTAGTGGAATATTTTGAATATAAAAGTGTAAAGTTACATAATTAAGTCTTAAAATTAATCAGTACAGTGTTCTCTTAATGTATTGTGATATTGAACGAGATATTTTGTGATTTACCTTTGACACCAACGAACAGCTGATCTGTGCGCAGCCATATATGACAAAACAGCTGATTCAGTGTTTCATTGAAGTCAATAGGTATTTTGGATTAACTCAAACAAATCGAACATAATTGTGAGTATTTCATAAACTTTAATATCAAAAATAAGTGTAACTCATGTGGAAAGTTTGTGTCGTCAATGGATGGCATAAAATGTAATAAGTGCAATGTCATTTTGCATAAACTATGCAGCAGCCCTGATGCACGTAATAATCCTAAGTGGATGTGCAAAGCATGCAAAGTCAAACATGCAAAAGCTTCCCCCGCCAAAGAAAACCCGCAGGCGCAAAGGAAGGATGATAACAAAATATATCAGGACGTTGAACAGCAGCCGGAACTTTCTCTTGTGCACGAAATAAAGATGCTTCGTTCCGAACTCTCTAGTTTTCGATCAGAGATGTCCCGCCTGTCAGCCCTTGTATCAACTTTGAGCACACGGTTGGATAGCGTAGAGGAGCGAGTATCACAGCTCGAAGACGCTTCGTGTTCATTAGAGGCGGCTAACGAGCAAGTCTTGCAAAATAGAAAATGCATTGAGGTTTTGCAACAACAAATAGATGTATGCGACCAGGACAATCTTCTAAATGACGTTGAGATCACCGGTGTAAACGAAAACAGTGCAGAAAACTTGTTACACGTGACTATAACACTCGCCCAGAAGGTCGGAATCACTATAGACGAACGCGATATTGTGAACGTGTATCGTCGAGGAGCGCGGCGCATGACTGAGTCGACCACCGGCGAGCATGCCCGAGCGCGGCCGATTGTAATGCGTCTCACTCGCAGACATCTACGAGACGAACTATTGCATGCTGCCCGGGTTCGACGTGTCGCGGACACCAGTGGCACCGGAGTGGGAGAGCAGTCACGGCGTTTCTACATTAATGAAGTCGCCCACGAATCGAAATCTTTTTTATTTCGCGCGGGAAAAGCTCGGAAGAAATAAAAACTGGCGTTTCATATGGACCCGGGGAGGCCGAATATATGCTAGGCGCGAAAATGGAAGTAATGTAATAAACATTCGTAGTGAAAACGATATTAATAAGGTTTTTTGTATGTAAACAAGTTAAAACTTGTTACTGATGTATGTAGTGTAGCCCCTTCTAGTCTCGCTAATGTAACTATATTATTATCCCATCATATAGCAGATAATATTAACTGTTTTTGTGTATTAGTCAAGTAAGTTTATTTTTAATGTTATACTTAAAATATTATTATTGGAAACCATTGGATCTATATAAAATAGCCGCTTCTCGTCTCGCTAGTATAACTATATTATTACCCCATCATTTAGCAGATATTAACTATATTTTGTGCATTAGTCAAGTAAATTTATTTTTAATGTTATTCTTTAACTACTATTATTGGAACCCATCCTATATATTATTATGGTATAATAATAGTACAAATTGTATTAAGCGGCTTGTTGACAGTACTACTAGGCACATTATTTATTGCAATAAATTGGATCCTTTTCCAATTTATTGCAATATTTCCTTTTTTTTTTGCTTGTTGGTTTCATAAATATATGTTCTCTTGGCACCGGACAAGAAGAACTTAATTTTTTTTCTTTTTTTTTTATATGAGAGGGGGCAAACGGGCAAGAGGCTCACGGGATGGGGAGAGGTGAGGCAACCGCCCATGGACATCCACAACAACAGGTGTGTCAAGAAATGCGTTGCCGGCCTTTAAGGTGGGAGTATGCTTTTTTCTTGAAGGTCCCTAAGTCGTATCTGTTCGGGAAGACCGCTGCCGGTAGTTCATTCCACAAAGTGGCTATGCGAGGCAAGAAAATTCGAACAAAACGCGCGGTTGTGGAATGCCAGACGTCTACGTGATGCGGATGGTACTTTGCACGTAATGTCCGATGGAGGAATTCGGCCGCTGGAAACAACCCGAACAGCTCCTCTGAGCACTCCCCGTGATAAATGCGGAAGAAGATGCAGAGAGAACCCACATCTCTACGCAATGCTAGAGAATCAAGCCGATCGGAGATGACTTGATCGTCGATGATTCGAGTCGCTCTTCGTTGTATGCGGTCAAATGGAAGAAGTTGGTACTGGGGAGCACCCGCCCAGAGGTGAGAACAGTACTCCATGTAAGGCCGAATTTGCGCCTTATAAAGTTGCAGGCGGTGGCTTTTAGTGAAGAACTGTCTCGCCTTACTGAGTACACCAAGCTTTTTAGAGGCCAGTTTGGCATTCTCTTCCAAGTGACCACGGAACTGACGTCGCTCGATATATTGACGCAAAGTATGCCAATACAGGCTGTGGCAGTTAGAGGAGTGATCTCGAATCGAGGGGATACGACAAAGGGAGACTTTTTAGTGGTGAACGCACAAACTTGTGTCTTCTTGGGGTTGAATTGGACTTAATTATGTCGGCCCCATTCCGAGACTTTGCAAAGCATAGTCTCGATTTCAGACACAAGTTTGTTTCGGTTCTCGTCGACGCTATCCCGGGACATGTTGGCACGGCCGGTATAGGAAGCATACCCTGTGCTGTCGTCTGATGATATGAATATTGCTGATTTGCAGCATATCATTGATATGCAGAAGAAACAGCGTAGGGGATAGCACGCAGCCTTGCGAGACACCAGCGTTTATGGGTTTTAAGTCGGAGCATGCACCGTTGATAACAACCTTGATGCTCCGATCAGCCAAAAAGCTAGTGACCCATTTGCACAACTTCTCGGGAAGCCCATAGGATGGCAGTTTCGCTATAAGCGCTTTATGCCACACCCGATCGAAGGCCTTCGCTATGTCAAAACTCACCGCCAACGCCTCTCCCTTCGACTCAACCGCTTGCGCCCATTTATGGGTGAGGTATGCAAGAAGATCACCAGCTGAGTGACCCTGACGGAAACCGTACTGGCAGTCGCTCATCAGCTGGTGCCCCTCTAGGTATCCCAAGAGCTGGCGGTTGATGATCGACTCCATTACTTTGGAGAAAATGGAGGTAATGGCAATGGGGCGGTAGTTGGACGGATCTGAGCGTACACCTTTCTTAGGGATCGGGTGCACTAAAACCACCTTCCATAATTTCGGGACTACGCCTGATGAGTAGGAGAGCCGGAAAAGACGGGTAAGGACCGGCGCCAGTTCCGGAGCACATGTCCGCAGCACTATCGGGGGAATGCCATCGGGCCCGCTCGATTTGTGAATGTCCAAGTTGAGAAGCGCCTTAAGCACGGCACTAAGCCGGATTTTTACCTCCGGCATATATGAATCGCACCGCGGAATATGCGGTGGTGGTGCACCTTGGTCATCCAGAGTCGAGTTGGACGCGAAGAATGAGCCCAGGAGATCAGCTTTCTCTTTCGCGTCATGGGCCAGCGAGTCATCATCCCTGTGCCTTGGCCTTGGCGAGCGACCAGAACGCACGAGTTCCCGAGGGAAGGCGTGCAAGTCTCTCGCCAATTCTGCCAATATGCTTCGACTTCGCGTAAGCAATAACTCTTTTGAAGGACCTGGAGGCATGATTGAAGTGTTTTTTAAGTTCGCTGGAATTCACATCCTTAGATACCACCACATTGACCCAAGCCTGATAGCACTCCTGCTTTCGGCGAGAGGCCATTTTGTAGGAGCGGTCAAACCATGGTTGGGACCTGCCACCGATAGGCACAGAAGAGGGTGGAATGAAGAGTTCCATACCTTGCAGTACCACATCAGTAACAGCGTCAGCAGCGGCATCTGGATCTCCCAGCGAAAAACAGATCTGCCTCCACGGGTAGGATGCAAAAAAGCACCGCATCTCGTCCCACTCTGCTGACCTATAGTGCCACACGCGGCGACAGCCTAAGAAGCGGGGCCGTGTTGGGCGCGTGATCGGCACGGTGCTCCGGATCAGGTAGTGGTCCGACGATCCCAGAGGAGGGTCAACGGAAACTAGGTAGCCGTCCGGATGTGAGGTCAACAGAAGGTCCAACAGTGAAGGTGTATGATCTTGCACATATGGGATTCGCGTTGGCGCAATAACCAGTTGCGTCAGACCATATGCTAAGGCGAAGTCGTGAACAGATCTCCCTGTATGATCGGTGGTACGTGAGCCTAGCCATTCGGCGTGGTGGGCGTTAAAATCGCCAAGAAACACGATCTCTGCAGTGGGGATCTGCTCCAACACGGAATCTGTAGCCATTTGGATGTGTTCGAGGAGCCGGTCAGTGACCGCTATGGGACCTATACAGGCATGCGTAGATTCGCGGATGGTCATCGCAGTCTACACGCAGCCAGATGATGGATAGGTCCTGTCCTTCAAGAAAACTCAGGCGTCGAGAACAGACATCCTTCCTGACGTAAACGCACACGCCAGCCCGTGGTATAAAGGAGTGTTCCAAATTATACCCCGGGTAGGAAAGGTAAGATGAATCAGCCAGGGAGGATATCTGTGTCTCGGTTAAAAAGAGCAGGGCCGGCTTCGCCGTCTCCAGGTGAAAGTGAACGGCATTTAAATTTGATCGAAGCCCCCTGATGTTGCAAAAGTCCACAGCGAGAGTGAAGGAGGGTGGTTTGAGCCTCCTGCTCTGTTTGCCCCGAGTCAGCGCAGATTTGCCCCCTCCAGAATACGCGGGGCAGCCTGGGCAACCACTGTTAGGTACAGGCCCTAATTGTGGACGCCCAGGGATGGATTCTCCAGGGCTGCATAGCCTGGTACCGTCCTGGAGTAGTCTCTTTTTAGTCTGTGCTGCCATTTGTATTTGGGAGGGGGGGTGTAGGCCTCCGGATACCCCATTCACCGGACGAAACACAGCGGCATAGCCGCTATTTCACGCCGGTTTCGAGTGGGGGAGTGGTATTTCTCCGGGCGTGCCGGCCCAATTCGGTTGTGTCCGTGAGGACCCAACATGGCACTACCACTCCTCATGTTGCTATTACTCGTCATGATATTGATGTGTTGGGACTAAATGAAACGTGGCTCAAGGACGGAGAAGAGGGTCGCGTTCCTAAATTTTCGAATTATCGCCTGGCCCGCATTCCACGCTCACGACATATGCGCAGCCGCGGAGGTGGAGTCGGGTTCTATATAAAAAATAACCTTAAGACTAGAGTATTTAAACATCCCAGCTGCAATGATATCGAACAAATGTGGATAAGCTTAAGCATTGGCGGAAAAAAGCTTGTTATTGGCACAGGCTACCGTCCACCATGGCAGAACACTGACGCCTTTATTGGAGCATTGCATGACTCACTTATAAGTTTCTCTTGGGCTGACAACATAATCCTAATAGGAGATTTTAATATCAACATTTTGGACAAAAATTCTTTAGGATACAAGAAGCTGATGGACTTTTTAGCCATCACGAATTTGTCGCAACATGTACACAAACCGATACACTTTTCAGTCCATGGGGAAACCTTATTGGATCTAGTTTGCACCGATATGTCGTTACGGCGTGTTACAGTGGAACATATTAGTAACCTAAGCGATCATTCTTTTATTTCGTGCGAAGTAAATGTAGTGAAGGAAAGGATCATTCCTAAACACATAGTTTATAGACTTATCAAAGACATTGATCCAAACTTATTCCGTGACTTCATAACTCAAATTGACTGGCAGTCTTTTTCAGATGTTGAAGACTTAGATAGCTATGTTTCCAATTTTAATTACTTTTTGCTTTCTATATTTGATATACTTGCTCCAGTAAAAATCGTAAAAATAAAAAATCGTGACTATCCCTGGATCACGTACAATATAAAGCAAATGATGAAACGTAGGGATGAAGCTTACCTAAGGTCTAAAATGTCTAAAAACAATTCACATGAATAAGGAATTAAAAAAAATCGTCTTTATTTGCCATTGAACGTGAAAAAAAATGCTATTTCAGTACCTATGTTAATTCAAACAGGAACAACCCGCGCATTCTTCGGAATACAATAAAAAAAAATATTAACATACATAGCAAAGAGGAGACTGTACTTCCAGACCACCTGTGTATGGCGGATGAAATTAATAATCATTTCCTGGATGTCCTGGGAATAAAATTGCACCTGCTTCTGAAATTGATTATTACCTTAACCATAAGATAGGGGATTTCTTATTCTCAATTAGTACTGTGTTAGAAGCTGATATTATTAAACATCATCGAAGTTTACATTCAAATGCATTGGGGTGTGATGGAATTTCTCTGGACATCTTGAAGTTATCTCTACCGTACACAAGTAATATTTAACAGCTTTAATCAATCTCTCCATTGCATCGTCAACTTTTCCATCTGCCTGGCGTAAATCCCTAATAACTCCAATGCCAAAAACTACAAATCCATCTTCTTTTAAGGACCTCAGGCCGATTAGTATTTTACCATGTATTTCAAAAGTCCTAGAAAAAGTAGTCTGTGTGTAACAGCTCAGAGGATACTTAGAAAAAAATGATCTACTTCCACAGTTACAGTCTGGCTTCAGGAAACATAGGAGCACCACTACTGCATTACTAGATGTGGTTGACAATGTTCTTGAAGTCCAGGATAGAGGAGAGTGTACTATTTTGATGTTATTAGACTTTTCCCGGGCTTTCGACTCAATAAACCACGAAGTACTCTTAGCGAAACTATCTTTTTACGGTTTCGAACCAGAGAATATCTGCTGGTTTAAAACCTATATTTGTAATCGTTCACAGGTCGTCAACATTATGTCTGTAAATGGACTTAGCACTACTATCTCTCGTTGCGCTCAAGGTTCAATTTTGGGGCCACTTTTGTTTATACTTTACACAGCTGATGTTATTAACTGTATAAAAAACTACAAATATCATATATATGCTGATGATATTCAGTTGTACATATCTTTTAAAGTAGGAGATTTGGATTCTGCACTTGTAAAATTACAGGAAGACCTAAATCGTATTTCTATGTGCACAAAAAATAATTGTCTTGAATTAAATGCGACAAAAACAAAATATATGATATTAGGCAGTCATCATCAAGTAAACATAACATCAGAAAAAAAACCCAAAGTTTTTATAAATGGAGTACAAATAGACAGAGTGTCTGAAGCGCGCAACCTGGGAGTTTTATTTGACGAATCCTTGTGATTTCAAAACCATATTCTTGATGTCGCCAAAATTGTTTTTATAGGCTAAAGTTACTTTACCGAATCAGAAATTCGCTAAGCGTTTGCGTTCGCAAAGAACTATGTGAATCAGTGATTCTTGCTAAATTTAACTACGCAAATACAGTGATTGGGCCTAGGTTGTTGGTGTCTTCAAAAAACTTATACAAAGGGTACAAAATGCTTGCACAAGATTTTGTTACGATGTTCCTTACCACGCACACATTACACCCTTTTTAACACCAACAACATAATGAAGATGGAGTTTCGTAGGCAGCTACATTTTGCCTCGTTACTTTTTAGTGTGGTTAAATATAGAATACCATTTTACCTATATAAAAGGCTTAAGTGGTTGTCGGACACAAATGAGAGTTATCCGACGCGTCACGGTAAGATTCTCCTCGAAGTGCCTCTACACGGTACAGCAGCATTTAGGGGTAGCTTTAAATACAGCGCCTCCAAATGCTGGAATGATTTGCCGCCACCTATTAAAGATCAAAAAAGTTTGTTCTCTTTTAAAAACAAACTTAAATATTTTCTATTAGAGAAACAAAAGTGTTTAGAGGCACAAAAATAATAATAATCATAAAATAAACAGCTTCAATAATAATAATGAAAAAAAAACACAAAATATACCCTATTTATTTTGATTAAAAAAAATCTTTTAAAACTCCCATTAAATTCAATCTAGCTTAGTTTAGCTTCTTCTCTTTTTGTAATATTTGTAGACGGTCACTTTTAAGACCTTTAAATAAAGGAACCGTGTTGTCTACAGCTGCTGTCAAAAGGTCGACTTGCTAGGTACCTACTGAAAATCAGTGTTGGAATTGGGGTGATCCTTATTTCAATTCCAAAAAATGCTGAGTGGGTGTCCTTTTCATGATGCCGTATTTTTTAAATTTGTTAATTTTACTATGTATATGTATAATGTTTTATGATGTCATGAATAAATGAATACTTTACTTTACTTTACTTATTATGATTATGAACAGAAAGTAAATGATATAATACAAACCGACGATTTTGAACGTCTAAACTCGGACCCCACTAAAAACTTTACTTCAGAATTAAAAGAGTCCATTAAAAATCCGTCATTTATTTCTCCAAATAAATTAAAATACGTAGTTCCCATGAACCCGCACATCCCATCTTATATGGTTTACCTAAAATTCACAAAGAAAATAATCCTGTCCGTCCAGTAGTTTCTTATATCGGTGCCCCGATGTACGACCTTGCCAAAAAACTTAATGTAATAATAAAAAACAAATCATTATTCAATCCTCAGTATAGTTTGAAAAATAGTCTAGATAGAGTAAAAAATACCAACCTTCCACCAAATGCCAAATTATTGTCTCTCGATGTAGATAGTTTATTTACCAATGTTCCATATGAACAATGTTTAATTATCCTTGATGACCTCTTTGAAAAACAGAGGATACATCCCGGTGAAAAGGATGACATCATCAATCTCACTAGGTTATGTATGAAACAAAATAATTTTTAATTCAAAAATCAATTCTATCGCCGAAAGGAAGGATTAGCAATGGGATCATCATTAAGTCCTATATGTTATGGCTGAAATATTTATGGATAATTTTGAGTGTAATTACGTGGTGAGAGACCCACATATCCTGTTTTATTACCGATACGTTGACGACATAACAATTTGCTGGACAGGCACCGAACGTCAAATCGATCTATTCATTAATAAAATTAATAAGATCCACCCAAAAATAAAGTTTAAATTGGAACTCGAATCAAACCAATCTCTAAATTTTTTGGATTTAACATTAACAAGAGTAAATAATAAATTAGAATTCCAAATGTATAGAAAGCCGTCATATACAGATATTGCTATTCCCGCGTCATCTTGCCACCCCGTACAACATAAACTAACGGCCTTCCGCTGCTATGCTCACAGATTAATGTCAGTCCCACTGTCCCGTGACAGCTTCGCGAAAGAACTTAATACAATATACCAAATCACGGTTTCCAACGGCTATACAAAACAGTTAGTGAACAAATTAATTAAAATAAACAAAAACATTTAATTAATTCAAAACTTTATCCCGTCCCACCACAATCAAATACCAAATATGTGGGTAGTTTGACATATATTGGTCCAATATCGGATAAAATAGCTAAAATATTTAGGAAAAACAATATTAATGTGTCCTTCCGAACGAATCATAATGTCAGTCGAATATGTATTGGCAAAGATCGATTAAATAATTCCGAAAAATCTGGCGTTTATAAGCTAAGTTGTGACACTTGTAACGGGGTATATATAGGTCAAACAGGTCGAAATTTCAAAATTAGATTAAAGGAACATAATGCCGCATTTAGGAATAATCATCCCGAAAAATCACACTTTGCGAAACATTTAATTGATACAGGTCACTCACTCGGAAACAATAATAATTTTAATATTTCACATACATGTCGCTTAAATGTGTTAGAGCAATTAGAAATAATAAAACACAAAAATAACATGTTTACATTGTTGAATGAACAAACAAATTTAGTCCCATCACCTTTGTTACGTGTCTCTTCCGGGGGTAATACGTCACAACAGCCGACATTTCATGGGACGAGGGTATAAAACAGCGGCTTCCGGCTCATTTGATTCAGTCTCGTGCCAGATTTTGGCGTGACAACACGTCCTGAGGATGCCTCGTGTAGAGGCGAAACACGTGTCGAATTGTTTTAAAAACAAATATTGGCGGAATTAACACTAAAGAAAACTTAAATCATTTGTATGATACTTTTCAGTTTTTGAAGTCGGTTTTTTTAAACGTAGTTTATTTTTGCAAGAAGTTATCACGTCAAAAATACGTTCGCTCTTCGCAAAGTTACGCTTAATACTAACAAAATAAACAGTGCGATGAAATGATCAAAAAAGTTAAATAATTAAATATTAAATGCAATAATTCATATTATTTAATATGTTTTAACGTCCAATATTTTAATTAAAAATAATGACAACGTAACATGCCTATCGATTAGTAGGGCTTCACAATAATAAACTGTATAATTCTAGTGCATAACAATTATTAACAAACATTGTATGTTTATAATTAATGCGTTACAGGATATATCAGACGGGCCAATTTGATTGATTTTTTTGAGAGTCTACTTAAAAAAATCAATTTTTTTCCATCTGATCCAAAGGCAAAGCCGGAGGTATATAATTGACACATGAAAACACTAGCAAATCCCAGAATTAGATTAATATAGCTCTTATTCCTGCGCTGCTAGAGAAGATTTAATACTAATGCGTACGTACCAGGCTTAAGGGGTCTGGTACGCATCGTCAGAAACCCTCTCACTAGTCACTGGGCCTATTCAATCTGGCTGAGCACTGGGTAAAAGTACATGAAAACTGGCCTAGCAACAAACTTGTTAAAACAGGATAACATATTATGTTATGTCAGCAAAAACTCGAATAATTGTTAAGATAATAATAAATGAAATTAATACACCTTACAAAACATTGTATAAGTTGAAAAGCACGTTTGAATACAGAGGTCGATGAATCAGAGATCTACAAGGTCACGTGTAGACGACGCTGACGGCTGAGCGCTCACGCCACCTCATACTGCGGGCTAACGAACTAATTCTGCTTAGCTTATGGTCCTTGGTGTTGTCTGTCGTTGATCCATCTGTCCTTTATATATGAATATTGAGGAAAATAGTAATAAATACTGACTTAAATTGTACAATAGCTTCAGGGAAAAAGATTCTTTGTATTTTATATGACACTCAATTCCTTTGTTTATCACTTGACTTACATTACATAACAGTAATGGTATATGTTGTACGTATGTATGAGTTACAGTATATTGGCTTTACAAATAAACTTGAATAAACCCACTTGTGTCGTCCAGAAATTTGTGTCTTCTATCGAGTCCTCTCTTGAGAAGGTCGCTGATTAGAGTAAATTGAACCCTGTCCAATTTAACCCCCAGAAGACTCAAGTTTGCGCGCTTACCACAAAAAAAACCCATTTGTCATATCACCACACTTCGACAACACTTTCCTTAAAGCCTCGCCTAGTATCGGAATACTGGGTCTCGAAATCTTGAGCGATTGCCAGTTCCGCAGCCATCTGCAGGGCAAAGCCAAATTGACTTAGAAGTAGCTGGGCTTCATTAATAGAGCACGGCAATACTTCAAGCCAGCCCACATTCTAGCGCTCTACAAAGCGCAGGTCCACACATGGAGTATTGCTGTCATCTCTGGTCTGGCGCACCCCAGTATGAGCTCGATCCATTTGACCGCGTGCAACGCAGAGCTGCTCGAATTATCGGGGAACCAGTGCTCTGTAAACGGCTGGATCATTTGGCATGGCGTATAGACGTCGCTTCATGTGTCTTCTACCGCATTTATCACGGTGAGTGTTCCGAAGAGCTATTTCACCTGATTCCTGTCGCCGAACTAGATAGAATATCATCCCTACAATCTGGATGTGTGGCGGTCCTCCACAGTGCGGTTTTCAAGTAACTTTCTACCACATACAACAAAACTGTGGAATGAACTTCCTTGTGCGGTTTTTCCAGAACAATATTATGTGGGTACCTTCAAAAAATCGTGCATCTTCCGGCCAGCAACGCTCCTATGATTCCTCTGGTGTTGCAAGAGAATGTGAGTGGCGGTGATCACTTAACATCAGGTGACCTGCACGCTCGTTTATCCTCCTTTTCCATAAAAAAACCCAATTGTTTTACGTAATTAAAAATATTATATTTGAATATTTGTTTCTCTCATTATAGGTTACCTTAACTAATAAAAAATCAAATCCATTTAGAGCGATAAAGAGTAGCATATAGACACACAAACCAATAAATAAACATACAAACATTTACCTTTACAATGTAAAAAACCTCCGAATGAACAGATCTCGATCAGAAAATAGGGACAGACTGACAAACGTAAAACTAAAAGTACCCTCTTTTTCGTCAGGGCTTAAAAAATACTTAACTGCTACTCCACTGATGTCACTATCCAGATCGGGTTCTAAATTCAAGTGGTAGATGGATGTGAATACTTGTCAATTATTGTACCATATAAAATGAAAAAATATTCGATTTAGTAAATTATTTACGCTTTTTGCCAACCCATCTTAACATATACTATATACGATAATCTTACCGTTGATAAGACACACCATTTTTTTTGTCGATTTCGTATAATACTAGTCATTTCTTGAGGCCTATATTATGATTAAGCCGTTAAGCACTTATTGAAGAATTCTTGCATGTACAAAAACAAAATTATTAAAAAAAAACAGTACAACCGAGAGACACAGATATGATCTTACCTATTTGAAAATAATTTTGATGTAGTGTTAAAAACCACGGAGAGAAGAGTCGAGAACGATTGTATGGAAAAATAGTTGTTAATATTTGCTCTTAAGTATACTTATTATTTGAATTTTGAACGCATTACTTAACTTCAAGACAACTTCGTATAACAAAGTGGTTTTGATAAAAATGAAATTGTTTCCGTTACTATTCAAGACCGTTGTCTTATATAGACTAGAGGTAACTGTTCTTAAATACCACAAAACCCATTCTCAGATGCAACTAAGACATTTGAAGTTGTTACGCTCAAGTACCGTACCAACATTTACGTTATTTTGTGATTATAATATTCTATTCTTTGAACGTAATTCTATTGCTTTTCTATCATCTTGTGTGTATTATATACAATACGTGGATTGATTCATTTGAGATGTGTTGTTGGAGGCGAATGGTAAGAATACCTTGACCCAGCTCCGAATAAAAACTCGCTGTTTATATCAACAACTCATGCATAATATGTAGATGAACATTGTTTTGTTATTCGGTAGATTTCTCGTGACAGGCATCGTCATGCTCGCTTAAATGCCTCTGCTTGTGGCGACGACGTGGGGCGGGTCGTTCTCTTCCCTAAAATATAGTGTAAGCCTTTCAGTTTTTGACATTTGAGTATTTTTGTTGCGTCACTTTGCATATATTGTAATTGAAATGATTTGTAAAACAATTAAAATGTAAATCTTGACTTAAAGGAGTGGCAATGAGTTTCTTGCTACTTCTTCTCATTAGCTCAACCCTTTACGAAGTAGCGGTAAATTCAATAAGAAAAAATATTTTTATTTTTTTTGACATTCATAAGTGTCATTTTTTTTATATATATTTGGAAACAAATACAGATACATCCTTAAACATAAAGTAGATAAAGTAAAAATAGAAATATGGACACAAGGATGTCTCCTTAAACAGTTTCACTAAGTACACTTAATATTTAAATTTACATTTACATTACACTTAGTTGCAGACAACCAGTTAATAAATAAATCTAACATAATGCAGTTGTAGACATTGTTTTTTTTTTTATGGAATAGGAGGATTGTTTTACAATTTTGTTACAATTTAGATGAAATTACGTGATTTCTAACTTACTCTGTTTGTGCCTGGATTTGATTTATTCTGAGTTTGTAAGTTTTAGAGGAACACGAAAACATATCTACATCATTAAATCTAGAGTTATGGAGAGCAAACATTCTGTGCAGTGGCGTACGTATACCAGTATTTGTCCTGGTGTTTGAGAGATGAAATAAATTATTAGAGCGTGTAGCACGGGCTGGTATATGAAAATCGATTAACTGAAGCAATTCTGAGGATATGATTTCACTCGTACATATTTTTCTCAGAGTGACTAATTCAATTAAACTCTTAAAAATTAAAGGCTTAGTGAAAGAATATTAAATTGTTTTAAGAGATTCTTGTAGTGGTTTCGACGTCCACCCAAGCGAAAGTTTAGGATACGCAAGAATTTCTTTTGTATCATCTCGACGTGATGGTCATATACCTTATACAGCAGATTCCATATTGGGGTGACATATTCAAGCTGCGATAGCACAAGTGTTCGATAAAGACACATATTTGTATCTTTATCTTTAAATGCCTTAGAGATGCGTGTAATAAAGCCTAACATACGATATGCATTATTCGCTATGATCAATGTGGTCATTAAGTGTCAACTTGGCATCAAGGTATACGCCAAGATCACGAATACAGGTAACTGTTTCAAGTTCTTGGTCGTCTAGTGTAAATCTCGTTTCAATTTTATTTTTGTTTTTCGTAAAAGAGATATTAGAGCTTACATATTTTAGTGTAACTTAAAAATAGTTTGTTACTTTTGCAATAGACATCTAACCTATTCAAGTCTTCCTGCATAAGCAGGACATCATTGAAGTCAACAATGTGGGAATACAATTTTAAATCATCTGCATATAATAAAAACTTACAAGACTTAAAGCAATCAGATATGTCATTAATAAAAAGTGTGAAAAGCAATGGACCGAGTGTAGAGCCTTGAGGTACGCCTGACGTTACGTTAACTGTAGGGGAGATGAAACCATTAATAACTACCGATTGTACTCGGGCACTTAGGTAAGCAGCAAACCAACGCAAGAGGTTACCTTTTATACCGTTGTATGATAATTTTTTTAAAAACAGTAGGTGGACCACCTTGTCAAATGCCTTTTGGAAATCTGTGTAGACTGTTTCAATTTGGTTTTTATTATCAAAGCCTTTAAATAAATAATCAGTAAAAACAAGAAGATTTGACAAAGTAGATCTGCCAGCCACGAAACCGTGTTGCTGTTCTATGATTGTGTGTTTTAGCTTTGTGTATACGACTTGGTGTACCAATTTCTCAAAAATTTTTGGAATAGATGACAGTATAGAGATCGGACGATAATTTGCGACTTGATTTAATAATGTAATATAAGCTATCTTCCAGATACTAGGAAAGTAAACAGAAGATAAACATTTATTAAAAATAATTTCCAAAGGAATAGATAGCGTTTTGCAAGTACGCTTTAGAAAAACCGGATGAATCTTATCAGGCGCCTTTATTGGAGTCGATATTTTGGAGTGCTGCTAAAATGTTGGGTCTGTGGAGACGTACATTGTCAATTAACGGAGTATGATCGTTGTCGCAACTTATATTTTCAAATTGGTCAATACTATATGCTCCATCCAAACCGGATTCAAAGACCGAGTGAAAATATTTAGAGAACATATCAGCTATGAATTTAGGATCATCAGATTCGACACCGTCATACCACATTACGTGAGGATAACCTGAGTTAGACTCTTTTAAAGAAGATGCATATTTCCAGAAAAAATTAATATTATTCTTCGAGGAGTTTCAACGTTTTTAATGTACTTATTATGATATGTAGTAAGAAGCAATTTAACCCGTTTACGTAATAGTGCAAATTCCTGATAATCACGCAGGTTTTTGTAAGATTTCCAACGGGCCCATATTTTGAGTTTGCGTTTAAAACATTTTATTAAAGGTTTAGAGAACCAGGTGGGGAATTTAGATGAACTAATTTTGGTAAAAGGAACATGAGAGTTGATGATTATTTGAATTTTTGTGTAAAAGACATTCACGGCTTCTTCGGCTGAAAGAGAAGATAGGAGAGAAAACCAGCCCACTTCTTCTATTGCGCTGTTAATTAGATAATATGTATATAATGCTTTTTAATAATTCCTTTTAATGTTAGCAATACAGGGCATGATATTATTATTTGAAGTATTTATACTACACGATATGTCCAAAGGTGGGTGATGAGGTACCGTATGAACGCATCCATACCGACGAATGAACCATCCTTGAACGAAACCGCATATAATTAATGTTAAAAAAATTTCGTTCTTGTAAATAATATCACGTCACGCAATGTCTCCGAAATATACATTTAAAATATTATGATAACATTAACCTATTTATATTATAGAAAAAATCTAAGCTATTTTTATAAGATGACCTTATACTAGGTAGGTACAGATTTAGGTAAAAAAGACAACTCTAATATCGTCAGAAGAGGTAAGAATCACGCGATAGAAAGAGGGGCACCTTCTAGGTAAATAAAAATGTAGGTTAGTAGCGCTGTGCGATCTGAATTGTACCTTATTGTATGACAGCAAGAGTCCCTATTTGTTTAATTGATTGAGTCTTCCGTAATTGTACTATAACATTTTCTGTGGTAATATATATATACAGATACGGAATGATACATTTACCAGCGTTGAAGGAAAATTGATTTTAAATATACTAATATATGTCACCCCGTGTGACGGTCGCGCACGAAGTTGTCCCACTATAGTGATGTCCTCTCCCATCCTGATGTCCTCTACCCCCACCACACCACCTCTCACCACTTGCGTCGCCTGTACACCACGAAGATGTTCTACATATAGATTTTTACATAGTTTTCATATAGCGTGGAAGCGAAGCAAACAAACTGACATTTGCATTAGTAATAGTAGTTAAGATGAATTAATAAATGAACTGCATAGTTCCGTTACTGTTATCTCTCTATGACGTAACCCAAACTACACATAGAGGAAAATTTTGAAAAAAATATTAATAATGCGAGAAATGCAACCATATTCACTCACTCTTCAAGTGTACAATTTATTGTAATGTAAGTATCACTTTATACCATTCCGTAAGGAGGTTAAGTGTATATTAAAACCGTAAATAGTGTGTCATCTACTATCACAATGAATGACATCATAAACATATAATATAAGGACATAACATTCACAGCAGAACGGCAAAAGTGTGCTTAAAGAAAATGTAAGCACACCTTTCTCCTTAGTCCTGTGTGAACTGTCACTGTCCGAATCAAATCTGAACTAAATTAATGTTTTACATAGCTGCTTATTGACCAAGAATATTTTAAACATTTGGACTAAATGCGGCAATGTATAGAAATAACAATTGAAGATTACTATTCAAATTCAAATTCAAATATTTTTTATTTAGCTAGTGGTATAATATTAAAAATACTAAGGAAGTAGTAATGCGTAGCGTGGCTGTCTGTTTACGACCTGTCAATCAAAATCTGTTACACTAACAATAGATTCGCTTTCTTTTTCTATCTTGCGGTATCTCTGTTATAGATGTTCTTTCTCTTGTCGCTCTGCTGCGTACGCCGTTAGAAACGTTTGAAAGCATCACGACGTACGGTATTTTACTGTGGGGCATGCTGCTAACATTGATATAGTGTTTGCTCTGCAAAAGAGAGCTGTTCGTGCTATATATCAGCTTGGTTATAGACAGTCTCTTAAAGAAAAATTTAAAGAAATAAATATTATGATGTTCATTGTCCGTACATTTATGAAAATTAAATCTAAGTACGTTCACAAAAATCCTCACCTTTTTGGTCTTAATAGTGATTTTCATTAAACACAAGAAATAAGGGATCTCTTGTAGCTAATTCTAGTAGGCTTCATAAGAAACGTAATAGCTTTAAGGGTAAGTCCCAGCCACTGTTCAGGCATTATCTATATATAAATTTCAATATTTTATTAGAAAATGGAAAATAAATGCCTTTTATGCCTTTTTTGTCGAAACTTCAAAAGTAGTTCAAACGGTTTCATCATACAGGCCGTAAACAGAGGCCTGCGGACCTACCATAAACTCTTATTCAATTGACGACCTAAAATGAACTGCTTTGCTATTTCATACCACGACGTTTGAGCGATACAATTTAGGTTGACATCAAATCAAGTCGGAAATTTAATCGCAAACTGTTTTAGTTCGTTCATGCATTCGTACCATGAGGTAATAATTCAATCTAAACTGGATTGCTAATGTTTCAAAGTGAGTGATTCAAAAAAAGTTGCTAATTTCTTAGCGGAATCTTAAGCTTAATGAATCATTTTTTTTTATGGAATAGGAGGCACAAACGAGCGTCACCTGTTGATAAGTGATCACCGCCGTCCACAATCTCTTGCAACACCAGAGGAATCACAGGAGCGTTGCCGGCCTTTAAGGAAGGTGTACGCGATTTTTTTGAAGGTACCCATGTCGTATCGTCCCGGAAACACCGCACAAGGAAGTTCATTCCATAGCTTTGTAGTACGTGGAAGAAAGCTCCTTCCCGAAGAGAGCCCTTCAGCAGAAGCACAATTACTGCTTCATGACTATACTATTCTAGCGCGCATTCTGTGCAAAGGAGCCTCCCACTGGTAAAATGTAATGTTGATAATCCTAATATATAAAAACTACATGAGGTATTTTAGTTTATATGGCTAGCTTCAAATGTACGTGCAAGTACCTATCATCAAACTGGTTTAATATTTTCACAAATATATTTAAAACGGATATAATTACGTAAAGGTTGGATTTCGTTAGGGGATTGTTAATCGTCCTGTTTCATTTAAATTTGACATAAAGATAAACAAAATATATAGAATATGCAACGGATCGAGTCAAAATACAGAAGTATTTTGATACTATACTAAAAATATCCGTGATACGATATCGATAAACTGATATGAATATAATAATAATAATGAAATATTATCATTGAAATATGATAATAATAAAGTTTAACGGACATTGTCGTCTATACAGGGTGATACAAAATATCTAAGTCCGAGAGGGGTAAAGATATGCCTTGAGTGTCCAGCCTATTTGGACAAATTAAGAATTTCGATAATACATAAAATTATTATTAATAGTAATAATAAGTGATTGTTTTTTTTATGGAATAGGAGGACAAACGAGCGTACGGGTTAACCTGTTGTTAAGTGATCACCACCGCCCACAATCTCTTGCAACACCAGAGGAATCACAGGAGCGTTGCCGGCCTTTAAGGAAGGTGAACGCGCTTTATTTGAAGGTGCCCATATCGTCCTGGACACACCGCACAAGGAAGCTCATTCGACAGCTTTGTAGTACGTGGAAGAAAGCTCCTTGAAAATTATTATTGTAATAATAATAGTACTATAATAATAATTTAATTTTACTTTTCTTACCTTCTTTTCTTCTCTTTTTTTTTTAAATTTCTTACCTTATTTCCTCTGAGAGATAACTGAACGTAGAAGACTACTTGATTATTAACTCTATTATTGAAAACCGGTTTTTAATAACTTTTTATGTAAGAAGGGTCAAACGGGCCAGAGGTTAACATAAGGAGGATTGGTGAGGCAACCGCCCACGGACATCCGTAGCACCAGGGGTTAAGATATGCATCGCCAGCCTTTAAGTTTGGAATACGCTCCTCGCTAGGACGTTACTAAGTCGTAGGGAAAACTTCAGCCGCTAATTGATTCCACAAAGTGGCTGTGGTAACAATTTTTTTCTCAAATACGCGACCTGACAAAACTTTTAGAAAACTTCAATAAAGTTTTAATTATCGAGTCTATTGAACTAATTTAGTGGATTGGTTCACTGTCAGGGTAAGACTCTGCGCACTGTGTCGCATTTTGAAACAGTGTAGGTGTTTTGTCGCGATGAGCCTCCATAGCTGGGTAACCATTTGTCCTTCACAATACCCAGAAAAAAGCGAAATGTTGTAAGGTCAAGTAGACACACGGCAATGGTCCTCTTCGGTCGAAATACTCTCGGACTAAAATGCGCCGGCGTATTGTGGTGGTCGTATTTGATTTGTGACGCAACAAAATCAAGAAATATTAATTGTGATTCCCAAATATTTTGGACGCCATTACTAGCCAATAAACTTATAACTTATGTTATAATATTTTATGAAAGTTCAGTTGTACTAGTATTGTCATGCCAGGTTATTAGGGCTGGCACTGATTTTAAGTTTAATAAATATTTTATTTTTAATTGACAATTATGAAACACGCTGTGTACGAGTTTTTATGTTATGTAATTGCATTGTAATTGAATGATTAATTAATGTTACCGTTAGCTAGTGGCTTAATATTCATAATACTAATGAGCCAATGTCAAGTGTTGCTGACTGTTTACGACTTGTCAGTTAAAATTGGTTACTTCTGTCTCGCAAGCTTTGTTTGTCAATACGCTGGTACATTGTAAGTTTATGATAGTATCTGATATTGTGATTTCTGCATGTACGATGTGTCATACAACCATTGGGTTAAGAACTAACTAACTTAGAATGTTATTACGATGTTATTTTTTCAATTATTTTTACATATTTAAATAATAATTTGGATTAAAATAAAATAAAAATTAAAGACTAAAAAACAGTGTGGTACTTCATCCAGTCGAAATTAAAAATACCAACGAAATACAACTTTTTTTTTATAAAGCAATATGTATAGGATTATAATTTTACATTAATATAAATAATTATTACTCTGGTAAATGTTGCTCTGAATGATCTACTACCTTATCAACCCGAGCTGATATTACCCGAACGAACGCTACATTACCAAGCGTGATACCTCAGTCTTATTCAACAGCCACAAAATAAAGAGCTCAGCACGACTACAAAAGTTTTCACTGCGAAAAGATTAAATTTGTAAGAGCGACATTGAGATGTCAACTTGAGAGTCGAATCATCGTGCATGTGAAAAACAACCTAGAATAATATAAACAATAGACTTACTATATACTAGTATAGACAAAGCCTGCGAGAGTAGAGAACATCTCTAACAGATTACACAAGTGAAGTGAATCGACAGTTACTGTAACCCATGTATAAAACGTTGTTTTACTATGTCCATTGTATAGCCACCATTTATGGCCCCCATAGAATGGATATGCTTATAGGTACAATACCTAAACTTCCCTAGCAATGTTCAAAATCTCCCGCTTTTTTTACTGATTAGTTCCGGTAGCACAAACTGGCGCTAGTATCGTGTTTGCATTTATATAGTATGAAGTTGGCGTTGGTTCTTCTCGTTAGAGTAAAAGTGTTCTGTGCTGTAACTAATCTCAAGTGAAAGACAGTGCGCCACGTTTGGAATTCTCTTTCATAGGGCGAATTTCACCATTGAAGTAGAACGCAAATAGAACACTTTGAACATACCCGCTAATAATATTTCCCGCTTTTAACGAGCTAACAGATTCAGTTTGCGTTTTCAGGAAAACAAACTAAACGTACCTATTAGTCTTACGCGTTTAAAATAATGTGAACGCAGACTTTTTCACGTTTAATGTATTTGATCGCGTTCAGCAGCTGTCACTGTCATTATCGTAGTGGACATATTGACATTTAAACGTTGTGATTTCTTTCTTATGTATCAATGACAGTTTTGGCAGCTATTTGATATCAATCTTTGAATATCACAATTAAAACAAATTAAAATATCTATATATATATATATATATATATATATATATATATATATATGATAATGCATGAGCTGACTATATTGTAAATCTATGACATAGAATATACTAGACTTAAACGTGATACAAGATGTAGATAAACTGAACATGAAATGACATTGAGTGTAACCTCTCTGACATCGGGCGGGAAACAATGAGTAGGTACTTATCTGATTACGTAATAGCTTCTTATTTATTATCTCCACAGTTAAATTTTTTTTATTTTCTCAGAACATGCTATTTTCTCTGAACTCGGGGTCAAAACTTGTACCGATATTAAAACAAAAACTAAACAAAGTGAAAGAATTTCAAATGATTGTTTTTGTTAGTTAGCTCAAAACCTTCTCCTTCCGATTCAAGGCCAACGTAACAAACTTAAGCTCCTCTAAAATTTCGCCATTAGGTTCGTATTTGGACTACACACATACAACAATGGTAGGCTTCTCTGTCCAGGATGTGGCTAGATTAAAGGTCAAAAAACACAACGACACCTGTGCCGTGAAGCAGCAATGTGTAAGAATCATTGTGTTTCGGTCTGAAGGGCGCCGTAGCTAGTGAAATTACTGGCCAAATGAGACTTAATATCTTATGTCTCAAGGTGACTAGTGCAATTTTAGTGCCACTCAGAATTTTTGGGTTTCTTAAGAAACCTGAGCGGTACTGCACTGTTATAAGAAGTTCGTATTAATTAACATCACCTGACCGTCCTATTCGTCGCGTCTCATAACATCTCCGATTACAGTTCAAGTGACTGCCTCGCCGGAAAACACAAAGTCAAATAAACAATTTTTAAATAGGTTTACTCTAAGCGATTTTAAATCATCCTTATAAGTATTTCTTTTAAATTAGTGAATCTAACATAATATATACTGAAAACGTAAAGCTCGTTTGATGACTCTTTTAAATTAATGATTATTTTACAGTAGTTTTCAATGCAGCACCTTATAATACCAATATATGAATGAATGAAGCCTTTATTGCAAGCAAACTAAAAAGGTACATTTTTTTAACTTATGCTACAACTTAATATACTTATATTTCACCTAATATATGTTATATCTTATGTTAATCATTGCTCGCTTGTCCGCTGACATAGGCCTACTCCAGATCTTTCCACGTTTTCCTGTCGTAAGTTGTTCTTCTCCATGTTGGTCTACTTAATACTTCTAAAGTTTCTGCCAGGATAATAAAATCATCTGCAAATCCCTTGATCAAATCTGTTGATCCCGTATAGATCCCAATCTAGTCTTCGAAAGATGCCTTCTAGAACTGCAGAAAACAGTTTAGGAGATAATGGGTCAGCTTGCCTTACCCCTTTTTGTATCTTAAATTCTGTACCTCCTGTTTCCAACCTAACTTGTGCCATGCTACCGGTGTATATCTTATTTATCAAATTTATATATTTTATGTGTACTCCTTATTCATATAGAGAATCCCAAAGATATTTATGTTTCATCGAATCAAACGCTATACTATAATCAACGAAACCAGTATAATATGATTGATACCAATATATGAACATGTTCAAAATTAAATAGCGTTTTAAATATTAAATATTAAATAAAAACTATAAAAAAATACAAAAAATTAAATATACAATACTTATATTGGATGCATCAACCCTTATAGCTTAAAAATCGTGAGTTAAAAACTTCAAAATTAGGGTTACATTCTCGGTATTTCCTACTTTTTGAAAATAATTTGAATCCAGGGTTTAAAACCAAGGCGAAGTCAAAGGACCAAACGTCTATATATAGAGCCTCTTGCTGCTAGACAACGGACGAAAACCTGCAGCCATACGCCACGAGCGTACGCTACGATGCAGCAAGAATACTGTTGCGTCGTATAAATAATAAACGAATACTAGTTGATGAGGAAAATGAGTACACAGAGGATGAGGTGATCGAGATATGCTTTAACAGTACGGGACACTTTTAAAAATTACTTAAATACACTAGGGACAGTTTCTTTGTAAGCTGAGGTGGTTATAAGAAGTCGCTTGTAGATGTTTTTATTCAACATACTTACATAATTTGGAAAACTTTTAATTTCTCGACGATAGTTAATTACCCATTATAACGCATTAATTCAATTAATGCGTTATAAACCTTGTTTGTATCTGATATTTCAACAAAATTAAGAATTAGCGGTGAGGAACATGCACGTGTCGCGCAGAAATCTGTGCCGTCGGTACAACGAGACGCAGAGCGGGACTGACGCATGTGTCCGCCGCACGTGTCTGCGCCTCAGCGTAAGTAGCTCTTAGTACGTACTTTATAAGTATATTACAAAATCTGCTCATCGCTGCGTGGACCTACGTCGTCTGCATCTCAGCAAACGCTTACCCTATATCTGCGATCTAGAGTTCCGTATTGTACGCTCTTTGAAAAAACCAACAGGAATCTCTTACCACTGCATAGGAATAGTATCTCACTGAAACTATTGTTGTAACTGAATGGCGTTTGAATCTTGTCTGTGGTCCGCGGTGTGAGAAAGAGATGACGTTGCACAGTCGTTGCATAACTCTGTCTCTCTTACTCGAACCATATGCGTTGCGTTTCGAAACGTAAAATTATATGATTTTAGCAGATTTTTGCGTAGAAATTACTACAAATGCATGTTAAAATTGTGCTTTATACCGTCAAATTATAAACAAATAAAGCCTTTTTAGTACCTTTTAAGTTATAGGTATATTTACTATTACTTGTATATATAGTTTATAATTTACTAGCTGACCCGACAGACGTTGTTCTGTTCATAATGAAAAAAAACTCTTGCAGATGGAATTTCGGAAAATCCGTTCTTAGCTAACCTCTACTCGGTGAAAAGAATATTCGTACCAAATTTCTTCTTCAAGTCTTTAGCTCTAGTAGTTCCAGAGATATCGTGATGAGTGGAAATACGTGGAAATCTCAAAATATATATAAGAGATTTCCATTTTCAATATATATATATATATATATTGAATCATTGCTGCATTGATCTCTTGACATCGATCAAGTTATTTGTCCATGTTGCCCATGAAGTATAATTGTAAAAAATTAAGCTGTGCATCTTCGAGAGGTTGCAGTGATCCAATACGATGGTGAATCTGTCCTTATATCTACAATATGAAAAGCAAAACCCGTATTACTGATTTATAAACACTTTTTTTAGAATTAGCATACACAATACATAAGAATAAGTATAGTACGTATGTTATTCTTTTACTGTATTGTGTGTAAGTATGTAAATAAATAAATACCTTGAATGTCGGATTAAATCCTCGTTCTTAGATGTACACACATTGTATTTTTGAGTGTTTTCTAGAACATGGCAGCACAATTCTTGCGTTTCTCCGCAGAATACTCGCAAACAACGTCCATCGGCTCATTGCGAAAGCTAGTATGCAAGCAGTACTACAGTACAGTATAAGTACTGCAATCGTATCGAAACGCTGCTCGATTCAAATCAGTACTTTACGGGCTGCTACGCTTTGCTCATGTGATTCATAGCACGAAGACGATCCATACTAACGCGGTTCTTTTCACCTGCAATTTCTTGTTATTCTTCAGTCCTTTCAGTCGCAATATTTCGAATCCTAGTTGCATTACGTCTTTGACGGGAATAATTTGATCGTCTTGGTCGTGACATTGTTAATGATAATATCGGCACAATAAGCTAATAGAAACTCGAAACAAACACACCAACCAGTCAACTTGAATAACATGACGTGCACTGTCAGTAGTATTTTATAACTCATGTAGCGTGAAACTAACAAAAAACTTTATTGAATTCTTTCTATTCTTGAGATGTCATCAAAATGTCAATCCATACAAAATGTATCAGAAAATAATCTTTTTTTATAATAATATTTTTTCGTATTTTTTTTGATATTTTATGACTTATTATATCCTATCGGTCTCCTGGCTCTATGCTACCTCCTCACCAATTTTCAGCCATATCGGTAAAGCCGTTTTTGAGTTATAAATAGTGTAACTAACACGACTTTCTTTTATATAGGGTGTCCCAAAGTCATGAGACATGAAGGGAAAGTCCTTAAATATCGAAGATAGCCTATTTTACTGAAAGAAGACTTTATATTATTTAAGAAGAGTTATTAGTTTTTGGTCATTCTTTCGATTGGCATCATAAAAGTAGGGGTGTTTTTTTTTACATTTAAGTCGGTTCGATTCCCAGACGAGGCAAGTAATTTTTTGAAAATCTTTGAATACAGATATACTAACTTTTAAAAATAACATAGTCTTCTTTCAGTAAAATAGCCTATCTTCGATATTTAAGGTACTTTCCCTTTATGTCCCATAACTTTGGGACATCCTGTATATATAGATATATAAATTACTATATGTATATTCAATTCAATTCAATTTTCTTTATTTGCGAATTTGGGTGATATACAGGTGTTGAATATAAACAAAAATATATGAGCAGCCAAACTCTGCTTAATTACAGCATGCAGCTTTTAAAAAGACATATTACTATACTATTATATAATGTTCTTCATATTATCATCTATCAATGTCGAAAATCTAAATGTCAAAAAACTAAATAGATGTCAAAAACAATATTTATAATATTTAAACATTGTCCGTAAGGTAATCACTGATTGTATAATATGTCTTATCTATTAGGAACATTTTTATTTTTTTTTAAATTCGGGATCTCCTCCGTTTCTATAATAACCCTGGGTAAGTGATTATATAAACGAGGCCTAGCGCAGAAGAGGCTTTTTGTAAAATGGGCACAATTACTGGGTGGCTGTTGGAGCTCAATGGCATGTCTTTTGCTCTTGCGATTATGAAATAAATTTAAATTACTTTTTACAAATACAATAATTTCATAAATATACAGACATGGCATTGTGAGAATTTTATATTCTTTAAAATACGGCTTGCAGCTATCTGTCATTTTTAATTTAAAAATGGCCCTTAAACATCTCTTTTGTGCCTTAAACACAGCTTCTTTTTCACTAGAATTACCCCAGAATATAATACAATGTCTTAATAGCGATGCCACATATCCATGGTAAACCGTCAGTAGCACCGACACGTTTACAGTTTTACCCAACATATAAAGTGCAAAGGAGAATTGCCTTAACTTAGTACAAATATGATCTAAATGTTCCTTCCAATTTAGAGTAGAATTAATATTCAGACCTAAGAATTTTGTTACATTTACTTCGTTGATAGTTTTACCTTCATAATTTACATTCAAAGCATACGATGTTTTTTCTCTGAGCTTAAAAATCATTAAGTTCGTTTTATCTAAGTTGATTATGAGTTTATTACGATTAAGCCAGTTTATTATTATATCTAGTGTATTCTTAACATTAATAATAAGGTCATTTAAGGTTTTGTTTGCAAATATAACTGTACTATCATCAGCAAACAAGACCATGTCATGGTGAGTTACATATTTTGGTAGATCATTGATATATATAATAAATAATAGTGGCCCTAAGATACTTCCTTGAGGAACGCCGCGTTGAATTACTTTCGACTGTGAATGGTAATTAACAAGCTTTTTATATTTTAGATTGACCTTAGTAATCTGTGTTATTTGTTTTCTATCTGTTAAGTATGAATTAAGAAGGTCTATAATACGTTACCTCTTACACCGTAGGCAAAAAGATTCTTTAATAATATTTTATGGTCAACAAAATCAAAGGCCTTGGTTAAATCCATAAATGAAGAACAGACTGGAACCCTATCATTTAAATTACGCATGACATAATTAAGAAATTTGTAGACTGCCATGTTTATATTTTTATTCTTTCGAAAACCAAATTGTTCCTCTGCAAACAATTTATTTTTTTCAAAATAACTATTCAAAGACTCATAGATAACCTTTTCAAATACTTTAGAAAGAATGGGGACAAGTGCTATGGGTCTATAGTTATTCATCAATTCCTTGTTAAGTTTCTTGAAGAGTGGTTTTACTATTACAGTCTTCAGTTTATCGGGAAACACACCTTCAGAAATACATAGATTAATGATAAAGCTCAGTACCGGTGAGATTGTTAGAGATACAAATTTTAAAATCTTAGCAGTTATTTGATCATATCCAGTACTGTTTGTATTGTTGAGCGATTTAATAGTCTTATTAACATCAAATGGGGTAGTAGGTTTTAAAAATAAAGAATTGTAATTATTACTTTTAATCACTTTAGTTACTGAAGTATTGTCATTTTGGATGTCATTATTAGGATATTGCTTAGTAAAGAAATCATTAAAAGAATTTGCTATTTCTAACGGATCTTCAATCATCTTACTACCAATAATTATTCGATTTATCTCTTCCTTGGGAGCGTTTATTTTATCATAATTAGATTTCACAATGTTCCATGTTGCCTTGGATTTATTAGTAGCACAGTTGATTTGATAAGTGTTCTGAGATTTTTGCGTTAATTGTATGATTTTGTTTAACCGTTTAGAGTATTCTTTCAGTTTACTTTTATTATTATCACTACGGCTTTTTTTGTATTGCCATAGTGATGCACGTTTTAGCTTAGAACAATTTTTAATGCCCCTAGAAATCCACCTTGGTCGTTTTTGCAGATAGTTTTTTATTGTTATTACTGGAAAGCATAATGAATAGAAAAGTATAAATAGATCGTAAAAATGATTAAAAGCAGACTCAGGATTGTTAGTCTCATAAACCTCATTGAATCTAAGACAACCTAGATATTCTCTAAATTTTTCCAGATTTTCTTTACTATACACGTGCTTCTGAAAACCAATATTTCAAACAGTAGCTTACTTTAACCGGACACGATAATAATTGCGCCGTATGATCAGATAAAGCACAGTCAAAAATGTTACCTTTGCACCCTTTTATATTATGGATAAAATGATTAATGCAAGATCCACTGATTAGTCTAGTAGGTTCATTAAAAGCTAGTTTAAGATTAAATGTTTTTAAAAGCTGAAGAAAAGTCCTAGATACTTTGGTGTCATTAAGAGTATTGATATTGATATCACCGCAAAGAATTATTTTCTTTTTACTATAGCAGAACTCTTGAAGGAGAGAATCAAAAGATTGAGAAAAAAGGTATTAAAATCACTTTGTAAGGTTTTTGGCGGTCTATAAATACATAATATTAAAATTTTATGTTGTAAAAGTTCCACTGCACAGCATTCTGTTATATTGCTTTGAAAAAATTTTGTAACGGGAAGAGCTTTGAACTTATGTTGCTTGTGAACTAATAAACATGAGCCTCCATATCTATTATTTCTTGTAAAATGAGCTCCTAGTGTATAATTAGTGATATTACGCAAGCTGGTATCATGAATTGTCATGTTGTGCTCAGTGATGCATAAAACGTCAACTGTAATTTTTTTATCAATAAAAGAATCTAACGTTAATAGTAGAAGATCTGATTTATTGATGAGTCCATTAATATTCTGATGCATTATATTTATTTTATTGTACACGAAAAAGATATCATCTTTTAAATTGTCTACCCCGCTCATCGATAGCCTGTTATTAATATTAGTTTGCACGTTAGCATTGGAAAACTGTTTATTCAGCTGCTGGTCATCGTTAGGAAAATTTAAACCAAATTGTTTTGATGGTAATAATAATAATTTAAAGTAATAGGGGATTGTTCCCTTTTTCTCTCAACTTATTGAATTAGGTTTATTCAAAGGTTTATGTGAATTTAGTAAATATTTTTGAGAATGAATGGGATGGTCCCCTTCTTATATGTTTTTCCCTTGTTATTAGATTTTATAATTGTTTTAATACCGTCTATATATATTTTTTTATAGTGAATATAGTCTAATTCTATGTTTAATTTTGAGCACAAGTTTCTTATTCGGTTTTCCTGTGTATTTCTTACATTGTAATTGTAGTTTGAATGAACAAAACTACAGTTTTTATAGTTTTGTGTTATCAATTTTATATTTTTATTTAACAAACCACAGTTTAGGAATTGATTTTCATATATATTTACTACAAAAACTCTAGTGTTTTTAAGAATAGATAAAACATGGCTAAGCTCAGAGAACAATTTATAGGGATTTGTATCATTTGCCCCAATTCCGATTATTACAATATCATGTTTAGAAACATTTTTATAGAAGTTTTCACAATTACTTAATATTGCTGACGAATCAGCAAACGGTTTTATTAACCCATAGATTGAATAAGTATTATTCAACGAATTGAGCCTACTTTGATGCAATGCACTCGACAAGTTACATAGTTGTTGATCGCCTATTATAAAAATATTAGGTATTTTAGAAATACCCTCATTGATCTGTTGCTCTCGAGGTGGGAGGTCGTGATAGAAACATTGTTTATTTACAAATTTAAAGGATTCATTTGTGCGGTATAATTTGTCTTGTTGATCGGGTACTATCTGCTCGTTATTTCTCAGTGGTGTAGTACATTCCTTGTAAAGATTACTACATGTACTATCGGATTGCAATGGTGAACATCATGTGTTATTCTTTGAGATAGTGGCGTAATATGAGAGTTAGAAACCCTATGGACGGGAGTCACCACGGATGATGAACGTGGATCAGAAGTTATTTTTTTCAACAGTGAAATTGTTTTATCTTTCTCACGAATACCACATTTCAATGCTGTATTCTCTGAATTTAAGTTTTCAATTTCCTGGTGTGCAATGGTAAGTTCTACTATAAACTGAATTTATTGAATAGATGTTTAAGTTCATGTATTTCTTCAAAGTCCATTAATGTTCTGTCAGGTGCACTGTGTGTTGAAATATTTATTACGCTGGAACTTAGTATTGAATCATCGTCAGATAAATATTGAAGATCTTGCTCAGATAAAGTTTTTGATAAAAGACGTCTAGTTGTAACATTTTCCATAGTCGTTTTTGAGAATAAGATGGTAAATTGTAAATTTTCCTTGTCTTTTAAACACGTTTAGTAGGCTTTGACCACGTTGACAGGGTCTTGAACTCGACACGTTTGTACGTTTCACTTTTAAACTTTTGAACTACTTTAACGGTCTAAGGAACTAATTGTTAAAATTTCGTCTTTTTATCACTGCATTTTAATATAGTTTTGCAGAATAATTTATATTTCAAGTAATACTCACTTAGTTTGCATTATTTAATAAGGTTTCGTGCGATTATCTTGAATGTTTATAAGTTATTCAATTGTGTTGTCAGATTTTAAAATTAAGAATTTTAGATTAATTACAGTACGAATCTCCTAACTAACACTCTCACTTAATTACTTCACTGTTTCACACATATTTCACTACAAAGATCTTCAAAAATTTACTTAATTATATTTAGATCACTTAAAAATACGGAACACAGTTGTCAGGCCGATCATGCGGTCGAATCTCATAGTTTTTTTAATTACAAATTAAAGGTTTGCTTTGGTGTTTTCGTAAAAATAAACCGATAAAAACGACTAATGAACGCTCCTCTATTCATGATTGATTTGACAGGAGCACAGAGTGTTTTTTTTTTACAAAAAAGTCCAATGAAGTATTCTCATCTCGACTATCATCAATTAAATTTTCTGTATGTTATATGTATGTTTTCACTTTTCACTATTTTTTAAAAGATATTAACAACACGATAGTGTTCCGGTAAGAAAGTAGTAACTTTTTTTGAATCGCTCACTTTGACACATAAGCTATTTAGTAAAGGTTGAAATGTATGTATCATAATATATCTTATATAATGACTTCTTAGCGAAAAAGCACTCAAGCTACCAAAAAGGCTAAAACATTACGTTGTGATCTCACTAGCGTAGCGGATAGAAGGATAGTGTAGATCTTTTGCTATTACACTATATTTTTAGAGGTAAAATAGATTCTCCTTATTTGCTATCTTAATTCAACATAAACGTTCCTCCAATATTAATAAGATAAAATGCCTATTCGTTGTTTGTAGTACCATAATCTAGGACTAATCTGGGTCAAAACGCAACTAGTTCTAGGCTCTGTAGGTCTTGACCTACAGAGCCTAGAACTAGAAAGAGCAGAGGCCGAATTTGCGCCTTATAAAGTTGCAGGCGGTGGCTTTTAGTGAAGTACTGTCTCGCCTTACTGAGTACACCAAGCTTTTTAGAGGCCAGTTTGGCATTCTCTTCCAAGTGACCACGGAACTGAACGTCGCTCGATATATCGACGCCAAGTATGCCAATACAGGCTGTGGCAGTTAGAGGAGTGATCTCGAATCGAGGGGATACGACAAAGGGAGACTTTTTAGTGGTGAACGCACAAACTTGTGTCTTCTTGGGGTTGAATTGGACTAAATTTTGTCGGCCCCATTCCGAGACTTTGCAAAGCATAGTCTCGATTTCAGACACAAGTTTGTTTCGGTTCTCGTCGACGCTATCCCGGGAGATGTTGGCACGGCTGGTGTAGGAAGCATACCCCGTGCTGTCGTCTGCACAGCAATGAATATTACTGATTTTCAGCATATCATTGATATGCAGAAGAAACAGCGTAGGGGATAGCGCACAGCCTTGCGGGACACCATAGTTTATGGGTTTTAAGTCGGAGCATGCACCGTTGATAACAACCTTGATGCTCCGATCAGCCAAAAAGCTAGTGACCCATTTGCACAACTTCTCGGGAAGCCCATAGGATGGCAGTTTCGCTATAAGCGCTTTATGCCACACCCGATCGAAGGCCTTCGCTATGTCCAAACTCACCGCCAACGCCTCTCCCTTCGACTCAACCGCTTGCGCCTATTTATGGGTGAGGTACGCAAGAAGATCACCAGCTGAGCGACCCTGACGGAAACCGTACTAGCAGTCGCTGATCAGCTGGTGCCCCTCTAGGTATCCAAAGAGCTGGCGGTTGATGATCGACTCCATTACTTTGGAGAAAATGGAGGTAATGGCAATGGGGCGGTAGTTGGACGGATCTGAGCGTACACCTTTCTTAGGGATCGGGTGCACTAAAGCCGCCTTCCATAATTTCGGGACTACGCCTGATGAGTAGGAGAGCCGGAAAAGACGGGTAAGGATCGGCGCCAGTTCCGGAGCACATGTCCGCAGCACTATCGGGGGAATGCCATCGGGCCCGCTCGATTTGTGAATGTCCAAGGTGAGAAGCGCCTTAAGCACGGCACCATGCCAGATTTTTACCTCTGGCATATATGAATCGCACCGCGGAATATGCGGTGGTGGTGCACCTGGGTCATCCAGAATCGAGTTGGACGCGAAGAGGGAGCCCAGGAGATCAGCTTTCTCTTTCGCGTCATGGGCCAGCGAGTCATCATCCCTGTGCCTTGGCCTTGGCGAGCGACCATAACGCACGAGTTCCCGAGGGAAGGCGTGCAAGTCTCTCGCCAATTCTGCCAATATGCTTCGACTTCGCGTCAGCAATAACTCTTTTGAAGGACCTGGAGGCATGATTGAAGTGTTTTTTAAGTTCGCTGGAATTCACATCCTTAGATACCACCGCATTGACCCAAGCCTGATAGCACTCCTGCTTTCGGCGAGAGGCCATTTTGCAGGAGCGGTCAAACCATGGTTGGGACCTGCCACCGATAGGCACAGAGGAGGATGGAATGAAGAGTTCCATACCTTGCAGTACGACATTAGCAACAGCGTCAGCAGCGGCATCTGGATCTCCCAGCGAAAAACAGATCTGCCTCCACGGGTAGGATGCAAAAAAGCACCGCATCTCGTCCCACTCTGCTGACCTATATTGCCACACGCGGCGACAGCCTAAGAAGTGGGGCCGTGTTGGGCGCATGATCGGCACGGTGCTCCGGATCAGGCAGTTGTCCGACGATCCCAGAGGAGGGTCAACGGAAACTAGGTAGCCGTCCGGATGTGAGGTCAACAGAAGGTCCAATAGTGCAGGTATATGATCTTGCACATCTGGGATTCGCGTTGGCGCAATAACCAGTTGCGTCAGACCATATGCTAAGGCGAAGTCATGAACAGATCTCCCTGCATGATCGGTGGTACGTGAGCCTAGCCATTCGGCGTGGTGGGCGTTAAAATCGCCAAGAAACACGATCTCTGCAGTGGGGATCTGCTCCAACACGGAATCTGTAGCCATTTGGATGTGTTCGAGGAGCCGGTCAGTGACCGCTATGGGACCTATACAGGCATGCGTAGATTCGCGGATGGTCATCGCAGTCTACACGCAGCCAGATGATGGATAGGATAAGAAAACTCAGGCGTCGAGAACAGACATCCTTCCTGACGTAAACGCACACGCCAGCCCGTGGTATAAAGGAGTGTTCCAAATTATACCCCGGGTAGGAAAGGTAAGATGAATCAGCCAGGGAGGATATCTGTGTCTCGGTTAAAAAGAGCAGGGCCGGCTTCGCCGTCTCCAGGTGAAAGTGAACGGCATTTAAATTTGATCGAAGCCCCCTGATGTTGCAAAAGTCCACAGCGAGAGTGAAGGAGGGTGGTTTGAGCCTCCTGCTCTGTTTGCCCCGAGTCAGCGCAGATTTGCCCCCTCCAGAATACGCGGGGCAGCCTGGGCAACCACTGTTAGGTACAGGCCCTAATTGTGGACGCCCAGGGACGGATTCTCTAGGGCTGCATAGCCTGGTACCGTCCTGGAGTAGTCTCGTTTTAGTCTGTGCTGCCATTTGTATTTGGGAGGGGGTGGTGTAGGCCTCCGGATACCCCACTCACACAAACACAGCGGCATAGCCGCTATTTCACGCCGGTTTCGAGTGGGGGAGTGGTATTTCTCCGGGCGTGCCGGCCCAATTCGGTTGTGTCCGTGAGGACCCAACATGGCACTACCACTCCTAGAAACGTCTTGTTCGTCTCGTCCCTTATTTTCATTAAAAAGTCAAAAAGTTAAACAATTTTTCAATATTAAGTAGTTCAACTTAGCCGTGACACACACGTTATATTTTCGACTTATTATATCTGTCACAGTCTTTCTAGGCGTATAAATTATCAAAGTTAATAAGCATCATTATAATTTGTCGCAAATAAAATATTTTTATGTATTTCTAAAATATTTAAATAACAATAATTTATAACGAGGTCAACACGATTCGGAATTTAACACAGATAAGAAACTCAATGACAGTGCTGATTGACGCAAATAATTATTTAAGATATTTTAATTTTTAACCGACCATAAAAAGGAGGAGGTTATCAATTCGATCAGTATTTTTTTATGTATGTAAACCATTTACTCTGAGACTTATGATCCGATTTACGTAGTTCTTTTTTTTGATGCGAAATAGATGCCATTTGGTCCCATAAAAATTTTACATAGGTTTTGCCCAGTAGTTTTCATTTTACGAACATTTATATAAAAATTTTCGTCTACCTGGATGACATAATTGTTTTCTGTGTACGCCTTTTTTGCAGTTTTCATTCAGGTTGATTTATATTTATTATTATTAACGGACACTAAAACGTAAAAATTAAAAAAAAAACCTACTTTAAAAACTGAAAAGTATCAAATAACTAAAAATTTAATTTAATACACCTCTTATGCAAACCTTTACCTTTAATATTGATAAAATACTATTATTTTTATGTGCTACATATTGATAGCTTTGAAGTCGGTGCCAAGCCAAATGTAATAAAGGCACCTACACTCGCCACGCGTGACTTTGAGCGGGATATCTTCGTCTAAAACAAAACAACCCAAGCGGACACGCGTGGCCAGACATACATACATAAAATCACGCCTCTTTCCCGTAGGGGTAGGCAGAGACCACTTCTTTCCACTTGCTACGATCCTTACATACTTGTTTCGCTTCGTCCACTTTCATTATTCCTTTCATACATGCTCTCCTGTTTAGGGTACTCTTGACCGGGTCTTTTTTCAAGACGTCCCTGATTTGATCTTGAAACGTCCGCCTAGGTCTACCCCTTTAAACACTTTCATTCACACTGGCCTAATACATTTTCTTCGTCAATCGATCTTCATTCATTCATCATTCTCTCGACATGTCAATAGCATCTCAGCATACCTTTCTCAATTTTTGTCACAACATCTTTCAGAACACAACGTTTCCTTATCTCTTTTCCCTTATCTTATCTTATCCTTATGCAAGTAATACTTGGTCATCAGCATAGAGAAAACATTTGACGAGTAACTCATTCATTCTCAACCCACTTTCATTTTCTTTTTAATCTGTCAAGCAATTGTTCATGAACAGATTAAATAGTCTCGGTGACGCTACACATCCCTGTCTAATACCTTTTTCGATATTAAACCATTCAGTGTATGCCCCGTTTATCCTTACACAAAAAATAGAATCTCTACAAAGAGATTGCAATGTTCGTATGAGGACACTGCTCACACCGTTCGCGGACAATGCTGACCACAATTCATTCCTCACCACTCTATCATAGGCCTTTTCTAGATCCACGAACGCGCAATAGACTTTTTTTTTAGCCAAAAACGTTTCGTCTATGCACCGCAAGGAAAAGACCTGATCCGTACATCCCATTCCCTTTCTAAATCCCGCTTGTGCATCCCATACTTTTTCGTCTGTTTTATTCACACCTCTTTCAATCAACACTTTCGCAAACAATTTACCGACGACGCTGAGAAGGCTTATACCGCGGTAATTTCTGCAGTCCTGTCGCGACCCTTTTCCCTTATACAATGGCACGATTACATCTTTGCACCAGTCTCCTGGGACTTGCCTATTTCGCCAGCACAAATTGAAGAGGCGGTACAGCTGGCTAGCTACTATGCCCTGACCAGCCCTCAGCATCTCGACGGTAATCCTGTCATACCCTGTAGCTTTACCTTATCTCATACTTGCTTTCACTATTTCATCCATGCTTATCTCACTTTCATCAACATTTGTATTATTTTCAATAAAAGCTGCTGGTTGTTGATGCACTTCTTCTCTTTCAAACAAACTTTCAAAATTCTCTTTCCATCTCTTGAGCACACGTTCTTCTCCTCTTATAATCCCGTCTTGATTCCTGAGTATACTGAGCTCCGAGGTAGAAGTTTTTTCCTCTGGCTGTTTTGATAGATTTACAGAAAAACTTGATGTTTGACTGGAAATCTTCAGTGAGCCTCCTATCAAAATCATCCTTACGTTCTTCTTTCTTTCTAGACACAACTGCTTTCGCTGCTGATTTCAATCTTTTATACTTCGTTCTTGCTTCCTTTATCTCGTCATCCGTTGCCTTTTGAACTTTTTGCTTAGCTTTTGTTGCTAACCAATCCAACCACGCTTTCTTCTTTTCTTGCACCGCCATTTGTACCTCTTTATCAATCCACACATTATAGTCTTTCTTCCTTTCCTTCTTTTAGCTACCTTTTTCTTTTTGTTTAGTAGCTACCTTTTTTTTAGCTTTTTTAAATGTCTCCCACAAATCTTCAATCACACCTACCTCTTCTATGCCTTTAAAATTTCCTTTCAGTTTCTCTACATACTCATCTGTCCTTTCATTTTCTTGTAGATTTTCCACTTTTACTCTATCCAAAACACTCGTAGGCTCAGCTCGTCGGCGTCACCACCGTTCAAAAAGGCCACGCATTCGGGCTATGATCAGGAAGTGGTCTGTGTCGAGGCCTACACCGCGGTATGCCCGAGCATCTAGCACTTTCTTCCTCAGTCTTTCATCCACAATTACAACATCGACCATACTTCTAGACCCACTCTCATCTCTTGTATACAAATGGATCTTCTTGTGGTTAAACATTGTGTTGGCCACGCAAAGATTCCATTCTAAACATACTTCAAGTAGGCTTTTCCCATTTTCATTCACTCTCCCGTCCCCAAACGTACCCAGAACTCCTTCATACCCATCACGCTTTACACCAACCCACCAATTAAAATCCCCTAAAATCACGACCCGTTCATTTTCTCCGCATTTATTCAAGACCTCTCTCATGCTCTCCCAAAATTCCTCTCTCTCTTTTTTGGCTTTTAATGACCCACCTCCGCACAAATCCGTCGGTGCATAGACAAAAAGGATTAACAAGCGAGTGAGTCCGACTTTTAACCTAATCCAGAGGAGTCTTGGGCTAAAACATTCATGCTCTATCACACATTCTACTATTCGAGCGGAAAGAATCACACCAACTCCCTGACAGCCTCGGTTGGTTTGGGAGACTCCGGACCAGTATGCCGTGTAAGGACCATGAACCGTGGTGTCACATCCTTTTGCTCTTCTTTTCATTCACGCACAGAATATATATGGATCGTTCATCTATCATCTGACATACTTCATCTACCTTATCATCCACTCCTCCTCTTACATTCAAAGTAGCAAAGCAGATCTCCATGGGCCGCTTTTCGCCCCCACGAGAAACGAGACATGATGTTCGCGAACCACATCGCCGCCATTTTGGTAAATTAACCTATTTTTATTATTCTCCATTGCGTTCCCACGACTAGCAAGGGAAAGGTTTGTCCACCCCAGCAGAGCCCCGCATGCTAGGGTAAGGCTAGCCTGATTCTGGGTCACCCGGTCCCAGGGTAGTGTGGCACGCTATCCGACGTTGGATTGGCGGAGGGGGTAGGAAATAGGGAAAGGGAAGGATAGGTGTGTGTGATGAAAAAGAAGATTCGTAAGTTAAAGTGGGAAATAAGAAATGTAGGATATTACCGCTCTGGAGGGCAAGGATTAGGACAGTAATAGCTAGGGGAGCCGGGGTCGCACACCCGTATACTATGCCACAACTTCCTGACAGGTAAGTTGGGATGAGTATCCCATGACTATATATATATGTCGGAGAATTAGAATATAAAAGTAATATGGCCAAGACAACAAGCAAGGCAAACAGCGATTGACATACCAGTCTGCAGTAACTGTCCTTCCATCTTCTAGCACAACTGTCGCAAAATGACCTTTCCGACCAAAGAACGAGGCAATCATCTTTTTGCCTTGACTTTTCTTTACCTTAGTTGGCCGATCCTCGAAAAGAAATCCCACTGAGCTGATAGTCTTTTGCTTTTGGGGTCGTAGCAATATATCCAGCTTTTATCACCTGTGACGATGTCAAATACAGCATTTGAGTCACTGCGGTTGAACTTATCTAACATTTGGCGACACCAGTCCATACGAAGATGTTTCTGGTCATCGGTTAAAGTATGGGGAATCCACCTGGTACAAAGCTTCCTGACGCCTAAATTTTCGTTTAATATTATTTTTACTTGACTCATACCAATGCCTAGGCTTGCCCGTATCTGCTGATAGGTCACTCTCTTATCTTCCTCTATCATGCGCCGCACAGCACTGAATTTATTTTCTGTAGTCGCTGTTGAAGGACGTCCCTCACGAGGATCATCATTTTTTTATGGAACAGGAGGACAAACGAGCGTACGAGGTCACCTGGTGTTAAGTGATCATCGCCTTCTCTTGCAACACCGGAGAAATTACAAGAGCGTTGCCGGCCTTGAAGGAAGGTGTACACGCGTGTTTTCATCATTGAGATTGCTACGTCCACGCTTAAACTCGTTAAACCAACTGTAAATAGTGGCACAAGATGGGGCTTCATTAAGAAATGCTAATCGCAGCCTATCATAGCTTTGTTGTTGAGTAAGCCCACAACGAAATTCTTAATAAATCATTGACCGAAAATTTTCACGTGTAAAAAGAGTTTTATATTTGTCGCCAATTCACAAAAACAAATGACAAATGAATGCAATATACTACATTAGGTTACCAAAGAGTCTTAAAATTGAAATTCAAAAAAAGTTTTCATTAGCAATGTTTTTAACTGGCCAGTTCTAAACATTTTCAGTGTTACCCAAGTACATTACGTCAAAATACTAAATTGAACGTGAATCTTAACAATGTTTGGCATTCTTCATCTTTTCTCGAACTGATCCGGCTATTAGGGACCTCCAAGAAAAGAGTATACTTCCAACTTAAGGGACGGCAACGCATCTCTTGTCACCTATTGTTGCGGATGTCGATGGGCGGTTGACACCACCTGTGGGAGGCTCCTTTGTACAGGATGCCGGCTAGATTATGGGTACCACAATGGCGCCTATTTCTGCCGTGAAGCAGTAATGTGTAAGCATTACTGTTTCGTTCTGAAGGGCGCCGTAGCTAGTGAAATTACTGGGCAAATGAGACTTAGCATCATATGTCTCAAGGTGACAAGCGCAATTGTGGTGCCGATCAGAATTTTTGGGTTTTTCAATAATACACGGACACAAGATTGACGAAATTATTTTGTTCTACACGGACACTTTTATCGCTGGACTTCCGTGGAATCTCAACCCCCCCTCTCACTTCTTCAATCTTGTACCCTTTTCACCCCCTCGCGCTCGTCCTGTCGCGTCAGTACGGTTTGCAGTTTCATTACCGTTAGGTACATACTACATTCTACCGTTAGGTACAGGTCGTGATATTTTCTTGCTATCACTGCTTTGTTTTTGAAATGCGTTTTGATTTTTGTTGTTAATTTAGTTCTCTTGTTTCTGTTGTTCTGTGTCGATATGATAGTTCTGCCAGATTTTATTTTACTTAGCCCCGATTCTTTCATTGTTTTTTCATTATTATAATAATAATAATCAGCGTCACCATACAATACCTTTACAATTTACATTAAAAAAAATAATAATATAAAAATAATAATAATAAATAAATCATAGTTTATTTATTAATAGCAATATCCTATTGATGCTTGTTCTACACACCGTAACAAAGCGACGATGTGACGTCATGACATCAGGTTCAGAGATTAATCTCTGAACCGGGTACTAATCATTTTTATTTTCAAATAATTGTAGTAGCCAACAAATCTGTGATTCTGGGCGAGAACAATGATATATTTATGACCAATGATAAGATATTAGAATTACTAGATACAAGTAAAGTTATTAGGAATTAATTCTTTCAATTATGACCAATAAATGTTTTTTTACAAAAATTACCAATTTTTTATACGTTTTTCTAACAATTTAATTCAAAATTCTCCAAATAAAGGCTCTTTTTAAAGAATGAAACAATACAAGAAATTGTTTAAAGTGCCGAAGTCCTGGAAATTTCCGGGTTTCTGATAGTATCCTATCTAATGTCCGGAACATTAGATAGGATACTTCGAAATCGTAGGGCATACTATTTCCTTGACCCAAATATACCAGAGATATCAATTTTTTTTTTCGTATTTATAGATGGTATTCAGCATGAATGGATAAATAAATTATGTAATGAATTAATAATTCTGTTACAAACCATCTATTATAATATCATAAACATGTCTTAAGTAGACCCACCTGAGTTTGAATTACTTATTCATTTGAAAACAATATTTGATATCGCAAGATAACTGGCTAAAACTCAAGGCCGCCTCAGATAAGATACGCTGGCTTATAATTTAGCAGCTTGTCATCGTTAAGAAAGATTGTTTGATTTTAAGAAAATTAATTAGTGAACATTTCAAATTACCTTAAATAAGTATGTATTGCGTAAATATACTTAGTATTACTGTGATTCCTCGGGGCGTAAAAATAAGACGGAAGTTCCAGGTCCAAGCGTGTAAGAGGCGAGGGCATTTACTTAGGAGAGGCTTCTTTGGACCGATTAATAATACTGAAACGAATAACTCAGGAATTTGACAACGCACAACCTATAGAGCAAGCAGGCTCGCGCTCAGGTTTCAGCACTATTGATCACATACAGACAACTGAACAAATAATAGAAAAATACAGAAAATTTTACATTTACATTACACATTACATTTACACTCACTCACCACACAGTTTATAGATTTTAGAAAAGCCTTCGATAGCATCAGTTGCAACTCCATCTGGAACGCACTTTACTTTAAATAACGACCAGTAATATATCAACATTATGAAAAGCGTGTATGAAAATAGTACAAGCAAAGTTAGACTGGAGACCAGCGGATAACCCTTGAAAATTGAAAGAAGTGTAAGACAAGGTGATCCACTGTTACCTGAACTTTTTATAGCCGTTCTTCAAGACATTTTCAGTAAAATAAATTAGACACACAAAGGAATTCTGTTAAATGGTAAATACCTCAATCATCTAAGATTTGCAGATGACATTGTGATAATGGCTGCATCACCTAAATACTTAGAGGAAATGGTAACGACACTCGATTAAGAAAAAAAAAGTTGGTCTTACAATGAACACAAACACGACAAAAATAATGAGTGACCATTACAGAAGGCCAAATCAAAGTAAACCGACACACAATATAATATGCTGACAGTTACATCTATTTGGGGAAACAAGTCTCATTCAATATAAACAGAAAAAATAATGAGGAATATAACATTATCGTGGAAATCATTCTGGTCGCTCAAAGAAATATTAAAAGACAACTGCATATGAAAAAAATTGTGATGTACAGTTGTATTATGCCATGCCTGCTGTCAAACCTGGGCATTTACAAAAAATAAAACAAAAAATAATAAAGACTCAAAAGGCCAATGGAGGGAAGCATAATGCCGATCAGGACTTAAAAAAGAAAGCCAAGATTACCGATGCACTAAGACACGCGCTAATATTGAAGTGGCAATGGGCTCGCCACATTGCAAGCTACACAGACAGAAGGTGGACAATAGAGACCACCAAATGGAAAGGACCACCAGGTAAAAGAAGCACTGGTAGACCAAAGCAGCGATGGGTGGATGACATCGTGCAGGCGGTGGGGAGAAATTAAATCGATCAAGGATAGGGAAAAATGGAAAAGTTGGGGAAGGCCTTTACCCAAAATAACCAAAATTATATATGAAAAAAAATATTAATTTGGTCACTTTAAATAAAACGAACAATAGAATTTAAGAACTTTAAATTACTAATATTTGATTGTTAAATAAGGGTCATAGAATAAATGGCTTATTATTATTATCTATGCACAGGATGCCGGCTAGATTATGGGTACCACAACGGGTGCCTATTTCTGCCGTGAAGCAGTAATGTGTAAACATTATTGTGTGTGTCTGAAGGGCTTCGTAGCTAGTGAAATTACTAGGCAAATGAGACTTAACATCTTATGTCTCAAGGTGAGCGCAATTGAAGTGCCGCTCAGAATTTATTAGGTTTTTCAAGAATCCTGCATTGTAATAGGCATGGCGTATCAATTACCATCAGCTGAACGTCCTGCTGGTCTCGTCCCTTATTATCAAAAAACCGTTTTGAAAGGACTGATTTATGATCAGTCATAGGTAGGTATCATCTGTTCTATCAAGGGCGTCTGGACAAATATTGGATCAATGTTAGTGGCGATAGACTCCACGCTACCATCTCTCCACTTGCCCTTTGTCTTGCTTCCAGGATACTATTGTATGCATCCTCTCGCCATCTTCTCGTGAAATACTGAATAACACAAACAAAATATTATTTATCCAAGATTTATTAGCTGATGGTAACAAATATTTGAGTCTGTTCTGTGACTCATCTGAGCGTTTTTATCTCTCAAGATTATGATAAACATTTAATGATATAATAAACGTTTTAAATACACTATTATTATTCTCCCTATTTTTTTTAGTGATATCCTTCACTTCTTTGATAATTTAAACAAATTTAATTTGTACCACAATTCATTCAATGTGTGGGACTCGAACCCGCACCTCTCGGGTTCTGCTGTATATATTACTAGTTGATGCCAGCGACTTCGTCCGCGTAGATAAAGTGATTTAAAAAATAATAAGCAGGTTTGGAATTGAAGATTATCTCATGTCCTATTCCAGTTCTGTTTCCCGTTTTCACTCCCGTTCCAAACATATTATATGAATCTTATTTCGAGGAACGTTGTACTTGTAGCAGGACGATCCTGTTATAAGAAGCTCTGCTTCATGTTTTTAAAATTAAAATTTTATATATTTTTTATAATCGCTAATAAAATGCTCGCAAAATAACTTTATTTATTTACGGTATGTGTGTATTGATGCATCTACTTTACTCTATAACTCTTGACTTTACTGAGTCATTTACATTTAGGTACTATTTTTGACTCACTCGTGTAAGGCATTGAGTATTTTTATACAGCAATGACGCTGATAATGTTGATTTAAAAGACTGGCTATGGTTTTCTTGTCACTTCTTCTCATTAAAGCTCAACATTTTCCGATGGTGGTAAATGTAAAAAGAATACAAAACTTTTGACGTTCTCGTCGACGCTATCCCGGGACATGTTGGCACGCCCTGTGTGGGAAGCACACCCTGTGCTGTCGTCTGTATAGCAATTAATAAGAAACAGTGTAGGGGATAGTACACAGCCTTGCGGGACACCAGTGTTTATGGATTTTAAGTCAGAGCATGCACCGTTGATAACAACCTTGAAGTTTCGAACGGCCAAGAAGCTAGTGACCCATTTGCAGAACCTCTTGGGAAGCCCATAGGATGCCAGTTTCATTATAAGCGCTTTATGCCACAACCGATCGAAGGCCTTCGCTATGTCCAAACTCAACGCCATCGCCTCTCCCTTCAACTCAACCGCTTACGTCCATTTATGTGGGTGAGGTATGCAAGAAGATCACCAGCTGAGCGACCCTGACGGAAACCGTACTTGCAGTCGCTAATCAGCTGGGTATCCTCCTGGCTCCTCTAGGTATCCCAAGTGCTGGCGGTTGATAATAGACTCCATTAGTTTGGAGAAAATAGAGGCAATGGCAATGGGGCGGTAGTAGGATGAATCTGAGCGTAACCCTTCTTAGGGATCAGGTCACTAAAGCCGCCTTTCTGAATATCGGACTACGCCTGATGAGTAGGAGAGCCGAAAAAGACGGGTAAGGACCGGCGCTAGTTCCGGAGCACATGTCTGCAGCACTATCGGAGGAATGCCATCAGGCCCTCTCAATTTGTAAATGTCCAAGGTGAAAAGCGCCTTCAGCACGGCGCCACGATGTCGGATTGTTACCTCCGGCATGTCTGATTCGCACCGTACACTATTTAATATTGAAATTGTTTATCTTGAGAAAAGCTTGGGTTATTACTTACTTAAATTTTATTTATATTAATATGATAATGTAAGGTTAAGTTATTTATTAATGAAATCTTTTATTGATTATAAAATCTATTTTATTCTAAGTTACAATTCTTAAATATGGACATTAGAATTTAGTGTATGTACATTATTAATATCATTATTCAATCATATAAAAGTAATAATTGGTTAGAGTGAGAGAGGTGGAGTCTGCCTACCGCTGCCGTATGTGTGAGAGAAAAGGAAGCCAGACAGACTGGCGCCGTAACGCGTTTAACTTTTAACTACGTTATGTAGGGGTTTACCCTCTCAAAGAATTCACAATAGTCCAACAGTAACGCTCAAAAACGACGCTATCAGACCAGTCTATAGCAAGTATCACAGAGAACTTAAAATATTTCGATGAGCAAGTGACTTTAGTCATATACTTCAAATGATTATAATACAACCATCTGTCTCTCCTGTGATGAAGCAAGAAGTTTGGCAACATAAATATATCATGGCATCATAACATAACATATATATCAAGCGCGTTTGGTCTTATTGTGATTGTCGATAAGATTGTTGATGAGATTATTATCTAGATATGAATGATAATTCGACATTCCACTTAATAATTGCACTAATTAAATCAGTAAAAGAGTAAAAATCTATCTTATTTGTAGCCTTGATTATCCTTAAAGCCCAAGATACACGAGGCTACTTTTTCAAGCTGGGACAGCAAGCTAGTGTTAAGCTAACAAGCTAGGAACTCTAGCTTCGTGTAAATTAGACTAGCTTCTTTTCTAGGCTAGCGAGGACTTTCTAATATTTTTTTAAACTAGTAGTGCCACTGCAGATTTCACTATCCTGGCTCGGATACTAGCTTCATTTGGCCGGGGAAGCTAGTATACAATTGGCTAGCCAACGCTCACAACACGTTCTGCTTTTCAGGCCAAAACTGAGTATTTTGAAAGGGCTAAAATGCCCAAACTTCTTATTTTATATTATTAATTTATATTTTGTACAATTTTATCGTGATAAGGTACGTTTGTGCAAACTGTGCGTGAATCAGCACTACAAAATATAGACAAACACGTAAAATAGAAAATCGTAATTTACGGAGCAAGAGCTGACATATTTTATTGTCAAGAACTGCCTAAAGTTGATAAATCAGCCAGTTCTGGAGCAGGTTCTCCCAAGAAATGCAGTTCCATGAAAAATGTAGCTGTCCATTGAAATAAAACAACGGTAAGTATATTTTTGATGATAAAAAGTCGAGACAAGGGAGACGTTCATCCGCTGGTGAGTCTAACGTCCATTGACGTACAATAAACAACTAGAACTTTCATTCAGTTGTGTTTCGATCGCGCTTTGAATACAACGCCACGCAATGACAAAGTGTTCAGTGAAAAACTGTCCAAATAACAGCATATCAAAACTTAAATAAACAAAATTATGTAAAATACTAAACGTTTCTAATAATTTTGCTTAATAATTACATTTCAATTGCTGAAACAAAATATTGTTGCCTCGTGTTCGTGTCCGTCTCGAGCGTGACGTTACTACTTCTAATGAACGTATAAAATAGACATTCATCATTACTGGCAAGAAATAAGGTGTTAATTTGAAATAATGTATTAATGTTATCTATATAGGTAAATGTAAAGGTATATACAACGCCGCTCGGATATTTTTTGACGATCTATTGGGCGATCGGGAGTCTAGTTGCTTATTGTACGTCAATTCTTACGCCCTTGTGATACACCCTGCCCATTACAATGCAGTACTGCTCAGGATTCTTGATTGAATCCAAAGGTCTTATAGGCATCAAAATTGCGCTCGTCTCTTTGAAAGATAAGATGTTATGTGTCGGAAGGTCAGTAATTTGATTAGCTACGACGTTAGCATCGGTTTGTCCAGCAAACCGATGCTGCTTTACTGCGTCAGGGAAAAGAGGAAGACTGTAATTTTTTTTTTTCATTTTTAACATGCAATTAGTCGTGAGACTATGAACAGATGTGTTCTGAGATTATTGGTAATCAAAGTAAATTCCTCATTAGGAATTTCTCTATATTTACTCAGGAAGAGTTAATTGCACAGCAAGTTGGTTTGGTTGCGTCATCAGTTTGTTTTTGTATTTAATTTTGGTGTTATTTTTATCTCTTTTACTGTGTTGATATTTAGGTTGCTATCCATTCAACCATACTAACGCAATACCAAAGAAATTAAGAACAAGCCGCTCAGGAGACTCTTGGTTGAAATCTTTTTTGATTGCCGAAGCCACCATTACTGTAAAAGAAGTTTTTAAAGGTTTCTCTTTTCAGATTTGCTGAAATCGAAGGTACTTCCTTTTAATATAAGAAGGGCAATAGGGCAAGAGGTTCACGAGATAGGAAGTGATGAGGTAACCTCCTATGGACATCCGCAACACCAGGCTTCAATATAAACCTTTAAGTTGGGAGTGTGCTCTAGTCTTGAGGGTTCCTAAATTGTATTCGGGAAAACTGCAGCCGTTTCCACAAAGTAGCTCTGGCCAAAAATAAACGAGAAGAGAAATTTCTCCCGTGGTTGTAGAATGTATTGGAACTTTGCATATCGACGTAATGATCCTTTCTGATATATGACTTGTAGCTTCTGTTCTACAACCAAGATAGTAATTTCCTGTTTCATAATCTTCACGACCGACATCACTGCTGGATTGATAAGTGTTTCGATTTTCTTTTATCAACCAATTATGCAATACATGCTGATTATATTATTTTATCAACTGTATCCACGTCAGTTCTTATTTGTTTTTGGAATACGCGAAACTGTCTCTTGCAATCACAAACACACTACGCGACTGTCGCTGGATAACTGGCATAGATACACTTATATAACTAGATAGTAATAGAAAAATTTCTGTTCCAGTATTAAATTGTCATCCAGTAGTAAAACTCATTTGAAATGTATTTTTATTAACCGTATGGTTAGAAAGGAAAAGCCGCATCAACAATAATTGATGTGAGTGATTTAAATCAATTACAATTTCTAGATTGGTTTCCAGTTTATTATTTGAAGCTATTTCTAAATTTGTCTACATCTGATGCTATTTGACCAGCTCTGGAATGTATATGGCGTAGTCATGAACAGAACAGAACGTCGAGCACAAGAAGCGAGTTCGAATATGATTCGGTATCTGTCTTAGGTCAGGTGTAATCGGTGTCCGGTGCGGGCGAGAGCGGGTGCCGGTCACTGGAGCGAGGTGGTTGTGTCGCGAGGGCATGCCGGGAGCACCACGTACTTATTATGGTATCTATTAAAGACTTCAGTCAGTCTTTGTAAAGTGAAACGCTTTGCTGCTGATTAGTTTACAGTGTGTTTGTAACGGCCGTTCCCAATATACTATCTACAGATAGAGATAAATTATTACCTTTTACTGTCAGTAATTAGCTGTCAATAATCTGAAGCTGTCCCAATATACCCGATAAGTCATTCTTATCGCCTAAGATTCGGACGCGTGAATTGCAATTTCCATACAAACTTCTATCGCTGGTAAGCTTTACGTCCTCCCATTGACAGACAGCGTGTACGGATAAGGTGAGTTACCGTGGATAAGTTTATTGGGACGGAAAAGTCAACGAAAGTAACGATTTTAAGCTATTGCATAGCTTCTATAGCGAGCCTTGAGCGTGGGGACCAAATCCAGAAATTCCGTAACGAAAATAACCTAACATCCCCCACTAGATCTATATAGATATTTCGCCACGGTTGTTACAGTTGCCGTGGAACAGCGGTTATGACGCATGCTTTTTGTGCAGAAGGTCCCAGGTTCGAGCCTGGGGTACGTCTTGATTTTTTTTAATTTTTTTTAATCACGTTTTTTTAATTTTTATTATTACGACTAGCATTTTTATTTAGTTTCACCTGTCCCGTTGCCTGTCTGTAATCAAATCTTGCAAGTTAAATTTTACTCACTCCCCGTTTGCTTTTTTTTAAATTAATTTTATCAAAAATAACCTCAATATTATTTACTTTTACTTTTTTATTTTCATTGTTGTTTTTGAAATATTAATAATATGAAAATGTGTCAGTCGACAGTTGTGGTCCATTCAATGGGAAACGAGTGCCATCTTGTGTTAAAATATAAAACTACGATAAATAAATTTATCAGTTTCTTTTCACTCTTTTGGATCACTTAGTGTATCCCAAAAATAATCCGAGCAACTGGAGTACACTGAAGAAGAGTCGAAAATACTTGGTACAAATGGTAATAAATTTCCACTTATTTTGGCTGGCGATTTCAACATCAACTTTGCTGATAAAAAATCAGAGCGGCTGACAACTTTTCAAAAAGTGTAACTTGAATTAATATCAAAGAAAAAAAAAACAAAGGTAAAAAAATACTGCATAAATAAAATAAATAAATAATTATAATTGCATATGTTGATAAAAAATGCTATGCAATAGCTTTACCGCGGCAGTCCCCGAGTGCCACACGTCTTTTTTTGTCTCAAGTAGGCCACAACCGGCGATAGACTGAATATTAGGAACGGCCGTGTTGTTTTGTTCGACGACGCCCACAACAATGGTCATCAACCACGAGGGTCCTGACCAAGTGACCGGCCTTGCCTCACATCATATATATCGACCATAGAACTATACTGCATACTTTTATATGCTTCCACCATAATCTGGACCTAAAATTTGAATATGTTTGCCATCAACCATGGAAAAATAGAAAATTGGATCTGTTTATATTATTACATTATATTCTATTTTCACGGATTATTTGTCGTCTGTAATTTTTATTTGTTATAATTTGTAAAATGATTGATTGATGAATGATTTAAGCCGTACACTAGCATGTGGATGTAACTATATCAAAATACCTCCAGAAAATAAGCGCAGCCTCGTGTGTCTCAGGCATAACAGTAATATAACAAGTAACCTATCGTTACTAAGATAACCCATATTCATAACTTAATTTATATTTATTACAACATTTTAAAGTTGATGTCAAATAAAACATAGCTTCCTGGTTACAGCTCTTAGCAAACATTGAGGATTACTCAAGATTTAGTAGTGACTTTCAGCAATAATATTATGTTATAATATACAACCGCAAACCCTGGCATGGAACCCTTTGGGAGAAAAAAACGCCAATAAAACTGAAGGAAACCAAAACTGGGGGGTAAGGGGGAGTCAACATGGTTATGTATTATTTTATAAAGCAACATTTGAAAGCACGTCTCTTTTCCAAGCAAATGATCATGATGATCAGAAATTAAATTTCGATGGGCTATGTAACGTGGAATTTATTATTAATCCTTTCGTTACTACGAGATTAGTAATCCTTAATTTGAAGATAACTCATGAACCTATCTTGCAACTTATTTGTATGTTCACTTCTTTTCCGCGATACAGGCCTAGTGCGGAAAGCCCTGCTAATTTTGTATTTTTATGTATCCAGTTTGTCAATAAATATATTTTTTTTATTTCTTTCGATTGCGTCATTATATACATTATATTGCGGATTGCAGCATGTTGAACAGTACTCTAGAACAGATCGTATTAAGGCATTAAATAAGAGAACCGAAGTTGAAGACTTTTAAAATCTTTAGTAGATAACTCGTATGATAAAACCAAGCATTCTATATGCTTTCCAGTAATTAGACTTATATGCAAATTGAACAAAAGCTTGCTATCTAGCTGGACTCCCAGGTCGCGTAGCTCGTCCACCGTAACGAGCAGGTTGTTGCAGGTGTTTTATTATGTGTGATACCGAAAGTAACGTTGCTAAGTGCAGACTCCTCCGAACTTTCATATTAATTATATTTGCTTCTTTTAAATATATAGTAATGTGCTGCCTGGGCGGTATATTCCAGCAGAATGGAGCGCATGCATTTTGCACTCGTTGGATAGATTTTGTTTGTGCATTTTGTTTATTATAGTAATCTTGTCCCTTACACCACGTCACAGTAATTGAGCTTTGATAGTACACGTGTTTCACATAATCTGACTCGAAGTTCTGTACTTAGATGTTTTCGAATTTTCTAGATAACTTATACCCCCTTATTCATAATAGTCTGCTAATTTAAGCCATTGCTAATTCGCACTCTGTCTTCTTCTATTGACTTAGGTCAGAATAAGAAAAAACACTCCTTAGCGGCTGATTAAAGTTAGCGGACCATTATGAATAAGGGGGTAAGTCTATAAAACACAAACTTGTATCGATGCGGGTATTGTCACTGCGCAGTAGATAAATTAAGATCGCCACCTGGTGTGAACGCCTTATATAGATTTTTTCTCAAACTTATTTTTTGTTGGAACATCATAATTTTCAGTAATCCTTCTCCAAAATTAATGATTCAAACATTATTTAGAAGCTTTAGTTTCCCCTATTGACGAAATATATAATTTTGTCTTTAAAATTATAGATTTTTCTAATAAACGATAAAAATTAACTATTGACAGTTAAATAAATTATTTTTCCGTATCGCTAATTTAGACAAATTTTGTGATTAAGTACAGGCATACACTAGACATAAAGTTTTTTAGATTAAAATGTTTAAAATTACTATAATAATATTTAAAACTTATATAACTATTATATACTTATTTTACTATTAATATTTATATCGACTTTTTACTACATCTTATATTTCGTAACTGCTTATACAAACAACATACTTATCATGATTATATTAATATTCATTACTCATTGGTCAGCTTGAATACATAATGTATACATATAGCTTGATGTTTTATATCTTTTAATTATTATTATTCTAAGGTCTATAACATCGTCAGCTCATTTCCCTGCTCCAAATAGAGTATTATTAAGTTTAATATTAATTTTTATTATTAATTAATGGGTACAATTTAAATGCTCACCAAAATAATTTTTAGACCCTCAGACTAAGTATCAAGTTAAATATGTTAACTTCAAATAAAATAAACCCACTCTATACCGAGGTGTCTAAACAATAACGTTTTAAATTCTAAAATAATTGAACACTCATCAGATTATTTGTACGTTTCTTATTTATATACTTTTTCCTATCAAAATGGATAAATGCTCACCAAATCTTGTTTCCTTGAGATAGTAATTTAATACCCAAAATCACCGTTCTAAGCAGTTTTAGTGTAATCAAATTATCCAACCTCAATCCAAAATATATTATTGTCGAACTAAAATTTATTAATTTAAAAAACTAACTTACTTAAAACTTCGTTAGGTTAGGTTATGTTAGAACAGTTAAAACAATTGTAGGCGTTTCCTTTATTTCCTAACCATAAAAATGTCCCAACCCTTAAAAAGGTCATAATTTGAGGTTAAGTTTTTTCTCTGGAACAGTGCATTACCTTGTAATAAGAGTGGTATCATTATAATCGTAGACTAAAGCTCTATCCTCTACAATATTTTACCTCATATTTCGTGCTACGGGATACTAAGTTTTAACCAACAGTTTTTAATAAATGGGAAGTAATGACACCAACCAACAGTGATGATTGGCTTACTAGTAGATGTTATTATATTATTATCTGCAAACATTTACTGGGTTAAGCAATAAGGCTGAAGTACGTAGAACCAACTCTTGAAGTAAGGGATATACTTATTGGAGAGAAGAGAAAGAGAGGACGGTCAGCTAAGTCTAAAAAAAATCAGTTCATCCAATATTTTTTTCTTTTGTTTGCTTTCTATAACGCTTTTTTGTGATTGACTGATTATAACTATTATGTTCCTAGTGTAATTGATAAATCTTAAGTACAAATTAATCTTAAATGTACCTATTACATATAATTAAACGTTACTTCATTTTACTTTTGATTATTATTTTCCTACCAGTGATTAATTTTATTTACCTTAGTCATTTTTTGCAGTAATATCGAGAGTGAAATATTTATTTGGCTATGTTATCATATTATAATGAAATTCACACACACACACACACACACACTCACGCCTTGTTCCCATCGGGGTAGGCAGAGACAATAGAATGCCATTTGCTTCTATCCTTACAAACCTCACGGGCTTCCTCTACATTCATTACTCTTTTCATACATGCTCGCCGGTTGCGGGTGCTTCGGTCCTCTCCTTTTCTCAAAACGTCCCCAATTTGGTCGACGAATGTTCTACGAGGTCTCCCGCGACCGACTTGCCCACACACACTTGCCTTATATATTTGATGCGTCATTCTTTCTTCACTCATTCGCTCCACGTGTCCAAACCATTTCAGCATTCCTTTTTCAGTCCTTGTCACAACATCTTCTTCCAAACCACAGCGCGCTCGTATTACCGCATTTGGAATTCTATCAGTCAGTCTTACTCCACACATACTACGCAGTGATCGCATCTCAACTGCGTTAATTCTGCTTTTATGCTTCTTCTGCCATAGCCAACTCTCACTTCCATACATTAACGTGGCGACAAGCGCTCCATTATGTACAGCCATTCGCGCTTCTATTGGCACAGTCTGACCGTTTATAAAGGCATGCAGCGCTCCATTCACACAATTTCCCGCAGTCACGTTCCTTTCAATATCACCTTCATATCTTCCGTCTCTTGTAAACATGCTACCCAAATATACGAATTCTGTAACTTGTTCTACCCTTTAATCTTCAATCGGGATAGTACACTCAGTCAACCTTTCATTCTTCTCAAGTACCATCACTTTCGTCTTTCTTGCATTAACTTTCAAACCTCTCTCTTTAAAGCTCCCGTTCAAGCAGTCCATCATTTGTTGCAACTCATTTACCGATGATGAAAAAATTACTTGATCATCGGCGTACAAGAGGCACTTAACACACAACCCTTCCATATTGATTCCACATTGCATTTCTCTCACATCATTCATGAATCTATCCATGAATAGGTTGAACAACCAAGGCGACGCTACACAACCTTGTCTGACACCTTTGGAGATATCAAACCAGCTCGTATAGGCACCATTAATACGAACACAGGCTTGGGAATCTCTGTACAGAGATTTCAGAGCCCTTATCAGAAAATTGTCCACCCCATACATAGAAAAGACCTTCCATAATTCCTTTCTATTCACCATATCATATGCCTTTTCCAAGTCTATGAACGCGCTATATACTTTCTGGTTTTTTGCCAGACATTTTTCAGTGATGCAGCATAAGGAAAGACTTGATCCGTACATCCCATTCCCTTCCGAAATCCCGCTTGCACATCCCATACCTTGTCATTAGTCACATTCATTACTCTTTCAATCAATATTCTGGCATGCACTTTTCCAACAACACCAAGAAGGCTGATCCCGCGATAATTTTGACATTCCTGCTGCGAATGTTTGCCTTTATAAATTGGGACAATCACTGCCTTCGTCCAATCGTCTGGAACTTGGCCCTGTTTCCAACACAAATTAAATAGGCGATGCAGCAGGCTCACTATTAGTCCATCGCCAGCCTTCAACATTTCAGTCGTCACTCGATCATACCCAGCAGACATTCCTGACCTCATACCTCTTAACGCTTTCATAATTTCATCCAAACCAATTTCATCACTCGGGTCCACAAACATATCTATTATCTCTTTTTGCTCTTATTCACTTACACCTTTCTCGAATAAGCTCTCAAAATAATTCTTCCAGCACTCTAGTATCATATTTTCTTCATGTATGACCTCACCTCGTTCGTTCCTAATCAGTTTCATAGATGAATTTATTATATTTTTTCCCTGCGCTTCTTTCACGAGTTTCCAAAACTTGCGCCGAATTGTTCCTTATCTTTCACCTTTTCCTCATTCCTTTTCTTCTCTATACATTCTTTAACTTTCGCTTTCACGCATCTATTTTCACGCATATATTTGTCCTTGATTTCCTTAATATTATCTTCATTCATACAAACCACTCACTCTATTTGTTGCTTCTATTGTCAAGATATCCAGCCATGCTTTTTTCTTTTCCTCAACCATTCTAGGTTCATCATCCCACCAGTCGGCATTCTGGCATTTCTTGCACCTTCTTTTACTCACACCGCATACATCTTCATCACATTTAATAATGTTGGTTTTAAAAACCGACCATACATCATTCACACTTTCCTAATTAACACAACTCCAGCTTTTTTCTAGCCGTTCACTCAATTGCTTTTTATGCATATCTTTTACTCGCTGATCTTTCAATCTTTCCACTTTTATACATTCTAATTCAGTATTTGACCCTTTTGATCTGTGCCGACAGCATTTAAACAAACCACTTATTCTGCTAATTACCAGATAGTGATCTGTGCCGACATCTGGTTCACGATAGGCTCTAATATCCACTACTTTCATTTTCATTATTTCATCGACTATCACAAGATCTATCATACTCCTTAACACAACATTGACTTCCTTCTTTTGCCACGTGTACATATGTATCATCTTATAATGAAACCATGTATTCATCACAGACAGACCCATCTCCACACATATCTAACAAGTATACGCCGTTGTCATTCACACTCTTATCCCCAAACGTCCCAAGCACATTTTCATACCCATCACACTTCACTCCAACCTTTGCATTGAAATCTCCAAGCACGTACGTATACGTTCATTCAACTTACGCAATAACAAAACCTCTCTCGTTTGTTCCCGAAATTCTTCTCTTACCGCCTTACTATGGGAAGAGTCCGGAGCGTATACACCTACCAAAAAATAGAGGTGTCAGACCTACTTTCAATCGGACCTAGATAAGGCGGGGACTTACGCACTCATACTCTCGCATGCATTCTGACATTCGCTCTGAAAGAAGTATACCGACGCCTTTACTGCCATGTTCTTCATCGGCCATCTACCATACTTCTGTGAACGGGCCGCGCGTCAGTATCTCTTTCCCTTACGTTTTGTCTCATTCACACACAGCACATCTAATTTACTTTCATGCGTTAACTCGTTAACTTCATCCAGTTTCTCATTCATTCCTCCTCTAATATTCAACGTCGCAAAACGACATTCCGATGCCCACTTTCCGCCCCGACGAGAGCAATTTAGACTTAGGTTTTGGCGTGACGTGTGACGAATATCGTCGCCGCCTACAGCTGTTAGGTTGCTCCCCCCAGAACACGAGGAGCAGCCTCGTCCTGCAGATACAGGAGGAGGAGGGGATTCTCCGACTCTGCCAGTACCCCCCTGGGGTACAGTTACAGTATTTTTTCCTACAGCCATGTTCCCGACGGTAATTGTTTGTTAGGCTGTATGATGTCTTTGGGGTTTGACAGCCAGCTCCTAAGCGGCGGGACAGAATACCGGGTTTATTTCAAGTTTTGCTTCTCTAAGATTGGAGACGTCAAAAGCTTGATGATATTACGGACGTCAAAATACCTTAGTCGGCATTTACGACGCCTCGGTAAGAGTGAGGGAGGTCTATTCAACTCTGCCGGATACCCCACGGCATCGAATATGAAATTCATAAAACAATAAACAAGTTACATGTGATGCCTATCACATGTTTATGTATATGTTTATCACTAAAAACATATACATTCGTCGTATCACCGCTCTTCGGCAACACTTCCCTTAAAGCCTCGCCTAGTATCGAAATAATGGTTTTCGAAATCTCCAGCGATCGCCAATTCCGCGGTCATCTGGAGAGTAAAGCCAAATTGGCTTCAAAGAAGCTGGGCATCATTAATAGAGCACTGCAATACTTCAAGCCGGCCCAAATTCTAGCGCTCTACAAAGCGCAGGTCCGGCCACATATGGAGTACTGTTGTCATCGCACCCCAGTATCAGCTCGATCCATTTGACCGCGTGCAACGAAGAAAATCTCAACTTGTCGGGGACCCAGCGCTCTATGAACGGCTGGATCACTTGACGAAAACTACGAGACTTAGTGGTGAAAGGAGTCATGCCCTCTAGCTTTAAGGGTAAATGTATACTCTTTTAGAATCCCAGCCACTGCACTGTTCAGGCATTATCTAGAAATAAATTTTAATGTTTTATTAAAAAATGGCTCTGTCGGAAATCCTACTACTCCACAGCTGAACATCTAAGTGATCGGACAGCCTGGGATAAGATTATGATTATTTTGTAGCAATAGCAATGACAGTTCAACATTGTTATATCTTTATTAAAAAGAGCGCAAAAAAAGAATGCTGGGAGAGTTTTATGCGCCGCTTCTTCTCTCTCAGGAGCGCCATTTGTTTCCGAAGCTTTAATAGTGTCTAGTATATTAGAAATGACATCAAAAAGATTTCTAAAGGAATCAATTTTGATGAAATAAATGCCTTTTAAACTTTGTAGTACCTAGGTAAGACTGAAAATGTTTAGAAAATGAAAAACGGCTTAATGTAGAAAGTTGCTAATACTTTTATTGTTTTTCGAAGTAATATCCATTCCTCTCTACACATCGTTGCATTCGATGGAACCACTGAGAAAAGCAGTACAGGCCTATTCTTCCTGAGGGGTCTCTTAATAATAATAAGAAAATCTTTATTTGTTGCAAAAAAAAATACAATTTTGCTTAAAATTACCCTCGACCCCCAAACTAGGACAGCCCGTGATATGGGGGTCAGTCTCTTCCCAGTTGTGCATTGTAAAATGTCAAATAACAAACATCAACGTATTTTAAGGTCTAACAATGGAAGTTATGCAACAAATTATGAACACAGAAACTATTTTATATATAATTTAGGGCGTGTATTGTGTGTTTGTGTGTGTATGTGTATATGTGTGTATATGTTTGTGTGTGTGTGTGTGTGTGTGAGTATGTGTTTAGCTTTTTATTTTTCAAATGATATAGCTGGTTTAAGTAGTGGTTATCGAATAAGATTTTCAGTAGATTCGTAATTTAGGTTTCTTAACATGTTCTTGAGTTTATATCTAAGTTCATATATATTACAATGCATAATTTTAAGTTTTGTATTAATATTTTTGAAAAGATATCGTCCGAAATAGTTATATTGGCGTTGTGCAAATGAACTTTTTGTTCGGGGAATGTGTATTACAGGTCGACGTCGGGGAGTACTGTCCAGTGGTGGAATTCGGTGCATCCGATGGTAACGTGTAACGCTTCTGTCTATATACAGCTGACGTACCGAAGAAGTTCAAAGATTTTGTATAGTTCCTCAGTAGAGAATCTACGAGGTTTACCGAGCATCACCTTTATGATAGCTCTTTGCACTCTTTCTACCTCAATAAGGTGTGAGGAGGCTGCTCCACCTCATGCAGATATGCAATAGATCAGTAGGGATTGACATAGTGCTTTATAAACCAGTATTATCAATTTGGTGTCAGCAACGTCACGGAGGTTTCTAAATACGGGGATTAGCCTCCTGACTCTATTAGCAAGTGCTGTGATGTGGGGATGCCACTTTAGGTTTTCGTCGATAACAACTCCGAAGTACTTCATGGTTACTTCTTTACCGAGTACTTCACAGGAGCAGTCATTAGGAGTGACTTCTAATTTGTAACAGGGAAACGTGTGTAACTTAAGTTTGAAATTAGAAGGGGGCTGGGTGACACGCGTTATGCTGAAGCAAATGTGCTTGGTTTTTTGAGCATTTATGGTGAGTAGATTATTTTCCAATGTTTTTGTGATCCTGCTAAGTCCAATTTCAGCTGTTGTGCGGGTCTCATTCCACGTTCTCCCATGAAATAGTATGGCAGTGTCATCGGCAAAGGCAATAAGTAGGGCATTATCTAGTCTTATGTTGCAAATTTCATTAGCGTATACTAAAAAAAGCGTCGATCCCAACGTGCTACCTTGTGGAATGCCGTGTGTCACATTTAGGTTCTTGCTAAAATATTCTGCTACTTTTACTTTTTGCGTCCTTCCTAATAGGTAGTTATTAAACCAGTCAAGTGCGATTCCTCGTATACCAAGGCCTTCCATTTTTCGGAGTAGGAGAGGTATGGACACGGTATCAAACGCTTTCTTGAGGTCAAGAAATACTCCCAGGCATTTGTTTCTTTGGTCCATGTGCTTGGTGACAGTATTGGAAAAGGAGATCACAGCATCTTCTGTAGATTTTTTAGCCCTGAAACCATATTGGTTACTTGCTATCAGGTTATGTTGTTCAAGGTAGCGTAATAGTCTTGAATTAACCACCTTTTCCAATACCTTACTCAAGGCTCTTAGTAGTGAGATGGGCCTGTAGTTTGAGATGGACAGCTTATCACCACTCTTATAAATTGGAACAACTATCGCTTGCTTGAATAATGATGGGAAAGTACCTGTCATCATACTGAGGTTACAAAGATGATCAATAGGATAGCAAAGGATATCCCGGAACTTTCTCAATATACTCGTAGGTACGCCATCATCGCCAGGTGCGCAGCGAATTTTTATGTTCCCCAGAATACCTTTAATTTCTATTGGATCTGTGGGGTTTAACGTCATCGAATTCCCTTTATGTGCGTGTGTTCCCTGTTGGGATATTAACTGTTCTTCGGTTTTATTGGTGGAATTTAATATTTCCTTAGCCAATGAACTTCCTACATTAGTGAAGAAATCGTTAATTCCTTCTAGGGATTCAAGTGGATTGGAAGCCAAGCTTAATAATTCATTAGCCGAGGTTTTTTGCGGGCTTAATTGGCATATTTCTTTTATAACATCCCAGGTTTCTTTTTTCTTACCATTTTGTTGCCGGAGTTTATTTTGATAATAATTTATTTTTAATTTCTTAGTATGTATGTATGTATGGCATTTTCGCACGCTTTCACCCCATCTTCAGGGCTCGTAAATCGAATACATCGAATTTTATCTTTAGTTCTTGGGAATAAATAAAAGAAGTAGGGTGCCAGGTCAGGGCTGTATGGCGGATGACTCATTATCTCGATCTCGCGCCCCATGGTACGTAAGGTACACCACGATCCAGAGGGACTTGGGAGTTGAGAGCCTGGACGCCTTCACTAGGCGACTTGCCGTCGCAATGTTCTCGCGAGCCGACGCGTCATATTTCGCACATTTGCGGGACCTGGCACCCTGGCACGAGGCGCCAGTTCTGTCGCGGGTCGAAGAAAAGGAGGTGACGACGTGCTCGTCCTACTGCTCAGCTGATCGCCTCGTACCCTTATGGGGCTTGATCGCTGGGCCACCCGGGGCGACGATCACCACACCACCAGATTTGCCGCCGCGCCCAATTGTTCTTACAATGGGTGCAACAACCTAAAGGCGACCGCATGGGCAGCATTATATTATATTTTTTATCATACACAAGCAATCTCGCACTTTCGCACTTCGTCACTCGCACGGTTCCTGTCGGCGCAAGTAGTGTTCAACATATTTTTTTTTTCTCCCACAAGCACACAGCCGGTCCGAGGTTCGAGTCTCCTTAGGAGACGCCCCGCAACTGTTGTTGCGTAGTCTTTGCGGCCTCCAAGGCCCTTATCCTATGTCGCTGTAAAAGCATGTATAACAGCATAGAGGAGGTTTTAGTCGGTATGGGGTGTCTCACACACTCGAGTCCGCCATATTACGCCCCGTTCCGGGGCGTAAATACGTAACTGTAATACGTCACTGTAACTGTTTCCTCCTCTTTTTTTTTTTTTTGAGAGGAGGAAATACGGTTTCGTATTTACGCCCCGGAACGGGGCGTAATATGTCGGACTCGAGTGTCCGCGTAAGCGGACACCCCATACCGACTAAAACCTCCTCTGTGCTGTTAGCAGCCCTGGCTTTCACAGCGAAGTAGGACGTGGGCCGTGGAGGCCGCAAAGACTACGCAACAACAGTCGCGGGCGTCTCCTAAGGAGACTCGAACCTCAGACCGGCTGTGTGCTTGTGGGAATATGTTTCCTCCTCACAAAAAAAAAACTTTTTGTTCTATGATGTACATGTATTATACATTACAAATTGAGGAAATAAAATCACAGATGGGAAAACAACAGCAATGGGGACGTTTAAACAATTTGGAAATTGTGGGTTTACCTGAAAAATCTAACGAATCTTTACCGGATATTATAAGAAAAATTGCGCTTCATGCAGGCGTAGCTCTTACTAGTGAACAAATTGAATTTATACACAGAGTACAACCAAGACAACATATATCGGGAAGACCTAAACCGTTAGTTGTCAAACTAAGCAACCGTGACTTAAAGGATCATATCCTATCAGGGCTACGTAGAAAAAGAGGCATACAGACTTCTGATATAGGAATAAGTGGCAGCTCACAAAAATTCTTCGTTAACGAACATCTTACTCCTGTAAACAAAAATATTTTTAATGAAGCTAAGAAACTAGCCTTGGAAAAGGGATATAAATTTATATGGATAAGAAACTGCAACATTTTTTTAAGAAGAAGCGAACAACAGCCTGTTATATCCATCAATTCAATGAAAGATTTAGCGAAGATTGTGTAGTTATCGTTGGTTGTTTTACTTTTATTGTTTTTTTATACTCAGCCTCACACATATTATTAACACACAATTACCTACTAATCAAGTACACATCACACTTCAAAATTTGTCACCTCACTATACACAATTTTTATTTTATTTGGAAAAAAGGCCCTTTTTTTATAAAATTTCTACCAACTTATTTCACAATTGAAGAATACTTAAAAGTCTGTACTTTACTCTGCATTTATACATTTCATAATAATGGGGACTAATATACTTAATATTTTCTATCAAAATGTTCGTGGCCTTCGCACAAAATTAGACCAGTTTAAGGGAAATTTATCACTGCAAAATTTTGACATAGTTCTGGTTACAGAAACGTGGCTAAATAGTGAATTTTACAACGGAGAACTAGGCAATAGCTACTATGATATATTTCGCTGAGACCGTTCCACCAATACATCAAACAAAAGGCATGGAGGCGGTGTTATGGTATGTATATCATCTAAATTGCAAGCGTTTGAGAGACACGACTGGGAAAGCAGTGGAGTAGAATCTTTATGGATTACAGTCCCACACACATCTTTTAGGACCAAAGGTAAGAAAAATCTTCATATAATAATTGCCTATATTCCTCCGGACTTAATGCAACCTAAACGCCTTGAAGCGTTTTCAATGTCAGTCGCAAAAGCCATAACATCTAACACAGATGAAAATTTTTTAATAATAGGAGATTTCAATCTACCAAACATAGAATGGTCCACCAACTCTGGACCTTCTATATTAAGGAAAGGAAGTACAGAACTACAAAAGGTATCTGAGCTCTTTATAGAACAAATAAATGTTTCAGGACTCAAACAATATAACCTTACTTGCAATCATAGTAATAATATATAAGATTTAATATTCAGTAATTTTTTCTTAAGTGTTACTAAATCTAACACATCTTTAGTGAATGTTGATAAATATCATCCATGTTTAGAAATCGACGCATCCGAACTAATGCTACGCAATTTTCCGAAAACACATCCTGAAAAACACAATTTTTTCCGGGCTAACTATGACGAAATTAACAAAGCTTTAATCGAAATCAATTGGCATCTGGTCCTTAGAGGTGTAAATATTGACGATATTGTTAAAACATTTTATACAACATTGTTTAAAATAATAGAGGAATTTGTGCCAAAAAGTAAAAAAAGATTGCAGAAATATCCTCTTTGGTATTCAAAATCACTCATTCATATAATAAAAGATAAAAAGAAGGCTCATAAAAGATGGAAAACTTATAAAAATCCAAGAGATTACGATGAATTTTCTTTACTGCGAGCTCGTGAAAAACAAGTTATTAGAAAATGTTACGATTCTCACATAGAGCACTTACAAAATAATGTCATAAAAAATCCAAAACATTTATGGACGCATATAAAGAATTCAAGACAGAACAATTTGGGATATCCTAATCCAATTAGCCAAGGAAGTCAAGTTTTTTCAACAGAACAGGATGCATGTGAAGGTTTCAGTAAGTTTTTTGAAAGTGTGTTTCAAAGTCCCGCGACAAGATACAATCTCCCGCTCTTACCAGAATCTGATGATATTTGCAATGGTATAAATGTAACTAAAGAAGAAGTTTATAAGATACTAAATACATTAGACGTAATTAAAGGCCCAGGGAGTGATGGATTGCCAAATATATTTTTACAAAAGTGTTCAAAAACTCTGACTGAACCTCTGACCCATATTTTCAATTTATCTCTTAATACATTTGGAATATTCCCGACTATTTGGAAGGAGGCCCTTATTGTACCTATCCATAAAAACGGCCCCAGAAATAAAATTGAACAGTATCGTCCTATTTCAATACTGAATTCATTTGGAAAGCTATTTGAAAAATTAGTATTTAATAAAATCAGTCCAATTATTATGAAACAAATTCCCTCAGCACAACATGGATTTATACCAAAACGCTCGACAGTAACAAACTTGGCTCTTTTTTCCGATTTCATTTTAAACAGTATGGATGATGGATACCAAGTAGATGTAATTTATACAGATTTCCAAAAAGCATTTGACCGCGTGGATCATATAATACTACTTCATAAACTGCATGCTCTAGGAATTCGGGGAGATCTCTATAGATGGATAAAATCGTACATTACCAAACGAAGGCAAGCAGTAGTTACAGGTAGTTTCAAGAGTAGTTATACAGAAATTCTGTCGGGTGTACCACAAGGATCTATTTTAGGGCCTCTCTTGTATAACGCTTACCTATTCGATATTGATTTGTGGATAAAAAATTCAAAATATTTACTATTTGCCGATGACAAAAAAATTTTCATAAAAGTTGGTTGCCTTAATGACTGCGTTCGATTACAGGGAGACTAAAATAACTTGTCAGAGTATTATAAACTAAATAGAATATCGATAAATGCAGATAAATGCTTGCACGTATCTTTTACACGTAAAAAACAAATATATAAATATGAGTATAAAATAGATAATCATTTAATAAAATCAGCTACAACAGTAAGAGATTTAGGAATATACTTAGATTATAAAATGACTTTAACTCATCATATGGACACAATTAAAGATAAGGCCCTTAAGCAATTGGGCTTTGTTAAACGTACCTGTAAAACTTTTTATAATATCAAATGCATAAAAATTTTATATTTCGCACTTGTTAGAAGTCTACTAGAATATGCATCCAATATCTGGTCTCCACACTATACAACTTACATACAAAAAATTGAAACCGTACAAAAAAAAATCCTAAAATATTTATGTTACAAAGCATATCATCCCTACACGTCATACGATGAAGCATGTAGATTTTTTAATATAGACCCACTGGAACTCCGCCGAAACCAACAAGATGTAATGTTTCTACATTCTTTATTGTCAGGCAATACAAACTGTTCTGAATTATTAAGTACCCTATCGTTTAATGTACCACAATATAGAACACGTCATACGAAACTCCTGGTTGCACCACGTACCAAAACGAACTATTATAAAAACTCGATTATTTGCAGGATTCAAAATAATTACAATAATAACTATGATATTCTAGATATCTTCATGTTAGAAAAGGATAAATTGAAGCGTGAAATTATTAAATTACACCAGTCTAAAGCAGTGCCATACTCATTTGTTTAAAATATATACATATTGTTATCTACTAACCACACACATACCCTTTCACACCCACACACATACGCTTTCACACCCACACACAAACATACACACAGTAAATAAGAAACACAAGAGGCAGTTGTTCTGTAATATATCTTGTTGTAAAACTATTGTAAAATAATATTGTCAATATGAGTAATCTATAATGGCCTTAAGAATTATGTTATATATTATTGTTTATTAACGTTTACTGTAACGCTGTTGATTACCAATAAATAAATAAATAAATAAATTACTGAGAAGCTTTCAGTTCTGTTTTATTAAAGTTTTATTTATTATTATTGTTTTGTTTTATTAAAGGCTTATTTCAGTTAAGTTTTTTTTTAACAGAAAACGTGACATAATATAGAAACTAAAAATCTTCGAATTTATGTGGTGAAATTCCTAGCTTACTCAATATTTTACTTCATATGGTATTTGGTTTGATTAATTAACCAAAGTTATATTATTCAATAAAAAGTAGATTAAATTTCCAATCGTTCAGAGTATAAATATAAAGTCTATATACTGAACACCTATTCACATAAGGGTTATGAATGTACCGTCAATAACGCGTGCAATCTCTGTTTATCGTCAATTTCGTGCGTGTCGTTCTGCAGGAATATCTCAAATTATTACTATGAAGCATGTAAATTTCAGTTTGGTGAAAGGAAAGAACAAATAAAGTTGATTATAAAACCATAAACACTTATAAGCAAAACCAACTGTTTTCCTTGAAAATCCTCGTTTATTCCAAAATATAACTGTTTTTCAACTTTTGTCAAAAGAAATGTAAAATAAAATAAAGCTACAAATCAAATAATTTGCACTTATTATAATACATTGTTTCACTAGCTTTCAGATAAATTCAGTGAAATCACCGTTACTATAAGAACTCTTACTTAAGAACGTAAAATAATACGCATAAATAATACGCGCGCGTTTAAGAGCGCGGTAATTGGGCTACTTTCAACAATCCAGAGCGCGGATGAATAATAGTTTAAACCAATTGTTAATAGTGGCACGAGATGGAGCTTCATTAAGAAATGCTAATCGTAGCCTATCATAGCTTTGTTAGCCCATAATGAAAGTCATAATAAATTATTGACCGAAAATTTTCACACGTTAGGTTCATTTTCACGTGTTATAAGAGTTTTAGATTTGCCGCCAATTCACAAAAACAAATGACAAATGAATGCAATATACTACATGCGGTTACCAAAGAGTTCTATAATTGAAATTCAAAAAATTCAAAAGTTTTCATTAGCAATGTTTCTAACAGGCCAGTTCTAAACATTTTCTGTGTTACCCACGTATATAACATGAAATTTAATTAAATGTAAATAATGAATGTAATACGAGTATAACTTTAACTAACAATATTTATCTAACTTTAAAATATACAAAAAAATAGTTATATGTATTTCATTTGCCCACCTACTACAAAAAATATGTCGTGAGAGCAAAAAAAAAATATTTTAAAATATGGTTTCATGGGACGAGGGATATTAACAATGGGCCATTGTTAACATCATCATGCAAGATCGATGGCCTATTGTCAAAGGGTGTTAGGTTAATTTTTCTTTATTTTTGTGTGAATATGAATAATTAATACCAAAAAAACAACCGACTTCGAAAACACTAATATATAATAGATATAATGTGCACTAAAAAGTATAAAAATAATTGCGTATTTTTATACAATCTAATTAGGTAATTAATCTAATTCCAGTTACGATTATTGTAATTTTTGGAGTTTTTAAAAAAAAAAAAATTACGATTTGTAGTGAATTTGAAGTACACAAACTAACAATTTTTCTAAATATGTGTAGATATACTAAATTTTTCAATGCAGCAATGAACGTAAGTGCTTTACAATTTGATTACAGACAGATATTCCGTCACAGATCGCACCCTTACTGGAAGTCGTTAAGGAGTCCCATTGATCATCATTTTTATTTTTTTTACGTTTTGGTGTACGCGCTTTTTTTTAAGGTATCCATGTCGTATCGTCCCGGAAACACCGCACAAGAAAGCTCATTCCACAGCTTTGTAGTACGAGGAAGAAAGCTCCTTGAAAACCGCAGATGGTGGCGATGATGATGATGCATCGAGCTGATACTGGGGTGCGCCAGACCAGAGATGACAGCAAGACTCCATATTATGTGGTCGGACATGCGCTTTGTACAGCGCTAGAATGTGGGACGGCTTGAAGTATTGACTGTATTTATGAGGCTCAGCTTCTTCGGAGCCAATTTGGCTTTGCTCTGCAGATGGCCACGGAATTGGCAATCGCTTGATATTTCGAGACCCAGTATTCCTATATTAGGCGAGGCTGTAAGGGAAGTGTTGCCGAAGAGCGGTGATACGACAAATGGTTTTTTTTTGTGGTAAACCCGCAAACTTGAGTCTTCTAGGGGTTAAATTGACAAGGTTCAATTTACCCCATTCCGCGACCTTTTCAAGAGAGGACTCGATAGAAGACACAAGTTTCTTCCCGCACTGGTCGACGATTTTCCGAGAGAGTCTGCATAATAATGTATGTTGGAGGTTTCCAACATATCATTGATATGCAGAAGAAACAGAATGGGAGATAGCACACAGCCTTGGGCCACTTGAGAGTTCACCGGCTTGGGATTGAAGCAATAACCGTCGATAACGACCTGTATGTCTTTTATTTCATAGTATTATGTCCTATGGTATATTGTTATGGGGCAGTGCAGCCGATATTAATACCATCTTTGTGCTGCAGAAGAGGGCGATTCGCGCGAATAATTATGTTCTCCACGAATTTGGAGAGCAGGGAGCTAATAGGTATAGGCCTGTAGTTTGCCGGATCCGAACTGTCTCCTTTTTTTGGGTCGGATGGACAAGGGCTGATTTCCATGAGACCACCGGCGTTAACTCAAAGTTCTAAGCATGATTGGAGAAATGCTATCCAGCCCGCTCGACTTACTGACGTCCAACGAAAGCAGAGCTTGCCTAACAATTTTCTGTTTGAACTGTACAGGCATAGAGCTCTGACACCGCGGGATTTTCGGCGGGGTTTTTTACCGTTGTCGTCAAGAGTCGAGTTAGAGGCTTTTGCCTCTAACTCGATTACTCGAGCGCACAGGAGATCAGCTTTCTATTTTGCCGTATGGGCCAGGGCGTCATTCCTCGTGTGCAACGGCGGCAGGGTCGGCTGGTTGAAGTTAGCTCCGGTCCTCGACACTAACCTATGCGAAAAATAGTGGCACTTCACGCGGGTATTCTGTGCGAGTGTAGTAGTTAACCCGGACGAATCTGGCCCGATTGTGCTGATGTCATAAGACGACACGACACCCTTCGGCCTGGGACTCCCCTATTCATCTTATGCCCCGGGGAAGCACAGGGCAGTTTATTTTTTAATGTTATTTTCAATAATGTATTAATCAAACAAAAACACTATTTCAAAAATGCACAGTATATACACATTGAACTATTCACTAAATACATTCAATATCACTTATATGATATACAAAACACTATTGTTGCACAATACGTCAGCTGTATAGCTACAGATATACTGCAATAAGCATTACGGTGACGAGAACTTACGAGATTTCATGATTTCACCCATCCAAAAAGAATCTAACCTTTATATATTTATATTTATTTTTTTAATTATTTATTTTTCGCGTATTGTTGTGCGGTATAGTGACCTTTCCTCTAATCTCAAATTGTATGAAGAGTCTGGTTTTTTCTCATGTCCAGTTGGTCCTGGGTTTGCCTAAGACACTATCTTAGGCAGACGAAGCAGCAGCCACTCCCAGATGACGTCGGTCTCAGAGAGACTTACATCTTTGTGCCGTTTGATGCCGAGACACTTGGCCTGTGGGCCCTAGAACCGCGGTGAATGGACCAAATACTATCTCCACTTTTTAATAGGGCTACTAGAAACCCAAGCGCTGGCAGTTATTTCGGCCACCGGATCAACATAGCAATCCGGAAACGTTGCCAATAAACTTAGTTCACTTCCCCGTAATGATAGTTTCTACTTCATATAAGTAAAAGCAATTTTATTGTTTATAATATTGTTCAATTATAGCAAAGAGACCAAAACACCGTATGGATTCATTCAAAGGTCACCAGCTAGTTATAGAATGTTGGCGGGTAATATCTACTACTGATTATGTAATCGAAAGGTGAGAAAACTTGATCATGTTATTCATTGACTTACAAGGTCACTAAACCGGATTATCTAATATAATTCACATGATTAACCGTAATATCTTTACGTATAATTTAAACGGAAATCATTTAAACGGAGATGGTTGCTATAAGTACACCTACAGGCGAAACAATAAAAAATCTATTGTGTGTTTTTATGTAACCACGAAAGTGAAACTTTTTTTCTTAAAATTACATAGTAATATTACATTGGAGGATAAACAACCATTTATTTTGGCGAATTTGCGGAAACGCGGTTAATGTAATATATTTGAATTTAAGTGAATATAGAGGGCTGGTAATTCTCCTGTAGAACCATACAGATAGATGCGATCTGTGATTGAGGAAATAGAAAGACATGCCATACTGTCGTGCACGTCGAGGTTAAGATGGCCGCCTGCCGTTCTGAATCGATGATGACGATACAGTGTTAACCACAAGCTTTCTTCTTATACCAACCACTGTCACTCACTGGTGGTTCAGTTCACGTGACCCTCAGACGGTTACTGTAGGCCTGTCTGAGGATGCGGTGAAAGGGTGCGGGAAAAGGGAGGTTACGGCGTCATGGTGGCATCTATACTTATTAAATGCATAATAAATGAAAGAATTAAAAATAAATTTGATTATATCATGTTGTACTTAATTATAAAAAGAATAAAAAAAACCTTGTCATGTGTGGGGTCCGAGCTTACGCTTCACTCGGCTCATATACAAAGGTACTCTGTGACTCGGCCAACCTGACTTAAGCAAGTTAAAAGCAGTTATTGAAGTTAATGATACAACTTCCCGCGGTACTCCACTGCCGATTGTAATGCGACATGCGGTAGACGGGCGAAAAAAATTGAGGCTATGTTTTAAAAGATTCACTTTAAAATTTTAACTTTTTTCATGAAAAACCATTTTGATAACTAACTTTCACCACTGTCGGATAAATCGTTCAGAAACGCATAGAAGTCAACGTACAAACAAACTGCGTTATAATGTACTGCGGGACTAGATACGATGTTACCAGTGGGAGGCTCCTTTCCACAGGATGCCGGCTAGATTATGGGTACCACAACGGTGCCGCTCAGGATTCTTGAAAAACCCCAAACATTTTGAGCGGCACTACTCGTACAACACCTTAAGACATAAATTTCACTAGCTACGGCGCCCTTCAGACCGAAACACGATAATATTTACACATTACTGTTTCACGGCAGAAATAGGTGCCGTTGTGGTGAACCCTTAATCTAGGAGGATAAAAATCATTTTTCTGCTCCCATTTCTTTGCTCATCTCAAACCATAACAGAAAACTATTAATTTGTACAGGGCGATTGACAATGATAACCCCTTTCGAGTCAAGTAACTATAGTAAAAACTTTTTACATAGTTCCGTAGCATTGCCTATAAACGTTTGTTTATGATTCATGATATAATTGTATTTCATGCAAGATGCCGAGTCGTCAATTCAAAAGAGCGCACGAACCTGCACAATGCGATATCTTACATTAAGGATTGGTCTCCGCTACGCTCCAACTAGATACTTCACTACCAAAGAACAATAGCTTTTTATTAAGGCAACTATTACATGCTTGCGTGGTTAGCATCTTTCTATCATACGCTTCGTGTTATTTTACATTGAAATTAATAAAATACAAAATACTTACTATTGATATGTGATCCCAATGTCTTTCTTATTTCTTGTAGTAGGTACATATTATTTTTACAAAGTTTTACTACACAGCACGGCATTTTAGTTTCAATTTTAAGCAAAGTTTAATAAAATATGTGGCACGTCAACGTCACACATCGCTCGAGACTGACTCGAGTACGCTTATTTGGGCGTAGTATTAGTTGCCGCACTTTGCGAGTACCTATTTGTATCGAGTTGGAGCGCAGCGGAGACCAATCCGTAATCTAAGGTCGATACTTTTTAACCGACTTCAAAAAGGAGGAGGTTATCAATTCGATTACTCTGAGATTTATGATCCGATTTACGTAATTCTTCTTTTGTTTGATGCGAAATAGATACCGTGCGAATAGATGCCATTTCGTCCCATAAAAATTTTACATGGTTTATCCCAGTAGTTTTTTTTTTATGAATATTTATATGAAAATTTTCGTCTACCTGGATTACATAATATTGTTTTCTGTGTACGGAATTTTTTGGAGTTTTCATTCAGGTTGATTATATATTTTTATTAACTGACACTAAAACGTAAAAAATATAAAAACTACGTTTATAAAAACCGACATCAAAAACTTAAAGTTTCAAATAACTAAATATTTAATTTATTACACCTCTTTTGCAAACCTTCAATATTAATAAAATACTATTATTTGTATGTGCTACGCTACATATTGATAGCTTTGAAGTCGGTGCCAAGCCAAATGTAATAAAGGTACCTACACTCGCCACGCGTGACTTTGAGCGGGATAGATTCGTCTAAAACAAAACAACCCAAGCGGACAGGAACGCGTGGCCAGACAACCTAAATAATTACAGTAAGTAAGCTGTTTATAATATTAAATTTTATTTTGTTTAGGACTTGGCACTGACTTAAAACCTATCAATAGGTAGCACATATGAATAATAGTATTTTATTAATATTAAAGGTAAAGGTTTGCAAAAGAGGTGTAATACATTAAATTTTATGTTATTGAAACTTTAAGTTTTTGAAGTCGGGTTTTTTAAACGGATTTTTTTTTATATTTTAGATAATATGACGAACGCGATCAAAAAATCGTTAATCAGGCAAAAGCCATAGAATATATTTATTTGCTTTTATCCGTATTGAGTTTGATAAATCATGATAACGCGTATTATACATTATTTCGGAAAATTCAAACATGGATAATTAAGAATAACTGTATCGACTTTTGTTGGCTTCCATCATAGCCTCGGTAGCTCCACGAACGTATGGCCGGAATTGGGCCTGGAGGAATTTGGAGAATGATCTGAATCGTGCTAAAATAATAATTATATGAACTTATGTGTTTAACTGTTTGAATTTTTATTTGTTAGGAAAGCAGTTGGCTTAGCGTGCAAAATGAAAAAGGGCTAAGTTTATTTGAATCTATCTTGCGGTAATCACGAAGTTGTTCCAGCAAGCTTCCCATAACTTAAGCTTTTTATTTGTAATATTACGCTGAGATATTAAGCGGTCAAAGTCGTCAACACCCGCTGGCCAATTACCATAATATTTGTTCGTAAATAATGATTCACATTATACTTGAACACCTATATTATGCAGATGTCTATATGGATGTGTGTACCTTGACACAGAACCAACAATCTTGTACATAATATATTATTTACATTTTACTCTCACTTCCTTGACCCACGGTCATCTTTGAGTCATGCATCTCTGTCAACAACTGCACGTCCGATTTTTCTTTTAATATTGTCAATAAGCCTTATTTCATATTGTCTTTTTTAATATTGCCAACCAATGAAGTTCTATACACTAAGGACATATCATTCACAGTCTGATAGCGGAATGGCAAAAGTGTGCTTATAGACAATATAAGCACACTTTTCTTCTTAGTCGTGTGTCAACTGTCACTGACCGATGTTTTATTTATTTATTTTTTATTTATTTATTTATTTATAATTATTATTATATATTTTTAAATTCAACACACGTAACCTAAACTGAATAAATGTTTTACATTACATTGACCAACAATATTTTAAACATCTGGATTAAATGCAGCAATAAACAGCAGTCAAGGCTTATTATGGGGTAATTTGTGGCATGTTCAATATTATGGCATTGTTTTTATCCGACGTGATTTGTCTATATGTATTCTGCTATAAACAATGACGTTCTATAACATCATTGTTCATGTAACCTTTAATATAGTGAACCCTTAATAGTGTTTAAATGCTAGAACAAATCCGAATATAAGGATACGTTGATCGTAAAAATTGTTTTTGATGCTTTGATTATCTATATTTTATTCAGCTCTGGCATTATATTTTCACCTTAACCTTAGCTTCAAAATATGCGAAGTGACCCAATTTGATCGGAAATGTTTAACTCATTTCTTTTATTGATGAGTATCACGCCAACTGCCTCAATGGATTTGATAAAATTGTATGTAACTGTAAAACAATGGGATTTGATTAATTTACTTTGTTGGAAATATATATATATATACTAGCTGACCCGACAGACGTTGTTCTGTTCATAATAAAAAAAAACTCTTGCGGATGGACTTGTGGAAAATCCTCTACTCGGTGAAAAGAATATTCCTACCAAATTTCAAGTCTTTAGCTCTAGTAGTTCCAGAGATATCGTGATGAGTGGAAACACGTGGAAATCTAGATTGAATTTCGGAAATGGATTGTCTTGATACATCCATTGTCGTCATACCACAAACTTTCAAGGATTGGCCTGAAGATTTGAATGGTTAGGGCGACTGCGAGACGGATCGGAAATTAAAGATTTGCGGGCTAACTCGTCATGCAAAATGTTCATTAAGTAGTTGCTGCAGATCTGAAGAATTGCTATTATCATTGCTGCATTGATCTCTTGACATCGATGAAGTTATTTGTCCATGTTGCCCATGAAGTATAATTGTAAAAATTTAAGCTGTGCATCTTCGAGAGGTTGCAGTGATCCAATACGATGGTGAATCTGTCCTTATATCTACAATATGAAAAGCAAAACCCGTATTACTGATTTATAAACACTTTTTTTTAGAATTAGCATAGACAATACATAGGAATAAGTATAGTACGTATGTTATTCTTTTACTGTATTGTGTGTAAGTATGTCAATAAATAAATACCTTGAATGTCGGATTAAATCCTCGTTGTTAGATGTCTGCCCCAAATGAGGTCATTTAGAAACAAACATTGTATTTTTAAGTGTTTTCTAGAACATGGCAGCACAATTCTTGCGTTTCTCCGCAGAATACTCGCAAACAACGTCCATCGGCTCAATGCGAAAGCTAGTATGCAAGCAGTCCTACAGTACAGTATAAGTACTGCAATCGTATCGAAATGCTGCTCGATTCAAATCAGTACTTCATAAATTCTTCTTGTGCGTCGAAAATTATCTATAAGTTGTTGATCTCTGAGGTTTTACTGCACGACTCCGTATTGCCAGCCGATCCGTTTTACGGGCTGCTACGCTTTGCTCTTGTGATTCATAGCACGAAGACGATCCATACTAACGCGGTTCTTTTCACCTGCAATTTCTTGTTATTCTTCAGTCCTTTCATTCGCAATATTTCGCATCCTAGTTGCATTATGTCTTTGTCGGGAATAATTTGATCGTCTTGGTCGTGACATTGTTAATGATAATATCGGCACAATAAGCTAATAGAAACTCGAAACAAACACACCAACCAGTCAACTTGAATAACATGACGTGCACTGTCAGTAGTATTTTATAACTCATGTAGCGTGAAACTAACAAAAAACTTTATTGAATTCTTTCTATTCTTGAGATGTCATCAAAATGTCAATCCATTCAAAATGTATCAGAAAATATTTTTTTTATAATAATATTTTTTCGTAGTTTTTTTGATATTTTATGACTTATTATATCCTATCCTCCCTCTTCACCAATTTTCAGCCATATCGGTAAAGCCCTTCTTGAGTTATAAAAAGTGTAACTAACACGACTTTCTTTTATATAATATATAGATTTGACATCAGGGTTGTGCAAATATGAACTATTTAATTTTAAACGAATGACAATTTGAAATATTTAATTATATTATTTTTCTTATTAATAATTCTTGAAATGTGTTCCGTGTACATTGTTAACTATAGACCATACAATATATAATAGTACAAGTATGTAGACTTATAGACGTATAGTAGACGAGCTGACACCCTGATGATACGTACCGAATTTTGAATGAATGAATGAATGAAAACTTTATTAATAACAAAAACACAAAATAATTAAATTTAAAAAAGAGGTAGATTACAGATTAGACAAAAATAATAAACCACTTTATTATAAATAAATAATACAAATATTTACAAAAACAAAAAGAACATATTATATTATGTGCACAATATTATAGTTATGTTCTTAATTTAATAGTATATGTAGCAGTGACTGTTATCAACAGGAGCTGACTCATCGTCATGCTATGTTGGTATAATAGGTACCAACACAGGGCTGATCTTCAGCAGCCCACTGGTGACCCGTTGACTAACTATTGTTATACATCGTTCCATTATTATTTTTTAACAAAAGTTGATAAATTTAATTTAGGTAATACAGACGAGACAGATTTGATATTATAGACTGTACTACATAAATATTAAAATAATAGTAATTGTATGTTTAAGTAATTAAAATAATAATAGCAATTTCAGAACAACATAATTGCAACATAAATTAACAAAAAATGCGAACATATAATGTATTAGTAATAATATATTTAATAACAGAAGACTTTTGCAGTCCATTTGTGAACTGATACTTAATAATTCAAATAAGTAAAAGAAAAATATGTAACTTTTTTTCGGAAACTTTCAACATTCAAGCTGCGGTAAGGTGATGGAGTGGGACTGACAAGACGCGGACCATAGCCATTCCAATTTATTATGTCTTGGTGTTTTTTGTCTTATTACCAACAAGAAGCATGGCTAAATGAAGTCGCCTACGAACAACCATATTTAAAATATTTGCTTCTTTGAGGTATAGAGAAATGTGTTGTCGGTCCGGTATATACCAGTTAAACTAACACGTGCATTTTGTACTCTTTGTATTGCATTTCTTGTTCTGCCAAGCAACCTCGGCCTGTACACTGTATCGGTATAGTTAAACTTGGATAAAACAAGATCCTCACAAACACGAGTGCGCAATTCGATGGTTATAAATGGTCTAATTTGGTACAAAATTTTTCAATCTACAAAAACTGTCGACAAATCTAAGAAATTCTTCCATTATCAACCCAAAATTTGAAGCTCCGTGGACGCATTCTGACATGCAATAGAGCCCGATTTGTCCTCAGTCACCTTTATCCACTTGTGTGTGGGCGAAGCAAACTTCCGCTCAAACACAAAGTGACGCTGTACAAAACCATCGTACGGCCCATACTGTCATACGCAAGCGTCGTTTTCGCGCACACCCGACCGAGCTACTTACGTCGTTTGCAAGTAGTTCAAAATAAATTCACGCGCATGGCAACCGGAGCCCCGTGGTTCATCCGAATTCGATCTGTCTAACTTGCTAATTTGTAATACACAGCGTAAACCTACTAAAGGCCCAAATTTTTTTAAAGGTGATTACACTAAAATAAATGAAACTTTGTCCTCAATTAAGTGGGACGAAATTCTATCAGCGGATTCAATTAACGAGATTACCGATATTTTTTACGCTTGCTTAAAAGAATCTATAGACAACTACATCCCAGTTAAAGTTAAGTCCAAATCTAAATTCCCTGTATGGTACTCTAAATCTCTGATTCACATAGTAAAGGAAAAGCTTAAAAAACATAGAAATTGGAAGGAAACTAACAATCCTCGCGACTATGATGAATTTGTGATACTCAGGTCAAGGCAAAAAAATATTCAAAAGAAGTGCTTTACAGATTATACAGAGCGCATGCAAGATTATATTCGTAAAGATCCTAAAGTCGTTTACTCCTACATAAAATCACTCAAAAACAATAACAATGGGTATCCTGTAAAACTTACGTTGGGACAATCTACATATTCCGATGAAATAACAGTATGCAATGGCTTTAGTAAATACTTTGAAAGCGTATTCGTAAAACCAGCAAATTCAAACGATGCGCCAAGTTTCACAAACATTACACACAACGAAACGATATGCAATATTATTATTCGAGAAGATGAAACTCTCAAATTGCTAAAGTCGTTGGATACAAATAAGGGAGCCGGTAGTGATGGCATTCCCTCAATTTTTCTACATAAATGTGCTTCTTCCTTGGCTAAGCCCCTTTCCATAATCTTTAATCTGTCCCTTAACGTTTTCTGCGCCTTCCCAGATAAATGGAAAGAAGCTTTAATAGTTCCCATTCATAAAAGTGGATCAAAAACTAAAATTGAGTTGACTACCGGCCAATATCAATCCTCAATGGGATAAGCAAACTATTTGAGACGGTTATCTGCAAGCGGATTACCCCAACAATTGCTAGGTCTATCCCCTTCGAACAACACGGTTTTATGAAGGATCGTTCCACCGTGACTAACTAGGCAGTATTCACCGATTACGTTTTAAAGTGCATGGATGAGAGGTATCAGGTAGATGTGATCTACACAGACTTTGAAAAAGCATTTGACCGTGTGGATTACATAATATTACTACAGAAGTTAAATGCACTCGGAATTTGTGGGAATCTGCACAGATGGTTCACCTCATATATCACAAATCGTATGCAGGCTGTTGTGACGGGTAGCGCCAGAAGCGACTTCGTGTCAATACCATCAGGTGTGCCACAAGGCTCTATCCTTGGCCCACTTTTGTATAATGCCTATTTATTCGATATAGGAAGTTGCTTTACTCACAGTCAACATTTAATGTTTGCAGACGACAAAAAAATCTTTCTCAAAATACGTGATATTGATGACTGTTACAAGTTGCAAACAGACCTGAATGCTTTGTCTGAATATTATAGTAATAATAGGATTGTGGTTAACGTTAAAAAATGCCACTACATAACATTGACACGTAAAGTAAAACCAATACTTTTCGATTACAAGATAAACGGCGGATCAATATCTAAAGTGAGCTCAGTTAGAGACTTGGGAGTCAAAATTGATACTAAGCTTTCTATGAACGACCAGGTTAATATCGTAGCAGATAAAGCATATAAACATATAAACAAGTGCATAAAAAGTCTGTACTTCAGTTATGTTCGCAGTGCACTTGAGTATGCAAGTAACATCTGGTCACCTTACTATATCATACACAAACAAAGGATTGAATCCATACAAAAGCAATTCCTAAAGTATCTAGCGTTCAAGCAATTTAAAAACTTTTCATGCTATGAAGAAGCTTGTAAGCACTACGAAATTGACACTTTAGAGAATCGAAGAAAGCTAAACGATATGCTGCTATTGCAAGCAATCCTAAATGGTAAAATTGATTGTCCCTCCTTATTAGCGAGTTTTTCATTGAACGTCCCATCATTTAGAACTCGTCACACGCACTTTCTGGCTGTACCAAAAGCTAACACCAATTACACACAAAACTCTGTTCTGCAACGTCTGGCTCTCACCTACAATAAAGCTTATTTTAATTTAGATATGTTTTGCTTGTCCAAAGTACAGCTAAAAAAAGAAATAAGAAATATACATCGACTGCAATGATTATCCAAACACACACATACTACATACACCCTCAAATACACTACACACAACCTTACATACACGCACACACACTCCTGTAACCTTATTTTGTAAAGCTTATTTTCTAAGTAGCTTATTATAGTAATTGTAAATATTTTGTTAGCTTATTCTGGCTTGTTTAAATCATAAAATGTTACTTCTTTTGTTTAATACCTATATACTGTAATCAGTTTTTGGCCTTATTTTTATACTTAATAATGTAATTATATTGTATATAAATTGTGACGCTGTAGATTACATGAAAATAAATAAATAAATAAATAAACGCGACACCCACACAAACACCGACACAGACACGCACACACCGCCTTCGCAGGCGTAGGCGCGGTCAACCACCGCAAACCACTGGCACTCATCACTCTGACGATGGCCAGCGGCCCGCACCCTAGATACACCACACATTGTTTTGATACCCGACGAGACGTTAGTCCTGGTCCTGTAATCGTTTCACTACACTCACTAACACACGGACTGACTGACGGACTGACATACACCACTTACACAACCACAAACACACTCCACAAACAGACACAAACACAAACATACATGCACACTAACATTTACACTACTTACACACATACAAACATACATACATACAATCATAAACACATACACACACACTTACATACATTACACTAAACATCACCACACTCGCCGGCGAGTGTGTTCTTCTCATCTTTTCATCTTCATTTTCATTTTCATTCTCTCTCCTTCCCACAAGCACACAGCCGGTCTGAGGTTCGAGTCTCCTTAGGAGACGCCCCGCGACTGTTGTTGCGTAGTCTTTGCGGCCTCCACGGCCCACGTCCTACTTCGCTGTGAAAGCCAGGGCTGCTAACAGCACAGAGGAGGTTTTAGTCGGTATGGGGCGTCCGCTTACGCGGACACTCGAGTCCGACATATTACGCCCCGTTCCGGGGCGTAAATACGTAACAGTATTTCCTCCTCTCAAAAAAAAAAAAAAAACGCATTCTGACGAGACGTAAATTACTAGTCTGTACGACTAGAACTCATTAATTAATTCTAAGCCATCACAGTCGACAAAGATCATAAATTTTATTTAATCCGCGTTTTAAATTAAAAATATGAATATTTCATCAAGATCAGCATTTATAATATCTATTTGTTGGAGTTCATGTGGCCGAAAAGAAAAATAAAGATGTATATCACGAGCTTAAATCTGATAATTAAGTGTGCAGTAATTGCAGTATTATTTCTTAATTATGTCATCAATATATAGAATAAAACAGGGGCCCTAAAATAGAGCCCTAGGGAAGCTACCTCATCTATCTCTTCATCTATCACCCAGATCATATATATATATATATATATTATCCCACTAACGTTAGTAGATTGACAATGCAAATCATCGAGCGAGACCAAAATCTGATGGCTTATGTCAGTGTGAAGTGTCTATATTATATGCATAGTGTTGGGTAACTGATGCTGGAAATATATCGATACTGATCACATAATATTATAAACATCTTCAAGATCAGTTTGTTCACATAGTGACGTGAAGATATTTTAATAAATATTGTTTAATACACTACTGATGCAGACCGGCAATAAATTTAACAGGAGGAGTTCAAAAATTAAAAATGAGAAGGGGGTACCACAAGGGTCTATTCTTGGACCGTTCCTCTTCCTTATCTATATATAATGATCTTCCTAATCTTATAGGGAAAAAACATAAGGTAGTATTGTTTGCGGACGACACTTCACTGATTTTCAAAGTGAAAAGAAACCAAGCTATGTATGACGAAGTGAACGATATTTTATCTGACATCGTGTACTGGTTTAGCGCTAATAACCTATTGTTAAATGGCAAGAAAACTAAAAACATTAAAATTACCGTACCAAATGTCAAAAATGTAAATGCAAATGTTTTGTTAAAATGAGAGGTGATAGAACCGGTGGAATCTGCTACATTTCTTGGCATAACTCTAGATTCCAAATTACAATGGGCCCCCATATTGAAGGATTGGCGAACAGACTTAGTTCTGCAGCATACGCGGTTAAAAAGATTAGACAATTAACTGATATAGATACGGCGCGACTAGTATACTTTAGTTATTTCTATGGTATTATGTCCTATGGTATATTGCTATGGGGCAACGCTGCTATATTAATACAATATTTGTGCTGCAGAAGAGGGCTATTCGCGCTATTTATAACCTAGGTCCTAGAGAATCATTGAGAGCAAAATTCAAAAAAATTAACATCTTGACTGTTGCTTCTCAATAAATTCTTGATAATGTAATGTATGTTCATAGGCACATAAGTCGATTTGCCAGAAACTGTCATAGCCATAATGTTAACAACAGGAACAGACATAAACTGATGATGCCTACTACTTGCTTTTACAACAAGATCCCAGAAAATGTTCAAAACAAAAGTATTACGTTATTCAAAAGAATTGTTAAAAAACGTTTGTGTGGTAAAGGTTACTATTACATAAAAGACTTTCTTAATGATATCACAGATTGGGAATGGAGTGACCGCCCTCAGGCTATTAAATAATAAGTTTAATTGTAGAATATTACTTTGTAAACATATATTCGATGAAAAAAAAAGCCCGCTGAGTTTGTTGCGCCCATTCCTCTCAGGTCTGAGGCATTCATTTTGGAAAGGGTGGTAGTTTTTTTTTTGACTTTCAATAAGTGATGTCACATCCTATTTTGAATAAAAATATTTGAAATTGAATTTGAAAAAACGCGCATTTGTGTTATTCACAAGGCTATAACGCAAGGCTATAAAGTTTATCACGTATAGATTGGAAATTACTGAATAATCGACGATAAAGTCATCGCCGATCTGCTTGATTATTTGACTTTGCGTACAATGTGGAGTCTCTCTGTGGAGTGATCAGAGTTTTTCAGGTTAATATCAAATTTCTCCAACTGGCATTACGGAAAAATGCGATTTACCACCGGCATCGTGTTTACGTCTGGTATTCCAGAACTACTCGTTTTAAAAGGAACGTCTTGCTACGCACGGCCACATTATGGAATCAATTACCGATACGACTCAGGAACCTCAGCTTAGAACTTACCTGGTGTTGCGGATGTCTCCATGGACGGTTGCGTCAGCACTTCGAATAACGAAAGCCTTGCCCGATTTCCTTCTATTATATAAACAAATGTAAATTTCAAAATAATACTTGCTCGCGTTCCCGACAAAGACTCTTGACAGACTCAAACACGTTAACTATGTGATTCCATCCCATATTTTATCTTTCAAAGGTGCGAAATCCTGCAAATAAGAACAATGATTGAAGCGTTTTTGTAACAATTGAAAAACAAAAAATGTTTCTAATAATTTGTTTATTTATTGGACAAGATGTATTATGTTAATCAAATAAAGTTAATAATCAAATTTGTTTCAATGACACATTCATTTGCTGTTTATCATTAAAATTCTGAATAGTTTCAAATTATAAATGGCTATGGAAAAACCCATAGTTTTACCCATAGAAATATTCTAATATCAACGCTATGAAATCAAATACGTTTATTACACACACAATATTGTTCTATGAAAGCGTCGCAAAAATTAATAGTTGTAATTATGCATTTGAGTAATAAGATGGTAAGTGTACTATGAACTTAATGGTAATGAAAAATATATTATTTATTCTTTTGGTTTACCACTGCAGTTATTTGCACAAAAAAGGTAACTCATCACAGAACCCAACCCATGCGAGCTTCACTCATACTGCCGGTATACATAATTACGATTGAGGTTAGTGACATTAACCTTAAATAAATTTTATGTTGTTATTGTAATGTACTACGGATGTCCTTGTTTAAGGCATGCCGTAATGTGAGGTCATATTATGTTAATTTTTATTTTGTATTGAGTATTTTCTATGAACACGGAGGTATTCCACCAATTTTATTTCATGTATTTGAAGTGAAACTTTTTTAAAATCCTTGTGATTTGAAACTCGATGAAACGAAAAAGCGAGACGATAGAGACACAAACAGGTAAATGTATAGGAGTTAGCCGGCCAGAGAATGAGACAGACACATAAATACATAAGATTTAGCGTGGGAGAAAATGAGATAGGAAGCAACAAACAGTGTTTAGGTACCAGGCGATCATAGTTGAAGAAGAAATTGTCTTACGTATGACATATGATATGATCATAGTAGTTATATTTGTAAAATACGTCGGGGAAAAAACCGTCAAACACTAAAAATAAATTATATGGCAAACCAACGTTTGCCGGGTCATTAAAATTCTTCATCATTTTTGGAGGTTTCAATTCTACCAAGTGTGAATTACACACGTTTTTTTAACATTATTCACACTTCTAAATTTTTATAATATAGTGCCAGTCATTGCTCAGGCATTATCTATAAATAAATTTAAATGTTTTATTAAAAATGGCTCTGTGGTAAATCGTACTACTCCACAGCTGAATATCTAAGTGATCGGACAGCCTCGGTGCGACTAGATTATGATTATTTTATAGCAATAACAATGACAGTACAAGACTTACGTAAGTAAAGTCTGAGCAACGTCTTAGTACGCTCTATAGACCTCACCCTAAGTACCTACAACTAGGGTTACCATTTAGTAAATTGAGAAGGCTGGAATATTTTGCCCTGTGCTTCCCCGGGGCGTAAAAAGAATAGGGTAGTCCCAGGCGCAAGGGTGTCGTAAGAGGCGACTACGGGCTTTTTGAGAGTCACGCTGCCGTCTTATGACGTCAGCACAATCGGGCCAGACTCGTCCGGGTTACTTACGAAACTCGCACAGAATACCGGCGTGAAGTAGCGGCCTAGTGCCGCTAAAACAGATATTACCCCAGGAGGGTACGCGGCTCCCGGATATGGATAGCCACATGCCGTCCTTATTAGATCTTCTGCTGACTACACATCCCGATAGTTACCAAGTCACTATCGACGCCCCTCTCGGAACGTCTGACCATTGCCTGGTCAGGAGTGTAGTGCCTATCTGACGCCAACGTCGCAGACCACCAGCGACCCACTGCGTTTGGCACTACAAGTCAGCAGATTGGGAAAGGATGAGTTCCTTTTTTGCATCCTACCCTTGGGGTAAGATTTATTTCCCTTCGGATGATCCTAGTGCCTGCGCCGTTGCAGTAGCCTATGTGTTAGTGCAGGTCATGGATATTTTCCGATATTATCCCGCGGTGTCAGAGCTCCATGCCTGAAGTACAGTTCAGACTGTTCGGCTAGCTCTGTTTTCGTTGGACGTCAGGAAGTCGAGCGGGCCGGAAGGTATTTCTCCAATCATGCTTAGAACGTGTGCCAATGAGTTGACGCCGGTTAACGGCTAACGCGTTTATTCCAGCACTCTTATTCAAAACGCGTTGTCCCTGACTCATGGAAGTCAGCCCTTGTCCATCCGATCCAAAACAGGAGACAGTTCGGATCCGGCAATCTACAGGCCTATTGCTATTACCACCCTGCTGTGTGCTATCTCCCACGCTGTTTCTTCTTGGAGGTGTCCAACATATCATTGATATGCAGAAGACAGCACTAGTGATGCCGTATACACCGGCCATGCAGGTCTCTCTCGGGAAATCGTCAACCAGTGCCGGGAGAAACTTGTGTCTTCTATCGAGTCCTCTCTCGAGAAGGTCGCGGAATGGGGTAAATTGAACCTTGTCCAATTTAACCCCCAGAAGACTCAAGTTTGCGCGTTTACCACTAAAAAAATCCCATGTGCCGTATCACCGCTCTTCGACAACACTTCCCTAAAAGCCTCGCCTAGTATCGGAATACTGGGTCTCGAATCCCGAGCGATTGCCTATTCTGTGGCCATCTGGAAGGCAAAGCCAAATTGCCTTCGAAAAAGCTGGGCGTCATTAATAGAGCACGGCAATACTTCAAGCCAGCCCACATCCTTGCGCTCTACAAAGCACATGGTGCTGTATTGCTGTCATCTCTGGTCTGGCGCACCCCAGTATCAGCTCGATCCATTTGACCGCGTGCAACGCAGAGCAGCTCGAATCGTCGGGGACCCAGTACTCTGTGAACGGCTGGATCACTTAGTGTTGCCTAGAGACGTCGCTTCAATGTGTGTCTTCTACCGCATTTATCACGGGGAGTGTTCCGAAGAGCTGTTTAACTTGATTCCTGCCGCCGAATTCCACCTTCGTACGACACGCCGCAAGTTAGAATATCATCCCCACCATCTGGATGTGTGGCGGTCCTCCACAGTGCGGTTTTCAAGGAGCTTTCTTCCTCATACTACTATGCTGTGGAATGAGCTTCCTTGAGCGGTGTTTCCGGGACGATACGACATGGGTACTTCAAGAAAAGCGCGTACACCTTCCTTAAAGGCCGGCAACGCTCTTGTGATTCCTCTGGTGTTGCAAAAGAATATGGGCGGCGGTGATCACTTAACACCAGGTGACCCGTACGCTCGTTTGTCCTTTTATTCCATAAAAAAAAACTTTTAAGCTGATCTGGTTTAGATTTCATGTATAATACTTTTTTGATATTAGTTGATAATGATGTAGTTTTATTACTATATTACATGTTATTATAACTAAAATCCGGACAAGGCAGAGAGCCGGACAAAATAGAGTCTAATAGTCCGGACAGTTGGTACTTGTAATTGTCTTGTAATTTAAAACAGATTGCTTCGTGAAATTTTAATTTAATTAAACTTATTACATTGCCAGATAGTCTTGAAAGTATAAAGTAAAAATAATTAAAGGCGAAATATAAAGTGACAATATAATGCAAAGTGTCTATCTATCAATCAAGAAAGTAAAAAGTGAAAAATAATTAACAAACAAGAAAGCAAAAGTGAAAAATAATTTACATAACTTGGTACTGACCAAAGCTCCTTGGAATAGATGTTTTCTTTTATTGTTTCTAAATCTGAACTTTAAATTTAAAAAAAAATCGAAGCACAGTAGTGATCATTTGTAGAAATAGAAGTGGAGAAGATTCCTCTGAAGAGTGAGGTGAATATCACAGAGTGAATCCATTATTCATGATCTACAAGTGGAAGTCCAGTCGTTAAAAGACTGTTTACTGTCAATGACAGAAAAATATGAGAATTCCCGACGACAGATAGATGAATGTAGTGCGGTAATGGATGTTTTATTGACTGATCTAAAAGAAAATGAACAAAAATTATTATCTCTCATGAATTATTACAATGAATGTGATAATAATCGGATGGCAGTAAACCTTCCACGATCTGATACCTCTAAAGTAACTTTACAGACCCAGACTGTGAAATTTAACAATGATCTCAAAGACAGTAGTAAGTCCATAATGTATAGTGATGAAATAGGTAAAAATATGGGCCGAATTTTACTACAAACTTGTGGTGAACCGGTTACAAATTATTGTTTGTCTGGTGCGAATTTTACTCAAATAATGGAAAAAATAGTCAATAGTAGTTACAGTCCCAACACTAAGTTAATAATTTTTATTGGGAGAAGAGGAAATGCTAATATGCAGACATTAATTAAATATTTTAATAGTTTGACTAAATTACATGTAAAAAAAATTATCATATTCACAGAAAATATATGTAGATATAAACTTAATATGAAATTACATACATTGACATGCTATGAGGAAAAAATTCAATTATTAGACGTCAATATATTTAATAAATATTATGTTGTTAGTAAAAATTATTATTTGACTGATGGTACATACTACCTTCCTAGTTTTTACAAACGACAGATAGACATTTCGCTACCCAATTATATTAGTATTATAGCCAAAAACTTGGCTAACCAAACTGCTTTTATTGAGCACTCTCCTGTGGCCAAAAACAAGACATTAGATATAATTCCATGTCATTTAAATTCCATGCCAGGACAATAGAGGAAGTCTCTAGCATTGCGAATCCAAAGAATAAACTGTCAATTAATAGTAAAAATGTTAAATATATTAACTTGGTACATCAAAATATTCAAGGAATTAAAAGCAAAATACTAGAACTGGAACTATTTTTGAACTCAAATAACATAGACATTATGTGCATTACTGAACATTTTCTAAAAAGTCATGAGGTCATATTTAATCTTAGTAATCATCAAATTGGTAGTTCTTTCTGCAGAGTGGGCGCCGAATGTGGTGGTTCATTAATATTAATTAATAAACAAATACACTCTAAGGAACGCTTGGATATTGTTAATCTCTCTGTAGAAAGACACATTGAAATAGCCTGTGTAGAGTTGAAGCAGTTCATAGTTATATGCGTATATAGCCCGCCTTCTGCTTCATTTGACATTTTTAAAAAAATTATGGAAGAAATTTTACATAAAATATCAAATTCAAATAAAAATATTATAACATGTGGTGACTTTAATGTAAATATATTAGAAAATAATTCAGATACTACCAAAATAATTATTTTATTTCAATCTTTTGGCTTGATGCCTCAATTTATGGAGCCTACTCGGATAACTGCCACTTCGGCCAAATGTATAGATAATATTTATGCAAATGCTAATATTATATTAATAAGAAATTAATTTGTAACCTTCCGTTTGAGCATCTCGGCCAATTTATAAAACTAAAAATTAAAACAAAAATCCCTGTTAAGCAAAAATTACCTATGTACCTATGACCATGGATAGACTTGAAAAACTGAAATTGAATTCGTCATCTATACTACCATTTCAATAGGACACCAATAATCCAAATCAGATGTACGAAATATTTTTTAATAAATTTAGTAATGCATTCAATTCCATTTTTACAGCCAGGTCTATTATGGTCTCCGACACTATAAAGTTTTGTGACAGCAGGCATATATAAAAGTAGACTAAAATTGTATGAACTTTATGGTGAAAAGCAGTATAATTTTAGTGAGGAGCTTAAAGAAAAAGTTACAAATTATTCAAATTTTTTTAAAAATGTTTGTCATGAAGCAAAATCGCGTTACCTAAGCTCAAAAATTAAAAATAGTCAAAATAAAATAAAATCCACTTGGAAAATTATTAATAATGAGACTGGAAGAGTCAAGATTAGTAATAAGAAATTTAATTTGAAAATTAACAATGCATCCATTAATCTGGATGAGGAAGTAGCTATAGCGTTTGAACATTTTTTTACAGACATTCCAGTCTCTACTACAAAATCTTTAAACTCCTCTCCCCTAATAGCAGAATCTCTATTAAAACAAAACGTATCGGAGTGCAAATCTCAATTCAAATATAACTATATTAATAGTGATGATATCATTAGTGCTTTTAAACTTATTAATGTTAAGAAATCAACAGACCTCTGGGGCATTTCTATTACCGTTGTAAAACTAATAATTGATATGATTGCACCCGAACTTGCATTAATTTTCAATGAATGTATCGACTGTGGTGTGTTCCCTGATTTAATGAAACACAGTAAAATAACTCCACTTTTCAAACCAGGTAGTTGTTCTGACCCTGGTAATTTTAGACCTATCTCTGTATTACCAACATTTAGTAAAATTTTCGAAAAAATTATTTTAAATCAATTGTTAAGGCACTTTAATTCGCATAATTTATTGCATTGTAAACAGTTTGGTTTTACTAGGGGTAGTTCAACCATTGACGCTGGTGTCGAGTTGATATCACACATTTTTGATGCTTGGGAAGAATCGCACGACGCTCTGGGCGTTTTCTGTGATTTGTCCAGGGCATTTGACTGTGTACACCATGACACATTGATCAGGAAACTACACCACTATGGTATTAGGGATGTTGTCAAAAAGATCCGTCTCTATACAGATGTAGCCACAGCTAGACTAGTCTAGTTCAGCTACTTTCACAGCATTATGTCTTATGGTATACTGCTGTAGGGAAGTGCTGCAGATATTAACAACATCTTTGTGCTGCAGAAGAGGGCTGTACGTGCAATTTACAATATGGGTCCCAAAGAATCACTCCGTGAAAAATTTAAAGAGGTAAGTATAATGACCGTCACTTGTCAATATATTTATGAAAATCTGATGTATGTGCACAGGAATATTAACTTGTTTAAGAAAAATAGCGATAGTCATAAGTTTAATCACATCATGTGTGACAGCTGTAAAATCATAATCGAGATCTCCGTAAAAATAAATTTGTTCAATAAAAATAGCAATCAGTAGAAGTTACCTTATTAATAATTCTGTTGTGCAGTGTTCAAAATTTATCAGTAATTGTTTTCCACAAGTAGTTTCCAGTGACACTCAATTTAAACGCAAAACAAAATCTGTAGTGGAACTCCCGTGTTAACGATACAGTAAGCAGAACAGTGGCAGTAGGTATATAACTTTAAATTAACAAAAAAAAACTATATCTAAATTGTTATTTATACCAATTATTAAATTGTTTATCGCACGGTTGAGGATCGTGCACTGTGATACATTATAAATAGTGAAAATAATAAGTGTAACAGGTAATGTGGAAAAAATAAAGACGGTACTTGTAAATTTATTATTAACTGTGAATATAACTGTACTGTTCTCTTCGTTCATTCCGCGTCTACGTCATAAGTTACGATACTGTGTTTACCGCTAATTAGCTATGAACTGCTTGGGATGTAAGAAAGCTGTCAGCCAGTCTGACTTACTTAAATGTGTTGCATGTAAAGCGTGCTATCACTACCAATGCATTGATTACTCGTCATCATATTTTAAGTCAAATATTAGAGAACTGAATCGATCGTGGCGCTGCGAGTCATGTGCAAATATTACTCGTAGAACTAGAAATGATGATACTCCCGTAGGATCGCGACATAGGCTGAACAATGTTCCAGTGGCTTCGGCTCAATCACTGCCTGCTTCCCAACCCTCTCATGGCAAAATTTCAAGCAATGACTCACTTGATAACTCTTTTTCTAAATCAATTAATTCGAATAATGGGTGTGAACCACTCAATATTGATTCAAGAGCTACAATCAACATGAGACAATTTAGTGAGCTTATTGACTTAAAGTTAGATAGTATCAGATCTACACTCTCCCTTGAAATTCAGGAAAAAGTGAAATCTGAAGTGAAAGCTGTTGTGGAAACAATTAAACAAGAGTTTACTGAAACTATAGACTTTATATCTAAAGAACAAAAAGACACAAGAACAAATCTTGATCAGGCTATTAAGAGAATTACTGAACTCGAAGCACAGAAAGCCAAGGTACAATCTGATATGGCTAAGTTGGAGTATCGTCTTTGTCAATCCGAAAAAGCTTCAAGGAGCTGTAACTTAGAGGTTCAATGTATTCCAGAGCGCCGGAATGAGAACTTAGCCATGTTGTTTAAGAAGCTTTGTGAACAAATAAAAATGCCCATATCGGACAGTGACATACGCTCGTGTCGTCGAATTGCCAAACTTAACCCCTCATCTGACAGGCCTCGAAATGTACTTGTAACACTTCCATCTGAACGTCACCGTGATGCAATTATATCAGGCGTCAAGAGATACAACAGAGGTAATCCGATGGATCACCTAAATTCCGTTCACATCGGAGTTAGTGGAGATAAAATACCTATTTTCGTGGGTGAACACCTTTCAAAGCAATGTAAGGACTTGCATGCAGCCGCGCGACATCTGGCTAAGGATAAGGGATGTAAGTACGTATGGGTTAAATTCGGCCGAGTATATATAAGAAAAGACGACACCTCACCCGCTATTTACATTAAAGATATCATGAGTCTTGAGAAGCTAATTTTGTGATATATATTACTTATTGTTTTGTATAAATATTTAGTTTTAAGGTTATACGTTTATTACGTTATTTGGATTTTTAAATATCAGTTTTTTTTATGAAAATATTTTATCAGAATGTTAACCGAATAAGAAGTAAATTAACGGAATTGTACAAAAATATCCTAATTGAGAATTATGATATTATCTGTTTATGCGAAACAAACCTAGATAGCTCTTTCTCTAATAGTGAATTTGTGGATGACAGGTATACCGTATTTCGTAGAGACCGCGAATCTACTTGTTTGTCAAAGCAATCCGGTGGGGGTGTTCTGTTAGCACTTAAGAAAAATCTATTTGCAATTAGACATCCCGAACTTGAAAGCTCATTAGAGGATATATGGATAACAGTACGAGAGAACCGAGGACCTCGTGGATTTAACTTAAATATATACCTTGTATACTTACCTCCCGATTTGAATGTCACTCAATGTCGCACTTTTTATGATAATTGTTGTAATACGCTTTTAAATCTAAACAATTCTAAAACTATTATTCTCGGTGATTTTAATGTGCCTGGTATTATATGGTCATGCGATAACATTTCCATTCCTCGTCTGTGCCCTAGTAAAGCCTACGATACCAAATCTTCGCTACTTATTGATCTACTGGAGGTGGGTGGCCTGTCGCAATATAATTATGTTCGCAATTCAAATAATCGTACTCTTGACCTTTTTATGACAGATCTGACAGACGTATCTTTATCCGAGAGTTCCCCATTATGTGTGCCCGACCGACACCACCCAGCCATTGAGATCGATGTGTCTATTGAATCTAATATTAAAAATATACAAAACAAATCTATTATGGTGCCTAACTTTCGTAAATGTGACACAAAAAGTTGTATACTACAACTTAATAATAACACATGGGACAGTATTTTAAGCCATAGTGATGTCAACTTGAGTGTTAAATATTTTTATGAAATACTTAACGACACAATAAAAAGAAACACAAAATATAAGCGAATAGGTCGATTGAACTATCCTATTTGGTTTTCAGAATCTTTGAAAGCCTGTATAGAAGAGAAAAATCGTATCCATAAAAAATATAAAAAAACCAATAATCCGAGGGACTTCGACGAGTTTCGGTTATTACGCTCTAGGTCCAAGGCTCTGATTAAGGCTTGTTATAACTCATTCCTTTTAAGTGTGGAAGAGTCGCTTAATAATTCAACCAAACTATTCTTTTCTTATATTAAAAGTAAAAGACTTGGACCGTCAATCCCCGAGACCATTAAGTTTGGTGACAAAATTGCAACTGGTGGTGAAGCCGCAGCCGAACTCTTCTCCGAGTATTTTTCATCAGTTTTTGAACCAGATAGGCACATGAACGATTCTTTATCAAGTCAGCCTATTAATTATCCTCTATTTTCAGTGCACATATCTAAAGAGGATATTTTAAAGAAACTCAATGCATTGGATCCTAACAAAGGAGCTGGGCCAGATGGCATTCCTCCCTACTTTATTAAGCATTGCTCAGAGGCTCTGATAGACCCTCTTTACTTGATTTTTAACAAATCTATACAAACTGGTGTTTTTCCTCATGCTTGGAAAGAAGCACACATCATACCAATACACAAATCGGGTGACCCTAGCGACTGTACTAATTATAGGCCTATAAGCATCTTATCCAGTTTTGCCAAAATATTAGAGTCCTTAGTTTACGACCACCTATACCACCACTTTATCCCGCATATCACTCAGAAGCAACACGGTTTCTTAAAAGGAAGGTCAACCGCCAGTAACTTGATGGAGTATACAGACTTTATTTGTAGAGCTTTCAACGATCATGGTCAAGTTGACTCTATCTATACTAACTTCCAAAAGGCGTTTGATAGAGTAAACCATAGAATATTAGCCTGTAAATTGGAAACTATGGGTCTGCATGGTTGCCTCTTACGTTGGATAAAATCTTATATATCCAATCGTAGTCAATTAGTAACTCTGAAGGGATTCTACTCACGACGAGTCTCTATAATATCCGGCGTTCCTCAGGGATCCCATCTCGGCCCATTGATGTTTATTATATATATTAATGATCTGATCCCTAGGCTAAGAAATGTTTCCCTGCTTTATGCAGATGACCTTAAAATTTTTAGTCGAATTAAAACTGTTAGTGATTGTATTAATCTACAATTGGATCTTGATACTCTACTCGATTGGTGTAGTGCTAACAGTATGAGTTTGAGTATAAAAAAATGCTCCATTATATCTTTCACTCGTATTAAAAACCCAATTTTGTTTGACTATAAAATTGATAATATACCACTTGAGCGGAAGTTTGTTTTACGGGATCTAGGTATTGCTTTTGACTCGAAACTAACTTTTAAATATCACTATGAAGAAATAGCCAAGAAATGTAATAAGCTATCTGGCTTCATATGCAGAGCTACTAAAGAATTCAAGTCACCAAATAGTTTACTGTTACTCTATAAGTCGCTAATCCTGAGCCAAATCGAGTACGCCTCCATTGTCTGGTCACCTCAATATAATACATATACTGATATGATTGAGTCTATTCAAAGACGTCTTCTTCGCGTATTGACTATTAGGTTTGGTCTAAAAAGGGAGCTGACTACATATGAGGAAAGGCTATCTCACTTCAAGTTACTGAGCCTCGAGAGTCGTCGCAAATTGCATGGCCTAACGACTTTATACAAAATACTGGATGGCACAATTTCTACTTCCCTCTTGTCGAATATCCATCTAAGAGTTCCCAATCGGTCTTCAAGACATGAACAGCCTTTTATCATTCCGTTCTGCAATAATAACGTGTCCTTCCAAAACCCCATCTATAGAATTTGTCGTCAATACAATGCACTACTACTCGAAATCAGTGAAGTACCTGACATCCACAGTTCATCTGTTTGTAAATGGAAATCTAGTTTATATAAATACCTTAATTAGTTTAAATTTTTAAAAAAGCATCTTAATTTAACTACCATAATTATTCACTTCTATTTGTCCAAATATATATTCTCTCTATCTTTTTCTTTTATAATACTACATTACCTAAAGTTAGTTTTAAAATCGCTATTTCTGTTGTATTTGCATAGTTATCAACTTATGCTAAACATGCTGAGTACACACCCTCGTGGAGTTGCAGCCTATCTTGTATTTAGCTGATAGTTTATTTTTTTTATTATGTATTTGTTGTAATTCTGTTGTGTGTACCTATTAAATAAATAAATAAATAAATAAATAAATAATACTAGGAATAAAGATAAGCTTGTTGTTACCACTACCAGGCTTCATAAAGTTGATAAATCATTTAAAGGGCAATGTAAACGCTTTTATAACAAACTCCCAAGTGATATGCTTAATCTGACAATAAACAAATTTAAAAATTCAATTTAAGGGAAACTTTATAAAAAAGCTTACTATAAAATAACGGATTACTTAGATGATAAATATGCTTGGGAATGAACATGCTCTAACTCTGTCTTAATAAAACAAAATATATATTATAATTTTCTAGAGTATAAGTATATGTATTATTTTTACAAACTACATTATGTAGCTCTTATTATTATAAGAAACCTTAAATTGACGATTCAAAATGATCAAATATGATTTCAAAGATATTTTGACTTTGACTTTGACTTTGACTATCTCTTCCGTTTGCTTTCTTACGTTAGTTAACGTTACAACGCTGACAATTGGTCCAGATCTGACAGTGGCATCCATGAAAAAACCATATAAGTCTTAAATTTGCTTTAAGTATGTGCGCGAAAAATGGATAACTCAATATCGCGCGAACTGGTTTTTTATGATACATTTCTTATTAGAAAGGATACACTTCAAAGGTATAGTGAGAATCTGAATCTTTATTATGCTATCCGAATATTTGAGTCACCTACCGTAAGGTCGTTATGGTCAAGTAATTGTCATAGTCAAATATTATGATCAATGGAACTCCTTAACGACTTACAGTAAGGGTGACATACATACACGTATACCTTTCATAAGAAATATAAGATATTTAAATATCCGTCGCTTTACAAAGTTTGAAAAATATGAAATAAAATGTGTACGATATTGTACATACTCAAAGTACAAAGTGTTGTACCTTCATGAGATATAAACAATAAAAAATGTATACTTATTATCATAATTATCATACCACATCAACCTGTACGAGTGTGCTTAAAACTCAAAAGGGCTTGAACCCAGGGTCATAAAACAATTAAATAAATAGCCGTAAGCCAAGTTCAACGATAACAAAAGTAGCCTTCTTTGGTTTAAAATAGCTTCATGTTATTATTATAGTTGTCTTGACGTACATTAATTAACATATAAGGTTTATCTCTGTTTTTGCCGTGTATGGTATTGTGTAAATTTAAATTTAATAAGTAATACGAAATTTACAACAGAAAATGCTGCGCTGACCTCGGTTTTATTTCAAATTAAATCAAAATCACTTTATTCATGTTGGTCACGAAAATGACACATGAGATTGTCAAAATATTACTTTTCTTATTGAATTTACCGCCACTTCGTAATAAAGGGTTGGGCTCATGAGAAGAAGTGGCAAGGAACTCGTTGCCACTCTTTTATATCAACATTTAGATTTTCATCGTTTTATAAATCATTTCAATTTCAAAAAATTTAAAAGTGATGCAACAAAATACTAAAAGACTATTTGACATTTTTGAAGTTATACTACTTTTGGGGCGATGGCGAAAAATGATGAGATTTTTACGATGCGCGCGCACACCGACACCTGAATTCTACATCGATAACTATGTTCAAGTTATATATTCTAGTATTTTTATATTTAGAACACGTGTTTCGTAACAGTACAATTAAACAGTGTGAATAAATAAATATTATTTTGGTGTTTTTATTAAATCAATTTCATATACTACGGTGCTATCACCGTAAAGTAAATACTATTATTTACTAATAATTTATTAGTATATCTACATATATTGAATATTAGTGATAAAACTGATTTGAATAAACTGTTTTGAGTGCATTTATAGATGCTTTGATTTGAATTGTCAGTATACGTATAATTTATTTACTTATCGTTTATTAAATATTATAACATTATTATCTAAAAATATTATTTTTTCGTTTTGTTTTATTTCTGGTATATTAACAAATTTTATGTATAAATAAAGAAAATTAATTAATTTTCTATATTTGTTTATATTAACCTTAAATGCTGAGTGTTTATATTATCTTTGATCTTAACTATCTGTTAAAATTTTATTTATTTTTCCATACGCCAATGAAGTATAACTTCTAACGCGTGTACATAAGTACACACACTCTTTTTTTAAGAGAAAGTTAAAAAAATAAGTAAATGTAAATTAATACGTAGAATCAAGAGTTATTGAGTACCGACAGAAGATGCTGATCAATATACACACACCGTAAATAAATAAAGGTATTTTGCGAGCATTTTATTAGCGATAGTAGACTCCCCTATTTGAACCGGGCTTGCTTAAGAAGGAACAGTTTTAATACCACGTATCCCATTGATTGCCAATGACTTCTTTCCCTTTCAGTTCAAGAGACCGCAATTTCCCCTAAGACAAGTCACAGGGTCAAACCTTTTGTTTTTTTTTTATTTCTTTCCTGGCCAATGTTACAAGGCTTGCTCACATGTTAGTTTACCCAGTAATGCTGGCACCTTCTGATAAAATGACAAGATTTTATTTTAATATGTAATTATTATTTTATTATATATTACTAGCGGCCTGCTCGGCTATGTCCAGTTTTTGTTTTAAAGTAAGCGTGGCGTAAGGGCGAGTCTCTTATAATAATATGCAAGACCAGAGGAATAACAGGAGCGTTGTCGGTCTTAAGAAAGGTGTACGCGCTTTTTTTAACTACCAATAATCTATGACTAAAAAAATTAAGATGTAATTATTTGCATTTTTGGAAACTAAATTGTGTTATTTGAAGTAATATTAGCCTTAATATTCTGAGGTCATTGTATGATTGTTTAGTAACAACATGTGATTTGATAAAATAATAAGTACCTACTACAACCATTAGAAGTTATTTACTATAATATTTTTTTAGAATCACTAGTTCTATTAATTTATAGGAAAACTTTTGTAACTAGAGTGGATTTTCGGTGTTCAATATTAATTCCTGGAAGTGTGCTTTCTTTCTCCGAAACGAAATTTCGTAACCGAACGAAATTTTAATGAAGCTTCGATAGTTGGTCACTAGTATATTTTATTATACTGTATTTTATTTTCGGACATACCGACGAAGTTCGTAACCATTGAGAATATTCGTAAACGAATGGTGAACGATTGATGAACATTATTTTAATCCGACTAATTCGAAGAGTTCTATTTCAGGCTAACGATGGGTAGTAACTAGTGACAACCAAAAATATCTGTATCACTACTAAGTTGACATTGCGTGTGCAATGTCAACTTAGTAGTTACAATTTTTTGTTTAAATTGTGTAAAAAGTTTTCTAAAAATATGATGAAATGATCTTTTAAAGTGCTTTTTAACACACCTCGTAATTGTGATATCTGCTCTTTTTTTATGGAATAGGAGGACAAACGAGTTGATAAGTGTTGTTAAGTAATCACCGCCGCCCACAATCTCTTGCAACACCAGAGGAATCACAGGAGCGTTGCCGGCCTTTAAGGAAGGTGAACGCGCTTTATTTGAAGGTGACCATATCGTCCTGAACACACCGCACAAGGAAGTTCATTCCACAGCTTAGTAGTACGTGGAAGAAAGCTCCTTGAAAACCGCAATGTGGAGGACCGCCACACATCCAGATGGTGGGGATGGTATCCTAACTTGTGGCGTGTCGTGCGAAGGTGGAATTCGGCGGCAGGAATCAGGTTAAACAGCTCTTCGGAACACTCCCCGTGATAAATGCGGTAGAAGACACACAATGAAGCGACCCAGTATTCCGATACTTGGCGAGGCTTTAAGGGAAGTGTTGTCGAGGAGCGGTGATACGACAAATGGGGTTTTTTTAGTGGTAAACGAGCAAACTTAAGTCTTCTTACACATTCTATCAAAACATTTTAACGAAATATCAGTTATATTATACTTATTTTTTTTTCACTAACAATATTGCGAGTAATAAAAGAATAAAATTTATATTTTATTTCATTTTATTATAACAGGAATACTTACTTCAGTTAACAAAGAGTACTCAGACTTATAAATTAAAAGGTATAAAGGCTTCATCATCGTATGTGCAGCCATTTGAAAAGATGAACCTATAAATGGATGGTAATAAGTAGAGGCTGTTTTTTTAGTGAAAAAAAGAAATAAATATATAATTATACTATATAACATATTTACTTGAAACTTTCTGATATATTGAGTAGATATCGCGATTGCGAGATGTGTTAAAAAGCACTTTAAAATATCATCATCAACAACAGCATAAGACACTATTGTTAAAGTGTCTTATAATAATTCAGTAAATTAAAAGTGTTCACCGTCGCCCACTATCTTGCAATACCAGAGGAATCACAAGAGCGTTGCAGCGTTTTAAGTACCTAGTAGTAAACACTAAACAGTTATCAGTTTCACGAACAGTCACTGAGTATACAAGTACTAAGCCCTAATTTATAATTCATTGTTACAGACCGAGATACAATGCAGCATTTAAATTAAATTAGTAGATATAAAAATAATTTACATTTGACATTAACATACACTAGACTCACAATCACACTCAGCAACACTAAAATGGCCTGAAAAAACTCTGCATATGCGTCTATTAGGTAGATTTTTGTTTCAGTTGTGTTTCGACCGCGCTTTAAATATAACACCACGCAACGACAAAGTGTTCTGTGAAAAAATATCCAGAGAACAGAATATCAAAACATAGAAATGGTGTATTGTCGTATTACATGGTAAGTTCCCCTTTAAATTAACAAAACTGTGAAACCAACGTGTGTGACGTTTTTAATCATTTTGCTACATAATTACATTTTAATTGCAAAAACAAAATGTTCTTGCCTCATGTTCGCATCCACGATGTGTTTCTAGCGCGTGACACTACTTCTAATGAACGTATACAATAGTCTTTGAACATAAATGCAACGAAATAACGTGTTAATTTTATAAATGCTATCTGTATAACTTAATATATATACGTATGTACAACGCCACTCGGACATTTTTGACGACCTTTTAATAGGCGATTGGCGTCTAGTTGGATAAAGTACGTCAATGGGTAGCGAACATAAAAATAGATTCATTCATAGTATATAGCGTACATATATATGAGGTACCTAGATACCTATGTTATACATGAATGTGGAAAGTTGCTGGCTTAAATTTTTTTGCGTTTACGCAGTAAGGAGCGGTTCTCCATTTAAAGATCCTGGACTTTTAAGGAAATCATAAATATGTTGTTGGATTTCTGCAAATGGCTTGCTGCTTTTTTATAAAGGTATGCTGCAATTTGAATTCTAATGATTCATTAAAATAATATAATTCCTTAAAATGTTGTAATATAAGTGTTAATAGAAGCGAACATACGTCTTGGGTACAGCTAATTTATGCTGCACTTATCATTTTAATTATGTAAAAAGTCTATCCGACTTTGACGCTTTGATATACTCGTAATACTGTTGTAACCCAAGTGAACTGGCAAATATAAACATTAACTTATAATGCCTACTACTCGGCTAAGTAAGTTAACAAGTGTTTTGTACAATATGCATCACCCAGATGCATATTGTATATGCTTTAACAACAAGATCATAGAAAATTTTGAAATTCAAAAAAATTGTTAAAAGGCGTTCATGTGGTTACTATCATAGAAATAACTTTGATACCAGGGATTGGTAATGGAGCGACCCCCTCAGGCTATTAAATAATAAGTTTTATTGTATGATATTATATCTAATTGAATTTTATGAAACAAAAACCCGCTGAGTTTCTTGCACACAGTACATTTGTATATACCACGTTCTTCAAAGGGCTGAGGCATATTTTTTTGAATGGGTCGTAGTTTTTTGACTATTATTAAGTGATATGATATCCTATTTTGCATCCTGAAAGATATTTATAACCTGCAGTTAAGATTACTCAAAACAATTGTACCAAAACATGTACTAAATCTAAATTAATTATTTTAAATTATATAAAATTAATTAATTTAAATTTAACTAAACTGACTAATGATTTGCCTACTTATAAAGAATTTAAAGAATTTTTAACTAATAGATTTAAAGCGCTTGAATTTTTAGGTACCAAGCCAATTTCAGGGCACAGCCAATTAGCTAAGGTAAAATCGCTGCATATTAGAAATGTAAGTGACGTGATGTCGATTTGCCCATTCTGTAAGTCTGATCACAAATTACTATTATATAAAAAATTCCAAAATCTACCAGTAGACTCTCGTCGCAAATTTGTTTTACAAAATAATATTTGTTTTAATTGTATGGGTAGCAACCATTCGGCCAAAGACTGTCACTCAAATATTAAATGTCGCATATGTAAGCGAAGGCGCTACGCGATATTACATCCCACGGGATGTAACAATCCCAATATAAATAAGAATGAAACGAGTGGGTGTGTTGCCACTGTTTCGGAAGTGAATACCGACTCTACACAAGTGGTGTCCTGTTTTTCTACGGACAAGGTACAACAACAAGTCTTACTCGCCACGGCGATTGTGAAGGCTATGTTCGGGACATAGCCTTCACGCCACGGAGGCAGTCATGATGTTCGTGCACTTTTAGATCAAGGATCACAATGTTCGTTCGTAACTGAATCAGCAGTGCAGTGCCTAGGCTTAAAGAAAATGCCAATAAGGAGCAAAATAACCGGCCTAGGAGGAAACAAAAATGTAATGTCAAAGGCAATGGTTAGCATCAACATACAGTCCCGGATTGATTCCAATATAATCATACCGGTGAAGGCTTATGTTTTAAAAAATATAACTTCTCTTCTTCCAACAAGAAGAGTAGCCTTGGAGTGGGAAGAACTTCAGAATTTGAAGCTAGCTGATCCAGATTTCAATACACCTAACCGTATTGACCTTCTGTTAGGCGCAGAAGTGTATTGTCAAATACTTCGGGATGGAGTGAAAAAAGGGCCAGTCGGTACGCTTGTGGCGCAAGCAATCAATCTGGGCTGGATATTATCTGGAGTGGTGAACTCAGAAGTAACAGCTTCAAAAGACATAGCTGAAATGAGACGGAAACCAAGATCTGGAAGTGGTAAAAGCACATTTTGATAAGATTGATGAAACGGTTTGCAATAAATTATTAATTAGGCATAAATGGACTCATCAAGACTTACAAGTTAATCTCGAGAATGTAGTAGTGATTAAGGAGGACAATTTACCTCCATGTAAATGGTTGTACGGACGAATAATTGCTACCCATCCCGGTGAAGACAATATTGTTCGAGTAGTTACTCTCCAAACGAAAAATGGCATTCTTAAAAAGCTTGTCTCAAAATTGTGTATTTTACATGTCGATAAGTAATATAATATTAAGTTTAAGAAAATTGTAATTTCAAAGGTATATGTAAATAAATACAAATTTATAAGGGTTCCTATAGTGTTTATATTTAAAGATTGTTATGTGTTTTTAAGTTAAAAAAAAGGGTCAACTATTTTATGTAAAATTTTGATTTAAGTTGTTTTGTGTAATTTACTGTGTAATAGGTAGTTGCATAAGGAATAAGCTAGCTCATGGTGGGCGGCATGTATGTTCACTTTTCATAAGTAGAGGGACAAAGTCTACTTTGCCCTTGGTGGGCGGTATGTTAACGTTGAATTTATCCATTCATTTATGTAACCGCAATTAAATTCTACTTCCCATAGCCATGACTAGATGGCGCTAGTACTGAAATGTATAATAGTTTTAAGACACACTATTAGTATTTAATGCAAATGTGTTTGTAGTTAATTAAATATCAAATAAATTGACGTTCTACCTAAAGCTAACCTGCGGTGGTAATTCCATTCCCCTTCCCCCCTCCGGCTTCCTTCACTAATCATTACGGGGAAGAGTACCAAGAACTGGTAGCATTTTGGCGTTGGATAGCTAGTCTGATCCGTTGACCGAAATAGCTGCCAGCGCTTGGGTTGCCAGTAGCCCTGTTGAGGAGCTTCTTCCCCGTAATGATTAGTGAAGGAAGCCGGAGGGGGGAAGGGGAATGAAACTACCACCGCAGGTTAGCTTTAGGTAGAACGTCAATTTATTTGATATTTAATTAAGTACAAACACATTTGCATTAAATACTAATAGTGTGTCTTAAAACTATTATACATTTCAGTACTAGCGCCATCTAGTCATGGCTATGGGAAGTAGAATTTAATTGCGGTTACATAAATGAATGGTTAAATTCAACGTTAACATACCGCCCACCAAGGGCAAAGTAGACTTTGTCCCTCTACTTATGAAAAGTGAACATACATGCCGCCCACCATGAGCTAGCTTATTCCTTATGCAACTACCTATTACACAGTAAATTACACAAAACAACTTAAATCAAAATTTTACATAAAATAGTTGACCCTTTTTTTTAACTTAAAAACACATAACAATCTTTAAATATAAACACTATAGGAACCCTTATAAATTTGTATTTATTTACATATACCTTTGAAATTACAATTTTCTTAAACTTAATATTATATTACTTATCGACATGTAAAATACACAATTTTGAGACAAGCTTTTTAAGAATGCCATTTTTCGTTTGGAGAGTAACTACTCGAACAATATTGTCTTCACCGGGATGGGTAGCAATTATTCGTCCGTACAACCATTTACATGGAGGTAAATTGTCCTCCTTAATCACTACTACATTCTCGAGATTAACTTGTAAGTCTTGATGAGTCCATTTATGCCTAATTAATAATTTATTGCAAACCGTTTCATCAATCTTATCAAAATGTGCTTTTACCACTTCCAGATCTTGGTTTCCGTCTCATTTCAGCTATGTCTTTTGAAGCTGTTACTTCTGAGTTCACCACTCCAGATAATATCCAGCCCAGATTGATTGCTTGCGCCACAAGCGTACCGACTGGCCCTTTTTTCACTCCATCCCGAAGTATTTGACAATACACTTCTGCGCCTAACAGAAGGTCAATACGGTTAGGTGTATTGAAATCTGGATCAGCTAGCTTCAAATTCTGAAGTTCTTCCCACTCCAAGGCTACTCTTCTTGTTGGAAGAAAAGAAGTTATATTTTTTAAAACATAAGCCTTCACCGGTATGATTATATTGGAATCAATCCGGGACTGTATGTCGATGCTAACCATTGCCTTTGACATTGCATTTTTGTTTCCTCCTAGGCCGGTTATTTTGCTCCTTATTGGCATTTTCTTTAAGCCTAGGCACTGCACTGCTGATTCAGTTACGAACGAACATTGTGATCCTTGATCTAAAAGTGCACGAACATCATGACTGCCTCCGTGGCGTGAAGGCTATGTCCCGAACATAGCCTTCACAATCGCCGTGGCGAGTAAGACTTGTTGTTGTACCTTGTCCGTAGAAAAACAGGACACCACTTGTGTAGAGTCGGTATTCACTTCCGAAACAGTGGCAACACACCCACTCGTTTCATTCTTATTTATATTGGGATTGTTACATCCCGTGGGATGTAATATCGCGTGGCGCCTTCGCTTACATATGCGACATTTAATATTTGAGTGACAGTCTTTGGCCGAATGGTTGCTACCCATACAATTAAAACAAATATTATTTTGTAAAACAAATTTGCGACGAGAGTCTACTGGTAGATTTTGGATTTTTTTATATAATAGTAATTTGTGATCAGACTTACAGAATGGGCAAATCGACATCACGTCACTTACATTTCTAATATGCAGCGATTTTACCTTAGCTAATTGGCTGTGCCCTGAAATTGGCTTGGTACCTAAAAATTCAAGCGCTTTAAATCTATTAGTTAAAAATTCTTTAAATTCTTTATAAGTAGGCAAATCATTAGTCAGTTTAGTTAAATTTAAATTAATTAATTTTATATAATTTAAAATAATTAATTTAGATTTAGTACATGTTTTGGTACAATTGTTTTGAGTAATCTTAACTGCAGGTTATAAATATCTTTCAGATTTGTTTTGCAGGACCTGCCATTACTACTAATACCATAAGCGATGACAGAGTCAGCTAGGGCCATGTACAGGAGTCGTAATGTCTCATAAGGTAATTTGAATTTGAGTATGCTTAGTTTGCTCAAGATTGATCTTAGTTTTGAGCAAACATGCGCTATGTGTGGACCCCAAGTAAATCTGTCATCGATTATTAGGCCTACGTACATTTGAGATTGCACTTGTTAAATTTTGTGACATGTACAATTTGAACTGCAGGAGGAGTGTAAGCAAGAGTGGTTGTGGGCCACGATAGTTGGTGTGATGTCTGCCTTGTTGTGCGACGAGTGGATGTGTATAAACTTGGTTTTTTGAGTGTTTATTGTCAGACCTACATCGTGTGCCCATTTACATAGTTGATTAAAATTATGTTGCAGAATGTCCTGGGCTTGCTTAACAGTTTTTTGAGCTACTAATAGACAAGTATCATCTGCAAATTGGTACACAGTGCCCTCGTTTATTATGTTAACCATATCTTTTTTTTTTTGGAATAGGAGGACAAACGAGCGTACGGGTCACCTGGTGTTAAGTGATCACCGCCGCCCACATTCCCTTGCAACACCAGAGGAATCACAAGAGCGTTGCCGGCCTTTAAGGAAGGTGTACGCGCTTTTTTTGAAGGTACCAATGTCGTATCGTCCCGGAAACACCGCACAAGGAAGCTCATTCCACAGCTTGGTAATACGAGGGAGAAAGCTTCTTGAAAACCGCACTGTGGAGGACCGCCACACATCCACATGGTGGGATGATATCCAAACTTGTGGCGTGTCGTGCGAAGGTGGAATTCGGCGGCAGGAATTAGGTAAAACAGCTCTTCGGAACACTCCCCGTGATCAATGCGGTAGACGACACACAATGAAGCGACGTCTCTACGCAACACCAAGTGATCCAGCCGTTCACAGAGTACTGGGTCCCCGACAATTCGAGCTGCTCTGCGTTGCACGCGGTCAAATGGATCGAGCTGATACTGGGGTGCGCCAGACCAGAGATGACAGCAATACTCCATGTGTGGCCGGACCTGCGCTTTGTACAGCGCTAGAATGTGGGCCGGCTTGAAGTATTGCCGTGCTCTATGACACCCAGTTTCTTTGAAGCCAATTTGGCTTTTCCCTCCAGATGGCCACGGAATTGGCAATCGCTCGAGATTTCGAGACCCAGTATTCCAATACTAGGCGCGGCTTTAAGAGAAGTGTTCTCGAAGAGCTGTGATAGGACAATTGGGGTTTTTTTAGTGGTAAACGCGCAAACTTGAGTCTTCTGGGGGTTAAATTGGACAAGGTTCAATTTACCCCATTCCGCGACCTTATCGAGAGAGGACTCGATAGAAGACACAAGTTTCTCCCGGCACTGGTCGACGATTTCCCGAGGTAGACCTGCATGGCCCGTGTATACGGCATCACCAGTGCCTCTGCATCTGCATCTGCATAGCAATGAATGTTGGAGGTGTCCAACATATCATTGATATGCAGAAGAAATAGCGTAGGAGATAGCACACAGCCTTGGGGCACTTCAGCATTCACGGGCTTCGGGTTCGAGCAATGTCCGTCGACAACGACCTGTATGCTGCGCCCAGTGAGGAAGCTGGAGGTCCACTTGCACAAGCTCTCGGGAAGCCCAAATGATGGAAGTTTAGAGAGGAGCGCCTTGTGCTATACACGATCAAAGGCCTTCGCTATATCCAGGCTAACTGCCAGGCCTTCCCCCTTGCTTTCAATAGCCGCAGCCCATCTATGTGTTAGGTATACCAGAAGATCACCTGCCGACCGACCATGGCGAAACCCGTATTGTCGGTCGTTGATCAACTGGTGACCCTCTAGGTTTACCAAGAGCTGACGGCTAATTATGCTCTCCATGATTTTGAAGAGCAGGGAGGTAATAGCAATAGGCCTGTAGTTTGCCGGATCCGAACTGTCTCCTTTTTTTGGATCGGATGGACAAGGGCTGACTTCCATGAGTCAGGGACTACGCCTTTGGAATAAGAGTGCCGGAATAAACGCGTTAGCACCGGCGTCAACTCAGGGGCACACGTTCTAAGCACGAAACTAAGTCCAACGAAAACAGAGCTCGCCTAACAGTTTTCTGTCTGAACTGTACTTCAGGCATAGAGCTCTGACACCGCGGGATGGTCGGCGGTGTTTTTCCGTTGTCGTCAAGAGTCGAGTTGGAGGCGAAAAGAGCGCACAGGAGATCGGCTTTCTCTTTTGCCGTATGGGCCAGGGTGTCATTCCTCATATGCAACGGCGGCATGGACGGATGGCTGAAGTTACCAAGAGCAGCTTTCGACAACGACCAGAACTTGCGTGTTCCGGTCGGGTAACTGGAAAGCTGCTCGCCGATTTTGACGACGTGTTTTGACTTTGCACGGGCGATTTGCCGCTTAAAAATCTGGAAGCATGGTTGTATTTCCTCTTAAGAACTATGCAGTTCGGATCCTTTGTGCGCAGCGCCGCAACCCAAGTTCGATACGCCTGGTTTTTGCAGTCAGATGCTGCTTTAACTGACGCATCGAACCTGGGCTGTGATCTGCCACCGATCGGTACTACAGAGCTTGGTATAAAAATATCCATGCCCTGTAGTATCACATCGGCTACTGCAACGGCGCAGGCACTAGGATCATCCGAAGGGAAACAAACCCTGCTCCAAGGGTAGGATGCAAAAAAGGAACATATCCTATCCCAATCTGCTGACTTGTAGTGCCAAACGCGACGGGTCGCTGGTGGTCTGCGACGTGGGCGTCGTATAGGCACTACACTCCTGACCAGGCAATGGTCGGACGTTCGAGAGGGGCGTCGACAATGACCTGGTCACCATCGGGATGTGTAGTCAGCAGAAGATCTAATAAGGACGGCATGTGGCTATCCACGTCCGGGAGCCGCGTTGGCGACTCAACCGATTGGGACAGACCATACGCCAATGCAAAATTATGCAGAGATCGCCCTGCGTAGTCTGTGGTGCGTGATCCAAGCCATTCGGCATTGTGCCCGTTGAAATCACCCAAGACTACGATTTCAGCGGAGGGGATCTGTGCAAGCACGTCGTCAATTGCCGCTTGAACGCAGCCCATGAGATGATCGGTTTCTGCGTTACCACTATGGGACCTGTAGACACACGCATAGATGCGGACGCGGTCCTCTAAATCTACGCGGAGCCAGAGAGTAGATAGGCCCCTACCCTCAAAATTGCCGAGACGGCGACAGCAGATATCCTCCCTAACGTACACACATACCCCGGCATGAGGCATGAAATTATGCTCAATTTTGTACCCGGGGTACGTTAAATATGACGTATCGCTAGGTCGAGATATCTGCGTCTCCGTAAGGAAACACAAGGCCGGCTTCGCCGTCTCAAGGTGGTGGTGGACGGCGTTTAAGTTGGGGTTAATTCCCCTGATATTGCAAAAGTCCACGTTGAGTGTGGAGCGGGGTGCCGTGGTGTTACTGCCTCGTTTGTCCTTGGTCATGCGCGGTATTGTGCCCTCCCCAAAATACGAAGGGCAGCCCGAGCTAGAGTGCTTAGGGAGGGATTCTCCGACTCTGGTAGAGCCGGTACCCTCCTGGGGTACTATCTCTTTAGGGACCGCTTTCATAATCTTTGTTAGGGAAGGGGGGTGGGGGGGGGGAAATGGCCTCCGGTCCTCGACACTAACCTATGCGAAACATAGCGGCACTAGGCCGCTACTTCACGCCGGTATTTTGTGCGAGTGTGGTAATTAACCCGGACGAGTCTGGCCCGATTGTGCTGACGTCAAAAGACGGCTGCATGACTCTCCCACTTCTAATCTGGGCGTCATCAATAGAGCACGGCAATACTTCAAGCCGGCCCACATTCTAGCGCTCTACAAAGCGCAGGTCCGGCCACACATGGAGTATTGCTGTCATCTCTGGTCTGGCGCACCCCAGTACCTGCTCGATCCATTTGACCGCGTGCAACATAGAGCAGCTCAAATTGTCGGGGACTCAGTGCTCTGTGAACGGCTGGATCACTTGGCGTTGCGTAGAGACGTTGCTTCATTGTGTGTCTTCTACCGCATTTATCACGGGGAGTGTTCCGAAGAGCTGTTTAACCTGATTCCTGCCGCCGAATTTCACCTTCGCACGACACGCCACAAGTTAGGATATCATCCCACCATGTGGATGTGTGGCGGTCCTCCACAGTGCGGTTTTCAAGAAGCTTTCTCCCTCGTATTACAAAGCTGTGGAATGAGCTTCCTTGTGCGGTGTTACCGGGACGATACGACATGGGTACCTTCAAAAAAAGCGCATACACCTTCCTTAAAGGCCGGCAACGCTCTTGTGATTCCTCTGGTGTTGCAAGAGAATGTGGGCGGCGGTGATCACTTAACACCCGGCGGTGACCCGTACGCTCGTTTGTCCTCCTATTCCATAAAAAAAATCGAGTCTATCGATACATGTTTTAAAAGTAAGCCCATAGCTATCAAGCGCATAATCAATTATGGATTCCACCAAAGAAAAGTATAAGCACTTTAGGGTACTAATGGGTATTCTAAAACTAAGGTGGTAAAATTTTCCTAGTAGAATTCTTAATTTGCTGCAAATAAAGTCAAGATGGTGGAACCAGGAGAAATTACAATCTACTTTAATACCTAAGTATGTTACAAAATTAACTTTTTCTATAGGATTACATAGGCAATTACTTAAATTATTATGAAAGCAGTTAAAACTGTGTGCATACAAGGGAGGCGGTGAACCTGTAGAACGAAGATAAGGCGAGCCAATCACTAGAAGTTTTGTTTTATCTGCATTTAACATAATACCATTGTTGTGTGACCATTTGACTACGGAGTCAATATCCTGTTGAACCAAGTGACACGTCTCAGCGAGGTCGGTGCCGGCACGAAGAGTACATAGGTCATCCGCGAACATGTATGCTGAACAGTGGCGTAGTACACCACATAGGCTATTACATAATAACTTTTTTCTAACCATTGATTGCCACATATATGTTTCAATTCTTTAACATAACCTGAAAATTTATTTGCAAATTTATCACAAATGTCTTTTGTATTGTCATGCTTTTCCATGTTACAAAGTATTATATTATCCAATTATTGTTTTTCTTTTCCTAATAAACTGTGAATTCTGTCCAATATTTTCTTGATGTTTTTATTACAATCCAAAATACTTTGCTTGTCATGTTCATTATTACATTTGACAATAGCTTTATTGCATCGAATTCTATATCTAGTATAAATTAATCTTTTTAACATATTTTTAGGATCATTAGACCATATCTTAAATTATTTATGTCGTTCTAATATCATCCTCCTTAAAATATCATTAATCCAGCTTTTACAATTTCTCTTATGATAAGTAAAGGTGATAATTTGTTCCTTATAACAATATATTAGTGAATGCTTTATAAAGTTTAATTGGACCTTCAATATTTAATAACTCAGTAAAGTCTGTTTCCAGTAGCTTTTTTATAACTAACCGGTTATCGAGAGTTTGACGAGTAGCGGAAGACAACTCAGTAAGCGGCATGGGCTGCGACGGCAGGTCAAGTGGCCACCCCGACACCGTCCGCGTCGCGGCCGTACCTTCCATTGTACCATGGCCGCAACATAATAATGATCCGAAAGTTTGTGCTTTATTACAGCTGAATTAATAATTGGTATTGGTGCTCTGATATAAATGTGATCCAAACAGGATTCTACAAGTCTACCGTTAAGAATTTCTCGTCTAGTAACATCCTGTATACATTTCACAAATCCAAATTCGGCCATTAAATTCTCGTAGCGCATAACGCGATCACCATAATTAATTAATAAGTCTATATTTATATCACCACAAAAAACTACTTTGGATTCTTTAGGTAAACTAATAAAAAGATTACGTAATTCAACAAAAAATTCTTTGATTCTGTCTTCTTTGTTATATCTTGGTGGCCTATACACAGATATTACGTGAATTGACTCGCCATTCCAGTTAAGTGTAATGGAAACGCACTCTGCCGACCGCATGATACTTGTAAGCTCGACTGTGTCACACGGCCGCGCACACATGCCCTCTCGCGAGTATACTAACACCCCTCCCCCGCTGCGACCCTTACGAGTATAGGCATCTAAGCGAAAACCTGTAATTTTATAAAAAGATAACATCGAGAAGCTTACATTAGGTTCAGTTATAACCAACAGATCAATTTTATTTAAATGTTTGTCAATTGACACAAGTAATTCACTGAAATGTTTTTTTAAAGAGCGAATGTTCACATGTAAAACAAATAGCTCTTTGTTATGTACTTGGCATTGTAATTGTTGTGTCCAGCTGTCTAAGCTGTCGACAGATAGATAACTAATAGGAACATCTGTTATGAGATCTATACTATTTAAATTAGTGAATTTTGATAAACAATGTTACACTTAAAAGATAAATAATTACAATAATAATATGATATAAAATGGAAGCTATAAGTTTGAATTATTTTTTCGGTTTGCGAAGATCATTTATCACATTTTCTGATCTGACCCATATTGCATGGTCTCCATCATTCTTTTTTACCAATATTTTGCCGTTCGCCACCCAGATGTACTTGTAAAGGTTGTGCAATTCCTTCTTATTGTTGCATAGTAATGTTCGGGTTGCCTTGGTTAGATCCTCGTTGATATACACCTTGTTTTTATTCATACCGCCTGTTAACTTATCACTCGTTATGTCGGCCAGCTTACGTCGAGCGGACAGCCATGCATCTCGGGTTTCAGTTCCAGAGGGTTTAAACCCCACAATTAAGGAAGTAGAATTGATGCCTTGTTTTCGTGGTTCATTACGCCTTACCCATTCTATGTCTTCACTGCTGACGTTAATAATTTTTACGATTTTATGAATTCTTTCTAATTCTTTCACATTTTCTTTCGGCAACTGTTCGATACCAACAATTTCAATATTTTGCTTACGAGTAGACTGCTCATAGCTCTGTATTTTAAGCTCTAGAGCAGTGTTGCATTTTTTCCATATTAATAAGTTGATTATTTATAGTTTCTACGCTTTTTTCAAGCTTATGAATTTTATCTTTTGATTTTTGATGTTCTGATAATAATGTGTCGTATTTTTCCGACAGTAAGCACATGCTACTTTTTATGGAATCAATTTGTTTTATTAGGGCTGGGAGAGCCTGTACATTCTTCTCTATATCCTTTAAAATCTTATCATAGCCTCGGTCGGCCTCATTCTCTTCAATTTCAGAGTCATCGTCGGCATCCTCTTCGCAATTATTACAATATATACGGTTTTTGCCAGCTTTCAAATCAGCAGCCAAGCCTTTTACACAGCTTCTGTGAAACATACCTTGACACTGCCCCAAATGTCAAACTATGTTTTAGCTAAATAAAATGTGCTGTGTTCTAGATCTGATAAGAATATTGTCACAATAAAATACCTTTCACTGGATTATTTCAGTAACAATCGTGACTACTAAACAATTACAAAAGCTTGTCGATTGCCGACATGATACAAACTAACCTACATACCTAAAGGCTTAGAATAATAACGCTCCTAAAGGTTTGTGAACTGTAAATCATATACACTATATACTTGAGACTGCAAATCTTCTTCCTGGAAAAAAATATGAGATTGAAATTTTAAAATGCGCGCGCATAACACAAAAGTTAAAAACACTGTATAACAGTTGGTTGAAGTTGGTTCCTATCTGAGTTTGCGACATTCGGTTTTTATTTTTGGTTTTATAGTCTGTTATTAGGATAGGCAAAGGGTTCAAGCCCATACAGCCGTATTCGTCATTAAATAATTGATTGTCAAAGCCATCGTTACAATATTGTTCTTTCTACAAACGTAGAATAGCACGAGGACTAAAATATAATTTTAAAGATTTTGTACACAGTACTCATACACTTTTTTTGTACAAACTAGAGCTGTGTATTGGACAATAGATTTATAAATAAAGAACAGGCTTGTATTGAATCCACAGGCTTTTAATATAGGTACTCACGTATAGAAGAAAGAAAGAGAAGAAACTACACGACGCTAACAGAGATACAACAAGATATAAAAGGAAAGCGAATATATTATGACTATAACCGACTTTGATAGACAAGTCGTAAGCAGTCATCCAATTTGACATTACATCCTTAGCAACATTAACAAATATATGTTGTATATTATTTATTTTATACGCCTTTACTGTTTTAACTTTGATTAAAAATATAAATATTTTTTGAATAATACTTTTTATAACCAAACTTCTATTGATTCCCCACTCATAAACTTTCCTAAATACCAACGGTAAGCAATCTCCAGGCTCAACTGCGACTAGTTAGATCTGCAATACCTACCTTGCTAGGAAACCAATGCACGCCCCTGCATAACATGCATCAACACTTGGTAAACATCATGAAGCTACATCAGTTCGTAAAGGGGCTCTGACATGAGAAGAAGAACCGTTAAGAAACTCCTAGTCCGTCTGTTAAATGATATAATAGTTTGCGACAAAAGATGTCAAGATCATGAGGTCGGTAATATACGGCGTGCTTCAGATATTATCATAAATATAATGCTTGGAGACTATAGCTTGCGCTAGAGAGAGCAGATGGCACCGCTAAATTCAAATATTTTTATTCAAAATAGGATATGAAATCACGTATTGCAAGTCAAAAACTACTACCTACCCACCCGGAAACGCCTCAGACCTGAGAAGAACGGGCGCAAGAAACTCAGCGAACTCTTTTTTTTTCATAAAATATTGTTACAATATCGTACAAAAAAAAATATTTAATGGGGATGGAGCGACAGGGTATGTCACTCCATTCCCAATCTGTTATATCATAAGGAAAGTAATTTATGTTATAGAAACCTTACCACATAAGCGTTTTTTAACAATACTTTTGAATCTCATAATATATTGCTTTAAACATTTTCTGGGATCATGTTATAAAAGCACACATCATCTTATAAAACTCTTACTATCTCGACTCAGTCTACTGGACTGGCAAAATATGTAGAATCTAGTAAGCTGTTCAAAAAACCCTTCCTAAATAAAATCGTTCCATTGAAAAAAAAAATTTCGACACCTGATTCCTACTTTGGGCAAAGTAATTTATGTGTAGTTAAGACTTGCACGGTAAACTAGAAAATTTAACTAACTTTGATCTCTTATAGCAACTATTGCTGCTCGAAATGTCGGGGACCCCGTGCACAGAGCAGGAATACGGATATACGGTTATACGCATTTATCATGGGAAATATTCCGAAGAGCTGTTTCTCCTGATTCCTGCCGCTGAATTCCACCTTCGCATGACACGCCACAAATTAGGATAACATCCCCACTATCTGGATGTATGGTGTTCCTCCACAGTGCGGTTTTAAAGGAACTTTCTTCCACGTACGAAGAGGCAATGGAATGAACTTCCTTGTGCGGTGTTTCCGGAACGATACGACATGGGCACCATCAAAAAAAGAGTGTTCACATTTCTAAATTGTCGGAAACGCTCCTGTGATTCCTTTGGTGTTGCAAGAGAATGTGGGCGGCGGTGATCACTTAACATCAGGTGACAGGTACGCTCGTTTGTCTTTTCTTCCATAAAAAATTGTTATTAAAAATTTATAATATTCAACAATCAAAGATTTAAATAACGCGATATTCATTTGATAGACAATTATTATCGCGTGGCCAAACCTCGCAAAGAGCGCTAGAATGTCGTCTTGAAGCGCTCGTCACCTTGTGGCAAAAGATGTTAAGTATTATTTTCCCAGTAATTTCACTAGCTACGGCGTCCTTCAGACCGAAACACAATAATGCTTACTCATTACTAAATCACTACAGAAAAAGGCGCATTGTGGTACCAAAAATGTAGCCGGCATCCTGTGCACCGAAGTCTCCCAATGGTAAATGCCTTTAGTCGTTCCGTTTTGACCTTAAAAATATCCATAATCTGGATTCGTTTTATATCTTAAGTGCCGTGAGTTGTCTTGACATTGGAATTGCAACAGTTAATTAACTTTTAATGGTTATCTCGAGTTGTACACCTTGGCCTAACAATTACCATTTCCAGGCTTTTCAATGTCTGTTTTCTGTTCTTTATTTGCATTACGTTGAAGGGCAACCAACGGGACACCCATCTCCATTTATTACTGAGACGCCGCCATAAAAATGTAAATAAAAAGGTACCTGCTAGAAGTGGCATAATCTAAGTCAAATAAACTTTATTCAATAAGGCTTAAACTGAGCGCTTTTGAATCGTCACTAAAAATATTTAAGTAATTAGAATTTCTGAATCTACCACAGGTTCGGAAAAAGTAGAGCTCGTGAGAAGAACACACAAGAAACTTAACGATAATATACAGGGTTAGTGGTAATTGGACCTTTTCTCGTTGGGAGGTGATAGAAGTGACTATTTGTAATAAATAAACCCCTCATAACGTATGAGAGAAAAGTGAGCCATTTTGAGCTATCAGTTTTATTATGTTTTTTATTTCATAAAAGCAACATCAAAATTTATTTAAAAAAGTATCAGTTTAAATATCATTTATTACTTCTGATTTATAAAACAACTAGCTGACCCGACAGACGTTATTCTGTCCATAATAAAAAAAAACTCATGTAGTCGGAATTTCATAAATTCCGTTCTTAGCTGACCTCTACTCCGTAAAAGGAATATTCCTACCAAATTTCAAATCTCTACGCCTTATGGTTCCAGATTCCAGATGGTATCAGTTCCAGATATCGTGATGAGTGACTATATACGTGGAAATCTCTTAGATAGATAGATAAAGCCTTATATAAAATTTTATAATCAATGACAGATATATTTTCAGTATTACGTAATAAATGTTTAGGTATGCGTAAGCAGAGGAGACTGGGATTAATCTGAAAAAATATTTTAAAAATAAATAAAATCACTTTTATTGCTTTCAAAGAAAAAAAACACAGAATAACATACATGATACAAATGATTACAAATTAAAATGAAAACAAAAGGTAGCGGCTCAGCTTCTGCTGCTCGGCGTACATTACTCCAAGCAGTGCTGGTTTTCAGCCACCCCCCTCCCTGAGGTGTTATTAGGGAACTATTAGAGTCCACGTCCACCAGATATAAATCACCAAGAAAATTTAAAATAAACTTTCAAATGTTGTAATTATACATACTCGTATACTTAGTTTCATATAATTATGTTTTAAAATCTATCATACTATTTATTCTAACTATATCTAACATATTAATTATCTATTACATTTTCAGAGTATATCACACTATAGTCGTAAGTATCTATCCCTACTCTTTGCTATAGTCTTGTTTGTTTGTGTGTGTGGTGTGTATAATATGGAGATTCAAAAAAAGTGTTTTAGTTTTAAATCTTTTAAGCAAGAGTGTTTTAGATTTTCACCAGCAAGTTGTCGTTTTAGTAAGGCAGTTTTAAACTTGAGTTTAAATGTATATGCACTCATTTTCCCTCGGAGAGGGGGAGGCAGATCATTCCATATACTAGCTGATAGAAATCTAAAACAACCTCTAAAGTGTGAAGTTCTGTGTCTAGGTACTTTAAGTAAATATTTTGTAGAACTGCGTGTATTTTTCATCCAATTCAGTTTTTCGAACAGATATTCTGGCTTTTTACTATACATTATTTTTTTAATTGAGCATGCGTATTGTAGTTCTCTTCTAGCTTTCATATTAAGGATATTTTTCTTATTTAAGTAAGGGGTTATGAATTCACGTCTGGGAATATTATAAGTAAAACGTATACAAGCATTTTGCACCCGTTGTATTGCTGATTCCATATTTTGGTTTAGTCTTGGACCATAAGAACTGCTACAGTAATTAAAGTGGGATAACACGATAGCTTGAGTTAACCGATGACGAAGTTTCTCATTGATATAAGGCCTTCTTTTGTATAAAGTTTTTAACTTAAAGAATACAATAGTATCTAATAAATAAAACAAAAAGTAACAAAAAGACATCCGACTTCAATAAAAACTATTCCATAATAATAGATATAAGCACTAAAACGTAAAAAAAAAAATTGTAATAAAATGATCGGATTTGGTACGGCCAAACCATCTGAAGTGGTCTGGTAACGGATGGTTATTATAGGTTACCATATTCGATGGTTCTCTCGCATTGTCGATCGCACAAAATTATAATTAATACCGTCCGGACCGTCACATTGTTCGGCCGTCCCAAAACCGACCATGTGCTTAGGCTATTCATACATTTATTAATGCCGTGTGTCCACGCCCATCCTTCTATATATCGCTCAGCTCGGCGCTACCGCTAGAAGTGTGTTAAGTTGGGATCAATCTGGGGTATACTTCCTGATTGCTTAGCTTAAAGGTTAAAGCTAAACACATGTTACTTTCCGTAACTCGTTAAGTTAACTCCTTAGTTAAGTTCGCTTATCAGACCTCTGATGCTCCTACCAGTAATATTGTACAATTAAACTTATTATTTAATAGCCGGTCGCTCCATTCCCTTTCTGTGGTATCATTAAGAAAGTCATTTATGTTATAGTAACCTTTATCACACATTCTTTTTTTAACAATACTTTTGAATAACATAATACTTTTGTTTTAAACATTCTCTGTGATCTTGTTGTAAAAGCATGATATACATCGCCCCAGCTAAAGACTTACTAACTCGACTTAGCCGAGGAGTAGGTAATATAAGTTTATGTTTGTTTCTGGTGTTAATATTACATTATCAAGAATATATTGAGAAACAACAGTCAAGATGTTTTCTTCGAAATTTTCGTGTACATACGAGCTTATTTCCTCTCATTCCGCGGTTCATCCCTTTTGTGCCTACGTGCCTCGACTATATTAATTTCACAGACCCAAATACGTAATAAAATTGGATTTGGATGTTTGAAAGTCCTGTCAATAACCGAAAACTTTACGACCTAACCAAAACAGCATCATACAAGGTGATCGTTCTCACAAAGATAATAAGCCAGTGAAGTGCGCCCTGCACTTAAAACAAACGATATAAAATAAACGATGTGTTATATTTGAACAACCTCTTTATGATGCACACTGACATCATACAAAAAGTAAACACGACAATCGACAGATAACCAAATTCGCGAGTACCTAATTAATGGTATGTATTTGAACATTTTGGTCTGCCATTCTTTTGAATTCCTTCAAGGCAATATCAGAATTGATAATATCAGTTCTGAAGAAATATACTAGCGTATAGGTATAGGTGATGGCGATTTTTAAGTTTTTGGCATGTAATGTGGGAGGCAGAGATCGGTAGCTATATTCTCGAAACAAACAAGAATAGGATCAAAGCGACCTGATGTCAAAATGTTAAATTTAGTATTCTTGTAACCAATGTAACACAAATAATTAGTTATTCAATTATTGATTGTTCAGTTACGATTACGTTGTGATTTACGAAATCGTTATCTCGTAACAAGATCGAAGTCATTTAAATTCAAATATTTTTATTAAATATAGGATTTAACATCGCTTATAATTGTACGTCAAAAACTACCGCCCATTCTCTATGTAGGCCTCAGACATGGAAGAAATGCGCAATAAACTTTGTGGTCTTCTTTTTAAAAAAAAATTTCGTCACATATACCTACCTAATATCGTACAAAAAAATTTATTACTTCCCTGAGGTTGGTCATTCCATTTCTTATCAGTGGTGTCATTAAGAAAGTCATTTACCTAATAATAACCTTTATCACATTCATCATTAGTCGGAAGACGTCCACTGCTGGACAAAGGCCTCCTCCAAAGATTTCCACGACGATCGGTCCTGCGCTGCCCTCATCCAAGGTATTCGATCAGCGTATCCAGATCGTCGGTCGATCTTATGGGGGGGCCTACCAACCTTATACCTATACCTTCAACAATACTTCAAGCCGGCCTAGATTCTAGCGATCTACAAAACGCAGGTCAGGCCGCACTTGGAGTAATGCTGTCATCTCTGGTCTGGCGCACCCCAGTATCAGCTTGATGTGATAGCAAATCGAATTGTCAGGGAACCAGTGCTCTGTGAACGGCTGGATCACTTGGCGTTGCATACAGACGTCGCTTCATTCTGTTGGGAGTGTTCCGAAGAGCTGTTTCACCTAATTCCTGCCGCCGAATTCCAGCTTCGCACGACGCCCCACAAGTGCGGTCTTCAAAGATCTTTCTTCCACGTACTACAAAGCTGTGGAATGAACTTCCATGTGCGGTGTTTCTGGGACGATACGACATGGATACCTTAAAAAAGCGCGTACACCTTCCTTAAAGGCCGGCAACGCTCCTGTGATTTCTCTGGTGTTGCAAGAGAATGTGGGCAGCGGTGATCACTTAACTCCAGGTGACCCGTACGCTCGTTTTTCCTCCTTTGCCGTAAAAAATCGCAAATCGGCAGGCTAACTAGACGCAAGAACCGTTGCTAGGTCACTGAAAACGATTAATTGAAGTAAATGCACTATTTATAAACAAAATATTATGCTGACTTCCGTACTGCAAACTGCCTTAGTGATAAAGATCAGTAAATGAACAAAAAAGAACTTGTTTTGTTTCGACTCTCGCAGAATTAATTGACTAATAAATAAATGATACCTACCATTGATAACCGTTAAATTTAAAACCGGTTCTAAGCCTTGAATATTTGTATTTTTGTACTTACTTATCACAATGAAGTCAATCAATACACTGCACTAGAATTACGGGAAGCGATTCCGTTCTGCCCTGTGCTGCCCCGGGGCGTAAAAAGAATAGGGTAGTCCCAGGTCCAAGGGTGTCGTAAGAGGCGACTACGGGCTTTTTGAAAGTGGGAGAGTCACGCTGCTGTCTTATGACGTCAGCACAATCGGGCAAGACTCGTCCGGGTTACTTACCACACTCGCACAGAATACCGGCGCGAAGTAGCGGCCTAGTGCCGCTATGTTTCGCATAGGTTAGTGTCGAGGACCGGAGGCCATTCCCCCCCGTCCTTTCCCCCCCCCCCCCAAACAAAATATCGTATCGTACCCCTCGTATTCTGGGGAGGGCACAGTACCGCGTATGTCACAGGACAAACAGGGCAGCAACACCACGGCACCCCGCTCCACGCTTAATGTGGACTTTTGTAACAGCCGGGGAATTCACTCCAACTTAAACACCGTCCACCACCACCTTGAGACGGCGCAGCCGGCCTTGTGTTTCCTTACGGAGACGCAGATATCTCGACCTAGCGATACGTCATATTTAACGTACCCCGGGTACAAAATTGAGCATAATTTCATGCCTCATGCCGGGGTATGTGTGTACGTTAGGAAGGATATCTGCTGTCGCCGTCTCGGCAATTTTGAGGGTACGGGCCTGTCTACTCTCTGGCTCCGAGTAGATTTAGAGGACCGCGTCCGCATCTATGCGTGTGTCTACAGGTCCCATAGTGGTAACGCAGAAACGGATCACCTCATGGGCTGCGTTCAAGCGGCATTTGATGACGTGCTTGCTCAGATCCCCTCCTCTGAAATCGTAGTCTTGGGTGATTTCAACGGGCACAATGCCGAATGGCTTGAATCACGTACCACAGACTACGCAGGGCGATCTGTGCATAATTTTGCATTGGCGTATGGTCTGTCCCAATTGGTTGAGTCGCCGACGCGGCTCCCGGATGTAGATAACCACATGCCGTCCTTATTAGATCTTCTGCTGACTACACATCCCGATGGTTACCAGGTCTCTGTCGACGCCCCTCTCAGAACGTCCGACCATTGCCTGGTCAGGAGTGTAGTGCCTATCCGACGCCAACGTCGCAGACCACCAGCGACCCGCCGCGTTTGGCACTACAAGTCAGCAGATTGGGATAGGATGCGTTCCTTTTTTGCATCCTACCCTTGGGGCAGGGTTTGTTTCCTTTCGGATGATCCTAGTGCCTGTGCCGTTGCAGTAGCCGATGTGATACTGCAGGGCATGGATATTTTTATACCAAGCTCTGTAGTACCGATCGGTGGCAGATCACAGCCCTGGTTCGATGCGTCAGTTAAAGCAGCATCTGACTGCAAAAAACAGGCGTATCGAACTTGGGTTGCGGCGCTGGGCTCAAAGGATCCGAACTGCAAAGTTCTGAAGAGGAAATATAACCGTGCCTCCAGATTTTTTAAGCGGCAAATCGCCCGTGCGAAATCGAAGCACGTCGTCAAAATTGGCGAGCAGCTTTCCAGTTACACCCGACCGGAACACGCAAGTTCTGGTCGTTGTCGAAAGCTGCTCTTGGTAACTTCAACCAGCCGTCCATGCCGCCGTTGCACATGAGGAATGACACCCTGGCCTATACGGCAAAAGAGGGAGCCGATCTCCTGTGCACTCTTTTTGCCTCCAACTCGACTCTTGACGACAACGGAAAAACACCGCCGACCATCCCGCGGTGTCAGAGCTCCATGCCTGAAGTACAGTTCCGACAGAAAACTGTTAGGCGAGCTCTGTTTTCGTTTGACGTCAGGAAGTCGAGCGGGCCGGATGGCATTTCTCCAATCGTGCTTAGAACGTGTGCCCCTCTTATTCAAAAGGCGTAGTCCCTGATTCATGGAAGTCAGCCCTTGTCCATCCGATCCCAAAAAAAGGAGACAGTTCGGATCCGGCGAACTACAGGCCTATTGCTATTACCTCCCTACTCTCCAAAATTATGGAGAGCATAATTAACCGCCAGCTCTTGGTATACCTTGAGGGTCACCAGTTGATCAACGACCGGCAGTACGGCTTTCGCCATGGTCGGTCGACTGGCGATCTTCTGGTATACCTAACACATAGATGGGCGGCGGCTATTGAAAGCAAGGGGGAAGGCCTGGCAGTTGGTCTGGATATAGCGAAGGCCGTGTATGGCACAAGGCGCTCCTCGCAAAACTTCCATCATTTGGGCTTCCCGAGAGCTTATGCAAGTGGACCTCCAGCTTCCTCACTGGGCGCAGCATACAGGCCGTTATCGACGGCTACTGCTCGAATCCCAAGCCCGTGAACGCTGGAGTGCCCCAAGGCTGTGTGCTATCTCCCACGCTGTTTCTTCTGCATATCAATGATATGTTGGACACCGCCAACATGCATTGCTATGCAGACGACAGCACTGGTGATGCCGTATACACGGGCCATGCAGGTCTCTCTCGGGAAAACGTCGACCAGTGCCGGGAGAAACTTGTGTCTTCTATCGAGTCCTCTCTTGAGAAGGTCGCGGAATGGGGTATGTTGAACCTTGTCCAATTTAACCCCCAGAAGACTCAAGTTTGCGCGTTTACCACTAAAAAAACCCCATTTGCCGTATCACCGGTCTTCGAGAACACTTCCCTTAAAGCCTCGCCTAGTATCGGAATACTGGGTCTCGAAATCTCGAGCAATTGCCAATTCCGTGGCCATCTGGAGGACAAAGCCAAACTGGCTTCAAAGAAACTGGGCGTCATAAATAGAGCACGGCAATACTTCAAGCCGGCCCACATTCTAGCGCTCTACAAAGCGCAGGTCCGGCCTCACATGGAGTATTGCTGTCATCTCTGGTCTGGCGCACCTCAGTATCAGCTCGATCCATTTGACCGCGTGCAACTCAGAGCAGCTCGAATTGTCGGGGATCCAGTACTCTGTGAACGGCTGGATCACTTCGCGTTGCGTAGAGACGTCGCTTCATTGTGTGTCTTCTACCGCATTTATCACGGGGAGTGTTCCGAAGAGCTGTTCAACCTGATTCCTGCCGCCGAATTTCTTCTCACGATACGCCACAAGTTACGATATCATCCCCACCATCTCCCAGGAGCTTTCTTCCTCGTACCACGAAGCTGTGGAATGAGCTTCCTTGTGCGGTGTTTCCGGGACGATACGACATGGGCACCTTCAAGAAAAGCGCGTACACCTTCCTTAAAGGCCGGCAACGCTCTTGTGATTCCTCTGGTGTTGCAGGAGAGTGTGGGCGGCGGTGATCACTTAACACCAGGTGACCCGTCGCTCGTTTGTCCTCCTATTCCATAAAATAAAAAAAAAGCGAGTTGTTTAGACAACTGAACGCAGAGCTCCAAAAATAGCACGTCAACCATATGCATCGAAAACAAAAAATATTGCGAGGCATCGCCCTCAAAGCATTTAATAAACACAAAAAGAAGTGTTATTTTAAATACGTAACATTAATTCTTGAATCAACGACCTCATAAGTAACGACATGGTTATTCTTTATTTGGAACCAACGTTAGTATCGAGTGAAACACAACCTCTACTAATATTATAAAGAGGAAAGATTTGCTGTTTGTTTGTTTGCATTCAATAGGCTCCGACACTTCTGAGCCGATTTGAAAAATTCTTTCACTGTTGCGAAGCTACACTATCCCCGGGTGACACCTACATTATATAAAAAAAATTAGTAAAACTCCAATGATGTAACCCAAGGAAGGTAAAACGGCCTAAAATATTGACATCGCGTGCGCTGCGAAAACTATTGATGATAGAATAAAATAATGTACTACGACATTGCAGAACACAAGGTTACAAAAGGTGTCGCGACATCATATTATGTTAAAAGTGTTCATATATTTTTACATTTAATTGATATGTCGCTACTACATGCTCAGTCCTGTATGTACGCGGACGAAGTCACGATATAGCTTTAATGAAATAAAGTGGATTTAGCGATTTCCATAACAAGAAGCCTCGTTATAACAGTGGGTGGTCATGTTTTATTAAATTACTGAAACGCAGCTATAGTAACGCCAATTTTAAGAACTACATTTGCATCTCAAAGTACCCTCAATAAACATTATATTTGTCCACTTTTTTATTATGCATAAGTTAAGAAGTGCTGATAAAGAGAGTCGCCAGCTGTGATTAAAATATATTGATAAAAGCATTTATGAACGTAACAATAATTTAATCGACTCAATTTTACGGAAAAGTGTCCGTTATGGATTTCACGTCTCGGTTTTTATTATTGTTTGATAAAGCGGTATTATTCAGCTATATATTTAACAAGTGCTGACCCAGCAAACGTTGTTTTGCCATAAGTATAAAGTAAGTACCCCGCGCCTGCTCAATGTATGAATTGTCATACCATGTAATGAAATATATGTGTCTGAATTATTTATATTGCAAATATATAAGTATTTCTATGTCAATAATTATAGATTCCAAGTAGGTAATATATCATATACAAAAACCTTCTCTACAACACATGACATCTTATGGTAAGTATAATATCAATTCAGTAGTGTCCGTAGTATAACCGAACAAAAAAAGCGGTTCTACGGCTAGAACAATGCGCCGGCTTGAAGTAATATCTCGCTCTATGATATACTAGTGATTGTAGGCGGAATAGGCAATCACTCGAGAATATTCTCTAAGAGCGGTGATACAACAAATGGGGATTTCTTTTTGTTAACCCGTAAATTTTCACTGCACTGGCACTGAGACCTGCATGATGAGTATAAACTTCATCACCAGTAACGTTATCTGCATGATGGGGACATTCAACATATCAAATATAGGCAGAAGAAATGGTGTAAGAGATAGCACATATCCTTCAAACAATATAATAATGTCACATATAATAATGCGTTTAGGAGGCTGTTGGGGCTACCATGGCGTTGTAGCGCTTCTGGAATGTTTGCTGAGGCATCTGTGGATGGTTTCCATGCCATAATGCGCAAAAAGCGGTTTCCATGTTGCAGCGTCTTCGTGTTAGCAGTAACAGCATCCTAAAGATGATTGCTGCCAGAGCTGACTGTTCCTTCCAGAAACACTGGATACAGTTAGGTCTAGGTTTATAAATATATTCCACTAATAATACTAACGTAGTAAATAAGAAATATTGTTACTAATACATTTACTAATATATATGGAGATCTCTCTGAATTAAATAAATAAATATCCATCCCCAACGACCTGTATGCTGCACTAATTTAGGAAGCTGCTAGAGAAAAATGTAAGGCGATCTGTGTTTCTTAGACGTTAAGAAGTCGCTAACGCCGATTATTATTTCTCCCATCTTGCTCAGAACGTTTGCCCCTATATTGACGCTAGTGCAAGCAGTTCCAACACTCATACTCAAAAGTCGTTGTTCCAAATTCAAGGAACATTGTCGATCCGATCCCTCAAATGTGTGACAGCTCTACAACAGGTTCAGTGCTATTACCTCCCCGCTCTCCAAAATCAAGAAAATCATATAACCGCCAGATTTTGGTATACCTACAGGGTCATTAGCAGAACTACAGTAGAGGTTTCACTATCAATCGGCTGGCTCTTTTCTGATGTACCAAATTTATCAATTAATTATAATTAATTTATTATTAATTTATAACACAAACATTGGTGTTTGGAACAACATTTCAGTCTCGTTACCTGTGTGGTTGCAGCAAGTATGAATCCCCAAGTATCAACAGATCTTGCAATGTTACGTACTCCTCGTTCCTACCTCACACAATTGCAAGGAGGTAATTAAGGTGTCAAACTACTACCACTCTTATGGCCACCCTTATGTTCTAGCTCTACTGTTTTCAGCAGACTGAGCGATTTTACGATTCAGAAATAAGATCAAATATTTCTTATTAAAGTTTCTTTGACAAAAAAGGCTTACTATAGTATAGCAGATAATATAATAGATAATAGTATAGCAGATAATAATGCCACAGCTCACCAGGATATAGAAGATGGGCGTTTCTTATCAGTTCATCTCCCAATGTCAAAGCCCCTTTACGAACTTATTCATGGTGTTTACCAAGTGTTGCTGCAATATGATATGGCACTCACTATAGTGAATTATTATTTCCATTTCTATTGATAGCTGCGGTAAAAGATTGAGGTTATACCATGGGCCAAGCCATGTAGAATTTAAATGAAACATATATGTCATGCTGCACAGTTTATTGTGTGAGAGCGAGTATGTAAATATCCCAAATAACAAATCAAGTGACCCACTAGATCGCTAAAGTAGATGTGATAAAGTCATTGAACTCTTTATCTGATATGTTTACGTATTTAAAAACATTTAAAAGAAATGGCAGAGTCGATAAAGAAATATTGATGTTGGTAGGTATGGGGCTTTCTTTTGGAATTTTCTTCGGTAGAATCACCTTTCCATTTATAGATTTTAAGAAAAAAAAAAGAATTTATGTAAGTAGGATTCGAATAGGTATGTAAGTACGTAAAAAAATATAACACTATGTCAGACATTTAAATAGAATAGACCAACATTACAAACAATTACTACGAAGTCCGCGCAACCAATAAAATGGCAATAGACAAATATTACTAAATCACTACAGAAAAAGGCGCATTGTGGTACCAAAAATGTAGCCGGCATCCTGTGCACCGAAGTCTCCCAATGGTAAATGCCTTTAGTCGTTCCGTTTTGACCTTAAAAATATCCATAATCTGGATTCGTTTTATATCTTAAGTGCCGTGAGTTGTCTTGACATTGGAATTGCAACAGTTAATTAACTTTTAATGGTTATCTCGAGTTGTACACCTTGGCCTAACAATTACCATTTCCAGGCTTTTCAATGTCTGTTTTCTGTTCTTTATTTGCATTACGTTGAAGGGCAACCAACGGGACACCCATCTCCATTTATTACTGAGACGCCGCCATAAAAATGTAAATAAAAAGGTACCTGCTAGAAGTGGCATAATCTAAGTCAAATAAACTTTATTCAATAAGGCTTAAACTGAGCGCTTTTGAATCGTCACTAAAAATATTTAAGTAATTAGAATTTCTGAATCTACCACAGGTTCGGAAAAAGTAGAGCTCGTGAGAAGAACACACAAGAAACTTAACGATAATATACAGGGTTAGTGGTAATTGGACCTTTTCTCGTTGGGAGGTGATAGAAGTGACTATTTGTAATAAATAAACCCCTCATAACGTATGAGAGAAAAGTGAGCCATTTTGAGCTATCAGTTTTATTATGTTTTTTATTTCATAAAAGCAACATCAAAATTTATTTAAAAAAGTATCAGTTTAAATATCATTTATTACTTCTGATTTATAAAACAACTAGCTGACCCGACAGACGTTATTCTGTCCATAATAAAAAAAAACTCATGTAGTCGGAATTTCATAAATTCCGTTCTTAGCTGACCTCTACTCCGTAAAAGGAATATTCCTACCAAATTTCAAATCTCTACGCCTTATGGTTCCAGATTCCAGATGGTATCAGTTCCAGATATCGTGATGAGTGACTATATACGTGGAAATCTCTTAGATAGATAGATAAAGCCTTATATAAAATTTTATAATCAATGACAGATATATTTTCAGTATTACGTAATAAATGTTTAGGTATGCGTAAGCAGAGGAGACTGGGATTAATCTGAAAAAATATTTTAAAAATAAATAAAATCACTTTTATTGCTTTCAAAGAAAAAAAACACAGAATAACATACATGATACAAATGATTACAAATTAAAATGAAAACAAAAGGTAGCGGCTCAGCTTCTGCTGCTCGGCGTACATTACTCCAAGCAGTGCTGGTTTTCAGCCACCCCCCTCCCTGAGGTGTTATTAGGGAACTATTAGAGTCCACGTCCACCAGATATAAATCACCAAGAAAATTTAAAATAAACTTTCAAATGTTGTAATTATACATACTCGTATACTTAGTTTCATATAATTATGTTTTAAAATCTATCATACTATTTATTCTAACTATATCTAACATATTAATTATCTATTACATTTTCAGAGTATATCACACTATAGTCGTAAGTATCTATCCCTACTCTTTGCTATAGTCTTGTTTGTTTGTGTGTGTGGTGTGTATAATATGGAGATTCAAAAAAAGTGTTTTAGTTTTAAATCTTTTAAGCAAGAGTGTTTTAGATTTTCACCAGCAAGTTGTCGTTTTAGTAAGGCAGTTTTAAACTTGAGTTTAAATGTATATGCACTCATTTTCCCTCGGAGAGGGGGAGGCAGATCATTCCATATACTAGCTGATAGAAATCTAAAACAACCTCTAAAGTGTGAAGTTCTGTGTCTAGGTACTTTAAGTAAATATTTTGTAGAACTGCGTGTATTTTTCATCCAATTCAGTTTTTCGAACAGATATTCTGGCTTTTTACTATACATTATTTTTTTAATTGAGCATGCGTATTGTAGTTCTCTTCTAGCTTTCATATTAAGGATATTTTTCTTATTTAAGTAAGGGGTTATGAATTCACGTCTGGGAATATTATAAGTAAAACGTATACAAGCATTTTGCACCCGTTGTATTGCTGATTCCATATTTTGGTTTAGTCTTGGACCATAAGAACTGCTACAGTAATTAAAGTGGGATAACACGATAGCTTGAGTTAACCGATGACGAAGTTTCTCATTGATATAAGGCCTTCTTTTGTATAAAGTTTTTAACTTAAAGAATACAATAGTATCTAATAAATAAAACAAAAAGTAACAAAAAGACATCCGACTTCAATAAAAACTATTCCATAATAATAGATATAAGCACTAAAACGTAAAAAAAAAAATTGTAATAAAATGATCGGATTTGGTACGGCCAAACCATCTGAAGTGGTCTGGTAACGGATGGTTATTATAGGTTACCATATTCGATGGTTCTCTCGCATTGTCGATCGCACAAAATTATAATTAATACCGTCCGGACCGTCACATTGTTCGGCCGTCCCAAAACCGACCATGTGCTTAGGCTATTCATACATTTATTAATGCCGTGTGTCCACGCCCATCCTTCTATATATCGCTCAGCTCGGCGCTACCGCTAGAAGTGTGTTAAGTTGGGATCAATCTGGGGTATACTTCCTGATTGCTTAGCTTAAAGGTTAAAGCTAAACACATGTTACTTTCCGTAACTCGTTAAGTTAACTCCTTAGTTAAGTTCGCTTATCAGACCTCTGATGCTCCTACCAGTAATATTGTACAATTAAACTTATTATTTAATAGCCGGTCGCTCCATTCCCTTTCTGTGGTATCATTAAGAAAGTCATTTATGTTATAGTAACCTTTATCACACATTCTTTTTTTAACAATACTTTTGAATAACATAATACTTTTGTTTTAAACATTCTCTGTGATCTTGTTGTAAAAGCATGATATACATCGCCCCAGCTAAAGACTTACTAACTCGACTTAGCCGAGGAGTAGGTAATATAAGTTTATGTTTGTTTCTGGTGTTAATATTACATTATCAAGAATATATTGAGAAACAACAGTCAAGATGTTTTCTTCGAAATTTTCGTGTACATACGAGCTTATTTCCTCTCATTCCGCGGTTCATCCCTTTTGTGCCTACGTGCCTCGACTATATTAATTTCACAGACCCAAATACGTAATAAAATTGGATTTGGATGTTTGAAAGTCCTGTCAATAACCGAAAACTTTACGACCTAACCAAAACAGCATCATACAAGGTGATCGTTCTCACAAAGATAATAAGCCAGTGAAGTGCGCCCTGCACTTAAAACAAACGATATAAAATAAACGATGTGTTATATTTGAACAACCTCTTTATGATGCACACTGACATCATACAAAAAGTAAACACGACAATCGACAGATAACCAAATTCGCGAGTACCTAATTAATGGTATGTATTTGAACATTTTGGTCTGCCATTCTTTTGAATTCCTTCAAGGCAATATCAGAATTGATAATATCAGTTCTGAAGAAATATACTAGCGTATAGGTATAGGTGATGGCGATTTTTAAGTTTTTGGCATGTAATGTGGGAGGCAGAGATCGGTAGCTATATTCTCGAAACAAACAAGAATAGGATCAAAGCGACCTGATGTCAAAATGTTAAATTTAGTATTCTTGTAACCAATGTAACACAAATAATTAGTTATTCAATTATTGATTGTTCAGTTACGATTACGTTGTGATTTACGAAATCGTTATCTCGTAACAAGATCGAAGTCATTTAAATTCAAATATTTTTATTAAATATAGGATTTAACATCGCTTATAATTGTACGTCAAAAACTACCGCCCATTCTCTATGTAGGCCTCAGACATGGAAGAAATGCGCAATAAACTTTGTGGTCTTCTTTTTAAAAAAAAATTTCGTCACATATACCTACCTAATATCGTACAAAAAAATTTATTACTTCCCTGAGGTTGGTCATTCCATTTCTTATCAGTGGTGTCATTAAGAAAGTCATTTACCTAATAATAACCTTTATCACATTCATCATTAGTCGGAAGACGTCCACTGCTGGACAAAGGCCTCCTCCAAAGATTTCCACGACGATCGGTCCTGCGCTGCCCTCATCCAAGGTATTCGATCAGCGTATCCAGATCGTCGGTCGATCTTATGGGGGGGCCTACCAACCTTATACCTATACCTTCAACAATACTTCAAGCCGGCCTAGATTCTAGCGATCTACAAAACGCAGGTCAGGCCGCACTTGGAGTAATGCTGTCATCTCTGGTCTGGCGCACCCCAGTATCAGCTTGATGTGATAGCAAATCGAATTGTCAGGGAACCAGTGCTCTGTGAACGGCTGGATCACTTGGCGTTGCATACAGACGTCGCTTCATTCTGTTGGGAGTGTTCCGAAGAGCTGTTTCACCTAATTCCTGCCGCCGAATTCCAGCTTCGCACGACGCCCCACAAGTGCGGTCTTCAAAGATCTTTCTTCCACGTACTACAAAGCTGTGGAATGAACTTCCATGTGCGGTGTTTCTGGGACGATACGACATGGATACCTTAAAAAAGCGCGTACACCTTCCTTAAAGGCCGGCAACGCTCCTGTGATTTCTCTGGTGTTGCAAGAGAATGTGGGCAGCGGTGATCACTTAACTCCAGGTGACCCGTACGCTCGTTTTTCCTCCTTTGCCGTAAAAAATCGCAAATCGGCAGGCTAACTAGACGCAAGAACCGTTGCTAGGTCACTGAAAACGATTAATTGAAGTAAATGCACTATTTATAAACAAAATATTATGCTGACTTCCGTACTGCAAACTGCCTTAGTGATAAAGATCAGTAAATGAACAAAAAAGAACTTGTTTTGTTTCGACTCTCGCAGAATTAATTGACTAATAAATAAATGATACCTACCATTGATAACCGTTAAATTTAAAACCGGTTCTAAGCCTTGAATATTTGTATTTTTGTACTTACTTATCACAATGAAGTCAATCAATACACTGCACTAGAATTACGGGAAGCGATTCCGTTCTGCCCTGTGCTGCCCCGGGGCGTAAAAAGAATAGGGTAGTCCCAGGTCCAAGGGTGTCGTAAGAGGCGACTACGGGCTTTTTGAAAGTGGGAGAGTCACGCTGCTGTCTTATGACGTCAGCACAATCGGGCAAGACTCGTCCGGGTTACTTACCACACTCGCACAGAATACCGGCGCGAAGTAGCGGCCTAGTGCCGCTATGTTTCGCATAGGTTAGTGTCGAGGACCGGAGGCCATTCCCCCCCGTCCTTTCCCCCCCCCCCCCCAAACAAAATATCGTATCGTACCCCTCGTATTCTGGGGAGGGCACAGTACCGCGTATGTCACAGGACAAACAGGGCAGCAACACCACGGCACCCCGCTCCACGCTTAATGTGGACTTTTGTAACAGCCGGGGAATTCACTCCAACTTAAACACCGTCCACCACCACCTTGAGACGGCGCAGCCGGCCTTGTGTTTCCTTACGGAGACGCAGATATCTCGACCTAGCGATACGTCATATTTAACGTACCCCGGGTACAAAATTGAGCATAATTTCATGCCTCATGCCGGGGTATGTGTGTACGTTAGGAAGGATATCTGCTGTCGCCGTCTCGGCAATTTTGAGGGTACGGGCCTGTCTACTCTCTGGCTCCGAGTAGATTTAGAGGACCGCGTCCGCATCTATGCGTGTGTCTACAGGTCCCATAGTGGTAACGCAGAAACGGATCACCTCATGGGCTGCGTTCAAGCGGCATTTGATGACGTGCTTGCTCAGATCCCCTCCTCTGAAATCGTAGTCTTGGGTGATTTCAACGGGCACAATGCCGAATGGCTTGAATCACGTACCACAGACTACGCAGGGCGATCTGTGCATAATTTTGCATTGGCGTATGGTCTGTCCCAATTGGTTGAGTCGCCGACGCGGCTCCCGGATGTAGATAACCACATGCCGTCCTTATTAGATCTTCTGCTGACTACACATCCCGATGGTTACCAGGTCTCTGTCGACGCCCCTCTCAGAACGTCCGACCATTGCCTGGTCAGGAGTGTAGTGCCTATCCGACGCCAACGTCGCAGACCACCAGCGACCCGCCGCGTTTGGCACTACAAGTCAGCAGATTGGGATAGGATGCGTTCCTTTTTTGCATCCTACCCTTGGGGCAGGGTTTGTTTCCTTTCGGATGATCCTAGTGCCTGTGCCGTTGCAGTAGCCGATGTGATACTGCAGGGCATGGATATTTTTATACCAAGCTCTGTAGTACCGATCGGTGGCAGATCACAGCCCTGGTTCGATGCGTCAGTTAAAGCAGCATCTGACTGCAAAAAACAGGCGTATCGAACTTGGGTTGCGGCGCTGGGCTCAAAGGATCCGAACTGCAAAGTTCTGAAGAGGAAATATAACCGTGCCTCCAGATTTTTTAAGCGGCAAATCGCCCGTGCGAAATCGAAGCACGTCGTCAAAATTGGCGAGCAGCTTTCCAGTTACACCCGACCGGAACACGCAAGTTCTGGTCGTTGTCGAAAGCTGCTCTTGGTAACTTCAACCAGCCGTCCATGCCGCCGTTGCACATGAGGAATGACACCCTGGCCTATACGGCAAAAGAGGGAGCCGATCTCCTGTGCACTCTTTTTGCCTCCAACTCGACTCTTGACGACAACGGAAAAACACCGCCGACCATCCCGCGGTGTCAGAGCTCCATGCCTGAAGTACAGTTCCGACAGAAAACTGTTAGGCGAGCTCTGTTTTCGTTTGACGTCAGGAAGTCGAGCGGGCCGGATGGCATTTCTCCAATCGTGCTTAGAACGTGTGCCCCTCTTATTCAAAAGGCGTAGTCCCTGATTCATGGAAGTCAGCCCTTGTCCATCCGATCCCAAAAAAAGGAGACAGTTCGGATCCGGCGAACTACAGGCCTATTGCTATTACCTCCCTACTCTCCAAAATTATGGAGAGCATAATTAACCGCCAGCTCTTGGTATACCTTGAGGGTCACCAGTTGATCAACGACCGGCAGTACGGCTTTCGCCATGGTCGGTCGACTGGCGATCTTCTGGTATACCTAACACATAGATGGGCGGCGGCTATTGAAAGCAAGGGGGAAGGCCTGGCAGTTGGTCTGGATATAGCGAAGGCCGTGTATGGCACAAGGCGCTCCTCGCAAAACTTCCATCATTTGGGCTTCCCGAGAGCTTATGCAAGTGGACCTCCAGCTTCCTCACTGGGCGCAGCATACAGGCCGTTATCGACGGCTACTGCTCGAATCCCAAGCCCGTGAACGCTGGAGTGCCCCAAGGCTGTGTGCTATCTCCCACGCTGTTTCTTCTGCATATCAATGATATGTTGGACACCGCCAACATGCATTGCTATGCAGACGACAGCACTGGTGATGCCGTATACACGGGCCATGCAGGTCTCTCTCGGGAAAACGTCGACCAGTGCCGGGAGAAACTTGTGTCTTCTATCGAGTCCTCTCTTGAGAAGGTCGCGGAATGGGGTATGTTGAACCTTGTCCAATTTAACCCCCAGAAGACTCAAGTTTGCGCGTTTACCACTAAAAAAACCCCATTTGCCGTATCACCGGTCTTCGAGAACACTTCCCTTAAAGCCTCGCCTAGTATCGGAATACTGGGTCTCGAAATCTCGAGCAATTGCCAATTCCGTGGCCATCTGGAGGACAAAGCCAAACTGGCTTCAAAGAAACTGGGCGTCATAAATAGAGCACGGCAATACTTCAAGCCGGCCCACATTCTAGCGCTCTACAAAGCGCAGGTCCGGCCTCACATGGAGTATTGCTGTCATCTCTGGTCTGGCGCACCTCAGTATCAGCTCGATCCATTTGACCGCGTGCAACTCAGAGCAGCTCGAATTGTCGGGGATCCAGTACTCTGTGAACGGCTGGATCACTTCGCGTTGCGTAGAGACGTCGCTTCATTGTGTGTCTTCTACCGCATTTATCACGGGGAGTGTTCCGAAGAGCTGTTCAACCTGATTCCTGCCGCCGAATTTCTTCTCACGATACGCCACAAGTTACGATATCATCCCCACCATCTCCCAGGAGCTTTCTTCCTCGTACCACGAAGCTGTGGAATGAGCTTCCTTGTGCGGTGTTTCCGGGACGATACGACATGGGCACCTTCAAGAAAAGCGCGTACACCTTCCTTAAAGGCCGGCAACGCTCTTGTGATTCCTCTGGTGTTGCAGGAGAGTGTGGGCGGCGGTGATCACTTAACACCAGGTGACCCGTCGCTCGTTTGTCCTCCTATTCCATAAAATAAAAAAAAAGCGAGTTGTTTAGACAACTGAACGCAGAGCTCCAAAAATAGCACGTCAACCATATGCATCGAAAACAAAAAATATTGCGAGGCATCGCCCTCAAAGCATTTAATAAACACAAAAAGAAGTGTTATTTTAAATACGTAACATTAATTCTTGAATCAACGACCTCATAAGTAACGACATGGTTATTCTTTATTTGGAACCAACGTTAGTATCGAGTGAAACACAACCTCTACTAATATTATAAAGAGGAAAGATTTGCTGTTTGTTTGTTTGCATTCAATAGGCTCCGACACTTCTGAGCCGATTTGAAAAATTCTTTCACTGTTGCGAAGCTACACTATCCCCGGGTGACACCTACATTATATAAAAAAAATTAGTAAAACTCCAATGATGTAACCCAAGGAAGGTAAAACGGCCTAAAATATTGACATCGCGTGCGCTGCGAAAACTATTGATGATAGAATAAAATAATGTACTACGACATTGCAGAACACAAGGTTACAAAAGGTGTCGCGACATCATATTATGTTAAAAGTGTTCATATATTTTTACATTTAATTGATATGTCGCTACTACATGCTCAGTCCTGTATGTACGCGGACGAAGTCACGATATAGCTTTAATGAAATAAAGTGGATTTAGCGATTTCCATAACAAGAAGCCTCGTTATAACAGTGGGTGGTCATGTTTTATTAAATTACTGAAACGCAGCTATAGTAACGCCAATTTTAAGAACTACATTTGCATCTCAAAGTACCCTCAATAAACATTATATTTGTCCACTTTTTTATTATGCATAAGTTAAGAAGTGCTGATAAAGAGAGTCGCCAGCTGTGATTAAAATATATTGATAAAAGCATTTATGAACGTAACAATAATTTAATCGACTCAATTTTACGGAAAAGTGTCCGTTATGGATTTCACGTCTCGGTTTTTATTATTGTTTGATAAAGCGGTATTATTCAGCTATATATTTAACAAGTGCTGACCCAGCAAACGTTGTTTTGCCATAAGTATAAAGTAAGTACCCCGCGCCTGCTCAATGTATGAATTGTCATACCATGTAATGAAATATATGTGTCTGAATTATTTATATTGCAAATATATAAGTATTTCTATGTCAATAATTATAGATTCCAAGTAGGTAATATATCATATACAAAAACCTTCTCTACAACACATGACATCTTATGGTAAGTATAATATCAATTCAGTAGTGTCCGTAGTATAACCGAACAAAAAAAGCGGTTCTACGGCTAGAACAATGCGCCGGCTTGAAGTAATATCTCGCTCTATGATATACTAGTGATTGTAGGCGGAATAGGCAATCACTCGAGAATATTCTCTAAGAGCGGTGATACAACAAATGGGGATTTCTTTTTGTTAACCCGTAAATTTTCACTGCACTGGCACTGAGACCTGCATGATGAGTATAAACTTCATCACCAGTAACGTTATCTGCATGATGGGGACATTCAACATATCAAATATAGGCAGAAGAAATGGTGTAAGAGATAGCACATATCCTTCAAACAATATAATAATGTCACATATAATAATGCGTTTAGGAGGCTGTTGGGGCTACCATGGCGTTGTAGCGCTTCTGGAATGTTTGCTGAGGCATCTGTGGATGGTTTCCATGCCATAATGCGCAAAAAGCGGTTTCCATGTTGCAGCGTCTTCGTGTTAGCAGTAACAGCATCCTAAAGATGATTGCTGCCAGAGCTGACTGTTCCTTCCAGAAACACTGGATACAGTTAGGTCTAGGTTTATAAATATATTCCACTAATAATACTAACGTAGTAAATAAGAAATATTGTTACTAATACATTTACTAATATATATGGAGATCTCTCTGAATTAAATAAATAAATATCCATCCCCAACGACCTGTATGCTGCACTAATTTAGGAAGCTGCTAGAGAAAAATGTAAGGCGATCTGTGTTTCTTAGACGTTAAGAAGTCGCTAACGCCGATTATTATTTCTCCCATCTTGCTCAGAACGTTTGCCCCTATATTGACGCTAGTGCAAGCAGTTCCAACACTCATACTCAAAAGTCGTTGTTCCAAATTCAAGGAACATTGTCGATCCGATCCCTCAAATGTGTGACAGCTCTACAACAGGTTCAGTGCTATTACCTCCCCGCTCTCCAAAATCAAGAAAATCATATAACCGCCAGATTTTGGTATACCTACAGGGTCATTAGCAGAACTACAGTAGAGGTTTCACTATCAATCGGCTGGCTCTTTTCTGATGTACCAAATTTATCAATTAATTATAATTAATTTATTATTAATTTATAACACAAACATTGGTGTTTGGAACAACATTTCAGTCTCGTTACCTGTGTGGTTGCAGCAAGTATGAATCCCCAAGTATCAACAGATCTTGCAATGTTACGTACTCCTCGTTCCTACCTCACACAATTGCAAGGAGGTAATTAAGGTGTCAAACTACTACCACTCTTATGGCCACCCTTATGTTCTAGCTCTACTGTTTTCAGCAGACTGAGCGATTTTACGATTCAGAAATAAGATCAAATATTTCTTATTAAAGTTTCTTTGACAAAAAAGGCTTACTATAGTATAGCAGATAATATAATAGATAATAGTATAGCAGATAATAATGCCACAGCTCACCAGGATATAGAAGATGGGCGTTTCTTATCAGTTCATCTCCCAATGTCAAAGCCCCTTTACGAACTTATTCATGGTGTTTACCAAGTGTTGCTGCAATATGATATGGCACTCACTATAGTGAATTATTATTTCCATTTCTATTGATAGCTGCGGTAAAAGATTGAGGTTATACCATGGGCCAAGCCATGTAGAATTTAAATGAAACATATATGTCATGCTGCACAGTTTATTGTGTGAGAGCGAGTATGTAAATATCCCAAATAACAAATCAAGTGACCCACTAGATCGCTAAAGTAGATGTGATAAAGTCATTGAACTCTTTATCTGATATGTTTACGTATTTAAAAACATTTAAAAGAAATGGCAGAGTCGATAAAGAAATATTGATGTTGGTAGGTATGGGGCTTTCTTTTGGAATTTTCTTCGGTAGAATCACCTTTCCATTTATAGATTTTAAGAAAAAAAAAAGAATTTATGTAAGTAGGATTCGAATAGGTATGTAAGTACGTAAAAAAATATAACACTATGTCAGACATTTAAATAGAATAGACCAACATTACAAACAATTACTACGAAGTCCGCGCAACCAATTTTTGCGAGGGATATGGGCGTGGCATCCAAGACGCTAACAAAATTTACCAATCACATCGTTTCCCATCAAAAGCGGTGTGATAAAATACCACAAAATTCTCATGATTTGATAGCATTATACATAATACAAAATAAATACATAATTAGTAAATTTATTTAGTAAACTAACGGCCGTTCCCAATGTACTATCTATAGATAGAGATAAATTTCTGCCTTCTACTGTCAGTAATTAGCTGTCAATAATCTGAAGCTGTCCCAATATACCCAATAAATCATTCTTGTCGCCTTATATTGGGACGCGTGAATAGCCTTTGAATTGAATTTAAGGTGAGGTATCGTCGACAAGTTTATTGGAACAGAAAAGTCAACGATAGTTACGATTTTTGTCTCAAGTAAGAGATAGACTGAATATTGGGAACAGTCGTAAGTTAAGTATACTCGGACATTCTGCATATTTAGTACACCGGAGATAGTTAATTTTACAGAAGATTTCGTTTGAACTACTTCAATTTTACATTACAAAACGGATCAATTTCGATTTTTCGTCGCTATTCGTCTCGCTTTGCACGTTTTGTGGCTGTATCCCGAAAAAACGCGCATCAAACATCATTTTGTTAGTGGAGGTCGCCCATTTTAAACACCACCTGAGGTTGGCTTCTGGTAAGTGCCCTCTACGCCTTACTCTGTACTTGTACTAATATATATTCTTTGGTGGAGGTCACTTTGAATGTATTTAAATAATTATTTATATTTGCAAAGTATTTCGTCCTGTCTATCTATCAACGAGCTGTATATAACAGACCCCTACAGCTGCATTTGTGACAAGTATGTTACCGCTATAACAAATAAATAATAAAACTAAAATGGTCTCCATAAAAATTAACATAAATCTTTCTTTTACAAATTATCTAAAAACCCATCACATGCGAGTCATCTCGTTCTTGATCGGTTTCTTTTAATAACATGGAATAAATAAGAATATATAAATTGAAAAGACTGATGAAGGTAAACTGTCAAACCGTTTGGTATACCACCTGCCAACATCAAGATAATAATTTATATTTATATCGACCCAACTGTTATTTTTATTATTTTAAATATGCAAACAGATTAGATACGGAGTTCAATGACTTTATCTCAAGCTATCTAGGGTCAGCTCATTTGTTAATTTGTATATTTAGGTCATAGGTACTGTTAGTTGATGGAATCTCATTAATAATGCCACATAATACTATGTTTATAATCTACTAATTGTTTATCATATAGTATAGTATACTCCTTCAATATTTACACACTTTTACATTGACCAAATATGACCCCAGAAAATGGCCAAAACAAATGTTACGAAATTCAAAAATTCTTAAAAGACGTTAGTTACGACCTATGTCTGGTTTACCATCTTTAGATTACTATACCATAAAAGACTTAATGAATGATACCATATTGGGTATGGGGGTACCACCCACAGGTTGTTTATATAATACTTTGATAGAAAAAAAAGCCACGTACCTCTGAGTGCGCCCGTTCTTCTCAGGTGTGAAGCAAAAATTTGCGATTTTTTGTAAGAGGAAGACAAACGAGCGTATGAGTCTACTGGTGTTAAGTGATCACCACCGTCGGCATTATCTTGCAACACCAGAGTATTCACACACATTGTCAGCCTATTTTAAAGGTGTACGCGCTTTTTGTGAATGTACCCATGTCGTATCATCCCGGAAACACCGCACAAATAAGCTCATTCCACACCTTGGTCATAAGTAATAGAAAGTTTCTTGAAAACCGCACTGTGAAGGAACGCCACACATCCAGATGGTGGGGATGATATTCGAATTTGTGGCGTGTCGTGCAGAGGCGGAATTCGACGACAGGAATCATGTCAAATGTCGCGTTATAAATGCAGTAGAAGACACACAATGAAGCGACGTTTGTACGTAACGCCAAGTGATGTAGCTGTTTAAAGAGCACTGGGTCCCCGACAAGTCGAGCTGCTCTGCGTTGTAAGCGGTGAAATGGATCGAGCTGATACTGGGGTGCGCCAGACCAGAGATGACAGCAATACTCCATGTGTGGCCGGACCTGCGCTTTGTAGAGCGCTAGAATGTGGGCCGACTTGAAGTATTGCCGTGCTCTATTAATGATGCCCAGCCTCTTCGAAGTCAATTACCATCAGGTCACCAGCCTTGCTTGCTTGAAGTCGGTGCCAAGCCAAATGTAATAGCAGGTATCCACATCGCCATGCGTAACTTTGAGCGGGATAGCTTCGTCTAGAACAAAAGAACCTAACAATAGGTCGTATTTTATAATATATAATAATTTATGCATAAAAGGTAGATATCAGATTTGCATATGAGGTGTATTAAATTATATCTATATTAAGTTATTTTATACTTTTCAGTTTTCGAAGTCGGTTTTTACGTTTGTGGAAAGAATATTGAAATAAAGAAGATATTAAAACATAATAAAATATTTTTTCAGCATAGTTTTGTTAATTTAGTTTGAAGTATGATACAAATATACAAATAGTCTTGTTGACAACGTAAGGTTGTCAAATTTGAGAGTCGGTAAACATTCACTCTAATTCAATGATATTATATACAATTAAGAGGTAGATATCGCACTAGCGTGCGCAAATAGTTGCAGACGAATTCAGACAATTGTCGTAATTTTATTTAGTCGGCTAATAGCAGCGAGCTAATCGGAACGTATTCGTGGCGTGACAATAATAATCTAAAATGCCAACCTGTGTGTTAAGAAAATGTAAAAACTATGTTTGCAAGATACTCGTATATAAGAGTGAAGGTATTTAATACCATACGAAAGTATATAAAAGAACTTCGTATTTATATTTTATCACGATTTTATTTCTTATTTACAAATAAATCTCGAATTATTAACGTGGTGGTTCGAGCGAGATAGAGAATATGATGTCAACTGCAGCGCGACAAGGACAAATAGCGTGTGTCATAGATTAATCAACCAGAAGTGAAATCGTAGGCAAAATACATAGCGTTAGTAACCGCTTGATTGCGGAACTTGAGTGTTCTTGTTAGTTTGTGAGCGTCTTTCTTAAATAATATTATGATGATTATAATAAGTTCTGGCTTTCAAAGTCTTATAATAAAGGTGGTATAGAATGAGATTAGTAATAGCAGGCTATTTGATATTTTATTAGTACTTAATCTTGGAATGTATGTAACGTACCAGGAGGTCTACTCGCAAAATCCACAACGACACATTTGGAACGATACGATAATACTCCGAATATATCGCAACTACCCTGTCTGCTGCGGAATGGTCGTGGTAGTATATTTTAGGACAATTTAGGAAATGATTTAAAAAAGGCATTGTTGCAGTGAATGTAATACGAAATTTAATACTTTTTAATAAACAAGTGCGTATAGCTGAACTATCAAACTACTAAAACAAGTTTTAGGGTAGGTAGCGGAAGTAGACAGTAAATGCTATCTGCTTGCGTAGGAGTTTTTTCAGTAACTATGCCCTTTCGGTATATCCCTTGCTAACTGCAGAAGAATCAATGGATCATTTTCTGTTTCTCCCATTACCTTATTGTAATAAACTCTCAACAAAAATACATTCATAAATAGTATAATATACAAGAAATAATAATTGTAAACTTAAAACTTTTTGGGAGCCTTCGTTAGGTAAATTGAAAAAATGGAATCCTTATTGTAAGTACATTTCGGTTTTGTTTTGATATGTCTGTATGTTTTTTATTATTTTATGTACAAATAATTTAAATCATCAATATGGCTATAAATTATAATAAACACGAAATTATTATTTTTTAAATCAATAACACCTAATTTAAATGTAGTTTTACTACTTTATAACTTTTATTACATGAACTCATGAATGAATCGTATTTTAGGGATAAATCACCGTGTAGGTACGGTAAAAAATCATATCTGGTGAATGATTCTGTGTTTTTGCTATGCAAATACGAAGCAATTAGCAAATTATACTTATCTCTTTTTCACTTGCGATAATTGCATGTACTATCCTTCTTTGACATGTAAACGTAATGTAGTGTGCTATAGCAATGTTAAATTATTCATGTGTGCGTTTGTGTATCAATTACAAACACCGAATGTTGTCTAGGTAACCTATCTATACTTTTAAATATCATTGTTCTAATTAGTATTCCCTAACGCGCCAAAAGAAGTACATTATCTTCAAAAACTTTCTCACCACATTTCTTGTCATTCACAAATCACAATACTTGACAATTATACCTACTCACTCACTCAGTTTCATATAAAGTGCCATCTACCGAACATATACATCATGAAATACAAGAAACGGTGACAGACTGGTGATTGCACACAAATTTCATAATGCATCCTACGGAAAATGTAGCTATGTCATGTGTATAAAAATATTTAATAAACTCCCTCCAAGCTTACGCGTATTACACGTCCAACGATTTAAAAAGAATCTTTTTACATGGCTTATAGCTAAATATTTTTTATTCTATAAAAGAAATGTTGTGAGACATTAGGTTAAATTAAATTGACTTTAAAATATATATTAATTCTAGTCTTTAAATAATGACATTTAAAAATAATAATTATAATTTAAATTGACCTAAGTGCTTAAAATAAAGAGATTGTTAATGTTAAATCAATTATAATAATAACTAGAATTTTGTTAATAATAATTTTGCATGCCGGAAATGGCCGATAGCATTCATACATTAAAACTATTTACACCCATTTTTACATGTTTTCTAGCAAAATAAAGGATTTATATATTTTATTTATTTATTTAAATTTCTTCATGAAGCAAAGAATTTGATACGAAATATAGTGTTGCGTAGCAACCCTTCGAAGTATATGACGAGAGTTGTCAAACTTCAAGACATTGTTAATTTCAACAGCTCCTTCAGCAATACTCGTAGCTCAGCGGAAAAGTGTTTACTTTAGACGCTGTAGACCCGGGTTCGATACACCTACCAGTATACATGGATTTTTTTGGGTTTAGTAAAGTTAAAAGAATTTTCTAGTACAATTTAAATTTAAAGATCGAATGGGAGAATCATTTTGAGAATAGAACGGATCCGGGGGTATATAAGCCGTACTAAGCGTGGCCTACGGCCCATTCATCTATTAGGCTCCCCTATCCCCTTCAGGTCCACAACCAAGTACTTGGGTGTGACCCTCGACTCCCAACTCACCTTCAGGCCTCACGTCAAGAAGGTGACCGGAACCGCCCGCTTCTATCTGTACCGCCTAAACAGTATGTTAGGTAGGCACAGTAAAATGTCTTTTAGGAACAAGCGAACACTCTTCAAGGTTTGCATTCGACCGGTTTTGACTTACGCCGCTCCAGTTTTCGCTCATACGAAACCCAATATTATAGACAAATTACAAACAGTTCAATCCATTTTCTGCCGCAAGGCTGTCAATGCCCACTGGTGCGTTAGAAACGCAGACCTTCACCGGGACTTAGAGCTCCCCACCATCCAACAACACCTTAAGTGCTTGTCTGAAACTTTCTTTAAGTCCACAGACAATCACCCAAATCCCTTGATTAAGGAGGCAGCGGATTATACCGCCTCCCCTCCTTCGCGTCATCAAGTCAGGAGGCCCAGACACGCCCTCTCCGATCCCCCTAACAAACTCTCGTCTGACCTGGAACGCCTCTTGGCATCCGGGGACAATCAGACGCACTCACCTCTTTTTTGTGATCATCCTTCTGATGTGACTAGTCCCAATTAGATAGCACCCTCTGTGCAATATCCCAGCGGAAACTCCACAGGGAGTGCCGCTTGCGCCTCTCTCTCCCCATGAGAAGGTCGCCTTCGATGTAGGCTTAGAGGGCACCTGCCCAAAGCCAACTGCAGGTGGTGTTTAGTGGGTAGGCACCTAGGTTTCACGTGAGTCCCACATAACCAACGCAGACTTAGGCTGCGTTGGTATGCATGAGCATTCACCACCTCCCTCCCGTCGTTATCCCGGAGGGTAGCCCATTCCCTTGCTTGGGCGCAAAAAAAAAAAAAAAAAAAAAAAAAAAAAAAGGCCTACGGCAGTTCTAGTTCTGACTCGAAAGTGTAAAGAAGAAGAAGAAGAAGAAAATAAGAAGCAGTGAAAAGTGGAAGTGTTCCAAGAAGAAGAAGATAGAAGAGACTTAGTGTTCGGTGCGGTGTGACGCGTTGAAGGTACCGCCGCCCACAAGAGGAAGAGCGGCAGACCGGCGAAGCGCAAGTTCAGAAAAAGTGAACGCAAATAAAGACTCGTTCCTATAAGCGGAGTATTATTTCCAATCCCTGACCCACTCCCGTGTCAATTGGTGTCAGAAGTGGGATTGGAAAGATGCCATTAGTGCCCAGGAACGAGAAGGGAGTGACCACGCGAGCGGGAGCAGCTGCAGCGGCAGAGGACGAAACATCCGGCTCTGGACTTAGTGCGACCGTGTCAGCACCGCAGGCTCCTGCCGTAGACATCAGCGCTCTCATGCAGCAGATGGCCGCCATGATGCAAGAGGCAGCGCCCCGACAGGAGGAGCAGCTGCGGGGCTTGCAAGAGGAACAAGCGCGCCAACAGGAGGAACAAGCACGCCGACAGGAGGAGCAGCTGCGAGGCCTGCATGAAGGCCTCTCCAAAGACATTTTATCCGTTGTGCAGAAAAACTCCATCCGTATTGACGCTGTGGAAAAAGAGATCGCCCGGATTGACAGTGTGGAAAAGAAGATGGACAAAGTTGAAGAGAACTTTCAACGGAAGATGGGAGAGATGGAAGTTACTATTAATCAGCTCAGTGGGAGGGTCGTGTGTCCTTCAGCCAACACAGGAGTTTTCTGCGGAACCACATCGAGCAGAAATTTAAAAGTACCTCCCTACGATGGCAAGTCTTCCTCGGCTGCCTTTAAGCTACAATTTGAGACGGTCAGAAGAGCCTGCGGTTGGAGTGACCAAGAAGCGCACTCTGCCCTCACACTAGCGCTCCGTGACGAAGCACTCTCCGTATTGGAAGCACTCGGCGCTGGGAAGGAGGAAGTGACCTACACAGACCTTATTGACGCGTTGGAGGCACGCTATGGTGATAAACACCTCGAACATGGGTACCGGGCGCAACTTAAGGACCGCAGTCAAAGGGCCAGCGAAACTCTTCAGCAGTGGTCCGTGGAAGCCGAGAAACTAGTGCGTAAAGCATATCAGTCGTCGCCAGCTACAATAGAAGAAATGTTGCTCCAAGTTTTCATCCATGGAATACGGGACGCCGAAGTTAGAGCAGCCGTACGATTGAGTCATCATACCAGCTTGAAGAAAGCGGTGGCACATGCGTTGGAAGTGGAAGCGGTTCGCCACGATTCTCGGGCGTTGAGACTCCGCAAAATTGTACCAGCAGATTCCAGCCGAAGGTAAGCATATAACCCAGCATGCTATGGTTGTGGGGAGCGAGGACACATTAGAAGCACTTGCCCCAGGCGTGAGAGCATAACGCAAGGTAGGAAGGATGCGACGGTCTCAACATCACCGCTGGAGCAGCAGGAAAACTAGAAAAGACCAGGGCAGTGGGGTGGGCGCTGGCCGGTAGAAGCAAAGCCCCAAGGATCTTCGTTAAGCAGACATGTGACGGAAACACTTTAGTTATAGAAGGAATGATAAATGGAAAATCTTGCCATTTCACTTTGGATACGGGAGCCTCACGTACAGTCGTTAGCCAAAGAAGACTAGAGAGCATCGGAAGACGACACATGCGAGAAAATGTAAACTTAACACTCACAACAGTTACCGGCCAGCGCATACCAGTCCAGGGAGAGAAGATCGTGGCCATGAAAATCGGGGATACGTTGTACTGGCAAAAAGTGGTAATCGCGGATATCACAGATGACTGCATCATTGGGTTGGATTTTCTTCAAAATCATCAGTGTACCATTGACATGAAACATGGTGTATTGAAGCATGGAGGTCAAGAAATTCCAATAAAAGGCGGAACTGTTGGGAAAGTGTTGTGTTTAAGAGACACTACTTTAAATCCGAGATCGCAGACCCTAGTCCCGGTAGTCCTGCCAAGGGATGACAGAGGAAGACCTTTTAAATGCGCTATAATAGAAAGGGTGTACGGTGGTTTGGTTCCGTACAGAGTAAAACACAAGTTAGGCTCAAATGGTATATTGAAACCTTAACTTATGCTATATGGTAAAATGGTAAAATGTTGGTATGGTAATGAGCACGCGAATCGATCGGCGGCTTGTCGCGAACTGGTTACAATATTACTTAGGAAATAACGCGAGGCGACGTAAACGCTGATACGCGAAACGTGATGTACAGTCGACATGCTGTTGACCGTACATGCTGCCACCGCGAGAGAAGAAAGAGTGGTGGTGAAGATGGTACAAAAAAGAAATGGTTATGGTTAGCGAGTGACGTGAGACAAGGTGATAAACAAATTTGCATTATCTAATGGTAACCTTAATGTCTCTAGCCACAGTAATCACTAAAATTATGCCTATGCACTACAGGAGAAGTGGATTGGTCTTTCACTTCATCACTACACTTATCACTATTTTTACTAGCACTAGATTGCCCGTGGTTAACTACACTTACACACTGGTCACTAACACTATACACAAACGCTGCGTTCGTCAGACCCCGCGGCTCAGGGCGCGGCGGGTGCGACGCGGCTGGCCCTGCGCCAGCGGCTGCCGGCGCGGGCGGCGCGCTGGAGTCCTGGCGTCGGCTGCGGCGCGGGCACCACCGCCGCACGGCGTACGCGGCGGCCCCGGCCACCAGCACACCCGCCACCACGTATATCGCGACGTAGTGGTGAACGTCGTGATAAGATATACCACCCTTTAGACCACTCTCTGAATTCATTTGTTTTATTTTTGCGCCTATATCATCTAGCTCCTGATCGTAACCACCCATCACTGATGCTGGCTCCGAAATCAGCGACACGAACGTCTTATTCTGGTTAAAGATGTGGTTGATGGGGTGAATGTCTATAGCTGGTATATCCGTCTGTATGGTTAATGTATTGTTCTGAAGCCTCCGAGCATAAATGGTAATGTCTTGTCCTTTCAGAACACAATCTGGACCCAACCTAATAATGCCGCTATTATTAAGATGATTGGAAAACATTTGCTCTCCACAGATGATACGTACTGGATACGAGTCGCAGCAAAAGAAAAAGTATGTATTGACCTCGCTTAGCTGAGACCACCAATCTAGACATTTGGCAGTTTTGGTTCTGCACTGCTTCGTCTCCTGGTCTTTGGAGCACATGACGTCATCATGACTCATATGAGAAATTGGTTTTTCCAAAGGACAAAGTTGTGTCTCAGTATCTAAATGAAGACAATTATTTAATTCTAAGTGTGATATGGTCATAAATGAGTCTCTTCGTAAGTTGATCGCAATGTAATCCGAAACTGGAACTAGGGTGACCATGGTTTTGCCGTTCCGTCTTGGTACAGGATAAATTTTATATACTTGGTAATGGTCTCTACTCACTAATGGTATTCTAATTTCAAAAATAAAATAGTCATTTAGCATTTTCGCTCTGACCTTGAGTAAATGGTACATTTTGGTTAATTCTGTATGCGTGTTCTCTATTGGTAAACTTAAATCGTTGGACAATCTTCCGGAAATAATATTTAATTCTTCTAGAAGCTGGTCGGGTTTCAAAAGATGTATGTTGAACTTCCCAAAGTACACCTCCGAAACAGTATCTAAAAGAACATCCTGCACATTCTTCAAATTCGACTCCAAGCTGTTAGCTGCCATAGCGCATAATAAAAATTCATTATTGTTTTCCACGTCTTTCAATTGACTCTTGACATCATTGGTAGCGTTCTTTAACTGGTTAAGGTAATGAGTAAATATTTTATATTGTTTGTCAATTGAGCCTTGCATCCTCTTCAATACATTATATTCTGCTTCTATTACGGAAGTCTGGTTTTTCCATAGAGCAGCAAGATGGTTTTGGTTTTCCCTAATTAAATCGATGTCCTGAATATACTGCTTAGCGAATTGGTCATCGAGTACACCGAACAGCGCGTGTGCAACATTACCCACAGCGTTGATAAGGCCGCGCCTGCGCCGCGCGTGCCCGCGTGGGAACTGCTGCGTCGACAGAATGTTATTGTAATGCGATAACTCTGTATAACTGTGCTGTAATTGTATTAAAATAGATTCACAATGGTTTCTGACTGACGATTCCTTGCAAATATATTCCATATGATCAATATATTTGGATAACAATTTACTGCCTTGCCAATATGGTTTTAAATCGTAGTATACAACTAGTTTCCATTCGTCCTGAACTAGTCGCATGGTTGATATTTTATCTAAATATAAACTTTGACTGTCGTTGAAGTTTATAGCGTTGTATGCACACGTGGCTGGTGAAAATAAAAAGGTAAACAACATAAGTGCCATGGTAAATAAATTAACAATTCCTCTTCTAGCTCGTCGCTTTGGTTTTGGTAAATCGTCGTTCGACTGGTGTTTCGGCTGGTTATGGTCAGTGGTTTCATGAATTTGGTTACTGTCTTCGTCGTTGGAGTGGTTAATAGGTAAAAGAGATAGTTTGACTACTGGTCGCTTCATAATGCCATTTTTGGTTTTAACAGAGACTACTCGAACTAGCCCATCTTGCCCCGGATGTAGCTGCACGATTCGACCGAGAGCCCATTTACCCGGTGGCAGGTTAGCATCGTGTATAATTACAATGCCGCCAACATTTAAATTTGGTTGTGAACGTCGCCACTTGGACCTAGCGTTCAACTGTGTGAGGTACTCCGCTCTCCATCTCTTCCACACATCTTGGTAAATCTTCTGCACTAACTGCCATCTGGTTCGTAAGTCGTGTTCTGACTCAACAATGGTCAATGTTGGTCCACTGGACAGAAAATGAGAAGGGGTCAAACAATCTAAGTCTTCGACGTCTTCACTCAGCGGGCACAGAGGTCTGGAGTTAAGGCATCCTTCTAGCTGAGCTAGAAGAGTAGAGAACTCCTCGTAGGTGAGTTTTTGTTCTCCTATTACTCGCTTCAGGTGGTATTTCAAGCTCTTCACTGCAGCCTCCCAGAGACCGCCTGCGCTTGGCCAAGATGGTGCGTTGAAGTGCCATTCTATCGACATTTCAGCTATTTCTGCATAAAACTGGGCATTCAATATGGTTTTCAAGTTAACAATCTCCTCTTGCAAAACTCTATTTGCTTTTATAAAGTTCGTCCCGTTGTCACTGTAAATGTGACCGGGCGATCCTCTCCTGGCCGCAAGTCTTCTGAGGGCTGCCAAAAATGCTGAGGCGGTGAGATCAGAGACCAACTCCAAATGTACAGCCTTGGTCGCCATACACACGAAGACGGCGACATATCCTTTGGTACATCTCACTGATCTACCCTTCGCAGACTTGACGTCAACAAAACCAGTAAAATCAACCCCCAAATGGTAAAAGGGGCGGGTCCTGTTGATTCTTGCAGGTGGTAAGTCTCCCATCAACTGGTCGTGTTTCAGGGGGTCGTGCCTTCTACATAGCACACATCTCCGTAGCCTCTTCTTTACAGCATTGTTTCCTCCCAGGATCCAATATTCTTGACGCAGCCAAGCAAGGGTTAACCGGGGACCCCCATGAAAGGTCATCTTATGCGCGTGGTCAATAATCATGTCAGTAAGCAAATGGTTATGTGGTAAAATACACGGATGTTTCATACTATCTTCTATTTTGGCGTTGGTCAATCGCCCCCCAACCCTCAAGAGCCCCTGGTTATCAATAAATGGTTTCAATTTTAATAATTTACTCTTAGGGTTAGGTTGGTTATGGTTTTTAATATATTGTATATCTTCTAAAAATTCTACTTGTTGTATATGCCTTATAATTAAGTTTTTAGCTTTTCTTATTTCTAATATAGTTAAGTAGTTTGTTTTATTAGTATTAAATGACTTAGGTGTAAAACGTAACACCCACGCAAGCACTCTTGAAGCTCGCGTAAAATCGCTGTATCTGCTAATTATACTATCTATAACCTTGTTTTGATATTTAATTGTGTTTACATTTATATTTAATAATGGTTTTTTAAGCTCTTCGCAGGTTGTATATAATTTATTGGTTAATTTGGACTCTTCAAACGATCTTAGCCAGTGGGGACCTATCCACCACATGGAATGGTTAATCAGCTGTTCTGTGGTAATGCCTCTACTTGCGCAGTCAGCTGGGTTGTCCTTTGTTGACACATAATGCCAGCTACTCGATGGTATAATGTCAATGACCTGCTTCACCCTATTCGCGACGAATGGTTTCCATTTACATGGGTCGCCGTTGAGCCAGCCTAACACAGCTGTCGAATCAGACCAACCGTAGATTTTGATGTTGTAATCTGATAGGCATTTACAGGTGATCTTCATGACCTTGGTAAGTAGAACCGCTGCACATAACTCTAATCTAGGTAACGATACATTTTTCTTTACAGGTACGAGACGAGACTTCGAAGCTACTAATACTACAGAAGACTGGTTGCTGGTAATATTGTTGACTCTGCAGTATACAACACAAGCGTAGGCATTTTGTGATGAATCACAAAACCCATGTAATTCAATGGTGTCGTTCTTAGAAGACTGCAACCACCTTGGTATGGTAATATGGCTAATTTTCGTGATGTCAGCCTCTATGGTTTTCCATTTTGTGTTGATGTCAGCTGGTAATTCGTCGTCCCACAGAAGATTTAAGAGCCATACTTCCTGGAAGAGTAGTTTCAACTTGGTGGTAACTGGTGAAAGCCATCCAAGCGGATCAAATATCTTCGATATATTCGAGAGTAAACTTCTTTTGGTGAGTTTACTGACTGGTTCGGAATTCAATTGAAAAGTGAAATAATCTTCGTCGGGATGCCACTTAAGTCCTAATGCCTTGGTTGATTCCTGGTATTTAAAAACATATGCTTGGTCTTCGCATGGTAACTGGTTATCTGGTAGTACATCTGGTTGATTTGACGACCACTTCCTTAGATTGAATCCACCTAACTTAAGGAGATTTATGAGGTCGGAAATCAGCCTCCTTGCAGACTGGAGGTCATGATGTCCATGGAGGAGGTCATCCATGTAGAGCCTGGTAGCCAGAACTTCTGCTGCTTCTGGGTAACGGTGACCTTCATCCTTAGCCAGACGTTTCAATGTCATCATGGCTAGGAATGGTGCGGCCTTGGTGCCGTATGTGACAGTGGTAAGTTGGTATTCTTCTAATGGTTGCTTTTCAGAGTCCCTCCACACGATCTTCTGGAGCGGCTGGTCATCATCATGGACATCTATAAATCTGAACATCTTCTCTATATCGGCTGTGAAGGCTATTTGGTACTGCCTCCACTTTAATATGAGAGTAAACAAATCCTCTTGTAAATTTGGTCCAGAGTACATAAGGTCATTCAACGAAAGTCCAGTCGAAGTTTTCGCTGAGGCATTAAAAACAACTCGCGTGGCAGTCGTCGTGGAATCCGTTCTGATTACACAATGGTGAGGTAAATAGCACTGAAGTATCGGATTACTATTACATTTCTTCATATGGTTTAAATTAATATATTCATGGATAAATTGTTTGTAGTTCTGTTCGATAATTTTATTTTTACAAAATCTGCGTTCTAATTGCCGAAATTGGGCTACGGCTTTGGTTTTAGACTCACCCAATTTTTCGGTAATCTCTGGTTTTAATGGTAACCGTACAACATAACGTCCGTCTGGTTTGCGCGTAGTATGCTGTTGATAATGATGAAGGCAATGGTTATCTTCATCCGTAATATTTACAGAGTTGTCTGAGATATCTTCAATCTCCCAGAACCGCTGTATATCCTGCAAGTCGACCATGACGACGTTGCAATATGTTTGGTTTGGTTTTATGGTACCACTAAGAATCCAACCGAGCTTGGTATTTTGCGCGATTGGTAGTGATGTGCCATTACGAATTAAACCTGGTAAAATAATTAATTCGTAAACTTCAACGCTTAAAATTAAATCTATTGGTCTACTTTTATAAAACTCTGGATCTGCGAGTGGTAACTTTTGTAAATACGGCCAAGCTGGTTTTTCTAATGTTTCGTGTGGTAAATTCCCGACGACATGCTTCATCACATAGGCTTCCGTTTTAAATGTGAAATTATTATGAAGAGATGACACTGAAAGCTGTGCGACTCCCTTACTATTGTTGGCTTTTGCGCCTACTCCGACCACCACACAGTGGCGCTTAATCCTGGGTAGGCCTAAAAGTTGAGCGGCATTCTCTGTAATGAGAGATGACTCCGCGCACGGGTCTATGAGGGCTCGCATGGTATGGTGACAGCCATCCATAGACATAATATTAACTTTAGCTGTTGCTAATAATTTGGGCATGGTTTCTTGTGGGGCATTGGTAACGCATATATTGGATCTTCTAGGAGAATTTTTGATCTCGGTATTTCTAGAAGTAGATGGTGCAAAAGTGACAAGAGCATTATGCAGAAGAGTATTATGCTGCTGGTTACAAAAACGGCAAGTTTTTTCCGAAGAACATTCCTTGTCATAATGGTTAATTAAACAGTTTTTACATAATTTGTTGGATTCAATGACCTTAAGTCGATTCAGCGGTGCGGATTCTAGAAATTGTTTGCATTTAAACAATTCATGGCAACACGTTTTACAGAGTATGCATTTCCGTTGTGGCGCAATATGTACTGGTTTCGTATTGACGTGGTTTATTACAGCTGGTCTTGGTTTAAAATTTCTGTTCATAAAATTATGTAAATGGTTATTGGTATGCTTTTCAGCCCATGGTTTTTGGTATTGGTTTTGGTGTACCTGGGATGAATTTGATTTGTTGAAGTCCTGCTTACGACGAGAGCTTTCTAACGAAGTAAATTTAATTTCTAAAAATTTCAAAAAATCTAACAAAGTAGGCAATTCTTTTGGATTCTTAAGCGACACAATGTAATCATTATGGGTTTCAGTATCTAACTTTTGGCACAAAATATAGACGATCAATGGGTCCCAGTTGGAAATGTCGATGCCCATTGCTTTTATAGAGTTAAGACACTCGTTGGTGGTGTCATGTAACCTTTTGATGACCGCTGCAGATTGATGTTGAATCGTAGGCATGGTTAGTAACAATTGTATGTGAGAATTAAATATTAACCTAGTATTATGGTAACGTTGGTTTAATATGTCCCAGCATACTTCGTAGTTTTCAGAATTGATGCGTAAATGGTGAACTAATTTTTCAGCCTCGCCACGGAGCTTACTTTTCAAGAATTGCATTTTCTGCGCATTTGGTAAAGATTTATTATGGTGAATTGTTTCGGAGAATAAATCTTTAAAACATATCCAATCTTGGTAGTTTCCGCTGAAGGTGGGAATGTCCATTTGTGGGGTTGAACGTTCCCTGTAAGATGACGACCACATCTGTCTGTTCACTGCCTTCTTCATGGTGTTGTATTTCTTCTCCATCTCAGCGAATGCTGTCTCATACTCTTCGTTGTCGAGCAGCCCTTCGCTGTCGATGTCCCAGTGAAGAGAATCGATGACCGACCATCTTGATTGGATAGTTCGTAAAATATCTTCGAACTCCCAGCGGTCGGAGCAGCTTTCAAGGTCGACAGCCTCTATGGTACGGGATAGCGCCTTGAAGTTGCTCTTCTGCTTTCGCAGCATTTCTTCGACCCTACTGGAGTTGCCCTGGTTCGATAGCTTTGGTGCAGGGAAGCTAAAAGAGGGACCCTCCTGAGCGGGAGAGAAAATATCGCGCCTATCTGAGCCCTGCGATAATGGTGTAGCAGGTCTCAGTAATGGTTTGCTGGGATCGCTGGTTACGTAATTAGAAATCATATTCCTAACTTCCTGGTAAAAATCTTTCGTCCGCTGGTAATGGTTTTCCGCGAAGTAGCGATGGTTAGGGTCTTCAAACTCAGCACAAAGCCTAGTATGGTTGGTCTGGAATTCACTCCAGTACGAGTCTAAAGCGTTGAGACGTTTTTCAATATAGGCGGGTGTCTTTCGTTCTGGCCCGTCCTTCTTGAAATTAACACACTGCGTGTTAATCGCGGACATAATCTGGTTTTGGGTGGTTAATAGAGCCTCCATGGTTACGGGTCAAAAGAGAGTGGTAAAGAGTGGTGAGTGATAAAAAGGAAAGATCTTACTTGAAGACTGGTACGTGGTGACCTGGTGTGTCCTCAGCAGTCTCCCCGTTGGTAGTCGCTGGTAGTATCGCCGATCTGGTGAACTGGTTACACTCCACACACAAGCACTTTGGTCAACACTAATTTGGTTCACTACACACGCGACGAATTTTGGTTAAAATGGTTAACTAATGGTACTGGTTAATAGAACGATGGATCACAATGTTTTTGTGTCCTCGAAATGGTTAAAAAAATTCTGGTCACTGGTTAACAAAAGGCCGAAGGACCACAATGTCCTTGGAATGGTTAAAAAAAATTCTGGTCACTGGTTAACAAAAGGCCGAAGGACCACAATGTCCTTGGAATGGTTAAAAAAAAAAATTTGTCACTGGTTAACAAAAGGCCGAAGGACCACAATGTCCTTGGAATGGTTAAAAAAAAAAAATTTGTCACTGGTTAACAAAAGGCCGAAGGACCACAATGTCCTTGGAATGGTTAAAAAAAAAAAATTTGTCACTGGTTAACAAAAGGCCGAAGGACCACAATGTCCTTGGAATGGTTAAAAAAAAAATTTGTCACTGGTTAACAAAAGGCCGAAGGACCACAATGTCCTTGGAATGGTTAAAAAAAAAAATTTGTCACTGGTTAACAAAAGGCCGAAGGACCACAATGTCCTTGGAATGGTTAAAAAAAAAAATTTGTCACTGGTTAACAAAAGGTCGAAGGACCACAATGTACGGTGGTTTGGTTCCGTACAGAGTAAAACACAAGTTAGGCTCAAATGGTATATTGAAACCTTAACTTATGCTATATGGTAAAATGGTAAAATGTTGGTATGGTAATGAGCACGCGAATCGATCGGCGGCTTGTCGCGAACTGGTTACAATATTACTTAGGAAATAACGCGAGGCGACGTAAACGCTGATACGCGAAACGTGATGTACAGTCGACATGCTGTTGACCGTACAAAGGGAGACATTGGACACGACATGGATCCCAGCCAGGACTGTTGTGGGTATCTCCCAGATTGCGATGGTTCCCGTGTTTAATCCTCATGAGGACAAGCAAATCATTAGGAAGGGAACAGTGATCGGAGCTTGTGAGGAGATAGCTTGGTTAAGAAAGTGTGAAGAAGGGAGGAAGACCGTAGCTGCAAACCAGGATGTGAACATACAGAAACTTCTGGATAGTTGAAAGGACAATCTTACCAAGCTACAGTTAATAAAAAAAAATCTGCTACGCTACTCCGGGATTTTCTCAAAGAACGACGGGGACATCGGAAGAACTGGTTTGGTGACACACAAGATTGACACAGGAGACACTGTTCCGATACGGCAAAGACCAAGACGTATTCCGTTTGCACGCGAACAAGAAGTGGAAGACATGATTCGGGATATGAAAGAAAATGGTGTGATAGAACCGTCGTCGAGTCCATGGTGTTCTCCAGTGGTTCTGGTGAAGAAGAAGGATGGATCAACTATATTTTGTGTGGACTATCGGCGTCTGAATGATGTTACTAAGAAGGACAGTTATCCATTGCCAAGAATCGATGACACCTTTAGATTCACTTTGTGGCATGACGTGGTTCTCTACTCTGGATTTGAAAAGTGGCTACTGGCAAGTTGATCTGGACCCTAAAGACAAGGAGAAGACGGCTTTTTCAACCGGAAAAGGATTATGGCAGTTCAAAACAATGCCCTTCGGATTATGCAACGCCCCAGCTACTTTCGAAAGGTTGATGGAGTATGTGCTGGCAGGTCTCTTGGGACAAACCTGCCTTGTCTACTTGGATGACATAATCATTATGGGACGAAGTTTTGAAGATCATCTCAAGAAGCTCGAAAAAGTCTTCGCAAAACTGCAGGGTGCCAACTTGAAGTTGAGTCCAGAGAAATGTTCCTTCTTTCAACGTCAGGTGAATTACTTGGGGCACGTTATCTCGGAGCAAGGCGTTGCGAAGGATCCTGCCAAGATAAGTGCTGTCAAGGACTGGCCGACGCTGACAGAAAAGACACATGTGAGAGCATTCCTTGGCCTTTGCTCTTATTATCGACGCTTTGTGAAAGGGTTTTCCGATGTTGCTAAGCCCTTACATCGACTGACGGAGGAGAAAAGAGCCTTTTCCTGGGATGAAGACTGCGAACAAGCTTTCTTAGAGTTGAAGAAACGACTATGTGAATCACCTATCCTCGGATATCCTGACACGGAGGGAAGATTCATAGTAGATACTGATGCTAGCAATTCTGGAATTGGTGGAGTGTTATCTCAGAAGAGGGTAGGTCAAGAAGTTGTAATCGCATACTTTACCAAATCTTTATCGAAGCCGGAGAGAAACTACTGTGTAACTCGTAGGGAGTTACTTGCCGTGGTGAAGACATTACAACATTTTAAAAAGTACCTGTTGGGTCGCAAATTCCTCGTAAGGACTGATCATGCCGCCTTGAAGTGGTTACTAGAATTCAAGAATCCGGAAGGACAAGTGGCCAGATGGATTGAGCAACTTCAAGAGTATGACTTTGAAATCGAACATCGAGGAGGAAAAACTCATGGAAACGCAGATGCTTTATCTAGAAGACCTTGTCCGACGGAATGCAAACATTGCATTCGTCAGGAGGAGAAAGAAAATCCAATAATCCGACTGATCAGAACAGATTCGATCGATGGGAACTGGAGCAACGATGCAATGAGGAGAGCTCAGGAAAATGATAAGGATCTTCAACCACTTTTACATTGGCTAGCAAGTGGATCACTTAAACCAAAATGGTCTGAAGTGGCTAGACACAGTACGGCTACCAAGAGTCTCTGGGCACAATAGAACAGTTTGGTGATGCATGACGGGTTGCTCTGCCGTAAATGGGAAACCCCGCAAGGAAAGGATTGCCATCTGCAACTGGTCGTTCCCAGGGAGAAGGTGAACGAGATCCTGAGAGCTCATCACGATGGTTCTTCAGGTGGACATTTGGGAATAAGAAGAACTCTCACAAAAATTAAAGAACTAATTAAATTCCCAGTCACCAAATCTGGAAACCGTTACATAATGGTGGTGATGGATTATTTCACGAAGTGAAGTCTTTCAAGAAGCAGTTACCGTTGCGACGAAGCTGGTGAATTAAGTTTTCTGCAGATTCGGTGTGCCTTTGGAGTTGCACAGTGACCAAGGGCGGAACTTCGAGTCACAAGTATTTCAAGAAGTTTGCAAGATTTTGGGAATCCATAAGACCAGAACTACGCCATATCATCCACAGTCGGACGGGATGGTGGAGAGGTTTAACCAAACATTGGAGCGACATCTGGCAAAAGTAGTGGACAGTCATCAGGATAACTGGGATGAGTACATTCCACTGTTTCTTATGTCGTATAGAAGCGCAATACACGAGACGACAACGGTGACTCCTTCGTACGCCAATTTTGGAAGGGAATTGAAATTGCCAGCTGATTTACTCTCAGGCTGTCCACCGGATACTCCGAAAAGTATAACAGAATATGTGGATGAGTTACGGAAAAAGATGGTTGACATCTACGAGGAAATTAGAACAACTGGGCTTAACGCAAGTGAACGGATGAAGACCCGCTACGATCGAAGAGCTAATATTCCTAGTTTTGAAGAGGGAACCCTGATTTGGTTACACAATCCTGTAAGGCGAAAGGGGAAGTCTCCGAAGCTCCAACCAAGTTGGGAGGGACCATACAAAGTAATCACAAGGATAAATGATGTGACTCTCAGAATCCAGCGTACCCCTCGAAGTCCCCCGAAAATCGTACATGTCGATCGGGTGGCTAAGTACTACGGAAGCAACGATGATCGGGACGATCATGTCTTGGTAGGGGGCAGTGTTGCGTAGCAACCCTTCGAAGTATATGACGAGAGTTGTCAAATTTCAAGACATTGTTAATTTCAACAGCTCCTTCAGCAATACTCGTAGCTCAGCGGAAAAGTGTTTACTTTAGACGCTGTAGACCCGGGTTCGATACACCTACCAGTGTATGGATTTTTTTGGGTTTTGTAAAGTTAAAAGAATTTTCTATTACAATTTAAATTTAAAGATCGAATGGGAGAATCATTTTGAAAATAGAACGGATCCGGGGGTATATAAGCCGTACTAAGCGTGGCCTACGGCAGTTCTAGTTCTGACTCGAAAGTGTAAAGAAGAAGAAGAAGAAGAAAAGAAGAAGCAGTGAAAAGTGGAAGTGTTCCAAGAAGAAGAAGATAGAAGAGACTTAGTGTTCGGTGCGGTGTGACGCGTTGAAGGTACCGCCGCCCATAAGAGGAAGAGCGGCAGACCGGCGAAGCGCAAGTTCAGAAAAAGTGAACGCAAATAAAGACTCGTTCCTATAAGCGGAGTATTATTTCCAATCCCTGACCCACTCCCGTGTCAATAGCATAATTCGTGTGCCGCTTTTAAAACAAAATTTCTTCATATATAAGTAGTAATATTATAAAGAGGAAACATATTTTGAGTCTATGTATGTATGTTTGTAATGTTTTACACTTTATATTTTGTGTCACCCAAAAACTACTGGAACGATTTATTATTTCAAAAATTCTTTCATTGGAAAACTGTATCTTCACTGAGTGGCATATTACATTTTGAAAAAAAAACAGTGATCCCTAATAAGAATGCAATAATATAACCAAAGGTGTGAATTTTTTTTTATAAAAATCTGTCATCGCCCTTCATGGACGAGTCCGACAGCCACTTTATTTAAAAGGGGAGAAACATGATTATACCAAAGCATAATCATTGCGATCCAAATTAAAAAAAATTAAGCGTCCTTAAGACGCTGAAACAATGTCATTATTATTAAAATGAAATTACCATTCATGATAGCTACCTATTTATTTCCTATATACTAAGTAGGTTTGACTATGTTGTGGTATTCCAACTCATGCATTACTATCTGCAACTAATGTAGGTTTGACAACGAATGTAAGTATATTGATTTGAAATTACGATTACATACTTATTTATATAATTGAAAAAACTGAGTTAGCCTTAAACTAGGTGGGTACAGTTTTAGGTAAAGAAGTCAACCCTAATGTCCACAGAAGAGATAAGATTCACTCGATAGAAAGAGAGGCAACTTCTAGGTACAACAACACCTGATTGTATGACACCACGAGTCCCTATTTCTTTAATTGATTTTGTACTATTCTTTGGTGCCGCTCAGAATTTTTGGGTTTTTCAAGAATCCTGCGGCACTTCATTGTAATGGGCAGAGCATATCAATTACCATCAGCTGAACATTCTGCTCGCCTCGTATCTTATTTTCATAAAAAAAAGTAACGTCAGGGCTTCGTCAGGGTGTCGCGGACGGTGTGCGCGCGCATTGTCAAATTTCTCTATGATAAATATTCCCTAATGCACCAAAAAAAAAATTTATAAACAAAATTTCAGAATTATTAAACAATCATATATTTTTGTCATTTTGTTAGAGTAAAATAAAAAGTAACAATATTGTAAACATTTAATACATAACAACATTTAAATATTACAACTCATGACTAGACTTTTGCTTAGTTATCTAATAAAATATAAAAATGTCTGTATTAAATAGGAAGAAATTCCGCCACTGTTCATTTCTGGTCAATGTATAGAGCCTTTATGCTCTGGTAATAAGAAATATATTGTAACTGGTCCTTTACTAGTTTGCACTATTTCTTGATGTCTTATTAGTTGTGTTGCTGCTAAACCATAAAGTAGACATGGTATGCCTAGAATGAAAATTATAATTATTATTATAATATTATTATAATAGACATAAATCATTTTACGAACTGATTTATTACTTAATGAACCAAATGAAAAGATACGACAAACGTTGGTATTGTATCTGCCAACTTCACCTGACAGCTGTCAACACTGTCATATTGATAACAAAAACAAAATGGCTCATAACCGAAAATCGTGACGATTTGCTATAAAATTTCTCTCATGCGTCCATAAAGAAGTTTTACTTCAAAAATTGTCTGTATATTTATCAATAATTTACATACGTATTCAACATTGTCATTTCAATTTTTATTGCACATTTTTTTTCATATTAAAATTATAGTATAAAAATATTATGTTTAGATTTACATATTTATGATCAATATAAAAATTATAAATAATATATATAAATAATAATCTCAACATATTATATCTATAGTTATATCTCATAGTTTGGCGACTGATTGCAGATATAATAATAAAATATATAGGAATAAACTTGATGTGCTTCCCCGGGGCATAAAAGGAATAGGAAAGTCCCAGGCACAAGGGGGTCGTAAGAGGCAACTAATAGCATTTACCAGGCTTCTTTACACCAGATACCAGCTAGATCATGGGTACCACCATGGCACTCTAAGACCAATCCAGGTCAAGTTATTCACTTTGGATCAGGTGGTATTCACACCCTTTTACCTCTTTTAGTTTAAAAAGAATTCTCGGATAATGTTTATGGTGACATACTTACTGACAGCTTACCAAGATTAGCAACTTTTATAAATCTCATGAATCTGTCAGAACTTGACAAGTCTTCTTCTTCCTTCTTGGAGCAGTGATACTTAATGTATGGAAAACAACCAGTCCTCAGGATTTGATAATTAGAACTACCTACTTTCCAGTTAAAGTTTGACATACCAAATTGGTCGTTACAGACACTTTTATACTGAAATACAATAATATGGGATTTTAATTGTAATAATTTTGTTAATTTATATCATAGTTAGTATCAAGAAAATTGTGGATTGGCAGCCTAACCTTATTCTGATGATATTTATATTTTCTTTTTTTATGACAGTAAGAGATGAGACGAGCGGGATCAGCTGATGGTAATTTTATTTTATGATAATTGATACACCCTGCCCATCACAATGGAGTGGCGCTCAGGATTCTTGAAAAACCAAAATTCTGAGTGACACTACAACTGCACTTGTGACCTTGAGACATAAGATGTTAAGTCTCACTTGCCCAGTAATTTCACCAGCGATGGTGCCCTTCAGACCGAAACACTGTTACACAAACAAACTGTATTACAACACCAGTAGAATTACATAAGTGCAACTGTAGTCAAGTGGTGCTTGTACACTCTTTACCTTAACTTTGAAGATATTGGATGAGGAAGAAATCGTTTGGAGAACCACATTGTCGTAAAGTCAAAAACCAATAGCATATGCATCTATACCAGCATGGGAGTGGTAGCATTGGAAAGCCAAGCAAATCACTCACCACAAGTCACAACCCAAACTTATGTAGACCATTTCATAAGCCCACATATGATAACATAAATTTCTATTAGTTTTCGTAGATGTAAAGATCATTCATTACCTTAACAAAGTAGGATGTCCATGGTGGTTCATTGCATTGTTTTAAGTAAGCAGTTAATACTTCTGATACAACTGGGCGCGAACTCATGAAATATCTTAGCAATGACATGTTTATGCACTTCCTATGCTTTAATAGACTGCTGCAATACATTTTGGTTGTTTCTTGAGAAATATCAATCAAATTTTATCTATTTGTATTTTCATAAGGTGCAGTCATCTTCTGTTTTTAAAATTGGATTAAGTACGTTAATATCCGCTATGGGGCATTAATGCTCAATTTGTAGGATGTCTGAAAGCAGTTTGTAGTTCGTTACAGAGTAAAGTAAATATTATTATTTTATTTTTATTCTTCTCGGAAAATTTACAGCTAGGTTATTAAAAAGTAGGTATATTATTAAGTACTGAAGGCTAATTAGAAATTTTCAATAATAATTATATTCTTTTTTTCTTTTTTAAAGTGTAGGTACTCTTCTTGCCAAGTTGTATATTTTCATTTTGCAATCAGCTGATCAACAATTTTGACATTTGGCTGACATTGATATATTTTTATTTAGTTTTAGAGCATTGGTAGCAAGACCATCAGCTCAAACTATGATATAATAATAAATGATATTTCAATATACTCGATTACAAGATAAACCCCTATTAGGTTTATGAGCAAAAAAAACTTAATGTAGGCTATTTCTATTCTTTCTACTGTGGAAGGGGCACCATACTTTAACCATTAATGTAGGTTAGAACTCCATTTTATTCTTAGAATATTGGCACTATATTATTTTAAGATTTTATTGTTTGACATGATAAGCAAAACATAAAGTAATATTTAATAAAATAGTATATTTTTGAAACTGTGACATAAAAAGGGGCGCACTTACAGGCTAGGGTGTGCTTTCATTATTTTGAACTAGCTCTTATGTTCGCAATGACCACGGTTGCCCCTGAGTCTTAAGGCGAAGAGTAAGGAGAAAACACGCAAACTAGGTGTTTTTAGGCAAGTTTAATGGTGAAAATATAGCATTTGGAGCTATGAACACTAATTTATCTTGTTAGAAATACCCTTAAGTCTTATTCTTAAGTTGCCAATGCTTGCTGTTGGTTATAGTTAATACTCCAGAGCTATTTTTAAATACCATTTTTATTTACAGTAAAACAAGTTTTCGGTACTTGTTTAGTACGAAACTCAGAAGAGGTATACATAAAGCTTGTACTTTTATTGTGGAAGTTCATTTATAAGGATTAGTCATATAGTCATCAATAACAAAGATTATAGGCATTTAACTGTATACGCCTTACTTTTTGACAAAAGTAAAGTAAGAAAGTATTCGCTCGTAAAATATGATCAGGCGTTACATTTTTCATGCCTGGCATCAGTCACATACTTCAATCAGCGTGATGGTGATATAATTACCTCTCACCTTGCTGTATCGGGCTGTGGTATACTATTGATTCTGTTTTGGTGTAAAAAATAATAATAATGGGAAATAAGACTGGGCGGAAACTTAGAAAATCAGTGAAGTTGTCCAGAAAACGTAAATCAGTCCTTGCAAACGATGTAAAAAGATGACTCAAGAGAGTACGTAAGTACCTATATTTATTAACATAATATACATAACTAGTAATTGGCATTATGATTTAAGTATAATGATATCAAAACCAACAACATTTTAAATATTTTGGCTAGCCTGTATGTTTATAATCATGCATTTTCGTTTGATAATTGACCAAATTGACCAAATAAAAAATATTCTCGAGTCTAATGTAGGTAACTATTATAGATTGCAGCGTAATAAGGAAAGTTCGAATTTGACTTCAAAAAATACTTGAGATCTGATATCGGCATAGTTAAAGCTACTTATAGCTACGTGCGCAAATAGTATGACCATGAGTTCTAATGTTTTGTATAAATATGTTTTATTTTAATTAAATAATTATGTTTTTTAGGGGTTTTTTGGTATACAAATAACATAGATTCTCGAAGACAATGCAGAGATGTGGTGAGTATTTATATAATCTATACAATGTAACAGTTTGAAAGCATTATTTAAACAGTCAGGATAGGAAAAAAAATACGGGTTGCACTCCGGGAGTGCCAGCAGAAGTTAAAACTTTAATATTAACATTGTGCATTTTTCAACATTTTGGAATGGTAAGGGAAATCAAAGCACGTTGTCAAAATCGGCGAGCAGGTTTCCAGTTACCCGACTGGAACATGCAAGTTCTGGTCTTTGTCGAAAGCTGCTCTTGGTAACTTCAACCAGCCGTCCCTGCCGCCGTTGCAGATGAGGAATTACACCCTGGCCCATACGGAAAAAGAGAAAGCCGATCTACTGTGCGCTCTTTTCGCCTCCAACTCGACTCTTGACGACAACGGCAAAACACCTCCGATCATCCCGCGGTGCTCAATGCATGAAGTACAGTTCAGACAGAAAACTGTTCTGCGAGCTCTGTTTTTCTTGGACGTCAGGAAGTCGAGCGGGCCGGATGGCATTTCTCCAATCGTGCTTAGAACTTGTGCCCCTGAGTTGACGCCGGTGCTAACGCGTTTATTCCGGCACTCTTATTCAAAAGGCGTAGTCCCTGACTCATGGAAGTTAGCCCTTGTTACTATATCCAAGTCCTTTGATCGTGTATGGCACAAGGCGCTCCTCTCAAAACTTCCATCATTTGGGCTTCCCGAGATCTTATGGAAGTGGACCTCCAACTTCCTCACTAGGCGCAGCATACAGGTCGTTATCGACAGTTATGCTTGAATCCTAAGCCCGTGAACGCTGGAGTGCCCCAAGGCTGTGTGCTATCTCCCACACTTTTTGTATCTATGTATCTACGCATCCGTAGGAATATCAATCACTGAAGGAAGCTGGATTATTCTTCGCTGGAGAAAGTTCTTTAACGAAGATTTTGAAGACCGTTGGATTTCGATATAAATAATGTAACAAACGCAAAAAATTGATGGAAATATTTGATATCGTTTTTCACAGCAAGTGAAAGAAATTGAAAATTGGCAAAATGTGTTTTTGGATGAAACATTGCTTAATGCTAACCATACTGTAAACCGTTCTTGGACCGATGACACTGCAGCATCTACTTCCAAAGTTCCTGTTGGAAAAGGATCGCGACATCACCAATCTGATTAAATCTGGCCTTTTGTTACACCTTTTTTGGTCTCTTTTGGTATTCATTTATTTCTTATATAAAGTATGTATATTCATTTTAATTCTAATATTCAGTTTGTTCAAATATATTAAGTAAACATTTATATTTTTGTTTTATTAAACCCTTTTAATCAGGTACTACTTGCAACAACAATAAATTAGAAAGGTATGGCATTAGAAACAATGCTCTTAATTTAATTAAATCATATTTATCTGGTAGACAACAATCAACAGAAATAACTAAAATAAATGTTATAACTAAAATCAAAATGAAATATTTATCAGACCCCCGGAAAACCACATTTGGCGTGCCCCAAGGCAGTATTCTACGACCACTGCTTTTTCTTATTTATATAAATGACCTGCCTCAAACTATTAAGGATCCAATGGTCCTATTTGCAGACGATAGTACTGCCATATTTATTGGCAACAATCCATTAACATATGAAAATTACATAAACAATTCGCTTAACGAACTAATAGAGTGGTTAAATTATAATAATCTAAAAATCAATCTAAATAAAACATGCATGATGAAATTTGCTTACAAAAACACACAATCTTATGGATTAAATATAAATTATGACGGTAAAGCGATGAATGAAGAGAAGTTCACAAAATTCTTGGGTATTTGTCTTGAACACAATCTGTCATGGAGAACACACATTGATTATGTCATTAAAAAACTAAATAGGTTCTCATTTGCTCTACATATGCTAAAGAAAGTAGTTGATATGACTGCGGTGTTAGCAGCATATCATGCGTATGTAGACAGAACTCTGAGATATGGGATTCTGGGGTAATGCTCCAGGGATTTATGAAGTATTCAAAGCTCAAAAGAAATGTATCAGATCTGTCTGCTCACTAAAAGCAACCGAATCATGTAAACCTCACTTTATTAAATTAAATATTCTTAGCATGCTATCAATATATATTTTTGAAGTAGCAGTTATGGTAAAGAATAATATCAATAAATATGAAACGCTAATTTCGAAACGAAACGACAACAAATTACGACCTATGAAGTCCAGAACAGAGTTGTATCGAAACAGCATCTTTTGCATGGGACCAACAATTTACAACAAATTACCTGACAATATTAAGCGCGAAAATATATTCTACTTTAAAAAGTCTTTCAAATCTTACTTAATAAAAAAAGCATACTACTCATTAATAGATTTTCTTGACGATAAAATAGTAAATAATAAAAATTGACTTCGACTGAACTCGATATCATTGTATAACATTATATTATAAATTAAACTTAATAAGCCTATGAAATAATAAACATTGTATGATTGATGTTAATCTAAGTTTGCTTGGGATGTATATCTTTTTTTAGTATAGTACAATATATTATAATTGTTACAGAAATTAAAACGTGAACTATATATTTCTTTATAAGTTTGCATGCCTTGTGGGTTAGGATAAGAGCACTTGTTAATTATAAGCCACCAACATATTATTACCTTATCTTGCAAATAAAGATGATTTGATTTGATTTGAACATAAACTAATATATTTGATTAAATTTTTTTCGAGAGTAAATTGACATTTCGCATCACTATTATAATATCTCAAAACGGCCATCATACCGTGCCGCTAGTATAGTTATAATAATTTTAGTTATTGTTTTGTGGGTTGTATCAAAAAATTGTTAGACATTTTGTAACTTTGTGCTGATCTATTCAGTACAGAAGTTAACAGGAATAGACTGACGCTAGACAATAACTCTGAGAATAAAATCACCTTATTTGGTATTATAAAAGCCTTTTTTCTTACCATTTCTTGTGGTGCTGGAATGTCTAACTCTTTCATAAAGAAAAGTTACATAACGTAGGTACTTGTTACATACTTTACTCAGTATGGTTATTTATTCTGAAAAACGATCTAATTGCCCTCGGTTTTACCCTATAGTATAGCAATTCCGCGGTAATCTGTAAAGCTACAATGGCTTCGAAGAAACTGGACTTGAGCGTGGCAATACTTCAAGCCGGCTTGCATTCTAGCGCATGTCCGACCTTTAAATATGGAGTTTTGTTCTCATACTCACCAGATTAGTGAGCACCCTAGTATCTGGTGGAACCATTTGTCTGCATGCAACGGAGATCTACTGAAATTATCGGGGATCCTATGCTCTGTGAACGGCCTAATCACTTGGCGTTGTGTGGAGACTTCGCTTCATTATGACGGTACTTCTACCGGGGATTCCATCCAAAATCCGAATTCCACCATCACATTCCAATACTAACATATACTCTCCTCTCAATGTTCCTCAAGTGTGTAGTTTTAAAGGCACTTAAAGCCACATAAGTTCGATTCAGGCAGGCAACGCGAGCACACGTGCCGCGTTATCTGTCCTCCTTCGAATATTTTTATTACCTGCGTTATCGCACTATCTGCTCAGGCCACCTGGGCTAGCTATTGTTATCGCGCGCTATTGTTCGGGACTCTTTGAGTCTCGCACCTGTTACGTTCCTTCGCGGAACGTAGCTTACTTATTATCTGTGTTAATTAGCCGGTTTTACGATCGTGTTAGTTAGCACCTGTGCTGTGTTTCGCGATTCTGCACGCTAATCGTGTGTGTTGTGAGTGTTGCAGATCGTGCCGTGTGTGTCTTCTCCGTGGGTGCCTGCACAGCGTGCATCGGGGTTCCGGCCCAGCCAGTCTACATCCAGCAAAGCTAAGTCTTAGGCTTAATTATTATTATTAATTTCTTTTAATTTTGCATACTTTATTATTATTAATAGTATTTTATTAATGTGCAAGTGCACAACTAAACTATAGTTGTCCACTTTATTATTATATTCCCCCTCTGCCTGACTCGGGCAGCGGGGGTTGTCACCCCCTTAACCTAATTAATAACAACCATGGCTTCACCAATGGTTGCCGACAAGGGCCTTCTACGCGCCCTGCTAGATGAGTTATTTACGGAGAAGATCGCTCCGTTAATTAAGGAAACAATAGATATCCAGACAGCGAAAGCCAAAAAATATAAATCGTCATCTGACGTTTCGAGTTCCGACGGGGAATCCGAAATGGAGATAGGTAATGCGTCCGACGCAAGTTCCGTGGCCTCGGTCAAACCGAGAAAAGTGATCACCCGATCAGCCCGTCCGCCTGTCCTTCAGGCGTACTTTAACGCGCAGGCGACCCCTAAGGTCCCCGCGGTCAGTCCTGACTACACGGAAGCCCCTCAGGCTTCCGGTGCTTCACCGGCCCAGCCGGAAACCGCTCTACCGTCGAGAGCGGAGAGTGTCGCGTCGGATGCTGACGGTTTCATCACCGTCAGTCGCAAGAAGAAGCGCGGTCGCGAATCGCCTTCTCTTGATGGCACACCCGCGAAGAAAGCCGCGGCCATGACTGGCTCCGCTCCCGCGTCCGCGCCCGCGCCCGCTAAAGCCCGCGTACCGCCTCCGACCAAGCGCCCGCCTCCTATTTTTATAGGAGACCGAGGCCGCTGGTTAGTTACTAAAAATAGGATCCCGAAGACGCTCTCCTTCCAGGCGAGGGCGTAGCAATCTCTCATCAAATTAGAGACCAGAGAGGTAGCGGACCACCGCGCCTTGACATCTCTTCTTAGAGAGCTGAGTGTGGGTTTCCACACGTACGCTCTGCCTGAGGAGAAGCGTCTGAGGGTCGTTATTAGGAACGTCCCTAGAGAATTAGACGAGGCCGACATTCTGTCGGACCTCAAAAAGCAGGGTTACCCTGCACACGAGGTGCACCGTATGCGCGGAACCACCAACAAACAACCATTTAACATGGTTCTCGTCGTCCTCGACCTCACGCAAGAGGGAAAGGAAATTTTCAATATTAAATCGGTTTGCTCCCTTCAGGGTATCCGTACCGAAGCTCCTCGCAACCGCGGGGGGCCCGGTCAGTGTCACAGATGCCAATTATACGGGCACTCGGCACGCAACTGCGAACACACCCCGAGGTGTGTGAAGTGCCTCGGAAAACACGGCACGCCGGAGTGCCCTCGACCAGCGCAATGCGCGGAGCCCCCGGCCTGCGTCTTGTGCGGGGAGAAGGGGCACCCCGCGAGCTATCGCGGGTGTCCCAAGGCACCCAAACACAAGCGTCACCCAGGGCGCCGCCAGCCGCAAGGCAGAGCAGAGAAGGTAGAGTTCACTCCGACCTTCAAACCTGCGCCGCCTCCGAAGGTAAACGCCTGGGCGAGGTCTCCTCCGGCTGCCAACGTTGCCACAGAGGCCACTCTCGCGGCCCCCGCGCCCCTCCGGCCACCGCTAGCGTCCCGCCCCGCGCCGTCGGTCCCGCGACTGAGGCCACCGGCGCCCGCGTCCGCGGGAACAGGTAACAAAGGCGGCAGCACCTTTGCCTTCATGTTCGAACTGTCAGAGCTGTTCGACATTGATGAAATCACAGCCCTGGCCAGCAGGCTCGATGCTGTCCGGGAAGACCCGCCGTCGCTCCTGCAAGTTATGGCAGACAACGCCAAAATATTCCGTGCCCTCACCGATATAGGGCTAAAGTATAAAAACATTCGCGATGCCTAATTACGTAAGCGGACGGGTTAAACCACATACGCTCCGTATAGCGTATTTTAACGCCCAAGGCCTTAAGCCTCAACTAGACTTGGTGAAGGAGTTCGCTCACGAACATCAATTAGACCTATTCTTAGTGCAAGAGACATTTCTAAAACCACGTATACGCGATCCGCGTATCGCTAATTATAACTTAGTCAGGAATGATCGCACCACCCGTCTGGACGGCACCCTCATTTATTTTAAAAGGTCTCTACACTGTATACCTATAGATCCTCCGGTCCTCACTAACATCGAGGCCTCTGCCATCCGGGTCAGTATGGCGAATCACCAGCCGATCACTGTTATTTCAGCTTATCTTTCGCCCAACAAAAAAGTATTATACACAGATATAGAAGCATTACTCGGCCACGGGGCTGCAGTTATAGTGGTTGGCGATCTTAATGCCAAACACTCCAGCTGGAACAGTAGAGCCACAAATAGAAACGGAATCTTATTAGATTCGCTGACAGACACGCTGAACTTTTCAGTAATAGCACCCGACGAACCAACACATTATCCGGATAACGTCGCGCACCGACCCGACATTCTAGACGTTGCGTTACTTAAGAACGTAACGTTCAATGTAAATTCAATCGAGGTTTTTCACGATTTAGAGTCAGACCACCGGCCCGTCGTCCTAAATCTAGGCCCACCGGTTAACTTTCAACCACCGACGAAAACAGTGATCGACTGGCAACGGCTGGAAAAGGATCTCGAGTCTATCAAGTCCGACGACCTTGACCTTATACCGGACGTCATCGACTCGGTCGACACGGCTCACAGTGCTATCTCTCATGTGACGTCACATATACAGAATAGGATCAAGGCCTGCTGCAGGCAGGTTCCGACGATGCAACCGCATCGCCTAAACCTGCCCCCAGAGGTCAGGAACTTACTCACACAGAAGCACAGAGCCACTAGACTTTACGACAGGTATCCGTCGGTCGAGAATAGGCGCCACCTCCGCTACCTACAGCGGGTGGTACGGGAACGTATCGCGGAACTCCGCGGCGAACGTTGGGACCGCTTGCTCGGCAACCTTAAGCCATCACATGTGGCTTTCTGGAAGCTGCCTCGCGCGTTCAAACAGGAGCCGCCCACTGTCATGCCTCCTTTGGACAGACCGGGACTGCAGCCGGCGCTCGATGACGATGAGAAGACTGAATGCCTCGCTGATAGTCTCGAGAGTCAGTGCTCTCCAAATGCAGCAGCCGACCCGACACACGTTGACGAAGTTGATCGTGAAGTTGAACGTCGCTCCGCTCTGAGCCCTTCAGGCGGTGTAATAAAACCCACCTCTTACGAAGAGGTGAACCTAATCATAAAAGAGCTTCACTCCAAGAAGGCCCCGGGGCCCGACACTATAAACAATAGGGTTCTTAAAATCCTACCCTCGACTCTTATTACTTTATTGGTTACCATTTTTAATATTCTATTGTCTAATAGCGCGTTCCCCGAACAATGGAAAGATTCCGTTGTTATCGGTATCCCAAAACCCAATAAACCTAAAGCTAATCCACCACTGTCAAATGGGTAAGGTCAATGCTCTCAAATCGCAAAGCTCTAATCTCCCTCCATGGGACATCACTGGAGCTATACACTACGCGAGGTTGCCCACAAGGTGGCGTTCTTTCGCCACTTCTATGGACACTAGCAGTAGACGAACTACTTAGTAAGCTGACAGAACTCAGAATTGATGCACTAGGGTACGCAGACGACCTAGTTATTATCGTCAGAGGTTTCTGCCAAAGCTTACTAAGCTCTATACTGCAAAAGGCGCTAAACACCATCTCACAGTGGTGTACAGCCAACAAACTGTCAGTCAACGCAGGAAAGACTGTTATTGTGCCATTCACGAGGAAACGGACACTTAACAAACTGAAGTCTCCCACCTTGAACGGCTCTACTTTGGAATTCTCAGCTGAGGTTAAGTATCTGGGAGTCACATTCGACCAGAAACTCACATGGAATTCTCACATCGACAAAGCCGTGAAAAAGGCTAAAACAACCTTGGGTGTATGTCGACGTCGACGTCTCGAGACATTGGGGAATGCGCCCCAAGATCCTCCTATGGCTATTCAAAGCAATTGTGAGACCAACAATCACATACGCCTCCATTGTGTGGTGGAACAAAGCCAACCAGAAAACAACTGCAGACAGACTAAATAGCCTGCAGAGACTTGCCTGTATGTTGGTAACCGGAGCCATGACGTCTTCTCCTGGTGCGGCCATTCAAGCAATGCTAAACCTACCGCCTCTTCCACTGTTCATACAGCAAGAGGCGAAGGCAAGCATGCTGAGGGCAATCGCCCAGGGGGGTTCATGTAACTGGATGTCGCAAACGCTTAGGACCTTAGAGGACTTAGTTCTGCGACACCACATATTAGGCATGTTACCTGATCAGATTATTCCACAATTAATCTCTGTTAAACACTATATCGTGGAACTACCTTCCAGGGACGACTGGATGAACAACAAAGTCACGTGGAAGGACGGGAGCCTCATGTGGTTCACCGATGGGTCCAAAATGGAAAATGAAGTCGGCTGTGGGGTCTATGGAGAACGCCCCAGGTTTAAATCCAGCACAAACCTGGGAAGCTTTACCTCCATATTTCATCCTTACGCCATCCTGGAATGCGCGGAAACCAATATCCAAAAAGGCTACTTCAATCATAACATATACATTCACTCTGATAGTCAGGCAGCATTGTTGGCTTTAGACGCTGACTTGACGTCGTCTAAGTTAGTCAAAAATTGCCTCGAATGCCTGAATTCATTAGGCATGAAAAACAGAGTGATTCTCAGATGGGTCCCAGGGCACGCCGGAATCATAGGCAATAAAATGGCCGATGAGCTCGCAAGAGCTGGGGCTAAAGCAGTCCGATATGGTCCGGAACCCATTTGTGGACTGCCAAAGAGCGCCATCCGACACACCCTGAGTAACCAATGTAAACAAGAAGCACTTAAACGCTGGAACAACTCTTCAGGTTTAAACCACTCTAAAGCACTGATAAGGGCATTCAACAGTAGCTATGCGAATGAAGCCCTATCATTGAACAGGAAAAATCTATGCATACTCACTAGGATGTTAACCGGGCACTGTCGCCTAAACAAGCACCTCAGTGTGGTCGGCATCAGAAGCGACAAGGCTTGCAGGTTCTGCTCTGAGGATGATGAAACACCTATTCATCTACTCTGCGACTGCGGCCCACTAATGCATAAGCGTAACACAATCTTTGGCAACTACTTCGTACCACCAGATAGTGTTTGCAACACTCGCGTCAAGGAACTACTGCGGTTCGTAAAGGCGGTAGGGCTTGACGATGAGCTTTAGTATGAGTGGCGAACACAATAGTCCAATTCTGGACGCGGTGTTACTAGGAACCTTTTAGGACCAGGAAATAGCCACCCTCTTCAAATAATAATAATAATAATAATAATCCGAGTAGCTATAGGCCTATTAGCTTAATTAACTCGATCGGGAAACTCTACGAAAGATTAATTCTCGCGCGTCTTAATCATTACATCGCGGAGCTCAACCTGATACCCGACATACAGTTCGGATTCAGAACCGCTCACTCGTGTCCCCAGCAGGCTCACCGACTCACCGGTACATTCTCGTACGGCGTCAACTTCACGCTACCACGGCAGCCGTGTTTTTCGATGTCGCGAAGGCATTCGACAAGGTATGGCACAACGGCTTAGTATTCAAGCTGTATCAATTGGGAGTGCCAGACAGGCTCGTGCGCATCATACGAGCCTACCTTACTGATCGCTCCTTCCGATATCGAGTAGAGGGCACCCTATCCTCACCCAGACCCATCAGGTCTGGCGTGCCACAGGGTTCAGTCCTCTCTCCCACTCTTTTCTCGCTCTTCACGAGCGACATTCCCAAGTTTCCGAGTGTCCAGCTCGCTCAGTACGCTGACGATACGGCACTCTACTTTGGCTCCGCTCTATTGAACCGCTCAACCTTGAGCAGGAACATTAAAGTGCTTCAAGCCGCCGTCGATGAACTAAGCAACTGGTTCAGAAAATGGCGGATTGAAGTGAACCCCACCAAGAGTGCAGCGGTACTCTTCGGTAACGCGAATAGCATCCGCGCTAAAAAACGACCGACCGACGTCATTAAATTGTATGAAACACCCATACCGTGGGTGAAGGATTACAAATACTTAGGAGTCACGTTCAACAGCAATATGAACTTCAAGAAACATATTGATACGGTATGCAATAGAGCCCGATTTGTCCTCAGTCGCCTTTATCCACTTGTGTGTGGGCGAAGCAAACTTCCGCTCAAACACAAAGTGACGCTGTACAAAACCATCGTACGGCCCATACTGTCATACGCAAGCGTCGTTTTCGCGCACACCCGACCGAGCTACTTACGTGGTTTGCAAGTAGTTCAAAATAAATTCACGCGCATGGCAACCGGAGCCCCGTGGTTCATCCGAAACGTTGACCTTCACCGCGACCTAGAGCTTCCGACGATACCTCAACACTTTAAAGAGATCTCGCGACGCTTCTTTGACAAGGCGCCTAACCATCCCAACATCTTGGCTAGGAAGGCATGCGGGTACACCCCCCTTCACAATAGTCTCAACCCAATAAGACGTCAGACACGTAACGGTAGACCCGGATGACGACATCACCATCGCGAACGCGACACCCACACAAACACCGACACAGACACGCACACACCGCCTTCGCAGGCGTAGGCGCGGTCAACCACCGCAAACCACTGGCACTCGTCACTCTGACGATGGCCAGCGGCCCGCACCCTAGATACACCACACATTGTTTGATACCCGACGAGACGTTAGTCCTCGTCCTGTAATCGTTTCACTACACTCACTAACACACGGACTGACTGACGGACTGACATACACCACTTACACAACCACAAACACACTCCACAAACAGACACAAAACACAAACATACATGCACACTAACATTTACACTACTTACACACATACAAACATACATACATACAATCATAAACACATACACACACACTCACATACATTACACTAAACATCACCACACTCGCCGGCGAGTGTGTTCTTCTCATCTTTTCATCTTCATTTTCATTTTCATTCTCTCTCCTTCCCACAAGCACACAGCCGGTCTGAGGTTCGAGTCTCCTTAGGAGACGCCCCGCGACTGTTGTTGCGTAGTCTTTGCGGCCTCCACGGCCCACGTCCTACTTCGCTGTGAAAGCCAGGGCTGCTAACAGCACAGAGGAGGTTTTAGTCGGTATGGGGCGTCCGCTTACGCGGACACTCGAGTCCGACATATTACGCCCCGTTCCGGGGCGTAAATACGTAACAGTATTTCCTCCTCTCAAAAAAAAAAATTAAAGCCACATAATGCCGTGATTCCGCGATGATACGACATATATAATATATGCAAAAAGTGGGCGGCAGTGATCACTTAACATCAGGTGACAGGTGAATTTGATGCTAAAAACATTGTAATTAGGGATTCGACACAAACATGTTTTACTATTACTATTTTGAAGTCCTCCATAAATCAATATATTTTAAAAATAAGTAATTAGGAACAAAAAAGGATAAATAAAAATGAAAAAAAAAATATTATCGAAAACTTTTATTTGGACTAATGGACAATAACAAGAAATTTATGACTAGTTTTACTAGACAGTCCTTGCATTTCAATAACTTGTCTTGCATAGTGTATTCATTAACGCCCTTTTTCAATAACGTATCTCTAGTTACGGATACCGTGCTGTCACCATTTAATGACAAGATCTTATCTATCCATAGATATGTCCAATGCTTTATATCGATAGGTTGTTGAAATGTAAGTAAGCGTAAAATGATAGATTTGTCTACCTCTAGTAAATTAAACTAAGGATAGATAGGTTATTGAAAACGGCCGTAAATTAGGAACAATGTTATACATATAGATAGTCCCATCTACAATGACGCTTGACATTTATATTATAGAATGTGTAAGGAATAAATACTTATTGCTTGTACTGAGAGCGGTCATCATAAATTCAATAAACTATATTTATTTTGTCCACCGAATTCTATTAACATATTGCCAAATTGTAATAATCTATTTACTGTTTCACTTAATAATTCGCCGTACACAAGCATTAACCATGACACAGTATAAAGACATTTAACAAATCGGAGATTTGCCAAAAGGTGAGAAATCTAATTATATCATAAGATAGGGAGAAAAACAGTAATAAAACAGTATAAAGGAGAGTAAATCACTTCAATATCTTGGAGTAACCCGAGCCCAAAACTCAGGTATTGTAGTTATAATGCCCTGTATCCTTTTCGACGCCTGTTTAAGAGGTTTTCCATCAGCTGTTGATAATTTAAACTGTTGCATAAACATGGCGAGAACTAGGAACATGCCTTGCCGGGCAAACGTCTCGCCAGCACACAATCTTCGCCCTAAAAGTTGTAAGAAAATACTAGAGTATGTATGAAAGAAATGTTAATATGTTCCAAGACCCAAGTTAACTTGAGACCTGATAGAAATGTGCCCCCATATAACTCACTTTTAAGTACCACCACGTCGTCTCGAGAAAGTCTCTTGTTAACGTTAGGCGAGAAACTTACAGTTTCGATAATATTTTCAACTCCGGTGAAAATTAAGAAATTCTATTTCGTTTCTGCGCTTTTACTAGAGGATGTAAAGAGTGTAGACTGTCAGGGTATTCATTGCAACCGCTATATGAGATAGCGCCGTTTCTGATTCCAAGAGATATCATGTCGTAATTCGTACCGCCAAATTCCAGCATTACAGAGGCTATAACCTTAAATAACCCACTCTACCTGGATGTGTCAATCCAAAGTTAAGTTTTCGTGGAAATTGTCCCAAGTATGAAACTGCAAAATGAACATTCCACGGTCGATACGAAACGAGTGTACTGTAGAAATCCCCCAACTCTCACGAGTGGGAGGCTCCTTTGCACAGGGAGCCGGTTAGATTATGGGTATCACTACGGCGCCTTATTCTGTCGTGAAGTAGTAATATGTAAACATTATTCTGTTTCGGTCTGAATGACGCCGTAGCTAGTGAAATTACTGAGCAAATGTGACTTAACATCTTATGTCTCAAGCGATGAGCGATATTTTTTTCTATTTAGAATTTTGTGGGCTTTTCAAGAATCATGAGCGGCACTGAATTGTAATGGGCAGGGCGCATCAATTACCATCAGCTGAACGGCTGGTGAGTACCTATCCTGTAATTTGTAATGTGATCTAACTAATAACTAACCATCAATTTTAATTGATCATTCTATATCCCATAAAAATGTGTTTGCATCTTTTTAAATTTATATTATTAGTGAGTATAAAATTAAAAAAAACCTTTAGTAGAGAAAAAAGATGACAGAAAAAACTACCACGTTCGTCGACATTGAATAAATCTTTATAAATGAAGTGGAATTTTTTGCTTACCAGCTCCAAAAGGAAGAGACTTGTCACTGCTAACTTGAAGTTTTCCATTGACGATAAATCGTTCGGGTCTAAAGCTTTCCGGGTCTCCCCAGATATCCTTGCTCATATGTAGACTAACATAGTTTACTGATACAGATGTATTCTAAAAGCGAAATGCGATTAACATCAGTCTATAATATCATAAGTATTATCTATGTACGTACCTATATCTCATGCTCCTAACAAGCTATGTTTAATATCACTATTGTTAGATTTGACAATTGGATCGTTCAGACCACGCGACAGAAAGTTTTACTTTAGGCTGGTATACGTACAAGCGAACAATGGCAAACAAATTGTCTTCCTTCTCTTTCGCTCCATAGCTTTTTTGACAAATTCGTTAAATTATTTTGTTGAACCCGGCCATAGAGTGACTCATTAAGTGTATACCTTTAGTTTATGGAATTGATCCTTCAATACGATCCTTGTGAAACAACGAAAGAAACCGCCTTTTTCTGTCGTGAAGCAGTAATGTGTAAACATTACTGTATTAATTTATTTATTTATACTATTAATCAATTACAGAAAGAATCTTAAAAGCTAACATAGTCCCGCAAAACAGTTTGGACTGTTTGTCTGCAGGATCAAGTCTCTTGTAATACATTAATGCTTATTAGAACATTGATTTTATACAAGTATAATTAACAAATATTGATAAAAAATATAATAAAAAAATCTCATTTTAATTTTAAGGCAGTGTTGACAGTAAATATTTCTTGAGTTTAGTTTTAAATTTTCTTTTACTGGTTTCTTTCTAGTCGGATGTCCTCAGGCAAGCTGTTAAATAGATAAGGTAGGCGTTTTTTCAAAGTTCTATCTCCATAATAGTTATTGATTCTAGGAACCTGAACTTACCAGCGGACATCAACCGAGTATCGTGGTTGTGCATAATTGGGTTATGTTCTTAATTGCCATGATTGTTAATGGCTAATAAGTACTTATGTTTAAAGCTTGGTAATACTTTACTTATTTTAAATAATTTTCTATAATCATTTTTACAATTATTTTTAACCTTTTTGGTGACGAGAAATTTTAAAAATCGCATTTGAAGTGATTCGAGTCTATCGATATATGTTTTAAATGTAAGCCCATAGCTTTCAACGCATAATTAATTATGGATTCCACCAAAGAAAAGTATAAGCACTTTAGGGTACTAATGGGTATTCTAAAACTAAGGTGGTAAAATTTTCCTAGTAGAATTCTTAATTTGCTACAAATAAAGTCAACATGGTGGAACCAGGAGAAATTAGAATCTACTTTAATACCTAAGTATGTTACAAAATTAACTTTTTCTATAGGATTACGTAGGCAATTACTTAAATTATTATGAAAGCAGTTAAAACTGTGTGCATACAAGGTGTGTTTCGGTGTGATGGGCGCCGCAGCTAGTGAAATTATTGGGCAAATGAGACAACATCTTATGTCTCAAGGTTACGAGCGCAATTGTAGTGCCGCCCAGAGTTTTTGGATTTTTCAAGAATTCTGAGCGGCACTACATTGTAATGAGTAGGGCGTATCAATCACCATCAGCTGAACGTCCTGCTCGTCTCGTCCCTTATTTTCATAAAAAAAATAAGTGTATCTTGATGACATGGAGTGCAAAACAAACTGCCGCCTGTTTGTTAGTAATTAACGCAGCTCTCTTACAATAATAATTAAATTGATCATAATCCTGTCACAGTTCTATTTAACCATATTTTGTCGAGATAACCTACAAGGTCGATAACTTATTGTCTGAAATTCCTGAAGTTTGTCTTCGCAAAGTACAAGCAACCCTAAGAAGATAAACCTGTCTCTTCACTTGTCTTATTGCTTTTAAAAAGCTACCCTTCATTCAAATAATTCATATATCATATTAACTTGTTACTAGGACGTTTGAACATCAAAAATTATCACCCATTCGAAACACCTGATAAGAACGGACGTACGAAACACAGCGCTTCTATTTTATTTTATTAAATTTCAATGGTATTGTGTTAATCATATCTGTAGTTAAATAAAACTCTCTCCTGTCTCCATTTCGAAATATAGCGATATCAGATATCATCAACTGCAAAACATGTAATGGGATATTGTGTTCAAAATATTTTATAGTTATATTGTTTAGCTTTAGATAGAATAGCCAAACAGTGTAATATAATAATAAAATGTAATAAATTGAGTATAAGTAACAATCTCACTTTGGGTATATCGTATCCTCCGAGTTTAGTGTCGACCATGGCACGATGGGCAACCCCCAGCGTCACAGGAGTCTCAGTCCTCATCATTTCTCTGATACAGGCCTCCGTGTATGGCATCCTGGAAGTATGTATGAGCCGGTCAAGTGTGGGTCTGAACCATAGACAATCTACTAATGTATAGAACATCTCTAACGGAGGTACAGCAAGATAGATAAGTAAAGCGAAACTATTGTAACTGTAACCGATTTTGATTGACAGATTGTAAACAGTCAACCACGCTCGGCATCACCAAGCTCCTCAAATACAAATATTTTTATTTATAAATCAATTATTGATCGTCCAAAACCACCCACCCATTCGAAATAGTAGGTATGCCTGAGACCTGAGAAGAACGGGCGCAAGAAACTCAGCGGGCTTTTTTCCTTAATTTAGTTACAATATATGTATATTGGGTACAATAAAATTTATAATTAAATAGCCTGAAGTCGTTCGCTCTATTCCCAGTACCTTTGCCTGTACCTTTACCACACAAACAACAACATTTTTTTAACAGTTCTTTTGAATTTGGTAACACATTTGCTAGATTTTGTTGGATCTGGGTAAAGCGTTTTTTTACATTTGGTAAAACATTTTGGTACATCTTGGATCTGGGTAAAGCGACTGGCCTCAAACTATTAAATAAATAAATTATATAACTATAACACTAATAGAGAATGATAAAATACTCTTTTTTACACAATTAACATTATCAAATACTAGAGCCAATCATGTAATATTATGCAAACCCATTATCATGACCAAATATGCCTAAATAGTAGTTTAAATAAAAAACTAAAAAACACTCTTTTATATAAAAATTATCATTGGTATTCAAAAATATCCTAATATTACATAAATCGGTTAAAGATAATGGTTGGTATTTAAAATTAACATCAATTCCTGCCTCATAGACGATAGCTGAAAATTATATAAATTAACAAAAATCTTAATTTGCAAATTGAAAAATGGAATAATTTTATCAAATTATTGTATCAATAATATCTCGATAAATATAATATAACGAAATTTTAACTAAATCTAGCTTTTTAAAGTGTTAAAAATACGTACAGTTGAAGCAAATAAAAAGCGTGTAAAAAGTCGACCATAGTCACTATATATACTGTTAATATGTTAACAAAAAGTACAAAAAAATACCTTTTTAAAAACACAAAATAATTAATGATACTCGTTTGGAAGTCCGTACTCTTTATTTACCTCCTTTGAAATCAGATATACTCTATTTCTTCTAATAAAAGTATCAACCCTAGGTCTGAGCCCCGTGCGCGGGGCCGGTACCAATTATTGCTACTCTTGCTACGAGGTTAGTCCGGCATTGATTTACACATACTTGTTTCTGTCATCCAGTGTCGGTGCTCTGTCTCTTCCAACCACTCTGTCAATCTCCTCGTGTATCTTCTCCTGGACTTCAGGATGCATCAGCATTTGTTCGACCAACATAGTCAGAACCATCTCGACAGCTGTCGCGGTCGGGAACATATAGTCCGTGCATATTAACTGTAGCTGTTGAACTAATTAAAAATATTTTAATTCACATCCCTTTATTAAAAAAAATTGTTTTGATACGCTAAATATATATTGAGCAAGTTATAAGACACTTTATTTTATTCTGTTTAAATATTTATGTTTTTATCATTGAATATTAACGTAGAATAATTACAAATCACAATCACACTCAAAAATGTCTGAAACGAAACTCTGCCTACGCGTCTACTAGGCAGAGTTTTCGTTCAGTTGTGTTTTGAATACAACGCCGAGCATTGACAGTGTTCAGTGAAAATCTATCCTAATAATAGGATATATAAACCTAAAAACAATGTAGTGTCGTATTTTAAGTAAGTGGTAAGTGCCATTTTTAACCGATTTCAAAAAGGAGGAGGTTATCAATTCAATCGGCAGTTTTTTTATGTATGTACACCGATTACTCTGAGATTTATGATCCGATTTACGTAATTCTTCTTTTATTTGATGCGAAATAGATGCCATTTGGCCCATAAAAATATAAAATAGTTTGGCCCAGTAGTTTTCATTTTATGAACATTTATATGAAAATTTTCGTCTACCTGGATGACATAATTGTTTTCTGTGTACGGCTTTTTTTGGAGTTTTCATTCAGGTTGATTATAATATATTATGATTATCTGACACTAAAACGTAAAAAATAAACTACGTTTAAAAAAACCGACTTGAAAAACTTAAAATTATATAATAATTAAAAATTTAATTTAAAACACCTCTTAACCTTTAATATTAATAAAATACTATTATTTGTATATGCTACATGCTGATAGATTTGAAGTCGGTGCCAAGCCAAATGTGATAAAAGTACCTATACTCGCCACGCGTGACTTTGAGCGGGATAGCTTCGTCTAGAACAAAACAACTGAAGCGGACAGACACGCGTGGCGAGACAATCTTAATAATTACAGTAAGTAAGCTGTTTATAATATTAAGTTTTATTTTGTTAAGGGCTTAGAACTGACTTAAAACCTATCAATAGCTAGCACATATAAATATGTAATAGTATTTTATTAATATTAAAGGTAAAGGTTTGCGAGGTGTTTTAAATTAAATTTTTAGTTATTTGATACTTTTCAGTTTTTGAAGTCGGTTTTTTTAAACGTAGTTTTCTTTTTATAAATTAACAAAATGATGTGAGTTATTTGACGATTTCGCACCATAATCAATGAGCTTTATAAGCGTATACAATAGACTTTGAACATTACTGCTACGAAGTAACGTGTTAATTTGAATGAATGTTTTATTGATATATATACATACGTATATACAACGCCGCTCGGACATTTTGACAACTTTTATTAGGCGATTGTGACTCTTGTTATTTATATTACGTCAATATTAATGAAACAATTTTTTCTTCGATTGGATTTTTCTCTTCTATGAGTCTCCCTTAAATGAGGTTCGTATTAAATATTTTATATAAGAAAACAATTGACAAAATATGACGTCGCCACAGGCAATTTAATTTAGTAAATTTTAATATTAGTAAAAGCGAGCATGACGAAGGCATGTAACGGGTACGGTAATTATTAATTCATTAAATCATTTTAATTAATCCTTTACACAGCGATATCATTTTTCAAAAATTATTATTAAAAGTCTCAGTATTGCAAACACAAGCTTGTTGATTGACATCTCCAATATATTTTCAATATATATTTTTATTTTTTGTAAAATCGAACGTAACTCACTCAATTTCACTTTTACTTAACCTATAAGTTATCTATAAGCGTGCAATAGTTCTTTTTTGGAGTTTACTCCTTAAGAATCGATTATCATATGAGGCGCCCGGTATGAGAAAATTATGGAGAGTAAAACCTGCTCATCAAATGGGATAGTAACGTTTTTGGTGCGCATCATTTCTCGCGCACCTTTCACTTTTCAGTTGGCGTGACAGTCTAGACACTCGGTCCCTATATTAGTTGTATTGCAGTGATACGAATAGCAAACTTTATTATATTATTGAAATTGATTTATTATTATACTTTTATAAAGTTAAGTGAAAATTCTATAAATTATGGAAGAAAGTGGTGTAAATAATAGTGCCGGAAAATCTGATAAGCACGTGGGTACTAAGTATGTTAGTACATAGTCAATTCATACATTAATATGACATGTATTAGAAAATTTATTGAATTAGGCGTTACTTTGCGGAAATCCATAATTATACAAATGATTTAAGTTTTCTTTAGTGTTAATTCCGCCAATATTTGTTTTTGAAACAATTCGACACGTGTTTCGCCTCTACACGAGGCATCCTCAGAACGTGTTGTCTCACCAAAAAAGTAAGTCTCGTGCCAGATTTTGGCGAGACAACACGTCCTGAGAATGCCTCGTGTAGAGGCGAAACACGTGTCGAATTGTTTCAAAAACAAATATTGGCGGAATTAACACTAAAGAAAACTTAAATCACCTCTACCTACTAAGCTAGAGGTCCCGGGTTCGAATCCCGGTAGGTGCAAGCATTTATATGATGAATATTGATGTTTGTTTCCGAGTCATGGATGTTTATATGTATTTATGTATGTTTAAGTAAGTATATTGTATTAAATATATCGTTGTCTTGCAACCCATAACACAGGCTATATGCTTAATTTGGGGCAAGATTATTTGGAATTATCAATATAGTTTTCATACAAGTTCATATGAGCTATGCACATAATTAAAAGATTAATTTAATATGGAGAGTATATATAGCGCATTTCACGCCAAATAGACAATTTTTAACCTAACCTATTATTTTATTTTTTTATGTCTATAATTTTTATTAAATTAATACGCTTTTATTAGCATCTGCTGTATGTCTGTTTGTAACCGACTCCATTGGGCTTGATTTTGTTTAGTTCCTGTACAAAGACAATCGTTCTTGAGGAGTAAACTCCAGTCGTGCGTCGGAGATGACAGACACACTTTTTTATGATAAGTATCTATAGGTAATTACTATCTATAATACCTGAGTATGTCGATCGTTTATTTTGTTTCATGTCCTCCTTCATCGCTCTTATATAAATATCCAGAAAACTTCTATCATATTTCTCGTCATATGTTTCTATCGCGTCCTTGATAATGACCTGAAAATGGTAAGAAAAAAGGCTGTATTTATTCTCAAAGGTGTTTTTGTCTGAAATTAAATGAAATGAAATTAATTTATTTGAATAAATCAATGACGGTCTATAGAACATATAGGTGTACAGCACAATTCACCAATATATCGGCATATAAATATATTATTTTATTTTATTGTATATTAGAATTTTTATATTTATACGTCACTAATACACATTACATAGCTTTAATTCAATAATCTATATATATAAAAATGAATTGCTGTTCGTTAGTCTCGCTAAAAGTCGAGAACGGCAAGACCAAAATTAGCCAAATCGGTCCACCATTTGGCTAATTTTCGTCTTGAATTATTTGTGGAAGTCCAGAGAAGATTTAAAAGGTTAATAAATAGGAAAATACTCGGAATTAAATAAAAACTACATTTTTGTATTCCCTTTGATATGTCCCCCGTCGTTCAGAAATCAAATTGATAGAATATTTTAAAATGAATAACTAATTAGAATATTTAGATTGTTCTAACTTTCTCAGGAGGTAAAAAATAAACTTATTTTTAGCTAACTATAGTTGGTACATTAACTACAGTTGTTAACCAGACCTAGGTCGTCGAATTCAATCAAATATTGCGATGAAGACTTCACGTGATCCACCCCTAAATATAATTTATTTTTATTTTATTATGATTCAGCATTAAAACTTCAATTTTTCGCCCTACTACAATATACAACTATTTTTGTATTGAAATTTTTATATTATTACAGAATAAGACACAAGGTACAGACCATCCACTAATCTGCTATGGGTTGCAAGATAGCAATCGAATACAATAATAATTGGTAGGTCTGAGAATCGGTTGCCTCTATTTTTTTTCCAAAAACTTTTTTCTAAATACTTTATATAGCAATACAACGTTTGCTGGTTGAGCTTGTATAATATAAAATAAACATTAGTTTGTAGGTACCTTTCAAAAAATTACATTTAAATACTATTATATTTGAATTAAGATTAAGAATTATTTTAAGCTATAAAAGCATTTATCTATTAGCCATAATTTTTTTTATGTATTATTTTTTTAGGCCTTTTTTCTTATATTTTTTGAAAGGAAGCTATAATATTCTTCACACGCTTTGTAACTTCGATTCATATAAGTATTAGATGCACCACTTTACAAACAAATTTGTTATATATCAGCCATTATACAATATAAATATCCTTCCTTAAATATACGTAAATACTTATAAACATCCATGACAACCTGTATACCCGAGTGGTTAGCGATCCTACCTGAGGTCCCGGGTTCGAATCCCAGTAGGTGCAAGCATTTATATGATGAATATGGATGTTTGTTTCCGAGTCATGGATGTTTAAATGTATTTATGTATGTTTATATGAATTGATGTATGTTTAAGTAAGTATATTATATTAAATATATCATTGTCTTGTAACCGATAACACAGGCTATATATGCTTAACTTGGGGCAAGATAATTTTTGTAAAAAGTGTGTCAATATTATGACTCTGAAACAAACATCTGTAATATTCATCGTTTAAATGTTTGCATTTACCAGGATTCGAAGCCCGGGACCTCTAGCTCAGTATGCAGTGTCACTAACCACTAGGCTAAATAGGGGTTTTCGAAATCATCTTCAAAGTCAATGTCAAATTTTATTCAGTTAGGGTTAAGCTAAGCGCTTTTGAATCGTATTAAATATTCGTTTTAAATTACTGCATGTACCATATTATGTTCGGTGAAAGTAAAGCTCGTAAGATGAACATACAAGAAACTCAACGGCCACTCTTTTCAATCAATAGAGTATTTTACAATGGCTGTAATATACATAGCAAATTAGTTTGTTAGGATCCAATATGAGTCCTGTTTAAATAATATAAATAATTTCATTAAAAGTAATAAATAATAGTCTGTATAAATATAAATGATCGGATATTGGATTCATTGCTTGTGTAAGGATGCTTCGTGAACATAATGGCCGTGATTACTGTCATATATAGTGATCGCATCCAATAAATACAATGATTTAATATCTATAACAGATCACCACATGCAGCACCCGTTCACGAGATGTCACATGGACCATCTATCGCTCCCTTCCCACATATTTGAGGGAAGGAGACGACCCGTCACACTACGCTGCCGCAAGCAATTTCATTTCAGTGAGCATGACGAACCATTCTAAGATTCTCATAGTCGAAAGCCAAAGGCCAAAATAGGGCATACCTCGAAGAAATCTAACAGGGCTTGGTTCCCGTTACTCAGGCCTTTGAATCCACTGAACTCAGGCAACATTGATTTCAACCACGGAGTAATAATCAGTGCCCCGCCAAGGTCGTTGGTGCTTCTTTGGAAAAGCAGGGTTTGTTTCGCCAGATACCACAAGTCGGGATACATATTCCGCGGGAATGTAGAACCAGTTATAATATGGAGTAAACCATTAATAAAAGGTACAGCAAAAAAGTGTGGTAAGTATATAAGGTCACCTCTCACTATTACCTGAAATAAGGTATATATTTAAGGAAAAATTATTTATTATTCTTCATAAAACAAAAAAAAAAGTTTTAAGTGCATAAAATATCCTTCTTAGATCACTAATACATCTAGATAGACTGTGACAGCTGTGAAAACGTCGAAAAAAAATTGAGGTTGACTGCTAATCTCTATTTTGATCAATACACACACACTAACACAAATTGACACACAAAACGAGTGCATGACGCAGCTTGTCACGCACTCTAATAAACCTGGCCTGTTTTCATTGGTTCTCTAGCAGCAAGAGACTATATATATCTAGTCTTGCCATAAATACTGAAATAAGAAAAAAAAAATCTATTGCAATTAAGATTTATTACTTTTACAGTGTGTTAGCTTAATACATAAATACAAAACAATTTAAAATACAAAAAACTTATTTAAAGTGGTCTTCATTGGCTGCATACAGTTCTTTAAACGTTGAGGCCAGTTATGAATTGAATCACGCACTCTTTCCATGGGAAAATTCTTCACTGCCAATCATACGGATTGTTTTAAGGACTCCAAATTATCATGGCGTTTAGAGCAAGCCGTACTCTCTAAAACTGACCATAAATCATAAACTAGCGGATTACGATTGGGACTATACGACGGCCAGTCTTGAGCTCTGATGAAGTCCGAAACGTTCGTTTCCAACCAAGACTGCGTAGACCGAGCTTTATGACCCGGCGCCGAGTCTTGCTGGAAGAACCATTCTTAGTTATTGTTAAGGGGCTTCACTACCTTCTCAAGAATGGTATCTTGATACACTTGTGCCGATGTTTTGATACTTTTTTCACAAAAGTATGACTCAGTCACTCCTTCATAGCTAATAACCAAACCATTACTGAAGTCGGATAGTGTCCACCTTAGAGCTTTGAACATAAATACGGTCATTTGTTTAAAATGTTGCTGAATTGTTAAAAATATTCTCATCATAGGTGCTATCTTCTTTTCCCGAGATAAAATATTTTGCTTTCGGACAGGATTTCTTCGAATTCTTTCCGGTACTGCTATGACCACCTCTTTCGTACGAACACTACGTGAACGGCCAGAACATTTTCTCTCACAAACAGAGGAGGTCTCATTGTACAAGCCCGGTACACAAACATCTTACTAATACCAAGCGTATGGAGATTTTTAAAAATTGCATTTGGCACCATACCTACTCTGTGTAATGCTATCACAGCGATTCGGTTTTCTTTATCAGCCCACTCCATTTTAATATCCCAAAATAATATACAAAGATTGTATGACAGATTCTAAATTCAAATGTAATATTTTGTTTATTTTTAATTGTAACAGAATTTATGGCCAGACTAAGTATACGTATAAATTATCTACAATGGCCATGTTGTTTTAGAATTCGTACAGCAACTGATAATACTAATTCGCCAACTTCACATATATTATATATTATGTTTATATACAGTATGTTAAGAAGTTGACAAAAAAATATATAGGTATTATTACTATCTAGGAACCAGTGCGCTTCGCTTCACCTAATAAAATATGCATAAAAATGGATTCAGTCCCTCACTTTTGGGATTAATAATAAAATAAATAAAATTTGTAACCAAAATTTATGAACGATGCGGGATTCAAACCCGTGACCTCTCGGGTTCCGTCCGAACGCTCTTACCAACTGAGCCAACCGTTCGAGTACCCACGAGTTCGGAACCGGGACTCGAAGCTTGTGGTTCGAGTCCCGCATCGTTCATAAGTTTTGGTGACAAATTAAATTTGTCACCAAAAAGTTCATTGGTTCAGGAGTATGCCATAAAACTTTTATTATATAATATGAAGATGACATAATTAAAGAGTACCTTCTCCTCAATAGTTTGCGGACCATTAATAACAATATTCATAACCTCCTTTGTATTATGAGCAATCACATCCTCCAGGACGTTATCTCTTCTGCCGAAACCAGAATCCCTCATGTAACGCAACGTGAATCTTCTTTGTACGTGCCAGAAGTAACCATCAGTAAAGAATATTCCTTAAATAACACAAGATATTGTATACTCTTGAGGCTAACAAAATACATAAAATCCGCAACAAAACCTGCAGGAAAAAGTAGTGATGTAGCTAGGCAGTAAAACTAGATTAAACAAACACCTCTCAATCTTAGGTCTCAGAGATTGCAGAGCGTGTAGATTATGTAATAGTGCAGATGAAACCCGGCTACACATTCTCTCTAAATGTGGTCCTATAATGCGTAAACTTAGCATCTCTTTGGGAAGACCAATTCTTGAACCACTTGATACGTCAGCTCACTGCAAAATACATAATAAGATTCATGAAAAGAATGAATCTTAGCAATGAGTTAACACAATAGATCATATTGGTCGCAGTGAAACAGGGCTGCACTGAATTGAATCAAAGCCACTTTACATACTAGTGATGCACGCACGCGAAAAGTGTGTGTGTGTAGTTACTAGGTATGACGCACGCGAAAAGTGTGTGTGTGTGTAGTTACTAGTTATGACGCACGCGAAAAGTGTGTGTGTGTAGTTACTAGTTATGACGCACGCGAAAAGTGTGTGTGTGTGTAGTTACTAGTTATGACGCACGCGAAAAGTGTGTGTGTAGTTACTAGTTATGACGCACGCGAAAAGTGTGTGTGTAGTTACTAGTTATGACGCACGCGAAAAGTGTGTGTGTAGTTACTAGTTATGACGCACGCGAAAAGTGTGTGTGTGTGTAGTTACTAGTTATGACGCACGTGAAAAGTGTGTGTGTAGTTACTAGTTATGACGCACGCGAAAAGTGTGTGTGTGTGTAGTTACTAGTTATGACGCACGTGAAAAGTGTGTGTGTAGTTACTAGTTATGACGCACGCGAAAAGTGTGTGTGTGTGTAGTTACTAGTTATGACGCACGTGAAAAGTGTGTGTGTGTAGTTACTAGTTATGACGCACGCGAAAAGTGTGTGTGTAGTTACTAGTTATGACGCACGCGAAAAGTGTGTGTGTGTGTAGTTACTAGTTATGACGCACGCGAAAAGTGTGTGTGCAGTTACTAGTTATGACGCACGCGAAAAGTGTGTGTGTAGTTACTAGTTATGACGCACGCGAAAAGTGTGTGTGTGTGTTGACACTAGTTATGACGCACGCGAAAAGTGTGTGTGTAGTTACTAGTTATGACGCACGCGAAAAGTGTGTGTGTGTGTAGTTACTAGTTATGACGCACGCGAAAAGTGTGTGTGTAGTTACTAGTTATGACGCACGCGAAAAGTGTGTGTGTGTGTAGTTACTAGTTATGACGCACGCGAAAAGTGTGTGTGTAGTTACTAGTTATGACGCACGCAAAAAGTGTGTGTGTAGTTACTAGTTATGACGCACGCGAAAAGTGTGTGTGTAGTTACTAGTTATGACGCACGCGAAAAGTGTGTGTGTAGTTACTAGTTATGACGCACGCGAAAAGTGTGTGTGTAGTTACTAGTTATGACGCACGCGAAAAGTGTGTGTGTTGTTACTAGTTATGACGCACGCGAAAAGTGTGTGTGTGTGTAGTTACTAGTTATGACGCACGCGAAAAGTGTGTGTGTAGTTACTAGTTATGACGCACGCGAAAAGTGTGTGTGTAATTACTAGTGATGACGCACGCGCAAAGTGTGTGTGTAGTTACTAGTGATGTACGCACGCGAAAAGTGTGTGTGTAGTTACTAGAGATGAACACACACGAAAAGGTTTTCTTCTGTCGCGTAATAAAAAAAAACTTAAAAGATTATTCCTTGTGTTGTTTACGTTTGTTGAAAAAGCAATATTGTTATAAAGAAAGTATTAAACACAAGCAATGAAAATATTACTATACCGCATAATTTAGTTAAATAATATTATTAATTACGAGAGATTTTTTTTCAATACTTGTATATAAATTGAAATTAATTTAATTCTTGTTCATTAGTCGTGGTTCAGTAGACATATAAGTTACAAGAGGCTTGTTATCTGAAGTATGATACAAATGGTCTCATCGACCAGCTAACGTCAGGGTGTCTCATTTCCCTGGCGGTGTGCGCGCGCATCTTATAAATTTACTCTGATCATTTTTGCGTAACGCGCCTAAAGAAGTTAACTTGAAAAATCCAACTGATGTCCTTTTACATGCACTAAAAATGAATTAGCGATGGGCAGGACATGTGGCTAGGGTCCCAGACCAAAGAAGGAATTTAAAAGCCACAAGATGGCGTACTCTCTCAGGTACCTAGCAGATACCGAGGTGGACCCAAAATGAGGTGGTGTGATGACCTTTTCACAGTGTCAGGTTAAAACAGGCTGGAGAGAGTAAAAAATAAGGGAGAAGATGGAGGAGGTATGGGATCAAGATTATAATATCAGGAATAACAGTACAGTATTTTAAGGTATAATTTTAAACTATACCTTAAAGTAATGTTATATTTGGTATAAAATTAAAGTCTTAAATAAAGATGCTTATTATTATAATTGTATACAGGTAACTTATGACAGAAGTCATTAATTGTTAAGTTACTTTATGTATTTTATTACCTACTTTATTTTAATAGAATGTATCATATTATAACGACGAGCATCTATTAACAATAATTACGTTCTATATACTGTACCTATACATGTACCATACGTGTACAAGCTCAATGTGTAAGGTAAATTCTGAATTTTCAGTGTTATGTTTTACTAGGTCTAAAAATATTGTCGCGTAGCAACGCTTTGACGTATATGACGAGAGTTGTCAAACGTCATATCGTGCAGCAATGTACATGACGAGAGTTGTCAAACTTCAACACATTGATAATTTCAACAGCTCCGTCAGCAATACTCGTAGCTCTAGCGTAAAAGTGTTTACTTTAGACGCTGTAGAACCGGGTTCGATACACCTACCAGTGTATGGAATTTTTTGGGTTTTGTAAAGTTAATGGAAATTTCTAGTAAGTTCAGGATCAAATCGAACAGAAAAAAAGGGATGGAAAATGTGTAAGCAGGATAAAAATAGTTAAAAGAATTTTCTAGTACAATTTAAACTTAAAGATGGAATGAGAGAATCATTTTGAAAATAGAACAGATCCGGGGGTATATGAGCCGTACTAAGCGTAGCCTACGGCAGTTCTAGTTCTGACTCGAAAGTGTAAAGAAGAAGAAGAAGAAGAAGAAGAAAAGAAGAAGTAGTGAAAAGTGAAAGTGTTCCAAGAAGAAGAAAATAGAAGAAACTGAGTGTTGGGTGCGGTGTGACACGTTGAAGGTACCGCCGCCCACAAGAGGAACAGCGGCAGACCGGCGAAGTGCAAGTTTGGAAAAAGTGAACGCAAATAAAGACTCGTTCCTATAAGCAGAGTATTATTTCCAATTCCTGACCCACTCTCGTGTCAATTGGTGTCAGAAGTGGGATTGGAAAGATGCCATTAGTGCCCAGGAACGAGAAGGGAGTGACCACGCGAGCGGCAGCAGCTGCAGCGGCAGAGGACGAGTCACAAGAACCATCCGGCTCTGGACTCAGTACGACCGTGTCAGCACCGCAGGCTCCTGCCGTAGACATCAGCGCGCTCATGCAGCAGATGGCCGCCATGATGCAAGAGCAAGCGCGCCCACATGAGGAGCAGCTGCGGGGCTTGCAAGAGGAACAAGCGCGCCGACTAGAGGAGCAGCTGCGGGGCTTGCAAGAGGAGCAAGCGCGGCGACAGGAGGAGCAGCTGCGGGTCTTGCAAGAGGAACAAGCGCGCCGACAGGAGGAGCAAGCGCGCTGACAGGAGGAGCAAGCGCGCCGACAGGAGGAGCAACTGCAAGCCTTGCAGGAAGAGCAAGCACGTCGACAGGAGGAGCAGTTGCGAGGTCTACATGAAGGCCTCTCGAAGGAAATTTTATCCGTGGTGCAGAAAAACTCCACCCGGATTGACACTGTGGAAAGGAAGATGGGGGAGATAGAAGCAACCATTCATCAGCTCAATAGGCTCAGTCGTCGCCAGCTGCAATAAAAGAAATGTTGCTCCAAGTGTTCATCTATGGAATACGGGACGCCGAAGTAAGAGCAGCCATACGATTGAGTCATCATACTAGCTTGAAGGAAGCGGTGGCACATGCGTTGGAGGTAGAAGCGGTTCGCCACGATTCTCGGGCGTTGAGACTCCGCAAAATTGTACCAGCAGATTCCAGCCGAAGGCAAGCATATAACCCAGTATGGTATGGGTGTGGGGAGCGAGGACACATTAGGAGCACTTGCCCCAGGTGTGCGAGCATAACGCAAGATAGGAAGGATGCGGCGATCTCAACATCACCGCTGGAGCAGCAGGAAAACTAGAAAAGACCAGGGCAGTGGGGTGGGCGCTGGCCGGTAGAAGCAAAGCCTCAAGGATCTTCGTTAAGCAGACATGTGACGGAAACACTTTAGTTATAGAAGGAATGATAAATGGAAAATCTTGCCGTTTCACTTTGGATACGGGAGCCTCACGTACAGTCGTTAGTCAAAGAAGACTAGAGAGCATCGGAAGACGACATATGCGAGAAAATGTAAACTTAACACTCACAACAGCTACCGGCCAGCGCATACCAGTCCAGGGAGAGAAGATCGTGGCCATGAAAATCGGATATACGTTATACTGGCAAAAAGTGGTAATCGCGGATATCACAGATGACTGCATCATTGGGTTGGATTTTCTTCGAAATCATCAGTGTACCATTAACATGAAACATGGTGTATTGAAGCATGGAGGTTAAGAAATTCCAATAAAAGGCGGAACTTTTGGGAAAGTGTTGTGCTTAAGAGACACTACTTTAAATCCGATATCGCAGACCCTAGTCCCGGTAGTCCTGCCAAGGGATGACAGAGGAAGACCTTGTAAAAGCGCTATAATAGAAAGAGAGACATCGGAGACGACATGGATCCCAGCCAGGACTATTGTGGGAAACTCCCAAATTGCGATGGTTCCCGCGTTTAATCCTCATGATTACAAGCAAATCATTAGGAAGGGAACAGTGATCGGAGCTTGTGAGGAGATAGCTTGGTTAAGAAAGTGTAAAGAAGGGAGGAAGACCGTAGCTGCAAGCCAGGATGTGAACATACAGAAACTTCTAGATGGCTGTAAGGGCAATCTTACCAAGCTACAGTTAATAAAAGCGAGAAATTTCCTGCTACGCTACGCCGGGATGTTCTCGAAGAACGACGGGGACATTGGAAGAACTGGTTTGGTGAAACACAAGATAGACACTGTTTCGATACGGCAAAGACCAAGACGTATTCCGTTTGCACGCGAACAAGAAGTGGAAGACATGATTCGGGATATGAAAGAAAATGGTGTGATAGAAGCGTCATCGAGTCCATGGTGTTCTCCAGTGGTTCTGGTGAAGAAGAAGGATGGACCAACTAGATTTTGTGTGGACTATCGGCGATTGAACGATGTAACTAAGAAAGACAGTTGAATTACTTGGGGCACGTTATCTCGGAGCAAGGCGTTGCGACGGATCCTGCCAAGATTAGTGCTGTCAGGGACTGGCCGACGCCGACAGTAAAGACACATGTGAGAGCATTTCTAGGACTATGCTCTTATTATCAACGCTTTGTGAAAGGGTTTTCCGATGTTGCTAAGCCCTTACATCGACTGACGGAGGAGAAAAGAGCCTTTTCCTGGGATGAAGAATGCGAACAAGCTTTCTTAGCGTTGAAGAAAAGACTATGTGAATCACCTATCCTCGGATATCCTGACACAGAGGGAAGGTTCATAGTGGATGCTGATGCTAGCAACACCGGAATTGGTGGAGTACTATCTCAGAAGAGAGAAGATCAAGAAGTTGTAATTGCATACTTTAGCAAATCTTGATCGAAGCCAGAGAGAAACTACTATGTAACTCGTAGGGAGTTACTGGCCGTGGTAAAGACATTACAACATATCAAATAGTACTTGTTGGGTCGCAAATTCCTCGTAAGGACTGATCATGCCGCCTTGAAGTGGTTACTAGTTCAAGAGTATGACTTTGAAATCGAGCATCGAGGAGGAAAAAGTCATGGAAATGCAGATGCTTTATCTAGAAGACCTTGTCCGATGGAATGCAAACATTGCATTCGGCAGGAGGAGAAGGAGAATTTTATGATCCGGCTGATCAGAACAGATTCGATCGACGAGAACTGGAGCAACGATGCATTGAGGAGAGCTCAAAAAAATGATAAGGATCTTCAACCACTTTTACATTGGCTAGCAAGTGGATCATTTAAACCAAAATGGTCTGAAGTGGCTAGACACAGTACGGCTACCAAGAGTCTCTGGGTACAATGGAACAGTTTGGTGATGCATGACGGGTTGCTCTGCCGGAAATGGGAAACCCCGCAAGGAAAGGATTGCCATCTGCAACTGGTCGTTCCCAGGGAGAAGGTGAACGAGAACCTGAGAGCTTATCACGATGGTTCTTCAGGTGGACATTTGGGAATAAGAAGAACTCTCACAAAAAATAAAGAACGATTTTACTGGTTGCATTTCCGTGATGATGTGGAAGACTGGTGCCGAAAATGCAAGAGTTGTGCAGCTGTCAAAGGACCTCAGACCCGGAGCAGAGGAGCTATGAAGTTGTACAATATTGGGGCTCCGTGGGAAAGAGTAGCTCTGGATATGGCCCGACCGTTCCCAGTCACCAAATCTGGAAACCGTTACATAATGGTGATGATTATTTCACGAAGTGGCCTTAAGCATTTGCTCTACCGAATCAAGAAGGAGTCACCGTTGCGACGAAGCTGGTGAATGAAGTATTCTGCAGATTCGGTGTGCCTTTGGAGATGCACAGTGATCAAGGGCGGAACTTCGAGTCACAAGTGTTTCAAGAAGTTTGCAAGATCTTGGGAATCCATAAAACCAGAACTACACCATATCATCCACAGTCGGACGGGATGGTGGAGAGGTTTAGCCAAACATTGGAGCGGCATCTGGCAAAAGTAGTGGACAGTCATCAGGGTAACTGGGATGAGCACATTCCACTGTTTCTCATGTCGTATAGAGCCGCAATACACGAGACGACTACGGTGACTCCTGCGTACGCCAATTTTGGAAGGGAATTGAGGTTACCAGCTGATTTACTCTCAGGTTGTCCACCGGATACTCCGAAAAGTATAACAGAATATGTGGATGAGTTACGGAATAAGATGATTGACATCTACGAGGAAATTAGAAGAACTGGGCTTAAGGCAAGTGAACGGATGAAGACGCGCTACGATCGAAGAGACAACAAGAATCCCATAAGGCGAAAGGGGAAGTCTCCGAAGCTTCAATCAAGTTGGGAGGGACCATACAAAGTAATCACAAGGATAAATGATGTGACTCTCAGGATCCAGCGTACCCCTCGCAGTCCCCCGAAAATCGTACATGTTGATCGGGTGGCTAAGTACTACGGAAGCAACGATTATCGGGACGATCATGTCTTTGGAGGGAGCAGTGTCGCGTAGCAACGCTTTGACGTATATGACGAGAGTTGTCAAACGTCATATCGTGCAGCAATTTACATGACGAGAGTTGTCAAACTTCAACACATTGATAATTTCAACAGCTCCGTCAGCAATACTCGTAGCTCTAGCGTAAAAGTGTTTACTTTAGACGCTGTAGAACCGGGTTCGATACACCTACCAGTGTATGGAATTTTTTGGGTTTTGTAAAGTTAATGGAAATTTCTAGTAAGTTCAGGATCAAATCGAACAGAAAAAAAGGGATGGAAAATGTGTAAGCAGGATAAAAATAGTTAAAAGAATTTTCTAGTACAATTTAAACTTAAAGATGGAATGAGAGAATCATTTTGAAAATAGAACAGATCCGGGGGTATATAAGCCGTACTAAGCGTGGCCTACGGCAGTTCTAGTTCTGATTCGAAAGTGTAAAGAAGAAGAAAAGAAGAAGTAGTGAAAAGTGAAAGTGTTCCAAGAAGAAGAAGATAGAAGAGACTAAGTGTTCGGTGCGGTGTGACGCGTTGAAGGTACCGCCGCCCACAAGAGGAACAGCGGCAGACCGGCGAAGTGCAAGTTCGGAAAAAGTGAACGCAAATAAAGACTCGTTCCTATAAGCAGAGTATTATTTCCAATCCCTGACCCACTCTCGTGTCAATATTTAAATGCTTGTTTGTGTAATATATAGGGACATAATATGATAAAATACATATACTAAAATAATGTGTGTTGACCACAATCTCTCCCGTTCAAACGTTTGATAGCACTACTAGAGACTAAAGAGAGAGAGATATCACTAAAATCGAAACGCGAAATAAAATAAAATCGTAAACTTTCACGGTATGAATTAAAAATAACTCAAATGTGACTATTTCCCTAATATCACTTATTTATGGGCAAATAAAAAAGCCATATGCTTAATATATTAATCACAATAATATAATCTTAATTAACATTTATATTTATTAATTGTATATGGTTATCAAATATAAAGTAAACATTTCGTGATAGGTTCATTGCATTCGCAATAACAAGATATCAGATTATTGAAAACACTGTGAGAGTAGGTACATAAAAAGATAAGTTTAATGAAAACAAAAGATTTAATTAAGCATTCGTTATATAATAATATCTGTACTACCCACATTCAATAAAATAAATATAATTATTAATTCTACAATAATAATTTACTACACACCAATATTTTTATTTTATTTTATGGAAATGGAGGACACACAAGCATACGGGTCGCCTGGTGTTAAGTGTGAGCACCTATAAATAACATGAGATTTTCTTGATATTTTACAAGTAAACTAAATATCCTATCAATGAAAAATTATAGTATATGTATTTTCATACCTTTTCCTGAAACTGAAAACACGATTGGACGATATATTATGCTAGTTACTTTTTTTAGTCGAAAACGATGTTTATTTTTAGAAAGTGCTACTTTGCTTGAGAACTACATCTTCCATAAACATAGAAAATACGGTTAGTAATCTGTAATCATAGGCAAATTTATGTAGGTTCTATCTTATTGCCATAATTAATTAAATAAGTTTTGGTACTTCCGCTGTTTAGTTCGGAGCAAAAATATCGAAAGACATTTATACCATGCCACGCGATATTCACTCTTATAGTGTTGTTTGTAGTCATAAAATACTGTTGCCAAACTAGTTGGTGGTAATCGGATTAACAATTATTCCCAAAATCGCAATCAAACTCTATGTGCAGATCTTCTAATAATTCTAGAAAACTCTTATATTTTACTTATGTACAGAAATATTAGAACTCTTAAATGAAGAACTTAAAACTATGAAAAGTAAATTGTAATAACGATCAGAGTCGTTTGAACTGACGAAGGCCATATTTTTAATAAGAGAGCAAATTAATAAACAGTGAAATAATCATTACTTTTACTAACATGCGGTGTAAGGAATATACTTATTTGGCATATTTTGCATTAGGAATATATGTCGTAGGTATATGTATTGTCAAAGCCGTGATATTACAATTTCACTAGTGATATTATAAAAAATAGTAGATTGTCAATCCACTTCATTTCTTACAGTTGTAGTGACATTGTAATGTCACGGGTATACTATAGTGATATTATAAAAAAACCTAGGTATATTACAAAATATGAAGTTAGCAGTGTGAGACGTCGAGCGTTCTGATTGGTCAATTGTTTTTCATACGCAGTTTGCAAAACATAAACAAACAAAACTAAACATTGGAGCGTGTATGTAATTGTGAGCGTTTCCATCTGAAATTATTGTCGTAATAGTAGTGAACAAGGGCCAATTCGGTTCTGGCATTCGCCGGCAATGTCACTAAGACCAGGCCGTTAACAATGATATTATAGTATTAAAAGAGGTAGATATTATGTCACTAGCTCGCCGAAAATCAATCGCCTAAATGGAGTCAATTGGTTCCTTTGGTCGTAGTCGCTCTATTGATACGAAAACGGTACGCACGCGTTTGTTGTTGACAGAATTGCTTACAATTTCATATTACATCATTAAAATGCCGTCTTGTGTTATGGGAAGATGCAGTAATTACGATAGTAAAAAGAAATCATAGATTTACATACCACAGTTAAGAAATCATGAATCATAACATTTTATTTGATTTCATTTATTCAATAACAAAATAAATATACGCCATGACATCGCCGATCGCCGCCAAGCCGAGTCAAGCCGAATGCCGCAACGTGACTCGAGTCTCGAGTGCGGACATAGATTAACGTACAGAAATGGCGAAATATTGATGCTGTCTGTTTCGGGATGATCGAGGTAGTTAGTATATTTTAGGAATTGATGTAAAAAAAGGGATGTTCCAGTGAATTTAATGATAAACAAGTGCGTATATAGGTAGCTAAAACACACACACAGCTAAAAACAAAAACAAGTTTTAGGGTATCCTTATTTGACGTGTAATTGTAATGTAGTGTGCTATTGCAATGTTAAATTATTCATGTGTGCGTTAGTGTATCATTTTCAAACACCGAATGTTGTCTACGTAACCTATCTATACTTTTAAATATAATTGTAGGTAACCTATCTATAGGTACTTTTAAATATCATTGGCCGTTAAATTGTAAGAAATGAAGTGGATTGACAATCTACCGTTTTATTATAATATGACTAGTGAAATTATTATCAAGTTAAATTATTTTCAATAAATAATAACTAAATTTAAGTCTCTATATCTTCATTTACTTACTTTATTCACTAAGGTCTAGTCTCTAAGACTGTTCAAGTTGCATATATATATATATATATATATAATAAAGCCTTTTTTAATGATTTTTATGTTAGTATGGTTAATCGACAAACATGATTATTTCATTTTAACTTTTATGTTAGTAAGTTATAATGCATGCACTATGTTAGTTTACTTGATAATTTTCAAATGGATTCCAGTTGGGTAAAGGCCTCCATTTTTTTTCCATTCCTTTCTACTTTTCCCTTTTTCGAGCCAGTTAGTTCCACCAATCTCTATAATCTCATCGGTCCACCTTATCGGTCTATTAAGACCGGCCCATTGCCACTTTAGTTTTAATGATTGACTTAAGGCATCAGTTAGTTTTGTTGGTTTCCTTATCTTCTGGCTGTGTACCTTATTAATTTTCCTTAATTTAAGCATGCTTCTTTCCATTCCGCGCTGTCCTAATTAAGTGTTGTACTTTTTTGATAAGCAACTATGTTTGACAGCCATATAACAAAGTTAGATGAACACAGGTTTGCATTACTTTTTTCTTGAAATCAAAACTGTAGTTTCCTTTTAAAATTTCCTTTTGGCTGATCAGGACGAATCATATTTGTTAAATGTATAGATGGCCGGTCAAGTTTTTATTTTAGCTTCAAGTCAAATTTATTTAATAAAAAAAGACTCATTTAATCAATTATAAATTTAAATCAAACACAATAAAAACATCGAGACATGTAAAATATGTTTTAATATTCCGAGCGGGTACCGAACCCGCACACCAACGCCGAGGGAAACGCCTTGTGCCATACTCGATCAATGGCCTTCGCTATATCCAGGATAACTGCCAGGCCTTCCCCTTTGCTTTTGATAGCCGCTGCCATCTATGTGTTAGGTATACCAGAAAATCGCCTGCCGACCGACCATGGCGAAAGCCGTAGGTCGTTCATTAACTGGTGACCTTCTAGCTATACCAAGAGCTGGCGGCTTATTATGCTCTCCCTAATTTTGGAGAGCAAGGAGGTAACAGCTATAGGCCTGTAGTTTGCTGGATCCGAACTGTCTCCTTTTTTTGGATCGTATGAACAAGGGCTGACTTCCATGAGTTAGTGATTACGCCTTTTGAATATGAGTGCCGGAATAAACGCGTCAGCACTGGCGTCAACTCAAGGGCACACGTTCTACGCACGATTGGAGAAATGCCATCCGGCCCGCTCGACTTCCTTACGTCCGAAAAAAACAGAGCTCGCCGAAAAGTTCTCTGTCTGATCTGTACTTCAGGCATACAGCTCTGACACCGTAGGATTGTGTGCGGTGTTTTTCCGTTGTCGTCAAGAGTCGAGATGGAGGCAAAAGGAGCACACAGAAGATTGGCTTTAAAAAATCTGGAGCCACGGTATTATTCCCTCTTTAGAACTTTTCTGTTCGGTCCTTTACCTTTTTGCTCAATTTTGTACCTGGGGTACGTTAAATGTGACGTATCGCTAGATCGAAATATCTGCGTCTGCCAAAGGAAACACAAGGCCGGCTGTGCCGTCTCAAGGTGTTAGTTTACTTGTGTTAACTGCTTATTGTGTTTGAGAACTAGGAGGTGTGACGGGATGCGCTTGTTGTCTTTTGTGATTTAACCAAAGCGTTTGATACGGCAGACAATTTAAGACAATCATGTTAAGCTACTGCTGATTGCGTATTCGCAAATTAATATCTAATTCACAATCATCTATTTTAGGTGTCAACCTAGTTTAGGTGTTACTACTTGTTTTTTTTTGTTCTATTTCATGTCGCCTCTCTCTTTGCAGTTTGATTTTAATTGAATAATAAATGTAAAGTTAAGTTTTCCTGTTAGTAAACAAACACCCACATCCATGTGTATTTATAAGTTTCCAACCCCGCGCAATGATCAAACCCGCAATTTATGGTTCAATAAAGCATATTATTTCTAATAACTATTATTTCTATTATTCTCTCTCTCTCTCTCTCTCTCACACACACACACACACATTTACCTCTGTCCTTTGGAATTTCAAGCTTTTTAGTTACTGTGTAAGTGGAATCCTGGTGACCAGTTATACAGGTATTTTATTACCTACCACAGGCACCAGCGATCGACGACCAAAACGTATGTATCCCCTGTATTTTTAATTTTTCGCTTTATTGTAATTTTGGTTGTTGGCGAGAAATAAAGTTATTATTGTTATTAATAATACTTTTTTAACATATTTATTATAGCAACAGACAAACTTACCAAATTTCTTCCAAAATGATCTCAAACGGGAGACAACAGTGTCCATCCTACCGTCGAATTCTTCCCTAATCAATACCTCCTTAATTATGATTGGATCATTGACAATTATTTGCGGATAAGGTCCCAAAAATAAGCCAACGATTTTAGTTTTGTATTCCTTGGCAAGCCGTGTTGATGCCAATCCTAGATTGTTGTAAGCTTTTGCCAGAAGAATCCAATACCCGCCGTAAACAGGAAGTCTTGGTGGGCCTGAAATATTTTTTAAATTAGTATTCGCTAGTATATGTCCCAGGCCCAAGGGTTTCGTAAGAGTCGACTCAGGGCATTTACCAGTGGGAGGCAGTTATCATCAGCAGAACGTCCTGCTCGACTCATCCCTCATTGTCATAAAAAAATAATCAGAAATGGCGAGTAAAATGGCCCCACGGCGTAAATAATAACGAAGAGCAGCTTGAATTATCGAATAATAACGAAGCATCTCTTGACACCTGGTGTTACGGATGTCCATGAGCGTCCGATCCCGTTTACCCACTTATAATCAAAAGTCACAGAACGCAAATAAAACATTGAAGCAGTCTTGTCATAGTATCTACGGTTGATTATTAACGTTTACACTGACCTCTACTATACACCACTGGATAGGCGGCTGTCAAAGTACTTTTGTGCCTGTTTCGTATTCGCCATTTTGGCCCTATTGGAGATGTAGCGACAGTTTGTGGTACTAAAACTAGTGAAGATAACCTAAGCAAACATCGATAGATGGTGGGAAACTATTTACAAAAAAAAATGTGTTCTTTATAACGTTGATTCTGGAAGTATAAATAAGACGGAAAGCGAACGAAATTAATTCAAAATGCAAAAATACTTAAAAGAATTGTATGTTCCTTCGCAGCCATTTGTATTATACGTTAACATTAGTGCTCTGTGTTACAATTAGTGCACAAAAAATTAGCTGTCAAACTCATGGAACAACCTGTCCAGTTGTATTTATACAGTTCAGTGGCGTTAAAAATTCACACAATTAAGTAACAATACAATATACTATCACTGCATAATAAAAAATGTGTTATTGGTATTGAAGTATTTGTCATGCGCACAGCGTGATTTACGTGATTTGTTCTCGGTATGACACATTACGATAACCAAGAGTAACTGGTTCACGCGCTTGACATATTGTCAATGATTTTCAGATATGTGGACGAGGTATGCGTTATGAATGAGTGGATCAGTCATAATAAAAGAAATTGATTTTTGAAATATACATATTAGCTAGATCAGAATTATACATATTAGTATACCTTTAAAAAAGGCGTATACAGAATATTAATTAAAACACAAAACGAATTCAGACAAAACTTACAAACAAAATTAATATGGTTAAAAAGAAAAATGTAGAAAAAACATATTGTTACAACACTGAAAATAATTTGATATTTAAAAGGTTTAATTGACACACTTTATCAGAAAAATCGTAAGAAAATTTAGTTTTTGTCGAAATGGATATCAAGGAGTTTCTTTGAATTAAGTATGTCATTAAACAAAATCGTTTTGTCATCGAGCCAAATAAATACTCATGATATTAATTGGTACAGCGCTTTTAGAAATCAAAAGAAATAATCACATTTAGATGTCCTAAGGAATCATTAGTAATCATTTTTAAGTTTCTAATTGAAAAGCTTTTATCCATAATATTCACGACTCCTGTCTTGCAGGAATCTAAGTTAAACATAACGTTTAATAAGAATGGCACTAGCACGTACACATTTTGAATATAGGAAAAGTAGAAAGAGTCGAACAAAGTGAACATTACCGAAAAACAACAAAAAAACAGCGGAATACTATCCCACAAAAAGGCAAAATTAAAACCAAATCTGTTAGTTTCTAAATTAAAATTTAAGTTCTGATATAAAAAGTTAGTAAAATGTGCTACTATTACAGTATACAGTATGCTTAACGCCATCCCTCAAAAAAAATACATTTTATTGTATTGTTGGTTTTAATGAATTGGGATGTTTTCATAGTCTGATAGCCGAACGGCAAAAGTGTGCTTAAGACAATGTAAGCAAACTTCTCTCAATTGTGTGTCAATCACCAAGTGTAAGTGTGCTTTAAAAAAGTGCTCAAATAATACGTTAGCGACGTAAAAAAAAGATGGTGTGACTTATTACCGGTAAGTTTATTTTATTTATATAAGATGGGTTGGCAAAAAGCAAAAGTTATTTAGTAAAACGAATATCTTTTCATTAAATATGGTACAATTATTGACAAGTATTCACATCCCTTTCTCTCCTGCTTATCAGGACGAGACAGATGAAAGGACGCGACAGCCACACAATTAGAATAAACTTTTTTAAAGGCCCAGTAAACAATGATTAGCAATATTGTAATTTGTGTACGGGAAGTCATTGCCAATAGAGTCGGTTTTTTAAAGGACCTTTTGAACAATATTGTAATTTGTGCACAGAAAGTCATTACCAGTGCATATGAACGGCATACAAGAACATGAACAACTACAAACCAGTGCTACTTATACAGTATCACAGACATATTATCGTAACCTTGTGATAATTGATATTTATTTACATTTCAAATCTGTAAAAGCTGATATTTTTCAGCTTCTCCGTAGACGAGAAAAAATTCGCAGCTTAAACTGAAAAAGTGTTTACATTGCTATTTGCCTATTGACCACAACTGGAGTAAACGCATCAATGTATAGACATAGCAGTCGAAGCTTATTATGGTGTCATTTATCATGTGCCATATTTCGGCTTTGATTTTATATGACGTGCATTGACTATGTGTATAGAACGTCATTGAATAAAGTATATAATAATGTAACTAAACAAAGTACGTTATCTCTTTAAGTATTCTGTCCACTCCTTGTAAATGCTATCAGGAGTTCGTTAAGCTTTTATGTCTTAACTAGTCATCTAGTGATTATTTGGTATGTTCCGATATGCACTACGACCACTGTACAGTGTGACGTCAATTTAGTATACTGTGAAGCCGTTCCTTTACAGCCAGTTATACTGGTAATCTAAATAAACTAAACAAAGTACGTTATCTCTTTAAGTATTCTAACTGTCCACTCCTTGTAAATGCTATCAGGAGTTCGTTAAGCTTTTATGTCTTAACTAGTCATCTAGTAATTATTGGGTATATTCCGATATGCACTACGACCACTGTACAGTGTGACGTCAATTTAGTATACTGTGAAGCCGTTCTTTTAAAGCCAGTTATACTGGTTACTATTCCGCATCTTTTGACGCGATTATTAACGTTGTCTACTTCATTAAAAAAACTGCTGTTGGAGTAGGCACTGGCAAATTAAAAATATTTTAATTAATATTAATTGTAAATTGAATTTTTAATATAATAAAAGTAAGTAGTTTTTCACGATCTTTGCACGATGAAAAATTCCTGCGTAACTTTCAGCTCGTATTGAACATTTTTAAGACAGTCTAATAAGGTTAATTTTTGGAATTCTTCCGTTGTTTTATTTATTAATCCTAACTATTTACAGAACTTTATAATTTTCGTATTATACTGTAGGTATTGTTTATAAAACGTTAGGTGTCCTCGAGTGGTTTTGACTGATCACGTGATCAATGTACTGCGAGTACCTTGCCTCGAAAACGCTCACAGTAAAATATGGCGGCGATTTATGACGTCATATATTTCCCTAGGGTACTGCGGCAGTATACTGGCAGTTCATAACGGAACGAATATTTCTATAGTAATAGCAACCGTTGTCATGGCTACAGATATGGATATATGGCATCTACACCTACATTCTATCTAAAATGTATAATTAAATAAACAAATATTACGACCAACATTGTCAATTTCACATTTCACAGTCACATTTATGAACATTTACTATACGTTCACAAAAATCGTCACCATTTTGCTCTACATAGTAACTTTCATTATTATAACACTAGATATAAGGGATTGCTTGTAACTAGTTCTAGTAGGCTTCATAAGATACATAATAACTTTAAGGTTAAATGTATATTATTTCATTATAAAGTACCAGCCACTGTTCAGGCATTATCTATCCATAAATTTAAATGTTTAACTAAAAAATTAGTCTGTTGTAAATCCTACTACTCCACAGCTGAATATCTAAGTGATTGGACAGCCTGGGACTAGATTATGATTATTTTATATAATTAACAATGACAGTACAATATTGTATATTTTACCGCAAAAAATAATGCTGGGAGAGTTACTTGCGCCGCTTCATCTCTTTCAGAGCGCCAATTTTTTTCCAAAACGGTAGTAGTATTACAAATGACATCAAAAAGAATTCTAAAGGAATCAATTTTGAGAAAATAAATGCCTTTTATGTCTTTTATCCAGTATGGCTTAAGTCTTCCCGAAGGATTGTGATATGAATTTTAGGTCGGTAATTACCTACATGAAACGAATGATTTTATAGAATTCAATAAAAGCGATTGAAACAGAAGAGAGAGCGTTTTTCTGGGTGTCGTTCGCCACCGTTCTTCGTATATGGACAAAGCAAAAATCGAACAAAATCGCGTAAAGAAGCTAGTTTGCCAATAAGTCAGCTAATATTATATCAACATAATGAAACAACTTACCTGGCGGAAAATTATCCGGTCGTATATACGCTGCTTTGTAAAAATAATTGAATATAAATCCAAACAATAATATGAACACAATAAGTCCTATCATTGTGTCGCCCTACAAACACTCAAATATACTGATTACCACTCAACTTAAAGACGTAACTATATATTATTATATATTAATATATTTTATCTTAACAAGAACATCCAAGTTGCAGAGTAAAAGTTATTTTATTCCTAAATGCATAAAGTTGTTATTATCACAATTTATATCAAACTGTCTATTAATTTATTTTGTGAACGCGATTGCAACGCCAATGCAATATTTTGCTATGAGTGATTCAATTGAAGTTCTTATCTATAACCATAGATAAGAACCTTGAAATAGTGCGACAACAATAAGGTAAGATACTCTGCATGAAGATAAATCACAATAACCTTATGACCCATCCCCTCTCCAACGCCTCTGGTTCCCGCGGAGAGAGTAGACCGTAGTCGATATTATATCTAGCGATGTTCAGTTCCGTGGTCACTTGGAAGAGAATGCCAAATTAGCCTATAACAAACTTGGGTGTATAATAGGGCGAGACAGCACTCGCTACAACCCACCGCCTGCAACTATCTAATAAACTATACTACTATTTCCCGAGGAGTAGTTCAGGTCAACATCAGCATTTCACCACCGGACGTCACGTCTGGCATTCTACAACAGCGAATTTGCTGCGGTTTTCTCAAACCGATACATGGACCTTTAAGGTTACAACATACACCCAACTTAAAGGCAACGCATCTCTTGACCCCTAGTGAAGCGGCTGTCCATGGGGGGTAGCCTCGCCACTCGCACAATCCGTCACGTGAGAATTTGACCGTTTGCAAACTCTTATTTAAAAATACTAAAACCCTACGATTAATCATAGTATGTTAAACGCAGCGGCATTATAAACGGGAAGTACATTAGAGCCACAAATAAACGTGTGTCCATATTTGGTTTTAGTACGGTGGAACGACTGACATCGTGCGGTCGCTAGCGGACCTTTAAATACTGTAAAAATAAACCAAAAAATCTTGGAGTCTCTAAGACTCAAATAACTGGCAGTTTTTATTTTTAACCGACTTCAAAAAAGGAGGAGGTTCTCAATTCGTCGGTATGTTCTTTTTTTTATGTTTGTTACCTCAAACCTTTCGACCGTGTGAACCGATTGTGATAGTTCTTTCTTGAATTCTCTTATTTGAAAGCTGGTGCTTCCCGTGTGGTCCCATTGTAATCTGGTCCAGATCTGACAATGGCATCCATGAGAAAACCATAAGTCTTAAATTTGCTATACATACGTATAGCAATGTGGATGATAAATTTACAAATAACTCAATATCGCGCCAACCGATTTCAGATGATTCTTTTTTTTATTGGAAAGGATATACTTCAAAGATAGATTGGTGAGAGTTTGGTTAGGTTCTGATTACGGAATCCATGACAAAGTAACAGAACTCTTCAATTCTTAGGAGCAAATTAACGATACTCGGCCGAATCTTTTTTATGCTATCCGGATATTTAATGATCTACCATAACATAGTTATGGTCAAGTAATTGTCGTAGTCAAATATGATGATCTATGGGACTCCTTAACGACGTAAGGGTGCGATCTGTGGCAGAATTTCTAAGTGTCTGTAATCAAATTGCAAAGCACTTACGTTCATTGCTGCATTGAAAAATTTAATATATCTACACATATTAAGACAAATTGTTAGTAAGTGTACTTCAAATTCACTAAAAATCATAAAATAAAAAAAAAATCCACAAAAACCAACCGACTTCAAAAACACTATTCCAAAAAAATAGTTATAATGTGCACTAAAAAGTATAAAAATCATAAAAAAGTCGGTGTCATCCTAGATAGGTTTGTTACTACATACATAATTGAGTATATACTGGGTATATAGGTGAGCTGATGTGCTTGAGTCGTGAGGAGGCGAGAGGCGATAGCGGGTCGCGGCGGAAGGACACTGAATCCAAAAGTAACAATAATCGTAACTAGAATTACGTTAATTAATTAGATTGTATAAAAATACGTAAGTATTTTTATCGTATCAATTTAATTTGTGACATAACTTTAATTTTAAAATTATTTTTTTTTTAAATTTAAGCATTAATTTATCAATCAACATAAAAGTAATCTGATAGATAGTTAACAAATGTAGTTAATCTACCAACTATATTTAGCTAAAATTAATTTTAAGTTTATAAGGTAAAAAACTTTCTGAGAAAGTTAGAAAGAAATGTAAAAATTCTAATTAGTTATTCATTTGAAACTATTCTTTCAATTTGTTTTCTGAACGACAAATTATTTGTTTTTATTTAATTCCGAGTATTTTCCTATTTATTATTATACCTTTTAAACCTTCTCTGGACTTCCACAAATAATTCAAGACAAAAATTAGCGAAATCGGTCCAGCCGTTCTCGAGTTTAAGCGAGACTAACGAACATATATAGATGTGTATAATTATTGCCTGTATTCGTTGTTTTGACGAGTAAGGAATGCTTATAACACTAATATGAACGTAATGTTTACAATTTTAAAGTCTATCTGTATTATACATATTATTATTTATTTTATTTTTAGAATCTCAATGTAAATTGATATTCCTAAGAAAATTTCTTCCTTTGTTATACTGTATGCGTACTAGTTTTGCAACGAATACAGTATGTATAGAGCGATTTTAGTATAGATACCAATCGAAAATCAGTTTAATACTAAGTTCAAAAATCATACAAGTTAACCCTAATTATTCATTGTGTTATATTCAGCTATACTTATTGTCTTATCTGCCTTATTTTACACGCAAATTATGTCTCATAGTGTTTCTATATATTTTGTGTCCGCAAATAATTGTTGCTATTGTAAGCTATTATATATTGTGAACGTACTATATAATATAGTTACTTTTATGCCTTTATAATTATAAGGTGCTTTTATTGTAACCTATAAGGCACTCAAACTTATTATTGGGTACAAACTTGTGTAGTGTAATCGAAATAGGTTACGGTAACAATAGCTTCCCTACTCCGATCTATTATAATAAAGCTGTACTTCTGTCTCACACGCATTGTTTCTCTATGCGCTATTATATTGTAAGTCTATTGTGGGAACTCCTTCACAAATTATACATTCTCTCTACTCTGGATAACAATAATATAATCGTATAATAATTTAACACTATCCCTCTTGTTTGATCGATATATTTGTGTTCTACAGAGTCTAAGATAGGCCAGTTGTAAGTTCTACAAGTTTAAAAATATCATTTTTCAGTTAATAAATGTCCCACAAACGGTTCATTGACTGAGAACTATGTTCAATTTTCAGTGACCCGAGGGTGGTATTTATTGTAGTGGTTTGCCAAAAAGGGGAAAATAAAATGCTTTGTAATTTTTATCCAAGAAAACCTGTATTTATTCCTGGAAATAATTAAAAAATCAATTACATGGTGGTTTTCCTCAAATGAGACAATGTCATTTCGGTAAATTTCGAATAATTGGGTGAAAATTCCTCCTTCTAGTGATAAGAAAATTTTGTATAGAGATATCAATCAACATAATATCCGCTAAGTGGACACTTTAAATGAACATTCAAGTGATAACCTGGCTGTAAGGGTCAGTATGATAACGCTACAAGGAGAGCAATATGTTACTAATAATAGAACTTACTTACTACATAATATCATATAGTATACAGGGCCGTCCTAAGCTTATGGGACATGACTGGAAAGTACCTTAAATATAGTAGATAGGGTATTTTACTGAAAGAAGACTGTTATGTTTAAATGTTAGTAATTCTACATTCAAAGATTTTCTAAAAATTGCTTGCCTCGTCTGGGATTCGAATATTTTCAAATTTAACAACAATATAATTTTTGTTTTAAATTTGCCTTCTGTCTAGATTACAGAGTACGTATTGAAACACTAAGTTTTATCATTTTATCTACACGTCCACTTATAAATAAGGATAACTATGCTATAAACTATTTTATGGAGTGGGTACCTACTTATTTACGAACAATCAATATGCATGGAAATGTATGGAATGATAATATCGCTACTTTCCGAACGTCGTCCTCAGCAATAAATAACTTTCTTGAAATTTGACTCAAACATTTTACGTTGTTCCTTTATTTTAAAATACTATGTTACTTAAGAAGAGTTATTAGTTTTTGGCCATCCTTTCGATTGGTATCATAAAAATAGATAGACGAGGCAAGTAATTTTTAGAAAATCTTCGAATGCAGAATCACTAACATTTAAAAATAATATAAAGTCTTCTTTCAGTAAAATACTCTATCTACGATATTTTAAGGTAATTTTTGTAGCGCGTCCGGTATGTTTGTGGAGAACCGTGTCGATGGTTTTTCCGCAATCATACGGAAAAGAATCGCCTCCGTCAAAAATAGGTTGGAGAGGAGTCCCAATATTATTTTGAAGGTGATAGCCGACAGACAGGACAGCGCATTCAAAGCGCACTGGATGTCTGGGTAAGTTTGTAAGTTTATTAATTATATCAACTAATATAGAATAAGCTTGTTACTAACATATATGTAATTTATTATTGTATTTCCTAACATAGGTTAAGACTATTTCACTAACATTTATATATGGACCTTTTGTTGTCTTAAATAAATAAATAAATAGTAAATTTTCCTTCATGTCCCATAACTTTGGGACGCCCTGTATATTATAACATATATAAAATAATAGAATATTAAGCCATTTAATTTTATTTTATTCTCTCCGGTGGTTTTGTAATAAAAATTTCTTCTTTGTAGTCGTTCACTCTTGACAGACAGGTCGTGGTTATATCTTGGTCGTGTCTTTTACCGCCGGTTCTCTCGCGATACGATGCCAAGTAGAAAAAAAAAAGAAAAACAATTACTATCTTATAAATTCTACATTAATAGCGCGTAAACGTAAACGACACAAAACGTAGACTGACTGTTAAAAAACCTTCTAAAGATTCCGTATGTTTTTTTATGGATAAACGAGCGTACGGGTCACCTGATGTTAAGTGATCACCGTCGCCCACATTGTCCCGGAAACACCGCACAAGGAAGCTCATTCCACAGCTTTAAAGTACGTGGAAGGAAGTACCTTGAAAACCGCACTGTGGAGGACCGCCACACATCCACGGTGGAGATGATATCCTAATTTGTGGCGGGTCGTGCAGAATAAATCAGGTGATCGATCCGTTCACATAACACTCGACAATTCGAGCTGCTTCGAGTCAAATGGTTCGAGCTGATACTGAGGTGTGCCAGACCAGATATGACAGTAGACTTTGTAGAGCGCTAGAATGAGAACCGGCTTGAAGTATTGCCGGGTTCTATTAATGACACCCAGCTTCTTTGAAGCCTGGATTTGCCCTCCAGATAACCGCGGAATTGGCAATCGCTCAAGATTTCGGACCCAGTATTCCGATACTAGGCGAAGCTTTAAGGAAGGTGTTATCGAAGAGCGGTGATACGACAAATGGGGTTTTTGTACTCGTAAACGCACAAACTTGAATCTTCTGGAGGTTAAATTGGACAAGGTTTTTTTTACATTTTGCCAAGAGAGTACTGGATAAAGTTTCTTCCGGCACTGGTCGACGATTCCCCGAGAGAGTCTGTCGTCTGCATAGCAATGTATATTTGAGGTGTCCACCATATCATTGATATGCAGAAGAAACAATGTTGGAGATAACACACAGTCTTGGGGACTCCGGCGTTCACGGACTTCGGGTTCGCGCAATAACCGTCGACAACGACCTGTATGCCGCGCTACTTGCATAAACTCTCAGGAACACCGATGGAAGATAGAAGTTTTGAGGGAAACGCCTTGTGCTATACACGATCAAAGGCCTTCGCTATATTCAGGCTAACTGCCTTCCCCCTTGCTTTTGATAGCCCCCGCCCATCTATGTGTTAGGTACCTATACCAGGCGATCACCTGCCGACCGACCATGGCGAAACCCGTATTGTCGGTCGTTGATCAACTGGTGACCTTGTTGACCAAGAGCTGAAGGTTTATAATGCTCTCCATGGTTTTGGAGAGCACGGAGGTAATAGCTATAGGCCTGTAGTTTGCTGGATCCGAACTCCGGGTCACATGATAATATTTATGTTGTCACCGCTGCTTTACTAAGTTTTTTTTATATGAAAATAAGGGACGAGACGAGCAGGACGTTCAGCTGATGGTAATTGATACGCTGTCCCATTACAATGCAGTGCCGCTCAGGATTCTTGGAAAACACAAAAATCTGGGCGGCACTACAATTGCGCTCGTCACCTTGAGACATAAGATGTTAAGTCTCATTTCCCCAGTAATTTCACTAGCTACGGCGCCCTTCAGACCGAACCACAGTAATGTATACACATTACTGCTTCACGGCAGAAATAGGCGCCGTTGTGGTACCCATAATCTAGCCGGCATTCTATGCGAACGAGCCTCCCACTGATATGTAAGATAATATTATGTATCTTTAAATAGTATTTGAAATTTCTTTTTTTATATCTTTATTTAGTTTAACAGGTCTGCGACTAAATAAAATACATATATACACAAATCAATAAAATAGCTAAGACTATTGAGAGTCCTGTGTTATTACAACTAACAATAGACTACTACCAAAGGTCTGCGGTGACCACAGAATATCATTTGACCCGTATGTATGTTTCTTGGTCTATTTTTACCATAACATACGGAACCTTTACAGGGTTTATTAATATTTCATTCTACGTTTTTATTGCAGTATTAGTATTAGTGTAGAATATATAAAACAATGATTATTATTATTTTACCATCCAACATTTCCTGCTTGTCTCCACTTTGTTGTCAAGTACATAATAATTGCAGTAAATGAACATTACTATGGTGATTAGGGCTCCCAATCCCGCGGCCTGTATTCAATCTCAGCATTTGCGGGACTACGAATTTTCAATACCGCGGGATCTCGGTATTTGCGGGATCCCGCATATTGAAAATATGCACATTTTAAAACAATGAATTTATCAACTCCACAGTTATATATACATACTACTATTCAAATGAGATCAATCAAATTATCCTTTTTTTTCACCAAAAAAAACAATAAACAAATTCTTATTAAAACACCAAAACAAAACAAATCGTTTTCAAAAAATACACAACGCAAAATTACCAAATCAACTAAAAAAACGCATTTAACATTTCCAAACTGTCGTCTGCCAAACTGCTGCGTATTTTACTCTATTGCCTGGCCAGAAAATGCCCTTTCTGCTTCCACACTTGTGGGCGGTATTCCTTTTAAGGGCTTGTACGTGAATGAGTCCAAATAACAGCATATTCAAACTTAAAGGATGTAAGTATTTAAGGTCTCCGCTGCGCTGTAACTAGATACTGCTGGCGTAGTCGCAAAGTCCGGCCAATAATACTACGCCCAAATGGGTTTACTCGAACAAGTCTCGAACGTGTGTGACGTTGACTTGCCACATGTTCTGTTAAACTTAGCCAATAATTGAAACTAAAATGCCGATTCTCGTAGTAAAACTTTGTAAAAATAATACTACCAAAAATAAGAAAGACACTGGGATCACATAACATCAATAAGAATTTTGTATTTTATTAATTTCAATGTAAAATAACACGAAGCGTATGTTACATTATTTGAAAGATGTCATTGGGTGTATGCAACTATAACACGCACACAAGCATCTTATAGTTGCCGTAATAAAAAAGCTATTGTGCTTAGGTAGTGTGGTATCTAGTTGGAGCGCAACGGAGACCAATCCTTATTCTATGATTACACACTACTTGCCAGTATGTACAAACGTAAAAAAAGTATAATCGCTGTAGAACTGTAGGGGATTCCGCATAGTTAATATTAATCTGTTTAGGGAGAAGTCAGATATTTTTAGAATGTTAGAAAATTTGTATTCGAGTATTTTAACTGTAAATATCAATATTCTAGCAATGATTTTATTACAAATTAAGTTTATTGTAACATTATTTTGTTAACCTTCCAAAAATGTAATTGAATATTAAATATTTTTCATAAATATATAACTACTGTTTTTTTATTATTGACTTTGACGTAAAACTAACAACTAGACAAACACACTCAAAAATTGTCTGAAGCAAGACTATGTTGTGTTTCGACCGCGCTTTGAATACAACGCCACGCAATGTCCAAAAAACAGCATATTCAAACTTAAAGGATGTAAGTATATAAGGTAAGTGCCCCTTTAAATTCACAAAATTGTGAAACTAATTTGACGTTTTTCATCATTGTGCTAATAGAGCAAGAGCCCGTGGACCCCAGACCTACGTTATTTTATAAAAGCTGAAAGTTTGTCAACGCATGCTCCCACCACAGGTAAGAACGATGGACCATTATGGATTTTGGGTTACAGTAAATACCGATTTAAATACCTACATCAAATAATAATGTGCGATTTTTCGGTATTACCTCCAGAATATTATCAAAAATCACGTTATTCATTGCTAGACACTTACCATCGTGGCAACCCCTTGCCAGAAACCCTTAATGTTCATGAAATCATACTTTTACTTACGTCATAGTATTAAAACTGAATTTTACTCCTCTCCTCATTAGCAGACACTTGACAGTTCCAACCCGCTCGTGAGTGACTCGCACCTGTCTCTACCTACCGTGTTCTTGTACGGCGCCAAAATAATCAGAGTAGTAATAAGTTTTTTTTATGACAATAAAGGACGCAACAAATTAGCTGTTCAGCTGATGGTTATTGATACGCCCTGCCTATTACAATGCGGTGCCGCTCAGGGTTATTGGAAAAACAAAAAATTCTGAACGGTACCATACTTGCGTTCGTCACCTTGAGTCATAAGATGTTAAGTCTCATTTGCTCAGTAATATCACTAGCTACGGCGCCCTTCAGATCGAAACACGACATACCTACTGTAAGTCTTCTCTTACGACACCCTCGGGCCTGGGACTATCCCATTCTTTTTATGCTCCGGGGAAGCACAGGGCGAGGTTGAGTGCAAAAGATCTCGTGGGCGCTCTCAAACACGGTGAGCAGCACTCATAAAATCTGCGATACACTCCAATATAAATGATAATGCCAAAGTTACCAAACAACGATACTTGGCATCGCATCGCGGGATTTGCGGGACTGAAAAAAAGCGTGCATGCGATACAAAATAGGATAATTTGCGTGAATTATTATTCTTAATAACTCAAGTTATTAACTGTTTCGTATTTTCGTGATGTTTATTGATACATCCTTTTAGAATAGAATAAAAATATAAGGGTGTGTACGTGAATGAAAGATTCATCCCGCGCCTTAATAGATAAGATAGATATATATAGATTCTTTTCTATCTCTGAATTTCTATACTTTTTATGAGATCGTATAATAAAGCTGCCTTCACACCTGAGAATCCAAATCAGATGTTGGAAGAGAAAATGGAATACGACTTAGATCTTATATCTTGCCGCCACTCATCTACCTTATTTGTACTTAGTACTAAGATATTTCATAGCTTGTATTTATTACATCTCACTTACTTAAAACTTTAATGTCTCCTGTGTGTTAAAACAGACATTGACATTACAAAGATTCTATGATATTTAGATTTTATATATGTTTATCTACACCCATGCTTTAAATCCTCTATTAAAGATTCTGAAACAGTTAGCTGCCAACATTAAAACACCCAATGTTCTAATAACCATTACATCACTCAAAAGAGTGTTGTAATGTTGTACTGAATTTCATAACAACACTCCTATGTTTTTTTTTATCCCTTCATGCGCAAAGAGTCTCAACAGACAGCCACATTCTTATTGCTCGATGTGTGGTATCTGTATGAATTTCAAAAAAAGAACATTTTCGCGCGCTCCACACTCCCAGAACGTCGCGCGCCGTAAAAAAAGTAGGTTATTCGAATCCCCGCCATTTTTCTTCGATATTTTTGAGCGATTCATTTTAAACGCTGCAAAAGAACATTATATTCGAGTGAATTTTAATTATTGCACTATACAAAATGTAAATAGCTACTAAAATAAATAATTGTTTCATTAATACTTAGTTTATTTGTATATAATCAGTAATGAATGGTATTAGGTTACTACTAGGACTGGTGTTTTGGTGTTAGCAGTAAGCTAACTGTTCCAGAATCTTTTGGAGGATTCATATTCTGGGTGGATAAAGTCTTGTATGCAACTGTTGATAATTAGGTATTAAAACACTCATGTGATACTATTATCCACATTCGTGTTTTAGTACCCCTTATTACACAACAGTTGCATAAATAACTATTAACATGGCTATATATAAATAATGCGTACTTGCTTTTTACACACATTTTCTTGAAATAAATAAAATTCGGTAATAATAAATTTGTTAGTGACTTATTAATTTTATTCACTTCACAAAACAATTCCAATCTACAGCAGTATTGGGTTGGCATGGGCTCTGGTTCTAACTTCGTTGTGTTAAAATACCTCCCCTTCTTATTAGATACCAACCCCTCTATTGCTGAACACATATTATTAAAGTTATTTAACCCATCGGTTATTTTTGATATTTCATTTTAACTATGAATACTATACTTACTACTATACTATAAAGCTATTTTTTCATCATTGTTGACATCGTCTAGAACTTTGGGAATTATTGGTTATTACTTATTTTCAGCACTTACCGTAACATCAATATTATATCTCGTGCGTATTGTCTGACATCATAATATTATAATCGGTATTGGAGAGTCTAATCTGGGTTAAAACGATGTATACGTAACACCTTTGACCCAGCTCTGGAGCCCAAAGTTTTGTAAATAAGATATAAATCGGTAGACATTTGACCTTAGATAATTAATTATACGTCTAAATAGACTGTAATAGCTATGAATATGTCGAAAAGAATAGCGGTGAACTGTTAACTTTTATTTTCAGCCACGCACCCACACTAAAACAAAGTGACTGATGTATCGCGAGTGTAACACGTAGCTGTCATGTACACTAAAGTAGTAAGCCTGGCCTGTTATCATGCGTTGGCTAACAGCAAGAGGCTCTATCTAGACAGGTGACATACAGATGTCACGCCGGACATTGTTGATTGGTGAGTTAACTTGCAGGAACGAATATTCAATTCAAATCAAATCATATTTATTTGCAGGATTTGTTGAGTTATAAATAACAGGTGCTCTTATCCGAACCTATAAAACATACAAACTTATAAAAATGGAATACAAACTCAGTTCACGTTTTACAATTACAATTATAATAAACTATAATAAAAAAAGATTTAGCCTCACGTACGTGTTATGAAATTATTAAGCTCTACTTTCACTAAAATACAAGTACATTATAAAACTTGCAATAATTTGTTATTATTAAAAGTGATCACTTCTGGGATTATTTATACAAATTAAATTGGTATAAATAATCCCAGGTTCGAGTCCCGCATCGTTCATAAATTTTGGTTACAAATTTAATTTGTATAATTTTCTGTAAATATTATAATAACTTATCTGTAAGAATGGCACGTCATATAAGTTAATCATATATTTAAAGACGTCGGCCGCTTCTGTCTCGCCAATGTACTCCAAAAAATTATGAGGCTTTCAGAATTAACTCCATAATTTTATCCTGTAATAAGAAAAAACTAAAATTAATCAACCTTTCTAAAAGGCCGCAACGGCCCTGTGATTACTGCGGTGTTGTTGTAAAATGTCATGTCTTGGGCTATGTCAATGCGAAAGTAGCCCAAATAACCCAAATGGTTGCGAAACTGAGGTGGCAGTGGGCAGGGCACATCACACATGGGACAGTAAAGTCCTGGTTAGTTCGCCCTCACAAGATGGACCGACGATCTGGTCAAGATCACCGGAATACGTTGGATGAGGGCAGCGCACTACCGATCATCATGGAGATCTTTGGGGGAGGCCTTTGTCCTGCAGTGGATGTCTTCCGGCTGATATGATGATTATGATAGAATGTAGTCGGCACTGATCACTTAACATAGGGTGACTCGTTATTAGTCCTACACTTCCATTAAAAGTAGAACATATTACTTATCGTGCTAACTGATGATATAATAAAAACAGTATTTTACCGTGATATATTCTATCCGAGGACTCGTAATAGTTGCAGTACAAATGTCAGGCCAGGTCGCGCCAACCTCCGCTGCCGTCCAGAATCTTAGGGACGGTGTCGTGGAAGACAGTTAGCTCCGGCTCGCTTTCGTCGCAGGACTCCTGAATTACAATTGTAAGAATACTCTCTAAAAATGACATAGACAAGTAGTATTTTCTAGTTCATAAGCAGGTGTAGTCTAGTGCTTGTGTTACCGGCAATCGATACATATTCATAGTTTGGTATTCTAGAAACTAGACAATGGTTTTGGCATTAATCATTTATACATCTAGATAGACTGTGACAGCTGTGAAAACGTCGAAAAAAATAGAAGTTGAATGTAAACCTTTATTTCGCACAATACACGCACACTAACACAGAGTAACGTACAAATCGCGAGTGTAAGACGCAGCTTGTCACGCCCGCTAATTTGATCGGTTGTCTACCAGCAAGAGGCGCTATATAGATTTATTGTTTGTATAGTGGCTTTGATACAGTTCAGTGCAGCCCTGTTTTACTGCAACCAATGTGATCTATTGTGATAGCCGCTGTTAACTATAGCGCTATAAGAGATTGATTCTTTTCATGAATCTTGTTATATCTTTTCAGTGAGCTAACGTATCTCAAGTGGTTCAAGAATTGGACTTCCCAAAGAGATCCTATTTTACGCACGTTTACGCATTAAAGGACCACATTCAGAGAGGATCTGTGACGGGGTTTCATCTGCACTATTACGTAATCTACAATCTCTGAGGCCTCAGATTGAGAGATATAGATAGATCTAGACAATACTATATTTACAATATTTACTAGGGGACGCTCGACTACGGATGCAGGTGTTGAACTCATCAGGAATATTTTTGTGGCCTGGGAAGAATCACAGAATGCACTTGGTATCTTCTGTGATCTATCTAAGGCTTTTCATTGTGTTCAACATTCAACGCAGGAAACAATGTCTCTATGGTATAAGAGAATCTGCCCTCGATCTTCTGATCTCATATTTAAATAATACCTAATCTACCTACCTAACCTACAAGTTATGTGTATCTCGGAAACCTGGTTATCTATAGAAAAACAAAAAACATTACACATAAATAATTATATCATGGCAGCTTCCTTCTGTCGTGTACATCATAACGGCGGTGTTTGAATATTTGTTAAAAATAATTTAGAATATTTAGAACGTGTTGATATGTCAGTTATCTATAACGAAATGGTATTCGAAGTGTGTGCAATAGAGCTACCTAAAAATAATCTACTACTGATTAATCTGTACTGGCCTAATAGTAGTAGAGAAGTAGAATTGTTTTACAACTTATTAGAAAATCTCCTCATTAACATTAATAAAAAAGAAATGAATAAAAACATTATTATTATGGGAGATATGAATGTTGATTTTCTAGATGCAAAGGAAAAAAGCAGACTCAATAACCTCTTGTTGTGTTATAACTTCCATCAAAAAGTCTCAAAGCCTACTAGAATAACTCCGACAACTAAAAGGTACATAGACCTAATTTTTACAAATTTCTATCTAGAAGGCTCAAAAAATGAAGTATATGATTTTGGATTATCAGATCACAAGGGCATCATTTTCAGTCTTTCATTAAATTAAAACGTAAATTTAATGACTTTAATATCAATAAATTTAAAAACGAACTCGCGAATATCAACTGGGATGATCAACTTAAGCCTAACAATAACGTTAACGAAAACTATGAGATATTCCTAAATATAATTGTTACTGCCCTGAATAAATGCATACCTAAATTACTAACAAAATTTACTCTAAACCAAAATAAACCTTATTTAACACTAGGAATTAAAAAATCATGTTAAAATAAAAGATTATTAAAACTCCTTGTATCACAAATCAAAAATAAAGTATGAACAAATTTTTATAAGAGATATTGCAAAGTTTTAAAAAGTTATTATAATAAATCTAAGAAAATTATAAATATCCGTAAATTCAGCTCAGCTGATAATAAAACACGATCCATGTGGAAAATAATAAAAAATGAAACAAATAAAAGTACTATAAGAATAAAGCAAAACATAAGTCTTAAATCTTCAGAGAATAATATTATAGTAGATCCGAAAATTATTGCTAATACATTTAATAGTTTCTATTTACCCATCTCATCAAGCCCTAAAGTAAAAAACGACAATATAGCTATAAATTCTAATAAATTAATTAATTTGTTATTTTTAAATTCGTTTGAACCCAAAGACATCTTTAACATAAAAAAAAATCTTAAGAATACAAACTCTTTCGGAATAGATGAAATCCCCCCTTTTTTAATAAAAAAATGTGCTGATATTTTAACCTACCCGTACACTAAACTTATTAATCAATCATTCTGTGAAGGATTATTTCCGGACGATCTAAAGATATCCATAATAAAACCGGTATATAAGAAAGGAAACACATCTGATGTAAATAATTACCGACCTATTGCCCTTCTACCTACATCAGCGAAGATATTTGAAACTGCAATGGCTATACGCCTAAGTAGTTTTCTGGAAAAATATTATATCCTAAATGAAAGCCAACATGGTTTCAGGAACAACCATTCCACAACTTTAGCGATATACAAATACATACAAAAAATATTTGATTCACTTAATAATAAAAAATATTCAGTTGGCCTACTGCTTGACATGAGCAAAGCATACGATAGAGTCTCTTATGATATCTTACTAGAAAAATTATTTCTCTCAGGAATTCGAGGAATTGCCCACAAATGGTTCAAATCTTACCTTAATAATCGTTTTCAATATGTGGAAATAGAAAATACTAACTTTGAAACTGGAAAGATAGACCACATAAGATCTAATAAAGCTCACTTATCAGGATCGATTCCACAGGGCAGTGTGTTGGGTTGTATATTGTTTCTCATATACATAAATGATCTTCCTAACTTAATAGATGATGATTGTACTCTTTTTGCTGATGACATTTCTATTTTGATCCCATGCTCTAATTTAAAACAACTAGAAGAAAAATTAAATATTACAATGGACAAAATCTTTTATTGGCTAAATAATAATAATCTTGAACTTAATATTAATAAAACTAAAATTATACCTTTTAAACCTTATCAAAAATCCCCCTTAAATATATCTTATTCTTACAAAAATTCACAACTTGAAACAGTTGACACAGCTACACTACTGGGAATTGATTTAGACTCACACTTGACATGGAAGCCATATCTACAGAAATTAAAAAGCAAAATGTCATCTTTTACTTATGCTCTTTACCAACTAAAACGCGTAACAGATTTCAAATCTGCCCTTGCTGCTTATTATGCATATGCACATTCTAGATTATCACATGGAATATTAATATGGGGAAACTGTAGTAAAATAAAATATATATTTATTCAACAGAAAAAATGTATCAGAATTTTAGAAAATATTCAGCAGATGGATTCATGTAGACCATATTTTATTAAACACAAAATTTTAACTCTTACTTCAATTTACATCCTAGAAGCATGTAAATTTGTTAAAAAACATTCGGACTTATACTCAACACTACCAAATAACAAGCGAAATAATAGAAATTTAAACAAATTAAAAATTCCCCAAACAAGTATGTCATTAGTGTCATCGAGCCCTCATCACATGGAAATAAAAATTTATAACCACATCCCAAACGAAATTAAAAATAAAGAGAAGCCTTCTCTATTTAAAAGACATCTTAAAATTTTTTTAGTTTCAAAATGCTTCTACGATTTACCCGAATTTTTTAATTACAAGTGTGAGAATTAGTTACAATATAGTATAAGAATATAAAAAATGTATAAGACTTATTTATTTTATGTATAACGTTGCTGTGCCCTTGCAGGGCGTCACATATTGTCTACCCATTAATGTACCAACCATCCTACTGTAAAATGTGACTTGCAATAAAATATTTTGATTTGATTTGATACGATTCAGAGGGTCGACGTGAATGGCAGGAGATCTCCTGGGACTCCTCTCGGTATGGGGGTACCACAAGGGTCTATTTTTGGACCCTTCCTCTTTCTAATTTATATAAATGATCTACCTAACCTTGTAGAAAAAAAAAACACAAGGTAATATTGTTTGCGAATGACATTTCACTCATATTCAAAGTGAAAAGAAGCCAAGTTTTATATGACGAAGTAAACAATGCTCTATCTGACTTTGGTAAACTGGTTTAGCGTGAATAACTTATTGTTAAATAGTCATAAAACTAAATATATTAAATTTACCGCACCAAATGTCAAAAATGTAGATGCGAATATTTTATTAAACGGAGAGGTGGTAAAACCAGTGGAATCTGTTATATTTCCTAGCATTACTCTTGATTCCAAATAAATTTCCTGCTTATTTTGACTGCCACGACTCGCTGGCCAGAGTCTAAGATATAATAATGAAAGACACATTTGAATCTTTATACTTTTATTTAATTGAATTATTCAACTGAACACATTATTCATACGATATCGAGATACATAATTATATAATAACAAGGCTAAAATCGGCCTTAATTACCTTTTTTAAAAAATTTTCACTCATATTTTCTTATTTTGTTATAAACGGGTTCTTTCTTGCTTTTTTAAGTTTTTACAGCAAATAATATATATATTATATAATAAAATAAGTAGGTACTATAATAATAAAAAAATAAGGTTTCCTTCATTTGTGTACTTATACAAAATAGTGTCAAAAATTCAAAATTTCAATTTTGTCAGTCACAGTCATCAAGTCAAAATTAGATAAAATAAAACTCAAAATATAAGAGGCTAATCGAACTATACACATAAATTCAAAATACTTGTGACTTAGTTTAAGTAGATTGAGTACATAATAAAAACATAACATGGAACTATATTGAACATTACCATGAGTGGAGTAACATTAGCGCAAATGTTCAATCTAACATAAAATAATAAATGAAAGTATTGTCATGAATACGGATTAACCGCAATAATCTAAGGCTTTGGAGGAATTAACCATTCGACACGGAATCCAAGAAGAATTTATAATTGAAAGTTAGACGACCGACCCATTTTTATTGTAACCAATTTTGAAGAAAAAGAAGACCGCTGAGTTTATTGCGCCCGTTTTCCTCAGGGGGCCTACTCCTAAAATCGATATTCGATAAATCGTCGCATTAGTCGTGTCGAATCCTACTCTTAGTTACATCGTTATCAATGTCGAAACGATGATTGAACGAACGAAACATTATTCGATAATATCGGTCCTAACCCTACTCTTAGTTGAAAATGTCAGAGATGAATATTCGAATTTCACAAATAATCAAAAGTCACTTTTACGATAATCTCAACGACACCTTCTAGGCTGTCGATGCTATTATCGTTTCAAGTTGTATAGATATATTTGCCATACAATATACATACTTAATAAATATTATTGAAATAATTATATGTGATTTACTATTCAACAGGATTTTTTTACTACTAAGTCATTTAAGTCATTTTGTTGATCGTTTATGCGTAGAAATAATGCAAATGGCCGCCTGAGAAATAGAAAGTCAACGAGAAGGGTTGAGTTACTTAAAATGATACCAAATTGGTGGTGCAGAGTCTGGCATGGTCCTTAGCGCTTAAACTATGTTTTGACTTTTGACACTTAACAGCCACATAGCACAGATAATGTTTAGGTTTGAACATATTTTATTCACACTATCATCGTAAAAAAATCAAAATATTAGTCTATGGAACGATAAACGATAAGGAATTCAAACATTTGTAAGAGTAGGATAGTCCTACAGTTGCGATATATTTGGAGTATTATCGTATCGTTCCAAATGTATCGTTGTCGATTTTGCGAGTAGACCTCCAGGTCTGAGGCATACCATGCCGAAAATCCTATTTTAAATAAAAATATTTGAATTTTCGCGGGTTGAGGGGAACTACAATAATTGTCAAATAATGACAGCTCTGTACGAAATAAAAATGACAAGCGAATGAGTAACACATATAATACAACCAAAAAAAAATTGAAAACAGTACATAAATATTTTTTTAAATGGCGTATTTTATTTTGTTACACCCCAAATTCTATTTGTAGAGAGGAGACGAGTAGGACGTTCAGCTTATGGTAATTGATACGCCCTGCCCATTATAATGCCACTCAGGATTCTTGGAACCAAAAGTTCTGAGCGGCACTACAACAACGCTCGTCACCTTCACTTAGATGGCATTACCGATCGATTCCAAAAACTAAACTGCTATTAACATCAAAAAACCACGTCATCTGCCACTAACTCGGACCAAATCGATTAATTCATTCGTGAGTTATCGTTGACGAAAGAAAATCGAAAAGTGTTTTTTCGGAATTACTTCGAAATTCCAAGTTCGATGAATTGAATCTCAAAGATTCTTTATTAGGCTCAAAAAACTGCGAACAACTGCGTGAAAATCTGTTTGCTCATTCATAAGTAATTGAGGTTTGAAAATTTATAAAATAAGGTTTTATTTATCTTTTATCAGATTTTTTAACTCGAAGAGCTCAAAATTGTCATAAATACAATTTGAACCATTTTCCTATATTTTTTATTTAATTAATGACTGACCGGAGTCCATCATGTTCCGTTCAATAAAAACGAGTTTTTATTCATCGCCAAGCACAAGAAATGGCAAAAAATGTTTCGAATAAGGCGTTATAAGTAAAGATTGGATTGTCTTTGAAGTTCTTGGCACCATAATATGCGAGTCATAGTTGTAATTCTTCGTCACTTTCTTTCCTCTGTGATATCGTCGGTAGCATGCATAGTTCATAGTCAGAATCATCGGACGCCGACTCTCTTGGCAGTAAGTACCATTTCTTCGACACACCTGAGTTTCGCTTCCTTTTCTACAAAAACAAAACATTTCCACGATTAAGCTTTCCTTGGCGTGACTTCAATTCAAACTAAAACTAATCTGTAAAGCATAATATCTTCTTATTCCGAATACAATATATTTAGAAAAATTGCTCTGTTAAAACACAATATTCGTTATGGTTTGAAGTTATTGGAGTAACAGATTCCTTTGTGAAATAGTCAAGGATACTATAAATTGTTACATCTGTGTAATGGTTTTTTACAATGTAGCTTTATAATAACAAATCAAATCTAATAAATATTTTATCCAAATACATGTAATATATATAAAATATAAATAAATAAATAAATTCCTTATTGCCATACAGAACATTACAAAAACAAAATGCATAATTAGGCTACGCGATGAAACAATAGACAAAATGAGAAGGCTCAGCTTCATCTGACATGGAATCATGGATTCGTGTTTCCATGCAGCGCTGGTTTCTAGCCATCCCCTCTATATATCTAAATAGTGGTTATAAATTATATATATTATACAATTCAGAGACAATAACAGGACGGAATTTGCTCCAACTCGAATATAAAATAAATGTAATTTCACTATTCTTTATCAGAGGGTCAACTCTTTTGTTCTCGACGTCTAGTCTTAGAGGTCAGGGTTGTCACAAAACTTGCTTTAAGATGTTTAAGCACTGCCATTTACAGAATAGGTGGTACAACTACATTAGGGAAAAGAGTATCTACTAATTTGATTAAATAAGACTGGGACTTGAGAACTCCAATTAAATGCAACCGATTTAAAGTATTTCTGTTCGTGCCTAAATACGAGTACCAGACACCGGTACGCATTCGAACGAACCGGTATTACCGCAGACGTAAGCACGAGGGGTATTGCCTCGTTCATATCGCACTTCATCGTTGCTTCGTCTAGTGACCTAGTTGACTCACAAGTTATTTATTACACATATTATGGTGCCGTGCTGGTTCAATAATATAGGAATAAATATATACAATAAGAACAGAGTATGGAAAACATTAACAGTTATAGCGCCAGTTGAATGCAGTCGGGGCCTGAGGTAGAGAGTGGGAGCATCTCCCCCCGCGCGCCTGCTTACGCGTCAGTTAGCGTACGCTTATCACGTTATCGCGTTAATACTCAAGTTATACCCGTAATGAGTGATCCGATTCTTTATTCATAGCCAAATGTTTTATACATGTGTGTTGAACAAAGGCAGAAGAAAAATTTGGGATTTAATTATTAGGTTAAAATAATTGATGATCATCAATTATAGTTAGGTCATATTACTATCGCATTCCTGAACTCTGCATTCAACTCTCGCGTCATCTGTAGAGATTTTGTACTCAATGGCTTGGTTTCACAGTTCAATATTTGTAGCAACACAGGAGATTTAAGATTTTCAGATTTTTTTTCCTGTATTTGTACATTGTTCAGACATGGCATTACGCTAAATTTCGTGACTATGGGAAGATGGAATGTCTATATCAATGGGAAGGACTTTACGTTTTATACATATATAAACAATTTACAGCAAGAAAAAAATTTCTACAAGATAATAAACGTTAGGTTATATAATGAAAAAATACTTACTTGGTTTAGTAAGATGCTTTGAAAATTAAAATATTCACAATCAAATTTTATTTTATTAAGTGTTATTGTTCAAACTGTACACAATTAATCGAAACACTTGAATCGCAATTAATGATAACATAGTATATTGATGACAATGTGGGCGACCGTCGGTATCTTTCCTCATAAAAGGAAAGGAATTATTATAGATTAGATTCATTTCTGCTGTATGGGAAATACTATTCTAATTATTTAAAAAAGATGTGCCTGCAAAAAGGTGTACTTGCAAAAAAGAAGTTCCAATATCCAAAATGAAAATTACCTGGAATGTTATGGAAAAATAAAAAATATAAACTCAAATTTTTCATTAAATATCAATAACAGGGTTATTAAGTCAGATTTAGAAGTAGCCACAGCTTTCGAACAACATTTTGCAGATATTTCAGTTGCAACTAAATTTCTTAATTCCTCCCCCATTGCTGTTGAATCTGTATTGAAAGATAATATGTTTAATTAAATTTAATTTCTATCATATTAATCCGATTGATGTCGGAAAAATCTTTAATTCTTTAAACTTGAAGAAGACCACCGATCTGTGGGGTAATTCTGTTGATGTCACAAAGTCAATGATTAACAGAGTTGGCTCTTATATTTTATAGTTGTATTGACTGTGGTCAGTTTCCTGATCTAATGAAATGTAATAAAATTATATCTTTATTTAAATCTACCTGATTTAAATCAGACCCCACATATTTTATTTCGTAAAGTTTTCATTTAGTAAAATTTTTTAATATTAGATCAATTGCAAGGTAATTTTAATGAAAACCAACTGTTGCATTCGAAACAGTTCGGCTTCACAAGGGGTCGCTCGATAACCGATGCTGGTGAGCTTCTAAATCATATCTTCGATACCTGGGTGGGTTCACGTAATGCACTCGGCATTAATTGTAATTTGTTTAAACTCTAAGGTGTTCAACAGTGTTTTTCACGAGACATCGATCAGGAAATTACACCACTACGGGATTAGAAATACCTTCATTGGACCTTCCTGCTTCATATTTAAGTTATAGGATCCAATAAGTTGACGTCAATGGAAAGAGGTCTCCTGGTTCAGTGCTCGCTAGGGGTGTTCCGCAGGGTTCAATTCTGGGCCCTTTCTTGTTCTTAGTATATATTAATGACTTACCACAACTCAATAAGGATAATCACGATGTAGTGTTATTTGCTATACTACATTAACAATTTCATATTAAATGAGAAGCAGACCAACTGCTTAAGATTGGTTACTAGTAACGTTAGACAAGTACAAATCAGTGTACTAATAAACGGTGTGGAGTTGGACTTGTAGACTACTAAGTGCCTGTGCATTACTTTACATTCATAGTAATAGGTCCACATACAGAGAGATTATCAAATGGACTCTACTCTGTAGCTTACGAGGTTTATAAAATTCGTCAATTAACTGACATTGAAACAGCCCGGCTAATATACTTTAGTTATTTCCATAGTGTTATGTCGTACAGTATTTTGCTGTGGGGAAATGCAGCCAACATACAACTATTTTCGTTTTGCAGAATATGCTATTCGAGCAATTTATAACGTACGGGTGAGAGATTCGCTGAGAGACAGAAGATACAGAATCATAATATATTAACATACTAGACTACATTAATGATGACATTGTTTGGGACTTTGTTGCTACAATTTCCAATATGATTGAAATGGGATAAACTCTATGATAATTATGAAAGTATTATTGTGTAATAATTATGAAATTTATTATTAAATTATTATAAAATGACGTATAAAAGTATCTGTGAAGATCTCTTTATTAAAGTAAATATAATTTATACTAGTTGCAGAATAAGACGGTATTTGTTTTCTAAATTTCATAATTCAAGGTCAACGGTAAATACCCAGTCCATTCCCTTGACAATGTTGAAATATATACGTTTTTTTGCATCATAAACGGCCGTATCTTTTACGTTAACTTAGAGGCTTGATTTTTACAGCTTTGAGAGACTGTAGACCTTAGTATATCGTTTTAATTTCAACTCGCATTACCAGATAGAGGGTCTTGACAGACAGACTAAGAAGTGATTCTATAAGGGTTCCGTTTTTCCTTTCGAGGTCCCAAAGTCCAGGAACGCTCCCGCTATTCCTGTGGCGTGACAAGATATCAAGGACGACGGTGACCAAGTACCATAAGGTGTTACACTAAAGTCAAATTAGTCACAATGATTTTGTGATATTCGTACCTCAGATGACTCGTATTCGTCTTCAGGCTCCACCTTGCTGACTCCTGCAGTCAGTCCAGGGCTGATGTGTCCGTAGTCCTGCAGTATCTTCATCAGCTCTGGCTTGTCCATCGCGAGCTGCCACGCTGGTTTGTTCGTATTGTTAAATTTTTTCGGATCCGCCTGCAACACACAGTAATAACGATATAATAAATTTGTAAATTTTTTTTATACATAAGTCACTGAACATCTAATATTATGACAATTATTACAGTATCGACTCGTGTCAACCTCAGCGTCACCTTTGGATTATTTTAAATAATTATAATTTGACTGGCTGACCTGACATACGCTGTCTGTCAATAGAAACATTTATGCATTCGGGAATAATGTAGTCTTAAGCCATCGGAAATATGTCGGAAAGTTAACGAGTTAAAAATAAAACAAAAACTAAAATAAAGTTTTAAATTAATAATTTAATTATTTTAAGACATTATGAGATTTCAAATTTTAATATTAAAAGTTTTCACTTCTATTGGCAGTCTCTACAACAGCCAATTTATTTAAATCGTATAATATATAGATAACAGATAAGCGTTTTCTATACATTAAAGTTAACTTGCTGAAATACAGATTCAGGTTCGATCGACAGATAATATGATATAAGAATCGCCGTAAGCTTGTACCTTTTTCTCCAGCAACAGCCTCGCTATCTGCAATGTCTCCTCGCTCACTGGTCTGTCACACACAAGCTGAAGGGCGGTGTATCCTCGCCCGTCCACCATGTCAATGTCACTCTGGAAAACAATATCATTTAAATGAAACACTTTTGTTGGCATTGTTAGGGATCCGCCTGTCTTTGACTTCAATGAATAATTAATTCAACTGTACAAATATTTATTTTATAGAAGTTACAAAAATGTTCAATAATTTAGTTGTAGGTATTTAATCTGTGTTTGAGTTTTGATTTCTTGAAGAGAGTGAGTCCTCCCCGCCTGCAGTGTGGTTTTATTGTAGTGTCTTGAATCGTACTCGTAGTAGTCGTACTGTTCTCGTAGTTACCATCTGATTGTATAGATGGCGTGTACACTTTTAATGGATGAAAACGCCATGTTTTTACATTAGATTTTGCGTAAAAGTTAAATTTTATTATTATTTTAGTTAACTCGACGTTTCGAGACATTTCCGGATCTCGTTTTCAGGGGACTGAGGTTGAAATGAGTCAAAGATAGTATTTGTCATAGTTGTTATTATGATTTTTTTTTATGAAAATAAGGGACGAGACGAACAACGAGAGAGCAGGACGGTCGGTTGATGGAAATTGATGGACCATGCCTATGTGGATGCAGTGCCATTGAGGATTCTTGAAAAACTCAAAAATTCTCAGCGACAATACAATTGCACTGATTACGTTGAGCCATAAGATGTTAAGTCTCATTTGCCCAGTAATTTCACCAGCAACGGCGCCCGTCAGAAAAACACACCCGCCGAAACACAGCAATGTTAACACATTACTGTTTCGCGGCAGAAATAGGCACCTCCCATTGGTAATTTGTAGAATTAATCCCTGAAAGAGAGGGATTTCACTTTAAGAATAATAAATGAATAGACTCACGGGTGCGATGGCGGCCAGGAGCGCCTCGTAGTCAGCCAGCCCGGTGGCCAGGTGCAGGGCGGCCCGGCCCGCGCCGTCGGGGACGTGAGCCCGGGCGCCGGCCCGCAGCAGGCGGCGCAGGGAGCGCGGCCGGCCCAGGACCGCACACAGGTGGGCCGCCGTCTGGCGATCTGGGCACGGACAGGGTCATCACACTGAGCACCGCGCACACAACGCCAGAGGAATCGAGGAGGAACATTTTTAAATGACTTGTTCATTCTTTTGCTCTTAATAGTGAATTTCATTATTATAACACTAAAAATAAGGGACGCAATCCCTAACTAACTAATTCTAGTAGGCTTCGTGAAATACATAACAGCTTTAAGGGTTAATGTAATAGTTATTTATGCAACTGTTGTGTGATAAGGGGTATTAAAACACGAATGTTGATTTATCATAGTGAGTGTTTTAATACCTAATTATCAACAGTTGCATACGAGACTTTATCCACCCAGAATATGAATCCTCTAAAAGATTCTGGAACAGTTGGCTTCCTGTTAACATTAAAAGTTAAAACACCAGTCCTAGTAGTAACCTAATATCATTCATTCCTGAATATATACAAATTGACTAAGTATTAATGAAACAATTATTTATTTTAGTAGTTATTTACATTTTGTATAGTTCAATAATTAAAATTCACTCGAATATAATGTTCTTTTGCAGCGTTTAAAATGAATCGCTCAAAAATATCGAAGAAAAATGGCGGAAATTCGAATAACCTACTTTTTTTTTACGGCGCGCGACGTACTCGGAGAGTGGAGCGCCCGTAAACAAAAATGTTCTTTTTTTGAGATTCATACAGATACCACAAGCAATATAAGAATGTAACTATATGTTAAAACTCTTTGCGAATAAAGGGATAAAAAAACATAGGAGTGTTGAGATGAAATTCAGTACAACATTACAACACTCTTTTGGGTAATGTAATGGTTACTCAAACATTGGATGTTTTAATGTTAACAATAACCTAACTGTTTCAGATTCTTTAATAGAGAATTTAAAGCATGAATGTAAATAAACACTTTTATAATAGAGTCCCAGCCACACAGCTGAATATCTAAGTGATCGGACAGCCTGGGACTAGATTATGATAATTTTATAGCAATAGAAACGACGGTACAATATGTTTTATTAAAAAGATCGCAAAAAAAGAATACTGGGAGAGTTTCTTGCTTCGCTTCTTCGCTCTTAGAGCGCCATTTGTTTCCGGAGCTGTGGTATTGTTTAAAATAACATCAAAATGAATTCTAAAGCAATCAATTTTGAGAAAATAAATGCCTTTTATACCTTTTATGGTGTTAATCATAGCCTACTTTATGTTAATATTTAAGCTAGTGTATCCTATTATATGTGTGCGGTCCGAGCTTCCCCGGATCATACAAAGAATGGGGAAGGGCATTTAACAGCGCGAGGTACCGGCGCGTTTTTCTGCCGTGAAGCAGTAATGTGTAAGCATTATTGTGTTTCGATCTAAAAGACGCCGTAGTTAAAGAATAGAGCAGATGGACAATAGATAGAGAGAGAAATCTTATGTCTCATGGTAACGAGAACAATTATAATGGCGCTCGGAATTTTTGGACTTTTCAAGAATCTTGAGTTTCACTACATTCTAATGGACAGAACGTATCAATTACCATCAGCTAAACGCTTGTCTCGTTACTACAAACCATCTCGTTACTACTAAAAAAACCTCCATAGAACATAAATTACAAGTAGCGTGACAAAAATATTTATAAATATTCAAATTTATATATTTAAATATTTTTCCGTACCGTAGTTGTAAACGTCCAAGTCTCGCGGGACATTATTTTCATCCATAGCCTTCAACAAGTGTTCCAGTCCTGCGTCGTAGATGACGGCGTAATGCACCGCATTGTTACCGTCCTCGTCTTGTAACATGGGGTCACAACCTGCAACGTTATAAAATAACAATACAAATATCTATTAAAGCCGGGTGTTCACTGACGGAGTGCGCTAGAACGAGTTAGATAGTGTAGAAAACAGTGTAAGCCCCGCTTTACTGTGGTTCTGTTTACGTAACTTTCGCCCCCGGGAACCTTAAATCTAATACTCTTATGTCTGCGTGTGGGCGGTCTGAAGGGCTGGCTAGAGATGGAGATGCTCAGGTGTAAGAATCCTGAGCGGCACTGCATTGTAATGGGCAGGGCGTATCAATTACCATCAGCTGAACGTCCTGCTCGTCTCGTCCCTTATTATCATAAAAAAAAACTTATAAGATATACACAGTACCAATCTTGCACAATACGTCAGCTGTATAACTTCAGGTATACTGCTATCAGCATGTCGGTGACGCGAACTCGCGAGATTTCACGCAACCAAAAAGTGTGTAACTATATCTATATATATTTATACAGGTGGCCGAGAAGTTGACGTCCAAAACTAAAATTTGAAAGCCTCATGGTGATGAGTATCCGAATGTATGTTCTTCGAATTTGCGTAGTTTAGGAGATAATAATTTTTTCCCCCTTTATCCGCTTTTTTCACCTAATTGTGGTTTAGGACTTTTTTCTAATTTTTTTGAACACTTTAAGTTAATTTTATTGTTGATAATTATTAACTACAGTTGCAATAACCACATAAGAAACTATGAATAGTTTAGGCAATGCGGAACTAGTTTAGAATTGAGTCATAAGTTCAAGATAACTGCTCCAGCTAAATTCATGAAAATGTTCAAGGGATCAAAAAAAAATGGGGAGCCTATGGCTTCTAACTATTTCTAAAAACTTCCCAGAACATTGGTCAATAAAATGAGCCAAATTCAAATTTTAGCTTTGGACGTCAACTTCTCGGTCACCCAGTTATTTATATACTACTTGCGAGTCATGAGCATGTCGGTGACGCGAACACATGAGATTTTCCCTAGGCTAGAGAAGTTTTCACTTCAAAAATAGTAGTTGAACAGGAGCGTTGACGAACTTTTGGAAAAGTGTACGCGCTTCTTTGAAGGTACCCATGTCATATCGTCCCGGAAGCACCGCACAAGGAACCTCATTCAACAGGTTTGTAGTACGTGAGAGAAAGCTCCTTGAAAACCGCACTGTGGAGGACCGCCACACATCCAGTTGGTACTGTTCTCGTAGTTACCACCTCATTCTGTAGATGGCGTGCACACTTTTTAAAGGATGAAAACGCCATGTTTTTATTTTTTTGCATAAGATTTTGTGTAAAAGTTAAATTTTATTATTATTTTAGTTAACCCGACGTTTCGAGACATTTCCGGATCTCGTTTTCATGATATCCTAACTTGTGGAGTGAAGTGCGAAGGTGGAATTCGGCGGCAGGAATCAGGTGAAACAGGTCGTCGGAACACTCCCCGTAATAAATACGATATAAGACACTCTATGAAGCACGTTTGAACATAATTGGAGAAATACAGTATCGTTCCTCACCACATCTGATCAGTAGAGGTATCAAGGCGTGGTTGTGAGCTGTGGCCAGGTGTAGCGCAGTCTGCAAGTGCCGGTTCTGCAGGTTGAGGAGGTGCGCCATGCCCAGGCTGTGGCTCAGCTCCGCGGTGATCTTGACGCTGGGCTGCCGGGTGTTGACGGACATGTGGAGGAACCTGGGTTGGTTGGTTGACAACTGTTAACTAGATACACTTCATTTATGACGAATATTAACATAAACATTCATTACAATAATAAACTTGTTTATTACTTTAACAAAAAGTACTCAAAAACAAGGGGCAGGTGTCTCCCGATAAACTTCGTGTTGCGGAGGCACCGCTGTTTATGACAACCTTTATTTATGACAAACAAAATTACACAAATTATATAATTTAAAGATTATTTATTATTACCAATTTATTCACCAGTGGTGCAGTAGTGCCACTCAGAATTTTTGGGGATTTTCAAGAATCCGGAGCGGCACTGCATTGTATTGGGTAGGGCGTATCAATTATTATCAGCTAAACGTCCTGCTCGTCTTGTGCCTTATTTTCATAAAAAAATATTTATAAAAGTTGTAGTATTATACTTTACAACTATTTATAAAATTCACACGATCAGAGAAGAAAGGAAGGGGTGTGAAAGGGAAATGTGTGTGTTCGTGTATGAATGTGTGTGTGTGTATATATATATATATATAGTATGGAAACAACTTATATGAAATAAATGTACTTACATACTTGTTAGCATATTATCTGACGATATACCTAAACTTAAAGAAATCCGTGCAGTGGTTTTGTCAAAAAGTAGGCTTTTCATTTTGAACAAATTTAAACGTCCTGTAAGATTTAGGTGACTGGGTCAATGATTTAATGAACTTGAATATTTCAATATCATAAGGCGTTGCCGCTTTGCCTAGCTGCCTTTGAATTACGCCGCCCGCGGCCGTCAAAGACACCGGCACGTGTATCTCACACGTAGCGGTGTCTCTTTGACTGCGGCGCTATTCAAAGGCAAGGTCGTCGCCCGGCGTAGGGAAGGACTTCTTCTATTGATAATTAGCTTTCTTTAAAGGGAGTTGTAATCGATAAATAATAAGCTGTTTAAGTCTATTTTGAAATTGTTCTGTAATGATTATTGTAAAAATACTACACCTACCAAGGTATTTAAAACTAAGCAGCTTCAGAATTTTTATTTTTATAAATTATGAAGTAGTTTAGAGATAATGATCGTGAATAAGGAAGAACTAAACAATTACAATTTATTACTTGTTTGTAATTTGAAAACAACCTATCAAAAATCGTACCAACTTACACGAAGAGTTTCGCACCGTACAATATATAGCCTGCCCTGGACCTAATTAACCGTTGTCATAAAAATATAATTTAAATAAAACATAATACACCAAACTAAATAAGTATCGATAAACTAGAATTGTGGGGTATGCCCTCTTTACGCCTTTATTTATTTTCGCCATTTTATGTAAGTATTTGTAATTTGTTATTCAGTTTAACGCGAGCTTTCGGAATGTGTGTATCGCCGTCTGGAGTGTCCAAGCGAGTGCTATAAGCAGCCCGCGATTATTTCAAATGAAATGTTTCAATCAATTTTCATTTCTTCGCTAATAATTATGTTATTGTTAAGAGCTTGTTTACGTGAAGAGAAGTAACAGCCAATTCGCCACCGTGAGCTACGTTGTCGCTCCTCGGGGCCAAAGTATGTAGTCTAAACAGACTGTTTTCTTTTTTCTAATTCAATTTTGATAATTAGTTTCTTTGAAAATTTCTTTTTTTAATTTAGGGATTTTAATTTAATTATTAATTTTACTATACTTCTGTGGACCAGTATGACTTGTATTTTCATTTATTTCATTAAGCTGTTTACATACTGTATGGTAACGCCAATTGTCCTTAATAACACACAACCTTTTCCTTAAACCCTTACACCTTTATCCTAGCACCTTAGCCGGTACAAGTTAAGAATAAACCGCGAGCCGCGACATCTATGGTCGTATGGCGTAGCACACATTCCGTCAAGTACCCGCACGCGAAGGTTGAGCTCCCGCAACATTTAAGTATAAATCCAGGAAATCCTTGTATTCCTGTTGATTTGCCGCCGTGAGATCGTAGTGATTTCTTCGTTAAGTGTCCCGCGATATATATATTGTGGTTCGCCAGCACACTCAGGCGAATATAGAAGAACCCAGGATCTTGCAGAAGAGGTGAGTACCGGCTATTCCCTTTACTTCAATAATTCCTGTTCTGTTCACCTGAGTACCCCTTTTTATTAATACAGTCCACTTTAAATTCCCTGGCGCAACCATATTTGTGGTCCTTCGTCCTACCGGCTCCAAAAGCCGGATTTGAGGCTTTTAGAATTTTATAGTTTAGTTTATGTACCTACCGCATTAAATCATACCGCGTTACAGCCGGTTATCGGCAATTATTCCGCATAAAACATTATAACTGCTCTATTGAGTACATTAATTAGGTCTCAATTAGTGATTTAAATAAGTTAATTTGATTAAATATCTATAGATTTCTTTAAAAGTTACAACTGTGTGCACACGTGTTTGCAATAGTATATTTAACTTCCCGCCGTGTTAATTAGTAGCACGTAACCCCACATAATATTATATAGTTTATTGTTAATCTAATTAAATAGTAATTACATAAATTGATATCAAATAATACCTAATTGCAATTTGCATACACATGGCACAAAATTCATTCATTTGAAGGGTCATGCATTATAATCCGCCCGCGTAAGGGAGTCGAGAGCAAACAAAGATTAAAAGCGACATACTTAATTTCGTCGCATTCTCATTATTAGAACTACCTTCAAATTTGATTTGTATTATTTTAGATTATAAACAATGCCACCTAAGAAAGATTTTCGTATATCTTCGGATTCCGACGGCGAGATGGATTCGGAATTGGTCATGCTACAAGCTGAACGCGAAGTTAGCTTTCAAATAGTACAAAATATATATGATTTATCACAGAAAAGTATTAATATTGATACCGCCGCTAGGGAAAGATTCCTAGATGAATCCGCGAATATTGACGAACTTCGTAATGAGTTTAAACAAACATTAAAGAAATATAACCCCCGCTTATTATATTTAACGCCATCCGCAAAGACTGACTATAGTAGTCTAGTAGCATTTGAATCTTTATATAGTCGCGTTAAACGATTACAGACTCAATACACAGTGCAACCGAGCGTCTCGACGGGTTCTTATGATAATATGAACGCTATACATAAGTCTAGACCTAAGTTAGCGCCTATAGAATTACCAAACTTCTCGGGTGATATTCGCGACTTTCCTTGTTTTATGATAGTTTCAAGGCTACCGTGCATGACAATCCGTTGTTATCAAATACTGAAAGGCTATATTATTTGTTAGGAAAACTGTCATCAAAGGTTCTTAGTGTGATCTCGAGTATTTCTCCGAGCGCTGAGAATTATAACTTAATCTTGAAAACCCTAACAGACAAGTACGACGACAAGCGGTTGCTCGTCTCTGCTTATTTAAATCAAATGTTAGGATTTAAAGCAATACAATCAGGTTCCGCGTTTAACTTTAATTCATATAATGATAATTTTGTAAGTGCAGTGCGCGCCTTGCAATACTTAAAGTTAGAAAATCTCAGTGATTTAATATTAGTACATATTGCATGTAAAAGGCTAGATTTGGAGACGGTGCGTGCATTCGAGACCCAGTGTGGATCCGAGATGCCTAGCTTTGATAGGTTGGTCGAATTTATACAGGCCCGCGTTAAAGTGTTGAAATGTTCGCAAGGTACTACGGCGATTGTTAGTACTTCGCGAAGTAATAATAATAACCGCCGTTCCAGTAACACCGCCCCGACTTATCAAACGTATCTCAACACTGCCGGTGCTTCCCGCAAATGTTTGTGTAAAAACATTACTCATCAACATTTATTCAAATGTCAGGAGTTCAATAAAATGTCTCCTCAGGAGCGATTTCAATTCATAAAAGAAAACCGGGCTTGTATATACTGCTTAAGTCTTAGCCACCGCGTTATTAATTGTTCTTCTCGTACATCATGTCGCGTTTGTAAATCAAACCATCATACAATGCTACATTTTACCAGAGAAATATCACCATCACAGCCATCACCGCGAGATTCGCGACACGCGTGGTGACGAGCATATCGCCGTGCGTAACAATGTTGCACTATGTGCAAGAAATCATACACCCCGCGCTCAGAATACAAACACCGCTGTATTATTACCAACCGCTCAAGTTATTGTTTACGATATTCATAATAAACCGCAAGTCATTAGAATACTTTTAGACTCCGGATCGCAATGTCAGTTCATCACGCAGGAATGTTGCAATCGCCTAGGATATCAACCGCTAAGCATCGAACGTATTATTGTGAAAGGGTTCGGTGGCGAACAAAAAATAATAAACAATTCGCTTATTAATTTAAGGTTTTATTCCCGCTTTGACAACAACATTTATTTTGATTTTTCACCGCTCGATGTTGATCAGATTACCGATTTCTTACCTACCGCTGCGATAGACCAGTCCGTGTTATCACGCTTATCGCAATTACAGCTGGCTGACGAGTCCTTCGGAGTACCTAATAATATTGACGCCTTAATAGGTGCTTCTACGAGGGGCGGTCAAAAAGTTCGCGGAATGGCGGGGTTGGCGGGGGTGAGGTCGCTCCTCCAGGTAGCCGCTACTTGAGTAACTCATAATTACTATATATGCCAATTTCTAGCCTAATTGGGTCATTAGCTTTCGAGTTACAAACGAGTGAACAAGTAAATCGGGAACAAACTAGCCACTATGGAGAAAATTGAACATCGCGCCGTCGTAAAGTTCCTCACCAAACAAGGAAAAACGCCTCAAACTATTTTGCAAGAGATGTTAGCTGTTTACGGAGACTCTGCTCCTGGTAAAACCATGATTTACAAATGGCACGGCCTTTTCAAGCAAGGAAGGGAGTCAATTGAAGATGATCCTCGACCTGGACGGCCCATTGAGGCCACTACGCCGGAAATCATTGAAAAAGTTGAAAAACTTGTATTGGAAGACGGAAGGTTGAAGAAGAAACAACTTGCAGCATCAGTTGGAGTATCAGAAACCACAATTTTAAATATTCTTCATCAACATCTTGGCATGAGTAAAGTGTGTTCAAGGTGGGTCCCGAGAATGCTCACGCCGCTGCAAAAACGTGAGCGCGTCAACTGTTCCCGCGAGTATTTGGACCGCTGTGGAGAAGTTAGGGAAGAAATTATGGCCCGAATTGTAACCGGTGATGAAACTTGGGTTCACCACTATGAGCCTGAGTCAAAGCAGGAGTCGATGCAGTGGCACAAAAAAGGCACACCACCCCCAAAAAAATTTAAAGTGTCGCAATCGGCCGGAAAGATCATGGCGACTATTTTTTGGGATACTGAAGGTATTCTTTTGATCGATTATAAAGAACGTGGTGTTTCTATAACGGGAGAGTACTACGCTTCCCTATTGGACCGATTAAAAGAAGCTATTAAAGAAAAAAGAAGAGGAAAACTGACAAAAGGTGTACTCCTTTTGCACGACAACGCGCCCGTTCACACGAGTCATGTTGCGACGGCTGCCATTCATCGATGCGGTTTTGAACAACTACGCCATCCACCCTACAGTCCAGACCTGGCCCCTAGCGATTTTTATTTATTCCCAAAGATGAAGAAAGAGCTGCGTGGAAAAAAATTTAGAGACGATGATGAAGTCAAGTCGGCGATTTCGGCGTATTTTGACGCCCAAGACAAAACCTATTTTTTCGACGGTATTAATAAGTTATATGCCAGATCCCAAAAATGTATTCGTGTTAAGGGGGAATATATTGAAAAGGAAAAATAACATAATGTATCATTTCATCTTTTTTCCCAGTCATTCCGCGAACTTTTTGACCTCCCCTCGTATATACCCGCATTTATCTCTCTCTGAAATAATATCCGCAGCCCGTGGCTCACCAGGACCTTCCGCGTTCCGCACGTTGTTAGGGTACGTGTTAATGGGTTCCGTACCTACAATATCTACATATCATTCACAACATGTTCTGACTTGTGCTGCTCAAGAGCCTGTCGCTATTGACTCCTTAGTCAAGCGATTCTGGGAGCTTGAAGATTCTCCCTCCACGCCGCCCATTCAACACCCAGAAGATGTTGAATGCGAAATATTTTATAAAGAAACCACGACCGGCGATCCCAGTAGTGGGAGATACATAGTTGCCCTTCCGTTCAAAGGGGATGTGTACACACTTGGTGACTCTTTCGATATCGCACGTAGACGCTTTCTGTGGCTCGAAAGAAAATTAGAATCATCGCCGAAATTAAGATTGGCTTATGATGATGTTATACGAGAGTATATCGCGAGAAATTACATCGCACCCGCGCCGCGCTATGATACTCACGATCCGATTTACGTTATTCCGCATTTTTGTGTAGTGCGTGAAGACAAAATATCCACTCGTTTACGTATTGTTATCGACGCCTCCACCCATACTACTGGAAGGAAGATATCGCTTAATGATATACTGCATACAGGGCCGAACTTGCAAGGCGACTTAATAAAAAATATTTTGAATTTTCGTTTTCATGCCGTTGCTATGACGACAGACTGCCGCGAACAGTTCTTGCAGGTAGGTATGCGCGAATCTGACCGCCGCTATCAATGTTTTTTATACCGCTTTCATCCTGACGAACCGTTGCAGTTATATTGTTTTCAAAGAGTTTGTTTCGGCTTAGCGTCGTCCCCATACCATGCGTTGCGTACAGTAAGGCAACTCATAGAAGACGACGCACGGAGAAAAATACCCGCTCGCGAGTGCTATCGCGCTTTCATCTCAATATATGGATGATCACGCATTCTCGGTTCCCACTGAACGAGAAGCAGTCGCTATTGCACATCAAGTTATTGACTTGTTCAAGGGCGCACAGTGGGATCTCGTCAAATGGAATAGTAACAGTCAAACTGTTTTAAAACATATTCCCGACTCACATAAAATTCCCTGTGATGTTGAATTTGATAAATCCATGATATTAGGCTTGCATCGGCATAACGATGAGGATGCTTTCTATTTTAAAGTTACCACTCCCGCCGCAGATGAAAAGTGCACTAAGCGCTCCATCTTGTCGTCAGTTGCCCGCCTATGGGATATAAAGGGTTTCGTTGATCCCGCCATTGTATACGCCAAGTTATTGATAAAATAACTTTGGCAGCTCGGGCTCCAATGGGATGATGGGCGCCTTCTTATATTATAAAAAAGTGGAAACAATTCTGTTTAGAGTTGCCGTCTCTTAATGACTTCCGCGTACCGCGACACATTGGCGTATTTATTGGTTGTAAAGTCACACTCTTAGGATTTTCTGACGCTAGTGAAAGGGCTTATGGGTCGGTGATCTAAGCTCATGTTAATGCGTCATCTCGCAACACTGTTCGATTAGTATGTGCTAAATCTAAAGTCAGCCCGACAAAACCCGTCACAATTGCACGTTTAGAACTATGTGCTATGGTTTTAATGGCTAAGTTACTCCGCGCTGTCCTCGACAGTTATTCCAATTATGGTCCGATTGATGTATACGCCTTTACCGACTCTAAGGTAGCGTTATATTGGACTAAAAGCTCACCGCATAAGTGGCAAACATTTGTTGCCAACCGCATTGTTCAGATTACGGAAAACATTCCGGCTGACAACTTCTATCATGTCTCAGGTATCGACAATCCTGCTGATGTCCTTTCGCGTGGTATTTTGCCGAGGAAGTTAGTCACGCATCCTCTATGGCTCCACGAAGCCCATGGTGGTCCCATGGGCTTCGTCAAATACGTCTGAATGGCCGCTTAAATATTTAGAGGGACAAATTATTAGTAACGTACCTGAACAAAAGCTTTTAACGCATATGGTGTCTTCACCAATAAAGTATTGCGTGCTATATGATTTAGCACTTCGTATTTCATCGTGGCCTAAGTTACTTCGCATTGTTTCTTACGTTATAGATTTATAAATGTAAAATCACGCCGCAGCGCTATTACAGTGTCTGTAGACCGCCGCAGAACTGACTCAGTATCTGCCAGTGAAATGAACTCCGCTCAAAATAAAATACTCCGCGCTCTGCAAAGCAAATATTTTGCAGAATAATATAATAACATAAAAAATAATAAACCTTGTTCACAAGCTTTTAATCGACTGAGGCCTTTCGACTGAGGTAATTCCTATCTTCGCGAGTTATATAAATTCCTCGATGTAGAGTACCGTCCGAAATTAGAAATAGAGTACGCGGAGAGTAGAATAACGTGGAAGTTTATATCTCCAAATCCTCCGCACTTCGGAGGTGCCTGGGAAAGCGTTGTAAAAGTTGTAAAAACGCATCTGTTCCGAGTAATCGGACAGATGCGTTTTTACAACTCTGACCCCGCTGAGCTCTCGACTCTAACTCCAGCTCATTTCTTACATACCGCTCCATTAAACTCTATACCCGCGCCTGAAGTGGAGTCTGACCGAGTCAGCTTACTTCATAGACATTCGTTATTAGATAATTTGGTTCAGTCGTTCTGGAACCGCTGGAGAATGGAATACCTCCACAGCTTACAAGTTCGACAGAAGTGGAATACTCCAACCGCATCCATAGAGCCAGGGACAGTAGTAATTGTAATGAATGATAGTGTTCCTCCTCTATCTTGGCCCCTGGCGCTCATAGAGAAGGTTCATCCTTTGAAGGACAGCGTCACGCGCGTTTGCACTGTAAGAACCGTCAAGGGAACTTATCTACGTCCGGTCGCACGTTTGTGTCCTCTACCTAAACAATAAAATATAACCGCACTTCTATTATTCTACCGCTAGTTTTTATTTATATTTAGAGTAAGTCTTGTTTATTAATATTTCTTTATTTACGCGAACCGCTTTAGTTTGTAGCATGATTAATGTTGTACCGTTCCGCCGTGATTCTGTATCCGTATGTGTACTCATACATCGTACGTTTCTAGAGTCATAGTTTTTTCTTATCTTACGAAGGGTTTTTAATGGTGACCCATTAAAGGGGGGTGAAAATGGTAACGCCAATTGTCCTTAATAACACACAACCTTTTCCTTAACCCCTTACACCTGTATCCTAGCACCTTAGCCGGTACAAGTTAAGAATAAACCGCGAGCCGCGACATCCATGGTCGTATGGCGTAACACACATTCCGTCAAGTACCCGAAGCACGCGAAGGTTGAGCTCCCGCAACATTTAAGTATAAATCCAGGAAATCCTTGTATTCCTGTTGATTTGCCGCCGTGAGATCGTAGTGATTTCTTCGTTAAGTGTCCCGCGAAATATATATTGGGGGTCGCCAGCACACTCAGGCGAATATAGAAGAACCCAGGATCTTGCAGAAGAGGTGAGTACCGGCTATTCCCTTTACTTCAATGATTCCTGTTCTGTTCACCTGAGTACCCCTTTTTATTAATACAGTCCACTTTGAATTCCCTGGCGCAACCACTGTATATATATTAAATGACCCAGCAAACGTTGTATTGCCATATAAAGTAATAAAAAAATTTTTGGGGTATAAAAAGTAGATGCAACCGATGCTCAGACCTACCAAATTTATCGTACTACAATTATTATAAGTATTGATCCATTGCCATCTTGCAACCCTATAGCGGATTTGTGGATGAAAAAGAATAATTAATGTTGTATCATAAAAAAATAAAAACAAAAAATTACGTCCAAAAAAACGAAAAAAAAAAATTTTAAGGTGGGACCACCCTCAACATTTAGGGGGGTGAAAAATAGATAGTAGCCGATTCTCAGACCTACTGAATATGTATATAAAATCTGGTAAAAATCAGTACAACCGTGTCGGAGGAGTAAGGTAACTAACATTGTGACACGAGAATATTATATATAAGATATATAAGGTGAGTATACCTTGATCCTTATCCTATCCTCAATAGTAATTGAGGATCTTCAATATAAACCACAAATTGTTTCTCTGAAAATACAAAGTTTTGTTTTATTTGACACGCCTTTTACAATAAAAATTAAAAATTAAATTCTATCTCACCAGAAAATACAAAGAAACGATATTTAAAGTTCACTAATATCGCTTCCTCAATCATATCCTTCGACAAGTTTTTATCATAATAAAATGCACAAAATAATCTAAGTGTCATCCGGCATTTTATCATAGTTCACACGTCACTTCTATGCACCATCTTCCACAGACAACATAGATACGCGAAGCGCAGCAAATTCAAATTAATGAAATGTCATTCATTTCATTACATATATATATAGCATACACAACTACTCAGCAACAACATTCAGAGATAACCTGACAACCCGATAAGTGACGAAATTTTTATGAGACACGTCTTTGCACAGGATGCCGACTAGATTATAGGTACCACAACGGCGTCTTTGTTCTGTCGTGTAGCAGTAATGTGTAAGTATTATGTTTTGTTTCGTGTGTGTGTGTTTCGGTCTGAAGGGCGCTGTAGCTAGAGAAATAACTGGGACACATCATCATATCTTTTTTTCAAGAATTAAGATGATTGCATAATAATAATCACTTTAAATTAGATTGCTTCAGCGTCTTTAGGAAGCTTAAAAAAATTGCGTGTGTACAAAGTACACATATCAGAAGTGAAACCTGCATTGTGCATGAACCTCTAAGCTGTATATGAAGTCCTGGTACATGTTGCTACGATGACACATGATTTCAACCGCTATGAAAGACATTACTAACACCGCTACCATATTTATGTTCTCCTGGTGTCTATGCAGTTATAAGTCGTGCGTATGACATAAGAATATATTAAGGTATACATAAAAATAAAATAATATGCATATCTCTGTCTCATTCTTTGCCGGCTTCATCATACACATTGTGTCTCTTACCTGTCGTATTTTCCGTTGCATCTGGTTTGAAATCACAACGATTCTAAAGAAGTTTGACTTCATCAATTAATCGTCATAATAAAATAATAAAGGATTGTAATGACTGTTCTCTCGTGAGTCCTTGATCGATAGCCACTCTGGCGTGGCCGCCGCGCGTCCTTTGATCTCGAAACCTACACGGGAGTGAGACAGGCCTGCTATTGGGCGGACTGGTTATTACTTACGTGTCTCCGTTAGAGAGTCGTACGTCGAACAGCTGTGTGAGTTTGTTGCGGACAGCTTCCTTCTTGTAACGCGACTTGTTGCGAATCATTTCACATAGATCACGTACATGCTAAAAATATAAAAATAATTCATTTACAAATCAAAATTTTAATCGAACTATATAATATGCGTTTATTCCGTTTATATACCGTCCGAGCGCTCTTATCAACTGAGCCAACCGTTCGAGTGACGCATGGATCGTAAATCTTGGTATGTTTTGTTCAATCCAACTCAATTACTTAATTTATCAGTATAAAAGTACTAGCATTTATGTGGTTAAATATAATATTCATTTATAGCGCTATCGTACACAAAACTGACAATTTACAGACCTATTTATTTACCTACATTAAAAATGTAACACTTCGGAACTATTACAAATATTTTACATTAAAAGGATTATCTCTCAGGAAAATCAACTTTAATCCATTATTTCAAGTAAATCTAATTGCTCGTAGATGGTATTCATAAAAGGGTAACTTACATCTTTAACTTTAGCGCCATCGTCCACGGTATAAGCCGCACTATATTCATCGGGGGTTTCTTTTCGTTCTCGTCTCACTATTTTCGATATCGGAGTTTGAACTTCGATACCTAAAGTAGACCCTTGGTACTAAACAAAAGAAAATAATTAATTTTATAGTATTGAATACACTATACAGGGCATCCCACGGCAATGCCACGTGGAGGTGAAGTACTTTAAATATTGTAGATGTAACATTTTACTAAAAGAAGACTTTATTTTAATTACAAACACAATTTTTACTGCATCACGGCAATGCCACGTGGAGGTGAAGTACTTTAAATATTGTAGATGTAACATTTTACTAAAAGAAGACTTTATTTTAATTACAAACACAATTTTTATTGCATCACGGCAATGCCACGTGGAGGTGAAGTACTTTAAATATTGTAGATGTAACATTTTACTAAAAGAAGACTTTATTTTAATTACAAACACAATTTTTACTGCATCACGGCAATGCCACGTGGAGGTGAAGTACTTTAAATATTGTAGATGTAACATTTTACTAAAAGAAGACTTTATTTTAATTACAAACACAATTTTTACTGCATCACGGCAATGCCACGTGGAGGTGAAGTACTTTAAATATTGTAGATGTAACATTTTACTAAAAGAAGACTTTATTTTAATTACAAACACAATTTTTACTGCATCACGGCAATGCCACGTGGAGGTGAAGTACTTTAAATATTGTAGATGTAACATTTTACTAAAAGAAGACTTTATTTTAATTACAAACACAATTTTTACTGCATCACGGCAATGCCACGTGGAGGTGAAGTACTTTAAATATTGTAGATGTAACATTTTACTAAAAGAAGACTTTATTTTAATTACAAACACAATTTTTACTGCATCACGGCAATGCCACGTGGAGGTGAAGTACTTTAAATATTGTAGATGTAACATTTTACTAAAAGAAGACTTTATTTTAATTACAAACACAATTTTTACTGCATCACGGCAATGCCACGTGGAGGTGAAGTACTTTAAATATTGTAGATGTAACATTTTACTAAAAGAAGACTTTATTTTAATTACAAACACAATTTTTACTGCATCACGGCAATGCCACGTGGAGGTGAAGTACTTTAAATATTGTAGATGTAACATTTTACTAAAAGAAGACTTTATTTTAATTACAAACACAATTTTTACTGCATCACGGCAATGCCACGTGGAGGTGAAGTACTTTAAATATTGTAGATGTAACATTTTACTAAAAGAAGACTTTATTTTAATTACAAACACAATTTTTACTGCATCACGGCAATGCCACGTGGAGGTGAAGTACTTTAAATATTGTAGATGTAACATTTTACTAAAAGAAGACTTTATTTTAATTACAAACACAATTTTTACTGCATCACGGCAATGCCACGTGGAGGTGAAGTACTTTAAATATTGTAGATGTAACATTTTACTAAAAGAAGACTTTATTTTAATTACAAACACAATTTTTACTGCATCACGGCAATGCCACGTGGAGGTGAAGTACTTTAAATATTGTAGATGTAACATTTTACTAAAAGAAGACTTTATTTTAATTACAAACACAATTTTTACTGCATCACGGCAATGCCACGTGGAGGTGAAGTACTTTAAATATTGTAGATGTAACATTTTACTAAAAGAAGACTTTATTTTAATTACAAACACAATTTTTACTGCATCACGGCAATGCCACGTGGAGGTGAAGTACTTTAAATATTGTAGATGTAACATTTTACTAAAAGAAGACTTTATTTTAATTACAAACACAATTTTTACTGCATCACGGCAATGCCACGTGGAGGTGAAGTACTTTAAATATTGTAGATGTAACATTTTACTAAAAGAAGACTTTATTTTAATTACAAACACAATTTTTACTGCATCACGGCAATGCCACGTGGAGGTGAAGTACTTTAAATATTGTAGATGTAACATTTTACTAAAAGAAGACTTTATTTTAATTACAAACACAATTTTTACTGCATCACGGCAATGCCACGTGGAGGTGAAGTACTTTAAATATTGTAGATGTAACATTTTACTAAAAGAAGACTTTATTTTAATTACAAACACAATTTTTACTGCATCACGGCAATGCCACGTGGAGGTGAAGTACTTTAAATATTGTAGATGTAACATTTTACTAAAAGAAGACTTTATTTTAATTACAAACACAATTTTTACTGCATCACGGCAATGCCACGTGGAGGTGAAGTACTTTAAATATTGTAGATGTAACATTTTACTAAAAGAAGACTTTATTTTAATTACAAACACAATTTTTACTGCATCACGGCAATGCCACGTGGAGGTGAAGTACTTTAAATATTGTAGATGTAACATTTTACTAAAAGAAGACTTTATTTTAATTACAAACACAATTTTTACTGCATCACGGCAATGCCACGTGGAGGTGAAGTACTTTAAATATTGTAGATGTAACATTTTACTAAAAGAAGACTTTATTTTAATTACAAACACAATTTTTACTGCATCACGGCAATGACAGATTTTCATATTGCAGAACAAAATTTTACATCAAACATTAAAATTAATGTTCTTCCTTTTATTTCTGATGCTATATTATGTAGCACAATGAGCAGTAGTAGCCTTGTGATGAAACATTTCGACCAGTATAATATTGGGTATTGTTTCGTGTTGCGGGTTCGATTCCCGGTTCAATGAGGCAATTACTTATAAATCTATGAACACAACTTAAATAGATTTTTCAATTATTAATATACTTAGATTATTTTATAGAAATAAATATATTTAATAACAATAATAGTACTTCATAATATTATTTTGTATAAAACTTAATTACTGTATATAGAACGTTGCTGTGCCCTTGCAGGGCGTCACATATTGTCGACCTTTGTACCACCTTTTTGTAATAATGTGATATGCAGTAAAACAATTGATTCATTAAAAGTAGCTATTATTGTTAGCTAAAGTGTAAATAACAAAGTGCGAATTCTGAACTCATTATTCTGTAGTTTAACATGCATTTTAGCATGTTTATTGTTTCTCTATAAAATAATCTGATACCTGGAGCTTCTCCGAATCATCAGCCATCATAACGGAACTCCTCAAGAAGGCCGCCACTGGATTCATCTGCAAATTCAATGAAAATTTGGAATTACCTTTTTGCGTGTCGAGTAAAACGATTGTTTTAATTTTAGAACACATAAAACCAATATACCTGCCTCGGAATGTTGATTTTTCAAAAATTCAATGCAGTTTTAGTCAGTTAAGCTGGGCTTAACTTGGCACCTACACGATCGAGATGCTAACTGATAGGGCGATTGTTCGAATCCAATGAATGACACTTAACTTGCCTTTTTATGCCTTTTAATTATCATCAGCTGAACGCCAACCACCCAGATTGTCCCAGAAGTCTAGCAGTCTTTTAAAATTGCTGCAGGCATCCGGGAGCGATTCTGGAGCTGGGAAGATTAGTGCCCGTTGTTAGTGCCCACACTCCACAAGCACATGTTCTTCTGCCTCCCCCGGTCCCCGGTCCTAGGTACAGTCACTGACTGCCGGTGACAACATTCACCATTTACATACTTAATCCCTGCGTGGTCTGATCAGATTGCGGGTAAAACCCTTTGATGACAATGGAACTGCATTCCTTGTTTGTGTATCGGATTGAGACATTCACACACGCTTGAATAATTCACCCCGTATATGTGTTTATTCTCCGACATCTTGTAAACTTGAAAGTCATAAGTAATAGATACTTACGTCAATTGAAGTGTTTTCACTAAACGAGCCCAAGTATTCTGAAAAAAATATTATTATAATAAATATTGATATACTTCGTACACAAATAATGTTGAAGAAAGACCTAGCCTGATGAATGCAAGACAACGATATAGTTAATGCGATTGACATACATACACACATAGAAATACAACCATTTTTTATCTACACTAATATCTATACTTACTAATATTATAAAGCTGCAGTGTTTGTTTGTTTGTTTGAACGCGCTAATCTCTGGTACTACTGGTCCGATTTGAATGATTCTATCAGCGTTGGGTAGTCCATTTATCGAGGAAGACTAAGAAGGCTTTGTTTTTTTTTCAAAATTAGGGATCCGTCATAAAATTGCTGTTTTGTAACACAAGGTGTAAAATCGAAAACCTATTTTTGCGTGCGCTGCAAAAACTATTGACAATAGAACAAAATGATGTACAGGCTATAATATAGGCAATATTTTATTACTTATAAAACTATCGCGTGAATTATACTTTATATGGCAAAACAACGTTTGCCGGGTCAGCTAGTATTTAATAGAGGGCTAACGGGCAAGAGGCTTACGTGATAGGTGAGGCCCATGGACATTTTTGGAGTTTAATCCTTAAGAATCGATTTTCATATGAGGCGCCCGGTATGAGACAAATATGGTACGTTACATACAAGTATATATATATACTTGTGTGTAACGTATATAGTATAATATACCTATTAGAGTGTGCCAAAATGTAACTTCCTTGATGGACCTTTTAAAATTGGACTTTTGAGTTCCGCTTTTAACAGGAGTTGTGTTTGTAACCGACTCCATTGGACTTGATTTTTTTAGTTCCTGTTCAAAGACAATCGTTCTTGAGAAGTAAACTCCAGTCGTGCGTCTGAGCTGACACACACACTTTTCTTTATTTACTTTAATGGGACCAACAAACAGTAACAGAAAAAATGCGAAAGGAAAATCGTTATGTGAGCTAGGATTTAGTAGTTTGTAAGTATTTAATTATTACTGACTATTCATTCTAGCACGTTTTACCTGCAAGGTTCATAGAGTCAACATAGCGCCTTCTCTCTTCGGAGGGTAAATTCCCGTTCCCGCTGGTCTCCAATAATCTGAACATCTCCGAGGAGTTGAAATGCAGCACTGGCACCGGCGGCACATTTGGCTGACCCAGCATAGGGCTGGTGTACGTGAGTAGCTTGTCACCGCTATTACATTCCGATATATCTTCAAGCAATGCATCCGCCATTAAATCGGTGCTTTGTGATGGGTGCTGAAAACACATTTTCATTAAAAAAAACCGTGTGGTGTCGTGGGACGCCGGATATATTATTTAAAACATTACACATATAAGCAACGTGTTTTTTGTTTGGCTATTATGTATGATGCATGTTTTAATTATTATATAATATTATTGATTTCTTATTCATTTACGTTTAATTCAATTTGTAATATTCCGAAACATTTGCATTCATTTTAATTAAATATGTTTGTGTCTATGTTTTCGAAATGTGTGTAACACCTTTAATTAAGCCAACACTTAGAATTTATTATTTATTGTAATAATATTATTATACTTTTGTTACTGTTTGTCTTGCTGGTGTTAAATAAATAAATAAATAAAATAAAAAATAAAAAAATATCACGAGTTTTTTTTTTGTTGTTGTTTGTGTATAATTAATTTACAATTATTTTTTTATTTTTGAAGTAAAACTTCTTTAGGCGCGACTTGGGGGTAACCCAGATTTTTTTCTGACGGAAGTAACGCTCAGTACAAAAGTCAATTGAAATTGAGTACTTTAAATATAGCACGTTTATTAGGATAGAAGACCGGCGGTTGACTGACTAAGTATACTACCCTTGCTCCCGTTAGGTCGTGGTCTATATATTATTATTAGTAATCAAACAATTGACTAATCAATATTAAATGCTTAATCAGTCTTATGCCCTTTAAAGGTCTAAACGCATTTTGTATGAATGCGAACACGCGTGCGTGTGTGTAAGTGCGTAAGTGTGTAAGTGTGTAAAATGAAGTACTTACACATATAAAGGTGTTCTGGACTGCAGGTACTTCTATATTCTTTATTGTGACGTTTTCCTAAAAACGAACAAATTATCTTAACAAAAATAATAATGTTGATCAACGGTTGGATCTTAAAATAAAGAAACTTAAACAAACGTTACTTATTAATATCATCCTTCAGAGTTACCATTTGGATTCTCATATTTGTTTTGATACGTGTTTTTGTAATTTTAAAATGTAATAATCCAAATAAAATTATTCACTATATGTATTTTAATGGTATATAAACTTACATTTATTTCGTTCACAGTAAGTGGAAGATCACTGAAACTTTTGATAGAGCCACCTGAAATCAATACCAAAATCAGCTTTCAATAATAACAAAAACAAATTAGTGCATCAGACTTCATAAAAATGCCAGTTCACTGGGAACTAATAAATATTAATGTTATATAAATATGTTGCAACAGCGACTGTCGTTAATATACATTTTATGGCAAGAGGTATTCAGCTGTCAGTTGTGTCAGTTCAGTAAGCTCGTCCTCGTGTATAATTATTTTAAAAAAATTATGATTTTTTTTATGGAATAGGAGGACAAACGCGCGTACGGGTCACCTGGTGTTAAGTGATCACCGCCACCTACAATCTCTTGCAACACCAGAGGAATCACAGGAGCGTTGCCGGCTTTTAAGGAAGGTGTACGCGCTTTTTTTGAAGTTATCCATGTTTATTTATATCAAGAGTCGCCGATCAGACTAAATAATTAAGATGACAGTAAGAGAGAGAGAGAGATCTTACCTAAGCTGCTGAGCGATGAGTTACTAGAGGTTGCTTTTCGTTTCTTGTTATGTCTTAAGAAAGGATCTGCCTTATACAGAAACTTCAATGGAGCACTGACCCGTCCATCACTGGGTCTCACCAGCTCAAACTTTACTTCGACGTTGGATGCTATACTCTTATCCCGGTAAGCAGGTGTCCTTTAAATAAATATAAATATTCTAATCAATACAAGAGTCAATTCGTTCTAGTTTAATAGCATTTCTAGGTGGTAATGCTTTTGTTCAAAGTTAAACAAGGTTTATGACGCGAACAATTATATATATATCAAATATGAAAATGGTTATTTAAAATAGGATTTAAATTCACTTATTGCACGTCAAAAACTACCCATCTGAAAATGTATGCTAAGGCATGATATGAGAAGAACGGGCGCAACAAACTCAGCGAGCTTCTTTCTATTATAATATTTTGTTACAAAGAATTCTTATTTAAATAGCCTGAAGGAGGTCGCGCCATTCCCAAAGTGTGGTATAATTAAGAAAGTTTTGCGACCAATTACCGCAAAAACGCTGTTTAACAATTCTTTTCAATTTCGTAATATTCTTTTCAAATCGTATAGTGTAGTGTTTATACCTTTTCAGAGTTCCTGTTGTAAAATCACATACATCACCCAACAATAGATTGACTTACGCAACTTAACCGAGTAGTAGGCATAACAATTTATGTTAGTTCCTTGTGTTAATATTATGATGAACACAGTTTAATGTGCCTATGTATTTATTTATTTAATGCATCAGTGATAATTACATTTATACAATAATACAGTATTCATTCTAAAGTTAATTCTTTTAAGTCAGATACAGCATGGTATTATCATGAAGCTGACAAATATTTAAATGTTATAATCAAGTGAAATACTTATACATAGATTAAAATAACGTCTTAACTTATTACTGAACAATTATCACAATGGAATAGTTCTAGTTCTAGATAGTTCGTTATATTAAAATTAGTTAATTATATTTTATTAATATAACAATTACTTAATAATCACTCAATAAAGGGTCTAAATGTTTACAACTATCGTTAAGTATTTGAGACATCCTGGAAATAGGTGAGTTATTGCCGAGAACAGTTTCTTCTTAAAGGTCTTGTAAGAGGTGTTATTGCTATATATGTGGGGATATCGAAAGGGATCATTAAATTTAATCTTGAATACTAAAGCTGGATTATCATAGATGTTGTTAAGACTTTTATATAGAAACATCAAGCCCGCAAATCTATTCTTTGGCTCAAGATAAGTATATTAAAAAAAAATATGGCAGAGGAGGAAAAACGAGCGTACGGGTCACCTGGGGTTAAGTGATCAGCGCCGCCCACATTCTCTTGCAACACCAGAGGAATCACAGGAGCGTTGCCGGCATTTAAGGAAGGTATTGTACGCGCTTTTTTTGAAGGTACCCATGTCGTATCGTCCCGGAAATACCGCACGAGGACGCTTATTACACAGGTTTGTGGTACGTGGAAGAAAGCTCCTTGAAAACCACAAAAGAACGTGAACAAAACTTAAATAAATCACATCGTACCTGAAAGCGATCGCGTACTGATGATGAACGTCTCCATGTTGAAAGTCAGCCTCTTTCGACCATATTCTGTCACCGCTCTCATCTGTCTCGAAGAATCGCACCTGGATGTTCTCTGAGACAATAGGTTTTGGAAGACAATCTAGCTTATTAATAATCCCATTATTACAAACTATTTATTTAATCCACTTAAAAATAAAAAAACTGTTTAGATATGAAAGAGCAACATATCAAATCAATTTCCTAATATGCAATAATTCTAAATAATCGAAACTAGAATTAGATTAATTAATTAGATTGTATAAAAATAAGCAATTATTTTTTAGTGCATATTATATCTATTGTTTTGAAATAGTGTTTTTGAAGTCGGTTGTTTTTATGTAATTTTTTATTTTATTTTATGGTAATTTAGTGAATTTGAAGTACACTAATTAACAATTCAATCATGGATTCCGTAATCAGAACCTAACCAAACTATCTTAGAAGTATATCCTAAGTTCCAATAAAAATAATCATCGAAATCGGTTGGCGCGATATTGAGTTATTCGTAAATTTATCATCCACTTTGCTATACGTATGTATAGCAAATTTAAGACTTTTATGGTTTTCTCATGGATGACATTGTCAGATCTGGACCAAATCACAATGGGAGATTACACGAGAAGCACCAGCATTCAAATAAAAAATAAATAAAAAAAGAATTTTATGCGTCGGAGAAGTACAGGGCAAATAGGTCAGTGGAAGTAATACTTATATAAGTTAGATAAGTTTTGATAATGTGATATTTACATCTAGTTGATAACCTTCATAAATAAAATAATAATATTCAAATAACTTACTTCTATTAACTTTCTCCACGAATATAAACACCTCGTCTCCGCCCGCCGCGCGACCGTGCCAACGACTTGACCGACATATTCTCAGATCATTTGTTTCAGCGCTCTCTGAAAATAATAATATCGCCATTATAAATTATCATTTACTTATTTTTATTACAAGACTCAGAGTTTCGTAGCAGCATTTAGCGAGTTAACGTTTCCTGAGGATGCCTCGTGTAGAGGCCAAACATGTGCTAAATTGATTGAAGGCTGAGATTTAATTGATTGAATGAGAACGCTCTTGTGATTCCTCTGGTGTTGCAAGAGAATGTGGGCGGCGGTGATCACTTAACATCAGGTGACAACATTTGGATAGTTATGGATTTATGTAAAGTAACGGCTAATTCAATAAATTTTCAATTATTTATTTAATCTACATCACAGACGTGGCGGCCCGAGGGTCACTATCATAAATCAAACATAGTTCATTTAATTTTCAAGATTGTATATTATGTAGGCTCGTCCCTCGTTGCACACCGACTGAATTTTGTTTTAAATTTCATACATTTTTAAATAATTCGGCGATATCTCGGGCAGACATCTCTCCGAACTGACATTATATCATGTCTATTGACAATTCGACAATTATCGAGTGACAGTGTCAAACAACAGGTGACAAATGACAATTTCGAGAAAAATATTGTACAGAAATATATTTTTACAGAAAATGCTCCATCAAAAAGGCTTATTGATTTAACAGAAATGAGGAAGATAGCACCCCTATAATTTGTGTGGTATGTTATTAGTTCTGGAGATAGGGTGGGGAATATAACCAAAAACAAAAGATATGATGATACCAGAATTGTATAAAGAAAGTATGATCTGGTAGAATTGTTTGTATATTTTATTGTCAGTACATTTCTGAAAATTTTATATACATTCACAAAAATCGTCACCTTTTTGCTCTTAAGAGTGATTTTCATTATTATAACATTAGAAATAAGGGATTGCTTGTAACTAATTCTAGTAGGCTTCATAAGATACATAATAGCATTAAGGATAAATGTTTACACTTTTATAATAAAGTCCCAGCCACTGTTCAGACATTATCTATAAATAAATTTAAATGTTTTATTAAAAATGGATTTGTCGTAAATCCTACTACTAGACAGCTGAATATCTAAGTGATTGGATAGCCTGGAACTAGATTATGATTATTTTATGACAAAAACAATGACAGTACAATATTGTTATATATTTGATTAAAAAGAGCGCAAAAAAAATGCTGGGAGAGTTTCTTGCGCCGCTTTATCTCTCAGAGCGCCATATAGCGGTATATTAGAAATGACGACAAAAAGAATTCCAAAGGAATCAATTTATAGAGAAAATAAATGCCTTTTATGATTACTGTTGATGCAGTGCACAACTTACTCAGCCACCGTTCGTGTCATCTCGGAGACATGAAAAGCCGGAAGTCCTAAAATTGAACCTTGGCATGAGCTATATATCAACAATGGCAAGAATAGAAGTTTTGAATCGATTAATCAAATGTGAAAAATCATACTTACAACGTGGAATGCTTCTGCAGTTTCATTGAAGGATATGGACCCATGGAAGACATTATTGATGGAAAGAACATAAAGTTATTCTTCAACAAGAACAGAGACATTGAAAATCAGAAATGCTATTGAACATGAATAACATTTATTGCTACATTTTTTTTTAAATGGCGAGAATGCAAGACGTACACCAGTAAGTGATACGCCCTGCCTAATACAATGCAGTGCCATTCAGGATTCATGGCTAAGCCCAAAATTCTGAGCAGCATCGTAATTCCGCTTGTCAGTTTGAGACACATAACATGTTCTGTCCCTATAGCCCATTAGTTACGGAGCTTTTTAAACCAGAACATGCACATTACTGCGTCTCGGCAGAACAAGCTTCCGCCGTTGGCATAAAAGGCATTTATTTTCTCAAAATTGAAAAAGTGACGTCAAAAGTCTTTTTGACGTCATTTCTAATACACTAGATACTACTACCGCTTCGGAAACAAATGGCACTCTGAGAGAGAAAAAGCGGCGCAAGAAACTCTCCCAGCATTCGTCGTTGTGCCCTCTTACCCGGAAGCCTCTGCAACGGAGTCTCCTACTGGCTAAACAGACAGTGTCTTATTAATAAACGCAGTGTAAAGTTACTCCAAGTTTAAAAATACTTCTCTCTAACATGTAATTCTGTAATGACAAAGGTAAGACTATGACGCCGCAGTCGCTCGTCGTACCGCTTCGCTGCGGCGTATATTTGAGCGAAGCGAAGTAAACTAAGTCTGTGTACAAAAACTGCTGCTTATAGATCATGAACATTCGAAAATGAGCAAAGGATAGCAGTGTTACAATTAAAACTTAGTGATTTGATCAATCGGCTCAAATATTAAATAAATATAAATAGCGCGTGCTAATTTAAAATAATTTGTAAATCATGTTTGTTTTTAATTATAACAATTGAATCAAATCGAAATTCAAAATTCTCTAACTTCTTTCTTTCTCGACAATAACCTAGAAAATATCCAAAGCTTTCTATAAGTTCAATTTTTTTTAAAATCGGTCCAGAAATAGCCGAGAAACAATTTAACACAGAAATCAAGTGGAGTCACCCGGTGGGAGCTCCGCTCAGCTTCGCTTAATAAAGACTTAAAAGTTTTAAATTTGTAATAACTTTACTTTTCGATTATTAATAACATAAAGAATGTGTACAAAGTTTGATTTTGATGGATTCATCAGTGTACAGAAACACAGTCCAGTGTCTAACTACTACAAGTATTCCATCCAAAATCATCATCATTCACAATGTAACTACTACATGTAAAATATAAAATATTCTACTGGCCAAAAGCCTCCCCTCAAAGATCTCCACGACGAGCGGTCCTCCACCAACTATTTTGTAAAATTTGGAGCCACAAACATACGAAAGCTGAATTTTGATATTACTACTAGCTGACCCGGCAAACATTATATTGCCATATAAATAAATTGTAAAAATATTTTTGAGGGTAAAATAAATAGATATTGGCCGATTCTCAGACCTACCCGATATGAACACTAAATTTCATACAAATCTACTTTATTTTACTAATTTACTATTATTTTTCTACCATCTCCATGCTATGTTCCGCGAGTCAAATAGAAGTAACTTTCTTTAGTAACTGTGTTTCCCGGCTTCTGTGTCACAACCACCTTGCTTAGTGTAAATAACGTACAAGGTACTCAAATATTCACAATTATGTTAAAGTGTATTGTGTTAACTTTAATAACTTTGTATGAATCTTAATTTTGGTAATAAAAATTTATTATTATATTATTATATAAATCGGTTCAGCCGTTTCGGAGAAGATTGGTAACAAACACCGCGACACGAGAATTTTCTATCTTAGATTTAACATTGAAAGCATATTTGTTAAGTAGTGTTGAGAATTAAACTTACTCATATTATGTATTGGGTTCGAGAACACAGGAGGACATATGACGCTGCCAGAGACATCGTGAGCAGTAAACTTTAGTCTTACAATGTTTAAATTGATTCTCTTTGCCTCGTTATCACATTTCACACGGAGCTGAAAAAGAAAATTTATCCATAAATTTAAATAATGCTGAATTCCAAGATATTACTAGTGGGAGGGTCCTTTGGACAGGATGCCGGCTATATTATAGGTCCCACCACAACGGCGCCGTGAAGCAGTAATGTGTAAGCATTATTGTGTTTTGGATTGAAGGGCGCCGCAACTAATGAAATAACTGGGCAAATGAGACTTAACATCTTATATCGCAGGGAGACGAGCGCAAAGAATTTTTGTGGTTTTACAAGAATCATATAGAAATTGAGATTACTTAAAATCTATCAGTCCAAATTGTATTCAAAGCCGAGCCGTCCAAAAGTTATAAGAGGTGTACATACATCCATACACACACACACATACATACAGACGTATGGACACCACCGCCGGAAGTCGTCTTAAAACGTCGAGATCTGATGAAAACTCGACTTTCGAAAAACAGGGTAAAACCAATAACTTCTCGATTTTCGAAATTTTTCAAGCGAGTACTTAGTTTAAAAGATCTTTGAATTTGCCGGATTTTGTGAATGGACACTTACACGTCCAATGGTTTGTTCGTCCCCGGGTATGAATTAAATCTGTAACGCGGCATCTTAGGTCGACATGACACGGGTACTTTAGATACAATAGTTTGAGCCCACATACTAAAATTTTCGCCACGCACAACTAAGTCATTGCAACATAATATAAATAATTTAATACAAATTAAAATTTGTAACCTATATAATATAATATATGAACGATATGGGACTCGAGCCTCGGTTCGAGCGACATCTCGGGTTCCGTCCGAACGCTCTTACCAACTGAGCCAACCGTTCGAGTGAAGACATGGTTCGTAACCTTGGTATGTCTTCTTCAACTGCCAGGTTATGGCACCATCTACAGACCTCACTTTACAGTTGATAACCTGCTCAACCCCAATAATTGCATATTACGATATTGACTTGAGATATAGCTCATCAAAATCTAGCCGAGAGGACGCGGGTTCGAGTCCGGCATCGTTCATAAATTTTGGTTACAAATTTAATTTGTATAATTGTCAATAAAATAAATAAAATGATGTGGTGTCGTGGGACACCAGGTAGGAACGAAGTTACTTCGGCTAATGTAGAATCGACACAAATTGCAAAAATAATCGTGCTCAATTAGGTATTATACACTACTCGCTTGTGTATGCGACTGTCGCGCCTGCGCACGTCACATTTAACGGTTTTATTCCACGCACTTTTCCACGCACTTTTTTCCACGGATTGTTTCTTACGGTTTAACTATCACATTTTTTTCAGTTCGGTCGCGCAGCAAAATCCCTATCCCCTCCAAGCCTGCCGTAAGGAACTTCGTTCCAATAAATTGTCAATAATTGTAATCAGTGATATCACTTTGATTCATATCAGGGATATCACTTTATAAATAATAAATAAATAAAATTTATAATACTTAATCAAAATATGTTACCGCGTGTTCATCAAGATTTGATTCAGTGATACATTGCGTGTACTTATTGTACAGTAGTTTGGAGACCTCTTTCTTTGCTGTGTGAATGATACCCATACCTCCAAATCTGAAAAGCATATAAAACTATAATTAAAAACATTGATATCCACTTGAGTTTCGTTCAAAAGTTCAATAGATACGAAATAAATTACTAAAGCAATAAGTACACAACGAACAAACATATACACAAACACATTAACACAATAACCAATGACAACATATATCAAATAATAATACATATATATATATATATTACTTTCACATTGATACGCATTATATTTATTTATTTAATTTATTACTATATATTTAATATATTATTAATGACAGAGCATATTTACACAAATCAAATTTGAAAAACAAAATTTTTTGAACGATGCGGGACTCGAACCCGACCTCTGGCGTTTCGTGCCGGTGCTAATGTATAACAATATCTACACTAATTTTTAAGACTTTTTATAACATTGATGCTGTTGGTGTTTTAATAATTATAATAGAAAACTAAAGCTGGTCAAGTGCGAGTTAGATCCGCACACGAAGAGTTCCGTACCGTACAATATATAGACTGCCTTGTCATAACCATTAACCATTGTCATAAAAATATAGTTTAAATAAAACATAATACACCAAAATAAATAAATTTTCCATAATATATCATTTGGGAACAACCTTGTGCTTATTCTAGTATTTTTTTTAATGAAAATAAGGGATGAGACGAGCAGGACGTTCAGCTGATGGTAATTGATACGTCCTGCCTATTACAATGCAGTGCCGCTCAAGATTATTGAAAAACCCAAAAATTCTGAGCGGCACTACAACTGCGCTCGTCACCTTGAGACATAAGATGTCAAGTCTCATTTGCCTAGTAATTCACTAGCTACGGCGCCCTTCAGAACGAAACACAGTAATGTTTACACATTACTGCTTCACGGCAGAAATAGGCGCCGTTGTGGTACCCATAATCTAGCCGGCATCCGGTGCAAGAGCCTGCCACTGCTAGCCGCGCGTAGTGTTTGAACTGACACCTACTTGTCCAACGCCGGGCGCCGGGCCGGCGCAGTTCAGAACTTGCAGATGAGTAGCGTCCACATTAGGGTCATTACAATTTTGTTTTTTAAATATATAATTTGTTTGCTTCAAAATTTCAACTAAATACTCAAATTTTTAGATTTATTTTTACACGCTTTATATTATTAGCTTCACTTGTATGTTTGTATGTTTGTAACAGACTTCTTTGGGCGCGATTTTGCCCCACTTTTTTCATTTGATTTTTCAATTTGCAAAATATGATTTTTGTTAATTTATATACTTTTTAAATAAATAAATCACTAATAAGCGCCATCTAGTAATTTATTGGAAACTACAAAGGACGCGCACGACATGTCAAGACAGTTCCACAAAATTAAAGTATCTAATTCGTTTAGAAGCGAATAGATGGCGGTAAATTTATATTTCCATTATAAATTATTAATGCGTGATTTAACTGAGCTAATTATTATAAGAGCTAGTTCGGGGATCTCGGGCTAGCTGAATTAAGTGATCTTTCAATATAACTAAAATATTTTTATTCGCAAATATTAAAATGCCTTCATTAAATCTAGAAAAATTAAAAATAAATAATAGTTTAAAAAAAAGTAAGAACACGCTTTATATAAAATTCAACTGAAAAATAGAAAATAAATTTAAATTGAAAATAGTGTAAAAAATATTATATATTTCATTATAAAAAAAGCGTGGGGTGCTTTTTAAGATATTATTAAAATAATAATTCTTCTACATCCCACGCTTTTTTATAATGAAATATATAATATTTTTTTACATTATTTTCAATTTAAATTTATTTTCTATTTTTTAGTTGAATTTTATATAAAGCGTGTTCTTTAGTTTTTTTTTGCTTACGATTAAGTAATTCTAACCGTGTGTTAGTTTAATGTCGCTATTATAACACCACGCTGTATAACACTTATCAATACATCGTCGAATTGGTTAAAGACAAATCTTAGTGAACTTAATAGTTTAGTAAATTCATATCATTTGATCGATTGGTTATTGTGCCCTATATAAGTTTCGAGTATTAATTATTTAATAAATTTTAATAGGTGGAAACTATGCATTAATATAGGAATATCAAGAATTACGTGTGGTTTACCGTTTATATAAACACCCCCTTTTACGCATATATTGATATGCTTAACCTATTAAAGGCATAAAAGGCATTTATTTTCTCAAAATTAATTCCTTTAGAATTCTTTTTGATGTCATTTCTAATAAACTAGATACTACTACCGCTTCGGAAACAACTGACGCTCTGAGAGAAAAGAAGCGGCGCAAGAAACTCTCCCAGCGTTCTTTTTTGCGCTCTTTTCAATAAAAATATTTAATATTGTAGTCATTTCTATAGCACAATTTTGTCCCAGGCTGTCCGATCATTTAGATATTCAGCTGTGGAGTAGTAGGATTTACGACAGAGCCATTTTTTTATAAAACATTTAAATTTATTTATAGATAATGCCTGAACAGTGGCTGGGACTTTATTATAGAAGTGTATACATTTACCCTTAAAGTTATTATGTATCTTATGAAGCCTACTACATAATTAGTTACAAGCAATCCCTTATTTCTAGTGTTATAGTAAAGTAGGGTCAACACCATAACTATTGAGTCTTTCATTACAATGATAAATTAAATACATCCGGTAACATTCATCTTAATGTTGATATTCAAGTTCGTAACAGGAAAATGTCTCATTATTAATTGTGAATCACATTACCCAACTTTATAACTTCCTCGTTGCGGTAGTACGCTGCTAATTTGTTTGTCCTGGTCGTCTTCAGTCAAGGTATGCGGGTGCTCTAGGTCAGCATCATGCCGCACCAGGTGACATCCGATAACAGCGCTTCCAGAATAATTGCAGAGCTGTTGAAAAATGGTAGTGACAGAACACGGCGTTAAAAAACCAAAAAAAAAAAAACTAACCGTCGTTTCACAAAGTCAAAGTCAAATAAACTTTATTCAAATACGCTTTTGAATCGTCAATATAAATATTTCTTTTAAATTATTGAATCTTCCATAATACGAGGGCTGCACTAAAAGTATCGGGAATGGAATATTTCCACTGTTCCTGTCATATTAAAATCTTTTTAATTAAAAACTCCTTGGTTATAAAAATCGAATACCATTTGTTTGTTTAAAAAAAGATTCTCGGTCTTGTCACAAGGTCTTTTCAAACTTGTTTAGTCGTTGAGAAAATCGAATTGACTTGAGAAAATTCTAGAGCGATGATTTATTATGACTTTCGAAGTGGTTCAACACAAAAACAGTGTGTTGACCGGATGATTTCTTCATTTGGTGATGAAGCCCCATCCAAAACCATAATTTATCGCTAGTTTGCTGAATTTCAACGTGGTCGTGTCAAGCTCAGTGATGATCCCCGTCAAGGTCGTCCAAAAACTGCAGTCACCAAAGAAAACGTTGATGCTGTGCGTAAGCTGATTGAGGAAGATCGACATGTGACATACCGCGAAATTCAGGCAACTTTAGACATTGGCATGAGTCAAATACAAATAATCTTGCATGAACAATTAGGTGTAAAAAAGTTGTTTTCCCGATGGATACCGCATTTGCTCTGTAAAGAGCAAAAAGCGTTTCGCGTTACTTGGTGCGTCAGAACTCTCGAAAGATTCCACGCAGGATCCTCAAATGCTGTATACAACATCGTATCAGGTGACGAATCCTGGATATACGCGTACGAACCCGAAACAAAAAACCAGTCACGGGTTTGGGTGTTCGAAAATGAGTTAAAGCCAACAAAAATTGTAAATTCACGGAGTGTTGCAAAAAAAATGGTGGCCACGTTTTTCTCCAAAACCGGCCATGTTGCAACTATTCCTCTTGAGGGACAAAGAACGGTTAACCGTTCTTGCTAAATGGTATGCTAGCATTTGTTTGCTACAGGTCATTTCTGAACTCCGTAAAGAATACTGCGACCGCCGCATCATCCTCCATCACGACAATGCCAGTTCTCACACCGCGCACAGAACAAAAGAGTTTTTAGATCAAGAAAACATAGAATTATTAGACCATCCGCCGTACAGCCCCAACCTAACCCCTAATGATTTCTATAATTTCCCTAAAAAAAAAGAATGAATTGCGTGGTCAGAGATTTTCATCACCTGAAGAAGCTGTGGACGCCTACAAAACGGCCATTTTGGAGACCCCAACTTCCGAATGGAATGGTTGCTTCAATGTTTGGTTCCATCGTATGGAAAATAGTGTCAAATTTCGCGTAGAATACTTCGAAAAGCAATAAATACATTTTTAAATAGTAATGTTATGTCACTTCCTTGATTCCCGATACTTTTAGTGCAGCCCTCGTATATTCGGAAAAAGTTTATCCCATGAGAAGAACATACTACAAGAAACTCAATGGCCACTCTTTTCAATCAATACAGTATTTTACAATGGCAGTAATATACATAACAAATTAATGTGTAAGGTGCTGCATCCAATATAGGTAAGTATCGTGTTCAAAGTTAAAAGAGTTTCAAATATTAAATATTTTATAAAAAGTAATAAAAATAAATTGAATAACAATATTATCGTACCTTTATTGCATGCATCAACATTTAGAGCTTCAATTAATTATTTGTGTGTGTGTCACATCACACACAGTACTCTTTAAAGCTGAAGAAACACAATCTCTACTGGTAGAGTGCACAGCATTTAACGTGAATATTAATGGGAAACAGTTACCGCGCGCCGGATTTGAACAAAAACAAATAAGGCAACAAGGCGACTCGTTCAAATTAAAATATTTTAATTCAAAATTGGATATTATTACGTATTGTAAGTTAAAAACTACACCCGTTCGAAATAGTATGCCTGAGAAGAACGGGCGCAACAAACTCAGCGGGCTTCTTTTTGTATAAAAATATGGTTACAATGTAATATCGATCCATTCCCAATATGTAGTAGTATCATTAATAAAAAAAAACTACGTTTAAAAAAACCGACTTCAAAATCTGAAAAGTATCAAATAACTAAAAATTTAATTTAATACACCTTTATCTTTAATATTAATAAAATATTATTTTTTATTTAGGTTGTCTCGCCACACGTGTCTTCGTATGGGTTGTTTTCTTCTAGACGAAGCTGTCCCGCTCAAAGTCACGCGTGGCGATGTGTACCTTTACTACATTTGGCTTGGCACCGACTTCAAAGCTATCAATATGTAACACATACAAATAATAGTATTTTATTTAATATTAAAGGCTCTCAGAAGGCTCAAGTTTGTACCACTAAAAGAACCCCATTTGTCGTATCACCGCTCTTCGACAACACTTCCCTTAAAGCCTCTTCTAGTATCGGAATACTGGGTCTCGAAATCTCGAGCGATTGATAATTCCGTGGCCATCTGGAGGGAAAAGCCAAATTGGCTTCAAAGAAACTGGGCGTCATTAATAGAGCACGACAATACTTCAAGCCGGCCCACATACTAGCGCTCTACAAAGCACAGGTCGGGCCTCACATGGAGTATTGCTGTCATCTCTGGTCTGGCGCACCCCAGTATCAGCTCGATCTATTTGCCGGGTGCAACGCAGAACAGCTCGAATTGTCGAGAACCCAGTGCTCTGTTTGCTCGACGGCTTGATCAATTGACGTTGCGTAGAGACTTCGCTTCATTGTGTGTCTTCTACCGCATTTATCACGGGGAGTGTTCCGAAGAGCTGTTTAACCTGCCGCCGAATTCCACCTTCGCACGACACGCCACAAGTTAGGATATAATCCCCACCATCTTGATGTGTAGCGGTCCTCCACAGTGTGGTTTTCAAGGAGCTTTCTTTCACGTACTACAAAGCTGTGGAATGAGCTCTCTTGTGCGGTGTTTCCGGGACGATACGACATGGGTACCTTCAAAGAAAGCGCCTACACCTTCCTTATAGTCCAGCAACGCTCCTGTGATTCCTATGGTGTTGCCAGAGAATGTGGGTAGCGGTGATCACTTAACAACAGGTGACCCGTAGGTTCGTTTGTCCTCCTATTCCATAAAAAAAAACGTAATGAAGCCCCTTAACAACACACCATATTCAATAACCAAGAATGGTTCTCCAACCAAGACTAGGCACCGGGTCATAAAGCTCGGTCTACGCAGTCTTGGGTGGAAGCGAACGTTTCGGACTTCATCAGAGCTGAAGACTGGCCGTCCGCGTCGTTTAGTCCAGGTCTTAATCCGCGCGATTATGATTTTTGGTGAGTTTTAGAGAGTACAGCTTGCTCTAAGCGCCATGATAATTTGGAGTCTCTAGAACAATCCATATGATTGGCAGTGTAAATTTTCCTATGGAAAGAGTGCATGCTCCTATTGATAACTGGCCTCAATGTTTAAAGGACTGCAGCCAATGGAGACCACTACAAATAAGCTTTTATATTTTAAATTATTTTATATTTATGTATTTACCTAACACACTGTAAAAGTAATAAATGTTAATTATAATAGAAAATTTTTTTTTTTGTTTCAGTATTTATATAATAAGCTTTAAATAGGTGAAAGTACTTATGACTTAAAAAAAAGTAAGAGTATTTTCTACCTCAACTGTTGGATGACTTTTAGGTTTCCCGGGAATGTAGTTATCACCCAGCAGACAGCCATGTGTTCCGATCATTTCACTTTTATACCTAAACCGAAAATATGATTGCGGCTGCTCAATAATTTGTAAGAATGGTTTCTTGGCTGAAACAAAAATCAAATTTTGTCATTACTCATAAATTTACACACAAGTAAACACTTATTACATTGTAATTTCAATTTTTAAAAAAAGGTTAAAATTATCAAATGACACTAGCCAAAATTAATACAAAACGGAAAGCAGGAAAATAAGAACACTGGGAGAGTTTCTAGCGTGGTTTCTTCTCTCTCATACGCCATTTCTTTTCGAAGCTGTACTGATTTAATTGAAATCAAAAAGTATTCTCAAAGAATTAATTTTTTAATTTTAAAAATAAAATGCATGAATAAAATTTGAAAAAAAAAATTATGAATGATGTGGGATTCGAACCCATGACCTCCGGAGTTTCATACCGGTGCTCCAACCAACTGAGCTAACCGTTCGAGTACCTCCTCGTTATAAAATTCTGTTTGCTTTGTTCAACTCTCAGGTTGTGGCTTCATCTACATACACTTCATCTACTACATTTTTCAAATTTTATTTGTGTATTACTCCTAGAAGTGAGGGTTATCACTTTAAAAACATAACATATTGTTTAGATTTACAAGAGTGACATCTCAAGTCAATATCCTAATATGCAAATATTGGGGTTGAGCAGGTTTCCAACTGTAAAGTAGATCCTGTAGATGAAGCCACAACCTGAGAGTTGAACAAAGCAAACAGAATTTTATAACGAGGCGGTACTCGAACGGTTAGCTCAGTTGGTTAGAGCACCGGCACGGAACGCCGGAGGTCCTGGGTTCAAATCCCACATCATTCATAAAATTTTGTTTTTCAAACTTTATTTGTGTATTAATCCTAGAAGTGAGGGTTATCACTTTAAAAAAACAAACATATTGTTTAAAAATTAAATGGTTTATTAGTTCTACTCTTAAAGCTAATCTCCCAAAACTAATTTTATTGATCAACAAATCTGATGAAACATGTATAGGCTGATTGCAAATATATAATGAAAAAAAAAAAATGTTAGCACAGAGTTACCCTCTATGTTGTATATGATATGAATGTTCAAGATATCAGCAGACATAAACACAGTAAAACTTTATTTTATAGAACAGTAAAAAGTATTACCAAACAAAAAGTTTTTAACAGTATGTGAACCTTACTACCAAGTAACGTCTTATTTCATCAAAATTGCCCCAAAATAACATTATACAGAGCTATTTCTGCAGCTAAATTTAAACAATTATATATCAATACCTCAGCACCAAAGAGTACAATTTAGAAAAGGATTCCAAAGACCATAACTAACACAACTTGAATAAAATTATTGTTACTGCATATGAAAATAATTAAGACTTATGAAGATATATTGGAAGTAACAATGAGACTTGTATTCACTTAACAATTTGTTTCTCTGTGGTAATGGTAGGTAATCTAATATGGAACAATTATTCATACTTATCTCAACCTTACTGAATTTCATACTTGTTACACTTTGTAACTGAGGTATCAATATGGTGTTTACTTGGCTTTCCTACACTTTTACAGGACGATCAAGTACAAATCGAAATTTTAAACTTGGTGTGATCATTATATTCACATCAAAGACACTTTTAAGTTATAAGAACAATAAAAACTATTAATTTAAAACAAACCTTGTTCCACATCCTCACAGGCTAGTTCCGTCATTCCGTTAGTTAGATAAATAACTTGTGAGGGAGAATTATTATAAGAAAGTGGTGAATATTGGCTGTGTGAAAACGGAGAGCCGTAGTTAGAAGATTCACTGGTATCTTGTTCACTGGAAGTCATAATGTAGATCACTATCCCACAAACTTGTTACAGTATATACCTATTTGAAATATAAATGTAAAAAAGTAAACTTTAGTTGCACTTTGTTTTATATTAATAATTTGCAATAGTCCAACTACGTCCACACTACGCAATGCACTTGCACACCGTACAGAATACAGATATCATACACGGTGACCGGAAAGGGGAAAACATAATACAAAATTATTATTCTGATGTGATAAGCGGTTTGTCAACAAACGATCTTTTGCCTTTTTGACATATCAAAGATAAGTTGATTGTTGAGCTTTTAGTGTTGATATTTAACTTATGTAATTACCCAAAATTTTAACAAATTTAATATACTATAGTAACTAAATATAAAAAACATATTTATTGTGATTGTCTCTATCTACATACAAACACCTTAATTGGTTTAATTAATACATCCCATATTTTTAGGCGTGACATATGGGTAGGTAACTCAGGTTTTTTATAAAAATCTGTTGTTTTTTTTTTTAATTTTAAAATAAAACAACCGACTTGTAAAACACTATTTCAAAACAATAAATATAGCACTGAAAAGTATGAAAATAATTCCTCCCGTCGCGGCCCCGTTCTCGCCTCTCTACCTTGGCTAACACCTAATCCAAGAATGACAATAATCATTACTAGAATTAGATTAATTAATTAGATTGCATAAAAATACGCAATTATTTTCATTCTTTTTGTGCATATTATATCTTTTGTTTTGTAATAGTGTTTTTGAAGTCGGTTGTTTTTTTGTTATTTTTTTTTTAGTTTTAGATTTTTAGTGAATCTGAACTACTCTAACTAATAATTTGCCTAAATTCGTGTAAATCTACTAAATTTTGCAATGCAGCAATGAACGTATGCGCATTGCAATTTTATTACAGACAAACATTCTGCCACAGATCGCACCCTTACTGTAAGTCGTCAAGGAGTTCCATTGATCATCATATTTGACTAAGACAATTACTTGACCATAACGACGTTACGGTAGGTGACCCAAATATCCGGATAGCCAGTGATGGAGGATGAGGCCATGGCCTAGGGCGGCACGATTTGGGGGGGCGGCAAAATTTTCATAAAGTAAAAATGAAAGAGCCGAAGAAATATACCAAACTTTATTTTTAAACTAATTGACTATTTTTTTTTAATTAATTAAAAAATAAAATTCTATGGGCTTAATAATTCATTTTTTTTATTGACTTTTCAATTTGAGGGTGCATAATTAATATTTGATGGAATCAATTATAGTCTAATTATCGAATAAGGTTACTAAAAAGAAACCATCAAATTGATAAGCTGCTTTTCAAAATACTAAATTTATTTATTTATTTATTCAGAAACCCAACAATCGCACACTTATACATAAATTACATACAAAAATAAAAAATATATATATCTAAGTGTACAGATAACTTACAGGGTTACACATCTTCCATTATCTGTTACCTTCCCGACCATACTATACAACTTGTTAAAAGTTAAAATATATTATGTTAGTAAAATTACAGTTTATCTAAATATTATGTTAAATTAAAATTAAGTCTAATACAAAACAACAGCATTTACATCTTATAAATTTTAGTACATTTATTTATAAATGTTGTAAGCCCATCTGCACCAATGTCCAAGTCTGGTATTTTATTTAGGTACTCATTATATTCTCTTGCCATTCGCTCGATTGGAGAATTTTTACCCAGGTTTGTATTTACTTTCATTAGTGCAAAAAATGGACGTTCGCTTCGAGGGGCACTTCGAGGTACATAAATACAGAATTTCGTCAGCAAGTCTGTGCTATCAATTAAGTTGTGAAACAGTTTATGTAAGAACTTTAAGTCTAACAATTTACGCCTCTCTTCCAAACTGTATTTTAAAGAACTCAAGCCGGCTACAGTAGCTGTCCAGTATTCTGGGTGTATGAAATTTATAAGTTAAATATCGTAAGAATTTTTTTTGGATACTTTCTATTCTTTTGATGTGGATATTGTAGCACGGGGACCAGACTTGACAACAATACTCGAGCTTGCTTCGTACAAGGCTATTAAATAGTGTGATAAGAGTAGCTGGCTTCTTGAATTGCTTTCCTTGTCGCATCACAAACCGTAAATCTTTGTCAATTGTAATACCTAAATCTCTGAATTCATCAGTAGTTTTTAAAGTTATATTGTCAATCTTATATTAGTAAGCCCGTTGATATTTTTTTTTCTTGAAAATGTTATTGAGAAGCATTTGTCAGTATTAAGAGACATTTTATTATACTTACACCATTTCGTAAGGTTATTAATGTCATCTTGTAGTAAATTACAATCATTTTCACTAACTAACGTTCGGCATATTTTTAAATCATCGGCAAATAGAAATATCTTGCAGTTCTGGATAACATTAGGAATGTCATTAATAAATAAATTGAAAAACAACGGACCTAGGTTTGAGCCTTGAGGTACGCCAGATGTTGCAATGTAAGGGTCAGACTGCCATCCAACCAAAACAACTTTTGCTGGTCTGTTGTACAAATAGGACTGATACCATGCCAAGAGTGGATTTGAGATTCCAAATTTATTTAATTTATTAATAAGAATGTGGTGATCTACCTTATCAAACGCCTTTGAGAAATCCGTGTAGATAACATCGACTTGTTGGGTTTTGTCCACAGCATCAATTAGACCAGTCAAATAACTTAGAAACTTTTTTATAGAAAAAAGATCTACCAATACTAACCGTATTGGTTAGATCTTTTATCTTTATCTATTATCTAACATGGTTTTATAACCATGTTGGAAAGAGGATAAAGAGCCACGAACTTGGTGGAATATCGACTCATGAACTAGAGCATGTTGATAGAATAGAAATAGGATGGTAATTATAAGCCAATTTCTTGTTGCCGTTTTTATATATTGGAACTATTCTTGCCTCTTTCCACTTATCAGGAAATATGCCCTTTTCCAGAGAAGCATTGTGGATGATGTGCAGTGGTGTTGTTAGTGAGTATGCACAATGCTTAAGAAATATTGCTGGAATGTTATCAGGGCCAGCACTTTGTTTGATATCAAGTCTTTTTAATTTTTGAATGATACTTCTTTGAGATATGTAAATGTTGGGCATATCATTTAAGTAACTATAATTGTTATCATAGCTGCCTGCCGCTAAGTTTTGTTTATCAAATACGCTACAGAAATGCTTTGCGAACAAATTGCAAATACTGCTTTTTGAATCTGCTTGTACCTCTTTATAAATTAAAGTGTCAGGGTAATTTGAATAGCTTTTACGAGTATTTTTAACATAAGTCCAAAAATATTTAGGGTTTTTTGAAATATCATTTTCAATGCTGATTATATAATTTGAATACGTTTTTTTAATTAGTTCATTGCAGTCACGTCTTAAATATTCAAATTCAATCTTGTCAAGAGGGTTTTTATATTTTTTTCCGTTTCTTTAATTTTAATTTCAATAACTTTTTATTTGTGTGGTGTACCAATTAGGATATTTATTATTAATTTTTTTGCATTTCGGAACATGTTCTTTTAAAATTTTGTCAAGTATTAAATAATATTTTCTTACCATATCATTCACGTCATCATAAATAAGCAGTTCGTCAAACCATGGTACTTTATTCAATGCTTTGGTGATTAGTGAGTAATCAGTCTTGTGGAAATTAAACCGATTAATTACATTTTGTGTAGATACCAAATAAGGTGGTGACATGATCATTATTTCAAGAGGCGGATGATAGGCGTCCACGTTTTGAATCGGTTGATGACACTCTGTGAGGGTAATTATATCCCAATTACACAAAATAAGGTCTAAAGTACGTGTTTTACAATTAAAAATGTAATTAAACTGTTTTAAGTCATTAAATGCAAGAAAATCCGAAAAGTGGTTATGGATACTACTGTTAATATTAAAAATAGGAGATAGATATTTGATATCATGATTTTTTTGAAAGTTTATATTTCTGAGATTGAAGTCGCCTGCTATGAGTGTATATTTGCTTTTAAAAGTACTAACTTTGTTAGTAGATTCAATATTTTTTTTAAAATCCGTCATGTTTAGTGGAGGTGGTAAATAAACGGCGCAGATATTATTCTAAACTTTTATGACAGTCATTGTGCTTAATGTATTTATATTCCGATGTTTCTGATTTACGGACATATATTCTTCCAGATTTTACCCATACAAATTTATAATTTTTTTGTTTCGCTGTGTGGCGAGTGGCAGCGTGAAGGGCTTTTAAAGATGGCGAAAGATGTTCCATTACGAATACAGGAGTATTACCTGAAATGCCTACATGACTAGTGTTTAGTCTATCACATTTATTGGCTTTATTTTTGTTAAATTTAATAATAGCAGCTAGAAAACCATCCCTTATTCTAGGAGAGCTAAATTTTACTAGAACAGTACGAGGACGTGTGTTAGTTTTGTCAATTTTTGATATTCTCGTACATATATGTATATCTGTCTCTACTAACTGAAACCCCGTCGTTTTAGCCAGGTGTAAGACCATCTTTAAAAGATTTTCTTGTGCCTTGTTTTCCGGTATACAGTGAAGCTCTAAATTATTAGCGCGTGAGTGTTGTTCCATCGAAGCCAACCTTGTTTTAAGATCAGATACAGTATTACTCAACTCTCTATTTACATGTTCAATCTTTTTCACTATATCAAACTTTTCTTGACCTTCCGTTACGACTTCCTCGTATTTTTGTTCCATAAAATGTATTGAGGTATTATGGAATCTATCTCGTTCAATAGGTCTTTGTTATAATTATCTATCGTTTTTAACATGGATGTCTGAAATTCCTTAAAAATTATGTTTAATTCTTCAGTAATAATAGTACGTATATTTTCCTGGGGATGGTCTGGTTTAGCTGGTGAGTCTTCCTTATCAACAGATTTCCTAGTTGTATTGTTGTCTTTTCTATTTTTTGGCCGTATTGTAACATTACACGATGACGATGAAGTTGCATAGGTGTCAATGTTACATCGCACCGGTGTATCTACATTGCTACATTTTGGCTGTTTACTTCGACAGCATTGACAAAGCCAAGATTATTTCTGTTGTTTTTTCATAAATTGAAATGTTTTTAATGAAACATTTGCACATAACAAATCATAAGGTACTAAGCAATGAGTGCATTCTAAAAATTCAGATTTTGATACACTATTAGAACAACCACCACATACAATAGACATTATTTTTTAAATTATTTTTATAAAATAGATATAATAAAAAATATCTACGAGAAAAAAAAAAGAATTACAAAAATAAAAATCAACAACTTTTTCCCAGATGCGAACCGTAGTCCTCGATAAGTGCGTGCAGTAATTGAAAATACGTTGTAGTTGGTGTAACTCAGGCAGGCAGAACTGTAATCCTCTCAAATTGAAGAACTGGTTTCCACAAATACGAGTTTTTTCACTATGCACTGTCACGAATTACTAATTCACAGACAAGTTACGATTTATTATAATTTAAACATCCCTTTACTCAAAAACAATTCAAACTTTAAAGTACACTTCAATAAGTAGGTAGGAATTAATTATTATACGATGATTGATACTTTGTTTATTTGTAGGTTTAGCACAATTATTCACATTAATATTAGAATAATCAAACAAGTTTTAGAAGTGGGTAATAAAGATAAGGTCCGTACAGTATAAAAATCTGTTACTAACTTTTAACTTTTGTATTTTGATGAGATTGTTCGAAGTAAATCCATCGAACAGCATCATATTACAAATATTGCTTAGCAGATAAAATAAATTGTAATAAAACCATGTGTTGCCTTTAGTAAGGCAGTACGCGGGTGACCATTGATCGGGCCGGTCCTGGTTACCATTGACCATTACAGGACCGGCCCGAGTAACCATTTTAACCATTATTATATTTTATTACCAATGCATAGTAGAGATGCAGTACGCGAGTAACCATTGATCGGTCCAGTCCAAGTTACCATTAGCCATTTGCCTATAACCATTACAGGACTGGTCCGAGTAACCATTTTAACCATTATTACCAATGTATAGTAGAGATGCGAGTAACCATTGATCGGTCCGGTCCTAGTTACCATTAACCATTTGTCTATAACCATTACAGGACTGGTCCGAGTAACCATTTTAACCAATTAATAGTAGAGATACGCGTACTCACAAGTAGAACCAATAATTATAGTTATTTAGCAAGTGTCATAGATTAATTTAGTATCTTAAGTAAATAAATATTTTTACCAAAAAACCAATATATATATCTACTCCTAAGTGCACCTCTTTTAAGAGATTACTCTTATATATTTAAAAAGCATTTGAAATTACTTATCGGTTTTTAATTTGCCGCTTTTTCTTTGAAAATCAAAGAATTTCACAACAAAAAAGGGGAGTTATAGTTTTCACGTCAATTTTTAAAAATTCTCATTTTCTGAAATTCTCATCGGATCTTCACGTTTTGAGGTCCTAGGAAGCTATTCTGAGTAGTTTCGGCATAACATCCCGCCGTGTGTGTGTGTGTGTGTAAACAATATTTTTGTCGTACGATAATTACATATGTTTTTAGTGCATTTAAAATTGCACCAAATGCCGCTAAGCCGATCAAAATCAAACAAATCAAAATAAAACAAACGCATTTAAAAGATATTGCATTTTAAAATTTTATAAAATAACGTTTTCTTCGAATAAGTCTCAAGTTTTTGAGCTCAAATAGCTCAAAATTTACAACTATATTTCGAGCTCGAAGAGCTCGAATCGAGCTCGAAATATTTATTTTGAGTCGTTAAAAACCGTGTAAATGAACTTCTAATAAATAGCTCGATGAAGAAATTTTGAGCGGGAAAAAATCTTATATTGTGATTGTTAAATCCCTTCCGATAAGAGGGTTGCCATTTAGAGGACATTCAGAACAAATTGGAGAACCTCATAATGGAATTTTTTTAGGTGCAATTGATCTTCCTGCTGAGTTTGACCCGTTTTTAGAGGAACATTTAAAATTGCATGCGCACCCTGGCCGTGGAAATACCTCGTACTTATCTAAAACAATATACGAAGAAATTATATTATTAACTCAAAATAAAGTATTGCAACTAATTTCTAAAGACTTGCAATCTGCTAAGTATTTTGGTGTGATTACGTGATAACGATGAAATTGTTGAGAGATATGTTAGAATTTTTACCAAATACTGGCCATAAGGCTAAAGATATTGAAGATGCTTTATTAAAATCTCTTGAGAACAATGATTTGGACATAATGAGCTGTCGTGGTCAATCTTATGATAACTCAAGCAATATGTCAGGTTTATATTCAGGGTGCAGTCAAGAATCAAATTAATCCATTAGCAGACTAACATTTAACCATAGTCTTGTTCTGCCTATTTGGTCCATAGTTTAAAATTTTATTTTAGATGGTTTTAATGCTGCAAGTAAGAAGCTTCAAGAATCTAATGCGGATTTATCATCTGTTGTGCAAATTTAGGGTTCTTCGGCATTATTTCTTCAAGATATGAGGGACAAACAATACTCTAAATATGAAGAAAAAGCAAAAGCACTGTCTGGAGTTCAAGTTAATTATTGTTATGATACAGGTCGCAAGAAAACCAGAAAAATTCAGGCAGATGAGTCACGGGTGAATAAAACAATACCTTCATCTGCTCACCGGTATTACTGAATTTTAGATACTTTAAGTGTACAATTGGCTGGACGTAAAAGTGCTCATCAGAAACTACGAAAATTTTAATTTTTTCGATAATTTATCTGACATAGATATGATTGAATTGAAAAATCTGGCGAATAAATTAGTTGAAAAGTACCCTAATGATTTGGAAGAGACATTAGGGAATGAATCTATTCATTTATCTCAGATTCCCTAGCAATGATTGAATATTGCATTTTCGAAATCTTCGAGATGTTTATCCGAATTGCTCTGCATATTTTTTTTGTGTATTCCCGCTACTGATTGTTCTACTAATTGTTGGGAATGATCTTTTTCCACCTTGAAAAGGGTTAAATCTTATACAATACGCGCAAGTATGGGCCAAGATAGACTTAATGCTTTGGCACTACTGTTGATGCTTTTGCTCGGACAAAACCCAGGCAGAAGAGATTTACAAATTGAGCAATATGTTATGCTAGCTAGAGTTTAAAAAAATAAAAATTGTATTATTTAATAATTATTTTTGAATAAAAAATAGAGCACTCTCCAAAGCTTCGCATTATGAGTCGTGTAAAAAATAAAACCTATATTATAATAACAATTTTCAATCAAAAATCAAAATATATAGAATATTGTGATCAAAGGGGGCGGCATATCAGACAGGGCCTAGGGCGGCAATAAGCATAATCCGCCACTGCGGATAGCATAAAAAAGATTTGGCCTAGTATCGTTAATTTGCTTCTAAGAAATTTGCCAAAGTCTCACCAAACTTCCTTTTAAGTATATCCTTTCCAATAAAAAACGGCGCGATATTGAGTTATTCGTAAATTTGTCGCACATACTTATAGCAAATTAAATACTTTTATAGTTTTCTCATGGTTGCCATTGTCAGATCTGGACCAATGGGATGCAATGCAATGGGACCACTTGGGAAGCACCAGATTTCAAATAAAAAAAGAATTCAAAATCGGTTCACCCAGTTTTGAGGTAACAAACATAAAAAAACATACCGACGAATTGAGAACCTCCTTCTTTTTTGAAGTCGGTTAAAAATTATTTCAAATCGCTAAATAATATTTTTGAAGTCTGCAAGACCGACTCCTGAAGAATCCAACCAAATCCGAACCAACAATTCCATCTTGAAAGAACAGAACAGAACTGAAGATTAAAGAAAGGCTATAGTCCAGTGTGCAATTACGAATTCTGAAGTTCTTTGGCCAAATCTCCAAAAATGACGGATTGATTAGTAGTGCAGGGCCAGGTTGAGGGGAAAAGAGCGAGAGGACGTTCACCTAATCATAGGAGTGACCCAGACGACTGTGGTGGAGTGCTCCGCAACGCTACAAACCGCCAAAAGTGGAGGAACATCTCGCAGTTGGCAGCGCAAACTAAAAACGAGGAGACCAGAAAACGACCAATATCGCATCATCTTAGCGGCCGCTCTGACAAGAGTAACCGACTGAGAAGAAGAAAAGTATTTAATAACAACGTTATATTATTGGCATGAGCTAATATAACCTTCACTTTCCTATTCTCAATTATTGTATTTAGTGAGTGAAATTTTTTAAAAGTGGTATTCATGAATTTTATATTATAGAATATGGTAGAAGTGAAACCTTCACACGTGGTAGAAGTGAAAACTTCATAAATTTTGGCTTCAAGATAATGAGACGAATGTGGATAATAAATTTTGGGATAAGGATTATTGTAGGTTTTAGCACCCACATCCCTAAATTATGTTCCATGGCGCGTAGGTACACATCAATCTTTTCTTTGAGCGTATTTATTAAATTTGTGACAGTCACTAATAACCTTAGATTCTTCAGACTTACATATTCTTTATTATTTTTTTATTTTATTAATCATCTATTCATCGGGGATAATACCTCTTAGGTAAGACCTAGATGTAGTAATTAATTACCGTAGGTATATTTTTCAAGAAACGCCAAATACATAGCTCCCAAGCTATGTATTTATCGTTCGTGCGCTCGGACACCTTCACGCTTAAACTGTTCCTGGGAACCTCTGAACTCATAGTCATAATATGGTTTTTTATGGGTTGATTGATATTATAAGATGTTGAGCAGCTCTTTCGAAATAATTATTTTGTATTGGCTACTTGACGAGTATAGACCAAATCAAATTATTATGTATACTATTTGTAACTGTATATTGTTACATACTGTTTTGTCAGTTATATGAACTGTGGAACAATAAAACTCTTATACACAATCGAAAGTTACTTTTTTCCATTGCCTTTTCGATTTCATTTTTGAAGCAAATCTAAAATGAATTACTAGGTGTATCCACATTTTAAAATATACCCTAAAATAGGGAAAATGTTGCCGTACGTTTAATCATTGTGTCAAATCTGCCAAAGTCAAAATGATTAATTAAAGATTTCTATAGAGTACTTTTGTAGGAAAAGGTTAATATTTTCATTTATTCAGATTGGTAAAAGCAATTCGCTTAAATTGGCAATTGGCATAATATTATGGACTTAGTCAACATAATGAATAATATGTCGCTAGTTATGTTGAACTTGAAATTATTACGTCAGTCCCGGGGAAGAACCCTCGTATTGCATGCTTTATGCGAACACATACGTTATCAATTATGTTCAATGAGTCATGGTATTCCCCTGTACGTGCGTTATTATTTTTATTGATAAGCAATAAGTGAAGTGTTGGCCTTATACTACATTAACGGACTATAATAATTAATACCTATTATACTTTGACGACCTCCTTGCAGAATAGTTGAATATTAGGCAAAAGGAGTGCCACTCAAGTCTCAATGACGCAAGATCAAAGGGCAAGACTACCTTCATAACTGTACATAAAACAGGCAACAATACACTTGATAACGAATCTTCTAGAATATGGATCTTTGATTATTCTATAACCAACTAAATATACAGTGAATTTTTCTATAAAAATAAGGGACAAGACAAGCAGGACGTTCAGCTGATGGTAATTGATACGCCCTGCCTATTGCAATGCAGTACCGCTCAGAATTCTTAAGAACACAAAAATTCTGAGCGGCACTACAATTGCGCTCATCACCTCGAGACATAAGATGTAAAGTCTCATTTGCCCAGTAATTTCACTAACTAAGGCGCCCTTCAGACCGAAACAAAGTAATGCTTACACATTACTGCTTCACGGCAACGAAATAGGCGCCGTTGTGGAACCCAAAATCTAGCCAGAATCCTGTTCAAAGCAGCCTCCTACTGGTAAATAGACATCCGTCTAATATTCTTACACAAACGATATATAAGAGGTCTCATAGTGCGATCGAACGCACAGGGTACAGAAAACCTATTCATAAACAACACTGCGTTCAACAAAACTAGCGAACAAGTAAAATAGTTCGCGAGGTACTTTACGTAATAGTGCATGTCAAACCGTATATAACCGAAACATTCAAATAGGTATTTTTATTCGATATAGGATATAAAATCACTTATTAAAAGTCAAAAACTACCACTCATTCCAAAAGAATGCCTCAGACCTAAGAAGAACGGGCGTATCAAACTCAGCAGCCTTTTTTTTCATAAAAATGGTTACATGGTTACAAAGTATCGTACAATTACACTTATTATATAATAGCCTGAGGTCGGTCACTCCATAATAGGTAACGAAATAGTTGACCGGCTAGCTACGGATGGAGCCTCATCTCCCTCCATAGGCCCAGAACTCTTTTGTGCAGTCGGTGAATCTCTTAACCGCAATGCCCTAAGGAATCAAGAAATGCTGGAAGCAGCCAGTCACTGATCCTAGGCAACTATCAACGTAAGCGTGCCGAACAATGCATAAGCTTGGACAGACAACTAAGAGCCGGTACGGGGTTACTCTTAGGCCACTGCAAGCTGAATGGGTACCTCTAGCCTGAATAGGTCTCAGTGAATCAAATGTGTGCCCCCATAAGACTAAAGCCCCAAACAAATCCTTCTGGAAGGCCATTACCAGAATCAGGCTGGGGAAGGTGCGCTAGAACAAGCAGGGGGCACAATATATCCTAGGATTTAACTGCATCTGAATCCCCTACTCATAATAATAGTAGGCATTATAAGTTTATGTCTGTCCCTGGTAATAACATTATGGTTATGACAGTTTCTAGCAAATTATCAAGAATATATTGAGAAGCAACATTCAAGATGTTAATTTTAAGCAGCAAAAATATTGTATTAATATCAGCAGCGTTGCCCCATAGCAATATATCCTAGGACATAATACTATGGAAATAACTAAAGTAAACTAGTCGCTCCGTGTTCTGTAACGGCCGTTCCCAATATACTATCTACAGATAGAGATAAATTACTACCTTCTACTGTCAGTAATTAGCTGTCAATAATCTGTAGCTGTCCCAATATACCCGATAAGTCATTCCTATCGCCTTATATTGGGACGCATGAATTGCAATTTACATAAATACAAACTTCTATCGCTGGTAAGCTATACGTCGTCCCATTGACAGACAGCGTGTACCGATAAGGTGAGTTACCGTCGATAAGTTTATAGGGACAGAAAAATCAACGAAAGTTACGATTTTTATCGCAAGTAGGAGATACTGAATACTGGGAACGGCCGTAAGTAAGTCTGTTCGCCAATCCTTCAATATGGGCCCCCCTTGTATTTTGGAATCCAGAGTAATGCCAAGAAATATAGAAGATTTCATACCGGTTTTATCACCTCACTGCTTAACAAAACAATTGCATCAACATTTTTGACATGTGGTAACGTAAATTTAGTTATTTAGGATTCTTGCTATTTAACAACTTTGCTTGTTGATTGCCACTTGCCAGTGATTTTTCTTATTTTATTACTTTTAATATTATGGATTACAATAATGACGAAGAGTTTGATAATTATATCCGTGAGCAATAGTACTTCGGAAGAACTGGAACCTCTAGAAAAGTGATACGGGACTGTTATTCTGCGTTTAATAAATGCAGACCTTTTTTTATGGAATAGGAGGATAAACGATGTGTGATCACCGCCGCCCACAATCTCTTGCAACACCAAAGGAATCACAGAAGCGTTGCCGGCCTTTAAGGAAGGTGTACGCACTTTTTTTGAAGGTACCCATGTCGTATCGTCCCGGAAACACCGCACAAGCTTTGACAAAAGCCACAGCTTTGTGAAAAGTAAAAAGCTTCCTTGAAAACCGCACTGTGGAGGACCGCCAGTCCGCCACACATCCAGATGGTGGGGAGATATCCTAACTTGTGGCGTGTCGTGCGAAGGTGGAATTCGGCGGCAGGAATCAGGTTAAACAGCTCTTCGGAACACTCCCCGTGATAAATGTTGTAGAAGACACACAATGAAGCGACATCTCTACGCAACGCCAAGTGATCTAGCCGTTAACTGAGCAGAGCTCGAATTGCCGGGGACCCCCCGACAATTCGAGCTGCTCTTAGACCTTTTGAAATTAACATTAAAAAGTAGAGCTACATGTGTACTTATTAACAACATCTATTGAACGGTTTTCATTAGGATCTCTCAATCTATAAATGTTAGGTAGTTATAATATTCAGTATATACGTGTACCGCAATATTTTTTCAGATAATTACTGGAGACCTAATCAAAGTTAGCCAGCCAACAGTCTCAAGAATGGTGAGGAGGATGTCACACTGTTTTGGCTGAAGTTGCAACAGTTCTACAAGTTTCCTGGCAATCTTGAGTCGATCAAGGAAAGATTTTATACCATTTGATGCTTTCCAGATATTATTGGTCCTATTGATGGAGCACACATTCCTTATGCGGAAGTATTCATGAACCTAAAAAATATTTTTCCATGAATGTATGTTATGATTGTATATAACGGGCCTGACCTATAAATATATGACATTGTCGCTTATCCATCTGGATCTGTATATGACAACCGAATTTTCCAATGTTCTATTCTCCCTTAAAAGAAAGATGTAACAAGAAGGCTGCCAAAAATATTAACGGACACCATAGTACTACCACCTGAAATAATTGCAGAAGAAAATTACAACAAAGCCCATATAAAAACTCCTTTCCTTAGAATAATCCTTTTGGCGTTTGTATCTGTCATCTGTCCTGTCAGTCGACTCGAGTGTAAGTCGTAACACAACGGTAACCAATAACAGCGCTCCATTTAATGCACAGTCCGCACAGCAAAACCTCCTTTATGTATTGTTCATGAAATGAAAGGCATACCGAACGCACTGCAAAACATCTGCTATACTCAAGGAAGCAACGTTTGTGAATACGGGTGTTAGTTTATAATACAATATATAACCTAATCTTCCACGATTTGAGATTCCGAGATCAAGTATTCCGATACTAGGTAAGACTTTAAGGGAGGTGTTATCGAAGAGCGGTGATACGACAAATGGGGTTTTTATAGTGGCAAACGCGCAAATTTGTCTTCTGGAGGTTAAATTAGACAACCAATCATTTTACCCCATTCCGCGACCTTCTCAGGAAAGGACTCCACAGAAGACACAAGTTACTTCCGGTACTGGTTGACGATTTCCCGAGTAAGACCTGCATGGCCTGTGGATACGGATTCACCAGTACTGTCTTCTGCATAGCAATGTAAGTTGGAGGTGTCCAACATATCATTGATATGCAAAGGAAACAGTGTAGGAGATAGCACACAGCCTTGGACCACTCCAAAGTTCACGGTACCCTATTCGGGTTCACCTATACACTTTTGTATTATTTGGAACCATTTCACAAGGCAGTTGTTCCAGGCTTCCAAAACTTGTTGCTTCAAAAAACTTTTTCGTTACTTTAGTGGGATATGAGGACGAGTTTGCTGTGAGGAAGTTTTCCACAAACTCTATTAGGGCAAGTACATGTTTATGTACCAGTAACTGCCTGTTAGTTTTTTACCATTATTGTAGTGGAATGTCCCAATTTGTCGGAAGGAAAATGCAAACATTTCTTTACTAATACAAATGCTTCTAATTTTGATGTCTATCGTTGTCGAATCTTCAAAAGGAAAGACCCCTTCTAAAGAGATTTTTTGTCATGTTTAATGAAAATAGGTAACTACTTTACTTTTGAAATAATACTTCTATACGCACGCTTGACTTGGGGTGTACGAACGGGGAGAGTTACGAACGCTTGCGTTACGCGAACGGTTATTTCTTGACTTGGGGTGTACGAACGGGGAGAGTTACGAACGCTAGTGTTACGCGAACGGTTATTTCTTGACTTGGGGTGTACGAACGGGGAGAGTTACGAACGCTAGCGTTACGCTAACGGTTATTTCTTGACTTGTGGAGTAAACTGGTGAATGCGTGACGAGAGTGTTACGTTATTTGTGATTTTAGTCGTGTCATCAAAGCAGACTCGATTTTGTACGCAGCTCCATGCTCCTATACGCAGTCATTTCTGGTTCTGTATATATATATATGTATACCTTAATATATGTAAAATAATTTGCACTTAGGTCATATCAATACCTAATACAGTATGAAATTGCTAAAGTGTAATTTTTTTATCAGTTTCAATAACTTCACGAAAATTATCACAGAGATGATTACATTTGCGTATGTATTCACTGATCCATTAATCGTTTGGTGATAAAGCTACGAGATGGAGCTTCATCACCAAATAACTGTGTGTGTGGAAATTATTTGAACGATGTGTCTTTGGTAATCCTTTAATCTTTATTAGATATTTTCTCAGAAAAGGTGAAACTGAATAAATAATATTGAGTTTTTTTAGATAGAACTTTCCAGTGTTCGGGAGAGAAAACAAGGTGTGAATGTTGTTTTTTGGTGTTTTAGAGACGAGAAAGTAATTTGTACAATTCATAAATAAACAAATAATATGAAAGCTAAAATTAATAAAAATAAAACACTTTCATTTCAACACTTTGTATATTTCATATTTTCTTAAAATTATATATCATAGTACTTAGGCTACAATACAAAAAATATAATATGTTTATCTTATATTCTAACACAATACAAATGTATTTCCATAAAAAGGCACATTACAAAATATTCGAGGGTTCAATAATCTGAAACTTCGCTATAAACACATCCCCCTTATTCATAATAGTCTACTAACTTAAAGCATTGCTAATTCTCACTCTGTCTTCTTCTATTGACCTAAGTCAGAATGAGAAAAAACACTCCTTAGCGGCTGTTTAAAGTTAGCGGACCATTATGAATAAGGGGGATAAACTATACTCTTGTTATGAGATTTTTTGTAAACATATTGGAATTATGTACATATCAATTGGATGTAGTTCCTGAAAAACGTTCCAAGCCACAAACATCACATTTTAAGGAATTCGTGTTTAAAGTTTAATAAACATTAGTGTATTCCATACATGTGGGTTGGGCTACTAACTCATGATGTCATTTAAAGAATGACAGTAGGGCTGCCATTTTAATCAGTCTGTTAATATGAATCACACGACCAGTTATGTGTTCTTAACTCAATTTCGAAATGATTGTGGTTTGGAACGTTTTTCTGGAATAACGTCCAATTACAGTGCACTGAAAAAAATATTACATAACATATTTGAATTTATTATTGAGTAAACTGTTGATATTAATAGTCTAATGAGTTAGTAGGTTGGTGGCTTACATCATTTATTCGTCTAGATAGTCTCTTGCTGCTAGAGAACAGATTAAAACAGGCCAGGTTTAATACTTCAGTATGCGTGACGAGATACGTCCTACAATCGCAATTTGTATGACACTTTGTGTTAGTATGCGTGAATTACCCAAAATAGGGGTTAGTTCTAAATTTTTTTCGACTTATTCACAGATGTCATAGTCTATCGAAACGTATAGATGATCTAAGGTCGGTGATATGATGTGATAAGAAATAATACAGAATTCACAATGATTTATACTTATTTAACCAATAACGGCCGGAATGTTTTGGATTCAAAAAACAACAATAGTTTATTATCAATATTTCACAGCAACTACTTACTTCACAAAACATTAAAGAAAATCCTTAATTGAACTTTTATTTGCATTGGACATAATTCGATTGAATAGTTGGGCCTGAATCCGATTTTAACCAGTTATTACCGGTTCAAATGAGCTTGTGTCTTTTATTTCTTGGTGTTATTTTATAACAAACCGATCAACTCCGAAAGAGTAGAAACGTGAAAGTATATAAGTATTGAATAACAAACTATTGTGAATTATAAATAATTTAATAATAATAAATGGTTTTTCGTCTTAATTAGGGACACATTTATTTAATACAAAAATGTAAATGTATTTTCAGTGGTATAAAACCTCTTTGTCGTTAAAAAAAAAGAAATTGAAAATGCTCTGTTTTATCTCATATAACTTGTAGTTAGGTACTAAATTAACTTTGTAGGGACAATTCTTTGATCCTTGATGTTGATTGATGCAATTATAATATGATTCAATGATGTAATAAGTCTCACTTTACGAGCAAGTGTTTTATAAACAAAATTAGATGACATCCTGTGACAAATGTTTCATTAAAGGTACTTGATGTTTCATAAGCCTCGAGTGCACATGTTAATTAATGATGGAACAGTCGAAGGTTAGTGTGTGCCAGTACAATGTTGTGTTGGTTGCAGGCGTCGATGACTTCCTTGTCGTTGTTAGAGCCAGCCGGGCTGCCGATATAACTGACACCGACCTGGAACACAAACTATCATTGTCACAACAATCATTTTTGTTGATTAACTCGAGTGCTCCATCGCCCTCTGACCAATGATATACTCGGAGTTTCCCTTCGAGATTGAATAAGAAATCAGGAAAACCAATGTCTATATTATTATTTATAACCTATAAATATTTTTTCCTATTATCGTGCACAAAGTTCGATTTTGCGCATGCATTTGCGTTCGCAATGTACAACTTTCCCACACGTTGACATGAGCGTGCGAGAGTGTTTGTAAAATAATAATAGTGGTCGAACTTTGCGCAACTTAATAGGAAAAATAGTATACGATGTAATGTAAATGTACATAACATAATGTCATCTTCATTTCTTAATCATTGTTTGCGAATTTTCGATAAATGATGTACGTCCATGAATTATTTAGACGTTAACTCATGGTCGCTCAGACGGCAATGGAGAGGGCTATGCTGGAAGTTTCCTTGCGAGATCGAATCCGAAATGAGGATATCCGTAGGAGAACCGAAGTCACCGACATAGCACAGATGGTTGCGAAACTGAAGTGGCAGTGGGCAGAGCACATAGCTCGACGGACAGATGGCCGTTGGGGCAGTAGAGTCCTCGTTAGTTGGCTCTCACAAGATGGACCGACGATCTGATCTGGTCGAGATTGCCGGAATACGTTGGATGAGGGCAGCGCAGGACCGATCGTCATCGCGGTCTTTGGAGCATGCCTTCGTCCAGCAGTAGACGTCCTCCGGTTGATGATGAACTCTTCATTATTTATTGGAAGGTGGTTAAAGACCTTAATACTGTTCTACAATATGCCATCAAAAGGCGAGTTGGATCTCTTAATCCTTAATAACCATAACATACCTGACGCGCCCTGTCGATGTTGTCTCTGAAGGGGAAGAATGCGTCAGACGCCAGGGCCACCTTATCCAGTTTGCTCGTCCAGTGTTTCTTCTCCTCTTCTGAGAGGAGTGCCGGCGGCTCACCTTCGAACAACGACTTCCATTGCTCCAGGGGCAGATCCGATCCTGATATTATATGAATACATTTAATTGTATTCACTACATGCTACACTACATTTATAAACGATACGGGACCCGCGACATAAACGTTAATAAATCAAAACAAATTGTTTACATTTGAAAGAGCAACATCTCAAGTCAATTTTCTTTATGCAATTATTGAGGTTGAGTAGGTTATCAACTGTAAATTTAGACCCAATAGATGGAGCCACAGTTTAGAGTTGAACAAGATATACTAAGATTTACAAACCATGCGTCACTCGAAAGGTTGGCTAACGAAATGTGACATTGCGTGGCAAGGTATGGGAGAGGTAAAAATGTTTGTGACATCACAAGCTAAGATTTAAAATATTAAAACTAGAAAGTTATATACAGTAAAACAAAACTTAAAGAAACATTACTAACTAAACTAAGGGGGGAGTGGGGGAGGTGCTACAAGCGCGGGGAGGGAGCTAAAAATCCATAATATCTGTGACGTCATTTATTGTCTTCTTCGTTAAGGATCGTGACTCTGTAGACTGACAGCAGCACGCCTCAATCGGTTCCGGTCGGTGGCCTGGTGCAGTGCTACATTGACAGTAATATCCAGATGTTCGGACAACTGATCCGACCATATTTTCGGACCTCGGCCTCTTCTTCTTTACCTTCCCCGTCACCATCAGTCTTTCGAGACTATCTTCGCTTCTGCGGGCAATGTACCCGAAATATTTCAGGATTCTTTGTACGTGAAGCTGAGAAACCGTTGATCTTTTTGATCCCTAGCTCTTTTAAGACAAAAAAGCCTATGCGGTGAGCTGTCCAATGAATCCTGAGCAGGCGGCGCCAACACCATATTTCGAAGGCGTCAATTCCCTGCCGGTCCGCTGCTTTCAACGCCCATGTTCCGCCCCATAGAGAAATATGGAAAACATCAGTGGGAGGCACAGTCCTTTACACAGGACGCCGGCTAGATTATGGGTACCACAATGGCGCTTTTTCTGCCGTGAAGCAGTAATGTGTAAACATTATCGTGTTTCGGTCCGTAGCTAGTGAAACCACTGGGTAGATGGACTCAACACACTTCCAATACATTGCATTGTTCTCACCGACTGTGCCGCTCACGTAGTTGTCGGCGGCGTTGGCCCGCACGACACGCGTCACGCCGGCCCGGAAGCGCATGTCGGTGACGCGCGGGTGACGCCGCGCCCACCACAGGGCCGCCTTGTCCCCAGCCAGCCGCGTGCAGTGGATCCGGGACTGCTGCCCGGCGCCGATACCTATCACCTGCACCGATCATTATTTAAATAAATATTACTTGATAATAAATAGCTTTATATTTCCGAGACGAGTAAACTAAATTAAAAAAAAACTGGTGAAAAGGGATATCTCCTCTTATAAAAGGGGTATTTGACTTTCCAAGAATCCACTACCACATCCAAATCCTATAATTGTTCAGATGAATCTTTTATAAGAAATATAAGTTCTATCGAAATTGATAATAAACAAATTGAAAAGCTCTTAAAATCACTTGATCTAAATAAATCACCTGGGCCAGATAATTTACCAGCACTGTTCCTCGTCAAATGTTCTGAGGTATTGGCATTACCTGTCACCTTGCTTTTTAAGAGATCAATTGATGAAGGTATCATGCCGATCAGATGGAAGGCGGCATTTATATCACCTATACATAAAAGAGGTCAGAAAGACAAAGTGGAAAACTATCGGCCGATTTCAAAATTATGTCTTCTTGCCAAAGTGTTTGAGCGCGTCATCTAAAATCAACTTTACCCTAGCCTTAAAAATGTGTTAAATCAACAACGGCATGGTTTTATAAAAGGAAGATCAACGGTTACCAATTTACTTGTTTCCACCGACTTCCTAACTTAATGCATGGACAATGGTCAACAAATTGACGTTGTGTATACAGATTACACCAAAGTTTTCGACCGCATGAGCATACTCGTAAAATCCTTCTTCAGAAATTTGCTGGTCTTGGTATCAGGGGTAACTTATTTAGATGGTTGAGTTCGTACGTAAAAAATAGAACTCAAATAATTGTTTTAAATGGCTACGCCTCCTCATGCACCACGATACCTCCTGGAGTTCCTCAAGGCTCACTTCTAGGTCCTTTATTATTTATTATTTTTATTCATCATTCCAATTATTTGCTTTTAGCTGACGACATAAAAATATTTCGGCCTATTAACGACGATCCATGACGTTGATCTCGTTCAGGAAGATCTCAATAGACTAGAACATATTGTAGTAATAATAAGCTTTGACTTAATATACGTATATAATGTCATTTTATAAGTTCTTCCCGTAAGAAGCTAATGATCAATTTTAAATATACTTTAAATTATTAATTTCTATTGCAGGTCGATATTTCTATTGTAGCTTTTGATTGCAAGCTAACTTACAAAATATTAAGAAATCTTTTTTGCGCTTATGTTCGTCGTCATTAAGAGTGTGCTATATACACAGTAAAATAATTGAACAAATAGATAAAAAAATTACTACATTTTTACATATGTTTAGAATTCCCAAAACAGATTACAAAACTAGGTGTACTCGATTTCATCTCTTACCATTAACACTCCGTAGATACATGGCTGATATTACGACTATTATGAAAATTGCTCAGTGTAAGATTGATAGTCCTTGTTATCTAAACTAAACCTCAATATTCCAAACCAACATTCTAGAAAAAAGAATCTCCTCCATATTCCACTCATGCGCACAAACTATAGATCACACTCCTTTTTACCACGAATGTACTTCGAATAATTTTAATAAACTAAAATCATCCAAAACAGATCTTTTTTCTTACAGTTTCGGTAGTGTTAAGAAACGTATTATACAAGATTATTTACAGGTCACAGAAAACTAATATAATGACAATATAATATGTGTATACTTTGAGTCAATTTAAATTGCAAAAATGCGTAGTTACCTAGTACATAGTAATGCCTTTAATTAATTTAATCATTTGTAAAAACATTAAAAAACTATTTAATACCTATTTGTGGAGGCTTTTAATTGGACCATATGTAAACATGTAGATATATGTATTTGTATTGACGGCTGTTAGCCACCGTATGAAAATAAAATAAAAATAAAATGTCCCTAAGCTTGGTGAGTCGTTTTTTTTATATAAGAAGTGGCACACGAGTAAGAGGCTCACGGCATGGGGAGTGTTGAGACAACCGTCCATGGACATAGGCAACACGAGGGGTCAAGAGATGCGTTGCCGTTTTTGAGTTGGGAGCTTACTCATTTTTTGAAGGTCCCTAACGGAAGGACCAGATAGAGAAAAACCGATAAGGGTTCTGCAAAACAGAAGCGAGTAATTGCTTCCACAAAGTGGCTGTGCGAGGCAAGAAGGATTTAGCATACGCCTCTGTTTGTACCTTTAGAAAATTGCACAAGAAAAGGTGGACACGGTGTACTATCCCCACCACGAGTTTTCAGCGTTTTAACAACAGCATCCTTAAAGCCGAGATTTTCCAGCTCAGCCTCAACATATTCTGGAAGACCTCAGATTGTAACCTTAGGTGATTTCTCATACTTGCGGGTGTACGTTAGGAAGGGAGCACCCTCGTTAAGTTGGCCTTCCTTGACGGCCTAGTGGCCATAGGAAGAGTAGCATATTATTTCTACTTTAGCTCCGTTTCTATATTGGTGGAGGAAACGCATCGTGTACTTACATACTGTATTTTTTATAATTTCGTGAGTCCACTTCTTTGGTATATCCAGGATTATAGGGGGTATATGTCCAATCTTTTTAATGCCGACTACTGCATCTTGGTATTCTTTGCTGTCTATTAGTCTATATCTAACAAATTCCAATTTGTTTTGTATAGGCAAGTTTCGGCTGTTATAAAATTTTGAACCATGAGCAGCATACCTTTTTGGGACGCGCCTATCGTCTGGTTCCTCGTCTGCAGGTCTTTTGCAGCTAAGACTACTCGTTGAGGATGATTTTCATAAATATTTATCCATTTTGAATAATATTCATCGATAACTTATCGAATGATGAGTCGCATCACTAGATTCCACTCGTTATCTAATTACTTTCAAAACCAGTTTGTGGTCACTTGTACACACGTTTAGACAGAAATATATTTAAGCTTCTTTGACAAAGAAGGCTTATAGTATAGTAGATTATATTGGTGATAATAATCTCGATTATTGAAAGTGGTTCGCTAGATATATGAGTTACAAGAGGCTTATGGTAGATGAAGTATGATATAAATGATTTAGCAGCTAGCTGACCAACTTACGACAGGGTGACGAATTTACGTGACAGTGCGGGCGCGCAACTTAAAATTCACTCTGATAATTTTTTCCTAACATATCAAAAGAAGTATAACTTCAAAAATATTCGACATATTTGCATCTTAACCTTTCCGGATCGGCGCGCTCCGGATCTCGCTGTACACTATTGATCGGCAAGCTTCCGGCAATTTCGCGGCATTTTCCCCGTGTGTATTATTTTACGTGTAGTTATAAAATGCTTATAACTAGGGTGATATGAGTGACTGTCACTGAAAGCTATTGAAACATGCTATAAGACCATGTAAAAATTATTCATATTGTCTTTCTTTTTTTTTTCACACAGACTTTTCATTCGAAAAAAAGTGTAAAAATAGGTATATTTTAAAATAAATATTGTTATTATTGTTAATTACTTGTTTTATTTATTTCCTTTTATGTTTTTGTAATGAATAGTATATGTTAATTATAAAATAAAGCTTAAATCTCCACAAAGAACGATCTTCGTGTAAAGTCTTGATAACGACCGCTCGCTGCGCCGGCCGGGAACAAGTGGACACATAAGTGCTTTGTCCGTAAAGCTATGACGTCGAATATTGGTGGCCTTGAATCGTAACGGATCGAAATGTGTTTGGGAATTCACTCGTTCATAACTGCGTAGGCAAATAAACCATCTTGTACACCTAATAAGGGTGAAAACTGGATGAGGTAAAAAAGTGCCCCGCGGCACAGCCGCTCTCATTGTTTTTTGAATTACCAGTGCCCGCGGGCACGGCCGATGCGGAAAGGTTAATATATTCTTGATAATGTTATGTATATTCTTAAGCACACGAAAGTTAAAAAAAATTTAAGACCTTTGCGCGGTATAGGTTACTATGAAATAAATGACTATATTAATAATAGGACTGGGAATGGAGCGACCGCCCATAGATTTTTTAATCATAAATTTAATTGTACGATACTATATACAATATGGCCCCTGAGTTTATTGCGCCCGTTCTTATCAGGACTGAAGCATACTTTTTGGAATGGGTGGTAGTTTGTGACGTTCAATAAGTGATTTGAAATACTATTTTGAATAGAAATATTTGGATTAGATACTAACCTGACCGTCTCTGGCATAGCACACTGAATTACTCTGGGTATACTTGAGCGCGATGGTCGCTACTATGAGGTCCCTCACAGCTTCCGCCGGTAAGTTCTTGTTATTTGTGACAATATTCTTAAACAGGTCTGCGTTTATCTTTGCGTCGTTCCGCCTCTGTTCCAACGTGAGACCGAAGATTGTCTTTTGTTCCATTAAATCTGGACTATATCTGGCGTCAATCTGGAAAAAAAAATTACCCGACTTTATTTGACAGGTATTTGATACAATTTATTGTTTACTAGCTGACCCGGCAAACGTTGTTTTGCCCTTTAAATTATTTTTAGAGTTAGACCGTTTCTTGGACATTGCAACATTACTTTTTTTTTCTAAAATAAACGTAGCCTATGTCCTACTCCTACTCCTTATTACATCAGCTATCTGCCAATAAAAGTCCCGTCAAAATCTTAAAAAATGTTATTTTGGTGTAGGTATGTATATTATCTTCATATACATTTAGTAAAAAGGGTTATTTCATTACACACAGACACTCCAATTTTATTTATATGTATAGATGACGTCAACACGCTCAAAAGGTATTGGTGAAATCGCTTTTGTTTAATCGAGATCAATATAAAAAAAAAACTTAAAACTCAAGTGTTGTTTAACTCAGCTGGAAGTGTCATTGTTGATATTGGGGCGAAGTAGATCATGCACGAAGTAGGATGCTTTGATATTAAAATTACGATATGTTCTAATACGTACTGTATTATAAGCATACACTAAACTAAAACAGCGATTATGTTCATTATGTTCGTCTTGGCCCGACAGAATATACATAATATTATAAGTAGAAGTAGTAAGTTTGAGGAAAAATCTTATCCAAAATTTAAAGCTAAATTAAACAGTTCTGTCAAACACAATTGTTTGTTATCTTAGAACATAGCGTGTTTTGAATTTATTATTGTTCAAAGTCATCGTAACTATAAAAATATGTTTTCTTTTACCTATATTTATTTAGAATTATTGTTTTCATGTAAGTGAACTTTTGTTCTTTTTGAGAAATATACTAAGTAGTAAGTACATAATATATAAACTTAAGTTTTCTTTTTTTATGGAATAGGAGGACAAACGAGCGTACGGGTCACCTGGTGTTAAGTGATCACCGCCGCCCACATTCTCCTGCAACACCAGAGGAATCACAAGAGCGTTGCCGGCCTTTAAGGAAGGTGTACGCGCTTTTCTTGAAGGTACCCATGTCGTACGAGGAAGAAAGCTCCTTGAAAACCGCCCTGTGGAGGACCGCCACACATCCAGATGGTGGGAATGATATCGTAACTTGTGGCGTGTCGTGCGAAGGTGAAATTCGGCGGCAGGAATCAGGTTGAACAGCTCTTCGGAACACTCCCCGTGATAAATGCGGTAGAAGACACACAATGAAGCGACGTCTCTACGCAACGCCAAGTGATCCAGCCGTTCACAGAGTACTGGGTCCTCGACAATTCGAGCTGCTCTGCGTTGGACGCGGTCAAATGGATCGAGCTGATACTGGGGTGCGCCAGACCAGAGATGACAGCAATACTCCATGTGAGGCCGGACCTGCGCTTTGTAGAGCGCTAGAATGTGGGCCGGCTTGAAGTATTGCCGTGCTCTATTTATGACGCCCAGTTTCTTTGAAGCCAGTTTGGCTTTGCCCTCCAGATGGCCACAGGATTATCAATCGCTCGAGATTTCGAGACCCAGTATTCCGATACTAGGTGAGGCTTTAAGGGAAGTGTTCTCGAAGAGCGGTGATACGGCAAATGGGGTTATTTAGTGGTAAACGCGCAAACTTGAGTCTTCTGGGGGTTAAATTGGACAAGGTTCAACTTACCCCATTCCGCGACCTTCTCGAGAGAGGACTCGATAGAAGACACAAGTTTCTCCCGGCATTGGTCGACGTTTTCCCGAGAAAGACCTGCATGGCCCGTGTATACGGCATCACCAGTGCTGTCGTCTGCATAGCAATGCATGATGGCGGTGTCCAACATATCATTGATATGCAGAAGAAACAGCGTGGGAGATAGCACACAGCCTTGGGGCACTCCAGCGTTCACGGGCTTGGGATTCGAGCAACAACCGTCGACAACGACCTGTATTCTGCGCCCAGTGAGGAAGCTGGAGGTCCACTTGCATAAGCTCTCGGGAAGCCCAAATGATGGAAGTTTTGCGAGGAGCGCCTTGTGCCATACACGATCAAAGGCCTTCGCTATATCCAGACCAACTGCCAGGCCTTCCCTCATGCTTTCAATAGCCGCCGCCCATCTATGTGTTAGGTATACCAGAAGATCGCCAGTCCGACCATGGCGAAAGCCGTACTGCCGGTCGTTGATCAACTGGTGACCCTCAAGGTATACCAAGAGCTGGCGGTTAATTATGCTCTCCATGATTTTGGAGAGTAGGGAGGTAATAGCAATAGGCCTGTAGTTTGCCGGATCCGAACTGTCTCCTTTTTTTGGGATCGGATAGACAAGGGCTGACTTCCATGAGTCCCTGACTCATGGAAGTCAGCCTACGCCTTTTGAATAAGAGTGCCGGAATAAACGCGTTAGCACCGGCGTCAACTCAGGGGCACATGTTCTAAGCACGATTGGAGAAATGCCATCCGGCCCGGTCGACTTCCTGACGTCCAACGAAAACAGAGCTCGCCTAACAGTTTTCTGTCGGAACTGTACTTCAGGCATGGAGCTCTGACAACGCGGGATGGTCGGCGGTGTTTTTCCGTTGTCGTCAAGAGTCGAGTTGGAGGCGAAAAGAGTGCACAGGAAATCGGCTTTCTCTTTTGCCGTATGGGCCAGGGTGTCATTCCTCATGTGCAACGGCGGCATGGACGGCTGGTTGAAGTTACAAAGAGCAGCTTTCGACAACGACCAGAACTTGCGTGTTCCGGTCGGGTAACTGGAAAGCTGCTCGCCGATTTTGACGACGTGTTTTGACTATGAACGGGCGATTTGCCGCTTAAAAAATCTGGAAGCACGGTTGTATTTCCTCTTTAGAACTATGCAGTTCGGATCCTTTGTGCCCAGCGCCGCAACCCAAGTTCGATACGTCTGTGGTACGTGATCCAAGCCATTCGGCATTGTGCCCGTTGAAATCACCCAAGACTACGATTTCAGCGGAGGGGATCTGTGCAAGCACGTCGTCAATTGCCGCTTGAACGCAGCCCATGAGATGATCGGTTTCTGCGTTACCACTATGGGACCTGTAGACACACGCATAGATGCGGATGCGGTCCTCTAAATCTACGCGGAGCCAGAGAGTGGACAGGTCCCTACCCTCAAAATTGCCGAGACGGCGACAGCAGATATCCTCCCTAACGTACACACATACCCCGGCATGAGGCAATAAATTGTGCTCAATTTTGTACCCGGGGTACGTTAAATATGACGAATCGCTAGGTCGAGATATCTGCGTCTCCGTAAGGAAACACAAGGCCGGCTTCGCCGTCTCAAGGTGGTGGTGGACGGCGTTTAAGTTGGAGTGACGACAACGGAAAAACACCGCCGACCATCCCGCGGTGTCAGAGCTCTATGCCTGAAGTACAGTTCAGACAGAAAACTGTTAGGCGAGCTCTGTTTTCGTTGGACGTCAGGAAGTCGAGCGGGCCGGATGGCATTTCTCCAATCGTGCTTAGAACGTGTGCCCCTGAGTTGACGCCGGTGCTAACGCGTTTATTCCAGCACTTTTATTCCAAAGGCGTAGTCCCTGACTCATGGAAGTCAGCCCTTGTCCATCCGATCCAAAAAAAAGGAGACAGTTCGGATCCGGCAAACTACAGGCCTATTGCTATTACCTCCCTGCTCTCCAAAATCATGGAGAGCATAATTCGCCGTCAGCTCTTGGTATACCTAGAGGGTCACCAGTTGATCAACGACCGACAATACGGGTTTCACCATGGTCGGTCGGCAGGTGATCTTCTGGTATACCTAACACATAGATGGGCTGCGGCTATTGAAAGCAAGGGGGAAGGCCTGGCAGTTGGTCTGGATATAGCGAAGGCCTTTGATCGTGTATGGCATAAGGCGCTCCTCTCTAAACTTCCATCATTTGGGCTTCCCGAGAGCTTGTGCAAGTGGACCTCCAGCTTCCTCACTAGGCGCAGCATACAGGTCGAGGTCGGACATTGCTTGAACCCGAAGCCCGTGAATGCTGGAGTGCCCCAAGGCTGTGTGCTATCTCCTACGCTGTTTCTTCTGCATATCAATGATATGTTGGACACCTCCAACATTCATCACTGGTGATGCCGTATACACGGGCCATGCACGTCTCTCTCGGGAAATCGTTGACCAGTGCCGGGAGAAACTTGTGTCTTCTATCGAGTCCTCTCTTGAGAAGGTCGCGGAATGGGGTAAATTGAACCTTGTCCAATTTAACTTTAACTTTTGTATCCCCTGTATTTTTAAGTTTTCGCTGTATTGTAAGTTTGGTTGTTGGTGAGAAAAATAAAGTTATTATTATTATATTCACCTGTATAACGCAATAGTTCCCGCCTTTCTTCTTCTTCAATGTCTCGAGGGCTCCCGGCGAGTACCCGGGCGCTATGACTCCGTCGGACACCTCGCGCGATATGACCTTGGCGGTGACGTCATCACACTCGTCCGAGAGCGCGATGAAGTCGCCAAACGACGACATGCGGTCGGCGCCGCGCGCGCGAGCGTACGCACTGGCCAGCGGCGACAGCTGCGGCAGCAGGTCCGACACCATGCATACTGATGCCTGACAATTATATGAGACCTTCAGTCAACGTCCAATAAACTTTATTCAAATAGACTAAAATAAGCGCTCTGTGCTAAAATAAAAAGAATAGGGAAGTCCCAGGCCTAAAGGTGTCGTAAGAGGCGAATAAGGGCATTTACAAGCGGGAGGCTTCTTTGGACAGATGTCGGCTAGATTATTGGTAACACAACGGCGCCTTCTTCAGCCGTGGACCAGTAATGTATTAGCATTGTTGTTTTTAGGTCTGAAGGGTTCCGCAGTTTAGGGAAAACTTAAATTGGTCTTAAGACACACGAAAGAGACAGAGCACGAAAAATCCGGATTGCATACGAACGTTGTCACCGAGAAAAGACAGAAATAAAGTTTATATTAAGTATTATTTATAACCTACATTCAACTCTATTTATTAATCATTGTTTGCGTTTTGTTACCTCTGTGATTTATTTAGATGTAGTCGCTAACTATGGGCCTTATGAAACAGCTTATGGTCATTGGGCAATCAATGGAGAGCACAAATTTGAAGGAAGAAGAGTAGGTAAGAGAACAAAGGTCACCGACATAGCCTGTGGATTGCGAAACTGAAGTGACAGTGTACAGGGCGCACATAGTTTGACGGACAGAATGCCGTTGGGGCAGTAACTTCGAACTTGAATGGTGACCTCCGTACCGGAATACGCAGTGTTGGTCTCCCACAGGATGGACCGATGAGGAATGGAACGACCACCCTTATGCTATTAAAAAGTACATTTCATTATACAATATTACATTGTAATCATATTTTTATGAATAATAAAAGTTGCTTACCCGTTCTTCTCAGGTCTGAGGCATACTTTTTTTTTGTTTTTGAAGAAAGAAATATATTTATTTGTAACAAACACAATATTTACATAATATAATAGAAAAAACATATATAAACAAAACAAATTACAAATTGGAGTGTTTGTCACAAATTGGTTACACTTAAGCATAATACTGATGACTGTCGCGACCGGCTCTGATGTTCCAGTGGGACCACTAAATGACGCCACACACGAATGCCATTAGTAGCGCACGCCTTTCTAATTACACTTCTTACACGTTATATCTTAGGTAGCATAGGTAGGTTCTTCATTAACCTCACCTCATGTAATTATAGTTCAAGATATTAAACATACAATAATTTCAACAAGCAAACGAGATTGCACTGGTGTCTATAGTTAACAGTTGCTCTTTTTTTTGGTGCTCAAAAATAATTTCTTTAATTTAATTTTAAAAATAGGTAAACTACGCTAAGATAAGTGATATCATATCCTATTTTGAATAAAAATATTTGAATTTGATCTGGCCAAATAGGTTCGATGAGGGTAGCTTAGGACTGTTCGTGGTGGAGATCTTTGGCGGAGGCCTTTATCCAGCAGCGAACGTGTTCCGGCTGATGATGATGATTTACCTCCTCCGCAGTGAGTGGGATGCCGACAGCCGCCCCAGCTGGCGACACGTGTTTGAAGCTGGTAGCAGCCGGCAGCCCCAGCGCCTCCTTCAGCTCGTACACCAGCTGCCAGGCGTTGAGCGCATCACACAAGTTTATGAATCCTGGAGCCCCATTGAGCGTGGTGATTGGTAGTTCATCGTGTGTCGTGAACACTTGTGCTGGCTTCTGATGAGGATTCATACCTGTAACAGTCATTGAAGTGTTATGGAAGTGAGTTAAAGCCTCGCCTAGTATCGGAATACTGGGTCTCGAAATCTCGAGCGATTGCCAATTTTGTGGTCAAAGTCTGGAGGGCAAAGCCAAATTGGCTTCAAAGAAACTGGGCGTCATTAATAAAGCACGGCAATACTTCAAGCCGGCCCACATACTAGCGCTCTACAAAGCGCAGGTAAGGCCACACACGGAGTATTGCTGACATCTCTGGTCTGACGCACCCCAGTATCAGCTCGATCCATTTGACCGCGTGCAACGTAGAGCAGCTCGAATTGTAGGGGACCCAGTGCTCTGTGAACGGCTGGATCACTTAGCGTTGCGTAGAGAAGTCGCTTCATTGTGTGTCTTCTACCGCATTTATCACGGGGAGTGTTCCGAAGAGCTGTTTAATCTGATTACTGCCGCCGAATTCGACCTTCGCACGACACGCAACAAATTAGCATATCATCCCCACCATCTGGATGTGTGGCGGTCCTCCACAGTGCGGTTTTCTAGGAGCTTTCTTCCTCGTACTACTAAGCTGTGGAATGAGCTTCCTTGTGCGGTGTTTCCGGGACGATACGACATGGGTAACTTCAAAAAAAGAGCGTACACCTTCCTTAAAGGCCGGCAACGCTCCTGTGATACCTCTGATATTGCAAGAGAATGTGGGCGGCGGTGATCACTTAACATCAGGTGACCCGTACGCTCGTTTGTCCTCCTATTCCATAAAAAAAAAGTGTAAACTTCTTTAGGCGCGTTGGAAAAGGGGAAAATCTTATGGGTTCGCGTCACCGACATGCTGATGGCTAGCGCACGCGATACATATAAATAAATATAAATGTATTACATAGTCAGACACTTTTTGGATGGGTGAAATCCCGTGAGTTCGCGTCACCTGAATGCTTATAGCAGTATACCTGTAGCTAAAAATCTGACGAATTATATAAGATTAGTGCTGTGTATATCTTATAAGTGAAATCGAACGGATTTAGTGAAATGTTCAATATGTACATATGATGTTTAATATATTATTGAAAATAAGTAGTGAAATTTAAATTTTATTATTTTTGAACATTATGAACTTTCAAATTTTAATATTAAAAGTTTTAAATTTTCATTTCTATGTGCAGTCTCTACAACTGACAACTTATTTTATCTCGTATCTTGGAGCTTAGTCTTTAGTTACAGTAAGTCTTCTTGTTGAACTATACACGGTCATCATTGCTGTATGCTGGATCTCTGTGGGAACTTGTTGATATTTATAACGTACGTACCATAGTGTTACAATAATATACTAAAGTATAGACAAACATTGCATGCAAGACAAAAGAACATCTGTAACGGAGATACAGTAAGATAAATAAGATAAGTGAATCTGTAGTTACTGTAACCTATTATGATTGACAAGTTGTAAACAGTCCGCCATGCTGGTAATTAGCTCCTTAGTATTTTGAATATTAAACTAGCTAGCGGGCCGTCAGGTCGTCTATACATATTATTACTGTTAAAAATTTAATATTATTTCACCAAATCAAAATGGATTTCAAATGGGTAAATCCACTTCCCTTGCTATTTTTTACCTATTGAAGTCAGTAATTGAAAATCTTGATTGCAAAAAATAGGCCACTGTTCTATATCTTGACATGTCCAAAGCTTTAGATTTCGTAAGTCACGACATTGAAGTAGGAAAAATGGAAAGGTATGGCATTAGAGGCCCTGGTTTAAATCATATTTAATTGGACGCAGGCATTGTACGCAAATAAACGTGGTAAACATAAAGCAAGAAGTAATAACTCATCAGCTATCCTATTCCAACTGTAAAAGTGGAGTTCCTCAGGGAACTGTTTTGTGTCCTTTGTTGTTTATTATTTATAATGACTGTGAAAAAATAACTCAACGCCGTTGTTTTATGTTTGCTGATGATATATCGATTCTCATGTTCTCTAATACTGATAATTTAAATTAATATGAATTGGACATTACCTGTACTTTGGAAAATATTAATTAGTTGAGAATTTATTGAAAACGAAGTATATGCAATTTTGTGTAAAAGGACGTAGACAAACTGATCTAAATATTAATTATAATGGAATAAATATTGTAAAAGTTGACAGTAATATGTTGTTAGGTGAAATCTTAGATAAGGAACTTAATTTCTCTGATCACATTGATAAAGTATGCTCTAAAATTTTCCGACCTATTCATGTAAAGATTTATTTAAAAAGTTAAATTTTTTGACATTGCCCAATATGTATATATTCGAAGAAGTAAACTTGTAAAACAGAATAATAATTTATTTAAAAGGGCCATTGAATTGAATCCTCGTTCCACCAGATTACCAGATAGACTGGTTTATGGCCACTGTCCCAGAACAACATTAAACAAAAATAGTAGCTACGCAATGTGTATAAAATTATTCCTGTTTAAATGGTTAATACCGTTAGGAATAAAACTTATAAATAAGATGCAGCGTGCTTCAGAGAAGGTTGTAGAATATGATATATTGGTGATTACTAATCCGGAATCTATCCTTTTCTGACCTACAAATATCTTTAATATAGGTATTCAGGTAGGTCAAAAAGTCAGTTATCGTTTGCCGGGTCAGCAACTATTATAATTTACGAATTTTCGTAATTGTTAAACAAAACTCACCATATCTCAAGGTTAGCTGGGACTTCCCGGGTGAATATTGCTTGCGGAAGTAATCAGATATCGCCAGGTCGTACTGGGACGTGTGGGTGAATGCTTTTAGAGCCAGCCTTTGCCTGAATTAAAAAAAAAGATAACAATAGCTGCTGCCGAATTCCACCTTCGCACGACACGTCACAAGTTAGGATATCATCCCCACCATCTGGATTGTGGCGGTCCTCCACAGTGCGGTTTTCAAGGAACTCTTCACTTTACCAGCGGACCAACCTATACTATGGGTACCACAACGGCGCCTATTTCTGCCGTGAATCAGTAATGTGTAAGCATTACTGTATTTCTGTCTGTTTTAACAAGTAAGTGTAAGTGTAATTGAAATTGGGCAAATAAGAGTAAGCATCTTATGTCTCAAGGTGACGAGCGCAATTGTAGTGCCGCTCAGAATTTATGAGTTTGTATGAAACTTGAGCGGCACTGCATTGTAAAAGGCAGGGCGCATCAATTACCATCAGCTACTTGTCTCGTCTCTTATTGTCATAAAAAACTTTAACATGTACAACCAAGCCGTGGAAGTTTCCTTGTTTCCAGGATAATAAAACATGGGCATCTTCAAAATAGCGCCTACACATTTCAAAAGGTCGGCAACGCTCCTGTTATTCCTCTGATATTGAAGGAGAATGTGGGTGGCGGTGATCAATTAACATCAGGTGACTCGTACGCTCGCTTGTACTCCTCTTTCATACAACAAACAAAGCAAACCGAACAGAACATATAATATCATCAACATAATAAATTGGTACAGTAACAGTTGACACACGAGTAAGAAGAAAAGTGTTCTTACATTGTCTTTAAGCACACTTTTGCCGTTCCGCTGTCAGACTGCTAATGATATGTCCCGTATGTACATGTCAGCCCCATTATAATCTAAGTACATTAACACTAAAACAAAATTCGTAACTTAACAATTAAAATTGTTTAGTTAAGAATTTCGTTTTTCTTTTATATGTATATAGAACGTCATCGTATTATCGCAAAGGTAAGTTACGTAGTTGTTGATATGTTATAGTTCTAGCACAACTAGGTCTATTAAGTTTGTGATAAAATATTAATTGTTTTGATAAATTTAAAGAATTTTTCAAGCTAACATTGAATCAAAAACATTTGTTTTGGTAATAGTTTTTACCAAAGATTATTATTTTTAATCAGTAATTTTTTTTTTAGTGTGCGTTTGTTGCAGAAAATAGAGGCTAACAGTTCGCCGCTATTTTTTTCGACATGTTAACAGCAGTAAGTATATATAGACGTATAAATTATCTAAGGTTTTTATGAGCATTGTAACAAAGAGTTCTTATCCGCACATAAGAGCTCATTGTTGACCGGAAAGATTTAAAAAAAGTTCAAATATATTGAAGTGACACGAAGAAGAACACGATCGAATAAAGAAATAGATAATGAAGTGATGTAAGAACGATCGGACTTCAGCCCAATGTATAATATAATATAATATAATATAAAATATATTAATATATAAAATGATATAGAGAAATTGAATTAAATAAACAATTATATTGTTTTATTGTGATATGATCCCGCGTGTGAGGAAAGACCCACGCGTTACAGTATCAACAATTCAAAATTTAATTCGCCTCGGACTCACCTGGTCTCCAATGAAGTCTGATGTTGCTTGTTATTCCTGAGCTCCGCGATGACCACGTCGTAATCAGCCGGGTCACAGACCACGGTCACTCTGTCGTGGTTCTTGGCCGCAGCCCTCAGTAAGGTCACGCCTCCAATATCGATGTTCTCGACAGCATCCGCTATGGTCACCTCCGGCTTGGACACAGTCTCGACGAATGGATACAGGTTGCACACCACTACGCTTATCATGTCATACTTCTGCTTGCTCATGTCCGCCTGGTCCGAATCAGTAAGTCTGTCCAAACAATAAATTGATATTATATTAAGCTATTGCATAGCTTCTATCGCGGGCCTTGAGCGTGGAGACCGAATCCAGAAATTCCGTAACGAAAATAATCTAACACTTACTTACTAGATGTATATAGATATTTCGGCACGGTCATGACAGTTGCCGTGGAACAGCGGTTATCATGTGCTTTTTGTGCAGAAGGTCCCAGGTTCGAGCCTGGGGTACATCTTGATTTTTTTTAATTTCTTTATTTTTTTTATCACGTTTTATAATTTTTATTATTATGACAAGCATTTTTATTTAGTTTCACCTGTCCCGTTGTCTGTCTGTAATCAAATCTTGAAAGTTAAATTTTACTCACGTCCCGTTTGCTTTTTTTAAAATTAATTTTATCAAAAAAAATACCGCATAAATAAATAATTATAATTGCATAAGTTGATAAAAAATGCTATTCAATAGCTTTACCGCGGCAGTCCCCGAGTGCCACACGTCTTTTTTTATTGTTCAACATTAATTACAACAATATATTTAAGATAATATTATTATGTTACTACCTACGTTATGTACTCGTATGTGACCATACATACATAATAATTAAGAAAACATAATAATTTTGATAAATTAGTCAATAAGCAATCGGAAAATATTTCGGGAATTTTGAACTTGATAAATTCAAATAAAAAATAACACACTACGTTACACTTACTATTATGTCTGAGAATTCCTTCGTAACAATAAATTTTTACCATTTTCTTGTGCATTATTGTATGGTAAGTGATTGGATGCGGTTAAATTGAAAACCGTAGGATGATGTAACTATGCTGAGCGTTGTTTTGTAGCTATTAGCAACGCGCTGTGAAGATGCAACAGGGAGAATCTTCTTATATTTCGAACAGAAAAAATAGAACTCAGGTGACGTATGACGGCACATAGAGAACAGTGTTGCAATAAATTAATTTCAACAAAATAAATAATCAAAGTAGACTGCCAAGTGTTCTAGACAGAAGAACATACCTGGATAAAATCCCAGCATGCACAGCCGGATGCAAAGACTTGACCCGGCCCCCCAGCATCTCAGGGGCGCCGGTGATGTCGGCGACGTCGAGAACCTTCAAGCCTGCGTTACGGAGGGATGACGCGGTACCGCCACTGCCAACCAGTCCCAAGCCAATGTCTGAGAGACATTTCGCCAGGGGCAACAAGCCGGTTTTGTCCGAAACACTCAGGAGCGCTAACGAAATAAATATACTGAATATATATTTTTGTAGGAGAGCCAAAATCACCGACGTAGCCCAAATGGTTGCGAAACATAAGTGGCAGTGGTCAGGGCACATAGTTCGACGGACAGATGGCCGCTGGGGCAGTAAATTCCTCGAATGGCGACCATGTACCGGAAGACGCAGTATTGGTAGGCCCCCCACAAGATGGACCGACGATCTGGTCAAGATCGCCGAAATATGAAATAAAATACGTTGGATGAGGGCAGCGTAGGACCGATCATTATGTAGATATTTCGAAGAGGCCTTTGTCCAACGTGAACGTCTGCCGGCTGATGAGATATATTAGATAGATATATAGACTTTATTGAATTAGGCTTTAAATAAGCTATATTATATATTATATATTATCGTATATTGGATGCTTTAGAGTTTGTATTCATTGTTTGTGTAAGAATGCTTCGTGAACATAATGTTACGTTACATATTAGTATTTTTAACCTCGTCATAATATAGTTCTTACTTAAGGGGTGTGTATAACACACAGCGTTTCCTAAAAATATTTTTATACAATTTTTCATTCTAATACTTACGTAAAAGCATTAGGGGAACCCGCTGTACGAAGGACATTCTTTGTAGGTAAGTATCTATTTTTATTTTTATTTGACGAACTGTACTCAAACGATTTTTTCATATTATTTGGAAGGTCAATCAATGAGGATTCACCATAAAAATATCAAAAAAATTTTATTTCATAAAACATCAACAATTGATTGACAGTGACCGAGGTACAACACTACTGAAACTTCAACAAAACGGTGGATTTCAAATAATTTGGAGTTACTTATCTCGTAACTTTATAATTTTTTTTGTATTATATAATATTTATATATTATATTTTATAAAACGTTTAAAACTATCAGACTTCCAAGCATAATATAAATACCTACTTAATTTTTTCCCCAAAAAAACTTTCTAACGTCGATTACACCAAACAACGACTTAATTGTAGTAAGTGAATACTATCAAATTGAAAAGTCAGCAGTGACGTACAGAATAGACTAGACCAGGGGTTCTCAACCTTTTAGTAACTACGTACCACTTGAAATTTTCAGAGATTTGATACCTTATATTTATATATATTTTTATTTATTTATTTATATATAATATATAGTTATATATAATTTAAATTTCGTCAGGTTTAGGAAAATAAAAATGCACTCTACAACTGTATGTATGTATTTACAAAATAAAATGTATCCTACATTTAAAACAATCTTGAATTAGTTAATTTAACACAGTCATTTAAATATAAACAGATCCTAATGAGCTTGTTGTTGTTGTTTGTTCTTGATCAAATTTTCAATATCTGGGTCGATTGAACTTAACTTGATTCTCAAGTCCTCTTCAACACTAATGCGGTTTCGGTATTTATTTTCGACGAGGTTACGAATGGAATTAAAAAGATTATCGCTTGTTCGAACACTGATGGATATTCAGTTTTTGTCCCCATCCAAAATTCTATTAAAGATTTTTCTTTAAACGCATCTTTCATTGAGCTGTCACTTATAAGGTCGATGAAACACTCTTTTGAGTGACTAGGATCACTAGGAAATTTCCCTGAAAATGGATTTCTAATCCACTCATATTTCGAAAAATATTTATCAAAACTCGTTTGAAGGGCTTCCATATGACTAGTGATATCATCAGTCACTTCTTGCTTCAGAGAAATATCATTTTCTTCCAAAAATGCAGCAAGAGTAGGGAATGCAGAGAAATCCTTGTCCTGTGCTTGAGAGCGAAACAGAACCAACTTTTTCTTGAAGGATGATATTTTATCGTTGGTAGTGAACACTGTTGTACTTGGCCCTTGAAGTCCCATGTTCAAGGTATTAAGCCTATCAAAAATATCAGCCAAATACGCTAATCGTGATAGCCATTCTTCATCATTGAACAAGTGTTTCATGTCATGATTTTGTTCACTTAAAAACCTAAAGACTTCTGACCTCAGTTCAAATAGACGAGTTGGGGTCTTGCCTCGTGACAACGATCTTACCTCGGTATGTAGGAGGAGAGTTTGATATTTTGCACATTAAAGAGAAAAGCCGTGAATTAAGAGCCCTGGCCTTAATAAAATTAATGACCTTTACGCTATCCATTAAAACAGACTTAAGGTTGGCAGGCATAACCTTAGAAGCCAAAGCTTCTCGGTGAATAACGCAGTGAGTACTTTGGCATTCTGGAGCAACTTTTTTTATTCTTGCTCCTAATCCACTTAAATGACCCGACATAGCTTTTGCTGCGTCCGTGCACAAACCAACACATTTAGACCATGATATTCTCGCTTTTATAATGTACTCATTTATGACATTAAATATGTCCTCCTCAGCTTTAGTGTTTGATTCAAGAGGTTTGCAAAATAAAAATTCTTCCTTTACTTCACTTTGATAATCAAAACGTATAAATACAAGAAGCTGCGCCATATTTGTTATGTCTGTGCTCTCGTCTACTTGCAGTGCAAAATATTTACATTCGCGCAGTTGAAGTAAAAGCTGTTCTTCAATACTCGAGGACATCTCCACAATTCGCCTCTTTACTGTGTCATTCGACAACGGAATTTTCTCGATCTCCTTTGCTGCCTTTTCGCCTAATACTGCCTCGACCATATCCTTAGCGACCGGAAGTAAAAGTGTCTCGCCAATTGTATGAGGCTTCCCTTCTTTAGCTATTCTATAACTGGCAAGGTACGATGCTTTGACTAGTTTTTTGTCTATATTTACAAATTTTGCCATGCACTGATTTTCTCTCTTACACAATTCAGATTTTCTTTGAAAAAATTCAATAGGTTAATGTTATTCGCATTCAACAGTTTTTATTGTTACTATTAATATATGATTGCGTACCACCTGAAATGTCCCCGCGTACCACCGGTGGTACGCGTACCACCGGTTGAGAAACTATGGACTAGACAATAGAATTTAACATCGCGGGAAATTTTGAAACCAGCCTAATGGCCTAGGTGCAACAGGTTCCCCTACACATAATATAAGTATAGAAATGAATTATCTAATTCATAGTTTATAAAATATACTTTGCATATTTGAATTAATTGTGATCTCTAATTAGACAATAATTTGTTGTTGAACACATAACGACGATGTAATATATTTCTAAATACATATAATTTATTAAGGCTTACCATTTTTCTTCGTGTGCTTTTCGGTGAGATTAGAAAACACAAAAAATTATTAATGAGACAAGCATAAGTTTACTTTTTTAATTTAATTTTTGTTTCGCCATATGACTGGCGATTGCTATACCTAATATTTATATATTACGGGGCCGTGGGAGCTGCCAACTACAGCGCAGCCTTCTGTAGCCAGAGCAGTAATATACAAACTACATAAGGTGTAACACATACCGCCTACCGGTGACCTTACTCACAGGGCGAGACCATAATCACACGGCCAACCCACCAGGGCGTACGAGTCGTATTAAATGTTGAAATAATTATTAATAATTGTTGACTCAAAATTCAAATGCGACCCGTTATATTCATTTCTGCATTTTTTGAAACAAATTATGTTATTTGGAGTATAAAGTGAACGTTTGGGTTTAAAATAAAAATATCCCAAAGTCAATTCATGATTACCTACAACCAGTTATTTGAAAAAATAAAAAGTATAACAACCATCGAACGTATTATATCATACATAATTAAATTTAATTATCAAAGAACTGCTAGTTATATTAATTCATAAAAAAACGGTTATAACTAAAGTGGCCCAAGAGATGGCAAAAGAAATAGAGGAAAACAAAGCAAACGATGGGAAGATCACTTCAAGAAAGTAGCTGGTCCGGTAAGGACCCGTTTAGCGAGAGACAGGAATACGTGAACATCTTTAGAGGAGGCCTTTGTCGATAGACAAACTGTCCTACACAAACATCTAGTTGCCAATAGTTCAAATAATAGAATAGATTAAATCAATTAAGTGATTAGTAACTAGGCATGTATATACTAATTGTAAGAAAAAGCAGTAATAAAGGCTATTTTATTTTATTTGTTTAACTAGAGTGAATTATTACATTAAATGCATTCAAACTAAGTTCAGGTGTGTCTCAAAGTCAGTTCAGTAGATCAAGTTAACACTAATTAAAAATACAAAAAAATATACCTATAATTACAAAACATAATAACGAGTCACTCACCTAACTTTCCATTGGCAGCCATGTTGTAGAGACTGTGTATTAAATGAGACTAGAAGCCAATAACTTGTCCCGCGCTATCTAACTGTTGACCTTACGCAAGGGTCCTGATAGAGAAATAATATTTGTTAAATGTTGACAAACAATTTAAGCAGCACCTACTATTAACAATAGGGTTTCACTAATACATTTAGGTTTCAGTTGAGTAATAGATATTTGTCAATAGTCAAATAAACTTTATTCAACACGGCTTAAACTAAGCGTTTTGAAACGTCACTATATTTTTTTCTTTTAAATTTAAAGTTGAGCTCTTGAGAAGAACATACAAAAAAACTCAACGGCCATACTTTTCAATAAAGTATAGTGTTTTACAATGGCTGTAATATACAAAACAAATTAGTTTGTAAGGTGCTGCATCCAATATATGAGTGGTGTTTAAATAATATAAATTATTAATTGTATAAATATAAATTATCATAATATATTGGATGCATCAATCTTTAGAGCTTGAACTCATTGTTTGTGTAAGGATGCTTCGTGAACATGATGGTCGTGATTACTGTCACAATTATTATTAATCGTATTGTACCTATGTATTATATAGGCTAGTTACAAATTAATTACATATCGTTAAATATCATAAGCAATAGTTTTATTATTTACAGATATTATGATATAACCTGCTATTGTTATTTTTTCTTTTGTGTTCGGGAGTAAGTTCGAAGGAAATCTATCGGACATTATATTACGAATATTGCTTAGTAGATATAAAATTTATTATTTAACACCATGTGTTGCCTTCGGTAAGGCAGTAGTACGCGTTATACCATTGATCAGGCCGGTCCCAGTTACCAATAACCATTCGTCTATAACCATTACAGTGCCGGTCCGAGTAACCATTTTAACCAATAAATAGTAGAGGTCCGCGTATTCACCGTTAGAAACATTATTTACAGTACAATACAATAAGTGTCATAGTTTAGTTTATACCTTAAATAAGTTACTATAATTACCCTAACAAATAGTATATATCTACCCCTAAGTGCACCCCTTTTCAGCACCCTCTCTTGTTCCTTTTACAAAAGTATTCAAAAAACACATTAATGTTATCTTCTACGGTGATTTTGAATCTTTGCTGGGGACTAGTACATGATTATTCGAGCCTTTTTTAAGTATGTACACAACAAACAATGGAGGATTTAGAGGTCTGAAAGCCCCGAGGCAACAAAGGAGTGGAGGCCCCTTGGCCCCAAACTATTTTCCAAATAAAATGGACTATTTTTTTCAGTCGAATTTTCGTATAAATAATTGATTGTGAAACCAAGTAGGTATAAGTAGAATCTTTTATTATTGATCAAACATAAATATGTATATTCGGAAACAAGTAATATCGGACATTACATTTTTGGGTTAACGAATGAACTTTTATATTCAGGCCTGTGTGACAACCCTGAATATTTTCAATAATAATAATTAGTATGATGAAAATACTGACGTAATCGACATGCCAAGAAACTTTGAGGATTCCATAATAAGTGATAAGCATGACCTCACAATAAGTTATCATTGTAAACAACTGATACATTTCTATATTTATATCATATAAGCTATCTCCTGCGAATATGTAAATTAAGGTTTAGATAGTAATTCAAATCCAAATGTTTTTATTCAAAATAGGATATGATATCACTTATTGAAAGTCAAAAACTACCACCAATTCGAAAAAGTGCACCACCAGTTGAAAATGCCTCAGACTTGAGAAGACGGGCGCAATAAACACAGCGGGGTTTCGTTTTTTTAATAAAAATATTGTTACAATGTTATTCATACAATTTAATTTATTATTTAATAGCCTGCGGGTGGTGACTCCATTCACAATCTGTGGTATCATTAAGAAAGTCTTTTATGATATAGTAACATTTTTTAACAATTCTTTTGAATTTCGTAATACATTTGTTATATGAACATTTTCTGGGATCTTGATTTCAAAGCATAATACATCGCCCAACAAAAGACTGACGTAATCGACTTAGCCAAGTAATAGGCATTATAAGTTTATAAAGTATATAATTGACTTTTAAACTGCGCAGAAACCTTACTCATTTATTTAAATAGAGTATTAGTCTTAAGATTTTCTTATTTGGACAAGATCTACCTGCCGGTGAGTCTCGTTAAAACTGGCCGTTTCAAAGATTTTTTTAGAACAAACAGTAAAACAATAAATATTATAAAAATTGCTTCTGGTACCGTTAAGCATTTACATTATGAAATTGGTAAAAGTTGTTTTTTGGTGTTATAAACACACAAATCAAACTGAAAACAAAATTTTATGAATGACGCGGGAGTCTAACGGTTGGCACAGTTGGAAGTGTGCTCACACAGAACGCGATAAGTCGCGGGTTCGAGTCTCACATCTTCCACAAAATTTTGTTTTCACATTTTATTTGTGTATTAATCCTAGAAGTGAGGGTTATCACTTTAAAAACATAACAAATTATTACAAACAGTCATAAATTTAATAATATTCTTTTGATGGGTTTCATGTCAGATCTATCACAACTTTTGAAGTTTAATCTTCTGACTAATCTTAAAGTGTGGTTTCCATAAGGTAAATTGTAAATTTTTAGACTAATCACTCGAATTAAACAATATGCCAGTTATTTTGGTGGACTCGCTCGAACAAGAACAGTACAGTCATTCTTCGTTAGTTCCGTGTTTCAAAAATGATTTTTGTAGTTAAAAGTGATTAATATCAAATAAGCGTCTTGTATAAGTAATAATTATCAATAAATTTAGTGTTTACGGTTAAAAAATTTAAAGATTTGTACTCGAAAAAGTGTTTTAAATTAGATTCAAAGTTTTATAGTGCAAGTGGTTTATATAGAAGTACCCACATATTTTATTTAATACAATAACAGTTTACACAAAATTTTGATCTTCATAAGATATAATTCAAATATTCACAAGATACCATAAGTACGTCGATAGCCCTGTGTGGCGAGCGATAGATTTCTGTTTATAAACATTCAAGAGGTCCGTGGTTCAAATCTACGAATTAGAGCATTTTTTATTTCAAATATTTTGAATTATTTATTTCTATAAAATTTCAAGCAGTTGTAACGTCTGCAAATTGAATGTATTAGTTACACAAAAAAGAATTAATTGTGTAAAGTGTCAAGCCAAATTCCATTTTGAATGTATTGTTCCACTGGGGACTAAAACACCTGTTATACGAGGCCAGTGGGTTTGTTCGATCTGTAATAACAAATCTCCGCCTACATTGTTGGGAAGTAGTCAATCAGATTCAACTATAACTACGGAAGAAACGGTAGCTTCTCAGGGTAATTGGCTTTCGGCGATAAGAAACGAAGTACAAGAAATCATCTCTCAAACTGTGAGTATTGAATTAACAAAAATTCGTGAAGAGCTGAGTGGCTTACATGATATACAATCATCCATAGAATATTTATTGAGTATATTTGACACAGTGAAACAAGAGCTGGCAGAAGCGAAAAAAGAAATATTATCATTGAAGAATGATAATAGTGATCTAAGAAATAAAGCAGAACAAGAGATCTCATTCTTGAAATCAACAGTTACGCAACTCCATCTGCAAATAGGTTCACGTGACCAAGATCTATTACAAAATGATCTAGAAATAACTGGAGTCACTGAACTGGACAACGAAAATCTGACACATATCGTAATGGTTGCCTCAAAGAAAATTGGAGTAGATTTATCCGAATCAGACCTAAATGGTGTTTTAAGAGTTGGCCCCAAGATCATACAAAAGTCACCTTCAATTGTTAACAAACACAGACCTATTGTAGTAAAGTTAGTAAGAAAACACAAACGTGATGCGTTATTGAAAGCTGCAAAAGAAAGAAAAAATCTATCAACTGAAGACATTATACAGGGTGCGCCCTCAAAAATATTCCTCAACGAAAGGCTAACTAAAGAAAATAGGCGGCTTTTTCGTGAAGCCCGTATCCGAGCAAAAGACAAAGATTTTAAATACTGTTGGGTTAGAAACGGAGGGATATATGTCAGAAAAGATAATGGAAAACCGGCAATTAAAATTTCGTACTCTGAAGACCTTGATCGCAAAATCGGAGCCGCAAAATTGCCAGAAGAAAAAGAATAGGTTCATTTTTAACTTAAAAATAATTATTTTATATATTGTAACCTAATTATTTTACCCACACTTACAAATAAACATTTACACAATAACACACACAATCCTTATCGCACAAAAATATCTAAAATGCACAAAATATAGAACTAAAAATTCAAGCATACGCAGTCCCCAATTTAAATATGCTGTAATTTTTATAGTTAATGTCACTTTTAAATATGGTTAATAGTCTTTTTACTGATCTCGACGAATCCCTTTCTATAGACTGCCATATGCTTAAAAATATTGAAACCTCTAGTACTTTTGTGCAACATGAACACAATTTCAAATCAATAACATTTAATATTAGAAGTATTCAACAAAATTTTGATCAATTCTTGGTAACACTAAAAAGAGTAAATACTGATATAGATATTATTATTTTAACAGAATGTTGGCTGAATGAAAGTACAGTTATACCAGAGATGCCCGGATATAACAAATTCCATACAACTAAAATAATAAATAAAAGTGGCGGCGTGGTAGCTTACATAAAGAACTCATTTGACGCAAATGTAAATGAATCACAATGTGACAATTGCAATTGTCTTGAAATCTGCCTAGGTACAGAAATACTCATTTTGGCTATATACCGCTCCCCATCTTTCAAAGATATTGGTAACTTTCTCTTCTCACTAAACAATGTTTTATGCAACAGCTCTTCAAAAAATAACATAATTATAACTGGCGACATAAACTTAGATATTTGTTCCGTCCCTTTGAATATTCAATGCTCAGATTATTTATGTTTATTACTGGAATACCAGCTAATATCAGCAATTAACAAGCCTACACGCGGCAGTGCTTGTCTCGATCATTATTTCGTTAAAAATCCGATTAAAGCGGTAGGTTTAGTCTGCTTAACAGATATAACAGATCATGACATATGCATGTTATTTATGAAAATCGGAAACAGTAAGAGATTTAAGAAACGCTCAAATACAAAAACTAATAACTTGTCAATGTCAAAAGAATTATCTTTAATAGATTGGAGTACCGTCACAGATAAATTAAATGTAAACGATGCGGCAAATAGATTTAATCAACTAATAGAAGATTAAATAAAAAGAAACACTAAAGAATTAACTATTAAGCGCCCTAAAATCATATTTAAGCCTTGGATCACCGCTGGTCTTATAAGATGCCAAAGAAATAGGGACAAACTTCATCTTCAAGCAAAACTAAATCCCAATAATTCTATTATCCAGATCACTTATAAAAGGTACCGAAATTTTCTAACCACTCTTCAACGAAGCCTTAAATCAGATTACGAAAAACATTTGCTGATTAGTAATAAAGATAATCCAAAAAAGTTTTGGGAAACTATCAAAGATATTTGTCACATTAATAAAGTAAAACGCGAATCTTCACTTCTCAATGAAATAAACTCTGATCACGCTACCTCACTTAACTACTGTAACAATTATTTTACTCAAGTAGGCCAAACCTTGGCTAATAAAATATTGAACAATCTCTCTACTAGAGAGGAGCTTCTGGCATCATCGGTAAAATTAGAAAACTCCCTTGCTGATTCGTTTTTCTTGACACTGACAGAAGAAGACGAAGTCGGTAAACTTATTTGCAATCTTAAACAACACAGCGCTCCAGGTCCAGACAAAATCACCCCCATACTTATTAAATTAATAAAACATATTATAATTAAACCACTTACACATATCTTCAATCTAAGTTTAGCTACAGGTACCTTCCCTGATATATGGAAACAAGCGCTTGTTTCCCCTATTTTTAAAAACGGTGATAGATATAACCCATCCAATTATAGACCCATTTCACTTCTTAGTATATTCTCTAAGCTTCTAGAAAAAATTGTCAATAACAGACTCATAACATTCTTTGAAAGACATAATATCATTCCAGAGCACCAATTCGGTTTCAGGCGCGGAAATTTTATTATTAACCTTTAATTTTATTATTAACTGTAAAATTATAGACCAAATCAGCAATATAAAGTAATTTGGAATTATAATAGATGAACAACTGTCACAAAGTTTTCAAATAAATAATCTCTCAACACGGGTCCGAAAAATTATCATGATTATGAAAAAACTAAGATACTCTGCTGGGAAAGATACTTTAATTTTAGTTTACAAAACCTTGTGCCAAGTAATACTTACATACTGCATTACTGTTTGGGGAGGTGCCGCAAAAACTCTTTTCATCAATCTGGAAAGAGCACAACGTGCAGTCCTAAATGTTACGTAAAAAATATAGATACAGTACCGACTTGTTATATAAAGAGAGTAACGTTCTCCGCGTACGTCAACTGTTCATTCTGAGAGCAACTATTACAACTCACAGCAGAGTTTAAGATTCTCCGCAATACAATGATCTAATCAAACAAAGAGTCTTTAAAATCCCTAACCCCCAGGTTAATAGCACCTTTATCAAAAGACTACCGTATTTTCTTCTGCCACATATATACAATAAACTTTGCCGTATTTTAAACCTGAAAGATCTTACTACCCGCGATTCAAAACGAAAAACTGAATTATACTTAATGAGTCTAGATTATCAAGAAACTGAAAATATCATTCATTTTATAAAAAGGATTGAAACTCTCACACACAATCACTGACACTCACACACACACACAGACACACTTACACACACACACACACTTTATTGTTTGTTAAGAAGTTTTTATTTTTATTTTCATTAATTTTACTAATTTACTATTATTTTTCTACCATCTCCATGCTATGTTCCGCGAGTCAAATAGAAGTAACTTTCTTTAGTAACTGTGTTTCCCGGCTTCTGTGACACAAGCACCTTTGCTTAGTGCAGAGCCAACACTCAGTACATATAATGTACAAGGTACTCAAATATTCACAATTATGTTGAAGTGTATTGTGTTAACTTTAATTTCTTTGTATGTATCTTAATTCTGGTAATAAATTTATTATTATTATTATTATTAGTTATACTTTGTGGGACTAATAGAATTAAAAATTAAGTAATGATATCAATCTATATATATCCATAATTATTACAGATATCAAAAAACTTTAAACTGATATCGAAAGTATTTTACCTGAAGGTTTCCTTATATAAAGGTTATTTTAGTTTAGTACTGATATTAAAGGAAACTGTTTATTAGCCTAACCTATGACCATTCTAATAATCTCATAATAAATGTGTGGGAGTGTTTAATAGAAAAATTACAGATACATACATTTGATAAATAAACTTTTACATTGTCATGATCCAGAAATAGTTATTAATAGATTAATATACCTTCTCACTGAAATAATAAGAGATAATACATTGGTTAAGAACATCCCATCAAGATATCGTATAATCAAACCGTGGATTACACCAGGAATTCTAAGATGTATAAGAAATAGAAATCGATTACAACTAAACTTACGCAAAGATCCATCCAATGAAGTTAATAAAATAATATACACTAGATACAGAAATTACTGTAACAAATTAATAAAAAGAACATATGAAAAGGAACTTTTAACAAAAACACTTAAAAATCATAAATTACTATGGAAAACTATCAAGCAAATCACATACACTAGTAACTAAAAAAAAGTCAGAATATTGAGTTAAACAATTTAAAAGAAACTGTTATAAAATCGGAGGATTATATCAATAAATATTTTATTAATATAGGTAAGGAACTACTAGGATACAGAAGAGGTTGCGAGCACACTGATGAATCTAAAATCAAATAGTGCTCCTGGATGGGATAATATCCTAACCTGATTTTTGAAAACAGCTAAAACTGACATCGTACCCATCATTACACATGTAATTAACTTATGCTTTGAAAAAGGTGTGTTCCCTAACGCACTAAAGCAATCAGTTACTCTCCCTGTGTATAAGGGTGGGGATAGAGGTGCTGTTGGTAACTACAGACCTATCTCATTATTGCCTGTCTTATCCAAAATATTGGAAAAGCTCATAAATAAAAGACTTCTAAACTATCTGGATAAATTCAATATACTGTCAGTGCAGTATGCGCACTTTCCTCACTAGTGGTTGAGAAAGTTGACAGGCAGTTTTCTAGATCTCAAGAAAGCTTTTGACACCGTCTCTCACACCATTATTATATATAAACTAGAAGCTATTGGTATTAGAAGAACACAGCTACACGTATTCAGTCAGTATCTTTCTGAACATAAGCAATAAGTAAAATTAGGTGACTGCACCAGCGAATATGAGTCGGTATCATACGGTGTACCACAGGGCAGCGTTCTAGGCTCAACCCTATTTTTAAAATATATAAATGACTTATGTGATATGAAGCTCAAGAATGCAAACATCTTCTCGTATGCCGATGACTTATGTATTGGTTCAATATGAATCTTCTTACTCTAAATGCAGATAAGACCAACTACATGTGCTACAGTTTATATAACGATGCCCAAGCTGCTAGAGAATTCAAAATACAAATTCACGACTGCGTTAATACCGTACATTGTAACTGCCCATACATTCAAAAAGTTGTTCAAAATAAATATCTCGGTATCATATGGGATCAGCGACTTTCGTGGCATCCACAAATAGACTTTATAATGCAGAGATTGAGAAAACTAGCCTGGATTTTTAAATCATTAAGATACGTAGTACCGAGGGTGCTGGCTGACCCCAAATTGGAAGACAAAGATTTCCTGAAAGAGATCTATACATTGTTGGTACAAACTGTACTAACGTATTGTATAACGATCTGGGGTGGGGCCACTATAACAAAATTCCTTGAACTTGAACGAACACAACATAATCTTATTAAAACGATGTACTTTAAAATACACAGATTTCCCACAGATAGCTTTTATAAAGAAACTAAAATACCTACAATTAGAAAACTATATATTACAAACACTATTACTGGAAAGCATAAATCCCTCGCTTATGACCCTAAAATCCTTCAATAAAGAAGAAAAGACATTGTGGCAGTAGTTCCTAAGTCAAACTCAACTTTTGCTGATAGACAGTTCATTAAGCACTCTGCCAAATTATATAATTTAATAAATAAAGAATTACAGATATATTCAAAAAACATATATGAATGTAAAAAACTTACATCTAACTGGTTAGAACCCAAATCCTATGACTGGGTAGAACAGTTGCTGAGTAGCTAGTTGTGTGTTATATATATATATATATATATATATATATACACTTGTAGCACTATATATACACACTATATATATATATATATATATACACACACACACACACACACACTTGCACCCTAAACACTCATTTCCCTTCTTTCCCCCTTCTATGATCATGTCTATTTTATATATAGTAGTAATGTAGTTTATAAGTTGTAATGAAATGAAATTTATTTATTGCGTTGAATACAGTAAACATTATTGATCTTAAATTTATTGTAGTGTCTTCTATTCTGCTAATTGAAATTAGCATGCATAAATTTAAAATTGACAATGTGGAATGGATGTAGATAACAACATTTTTTTTTATTTACCTACACAGACTAAGAAATTACACAAACAAATTACTTTACTAGAAAAAAAATTCTAAGACCTGGTTAACTTAAAAACACTTGCACTTATATAATAAACACAGCTATTTTTGCCTTAAAATAAATATTTTGCCTTCTTAAGAAGTATTAATATGAAGAGGAAACATAATATCACCTTATTAGTAAAGTCTTAGGAATATGTTTGTAAACAAAAATTTTAAGTATAATGAGTGAAAATTTATAGAACATTCAATTTAAGAGAAGAACATGAAAAGGCACACATGTAATATATTTAAACTGTGTTGTAAAAAAATTATAGTCCAACTTTCAAACAGCTGATGCAGTCTATGCTTTGATTACGGAATAATGTGGAATAGAATCGTTAGCAAAATTAACCCATACCTAATAATTAACTACTTCAAAATTCACGCAAAAATAGAATCCACGATAACTCTGAAAAATGATATTGTTCTTATTATGTTACTAGTAAATAAGAGATAACGGACGGATATTTAAATAAAACTTAATAAAATCAAATACGTACCAGCTATGAATTCAATAATAACAATTTCTTGATCTAAGTAAATTTTAAGATAATAGGTATATTTTAATTTTTTAATACAAAGTAACCGGCAACGAATTACGATTAAAATAAATAATTGATAAATTATTAAATTATCAATAACGCAGACTCCGAACGCATGTGTAGTTTTGACATTGACAGTTGACACGATTTGGAAAGTAGGTACTGGGTGTAGACATTTTTTTTTGGTTCTGTTCGTCCATCTGGACCGGCAAAGGGGTCAAAAGCCCATACAGCCAAGTCTTCATTTTTATTTTTCTACTAGCTATGAATACCCGCTTCGCTGGGTCATTTTTAATTGTATACTTATTTGTTAATGTTAATAATCTATCACTACTTACTTCACAATTTTTTCACATAAAAGACACATTTTCTTTTTTCTTATTAATTTATTGATCTTACTTTTTTTTTACATTAAAATCTTCCGACTAAGTTGACATTAATATCTTTTATCATCTAACATTAACTGATATCCTAAACATTTTTATTGAAATACATTCTTATATACTACGTTTACAGTTTTGCATTCTGGTGCATAAACAAATAAATTTTCTTTCTGTCCTACGCGTGAAAAAGCTACATAGAGTTGACCATGTGAAAAACAGGATTCTTTTAAATTAACTCCACAAAATCGGAACGTCTGACCTTGCGCCTTATTGATAGTCATACTATAAGCTAATCATATAGGAAATTGTAACCGTTTAAAATAGAATGGTAAATTATTCGAAATTATTGGAATTCTTGGTATAAAAACCAAGTTTCTTTTTTCTTTGCCAGTGAGAACTTCTGCCTCAATGATGTTGTTCAAAATTTGTTTTACGCATAATCTTGTACCATTGCACAATTTTGGCGTATTAAGATTTCGCATTAATATGACTGGTGATCCAATTTTTAGCTTTAATTCATGAGAAGGCATACCAGGTGGGTTTAATGAATTTAAAAATTCCGTTGGAAAGTTTAAACTTTCATCTTGATTCATCATTGTATCTATTGATTTATAGATTTTTTCCTCTCCCGGTATCATTTCCTGTATTTTTTCATTTATTCGTTTTACTGCATCATTTTTTGTAACCAAAATTGTTCGCTCAGACAACCATGTTTTATTTAAATAAATTTGTTGTATGGATGGATAAATTTTGTCTATAAGGTGTTCTTCGGTGTCTACCACATGACATATCTCTTCAGTTAAAATTATTTTACCAGACTGTGGATCTAGTGAGTAGGTGCCATTCCCAATTTTCAAAAGATTGTCGGCAAACTCTTGTGCTTTTGGATCTCCAGTAATTAACGCTCGCATATTTTCTGTCAGTGATAACTTTTCAACATTGTTCCAAAAAATTGATCGCTTTAAACATGCATTTATTTCGTCAGCTGGTGTTGATTTTGGAATAACTGGTAACGTTTGTCTAAAATCCCCTGATAGTAGCAATAAAGCATCTCCCATTAGTTTTGTATTTTTCCGAAGATCCTGAAATGTTCTATCCAGCGCTTCCAGTGATTTTCGATGAGCCATCGTGCACTCATCCCATATTATAAGTTTGCATCTTATTAAAATTTGGCCACGTACAGAAAATTTTGTGATATTACAGACTGGGAATTCTTGTTCAGCTACATTTAATGGCAAATTTAGTGCAGAATGTGCCGTTTTTCCATCTTCCATTAATGTCGCGGCAATTCCAGAGGATGCCAATGCTAATGCTATTTCATTTTTCCCCGAATTGTAGCTAGGACCAAATTAATGAGGAAAGTTTTTCCAGTACCTCCGGGTGCATCTAAAAAGATTATTCCTCCTGCATTCGTCTCAATACGATTTATTATTGTGTTATATACTATTCGTTGTGTTCGTGTTAATTTTGGTTCATTTTCTTCAATGTAAAGTTGCAATTCATCTTTATTATAATTAAGTTCTTTTGATAATTCAGAATTAGTCACGCTTAATTCGTTTCTTTTAGGAGATTGCACACCGAGAGTAACTAAAGTTTGATTACATATTGCGAAACATCGATCTTCTAAAATTATCAAAGCTTCATTATAAATATTATCGTTGAATGTAATATTCATATCTTGATTTTCTCTACGTAGTCTTGCTAGAATATCATCACTCATACTATCACGATATTTCAGCCATAGTCTATTAGGATTACACGATGTTAGAATTATAGCAAAGAGTTCTCGCAGTTGATTCGCTGTTGCTGATTCTGCTGCCTCTTTCATTGCCTGCTCCCATTGATTAGCATTTTCTTATAAACCACGACGCTGGCATGCTTCACGATACGTTTTGCAAATGTAACCATCTACTGTTCGAAGATCTTCAAAAGAAGTTGGTCCACGTACTTCATGAAGTAGTAGACGTAAATAGAAACATTCAGCATTCTTTGGATGTACCGTATATACTCGACCAATAGCTTTATCTTTAAAGACACCTTTAAATCCTTCAACCGAAACTCCTTTCTTTCGTCGATTAAATACTTTTCGCGATGAGTCCCATGTGTAATAACTGGGAACATCTCCATAAAGAAGAGTTCTAGCAAACAGATCACTTCGACACAATTCGAAAAATGCAGTTAACGTAGTATTAACAGGTTGGTTTGCAACTTTTTGTGCTGTTTGATTAGTAAAATATACCCGTTGCCCATTCTCAAGGTGAACTGCTAAGTGAAAAACAGCTGGATCCCTGCCATGAATCGGAAACCCCAATATACGCCAAGCTGCCTCATTACTATTTATATATCGTCCCATTTGATAACTTAAAATTTCATCATATACATATTTTCATTTGTAATTTCAAAGACAGCCATATCACTTCCTTTGTTAATATAGTTACACACATATTTAATTGACTGAACTGAACTGCAATATTCTACATTTATATGTGCATTAAACATTTTCGATAATAACGGATTATAAGGGACAACCCATCGATTATCAATTTCGATTTCTTCACCCCGTACTCTAATTTTTGCTGTAAATCCTCCTTCACTCGGTGGTCGACGTCGGTATTGCGGATATCCATCATCTCCCGTTTGCGTCTCACTCAAAAATGATCTTGGATATCGTTTTGAGCATTTATTATCTTTTATACAGAGTGCTTGCATATTAAGTGCCCCGCAAGGTCCATATATCATTTGTTTCACGATTATTTCATATAGAACAGGATCTTCAACCGGATTTGGGAATTCTGCTTTAATAACGTCATCGATTTGATTTGAGTGAATTTTTTCTTTCAGCCAAATTAAATTGTGTGAGTGTGGCAACCCTCTCTTTTGCCACTCAATGGAGAACATCCAGCTATTAACATTTCCGAAAATACAACTCTTCACAATTGCATTAATGAATTTTACTTGTTTCTGTTTAAACACGCGCGCAATTAAATCATGTCTGTCATGTGACTTTTGTCCAAATTGTAACTCATCTTTAATTTCCTTCCATGACGAATTGCACGTAAACGTTATGAATAAGTCAGGACGACCATATTTTCTCACATACGCCATTGCGTCTTGTGCATATTGAAGCATATGCCTAGGGCTACCAATGAATGTAGAAGGCAAAATTACTAGCCCCCCCGGCCGGCCCCCTAGATTCTTGTCGACCGCTATTTAAAAAATTGAAAATTCTATCGCTGCCATGCCTATACATTTATGAAATAAGCCTATTTGTTCAAAAACATATGTGTGATTTCTATACAAAAAAAAGCCAGAAGGTTTTAAATACAAGGTATCCAAATAAACTCATAATGCCCTTCTGTAGAACTGCATCTTTTAGTAGAAATTGTTTCAGCATGTCTGTGAAAATATATAATAAATTGCCCAATGAATTGAAAGATTTACCGTTCAAAGTTTTTAAAAGAAGACTGCATCAGTGGTTAACAAATAAGTCCTTCTATAGTTTAAATGAATTTTTCAATACAAAATGAATTAGTCTATTTGATAATAATATATGTAAATTAATATACTTTTATGACATTGAATTTGTTAATATTATACATAGGTACTAAATGAATTACTAAGTTATTTACGTCTCATATTATAATATTATATAAGTATTAAAATTTCATTTTATAAATATTATTGATATCATTGTGAAATCCGACATGTTTCAATATAACAGTACGATTAGTGTTTAGACAATTTTGTAACATATTTTGCATGTCAATTGACGAAACATATTGGATTATCCATTATATTGTTAACACCTTAAGTACAATGTTTCCTGCAAATAAATTTCATTTCATTTCATTTCATTTCATTACTAATCGTCCCAAATTTTCAACATCCCCATCATTGGCTACCGCATCTCGTAAGTGAATATATTCATCCGTTCGTAATTTATTTTGATTTAGACGAATAAATAACAATCTTACTGCTTCTATTTTTCTTGCATATCAACAATAAACTGTAAAAACAATTTCCGACAATTGAGTATATGATTGTATTTATTCACTCTCTCCATTATCCGATATGCGTAAAATTCCTTGGAAGAAACTTTTTTGTTTGTAGGGCTATTTGTTTGTGGATCAACATGCTGAATATTAAAATGGTAACCGTCTTCACCATGACAAAATATTAGTGGATACTGTAAGGCGTCATACATGTGATGAGTTTCAGCGATGCGTTCCAACTTATTATTTCTTCGTTGTACCACAATATCCCTATAACTACTTTCATTGTCCACCATAACTACGGCTATTTCATTTACTTGAGGTGCATTAAATCGTCTTTCGTGTCCGCCAATTGGCTTTTTATCTGCCCGAATTATTATTTTATAATTATCCGAAACCATTTTTTCCATCGCAGTCTTAAATATCTTTATCAATTCATTATTTTCATGTAGAAAGCGTTGTAAATGAAGAATTATATCTCGACGCAATTCTGTAAAATTTGAAAGCCTTTGATCCAGTTCGTCTTCTTCATTTCCTACAAAGTAAATTTGTAAAAACTTCGGAGTATTATTTGGGAGTGACAATAATGATCCAATTTTATGATATACTTGTCCCTGTATTTTAAATACTGGATTAAATCCTTTTTCTTCAATTACTGCAGTTGCTCCAAATGAAGTCATTTGAAAGCATGCATTGTAATTTTTAATTTGTTGTAAGAATTCTTTAGAATTTTGTGTTTCTCCTTTCATATATTCTAGAAATTCCGGTGGCAGTGATTTTAACTCTGGTAATTTAATTTTGCCACTTGAACAGCATATACTTTGCGTTTCTCCTTTGAATTTTTTAGCTTCACAAAATTTGCATACTTCATTCATTCTTCCGATCACTATACTTGAATGTTCAAAATAATTTCTAGTAGGATTATAATGAAACGCCTCTTGTTCAAGACTGTATTTTTGCCGACGTTTTTGACGAACAGAATATACAGTTGTTTTAGAAACTTGAGCCTCCATTTGTTCATTTAGTCGAAGATCACGCATTCTTATTGCATTTTGTATTCTTCTATCATCTGCCTGTTCGTTTGTCTTTCTTTTTCTTTGCAATCTTTTTCTGATTCGGTCCGTTTCTTTAGAATCATTAAGCTGCTCTTCAGTCTGATTATTTCGACTTTGATGATAATTTTCTCGAAGTAATGTGAGACGTTGTTCTCTTTCGTCTGTAGTTTCATTTCTCCGTGACATTTTTTGCCTTTTCGATACAATTCGAGAACGTGAGAATACGCGTTTACGTTTCGGCATCGTTAGTAATATTTTAATTTTTTTTTCACCTTTTTCACACTGCACTAAAATAAAAAAACAAAAAAAAAAGAAACAATATTGTGTATTACACTGCACGTTAAAACTTTTGATTCTTCACTTTAAAAAACACTATACGCTGTTATTTATGATTATTTAATTTTTAATATTTATTTTTTCGTTATACAATTCTTATAAAAAATCGACTGAAGCACGGGTTTGACATTTCGGCTTATATAGTCGCAAAAATTATCCCCACTACCGACCAAATTTTCCGGATTGTTCTAATAATTTTGACTTTTAAGTATCTCAAGAAATTTTAAAAGTTTCTAGAACGATCCAGCATATTTCTAATCTATCAAAAAGTTGAAATACATTTTGGAGCTTTCTAGATCATTGGAGGAATTTCCAGAACATTCTATATTGATCAGAAAATTAGCATACAATCTAGAACATTCTTAATCGTTCAAAACCGTGGCATATAAATCATTTCTAAAATATTCTGGAATATTCTAGATCATTCTAGAAATTTCTCGGTGATTCTAGAATTTTTTCGAACATTTCAAATATATTTGATCAATCAGAGCCTTGGAATACATTCCAAAGATATCCAAATTATTCTTGGATGTTCTAGATTATTCGATAAATTTCTAGATCATTCTAGAATTTTCTAAATCATTTTTATTCAATCAGAATCTAAACGTAAATTTTAGAACTCTTTATATAATTCTAGAATTTTCCAGATCATTCTAGACATTTCTGGATCATTCTAGAATTTTCTAGAACATTCTCATTCGATTAGAATCTAAATGTAGATTTTAGAACTTCCCAGATCATTTTAGAATTTTCTAGAACATTCTTATTTAATCAGAATCTAAACGTAGATTTTAGTACTCCCTACATCATTCCAGAATTTCCCAGATCATTCTAAACATTTCTGGATCATTCTAGAATTTTCTAGAACATTCTCATTCGATCAGAATCTAAACGTCGATTTTAGAACTTCCCATATCATTTTAGAACTTCCCAGATCATTTTGGAATTTTCTAGATCATTCTAGAATTTTCTAGATCATTCTAGAATTTTCTAGAACATTTTCGATCGATCAGAACATTGGTATACATATTAAAGCTTTCTAGAACATTCCAGAAATTTCCTGAACAATCCAGACCATTTTAGATCAATAATAGTCACATTTTCAAAGTTAACATCTTTCAACCCCCGTATCTTTTACACCCTTATAATTATCGACTTGCAACCACCATAGTGCACAATGGGAACCTTGTACCTATTGCCACATACAAACACTTTTGGTCTGCGATGCGTAGTTTTGGCTGCAAGGTGAAATATAGGGACACACACCTCCAATTTTATATATATAATAGATAGATATTCTTCACGTTACACAGCTTGTTCAAAGTCAAGCTAAGTATTTATATAATCTTCATCTTCAAACATAAATAGTACAATTTCCCATAAAAGTGTTCGTGTTTCGTGTTCTTCATGTTTCATTTTCTTCATATACATATAGGTTCGCATGAAAGTCCGAAGCCAAGTCTTTTATTGATAATATTCTTGTTCCAATTAAGATCAAGCTTAGCCCCTTATTTTTAATAATAAACTTTTATTATTATTATTATTTATATTTATTATATCAATACTAAAATATACATCTCATAAACGTTATAAGAAATATATACATGAATTATAAATAATAATGATGAATATTAGTTGTATATAAATATAAGATAATATGAAACTAATTTAAGGTATAACTACAAATATAATATTAACATTTATACATTAAAGTTAAAGTCCAATAATAATTTATGGACGAATATGTTTAAGTCTGTGTCAAAAGCCAAGACGTATTTTCAAATTTCGCCTACCGTTGAAACTTGAAACTATGTAAAAGAATAGGTACTCTAAGCTTGGTGGTCTACCTTAACGTGACATTGGCAAACTTGTGGTATACCTTCCACAGGAGCCATAGTAGGAAGAATAGAATAGAAATTTGTAAAGAGGCACGAAGCAGTCATAAGTTTTCAATAACTGCTGAAGTGAGCGCGGGATGTCTTCAGCATTCTTATAAATATCCAAGAGGCAGTCTATCAATGTAAATCTTTGAAGATTATATTGGGGACAGTCAAAGAAAATGTGATCAAGAGTTTGGATGGATAAATTACAGAATTGACAAGTTGGAGAATCCTAAAACACCGATCCTAAATAAATGAGCACCACTACGAGAATGTCCCAGACGTAACCGACAAATTGTGGTGTAAAATTTTCTGTGTAAGTATTTTTTCTTTTTAACAAACCAGGGAGGAGAGATTTCGTTTTTAATGTCGGCTAACCATTTGCCCTTTGTTTGAACAACTTGTTGCCAATAATTCTGAAAGTCTTGCAAGAATGTACCTTTAAAATGAGACAGTGCATCTGTGTGTGGTATGGGAATGTTCAAAGCAGTATGTATCTGATTACTATTCACAATAGATTTAGCAAGATAATCAGCTTGTTCATTTCCTTCCACGCCTATGTGTGAAGGAGTCCAGAATAAAACAATATCTTTTGTTAGGTATAAGCATTGATATTTGTCTTCTAATATTGTAAATGATGAAATTAGTTGTAACATTACATTTAGGATATTGTAAAGCTTTTAAAACACTCATGCTATCTGTTATAACAATCCAATTATTATATGACTGTTCTCCAATATATTCTAGAGCAGCATATATGGCAGTACATTCTGCTGTGTATATACTAGCCAAGGTATTTAACCTATGACCAAACCCACTCCGCAGTTGTATGTCATAAACTGCCATAGAGACAGCAGTATTACTTTTAGATCCATCAGTATAAAGTTGGTTATAATTTTGCCACTCTGACAGCATACTATATACATCTTCCTTATATTTTAATGATTCATTAATAATTATTTTAATAGGTGTATATTTTGAATTAAAAGAATTTAAATAACATGGCCAAAGAATACTAGAAAATAGATTATGATCACAAGAAAAATGTAACAAATCAGAGATGCCTTCTACTTGATAGTAGGAATTATTGTCAGTTCGGTTAATATAGTCCTGTATCTTTAATAAGAGTGGATGATTATTAATAGAAGTTAATTTGAGAAAAAATTTTGTTTGTAGATATTTGAATCTAAGAGCTAGTGGGGGAATATTACATTCTACTTGTAATGATATAATAGGAGTAGACATAAAAGCGCCTGTTATGATCCTTAAGCATTTATTTTGTATTTTTTCTATTTTATTCACTAATGTAATTACTCCACCATAACAAAAGAAGGCATACTCAAAATGGCTACGGACTAATGACTTATATAGTGTTAGCAAGATGCGTGGGTCTGCACCCCAATATGTACCAGCTAATGATTTCAGAATATTGCAATAAAATTACTTAAAAACGTAACTCCTAAAAACTTTATTGAATTATCTATTGAAATTTCCTGAGTACCATAATATATTTTTGCATCTCTTATTCTTATAGAATGCTTTGAAAATATTACTACTTTGCTTTTGTCAATACTGACCTCAAGACTAAGATATTGAAAATAAAGCTCCAATTTTTTTAGTGCTACATTAAGATCTAACACAACATTTGATAAATTAAGTCCTGAACTATGCACTACTAGATCATCAGCAAATCGGAGGTTAGAAACTCTATTACCCAAAACAATATTTATTTGATTTATGTAGATTATAAAGAGCAATGGACTCAAACTTCCGCCCTGCGATACGCCTCTATATGAATATCTAGGTCCTATTAATTGGTTATTGACTCTAACATAAAGTTTACGACCATGCAAGAAATTGAATATCCAACTAACTATTTTTTCAGGGACATTTAAAGATAGAAGAATGGATGATAATTGTTCTAAATCAACATTATTAAATGCTCCTACAACATCCAATATCTTATTGTCAATCTGGGCACTATGGATGTCAAGACATAAATGCCGTATACTCTCACAAGCAGAACGACCACATCGAAATCCAAATTGACTATTAGGTAAGAGGTTGTTACTTTCAATATAAAATATTAATCTCTGTTTTATTAATTGTTCAAAAATTTTACCAACACACGAGCTTAGTGTGATAGGACGATATGAATCAACTGAACTAGAATCTTTCCCATGCTTTAAAATTGGAATTAGACAGTCTGTTTTCCATTCTTCTGGAATAGTGGAGTTCTTCCATAGGAGATTTAATATTTTTAGAAACTTATTTAAGTTAGAAGAGTGTAGGAGTTTAAACATTTTATAGGAGAGCCAATCCAAACCGCATGCAGAGTCCTTTCTTGATGATAGACCGGCTTTTAATTCTTCAATAGTAAAAGGCTCAATCATAAAAGAGTTGGTGCTATTTAACGGATGATTATTGTGAATAATTCTCAAATGGTACTGTATCTGGAGTATATTTGTGTAAAAAGTTGGATATCCAATTATTGCTAGAGAAACAATTATTATTAGAATATAAGTTCTTAAATTTCCTCATTTTTGTCCAAATCTGTTTCATTGGTGTTTACCTATTTATGGTGGAGCAAAAATCCTTCCAGGATTTACGACGTTCAAGTCTTAATATACATTTTTTCTTTGCTTGAGCTTGCTTAAAATGAATGTAGTTTTGGATATTACAATTTGATTTGAATAACAGATAAGCCTGTTTGCAATCTTCTACCACTTTAGTACATTGCCCATTCCACCAGGGAAGTTGTCGCTTTCTTTTAGGTAGATTAGTAATATTGTTACAGTGGTAGTTGGTTTTAGGTACTGAATTTTCTACCGCTCTAAGAATTATGGAACAGAAGTTATTGTAAGACCTCTGTAGATTACAATTATTTATATCAAATTGTTTTAACAAGTCATTTACTAAGTTCTCATATTGGTCCCAATTTACTATTTTCAGATTACTGTGTGGAGGAATGTTGGATGGAATTGAAGAAGATTCAGTTTCCGACACTACCATGGAAAATTTTGTGATTGTAGGCAAGTGATAGCTGCCCAAAGAGTCCTGATGAACTTGCCATTCACAGCACAGGAATAATGAAGATGATACTATTGTTAGATCTAGTCCATTTGGTCTCCAAGAATTAGTACCCACTGTAGTTGGTTGATCATTATTTAGGAGCATTAAGTCATTATCGTCTATTACATCCATGATGTATCTACCTCTAGAATTGGTTCTATTACAACCCCAAATGGTATGGTGAGCATTAAAATCACCAGCAATTATTAGTGGTTTTGTATTTATATTTTAATTTGTATGGTATCTTTAATAGCTGAACTAATTGTGTGTGAGCTAATGCTTTGATTCTGTGTTTTATTTAGTGTAATGACTTTTATTATTGATTCTGTGATTAGGTTCATTGCTCCTGGATTGGATAAAATTAAATTAATGATGTCTTGTGTGTTCTTTGTCTTATTGAGTGATGGAAAGTTTGTTGGATGTTTAAATAAATCTGATAATGGTGTTTTACTTTTATTTTTACTAGGTATCCAATATCTTTTTTTGTTTTATAGGGCATTGACCTGATACTGCAAGATGGTTACCTTTACAGTGCACACATACTGCTTTGTCAATAGGTATAGTACATTCTTTATATGAATGATTTTCAGTGCAGATTGAGCAACGCTGAGCATTCTTACAGAATTTAGCCAAGTGGTCAAACCTAAGGCATCGGAAACACTGCTTAACTGGCGGCACATAAGGTCGCACTGGTAGACGCCACATCTTTAAGTGAACGTAATCTGGGAGTGAAGTAGATGACGCAAAAGTAATAATGACTGCCTGTGTAGGTTGTAATATAAAACCACTATCGGATTTGTTTTTTTTCATTATACGCCGAACAGAAATATTTTTTTTTGTACTTGACAAAGATTTGAAAATTTTTTTGTTGGACATATCAATGGGTACGGAGGAAATCACTCCAGACAATTCAGTGACACCAGCTGGGATGGACGCCTTAATATTTTGTTCCCTTAAAAATGTCGTGTTGTCTAGGAATGTATTAGCCAAATTGGGTCGTTCAAACACTACTCCTATCTTATATTTGTTGAGTTTCTTAAGATATTTAATGCCTTTAATGAAGCGCGATAAGTAGCTACTAAGAGTTAGCATGTCACGACTACCAAGTGGCTGTTCAGTGACACTCTCTATGAAGACTATAAATTCATGACCGGCACCTGCGTCTTCCGGATATCGGCGACAAGAGTCGGCCACCCTATATGGCAAATAAAAGTCCTCGTGGTCTTCCAAAACTGTACGCGAATCTGAGTATTCGCTACTTTCAGAGGTGGAATCTAAAATAGACTCACCTTTATCTCGTTCCGGCTTGGTTTTTTTCCGCCTTTTCGACATCTCTTAGCACAAACCTAAATCACTAAATATATAGACTTTTACTTATACTAAACAAATTAAATGATAAACATATACAAATATTTATATACTTTTCAAAAATATGAGGATTATATACAATATAATAGAAATATTTAATTTTATAGTTAAAAAGACCGCCCTAAGCAATCAAGAGATCCCGCGCTTTTTTTTCTGGGCGTAGACAGATAATGTTGCAGCTGTATTTCGATGCGAAAAAAAAGGGTGGGAACCTCAGTTGGCGCTGTTTACAAAAATATTCAAATTATAATTTTATATAAGTAATTAAAGTATTTCTCATTGTTTTGCTATGAAAACAATTTCTAATATAGTGAGTGACTGCTAAGATGGATGGAAATGCGTTGGGCAGGGATAAACCGCCCACATCACTAAAACGTCCTCGGGCCGAGGAGTGAGGGTTATCACTTTCAAAAAAAACATAACATATTTTTTAGATTTACAAGAGCGACATCTTAAGTCAATTTCCCAAATACTGGCGTTGAGCAGGTTATCAACTGTAGAGTAAATCCTGTAGAGTGTAGATGAAGCCACAACCTGAGAGTTGAACAAAGCAAACAGAATTTTGTAACGAGGCGGTACTCGAACGGTTAGCTCAGTTGGTCAGAGCACCGGCACGGAACGCCGGAGGTCGTGGGTTCGAGTCCCGCATCGTTAATAAAATTTTGTTTTTCAAATTTTATTTGTGTAAATAAATATGTTGATGGTGAAGGTGGTGAACAAAAGAAGGACTTTTTACCATATTATAAACCCAATTATAATATCAATAAACTCGCGTGTCCTACAGACTGTTAGCATGACTTTTTAAAGTATTTAATTGATTTTACTCCACTTTTATAATTGGGAGTTAGCTTTAACTTTAGCAATGTTTTTTTAAACAGTCCCATCTGAAAGTCATTTATAGTAGCTGGTTAAATCTGAAACGATTTTGTATGAGTTTGAGGGTTTTGGTGCTAATTTAATCAACACTTGTGCTTGAGTGAGTCTATGATTTTTGATTCATGAAGCTGTGCAGTGGATACCTTCAAAAAAAGTGCATCCTTAAAGGTCGGCAACGATCCTGTTGCAATACCAGAGGAATCACCTCTGGTGTTGCAATAGAATGTGTGCGGCGATGATCACTTAACATCAGGTGACCCGTACGCTATTTTGTCCTCCTTTTCTATAAAAAAACTGTAAGTTTGGCTTGTGTAATAAAAATATACCGTTATTGTAACATTTTGCTGGAATATTATTTGCTAGATGTGTGTGTGTGTGTGTGTGAGATATAATAAGAAGTTATTACATTATTATAACACATCTCTTTAGGTGCATACATCAAAGACAAAGGTTAAGTCAAAGTCAAATAAAATTTATTCAATTAGGCTTAAATTAAGCGCTTTTGAATCGTCACTATAAATATTTGTTTAAAATTACTGAATCTACGATTGGGGGTCCTACCTACACTGCATATTTTGGTACGTGGTCGCAATCCAAGGACTTTATTGTCCCAACGGCAATTTCTTCGTCGAACTATGTGCACTGCCCACTGCAATTTCAGTTTCGCAATCATTTGGGCTATGTCGATGACCGTGATTCTCCTACGCATCTCCTAATTTCTGTTTCGATCTCACACGAAAATACTCGGAGTTTTCTCATTAGGCCCATTGATAACGACATGGTCGCTAACTATAGTAGCCACACTAATAGACTAATTATCTATATTTTTATTATTATCTTTGCTTCATATCCGTGATATTGCTAGTCTATACGTATCAGGCGTAAATCTCTGCAACGTTTACCGCTCAAGTCGGACCGCAACGGGCTTGCAGTGGTATATATCTGTTTGGGTCATCACCACAACAATAAACAACTTCATCATATAACCTCTGGATTTGTTCACTGTTACTTATCGCAAATAATCTCCTACTGTCTTTATTGGGATCTACTGTGTCAATATCTTTTTGAGTTTACTCCTTAAGGCTTAGCACGCACTGCGATTAATAGCGAGCGGTTTAGAAATAGCTGCATACAACCTCGCACTGCGGTTGGCGTTTTGCTTAATTTTATTCCAGTGTCACCATGGATTTCTGGCGAGCAGCATGTATTGCGGTTTGATTTTAAAAATAGAAAAAAAGAAAGCGAATACAGCGCCGCCATAGGTACTTGGAACACCCATTAACATATAAAAGACATTTGAAAATATATTTTTGCAAAATGTACAACGACGTGCGGCAGCATCCCGATAAGTTTATTAATTACTACAGAATAACCATTGGTACTTTCGACAAATTATTACAATCTGTAGGCCAGTATCAGTACGTCAGTGCATTGATGCAAACGGTCGTGTTTTTGAACAGCGAATATTTTGTAACTACCTACGATGGTTCTAACAAAGTGTGATAAATGTAATAGAAATATTACCAAAAAACTGCCTGGCTTGGTATGCAGTAGGTGTAATGTAACGGTACATGCAGACCCAGCATGTGCTAAGCTATCAAATAAACAGCTTAGTACTCTTCGCAACTCAACGAGCATCGAGTGGAGCTGCGATGACTGTATGAAGAACGTAGCACGCAGATCGTCTTTCATAACACCTGAAGACAATTGCGATGATACAGAATCGGTAATAGATCACGTAATAAATACCCAACTTGACACGCAAAAGCTAATCCAGGATATAAGCCGTGAACTCAAAAAAACATTCAGAGAGGAATTTGGAAGCCTTGAAACATCTATTGAGTTTCTGATTGATCAGCTATGTACCATTGAGCAATCCTTAAAGAAACAGGATGTCAAAATAAAAGAACTTGAGAATAAAAACCTCGATCTTCGAAATAGAAATAAGAACCTAGAACTAAGAGTAACTGTTTTGGAGCAGGATACAAAAAGTTTTCATCAAAAGTCGTTAACAAGTACCTTAGAAATAGCAGGCTTACCTGAAACATCTGTAAAAGATATAGGTAAAGTGATAGAAACGCTTGCAACGAAATTGAATACCAACGTGATATTATGTCCTCCCAACGCTTGCCCGGCCCTAAAGATCGTCCGTGTACATTTCTTGTAGAAATGAAATCTAAAGCAGCCCAAAGACAGTGGATCGATGCAGGGAAAGAGAAACGTCTCACGGTAGGTGGACTCTTGCCAGAATCACCAAAAGAAGCAGCAGAAAATCGAGTCTATATTAGAGAGGCCCTAACAAAATATTTAAAAACGCTGTTATATAATACCAAAACCCAGTTAAGTAAAATTGCCCAGTTTATTTGGTGTAAGGAAGGCAAGATTTGTATAAGAAAAGGCCCAAATAGTAAAATGTACTATGTACGCACTGAAAAGGATATAGATCAATATACAAAAACAGCTGTAACCTTCTAATATCACATTATAAAGTATTATTCTAAACAGGTACTATACATTATAATATCTTACTGTTATTATTTCTTAGTAGAATTTAAATTACTTAGTAAACAAATAATACTCTAATGGCAATAAAAATAAAAGAAATCTTAGATTGTAATAATATAAATAATTACTTTCTACAACTACCACCTAAAAGTCATGCATTGTTTACTTGTATACATTTTAATATACGTTCTATAATAAAGAATTTCACCAAACTCCAACAAGTGATTAGCACTATTAATTATCCTATAGATTTGATAGTTTTATCCGAAGTTGGCATTTCAGAAAGTGTTGTGAATTTATATAATTTAGCGGGTTATAATCTGTATGCCCAATTACGAGATAAAAAACGGGGAGGCGGTATAATTATTTATGTAAAGAATTACCTTAAGTTTACACTAACACCACACAAAACTTTTATGTTTGAAAACTTAGCAGGTATAATAAAGTTCCCCACCGATGTAAACGTAGTTATATGTGCAATCTACAAACCTCCGTGTAAAAATAAAAACCTTTTTGTAAATGAACTTAGCAGGTACATATCACGCTATGTCTCTAAAACAAATAATATATTACTTATCGGCGATACAAACATAGACCTAACAGACCAATCATCCCATAAAGATTACTACTTGGATGCACTTAGTGAGTACGGATTGATGTGTGGTATTTCAAATTACACGAGAATAGAAACAAAACTAAATAAGGTCACCAAATCTTGTATAGATCATATTTTCGTGCGGTTCCCCACATTAGATCCGTACTTGGCGGTGCTTGACGATGTACTGGCGGATCATCGAGGTATTGTATTTACATGCATTAATAACTCGTCACCAACGAGACGTATACAGGGTGCTACAAAAAGGATTACTATTGATCAAAATATTTTTCACAAAGAAATGAGTAGGGTTGACTGGAAACAGACTAGCTTATTAAATACGCCAGACAATATATTGGCTTATATTAAAAAGTCGTTTCTAGCAGCCAGAGAGGTTGCAAGAAATTATAAATTAATAAAATACAAAAAAAACAAAACTCAATCAAATACAGCTCCTTGGACAACGTAAATCGGCTTTGCGAAAAAAAAAGTTTTTTAAGCTTTGGATAAAGAGTAGTTATGATCCCTTAATCAGACTACAATATAATAAAACCAGAAACAAACTCCATAAATTAATGGAATCCAAACGTGACGCATATTATTTAAAAGAAATAAATAAAAAATTTAAAGATATAAAAAAAATCTACAAAATTATTAATCAAATGCTAGGGCGGACAAATTTAACCATTGACGAAGTGATACTAAAGGCATTCGAAGGCCATGGCCTTTCCGTTAAACAGATAGCTGATAACTTTGCGAATGGATTTGAAAAATCAGTAAAAAATATAATTCCAAATTGCAAATTAAAACTTACTGATGCAAGTACGTATCGCAAGCCCTTAAATACTACAATGTTATTCCAAAAGGTCTCCAAAGACGATGTTAGTAATGTAATTAAGAAATCACACTCAAATAAGGCACCTGGACTAGATGGTATTCAAGTAAGTGAACTTAAACTAGCTAACCAATATCTGGCCCTACCAATTGCAAATTTAATAAACTGTAGCGTCGAAACAGGCGATTTTCCTAATGACCTCAAAATAGGTTGTGTAAGACCAGTGTACAAAAAGGGTCATCACGAAAATTATACGAGCTACAGGCCAATTCTTTTACTTTCTGCAATTGACAAAATCATAGAAAGAATCGTGTGTGATCAGGTTCATCAATAATTCTATCAAAAGAAAGAGGTAATTAGTAGCAATCAATTTGGGTTTCAAGCGGGTAAAAGTGCAACAGACCTCCGATGTTCTTTCACTGACGAGGTAAATGCTCACTTAAACAACAAAAAAATTGTACTGGCCCTATTTATTGACTTTTCGCGGGCATTTGAAACATTGCAGCATGAACAACTAATCCAAAATCTAGATGATTGTGGGATCAGGGGTCCGTTACTAAAGTGGTGCAAAAATTATCTCACAAATCGTACATTTACTGTTAAAGTACAAAATACATACTGTGACCCCAAAATGGTGACCGAGGGAACGGCTCAAGGATAAGTCCTGGGTCCCCTACACTTTTTATCGTATGTGAACGAATTAGGAAACTGCCTAAAATACAGCACGTGTTACCAATTTGCAGATGACACTTGCCTTATTGTGTCAAGTAAAGATACCCAGAGCATGTGAAGATCTTCAGTCTGACTTGGACACGATAACTAAATGGTGTCATGATGCTGGTTTAGTACTAAACATTAGTAAAACTAAGCTCATGATTATCAAATCACCCTACATCAAGCACCCTACACCAAAATCTATAATTTCACACAATCATAATTGTCTGCATAGGCTAGGAACCTGTAGGTGTCCTGCAATTGATATAGTGGATACACATAAATACCTTGGCCTAATAATTGATTCAAAATTCAACTGGAGCTACCATATCGAACACATTAGCAATAAGTTACGCCAGTTCCTAGGAAATATAAAAATATTAAAAAATAGAATTCCCTTGAAAGTAAAAATTATGCTTTATAATTCATTAGCGGAATCCTATATTCAATATGGCCTAACAAGCTATGGCCGTACATATTCCTCATATCTGAAGCAAATATACAATCTTCAATTAAAATTTTTAACAAATACACTATCTCCAAATATGTTTCGAAAATTAAAACAAAACGAAAATGAAATATTTAAACATTGCAATATCACACATTTATCATAAAGTTAAGCAAATGCTATTGAGCTAATACTTTTTTAATGAAAAAATAAGATTGCAAAAGATAGAACATCCTATACAAACAAGAGCCATAACTCAGAACCGGTTGTCGATTCTCCGGGCCTGCAACGTGTACGGCGAACGAACTGCCGATTACCTAATACCTCGCTTGCTAAATGAGCTGCCACTTGACTTAACACACTTGAGCGGCAAAATTTAAATACTAAAAACATTAATTATAGAATAAAGGATTACCTATTACATAAATTATAGCAGCTAAGAGAATTTGAACCTGCTAAGTCATATTTATTCGTTTTTAAGTCTTTTAAAATATTTTCACTGTGTTCATTTAATTTATAGCATAAGTTGTTGTTGAGTTGTGACTTATTATTAAGTGTTATTAGCATTAGTTGTTAACCTTTGTGGTTTTTTTTGGATGCTAATTTGACCTAGTTTTATATCGGTATATGTAATATGATAAATAAAATAAAAAAAATCTACAATATAAAGACACTGCATTTTGTAAGGCAATATCGCCTAAAGATCTATCCTCTGCGCTCGCCCAGTCGAGCCTGACTAGAAAACCGAATGTGGTTAACCGCCGTGCGTGCGCCACCATACTAATACTATGGAACACAAAAAAACGTGCTTTTACAAACCGCGATAAAAATGTAGCAAGTTGCGTTTTTAGAATCAGTCACTGAAAAAAGTTGCCAATGCGTGCGCTTGTATAGAAAGCTATGTCTTATTTTTTTGCGTTTTCAGACTTACGCTTAAAAGCATGCGTTTAATCACAGTGCGTGCTAAGCCTAAGAATCGGTTTTCATAAAAGGCGCCCGGTATGAGAAAAATATGGAGAGCATCCGGATTGACGAGTGGCTTTTACTCTCCATATTTTTCTCATACCGGGCGCCTTATATGAAAATCGATTCTTAAGGAGTAAACTCCAATAACAATGATATTAATAAATGCTCTAATTGAGTATATTAATCAACTTCATAGTTAATAGTGATTCTTCTTATGGTCAGGTACCTAATTTTTAAAATCTGTGATCAACAGAATCTATCGAAAACCGTTATGTTGTCGTATTACTCGATAAATTCAGTGTTCGATTTGGAAATACGAAATAGGTTATGAAAGTGACAATAGATGACGTTTAATCTAGAATGATTTGTTTTTAATTTGAACTTAGATGGGATGTCTGTGGTTCAACGCCATCTAAATAAAGTTTATGAAACTAACGTACATTACACAACACTTCTTATTGCAAAATAAAATAATTTTCAGAAGTAACGCTAGGTGGCCGACAGGAAAATAAAATGCTAATTATCGTCTTATTTGTAAACAGACGAAGTCTGTTTTTATTTAAATGAGAAAAACGTTACTATCCGATTTGATGAGTAGCTTTAACTCTCCACATTTTTCTCATACCGGGCGCCTTATATGAAAATCGATTCTTATGGAGTAAACTCCAAAAATCGCTACTCGTGAAATCCTTGTCCCGCAACGCTAACTTCACTTTGACAATTTCAGTTTGACAGATCATTTAATTTCTTCGTAATTGTCATTTCGTTTCTTGTTGTAGGTATTCGAATTTCGTTAAGCTACCGACTTCTTAAATAGCATAGATAATACATTAACTAGTAACTACCTACCCAATTAAATTCCAATGCTAGTTGTCTGTATTTACAGTTCGTATATATATTATTCCTGAGCAAATAAAACGATCTTTTATTTTAGGTTTAATATATTATATCTAATTACCATTTGTCTAATATTATAATGCAAAAAAATGTCGTTACAGTAGTACGTCTACCTAGGTAGATAGGTAGATTTTTTGTCTAAAAAAACATGGTTTGTTAGGCACAATATAAATATGTGATAAATCCTTAGCAGCTAGGCATTTATTAAACATACTGTGCATCAGCTGTCAACATATTATAGTTTAAGACGCAACCTCATTTTTATATCTTCGACTGCTCAGCTCCTAGATTGACAAATCTTGCTAAATTTTCAATTATGGATTATTTAAATGTAAGCTTTTAAATGGTACCACTTTTATCTTGTTATCACCAGGGCCCAGAAATGTATGGAACCGTTTCAATCTCATGTCTGTGCTATATGCCATATACCTGCATGCATTACTTGTATTCATCGTCAATTAATATTTTTCCTATAACGGACAGCTGAATACCCAAATGTAGCGAGCAGTTGAGGAGTTTGGTGTTTGTATCATAAACTTAGTATGTACTAGCGTAATAGACAAATACTCTCCTCATTACGGCGAGAATAAATTTAAAATGTTCACGTGTGTATTATGATTAGGTATGTAGTATTTTGCTTTTGGTCAATCCCTACGTCAAATATTGATAAACGGCGTCATATTCACGTATACCTACTATATTTTATTTTCTAACAATTTTTTTATTAATATAATCTTTAGAAAATAGTGTTTACTGCGTATATAAAATGTCATACAGAATATTTTAGTAAATATGTTCTACGAAATAAGCACCACGAAAGCAGTATAGAAGAATCATTATTTACATGTGAGATGTTTCTTTATGTTGATTTTTGCTGTAGATAACAACACAATCTAACACAGAACACGACACCATTTTATTTTTTTTATTAATATCAATATAAACACTAAAATTAATATGCGATCCAATATCACAGGAGACTATTGGACACTAAAATTATTTCAAAATGGTTTCACCTCCATCTATTATGTCTCTTTCTCACACCTAGGTTTTTGTGTAAGAATAGTTATCTCACTCTCTCTATCGTCTGTTATGATAGTAAACTGAGTTTGCGGTTTGAACAATAATATGATATTCATAATAATTATTCATCATTCGGTAAAAATGGCGCCCAAGTGATAATAATTCGATATTTCATTAGTATGCAGAATTAAGCATTAGAGGAAAAAACAAATTACACATTTTTTTATCACAATAAGGGACAAGACGAGCAGGACGTTCAGCTAACGGTAATTCTGAGCGGTATCACAGTTGCGTTCGCCACCTTGAGACATAAGATGTTAGGACTGATTTGCCCAGTAATTTAACTAGCTATGGCGCCCTTCAGACCGAAACACAATAAGGCTATATAATGCTTACAGATTACTGCTTCACGGCAGAAATAGGCGCCGTTGTGGTACCCATAATCTAGCCAGAAATAAAAATATTATTACGACTCATTTTAAGCTCGGAAATCAACAGCTGACGTCCGTTTCTACTATCAAAGATCTGATGCTAGGCTTCATAGCACGTGTATCCAAGCAATTCAAGGACAAGTATACTGACATATATCTATATAAGTCCCTCGTGCGGCCCCAACTAGAATATGCAAGCCCAATATAGAATTCTTTTTACTCGATCCACGAAGAAAGAGTCGAGACTGTTCAAAAGAAGTTCTTACGCACATTAAATTATCGTATTAAAGGAAACCGAGCCCACTATAATGATTTGTTGCTTGAATATAACTTTCATTAGCTATGTCAGCGCCGCGCTATAACAGACTGTGTAACTTTAAAGAAGATATGTACTGGTGAGCTGACTTTTTCTGAGCTCCTCAGTCTCGTATGCTTTCACGTCCCAGCCAGGTCTCTCCGCTCATGCATTACTTTTGAGCTACCGTCCCCAACAACAAACATTGTGTTTCGCGCGCCATTACACAGGATGTGTAAATCTTATAATAATTGTTTTCTTGACATCGACATATTTTCGTGCTCCCCTGCTATGTTTTACAAAACCCGGTTTACAATTAAAATTGAAATCTTTGTTATCGTTGCCCCAACTTTAATTATTTTTTTTTGTATTTATGCGCATAATCAAATTAATTATTTCTGTGAATGTTTGATTGTTCTCTTTGTTATTATTGTATCTGTTAAACATGTGTTAGGACTCATCAATATTTATATTTTAAATCTCTTCCTATATTGTTAATTTTTTGTGATGTGTTTGTTATGTTTCCTTGTAATAATAAATAAATAAAGGAATAAACCATGAAGATATAATATAATTAGTAATAATAATACAATAAATCTTAGATGTTAGAAGCCAACTCGTCTAGAAGCGAAGATAGTTCTGGATTTCCGCCGAAGTTTTCAATCTGTGAACAAAATTAATGAAATAATGTAATAACAATAGGATACGCAACTACCGACATTCTAAGATTTTGCACAAGTGAATAATATTTTTTTCAATTATTGCATGACCGATGCTAGCACATGTCATAATAACTGTTTAGTTTTGAAAGTCTAAATTTCTTACTAAAACTATATTTAAGTGTTTTACGCATTTAATATCAGTTTATTTGTTTATTTTATTACGTAGGGATATTAATTTATATAGTACTAGCTGACCCGACATATGTTGTTCTGTAGATTATAAAAAAAACTGTTTTATTATATATTTGCCAATAATATTTCAAAACATCAAGAATTATTTCGTAAAAAAAGCTCTCTGTTGTTATAATGAAATTGTTTCACAGCAGAACTGGCATATTACGTCAATGAATTCTCTCACAGAAAATATGTCAATACAAAACAAATATTGGAAATAAAAATAATTATGGGTCCAAAACAAAATAAAAACTACCCTATCTCTCAAGTTCGACTAAACTGCACTCCATAAAGTAATCCCCATTAAAATCCGTTCATTAGTTTTGGAGTCCATCGCGGACAAACAACGTGTCACGTAATTTTTATATATTAAGATAATATACTAGCTGACCCGACAGTAGCTGTTCTGTACATAATAAATAATTAAGTACTGTTTTTTTTAAGAATTTGTCAATAGTATTTTATAACATTAAGAATTATTTCGTAAAATATGCTTCCTATTCATAGCAAAACTGTCAAATCGTGTGTCAATAAATTCTCTCACAGAAAATATGTCCATACAAAACAAATATTGAAAACTAAAATTAATTATGGGTCCCACATCGAAATAATCTCTCAAGCTGTTTCATTAAAACCCGTTCATTAGTTTAGGAGTCCATCGCGGAAAAACAACGTGACACGTAATTTATATAGCATTATAAATGCTAAAGCATTCAAATGTCAGCGACCGCGACATCCCCAGCTTACACCCACAATATGTCGGACAATTTATCTGCAACTTGGAAAAAAGTTATTCAACAGTTTTTGGACCTGTTTTATAAAATGCCTTTACAAATTATTGTCAAATATAATAATGTGCTCTTTATGTGCCTTACATGGGGTTCTTTCTTCTATCTTCTTTCTTCATTCTAACAATATCTCGTTTTGATTGAAAATGGCATGACGTATCGGCCATCTTTATATGCTTCCAACTGCGTCCATAGAATTGCGTGGCGACACTGTTATGACCAAGTCGCGCTGTCGAACGGCCAACTTGAATCGCGCGACGCGGTCGCAGCCTAACACGCTTCATTCATATATTGATAGTGAAGTGTATGTACATTGTGCTCTACTATTGTTTTTCTTTTTAGTAAATCGTTATAACCCTCCGTATCAGTTTCACATAACTCCCCTTTTTCATTTTTAAGTAAAAACAAGTGCATTAGCGTCTCATCTGCCAAATTGTCTATGGCAGTAGCGATCACTTCAATTTAAAAGCGCCTATAAATGACATTGAAATAACCCTAATTCTTTCCGTCTGATAAAAAAGATCATAAACTACGTAAATTATTAACTTTTATGTTTATAATTTATTATAATAATTTTGCAAAAAATAATAAATCATTTTATTTATTTTAAATCCGAAAATCTAAAATTTATCTACATAGTTTTAATATATGGCTATATAATTTTTTATAAAATATATACATATTATACTAATATTATACATGATATACAAAATGTTGACTTAGATATCGCTGACCACACTGAACACTGTCAAAACAATAATAATTTTGAAGTTTTCCGAATGTCAAACAGCCTTGTAAATAAACGCGGCAATCGCATACGTCCGAATAAACCAATCATAAGCAAATATATATTTATAAATATTTAGTATATTCTTGGTTTATTACCAGTTATAACTTTATACCAAGTTTATTTTTAAGGCCGATGAAGTTTGAAATTTCGAAGTATCCTAAATGTTATACATATAAAACATGAGGTCTACCTTACCTCTATACGAATCGTTCGTTCAAGTTGTAATATTTTGTTTTTCGTATACTGCAGACTGCCAAGCTCCTCCAGTAGCAACACACATTGTTTCTTAAGACTTATATCAGTGGTTCGTTGACGGAGAATATCTTTCGTAAGAGTTAAGGCATTTTGTAAACGTTTATTTTAAATTAATATATGTATAAAATAAAAGTCAATTTCAAATAAAGAATCTTTATGCGTAGAAATTTGCTTTTGCCTAGTGCGCTTTTAATATTACCACCGATTTAAAAAGTGTAGAAGAATATTTTTTTATTTCTTTGAAGACTTCTTTTTTAATTTTATTTCGACCAGCTTTCGACGAAGAGAGACAACAAACCTCCATTAGCTGGCTAGATGCATCCAGTTGGGCCCATTACGAAAGTCTTAATATTGTCAGGGTGTTGAGGCTTTCGTATAACTAAGCCTCAACAGCTACATCGGCTAAGTAATAATATAGATTTAAGATTTCCTTGAATCAGTATCACTTCATTCATTTACATCAAAGAAATTAAACTTACGAATATTAAAAGTTATACTTATTACCAATAACGACCACATTGAAATGGTTGAGTTTTGTAAGGAACTCATTGCCACTCTTTTCAAATTCAAATGTTTTTATCCAAATTAGGATATGATATGCAATCAGATTTCAATAATATGTGTATGTGGGCTCATGATGTCGGATTGGTTATTAATATTGACAAAACTAAACTAATGTATGTACATTCGTCTCATCATAAAACACAAAATGAACCCGCTATTATCGCCCACCACCACCGTTGTTTCCACAATCCAATACAGACGTATGGTTGTATTAAAATAGAAAATGTACAAGAATACTCATACCTTGGGCTTGTGATTGATAATAGACTCAATTGGGGACCTCAAAAAAACCATGTTTGTGCTAAATTGAGATCGGTGCTTTGTAAACTTGCATATTTAAAATATAAGTTACCTTATAGTGCCCTAAGATTATTATATATGGCTCTGGCGGATTCCGTTATAAACTACGGACTAAGCAGTTACGAAAGGACGTACAAGTCATATTTAGAGGATATATACAAATTACAAAAAAGAATTCTTAAAACTATCGTTCCAAATTATTTTTATAAACACAAAGAAAATACGGATCTTGCACTATTTAAACATTGCAAGGTTATAAATGTCTTTGATAAAGTGAAATTCCGTATATTGTCAGATATAAATGAATCTAAATTCCTTCGAGAAATTCAAAGACTGCCTCATCTAAGACAATTTACAGGAACAAACATGTCATTTAAATTACCTAAATCTACAAATATATATGGCACCAGAGCAAACAACTACGTCATTCCTCTATACTTAAACGAGACTCCCTTAGAGATTCAAAAATTATATATAAATAAAAATAAATATAAGTCATCGTTAAAAAAGTACTTTTTACAAAATCCTTCATTAATATAATTGTATCTGCGGTAAGCTAAGTAGACAACTAATTTGTAATTACTAACATTTAGTTGATAATTATTTTTTGTTTTGCATTTTAATGATTTCTATACTACTTTGTTTAAAATTGTAAGTTAACATCTTGTAATAACTGTATTAATTGAAAGTAATTGTTGTTTTCTTTTTAAATATTATGTAATTTAATTCTAAGCGGCTTCACACACAGATAAGCTTCCTAAAGTTTAAGTGTGTGTTATTATATTGTAAGCTATAACTATATTGTATTTTAAATAAATATTCTAAAAAAAAAAAAATATCAATTATTGAAAGTCAAAAACTACCACCCATATGAAAAAGACTTGCGGACGTCAGACTTGCAGAGAAGCGGGCTTCTCTTTTTTTTAAAAAATATGGTTATAATATCGTACAATAAAATTTATTATTTAATAGCCTGAGGGAGGTCGCTCCATTCCCAATCTGTGGTATCTTTACGGAAGTAATTTATGTTAAAATAGTAACCTTTACCACACAAACTCGATTTGCCGAGTAGTAGGCGTAATAACTGTATGCTTGTTCCTGGTTATCACAGTTTCTAGCAAATTAACTTATGTGGCTCTATGTAAATATAATTCGTCGCAGGAAAGTCTTCAGTAAATTTACTGAAGCTCCAAATGACCATTTCGAGAAAAAGCTGTTTAAAGTTTTTTTTTTTCGTTTTTAATTCATAACTTTTTTCCCAGCACACGAATTTCGATGACGTCAAGGTAAACTTTTATTAATTTATCATTTTCTATGTCCAGAAGTACAAACCATATTAATTGGACTGTTGGTTTGTGATATAGTGGCACTTAAGTAAAAATGACTTCAATTTACAGTAAATCAAAATTTCTTAACCGCCATTTGATTCAAATATTTCTAGCAATCAAAATTACTTATAACTCTTTCGCATATAAATTGGAAAACGACAAATTATCTGGAACTATAACAATAATGTAATGTTCGTAATCTTAAATTACTGGAAGGACTTTTACAAGTCTGGTTTCATCATGTTTAAACAACTTAAAAAGTGATCGGCTCATTATGTTGAATCACTAAAAATCCATAAAGGTAGGTTATTGTTTTAGTTTTTTCGAGTAAAAAGACGTAAGAGATAATTACTTTTGTCTAGTCACAACTAATAACAACAAGTAGTAAAACTACTTAAAACTTCAGTAAATACACAATAAGAGCTACTTAAATACTGTAGTTCCAAAATTAAAGTTACTTGAACCATAATTAACAACGTATACTCTATATATTACTAATGTGTAAGAGTAAAGTGTGTAAAGTATAGCTGGGCAAAGGCCTCCTATTTGAGTTAAGAGGGAAATAGTTTCGTGAAATAAATTAAAATACAGCTGTTAATTCGTATTTTTTTTAACAATATTAAAATCTTAGAGATTGGTATCTAAGTACCTACCTATTACAAAAAAATATCAACTACTGAAATAAAAAAAATGAGAATCAACGTTTCTTTCAGTCTTTGACATTTAAAAATAAAATAAAATAAATTTCTAATCAATACAATCTTCATTAACTAATAAACTTTTTCGACGGTATTTAAAAAACCAGTATAAAATAGCAAATGGTGAGTTGGATCCATTTCAATCTTAAGCCTATACTTCATCTTCCTCGTCTGTTTCAGCCAAGCAGTTTTAAACTTTGGGATCATTATTCATACTTCGATATTCCGTATGATACACAGTTGATATCACATTATTTGAGCACAATTTGTTCAGATCGGTGTATTTCTTTTTGCAAATTGTTGCATTACTTTGTAGCATGGTTTAAGCTGTAGGTTATTTTTCTTCACTATCTCTATTTGTTCTGTTTGCGCATCCGGATTCATAGAGCATTTCGCAAAAGCCATATTTGCCACCGATTTCTTAAATGTTACTGTCCTCAAATTGCTAATTTTTCCGGTTAAAATATTTTTCAGCAACTGTGTCCCATTTGTTAAAATCAGCATAATTGGTGGTATATGGTCTTGGTGACTTCCTAGACATAGTAAAAATTGTGCTCCACTGCGACGGTGCCCACACTATAATGCCTCATAAGCTTTTATCTATAATGGAGTGCATAGAGTTGACCGGCATGGAGGTATGCCCCGGGAGCAAATAATTTATTTAAATTGATAGAAGAGTGTTACACTTCTTAAGAATTTCATTTAAACATGTTAATACTATCTTATTTTTATTTTGCCCCGGAAATGTCACAAGTCACAATATAGTAATAAATGTTTCACTGTACCCCTTAGATCCACATTATTGATGTACTTATCTAAAATTGATGATATCTCATTGGCACCCCTTTTTCCAGTATTTTCTGACCATGTGTAGCAGAACCCGTTTCTAGTGCCTGGTTCATAGAATGTTAAATTATAGACAGCCACTTTGTGCGAGTAATACAGCATCATGTTTTTACCGTGGGGCATGTACCTTTTGAAGGTCAACTGATGCGCATAAAACACTGTTGTCTTTATTATGAATACTTTGATGTGCTAAACCTTTCAGCAGATTCTTCTTTGTCAGTTAAGTATTTCCGTTTTTCTTCTTCATCAAAACTCTTATTATTCTCATATTGTGCACATTTCAGATACTTATCTTTGCGGGGGAAATGGAATCCAATGTTAAATTCAGTGTTGAATATTATTTTAAAAAGTTTTTCTTCAGCATAGGCGTTGCCATTTGTAAGCTGAGTCTCTTCTCTGCTATTTTCTTCTCTTCTCTGTTCTTGTGCTATTTTCCTGCAGTAGCGTGAAGGCAAACCTGGTAATTCCTTTATGTATGTTCGTACCTTTTCGGTAACTGAATTTGGGGTTTTATTATGGGGTTCGTGTTTTCCACGCATATCTTCTTTTGCTCTACCAAATGATGCGTTGTTTACTGTATTGTACAATGTTTTTTCTTGAGATCTAGTGTACAAGTCAAAAATTGTTGACACACTTGGGCTTGCCCTTCACCATCGTTAATAAAGTAATTAAAAGTGTTGGTACGCTTAGCCGTATCTGCTCGCTTTCTTTTTACACCCATCTTTTTAGAATGGCTTACCAACCAGTCTTTACGTCTTTCAGACGATAAACCCCAAAAATGTAAAAATATCGCTTTTCTCTTTTCATCAGTTATTTCGTAACATGCGTTAAAGCAATTTTGTGAATTACAGTGATTTTGTTTCATTTCTTTGGCTGTAATAACTTTTCCTTTAGAATTTACATACTCATTTGGCCCGGAATCTTTTTTTGCTTTGTTTTGTTTTCTTTTGTTCTTCTGTTTCTTCTTTTCTCTACCCTCAACTTCAGAAACTTCATTCTCCTCTTCTTGAATCTTCGATTTCGTAGTCTTCTTAGATCTCTAATTTTTCTTCTTTGATTTCTTACTTTGCTTCGTACCATCGGATACCGATCCAGATGATGAATGTTCCCATGCCGAAGAACTCCATACAAAATCTTCATTATCTGACAAAGAGTACGTACTTCTCTCTTGTTTGTCGTCTCAACCGCTTATTTTTTATGTATTCATCATGATCATTTTTTTCATGAACATTTTCATGCTTCTCTTGGTTACTATCTTTATGATTGTCAGTTCTTATCTCATCTTTTTCATCTCCACTTATCTTATTATCCAAATTGGCGTTTTCGCTTATATGCGATTCATTTTGTACTGTTTCATTTATTTCAGATGTTTTCCTATCTTTACAAATCTCTCCTTCATAGCTTTTTTGGTCATCCTGTATATTCATTCCTATGTTAATAAAATTAATTTCAGCGGTTACTTTTCCATTTTCCTGTAAATTCATAATATCTATTTCTTTAAAATCTTCCATGCATTAAAAATCTATGTCGTTGTTACAAATACCGACACACGTGTACACACTCTCAGTGGCTCTGTCGAGCAGACTGACTGATACGCGGCGTACGTGCGGGTTAATCAGGTTTTGCAGTATTGCAGTATTCCATATTTTTTACTTTAGCGACGTAAATGACGTATTGACCAGCTTTCTATTTTTACTTCTATAACTTTTATAAAATATTACTTCATAGGAAAGATACTGAAAGTCAAAAACTTGCTCAATAACAGGAAGGCAAAATTACGTATACGCCGCTTCCTGCGTAAAAATGGAAAGACTTATATTCTTACAAGCCTTACTTATTAAATACTTCAATTCAAAATACTTATACCAACTTTTATGTTTGTTTCAAGTAGTCCGAAAATACTTAGGTGACAGGCACGAATAAAATGCCAAAAAAAAGTGTCGTTTAAGGACTCTGGCTGATGAAAATCCCCTTTTTCTCCATTTACTGAAACGCCAAAATAGTGCTCGTATCGCTATGGGACCCATACTGATCGACGCAGAAAAAAACGCTGATTCCGAATATCTATATAACTCAATATGCCTATTTTGGCGCTTCAGTAATTCTGCCTTTCTTGCGACGATATAATCATCAAGAATATATTGAGAGGAAACTGTTAAGATGTTTGTTTCATTGCCTGCGAGGACTTTTAAACTGTATCTTTGTTTAGACTCGACCACGGACTAGTAAAAATATAAGGACTCCGTGTCACCTTACATAATAGTGTAGCACCAAAACAAGCCGATTAACGTGTAAATACATAGCCCCACGCACACACTTATACTACTACAGGCCGATAGGCGGCCATTTTGAGAATTCTCATCGTCTGTGAACGCTGCTTCACTTGCTAATATCACGGCGCGAAGTCCTTCTTTTTTTACTCGTCCGTGGACTCGTAATATATTATAGCTAGGAGGACAACCGGTACCTCCAGTAATTACCGCCCAATCATATTTGTTGTGAATCTTGTACGACGGTCCAAATCTGTCTCGCTCGTGGCCAGTTTTTTATATAATGCATTGTTTCTCAAACACCGTAATATTTTTATAAATTTTGCACCGATTTCCACAAAAAACCTTTAAACATCCATAATAAATAAAAGTATACTTATTCCATTTATTTTAATTCACTTGAAGACTTTAAGCACAAATTATTTTAATTTAAACGAGAGAAAATAATTGCTGCAAAAGGATACCCAAAACAGCCTCGCCTCCATCTTGTTTTGCGGCGTGTATGATGGGCATAGTGAATTTACCCTCCGTCAGATCTTCATAGAAATATTGACTTGCCTGTTCGATAAAAATTAAGACAAATTATTAGGTTATTTCTTAGATAATATTAAATGGTTCGGGTTGTAGTAAAACTACTTGGAACATTAATAATTTGTAGCAACTCTCAATCACTGTTAATGCTCAACTGTGATTTGTTGATGTAATTTTATATGTGTTCAACCTTGTGTGCAGAAGATATATTGACAGTTTTGACCAGCTCTCTGAATAAAATGCGTATATAACATAATTACAGTAGCAGGCCAAAAACTAGAAAGATATGCGCAAATACAAATATTTAGGTATGTGGTTAGATGAGAACTGCAATAGTGACCAGGAAATTAAGACCAGAATTGAATTGGCTCGAGGCACCTTTAGTAAAATGACCTTTACAACCGCGGTCTTAAGATTTCCTGGCGCACTCGTTTACTACGCTGTTACATCTGGCCCATACTTCTATACGGATGTGAGGCGTGGAATATTAAAAAGATCCTCAGGAAACATTTAGAAGCTCTCCAAATGTGGGCATATAGACGTATGTTGGCCTTTTGTTGGACTCATAAGGTCACGGATGTGGAAGTTCTGCGGCATATCAATAAAAAACGCGAATTCATGCAAAAAGTCGCATATTTGGGACTCGTGCTTAGGAACGAGAGGTACGAACTCCGACAACTAACTCATCATGTAATCAGGGAAAAGTTGCCTGAAGAAGAGGCGTCGTGCGCAGAAAAAAGCCTTGGCTACGCAACATCCTAGAGTGGACAGGAATCGCGAGTGCGGCAGAAATATTTCGCCCCGCGAAGAACAAAGTTGATTTTACAAAAATGATTCAATAGTCGGAGAAGCACGCGAAGAAGAAGATATAACATAAAGTCAGTAATGTACCTCCTGTAAACATGTAAGTTGGAGAAGAGGAGAAGTTCCTTGCAGAATGTCGACTAGCGGCTACCCACTACAGCGCCGCCATTTTCCACCGTGACGCAGTAATGTGCAAGTATTAAGAGGAAATTTTTTTTCAATTAAAGACAATATCAACATCATATCTGTGTGTCTTTTTTTATATTTTTGCTTTTGTTAGTGCTACTCCAAAAATGCTCAAAAACGCTTGATCATAAACCGCAGACAGAGCCACAGTATACTAATCTGACAACAATAAGCGAAAAAATCAAAAGAGTCCGACACAGAATATTTCATTTGCATTCAGGTACCGAAATTTCCTTTCAAAATCAAAATAACTTTATTCATGTAGGTCAAGGAAATGACACTTATTATATATTTTTTTCGCATTGAATCTACTGCTACTTCGTAAAGGGTTGAGCTAATGAGAAGAAGTAGCAAGAAACTCATTCGGCGATTGGTTAGTACTTGGTCGAGGAACTTACCGAGAACTTAGCCTGATTTTGATTTTTTTACTGATGACTTTTGTTGGAGCTACAGTTCACCTTTTCCTTAGCGCAACTGTATGTTGTTTTACAATTCTAAAATCTGAACAAGGCCTAATAAACGTTCCGCTTAAGTGTTTGTATTGAACGGCGCCGGAGCTAGTGAAATTCCTATACTAATGAGAGTTAACATCTTAAATCGCAAAGTGACAACCGCAATTATAACGTGCATAGAATTTTTGGGTTCCAAATACAAAGAATCCTGAGGATAACTACATTGTAATGGTCTGAACTCATCGCCAGTTGAGTTCATCCCGTTAAATAAACGCTGTACGAAAAGACAAATTGCAATATTTGGAGTAAAACAAACATATAATCGAATGTCGTTAGTAATATAAAAGCTTACAAAAATATATAATATATTTTGTAGCCTTACTAGCCAGTATTGACTTTTTTGGTTCCAAAGAGTTTCAAACTCATTCTTACTGTTTATCCAACACCCCTCAAGGCCTGATATGCATTTTTTTACTGCTATGGAAGGCCCAAATAATGATGTGTAAACTTATACTTACTTGATTTGTGTCTGTACTTGACCATTCTTCCAATGCCTGAAAAATAGAATTGTAATTGTATTAAGCAGATCGTATAAAAGGCATAAAAAGGCATAAAAGGCATTTATTTTCTCAAAATTGATTCCTTTAGAATTCTTTTTGATGTCATTTCTTATACTACTAGATACTACTACCGCTTCGGAAACAAATGGCGCTCTGAGAGAGAAGAAGCGGCGCAAGAAACTCTCCCAGCATTCTTTTTTTTTGCGCTCTTTTCAATAAAAATATACAATATTGTACAGTTGCTATAAAATAATCACAATCTAGTCCCAGGCTGTCCGATCATTTAGATATTCAGCAGTGGAGTAATAGGATTTACGACAGAGCCATTTTTTTATAAAACATTTAAATTTATTTATAGACAATGCCTGAACAGTGGCTGGGACTTTATTGTAGAAGTGTATACATTTACCCTTAAAGCTATTATGTATCTTATGAAGCCTACTAGAATTAGTTACAAGCAATCCCTTATTTCTAGTGTTATAATAATGAAAATCACTATTAAGAGCAAAAAGGTGACGATTTTTGTGAACATATATTAAATTTTCATAAATGTACTGACAATAATATTTATTTCTTTAAATTTTTCTTTGAGAGACTGTCTATAACCAAGCTGATATATAGCACGAACAGCTCTCTTTTGCAGAGCAAACACTATATCAATGTCAGCAGCATGACCCCATAGTAATATACCGTACGTCATGATGCTGTGAAAATAACTAAAGTACACTAATCTAGCGGTCGCAACATTCGTGTACTCTCTAATCTTTCTAACTGCATATGCCGCAGAGCTGAGTCTATCTGCTAGATGGGTAATATGTGGACCCCACTGAAGCTTTTTATCTAACGTGATACCCAGGAAGACCGTAGTGTCCACAAGTTCTAATCTCTGGTCATTTATAAGTACGTTGGTTTGTACCTCCGCTGTGTTTGGTGTAATGAACCGTAAACACTTTGTTTTTTTACTGTTTAAGTGCAGATTATTCGTCTCAAACCAACGCACTATCTTTGAGAGTGCATTGCTTACCTCGTCATCAATATCCGCACGTCGCTTCACTTTAAAAATAAGTGAAGTATCATCAGCAAACAATACAATCTCATGGCTATCATCTACCACAAACGGTAGATCGTTAATATATATAAGAAACAAGAAAGGACCGAGAATAGAACCCTGTGGAACACCTATTCGCACAGGTTTACCCGAAGACCGTTTGCCATTTACATCGACTATCTGAACTCTTTCGCTTAAATATGATTTTAACAGATTTAGGGCTCTATTTTTCACTCCATAATGCTTTAGTTTTAGGAGTAAAGTTTCATGGTGGACGCAGTCAAATGCTTTTGACAAATCACAAAAAATGCCCAATGCATCCTGTGACTCTTCCCAGGCGTCAAAGATGTGCTCAATGAGTCTAGTACCCGCATTAATTGTTGATAAACCCCTAGTGAAACCAAACTGATTTTTGTTCATTAATATACAAAAATGCATTTGTAGCTGTTAAAGCAAAAGTTTTTCAAAAATTTTACTAAAAACAGGCAGCACTGAAATAGGTCTGAAATTAGCAGGGTCAAAAGAACTGCCCGATTTAAACAAAGGTATAACTTTGCTGTATTTCATGAGGTCAGGGAACACACCCTCATCTATGCATTCATTAAATATTATTGCTAATTCAGGTGCTATAATGTCAAGTATGTATTTAACAATATTAGTCGAATGGCCCCATAGGTCTTTTGTATTTTTTAGGTTAATTAATTTGAAGATTTTTATTATATCGCTACCTGTAACATACTTAAATTTCAAGTCAGTAGAAGATACTGGTACGTGTAATTTAAGCATATCATATGCTGCTTTTGGCGAAGCGTTAAGGTATTTGGTCGTGACAATCGGGATTTCGGAGAAGTATTTATCAAATTCATTTGCAATTTCTATTTCCGAATTTATAACGCGATTATTAATATTTAAACAGATAGAGGTGTTACGGCAATTCGATCTACCAGTTTCATTGTTAATTACACTCCAAGTCGCTTTTACTTTATTATTACTGTTTTTAATTTTATCTGCAATGAAACGTGTTTTCGCTTCATGACAAACTATTTTAAAAAGCTTGGAGTATTTTTTTACATATATTTTAAATTCTTCACTATTATTGTAATGTTTCTCATAATAAAGGTCATATAAGCGTTTACGACTTTTGTGGATACCCATTGTTGCCCAATCATTAAAACTATGTTTGTTGTTTACTGTCACCGTTACTGGAGTAAAAATCCTGTCAAATTCCTCACAGAAGGAATTGAAGACTAAGTTATAGTGAAAATTAGCAGTTTCACCACAGTGTAAAAATGGTATCGTATTTACCAAATTATTTCTAAACCTCTCAAGACGGCTACCCGTAACTGGTATAATCGTCACCTTTTTTGGTCTGACATTGTCCAATCTTGTATTTACTTTTATAAGTTGCCCACTATGGTCGGACTGAAGATTATTAATTATGAGTTTACTAGTAATAGTAACATCTGTAAAAATATTATCTAAACAGGTTGCTGTTGTAGAAGTGATTCTAGTAGGTTCCCAAAATACATTGAACAAATTAAAACTTTGAAATAAATTTTTAAGGCTAGTACAATTGGCCGAAGGTTCAAGCAAGTTTATATTAAAATCTCCACACACTATAATTGACTTGCTAGTTTTGCTAAATTTTGATAGTACCTCCTCCATTCTATGTTGGAATTGTTCATATGATGCAGTGGGGGGGCGGTATACACTTACAATAATAAATTGCTCTAGTTCTATACAAGCTATCTCAATTAGTTGTTCTATAGAGAGATTAACAATATCTCTTCTATTTTTACATTTTAATCTATTATTAATAATAATTAGGGAACCTCCATGTATTGCCCTACTTCTACAAAACGAACTGACTACTTTATGTTCTCTAAAACTAAACTGGAGCTGATGACTCTTACGCCAATGTTCTGTAATACATAATATATCTATATTACAGGATACACTTAGGTCTTGATAATTTTCTAGTGAATGTTTATTAGTTGTACTGGAGCAGTGGCACATATTATTATTGTTTATAAAGGATTCAAAGTGTTCCATGTTTTCATTGCCTAATTTAATTAAGCAATCAGCCTGCTTTATATGTTCTGATATTTGCTCCTGCGCTGAATTATATTTTTGAGTAATGTTTTGCAACATTGTTTCTAGAGAAGATATTTTATTATTTAATATATCTGTATCAATTTTATGTATTGTATGGGACTCTGTTAATTCTTTATTATATTTTTGTAATTTTTTCAGCAACTCTTGGTTTTTTGACCTAATTTTGCAAAATTTTTGGCCTAGGAATTGGTTATTAAGGAGTTTGCTACTTTTTGCTATAAACCTTTTGATTTTTAAATATTTCTTTATCTTTTTATGAGAATTTGTTGTAATATAATTCTTATTATTAGTGGAGCTTTCATTTGTTAAATCTACAGTTACCATGCTTTGTTTTTGAAGCAATTCAGACTCAAGTATGTTTATTCGACTTAAAGTCCATTCATATTCAGAACTACATTTGTCAAATGAATTAATGATTTTATGTAAGCTGTCCCTTTCTAAGGTTAAATCTGAACATTTTTGGTGCATGTCTGCCAGCTCATATGTTTTATTTGCTATTTGCGCGAGTCTTTATCGATTAAAATATTGTTTTTGCTTTTTGTTCATGCTCTTTGGTGGTTTTGTATATTAATTATCCGTTTTGCTGTCGCCGTGTTAGAATTGGATGATTTATATCTTCGTATCAGCCAAAAACTTATACAGCCAGAAAAGAGGTTGGTGATTTAAGTAGGCCTCTCTCTGGTACTTTTCCGTTCGCCATGCCAAAATAATCGAATGTACCTTTAATAGACAGATTATCCATTATTTTTACATTAAAATATTATACATAAGTACCATTGTACTAAAAGACATGGGTACAAATACATACAAAAGCAATTAATATTTATTGTGTGCGTATTTACTGAGATTGTGTAAAAGCTGTGTGTGTGTGTGTGTATTGTATTTGAATAACAAAAAATGGAAAGGGATCAACGCATATCAAGGCGTTTTAACATACCAGTAACCTTGACCATGGCGTACGAGACGTATTTAAATATTAAACTATATTACTATACTATTTATTCATAGTCACCAGATATATATTTTATTTTCTCGAAATTTGGAAACGAAATTTATATTATTTGGAGTAAGATTAATTGAACGTTTAGGGTTAATAAAAAAATTAATTCCGCCGCGACCACGATTCGTGCAATTGGATCGACACGGTGGCACCAAACCAACAAGCATGAAACAGATGCAAATAGACAACGAAGTATTTTTCAAAAGCAATAAAAATATTTTCTGTATACTCATCCAGAAAAAGGAATGATGATGAAAGTAAGCAATTCTAATGTGTGTTAATATAAACAGTGCCGGATTATCATCGTAGCAAGACTAACAATTAGTACGGGCCCCGCTCTAGAGGGGCCCCGCATTCAATCTCTGCCTGAGCGTATTTTTTTAGTGAAACTTATTAATATGTAGTACATTGAACTTACTTGATGTCACAAAAACGTGAAACGCTATAACTTTTCCTACTAAGGCAATCCACGTCACACACTCGGTAATCGACTATTACCACATTCCAATATAGATCATGGACTCTTTGAAAGAATTTGTTACGGGCCTCGCGCTTGCCTAATCCGGCACTGAATATAACGATAAAGAAATAATATTCTTGCTTAATTAAATACCTTACCTCAGTTTTGGTTATGTTCAAGTAATCATCAGTAAGTTGAAAATAACATCCCAGAAGTGTGGCGAGGTGAGAATAGTCCGTCTTGTTGGTGCTAAATAGTGACATCAAGCTAACAAGAAGCTTAAACATGTGACCGGTCTCTAAAAATGTTGCGATATTTATCACATCCGCATAAATTATACAACAACCATTAGATACAATTAGCTCTTTGTATGCGATCAAATGCAAGAATTTACAATATAGATAGGCAATGAACATGGGTGGAACATCAACAAAAAGTTTTGTGAAATGATTTCGCCGTCAGAATAAACTTGGATTACTCGATTGAATTTATTTAATGCGTCTAGCGTTGTAATAATCATTCTAGTGTACTCAGACCGTCATAACCACGCTTTATTAATTCACATGTTAGTGCTTTCCCAGAATCAGGAAACATAGACATCCTGTTATTAGAATATTTATAAACTGAAAAAATCAGCTAATCTGATTCAGATCCATCTTTATGCTTTAATGATCGTATGCAAGTGGAATTTGGCGGCAGGAATCAGGATAAACAGCACTTCGGAACACTCCCAGTGATAAATACGGTAGAAGACACACAATGAAGCGACATCTCTACGCAACGCCAACTGATCCAGCCGTTCACAGAGCACTGGGTCCCCGACAATTCGAGTTGCTCTACGTTGCACGCGGTCAAATGGATCGAGCTGATATAATATAATATAGCATTGTTATATAAATTTTGGTTACAAATCCAATTTGTATTTTAGTTATAAGTTTTCTCCCTCGAAGAATTACTACAGTTTTAGACGTCCAAAAGTCTGGGTAGGTGCTAGCAATGTTTAAGTAATTAATTGTAAAGGTAAAATAACCAGTTAACAAAAGCTCAAGCCGTGATAGGTTTCTGAGTCATGGAACTATCTACTATTAAGGGGAACCAAAGATATAAAGTGAAACTTACTTTGTAATATCATATGATCGTACTGTTCTTCAGTTGGACATTGGAAATTGTCTCTCCAGTATATTTCCTTCCCTTGACCTCGGATCGCTTCCAACATGCAGTTCGAAAAAGTTGATCCAATCTAAAAAGCGAGTATTATGAGCGTTACTACAAATTATTAATACCACCGGTGACCGGACAAACCGTTAAGATACGAAATTAAATGCGCATCATGTTGATGTCTGCCATTCTACAAGTTGAGCCTCGCATATTCACTCTGTGGCATCTATTACCGACGCCAGTTTCCCCGAACCCATACGACTTAGTTACCTTCAAGCTTAGTACATACTACAATCTTAAAGGCCGGCCACGCATCTGTGATCCCTGGTATTGCGGATGTCCATGGGTGGTTTTATTACTTTCTATCAGGCAAGCCTTGTAAACTTGCCTGTTTGCCCCCTCTTATATAAAAACATACTAGCTTATTTCGTAATATACAGTGCTAGAATTCCACCACCGGACATTACATCAATATGCAAAATACCACCCGCATCACATTGGCGTCTGGCATTCTACAACAGCGCTTTTTGCAAGAAATTTCTGGCCTCACACGGCCACCTTGTGACCTTCACGAATAGAACATACTCCCACCTAAAAGGCCGGCAACGCATATCTTGACCCCTGTTGTTGCGGATGTCCATGGAGGATTGTCTCACCACTCTCCATCACTTGGGCCTCTTACCCGTGTCCCCTCTTATATATGAAAAAGATGAAATATAAATTTAAAACCATACCATAGGATGTCCAAGTTTCAGGAGCTTTTGCAACGAAAGCATCACAACATGCATAGACGCGTTGATTGTAAGAGGAATGCCATATACCAGGTGTGCAGCTGGGACGTTACGTCGAACTAGAGTGTTGTCCAGAATGTCATCCAACCTATTAATAGCACAATTTATAAGAGACGGCATATTGACTAACGACCGTTTTCTATAACCTATCTATCCTTAGTTTAACTTACTAGAGGTACACAAATCTATCCTTTTACGCTTACTTACATTTCAATAACCTATTGACAGATAGCATTGGACTATAACGGCCGTTCCCAATATTCAGTCTATCTCTTACTTGAGATAAAAATCGTAACTATCGTTGACTTTTCTGTCCTAATAAACTTAACGACGGTAACTCACCTTATCCGTACACGCCGTCTGTCAATGGGGCGACGTATAGCTTACCAGCGATATAAGTTTGTATTTAAATTGCTATTCACGCGTCCCAATATAAAGCGATAAGAATGACTTATCGGGTATATTGCGACAGCTTGAGATTATTGACAGTTAATTACTGACAGTAGAAGGTAGAAATTTATCTCTATCTGTAGATAGTATGTTGGGAGCGGCTGTAACTGTATTGTACATAACTATGGATAGATAAGATCTTGTCATTAAACTGTGACAGCAATGTATCCGTGAGTTAAACTAAGGATAGATAGGTTATTGAAAACGGCCGTTAAAATTTGACGATCATATACACGGCGGAAATAGGCGCCGGTATGGTATCCACCTAACTGTTATCCGAAAGGATACCTCCAACTGGGCTAAAATTAATATAAAATGTTTATAATATAATATAATATAATATAATATATAATATAATATTGACACACACTTTTTACACAAATTATCTTGCCCCAAATTAGGCATATATAGCCTGTATATACGTAGCATGCCTAGCATCAGGCAAAAAGTAGTCTTATGATGAATTAGTTAAAAAAAATGCGTTCTACACACAGTAGTAGGTACTCGAGTACCAGCCATTTTATTGAAATATTTAAAAAACTAGTTACTTACTTTTCTTTAACAAAATACGTTCTTTTCCGATTTGTTTGATTTTCTAAAACCTAGTTTGGCTTCTTGCGAGTCCGCTACAACATTAAAACCTACAAACAATTCAAAACTCTATTCACAATGCCTAAATTTCCAGTCCGGGTCGTATATTTTTATTTTTTCAATAAAATGGTTGTTCAGCTCATCATAAGAAGACCTAACCCCCCATGCTAGGTTATAGAAATGTTCTGGCACATCATGTATAAGTGGCCAGTTGACATCGTGATAATGCATCGCCTCGATTGACAACATAATATATAGTAAATATATCGTCACTTTCTTTTTCATTTTGACAGTCAAAGATAGCATGTGATATAACGAAACATTATCTTTAAGGAGTCTTTCTGCAACTAGCGGTTAATTAAATTTTTGTTCATGTGTGCTAGTTTTACACATGTGTTAGTGTGTCAGTGAAGTGTGTATTTTAGTGGGTATGTTCTACGAAAATAAACATCACGAAAGTAGTATATGTCGAATCAGTATTTAGGTACCTGTGAAATGATTCTTTAGTTGTATTGTTGCTCTAACATGTAACTACATGACTTGTAATACAGAACACCGTATATTCCTTCTCTTTCTCACACCTAGGTTATGTAATGATAGACTCACTTACACACAGGGTTCGTCTATTACCATAGTATACTAAGTTATGAGAGTTACTAAATCGGTATGCACAACAATGTTAAAACAATGTACCTAGGTAACACTGAAAATGTTTGGAAAATCAAAAACGGCTTAATGTAGAAAGTCGCCAATACTTTTATTGTTTTTCGAAGTAATCTCCGTTCCTCTCTAGACATCGCCGCATTCGATGAAACCACTGAGAAAAGCAGTGCGCCGGTTCTTCCTTAGGGGTCTCTTCTATGGCATTTTCGTATGCTTTCACCGCATTTACGGGGCTCGTAAAGCGAATACCTTGAATTTTTTCTTTAGTTCTTGGGAATAAATAAGAGTCGCAGGGTGCCAGGTCAGAACTGAATAGCGGATGACTCATTATCTCGACACCTGCCATAGTCAAATATTCAACAGTCCGTTGTCAGCATTGTCGTGGTGAAGGAGGATCATGCTTCGAGGGCGCTGCTGTCGAATTTTTTTCAAGACAATAGGCAAACAGTGATTGACATACCAGACTTCAGTAACTGTCCTTTCATCTTCTAGTACGAATGCCGCGAAATGATCATCATCTTTTTCCTTGACTTCTTCCTTTCTTTACCTTAGTTGGCCGATCCTCGAAAGGAAACACCCACTGAGCTGATGGTCTTTTGGTTTCGGGTTCGTAGCAATATCCAGCTTTCATCACCTGTGACGATGAAAAATACAGCTTTTGTGTCACCGCCGCTGAACTTACCTAACATTTGGCGACACCAGTCTATGCGAAGGTGTCTCTGGTCATCGGTTAAAGTATGGGGAATCCATCGGGTACAAGGCTTCCTGACGCCTAAATATTCGTGTAATATTTTTGAACTTGACTCATACCAATGCCTAGGCTTGCTGGTATCTGCTGCTAGGTCACTCTCTTATATTCCTCTATCGTGCGTCGCACAGCACTGATGTTATCTTCAGTAGTCGCTGTTAAAGAACGTCCCTCACGCGGATCATCATTGAGATTGCTACGTCCACGCATAAACTCGTTAAACTAATTGTAAATAGAGGTTCGAGATGGGGCTTCATTAAGAAATTCTAATCGCAGCCTATCATAGCTTTTTTGTTGAGTAAGCCCACAACGAAAGTCATAATAAATAATTGAATCAATTTTCTCGCGTTAGGTTTTAGATTTGCCGCCAATTCACAAAAACAAATGACAAATGAATGCAATATACTACATTAGGTTACCAAAGAGTTTTATAATTGAAATTGAAAAAAAGTTTTCATAATCAATGTTTCTAACTGGCCAGTTCTAAAAACTTTCAGTGTCACCCACGTACACGAAGGCATGTTTTATACAAAACCTAGTAGTTAAATTTCGTAATATTGCTACAAACGTTTAGCATAGACTAAGTGAGTTGACGACAGCAATCCACAGCTCTTTTTACAAACAATTAAGGTGTTATCTAGTAAGTAGACATTATTATTATTATCTTAATGCAAAGAACGCGCGCAGGAATACCATTCTTAATAAATGGTTTTTTGTGCCAAAAACAGCAAAAAAGAAGAATATTAACAGATTCTGTATGCCGTTTGGGGTTGAGATACTTGGACTGTCGGGTCCAGAGGCGCGGAAACCGTAGCTCTGGCAGCTGTTTCGGTCAACGGATCAGTCTAGCAATCTAACGCGGGAATGCTGCCAGTATTCTTGGTACACTTCCCCGTAGTGATAGTTTTAATTTAATGTAATAATAATATTGTAAATATAGTTATAAGATTTGTTTTGTTTGAATAGAAGTTTTTGATCACGATATTTCTTTGTTTATAAATTCCCAATACATTCCAGCAAGAAATTCATTTGACATGGCAGTAGAATCGTCCTTTTTTTAGTTAATGATTAAAACGCGTGTAATTGTTACTGTGTTTTTAACATTAGATTTTTGTTTAAAAGATACATTTTTATTTTTATTTTAGTTAACCCGACGTTTCAAGACATTTTCTGATCTCGTTTTCAGGGAGACTGTCCCCCTGAAAACATTAGTTCCAGTCAAACAAAAGTCCCAGATCTGGAAAGGTCTGGAGATCTTTTACGCAACTTAGTTTTAAAATGTAGCTTTTACGCAAAAATCTAATGCAAAAACACAGTTACAATTACGCGTTTTAATCCTTTAAACACTCGCGTTAGTCAATGAAAATACTATATTTTAGTTGCGTTAGTTTCATGAATCGTGTATGTTTAATTCTTCTTCTAAATCCTAGCCTATTTGGCTGCCCTGATGCTTCAAAGCCTCAGGGGTCTTCTTATATTGAGTTCCTCCCTTAGTAAGAGAATATTTCTGTTTTAAGACGCAGAAACTTTGCATTTCGCCTTATATTCTTAGTCCAGCAACTGTAAGACGTAGTCTGGCGTTGGGCGCGGTTAGCATAACAGACGGGATGCGGCAAACGTGGATGATTCAGAAGGGCACAGGATGAAACCAGAATTTCACCTGGTGAACGAGCAACCTGATAGCCTGGAAAAACTGATGGTGCTAGGGCAAAGTGGAGGGAAACGAACACGCGGCCGCTCACCAAACAGGTTACCAATATTACTGGCCTCCAAGTGACCACAGCCCAGAGGAAATCGGAAGATAGGACAGATTCGAGAAACCTGATTAAAACCGTGACCCAGATCCATGCCCAGAGTGGACAAGACCTTCAGCAATGCAGAACACGACCAAGAAGAGGAAGTACTTACTACAAACGATTACCAGCAAAACCGTAACCAGACAATGCCCCCAAAGTTTGTCAAAAATATCTAAACATGACTGAAATAATATGATAACTTGGCGTTGTGGTCTAAGAGCCCGTGGACCCCAGACCTACGTTATTTTATAAAAGCAGAAAGTTTGTCAGCGCATGCTCCCAACACAGGTAAGAACGATGGACCGATCTAAATACATCAAATAATAACGTGCAATTTTTCGGTATTACCTTCAGAATATTATTAAAAATCACGTTATTCATTGCCAGACCCCTAACATTGTGGCAACCCCTTGCCAGACACCCTTAATGTTCATGAAATTATAGTTTTACTTACGTCACAGTATAAAAGCTGATTTTTATATATAATACCTACTTGGGTAATAAGTAGATAATGTTTCCTCATTAGCCAAACATTTTTGATAGTTCCAACTCCTTTATTATTTGATGTATTTAGATCGGTATTTTACACACCTTTAGTACCGTTTACCTGCCAAAGCCACTGTAACCCAAACTTCATAATGGTCCATCGTTCTTACCTGTGGTGGGAGTATGCCCTGACAAACTTTCAGTTTTTATAAGATAACGTAGGTCTGGGGTCAACGGGCTCTTGCTCTATTGCGTAGGGACTTTGCTTCATTGTGTGTCTTCTACTGCTTCCTTATGCGATATTTTCAGGACGATATGTCATAGATACCTTCAAAAAAAGCGCGTGCACTTTTTAAAGGGGCCGGCAACGTTCTTGTGATTCCTATAATCTTTGGAGAGAATGTGGGCGGTGGTGATCACTTAACATCAGCTAACCCGTACGCTCGTTTGTCGTGTGATTTAGCACGCTCAAGAACGATACAAGGTTTTATGCAGGATAGCGACACGGGCGGTACGACATCCACAACCTTGACTGTTCATGGCCCATAAAGGTCATAGTAATTATTTTTATTACGTTACCACTTAAACGAAGCGAATAAGTAAGTGCACTTCCAGTTACTGATAATTAACTACTTTGCAGGAATGCCATAAATAAAACTTAGACGGCGCGGCCCTCAGTAGTTTGTTTGAGATTGCTTAGCGGCCGTGTAAATTGTGTGTATGTGAGCGTGTGTCTTATATAGTATGAAGTATTGTTGTATTACTGTATTGTGGTAATAGTATGCAACTGTCTCCAACCAAGTTTGGAGAGTTTTAATAAAATGGATTGATTATAATAATAATAACAATAAATTGATTTGGTGATGCTGATTAATAATGTTGCTGTGTCGGAGCGGAATGAAATTGGCATGAAATGCTCTATATCTATAAGATATGATTCTGATATCTATATATAGGTATATTGGTTAATGAGTTATAATGAAATAAATTTCTTATGTTTTAGATAAAACATTGTCTTACTTTTTTGTTTGCTTGTTTTAAATATAATTATTTTATAAATAAAATCAAAGCAAATCAGAATCACTTTATTGATGTAGGTCAAGAAAATGACACTTATCGTACAGCTGTTCAAATAACCGGAAAAATGTCAAACTCTACCCTCAAATTGATGGATATAAGACGAAAAACTTTCCGATGCTTTCCAGTATAGGCAGCTAAATAAACAGTTCTTCACGTCATTGACTCACGATACACGCCGCTATAATACAGATTGAGTATAGGCGGTCACAGAGCGTAACAAAGGCTCCATAGTACTCGCACATGATTTGTCTATTGGAGCCCGGTGACGGCAGGGTCGTTTCGTCTAAAATCGAACTTTTCAGGGAAGTCGATGATATGGTGTACATGAGTAGTGTTCATTGCTTTGCAGACGGCACAGGGTATGCTTCCTACTCAGCCGTGCCAACATGTCCCGGGATAGCGTCGACAAGAACCGGAACACACTTGTGTCTTAAATCGAGACTATGCTTTGCAAAGTTTCGAAATAGGACCGACAAAATTTAGTCCAATTCAACCCCAAGAAGATACAAGTTTGTGCGTTCACGGCTAAAAAGTCTCCCTTTGTCGTATCCCCTCGATTCGAAATCACTTCTCTAACTGCCACAGCCTGTATTGGCATACTTGGCGTCGATGTATCGAGCGACGTTCAGTTCCGTGGTCACTTGAAAGAAAAGGCCAAACTGGCCCCCTAAAAAGGTTGGTGTACTCAGTAAGGCGAGACTAGTATTTCACTATAAGCCACCGCCTGCAACTATATAACGCGCAAATTCGGCCTCACATGGAGTAGTGTTCTTACCTCAGGCCGGGTGTTCCCCAGTACCAGTTTCTTCCATTTGACCGCATACAACGAAGAGCGGCTCGAATCATCAACGATCAAGTCAACTCCGATTGGCATGATTTTTGGCGTTGCGTAGAGATGACAAATCAGATCAAATACGTATATTTCTCCCAATATATAATATAAAAGACGTGTAATAGTGTAGTAGATGTGGGTTCTTTGCATCTTCTACCGCATTTATCAAATGCTCAGAGGAGCTCTTCGGGCTAATTCCAGAAGCCGAATTCCACCACTGGATATTACGTGCATAGTACCACCCGTATCACGTTGACGTTTGGCATTCCACAAAAGCGCGTTTTGCAAGAAATTTCTTCCCTCGCACAGCCACTTTGTGAAATCAATTACCGGCAGCGGTTTTCTCGAACCGACAAAATTTAGAGACCTTCAAGAAAAGAGCATACTCCACCTTAAAGGCCGGCAAAGTATATCTTGACACCTGTTGTTGCGGATGTCCATGGGCGGTTGCCTCACCTCTTCCCGTCCCATGAAAAAAAAAAAAACCACAAAAGTTATACACCACCGTACGGGCACCTACTACCAGCAAGGCTGAAGAACCAAGAGCCAAATAAGCCCACACAAATCGAATATTTAACTGTCTGTACAAGATTAGTATGGCCCTAAAACAGCTTAACAGCTTTTGCCCTGTGCTGCCCCGGGGCGTAAAAAGAATGGGGTAGTCCCAGGTCCAAGGGTGTCGTAAGAGGCGACTACGGGCTTTTTGAAAGTGGGAGAGTCACGCTGCCGTCTTATGACGTCAGCACAATCGGGCCAGACTCGTCCGGGTTACTTACCACACTCGCACAGAATACCGGCGTGAAGTAGTGGCCTAGTGCCGCTATGTTTCGCATAGGTTAGTGTCGAGGACCGGAGCCAATCCCTTCCCCCCTCCCGCTCCCTATCACCCCCCCAACAAAAATATGAGAGCGGTCCTTAAAAATATATTACCCCAGGAGGGTACCGGCTCTACCAGAGTCGGAGAATCCCTCCCCTCGTATTCTGGGGAGGGCACAGTACCGCGCATATCTAAGGACAAACAGGGCAGCAACACCACGGCATCCCGCTCCACGCTTAATGTGGACTTCTGTAATATTAGGGGAATTCACTCCAATTTAAACGCCGTCCACCACCACCTTGAGACGGCGCAGCCGGCCTTGTGTTTCCTTTCGGAGACGCAGATATCTCGACCTAGCGATACGTCATATTTAACGTACCCCGGGTATAAAATTGAGCATAATTTCATGCCTCATGCCGGGGAATGTGTGTACGTTAGGAGGAATATCTGCTGTCGCTGTCTCGGCAATTTTAAGGATAGGGACTTGTCTACTCTGTAGATCCGCGTAGAGCTGGACCGCGTCCGCATCTATGCGTGTGTCTACAGGTCCCATAGCGGTAAAGCAGAAACGGATCACCTCATGGACTGCGTTCAAGCGGCATTTGATGACGTGCTTGCTCAGATCCCCTCCGCTGAAATCGTAGTCATGGGTGATTTCAACGGGCACAATGCCGAATGGCTTGGATCACGTACTTCAGACTACGCAGGGCGATCTGTGCATAATTTTGCATTGGCGTATGGTCTGTCCCAATTGGTTAAATCGCCAACGCGGCTCCTGGATGTGGATAGCCACATGCCGTTCTTATTAGATCTTCTGCTGACTACACATCCCGATGGTTATCAGGTCTTTGTCAACGCCCCTCTCGGAACGTCCGACCATTACCTGGTCAGGAGTGTAGTGCCTATCCGACGCCAACGTCGCAGACCACCAGCGACCCGCCGCGTTTTGAACTACAAGTCAGCAGATTGGGATAGGATGCGTTCCTTTTTTGCGTCCTACCCTTGGGGCAGGGTTTGTTTCCCTTCGAATGATCCCAGTGCCTGCGCCGTTGCAGTAGCCGATGTGATACTGCAGGGCATGGATATTTTTATACCAAGCTCTGTAGTACCGATCGGTGGCAGATCACAGCCCTGGTTCGATGCGTCAGTTAAAGCAGCATCTGAATGCAAAAAACAGGCGTATCGAACTTGGGTTGCGGCGCTGGGCTCAAAGGATCCGAACTGCAAAGTTCTGAAGAAGAAATATAACCGTGCCTCCAGATTTTTTAAGCGGCAAATCGCCCGTGCGAAATCGAAGCACGTCGTCAAAATTGGCGAGCAGCTTTCCAGTTACCCGACCGGAACACGCAAGTTCTGGTCGTTGTCGAAAGCTGCCCTTGGAAACTTCAAACAGCCGTCCATGCCGCCGTTGCACATGAGGAATGACACCCTGGCCCATACGACAAAAAAAAAAGCTGATCTCCTGTGCACTCTTTTTGCCTCCAACTCGAATCTTGACGACAACGGAAAAACACCGCCGACCATCCCGCGGTGTCAGAGCTCCATGCCTGAAGTACAGTTCCGACAGAAAACTGTTAGGCGAGCTCTGTTTTCGTTGGACGTCAGGAAGTCGAGCGGGCTGGATGGCATTTCTCCAATCGTGCTTAGAACGTGTGCCCCTGAGTTGACCGGCAGTACGGCTTTCGCCATGGTCGGTCGACTGGCGATCTTCTGGTATACCTAACACATAGATGGGCGGCGGCTATTGAAAGCAAGGGGGAAGGCCTGGCAGTTAGCCTGGATATAGAGAAGGCCTTTGATCGTGGATGGCACAAGGCGCTCCTCGCAAAACTTCTATCATTTGGGCTTCCCGAGAGCTTATGCAAGTGGACCTCCAGCTTCCTCACTGGGCGCAGCATACAGGTCGTTGTCGACGGTTATTGCTCGAATCCCAAGCCCGTGAACGCCGGAGTGCCCTAAGGCTGTGTGCTATCTCCCACGCTGTTTCTTCTGCATATCAATGATATGTTGGACTCCGCCAACATGCATTGCTATACAGACGACAGCACTGGTGATGCCGTATACACGGGTCATGCAGGTCTCTCTCGGGAAAACGTCGACCAGTGCCGGGAGAAACTTGTGTCTTCTATCGAGTCCTCCCTCGAGAAGGTCGCGGAATGGGGTAAGTTGAACCTTGTCCAATTTAACCCCCAGAAGACTCAAGTTTGCGCATTTACCACTAAAAAAAACCCCATTTGCCGTATCACCACTCTTCGAGAACACTTTCCTTAAAGCCTCGCCTAGTATCGGAATGCGGAGGAATCGGAGGGCAAAGCCAAATTGGCTTCGAAGAAACTGGGCGTCATAAATAGAGCACGGCAATACTTTAAGCCGGCCCACATTCTACCGCTCTACAAAGCACAGGTCTGGCCTCACATGGAGTATTGCTGTCATCTCTGGTCTGGCGCACCCCAGTATTAGCTCGATCCATTTGACCGCGTGTAACGCAGAGCAGCTCGAATTGTCGGAGACCTAGCGCTCTGTGAACGGCTGGATCATTTGGCGTTGCGTAGAGACGTCGCTTCACTGTGTGTCTTCTACCGCATTTATCACGGGGAGTGTTCCGAAGAGCTGTTCAACCTGATTCCTACCATCGAATTTCACCTTCGCACGACACGCCACAAGTTACGATATCATCCCCACCATCTGGATGTATGGTGGTCCTCCACAGTGCGGTTTTCAAGGAGCTTTCTTCTTCGTACTACGAAGCTGTGGAATGAGCTTCCTTGTGCGGTGTTTTCGGGACGATACGACATGGGTTCCTTCAAAAAAAGCGCGTACACGTTCCTTAAAGGCCGTTAACGATCCTATGATTCCTCTGGTGTTGCAAGAGAGTGTGGGCGGCGGTGATCACTTAACACTAGGTGACCCGTACGCTCGTTTGTCATCCTATTCCATAAAAAAAAAACAGCTTAAAAACAACAAGGAGCCAGGTGATGATGGAATTACAGCTGAGCTTCTGTGAGCTGGTGGTACTCATGTGCTTAAGATCGTCCAGAAGCTTTTAATATCCGTCATCCTCGAGAGCAAAACGCCGCAAGCACATGGCACAGCAGTGCCTATGCTTTTGAAGACCTTTAGGCCCATATAATTATCAGCGTCCCTTAGATGGGACAGGGGTGCTAAGAATCTCCAGGCAGAAAACATCAAAAATTAGATTAGCAACGTGGAATGCGAGAAGTTTGAAGAGTCCAGAAAAAATCTACAACGTATGCAAAGAAATAAAACGCCTAGAAATTGGTGTCTTGGGACTAAGTGAAGTGCGATGGACAGGCAATGGTAAGCAGAGAATAGATAAAGATTACACAATTTATTACTCTTTTGATGAAGACTCCTCCAACAAGCATGGAGTAGGAGTGATCTTAAACATAAAACATCTTAATATGACCGTAAGCTTAGTTAGTTAGCCCAAATCAAACAGAACCATGCTGCTTCAAATTGAGGCCAAACCTAGAAATATTAAAATTATCCAAGCGTACGCTCCCACCACCGATGGGTCAGATCAAGATATTAAAGATTTTTACAGTGATATCGAAGAGTTACTCCAGTTGACAAAAAAATATGAATTAAACCTAATGATGGGCGATTTTAATGCCAAAGTAGGCCTAGGCGAAGTTCCTGGCGTTGCCGGAAATCTGGGACACACACAATAGAAGAGACATGGAGCACACTAAAAAAAAAATCATTAGACATAAACAAATTCTTATTAAAAAGAGACTGGGTTCCTAAGCAGAGTTGGATAACCGAGAAAATAAATAACCTTATGGATGAAAGGAGACTCTACAAAAACTCTGATGAAACCAAGTACATGGAGATCGATAAGAGAATTCGCCGCGAAGTCCGCTATGTGCGCGATATCGAGGGAAGTGCGAGAGATTTATGCTAAGCACGATGCATTTAATCTACATAGGGAAATAAAATCTTTTATTGGCTATAAAAAGACTACACACCAACTTATAAATGAACACAACATCCCAATTTTGGATATGACAAAGAAAAAATACCCGTGGAAACAATACATCTCGTCAATGTTCGCTGATGATTCACGAAGATTAGCTGTAACCTGTGATTTGAGTAAAGGGTATTCTATCCTAAAAGACGAAGTTACAAAGGCTTTAAGAAAAGCTAAAACTGGAAAATCAGCGGCCCCAGATGATGTTCACATAGAGGTACTTAAACTTATTAAGGACGAAAATATTAATGTCTTCGTAAATTTTTTGAACGCCGTTTATGACTCTGGCTACTTAACCAAAGACTGGATAACGTCATCTTTCATTCCGCTCCCTAAGAAAGCCAATGCGAAAAACTGCGAACAATTTCGAACAATTAGCCTTATGAGTCAAGCGTTAAAACTATTTCTTAATATCATTCACGAACGCATAAGAACTAAATGTGACTCGAAGATAACCAGTTCGGCTTTAAATCAGGAGTCGGCACAAGAGAGGCTCTATTTGCAGTACAGGTTTTGGTGCAAAAATGTTTAGATATTCAGCAGGATGTTTTTATTTGCTTCATCGTTTACGAAAAAGCTTTCGATAGAATTTCATGACCGCCTAATTGCAATATTACAAAATATCGGGTTGGATGGTAAAGATATACGAATCATCCAGAATCTGTACTGGAATCAACGAGCTACTATTAGGGTTGAGAGTGAGGAGACCGCAGAAGTTGATATTGAAAGGGGTGTCAGACAGGGCTGTATCTTATCACCTACGCTATTTAATTTGAACTCGGAAACCGTAATAGCAGAAGCAGTCGAGGACTTAGACTGTGGAGTCAAAATAAATGTCCAGAACTTCAGAAGACAGAAAAAAATTGTTCGTTCACGGAGTGTTGCAAACAAAATGGTGACCACGTTTGTCTCCAAAACCGGCCATGTTGCGACTATTCCTCTTGAGGGACAAAGAACGGTTAATGCAGAATGGTATGCTAGCATTTGTTTGCCACAGGTCGTTTCTGAACACCGTAAAGAGAACTGCAATCATCCTCCATCACGGCAATGCGTATAATGCGTATATAATAACAAAAGAGTTTTTAGAGCAAGAAAACATAGAATTATTAGACCATCCGCCGTACAGCCCTGACCGAAGCCCTAATGATTTCTACACTTTCCCTAAAATATAGAATAAATTGCGTGGTCAGAGATTTTCATTACCTGAAGAAGCTGTGGACGCCTACAAAACGGCCATTTTGGAGACCCTAACTTCCAAATGCAATCGTTGCTTCAACGATTGGTTCGATCGTATGGAAAAATGTGTCAAATTTCGCGGAGAATACTTCGAAAAGCAATAAATACATTTTTAAATAGTAATGTTGTGTCACTTCCTTGATTCCCGAAATTTTCAGTGCCGCCCTCGTATACTCAAACGTCAAATTCTCTATGCATCTCATACGAGAGAAACTCTAAGAGTTATTGAATACAGTAAATAAATAAAGGTATTTTGCGAGCGAGTAGATTGCGAGCATTTTATTAGCGATTGTAAAATGTTTTTTATTGTATGTTGTAAGTAAATGTTATGGGTCGACCTGACATGTGAGTTCCAATTAATTCACGACGTTGTAGATGGATTTTTTATTATTAATATGATGCGGACAGGCCGGTTTGAAAAGCAGAAAAGTTCAATGGTATTATAGCAAAGAGTTTCAATCTGTATATCCGTTCTGTTTGGTACACAAGCCGCAGAAGGTAAAGTATATTTTGAACGCTTTCGTGATATTCGTGAGTCTTTATCTAATTGATTATAATGATGAATAATTGATCTACGCCTTCAACAACATCTGTGCTAATATTATAAATGTGAATGTGTTTGTTACGCTTTCACGCCTAAACTGAACCGATTTTGATGAAAATTATTACAGAGATAGAAGTGGGAAGGGAGCTTTGGAAATGACATAGATTCCCTTTTATCGCGAAAAAGGCTTCGTGGGGTTGAAATGGGGGGTAAAAATTCATTCATTGTCATTATCGGAGATAACACCATGAAAATTTGTATTTAGGTACTTGATAAGAAATAAATATTTGTTCTAGCGTTTTAAAAATTTATTTTTTATTTTATAAGTTTTAATTGACCTGTGTGGGGTGAAATGGGGTGATGTGAGTTCTATAGTAGGTAGCTTATAAAAATGTATTAACCACAACAGTTTGTAGTGTATTATTTACAAAGTGAGTATTTAAAAATAAAAATGCTGCCCAAAGTATTACACGCGCACGAAGTCGCGGGTAAAAGCTAGTTTTAGATATAAACACATCTTATCCTACATAATGTATTATTTACTTTACAGCTATTTTTTATACAATATTTTATGAATGTTTTCTTCTATATTTGAACTCACGAGTGCTCACCAGCGAGCATTGACGCCTATTTCACACTCGTCACCTACTTCACTGGTCCGAAGGATCTTTTAAAAATGGAGAAACATAAAACAGCAAATCTAAATTTAATTTTTTTATGCTTCCCAAGGACGCTGAAACAATCTAATTTAAAGTGATTATTATTACTTTATTTTATTTTATTTATTTATTTCTTATTAACAAAAAACATAATATTATACATATATACATTTCGTAGGTGTTTAAAAATCCATATCATTTTCCAAGCTCTGTTAGCAACAAGATCTACCATGACAAATTTTAATAAATTGGGGGAGTTTATAAAGGTTTATTCGCCATTCAGTTAGAACAGTCGTGTAAAATGTGTAAGTCATCTAAGTTAGAGTTTTTATGTACACTGCAAATATTTTGATAAACTAATTTAAATGCAGGGTCTTCTTTATAAAGTCATCATTACAGAATGAGAAGAATTGAGTTGGCAAGAAAAGCAACTGATGATTCAATATTTAGTTACTGTTTTTATAACATCTAAAATGGGATACAGATTTGTCATTTGTTCATTGTTATTTTTTGCCCACATATCAAATTATTCTAACACTTCTTTAAATTCTGCAAGATCTTCGCTATTTGTTTTTTCTATTTTCTTTCTTTTAAATACTATGATGGTTCAGGTACAGACAAATCTTCAGGCAAAACAGGCTGGCTCCACGCTCACCTACTTGTATTTGGGTAGGTATAGAAAGTTGACGTGGTCTAAAGCTAATGTGTTCGCTACCGGTGGTAACCAGAATCCGCAAGAATTATTGAAGATTATTAAAACTGCAACAAATAACACGACTCGACACAAACATTTTGTTTGTTATTGTAAATATAATATCTAAGAGGACGTGTGCAAGTCTGTCTCACGTATCGTTCAAACTTGTATGTATCTACCTTCTTACTTAAATAGTTCCTGCTTTTTGAAGGAAAAATGAACTAAGTTGACCATGTCGTGGTCTTACAACCATATATTACTATCTGCAACTAATGTAGGTTTGACAACGAAATAATATTTATTTAAAATTACGATTACATACCTATTTATATTATAGAAAAAACGCGATAGAAAGAGAGGCAGCTTCCAGATGAATAAAAGTGTAGGTTAATAGCGCTGTGCGATCTGTTTTGCACCTTATTGTATGACATCATTATCTTCTCTATATAATCTACTAAACTATAGTATCTTTGTTTGTTGTTTGTTTGTTGATTGTATCGCTAACAATACTTAAAAAAGACCAACATATAAAATTAATATATTATTATCAATAATTTAACTTACACAAGTGATGCGGTGTGTATCATATAAAAATATTCTGATATGAATTTTGCTTTTTCCTTTGGTATGTCGAGCCAGTAGTTGAATGCCATTGGAATATTTTTTCGATTTTGTTTACCCGATATCTTTAATATATGAGTGTGGGGTGAAAGAAGTTCCTAAAAACAATCAAACAATAATAGAAAAAGATGGTTCCGGAATAACACAATTAACATCTGGTGATGGGTGTTTACTTTGTAAAGCCAAAAGTGTTTCATTTGAGTCGTTAACTGTTAATTATTTTAATTTGAACTTCCTTCCCCGGTAGTTCCAGGAGGATGCGAGGATGTGCACCTTCAAAAACTTTTCTAAAGGGCCGACAACGCTCCTGGGATTCCTCTGGTGTTGCAAAAGAATGTAGACGGCGGTGATCACTTAACAGCAGGTTATACACTCGTTTGCCCTCTCTTCTATAAAACAAATTTATAAAATCGGTTCGGTATTTAAAATCAATACAGACGTTAACAACAGAAAGAGGTGTCGCCGTGAAAGCCTCACATGTTAAAACAAGTATCAATTAAAATATCTGAAGGTTTCCATATCACATAAAAATCTTACAAATGATAGCTTTAAAATTTTAAAAAGACTATTTATCTATGAAAAGTTTGAAAAGAAATTTATCTAAGGAAAAAGTCCTTTTCACATGCTATATTTATGTGTAACAATATTTTGATCCGTTTATTTAACGTCGTCTGTCTGTTTGTCTGCATTTAGCGTTATACTATGAAACAATATATATATATGTATTGTTGTACCGAACTCTTGTTATAATTCATGCTTAAAACTTGAATGGACCAGTTGAATGCTTCAGGGGGATTATGGGTTATACAACGGTTTCTGCCGTGAAGCAGTAATGTATAAGCATTATTGTGTTTAGGTCTGAAGGGCGTCGTAGCTAGTGTAATTACTGGGCAAATAGGACTTAAAATCTTATGTCTCAAGGTGACAGCGGCGCAATTGTAGAGCGGCTCAGAAATTTTGGGTTTCAAGAATCCTGAGTGGCCCTGCATTTAAATGGGCAGGGCGTATTAATTACCATCAGCTGAACGTCCTGCTCGTCTCGTCCCGTACTATCAAAAAAAAAGTACAATAAATTTTATTACTTAGAACCTTGAGGGTGGTCGCTCCATTCCCAATATTGTTAGACGGCACAGCAAATATTCCAAAAAAAGATATTCAATTTATAGTTTTCACTTTGTTACTATTTTATTCAATGTATTATAGTTACAAAGTTAAAAATTATTTTATATTAGTTTAGTTACTTTTATATATTCTTTGACTCAAGCAAGAACTAAGCAAGGTCGAATGTTAAATCCTTGAATATATTATCTTCTTCAAATATTTTAACATAATTGAACCAATAGATATTTTGAACATTTAATTTTACGCTAGAGAGTTAAGTAAATAATAGTTTTAATTATACTTATATTAAACTAATTTATCAAACAAGTGCCAATTTAAGAAAAAAAAATTACATAATATGAATTCAATACAAAACATTCACGATAATAATTATTTAATGTTATATGTTATTAAATTTTAATTTAACTTATAAATATTATCTATCATTACCTTTTCCATAAAAAGTTCTAATTCTTGTTCTTTTGCTGACATAATATAAATGAATATTATTTATTGTTGATACACACTTTATATTTACGAAGTTATTCAATTTAAATACAAATACACGCACTTACAAGCCAACGACAGTTATAATGTACTCAAAGAATTCTTGTTTTCTACATTTATATATATAGTTTTTTCCTGTCCGTTACCTCAAAACTCGGTCGTATAATCTTACTAAAATCGTGTCTTGAAAACTTACTTGTACTGTACCGGGATATAACTCATCCAAGAGAGAAAATCTTCAGAATTACACATGTCAACACAATTATGGTTTCTAATATTTAGCTGTTCAATGCAATATTTTACGATTATTTCTAAAGTCTTATACACTAGAAGGTAGGACAAATTGTCAAGTTATATCACATTAATATTCTAGAAATTCGAATAAAGATATAAAAAACAAATACGAAAATTTGTGCTTCTTTTAGCCTAGTTTTTGTTGCTAAACATTGGTACTAACTTATTTTACATAATATAGCGTTGTTAATCCATATTATTGCTGCTACAAAATAACATGTATGAATTCTCTATAAAACGCCTTTTGATGGGCTGAAATTTTCCGAACATTTACCATTATATTTTTTTTACACTATAAAAGTAGAGATTTTGACGAATAGAAAACAGACAATTTTTTTGAAAAAAGCTGATATTTTGACGGGTGAATCTTCGATTGAAAATAAAGGTTCTTTTTCGATAGTTGAGTTAAATTTTGAGGTAATGTCGAAAAATTGTAGACAGAAGTTGTATATCTTTTTATTACCTACAACTTTGCAATTTGTCTTTTTTCCATAGGACTTGCAGTTTTGCCGAAAATCGAACTAAACCGTTTTTTACCCTTAATCACCCCCCCTTTTCCACTTCCCGACCTCAGATCGCCCGTAATTTATTTTTCCTTTCATTTTTGTTATATTATGAAACTAACTGATGTTGTATGTAAGTTCAAAGTACTTAATGTTGTCAAGAATGCTTCATTTCATGTTATGCGTATTAAATGTTATTATATTGTAGGTCTTATATAGAGCTTCAAATAAATTGATCACTGCGTCAATACCGTTTAGTTATTTATTTCGATTCAAACTTATGGATGAATGTCAGTAGGAAACCAGTTTTCTAATAACCTACAGTTATTATTTCGTTATTATTATGAACCTGCATAGCAAAGCCGCTACTTTGAGATGACCCCGTCTGACCTCAATGACGATAAATTAATGGAACGTGATGAATGATCGTGAGGTGTGGGGCGACTCTGTACTAACACCGAACGGCGTTGTTTTATGTCAAGTTCTTGGAGAATGGAGAGTTGGTGCGACACTCGGTCCACGCAACTCTCAGTATTCTCCTCCAGCACCACATCCCCAGAGCATCAATTTTAATTTTCTCGACTAAAATATTATGGGAAAAACAAGTGTTTGGACGAGCCGGATTTTCGTCGCTTTTGTTATGTTTCTGTTCTTCGATATTTTCTTCAATTTGTCTATTGCAGGTATTGCTATCGCCATGCAGCGATTTACTTCATCTAGAAAAACTCCATTGGTTGAGATTAATGTACCAAGATATAGACTAACCGATTAATACCTCGAATTTAACTATAATAATTAACTTACAGGTATCTAAAGAGGCAGTAGTAAAAAAACTGCGCAGGCTTGATATTTGCAGCATTCAGGTAGCATGGCTTCCACCGTATCTATACTGTTTCAGTCTAAATGTCAGTTTGGCAGTTTCTTTTCAATATTAAAAGTGGCAACTTGTTAACAATATAATAAAATAATAAACTAAAAATTTGAAAATATAGCTCTTAGCCAATATAATTCAATATGTTCATGATTAATTTGTAATTTTTTTACGATTTATAAATAGACAATTCTCACCATGGTGTAGGTGCACTTAACACCAGGTGACCAGGTACGCTCGTTTGTCCTCCTTTTCTATAAAAAAACACTTACCTGGAGCAAGAATCATTTATTTAAATAATTGCAATCTCTGCTTGCTTTCAGTTCGACTGTCGTAAGAAGTATTATTTCTCACAATTTGTAAATCCTGACCTACCTATGGTCGTTGGTGGCTATCAGTTGTAGTATAGTGGTGTAAGTGGTGATTGAATAAATTATTTAATTCAAGTCTAACACATAACAGTTTAATCTTATTTATCGATTCACACACACATTAAGTACACTGGAAGTTAAACCATTACAATATAGGAAGGAGAAAACACAGTAGTTACAGGTACAGATATGACAACTCGACAGTTACACAGTTGACTATAGAACGTACCTACGTTTCACTTCGAATGATCAAGACTCGTCTGCTGTTCCGGCGCGGGCGCGGGTTTAGAACTATATTAGTCCTGCGCAGGCGCAATATTCACCGGTTGCCAGTAGTGGATTTCCACTGCACAATACTTAATATTTTATGTTGTATTATTGTAAATATTATTCTGTATGTTTGTGTGTAAGTGTATTGTAATTAATATAGTTAAGTAGCTTTGGTTATTTAATTAAGTGTGAATATTAATACTGATGTTATTCTAGCGTAATAAAATATGTATCATAGATAATAGTAATTAGTAATAATAAGCAGATAGTAATAAGTTATGTGTTGTGCAAGTGTATGAGTAGGTATAGTGTGTGTGTTAGTGTATGTATAGGCATACCTATAACCACTACTTTAATGGACGTTCATGTCATAATATGTGATTCGCTTTTATTTACCAGTTATCAATCTCTTAAAAAACGGTTTGGGTTCATTACGTTTCAATAAAGAATCAACCTGGCCGGTAACGGTTGAGCTAAGTAGATATCAATAACACGAGATTGTGAATTCTTATTTGATTGATATTTTCCATAAAATTTTTGTCAATAACATGCAGGTTTTTTCCGCTGAATTGACTTGGATTTTATATTCCATTCGAAAGCTAAAACAAATTTAGTAAACCAAGGCACTACTATTCCGGTTCTGTAAAAAAACGAATGAAATCGAAGTGAAGTAGCTTTTGCTTTAAATTAATTATATTACACAAGAACCATCCAAGTAACCCCAAATAAGTGAAGAATATCGCTAACTATGAACATGCAATACCAGATGTGTTTCTTGAATTGCCTGTGCAAGATACGATTTCCAACATTTCAGCGAAATTAATAAAGCCTTTTGAAAAGAAGACCTACAAAAAGCCTCACACAAGTCTTATATTTTCTACTCTTATTTCGGAATTAAATTTAAGCGTCAATCCAAAACTTAATAATTATTCCTACAGGACGTTTTAAAAACTTTAAATAGTTTAATGGCATTGGCTACAAAAGTTAAGAGTATGATTATGACAAAATATATCTTTGAAAGCACCCAAACCTGCGGAATATCGACGGCAGGCATCATACCTACGTGGTTTACGAGGCCCCCTTGATGATGGGGATTGGGATTGGAATGATGAATGGGGATTCACGCACCAATTTTATCTTTTATCCGCACTTACATAAATATAAAGTTATTTCATGGTTGTAATAGTATTGTTTACCACTACTCGTAAACATTTTTTTTTTCATGTATGAGGGGGTTAACGGGCAAGAGGCTCACGGGATGGGGGGAGGTGAGGCAACCGCCCATGGACATCCGCAACAACATGTGTCAAGAGATATGTTGCCGGCCTTTTAGGTAGGAGTATACTCTTTTCTTGAAGGTCCCTAAGTTGTATCGGTTAGGGAAAACAGCAGCCGGTAATTACTATTATAATTTCTATTATTGTTAATTCTAATTAGAAGCCTGTAATTTAATATTATTATATATATATATATATATTATTTAATAAACATTTAAAGTAGGTCAAACAACAGCTTCTTTTCGCTGTGTGTGTGTGACGGAACAGGGCGATCGAAAGATGGCGGTGTGCCGTCGCATAGAGATATTGACTGAGCGACGACCGGTTGAATGCGGACCTCATAAATAATTAATTTACTTTGGTTTTACTCTTTCTGAATATTCTTAATTAAGTTTGTCGCTAGCTTTATATTTTTAATTTTGTTTATCATTACGAACTCAACTCATGTTAGCAATCCGGACAAATCTTCGTACATATGTACGTCAACGTGATGCGGGTATTATTTAGCATTTTGACGTAATGTCCGGTGATACAAATGATGGAATTCGGCCGCTGGAATCAATTCGAACAACTCCTCTGAGGACTCCCCTTGATAAATGCGGTAGAAGATGCAGAGAGAACCCACATCTCTACGCAACGCCAAACAATCAAGCCGATCGGAGATGACTCGATAGTCGATGATTCGAGCCGCTATTCGTTGTATGCGGTCATATGCAAGAAGCTGGTACTGGGGAGCACCCGCCCAGAGGTGAGAACAGTACTCCATGCGAGGCCGAATTTGCGCCTTATACAGCGCCTACAAGGCGTGGCTTATATTGAAGTACTATCTCGCCTTTCTGAGTACACCAACCTTTTAGAGGCAAGTTTGGCCTTCTCTTTCAAGTATCAGGGAGCGTCCCTCGATACATGGACGCCAAGTATGCCGATACAGGTTGTGACAGTTATCGAAGTGATCTGGAATCAAGGGGATACGACAAAGGAAGAGTGTTAGCGGTAAGCGCACAAACTTGTGGCCTCTAGAAGTTGAATTGGACTTAATTTGATTGACAAAATATTGCCATTGTAAAATTCGTATCATTGATTGTGGTACACAGCACAGATTACTCTCGATGAGATGGCACTCATTATTTGGCAGTGGCATAAATAACTATTATTTCATCCTGTTACAAATTGGTTATAACAACACTTTTAAAGCATATTCCTACTCCAAATACCCGCAACCTTAACACAGGTGGCAAGTTTCTTTTTAATTTCCATCATGCGAGCCACTTGTTATAGTCATATAAAAATATATTATTCGACTATTTACTGCTTATAATAAGGCTTGTGTTAATATATAAATTATTATATACTCATAATAAAAAAATATGTGCTGATTGCGTTACTAATTATTCATAACAATTAGCTGAGTAATTATCGCAGGGTTATATCAAAATTAATCAAGAGATTAAAGTAACAATAATATTTTATTACAACATAAAAACTCAACATGGGAAGGTTATAAGAATATAAAATATATAAATTTATAAAAATAGGTATTATTATATAACCAGCTAGCTAGACCAATCATGATCACAAGAGCGGCCTTAAGTAATAATAATAGTTTAAGGTGTTCATCCTTAAGTGCCTTCACCAAGGATTCACCAAGATTTACAATCTGATATTATTAGTTACTTAAATTTTGAAATGTCTTAAGTTGTGAAATATCTTTATGACTCACGTTGGTTTGTATATTCAAATTTATTTGAAGACAATAAATTGAAGTCCTATTGCACTCGAACCGGTATTTATTTGATTCAGTGACCCTTATAGAACCAACTAGTATTGTTCGCATAAATTATCACACCTTATCCCTTTTTAGACCTCAATTTCTATCCCTATACCATGGGATGTACTCTCTTTCTTCGAAACGAAACTTCGTAAACGAACGATTTTAAAGCGAATTTTCGATAGTGACCCTACTCTATATTGTTTTCGGACACAACAACGAACTTCAGAACTATAGACAATATTCATGAACAAATGGTGAACGATCGCAATGAATGTTATTTGTATCCGACTAACTTGAAGAGTAAAAAGGCATAAAAGGCATTTATTTTCTCAAAATTGATTCCTTTAGAATTCTTTTTGATGTCATTTCTTATACTACTAGATACTACTACCGCTTCGGAAACAAATGGCGCTCTGAGAAAGAAGCGGCGCAAGAAACTCTCCCAGCATTCTTTTTTATGCGCTCTTTTCAATAAAAATAAACAATATTGTACAGTCGCTATAAAATAATCACAATCTAGTCCCAGGCTGTCCGATCATTTAGATATTCAGCAGTGGAGTAATAGGATTTACGACAGAGCCATTTTTTTATAAAACATTTAAATTTATTTATAGATAATGCCTGAACAGTGGCTGGGACTTTATTGTAGAAGTGTATACATTTATTAATCTTACTATTACTTATTACCTTAAAGCTATTATGTATCTTATGAAGCCTACTAGAATTAGGTACAGAAGAGTATTTCATACCAACGATGGGTAGTAACTATTAATGACAACCAAAAGTATCTGTATTATAAACGCAATGTAAACATGTCAAATTATTACTTCAGATTTTTTCTTTGAGTTATTTAACAAGTTTTCTAAAAAGAGTTCTCAATTATGCTTATAAATGATCTTTTAAAGTGCTTTTTGTTTCAAGTAAATACAAGTTATACTTATTTGTCTTTTTCAGTAAAATATTGCCCCTACATGTAACCATCCTTTTAAAGGTACATCTTTTCTAATACACGTCATGCACATACGATAATGAAGCTATACGTTTTTATTTATATGTCTGAGTTCCTATTCTTAGTAAGCTGTAAGTTTTTTGTTATATTAAAATAAAATAAAGTTATACTTATTTGTCTTTTTCAGTAAAATATTGCCCCTACATGTAACCATCCTTTTAAAGGTACATCTTTTCTAATACACGTCATGCACATACGATAATGAAGCTATACGTTTTTATTTATATGTCTGAGTTCCTATTCTTAGTAAGCTATAAGTTTTTTGTTATAATAAAATAAAATAAAATTTATTTATGTTCTTTTATTAATAACAAAAACGAATATCTTAAATTTCACTAAAAATAGGAATACCCCCACTGTTAGAAAGGAATAAATAAGATAAAGTTCTACATTTATTCTTTCGAACAGTTCTTCGACCTGCCTGTAGAGCTTGAGGTGAAGAAGCAGCTGCTTAAGAGGGAACCCGCCTGCTTCTTTCAGATTGGAGTTCAGACAGAGGCAACTCGGGAATATCAATACCACCCCTTATACATAACTTATGTAAAACATAGCAGACTATAATTTATTTATATTATTTATAATCGAAAATTTCACTAATATTAATATGTTTGCGCAAGCGGCGCCGGTTCCTTATACGTTCTAAATGTTCTTCACGGAGAGCAGCCTCGATTAAAAGCATTCTTCGAGACATTTCAAGCAAATTAGCTACAAAATCCACACAAACGAAAATCGAAACCTTTGGTTTCGTCAAGTTGACGTTGAATTCCGAACAATCAGCTGTCATTATCAAATTTTCGTTCGCAACGTAATTGAATTAGAGACGAAACTTCGAAACGAATGGAACCCTAGTAGGAAACACCCGAAACTTTCGAAACTTCGTTTTTCGTTGAATAGGAGTAGACATACAGTACCTACAGCTGCGACACCGCAAGTCATTTTTAGAGGCCTCACCAAGATTTACAATTTGATATCATTTTCTAATGTAAATTTTTAAATGTCATAAGTTGTGTTAGAAATATCTTTATGAGGCACGTTGATTTCATGGTACATTTGAAACAGTAATTATTATACTTCTCTTTAAAATAACATTTTGACGATATTTATAAAGTGTAATATTATATATTATAATTATAATTATGAATAATTTTTGAAAAGTGAATAATTTATACTAAAAGCGAAATGGTCAAATTATAAGTAGAGGTGTTTAGTGAGTGTTGTTGGATATATTTTAGATGAACATTTTTGTTTTTTGTTATTTGGTTGAGTTCCTGTGACAGTTTTCATCATGCTCGCTTAAATGTCACTGCTTGTGGCGGCGACGTGGTACAGGTCGTTCCCTAAAATATGGTCGAGGGAGGCGATAGCTGGCCCATGTGTCATGCTCGTGAACGGACGCTGCTTGCGGTGGCAGGATGATCCTGTAGCCGCAAACTCTACCTCATGGTTTTAAAATTAAAAATTATATCTTTTATAATTGCTAATGAAATGGTCGCTAAATACCTTTATTTATTTACGGTGTGTGTGGATTGATGCATCTACTGTACCATGGCCTAGTATTATTGTTGATACAGTAGAAGTCGGCCGTGACTGTACTCAATAGCTCTTGTTTTTACGTATTAAGTAATTCACATTTTTTTTTAGTATTTGTAGTTTGAGTATTATTGCTGCATCACTTTATATATATTGTAACTGAAATGATTTGTGAGTGAGTGATTGTCACAAAGAGTTTCTTGCCACTTCTTCTTATTAAAGCTCAACCCTCAAAGGAGGTGGATATAAAAAGAAAAGTCATTTCCTTGACCTGCCTGATTAAGATGATTTTGATTTGATTACCCTAAAGGGTTGAGCTTTTGATTACTGTTAGTAAAAATGTAATATTAATTACAAGTTTAAGCAGAATTGTCAAATTGTAAGTAGAGGTATTTGGTAAGTACTGCATGATATGTAGATTAGGATTAATTCATAGTTGTTTGCTGAGTTCTCGTAACAGGTTTCGTCATGCTCGCTTAAATGTCACTGCTTGTGGCGGCGACATGGGACGGGTCGTCGGGTTGAGGGAGGCGATGGCTGGCTCATGCGTCATGCTCGTGAACGGGCGCTGCTTGTGGTGGCAGGATGATCCTGTTGCCGGAGACTCGGTTTCAGATTCTTAAAAGTTATTGTGTGTATATATATTGTCGCGTAGCAACGCTTCGACGTTTATGACGAGAGTTGTCAAACGTCATATCGTGCAGCAACGTACACGACGAGAGTTGTCAAACTTCAAGAAATTGATAATTTCAACAGCTCCGTCAGCAATACTCGTAGCTTTGGCGTAAAAGTGGCTTTAGACGATGTAGACCCGGGTTCGATACACCTACCAGTGTATAGAATTTTTTGGGTTTTGTAAAGTTAATGGAAATTTCTAGTAAGTTCAGGATCAAATCGAACAGAAAAAAAGGGATGGAAATGTGTAAGCAGGATTAAAATAGTTAAAAGAATTTTCTAGTACAATTTAAATATAAAGATGGAATGGGAGAATCATTTTGAAAATGGAACAGGACCGGGGGTATATAAGCCGTACTAAGCGTGGCCTACGGCAGTTCGAGTTCTGACTCGAAAGTGTAAAGAAGAAGAAGAAGAAAAGAAGAAGTAGTGAAAAGTGGAAGTGTTCCAAGAATAAGAAGATAGAAGAGAATTAGTGTTCGGTGCGGTGTGACGCGTTGAAGGTACCGCCACCCACAAGAGGATTAGCGGCAGACCGGCGAAGTGCAAGTTCAGAAAAAGTGAAAGCAAATAAAGACTCGTTCCTATAAGCGGAGTATTATTTCCAATCGCTGACCCACTCTCGTGTCAATTAGTGTCAGAAGTGGGATCGGAAAGATGCCATTAGTGCCCAGGCACGAGAAGGGAGTGATCACGCGAGCGGGAGCAGCTGCAGCGGCAGAGGACAAGTCACAAGAAGCATCCGGCTCTGGACTCAGTGCGACCGTGTCAGCACCGCAGGATCCTGCCGTAGACATCAGCGCGCTCATGCAGCAGATGGCCGCCATGATGCAAGAGCAAGCGCGCCGACAGGAGGAGCAGCTGCGGGGCTTGCAAGAGGAACAAGCGTGCCGACAGGAGTAGCAAGCGCGCCGACAGAAGGAGCAGCTGCGGGGCTAGCAAGAGGAACAAGCGTGCCGACAGGAGGAGAAAGTGCGCCGACAGGAGGAGCAAGCGCGCCGTCAGGAGGAGCAAGCGCGCCGACAGGAGAAGCAAGCGCACCGACAGGAGAAGCACCTGCGGGGCTTGCAAGAGGAACAAGCGCGCCGACAGGAGGAGCAAGCGCGTCGTCATGAGAAGCAAGCGCGCCGACAGGAGGAGCAAGCGCGCCGACAGGGGGAGCAAGTGCGTCGACAGGAAGAGCAGCTGCGAGGTCTGCATGAAGGCCTCACCAAGGAAATTTTATCAGTGGTGCAGAAAAACTCCGCCCGGATTGACGCTGTAGAAAAGGAGATCGCCCGAATTGACACTGTAGAAAAGGAGATCGCCCGGATTGACACTGTGGAAAGGAAGATGGGGGAGATGGAGGCAACCATTCATCAGCTCAATAGGAAGGTCGTGTGTGGGGGTCCTTCAGCCAACTCAGGAGTCACCTGCGGAATCACATCGACCAGAAGTTTGAAAGTACCCCCCTACGACGGCAAGTCTTCCTGGGCCGCCTTCATGCTACAATTAGAGACGGTCAGAAGAGCAAGTGGTTGGAATGACCAAGAAGCACAATCTGCCCTCACACTAGCGCTCCGTGATGAAGCACTTTCCGTATTGGAAGCACTCGGCGCTGGGAAGGAGGAAGTAACCTGCACGGATAAACACCTTGAGCATGTGTATCGGGCGCAACTTAAGGACCGCAGTCAAAGGGAAAACGAAACTATGCAGCTGTGGTCCGTGGAAGCTGAGAAGCTAGTGCGTAAAGCATATCAGTCGTAAGCTGCAATAGAAGAAATGTTGCTCCAAGTGTTCATCGATGGAATACGGGACGCCGAAGTAAGAGCAGCCATACGACTGAGTCATCATACTAGCTTGAAGGAATCGGTGGCACATGCGTTGAAAGTGGAACCGGTTCGCCACGATTCTCGGGCGTTGAGACTCCGCAAAATTGTACCAGCATATTCCAGCCGAAGGCAAACATATAACCCAGTATGCTATGGGTGTGGGGAGCGAGGACACATTATAATAATAATAATAATAATAATATAATAATAAATTTTTTTTTGCGAAAAACTGCCACCAAATTTTTTACAAGTACAATAGATATGATAATTAACATTGTATAAAGAAAAAGAAAAATAACAATACAAATGTTTAAAAAACAATAAAGAAAGAGATATTAATGCTTTAAAACTAACTATGTAGAATGATAGCAAACCAGGCAGCAGCGCGATTCGCAAAAAGGAAAGTTCTCAGCAAACGTTAGGACGTATTTTCCTAACACTGATATTATGAACTTCCTATATTTTTTTTTTCTTTTTTTTTTTTTATTAGGAGCACTTGCCCCAGGCATGAGAGCATAACGCAAGGTAGGAAGGATGCGGCGGTCTCAACATCACACCCCACAGGGCAGTGGGGTGGGCGCTGGCCGGTAGAAGCAAAGCCCCAAGGATCTTCGTTAAGCAGACATGTGACGGAAACACTTTAGTTATAGACGGAATGATAAATGGAAAATCTTGCCGTTTCACTTTGGATACGGGAGCCTCACGTACAGTCGTTAGCCAAAGAAGACTGGAGAGCATCGGAAGACGACATATGCGAGAAAATGTAAACTTAACACTCACAACAGCTACCGGCCAGCGCATACCAGTCCAGGGAGAGAAGATCGTGGCCATGAAAATCGGAAATACGTTGTACTGGCAAAAAGCGGTAATTGCGGATATCACAGATGACTGCATCATTGGGTTGGATTTTCTTCGAAACCATCAGTGTACGATTAACATGAAAACATGGTGTATTGAAGGATGGAGGTGAAGAAATTCCAATAAAAGGCGGAACTTTTGGGAAAGTGTTGTGCTTACGAGACACTACTTTAAATCCGAGATCGCAGACCCTAGTCCCGGTAGTCCTGCCAAGGGATGACAGAGGAAGACCTTGTTAATACGCTATAATAGAAAGAGAGACATCGGACACGACATGGATCCCAGCCAGGACTATTGTGGGAAACTCCCAAATTGCGATGGTTTCCGTGTTTAATCCTCATGAGGACAAGCAAGTCATTAGGAAGGGAACAGTGATCAGAGCTTGAGAGGAGATAGCTTGGATAAGAAACTGTGAAGAAGGGAGGAAGACCGTAGCTGCAAGCCAGGATGTGAACATACAGAAACTTCTGGATGGCTGTAAGGACAATCTTACCCAGCTACAGTTAATAAAAGCGATAAATTTCCTGCTACACTACGTCGGGATGTTCTCGAAGAACGACGGGGACATCGGAAGAACTGGTTTGGTGAAACACAAGATCGACACAGGAGACACTGTTCCGATACGGCAAAGACCAAGACGTATTCCATTTGCACGTGAACAAGAAGTGGAAGACATGATTCGGGATATGAAAGAAAATGGTGTGATAGAACCATTATCGAGTCCTTGGTGTTCTCCAGTGGTTCTGGTGAAGAAGAAGGATGGATGAACTAGATTTTGTGTGGACTATCGGCGTTTGAACGATGTAACTAAGAATGACAGTTATCCATTGCTAAGAATCGATGACACATTAGATTCACTTTGTGGCATGACGTGGTTCTCTACTCTTGATTTGAAAAGTGGCTACTGGCAAGTCGATCTGGACTCTAAAGACAAGGAGAAGACGGCTTTTTCAATCGGAAAAGGGCTATGGCAGTTACCCAGCTACTTTCAAAAGGTTGATGGAGCATGTGCTGGCAGGTATGTTGGGAGAAACCTGCCTTGTCTACTTGGATGACATAATCATTATGGGACGAAGTTTTGAAGATCATCTTAAGAAGCTCGAAAAAGTTTTCGCAAAACTTGAAGTTGAGTCCAAAGAAATGTTTCTTCTTTCAACGTCAGGTGAATTACTTGGGGCACATTATCTCGGAGCAAGGCGTTGCGACGGATCCTGCCAATATAAGTGCTGTCAAGGACTGGCCGACGCCGACAGAAAAGACACATGTGAGAGCATTTCTAGGACTATGATCTTATTATCGACGCTTTGTAAAAGGGTTTTCCGATGTTGCCAAGCCCTTACATCGACTGACGGAGGAGAAAAGAGCCTTTTCCTGGGATGAAGAATGCGAACAAGCTTTCTTAGAGTTGAAGAAAAGACTATGTGAATCACCTATCCTCAGATATCAGGATATCCGGATATCAGGATAGGTGTGTCAGGACACAGAGGGGGAAGATTCATAGTGGATGCTGATGCTAGCAACACCGGAATTGGTGGAGTACTTGTTCAGAAGAGAGGAGATCAAGAAGTTGTAATTGCATACTTTAGCAAATCTTTATCGAAGCCGGAGAGAAACTACTGTGTAACTCGTAGGGGGTTACTGGCCGTGGTAAAGACATTCCAAAATTTCAAAAAGTACTTGTTGGGTCGTAAATTCCTCGTAAGGACTGATCATGCCGCCTTGAAGTGGTTACTAGAATTCAAGAATCCGGAAGGACAAGTGGCCAGATGGATTGAGCAACTTCCAGAGTATGACTTTGAAATCGAGCATCGAGGAGGAAAAAGTCATGGAAATGCAGATGCTTTATCTAGAAGACCTTGTCCGATGGAATGCAAACATTGCATTCGTCAGGAGGAGAAAGAGAATTTTATGATCAGAACAGATTCGATCGGCGAGAACTGGAGCAACGATGCAATGAGGAGAGCTCAGGAAAATGATAAGGATCTTCAACCACTTTTACATTGGCTAGCAAATGGATCACTTAAACCAAAATAGTCTGAAGTGGCTAGACACAGTGCGGCTACCAAGAGTCTCTGGGCACCCTTTACGAAGTAGCGGTAGATTCAATAAGAAAAATATATTTTATTTGACATTCATAAGTGTCATTTCCGCGACCTACGTGAATAAACTGTTTTTGATTTGATTTGATTTATTTTTCCGAATTATTTGGAGTGCCAACCCTGAATTACCTTTATAATTTCTACAAAGGTCAAAAGCACAGCGTGACTATTAGTAATTGGCTTATAGTATAATATAATTATTCTATAATGGTTATAATTGCGTGAATATTTCTAATAAATGTACTGTACTATGAATATAAACACACAATCGCTATTTATTGGCGATTGTTATAAGCAAGTCACTACCAACGAAATTCTTTGAAATTTGATATATAGACTTTGCTCAGACTTAAATTAAGTCGAGTGGGCCGGATGGTATTTCTCCAATCGTGCTTAGAACGTATGACCCTGAGTTGAGGCTGGTGCTAACGCGTTTATTACGGCACTCTTATTCAAAAGGCGTAGTCCCTGACTCATGGAAGTCAGCCCTTGTCCATCCGATCCAAAAAATAGGAGACAGTTCGGATCCGGCAAACTACAGGCCTATAGCTATTACCTTACTGCTCTCCAAAATCATGGAGAGCATAATTAACAGCCAACTCTTGGTTTACCTAGAGGGTCACCAATTGAGCAACGACCGACAGTACGGCTTTCGCCATAGTTGATTGGCAGGTGATCTTCTGGTATACCTAACACATAGATGGGCAGCGGTTATCGAAAATAATAAGGGAGAAGGCCTGGCAGTTAGCCTGGATATAGCGAAGGCCTGTGATCGTTTATGGCACAAGACGCTACTCTCAAAACTTCCATCATTCGCCCTTCTCGAGAGCTAATGTAAGTGGACCTCCAGCTTTCTCAATCAAATCTCTCAGCATACAGGTTGTTGTCGACGGTAATTGCTCGAGCTCGAAGCCCGTGAACGCTGGAGTGCCCCAAGTACCTATGTACTATGTACTGTCTCCTACACTGTTTCTTCTGTATTGCTATTTGTATATATGCTATTTTGGATACCTCCAACATACATTGATATGCAGACGGAAATTCGTCGACCAGTGCCGGGATAAACTTGTATCTTCTATCGAGTCCTCTCTTGAGAAGGTCGCGGAATGGGGTAAATTGAACCTTATCCAATTTAACCCCCAGAAGACTAAAGTTTGCTCGTTTATCACTAAAAAATCCCCATTTGTCGTAAATTTATTGTAAAATTTAATACCATCGCATGCAAAAGAATTTTTTATTTTACAGAGCCTAGTAGGGGGCACTATAAGCTTGTAGTTATTTCTAGTGTTCAAATTATGTTTATCGCTTATTTTACTGTATAAATTACAATGTTTATGTACGTGCAGGAGATTGCTATAAATATATAGGCCGTACATGGTCATAATATGAATATCTTTAAACTTTTCCCTTAGAAATTTGGTGTACGTGCCATGTACACCTCTTTTTTGAAGTATGAAGATATTATTTACTTCAGCTGCACTCCTCCATAGTATAATTTCATACGACATAACGCTATGAAAATAGCTAAAATAGGCAATTCTTGCTATATCTATGTCAGTAAGTTCTCGTATCCTTTTTACAGCAAAAGCTACTGAACTCAATTTACTAGTTAAATTTGACTGCCCCGAAATTCTCTCATTAATTAATGTATCCGCTCCCATGAGACTCCCGAGAATCAGCAGACACGATACATTTCTAACAAATACTGCAAAGTCTAACCTAGGTCACTTTCGTACTCTTAATAGAATTGTTCGCACTTTTAATAGTCTTCCGAAAGTTGATCAAAGTAAGATATTTTTAATGATAAGCTCTCTGCTTTTCGGTTTAAACTTAGGAAATTAATGTGTTGCTAGACAGGAACATAATTTGCTGTTCAACTAAAATTATTCATTTAATGTAAAATTTTAGTTCTGCCGTATGTAAAATAAGTTTTGTTCATTTTCATTTTAATTAGTTTTCACTTTATAGAAACTAATTTATAATTGTATTGTATCTTATTATATAATTGTATTGTATTGTATTATATTGTATCTTAGTATGAGTTCGTATGTTGTTAAAATTCATAAATTATGTATGTTATAATTGCATGTGGTCGTTGCCTGTAAGTGCAATAACACTTAGACGTAGACTTATTTAGAATGACATTTAATGTAATTAGTTAGTGATTATTGTGTTGACGATACTAATAAATAAATAAATTGTGTAAATGAGGCCCCACTGAAGTTTGGAATCTAATGTTATACCTAAAAATTCTGCATTATAATCAATTTTCAATTCAGTGTCATTGATATTTACTTTTGAAGTACTTGCCTTACATTTGGCAACGTAAATTTCAAACATTTTGTTTTAATTTTATTCAATAATAAATTATTCATATTGAACCATTTTGATACTCCTAACAAAGCATTGTTTATTTCATCACACTGATGTTGCTGACGTTTGATTCTAAATAATAAAGATGTATCATCGGCAAACAAGACTATATGATACTTGTTATTTATAAAAAATGGCAGATCGTTAATATATACCAGAAACAGGCAAGGTCCCAGAATTGAGCCTTGAGGTACGCCCATTGAGACCAAGGAACCAGAGAATTGCTTTCCATTTACATTAACGAATTGGATTCTTCCTTCTAATATGATTCTAATAGTTTCAGCAAGACTCCTCGTACTCCGTAATGATATAATTTATTAATAAGAGCCTCATGGTGAACACAATCAAACGCTTTTGTAAAGTCACAAAAAACACCCAAAGTATCAAAAGAATCTTCCCAAGCATCAAAAATATTCTTTATTAATTCGACACCAGCATCAGTTATTGATAAACCTCGAGTAAAACCAAATTGATTTCTATGCTATTGCATAGAAATTGTTTACCTTAAAAATGTTTCGCCAACTGCAGTAAAATAATGTTTTCAAAAATTTTGCTAATAGTAGGTAAGACCGATATAGGTCTATAATTATTAGGATCAGTTACACTGTCCGACTTAAAAAGTGGACTTATTTTGCTATATTTAAGTAAATCAGGAAAAACAACCGAATCAATACAGCTGTTATAAATTAAGGCCAATTCAGAGGCAATAAATTCCAATAAATTATTTAACAATATAAACTGAGATACCCCATTAGTCACTGGCTCTTTTGACTTTAAGTAAGTTAAATAGTTTAATAATAATAAAAATAAGAGGGAGTTATATGAAAAAAAAATAAAATTAATTTTACGTTCTTGTAAACTTTTATTCATTATGGCAACAGCAGAGGTCGTTGCGGAATTCAATTCCTTTGTTGTGGAGACTGGAATATCGGTAAAACATAAGTCAAAAGCGTTGGCTACTTCAATGTCTACGTTTAAAAGTTTGCTTTTTATTTGTTATTTGTGCTAATTATTTACTCGACTTGACCGTCCTGTTTCATTATTAATAACTTCCCATATAGTTTTTATTCTATTTGTGCTATTTTGGATTTACGAACTTAGACATTTGGATTTAGCTAAGAGACAGTCTGTTCTAAGCTGCTTTGAGCACTGTTTAACATATCCCTTAAATGTATCGCTTCTGTTGAATTGTTATTCTCTATTATAACCCATACATTGTTTTCCTCCGTTTATGTAATTCAGGTGTTGCCCATTCGATGAACGTTAAAAAATTCGAGACCCTTATCGATCTAGGTGTAAATATTTCATTAAAAAGATCGATAAAAGAATGAGAAAATAAATTATACTTTTCGTTTGAAGTCAGGTTGTTCGATTCTTCGACAACATTAAAGCCACGCCTAGTATCGGAATACTGGGTCTTGAAAACTTGAGCGATTGCCAATTCCGTGGCCACCTGGAGGGCAAAGCCAAATTGGCTTCGAAGAAGCTGGGCGTCATTAATAGAGCATGGCAATACTTCAAGCCGGCCCACATTCTAGGGCTCTACAAAGCGCAGGTCCGGCCACACATGGAGTATTGCTGTCATCTCTGGTCTGGCGCACCCTAGTATCAGCTCGATGGATCTGACCGCGTGCAATGCAAAGCAGCTTGAATTGTCGGGGACCCAATGCTCCGTGAATGGCTGGATCACTTGGCGTTGCGTAGCGACGTCGCTTCATTGTGTTTTCTACCGCATTTGTCACGGGGAGTGCTCCGAAGAGCTGTTTCACCTGATTCCTGCTGCCGAATACCATCTTCGCACGACACGCCACAAGTTAAGATATCATCCCCACTATCTGGATGTGTGGCGGTCCTCCACAGTGCGGTTTTCAAGGAATGAACTTCCTTGTGTGTTGTTTCCGGCACAATATGATATGGGTACCTTCAAAAAATTGCGGGTATTCCTTTCTTCCTCTTGAGAATGTGGGCGGCGGTGATCACTTTACACCAGATGACCCATACGCTCCTTTGTGCTCCTTTTCCATAAAAAAAGACTATTACTACTACTAACAATCCTTTCATGATTGATGTGGAATTTGCGCTTTGGGTACAATCAAATCAAATCGAAATTATTCATGTAAGTCAAGGACCACTTATGGATATCAAGTTTTCTTTTATTTTTAAATTTACCATCGCTTTGGAAAATGTTGAGCTTTGATGAGAAGAAGTAGCAAGAAACTCACTGCCACTCATTTAAATCAACATTTACAGATTTATCGTTTTACAAATAATTTCAATTAGTACATTTAATTAATATGTAAAGTGATGCAACGACTGGTTGAGCCGGATTTATGAAATTTTAGTTGAGGCCGGTAAGTAAGTAACTATAGATCTAAACTTAAAGTTAGTAGGTAGTAATCATAGGGTTTATAGTAAAATGTCAAATACTCAATGTATGTAGGTACTTATACGAGTAAATAAAAACAATGTAAATTGATACGTTTAATTATTCTGATACGTTAATGTAACCGACACATTAAATTTAAATAATATGATTTTACACAATGCAAAGGAAATTATATTAATCTTAAACCTTAAATATTAGAAGCCATCTCGTCTAGTATTGCAGATAATTCTGGATTACCGCCGAAATTTTCTATCTGTAAATAAATCGTAACGGAGATTATTATAATAAAGATATTATGCAAGTACAAAACATTTACGAAGGTTGATGGAAATAATTTGAGTTTATAATTTCGAATTGATCTTATCTCAGCCTTGAGTTATCTAAACAAAATGTTATTTTTTAAAGTGATATCTCTCACTTATTTAGGATTAGTTAAATTAAATTTGTAACCAAAATTTATTATCGATGGGGGACTCGAACCGGAGAGTTAAATTTGAAACCATAATTTAATATGAGAAAGTAAATTATCAATATATACACAATGATTTATAATGCTGTATGGGTTCAGTATATTTAAAATGTTTTATTCTATAGTGTAATAGCAATAGTAATACCTACAATAGAAGGTGCACTGTGCTTCCCCGGGGCATAAAAATAATAGGAAAATTCCTGGCATAAGGGGGTTTTTGTATGAAAATAAGGGACGCGACGAGCAGGACGTTCAGATGATGGTTCACTGCTCTTAGTCGCTTACTTACGACACCCTTCACTAGTGGGAGGCTCCTTTGCACAGGATGCCGGCTAGATTATGGGTACCACAACGGCGCCTATTTCTGCCGTGAAGCAGTAATGTGTAAATCATTAGTGTGTTTCAGTTTGAAGGGCGCCGTAGTTAGTGAAATTCAATAATTTATGGCAGGCAAATGAGACTTAACATCTTATGTCTCAATGTGACGAGCGCAATTGTAGTGCCGATCAGAATTTTTTCGTTTTTCAAGAATCCTGAGCGGCACTGCATTGTAATGGGGCGTATCGATTACCATCAGCTGAACGTCCTATTCGTCTCGTCCCTTATTGTCACAAGAAAAAAAATCAATGGATCCCTGATGGATTGCTCATTACATCGCGGTGAGGTATATTGTTAACGGTAGTACATACAGTGCTTGTTGTGTGCGATATTTATTTATTTTATTTTATTTTTATATATACTTCCATGAAATATCAAATCGATGTTTCAGTGTTATTTTTGGTCATTTTCTTTCACTTCTGGTCATTTTGTGTTTATCTGTCTAGATCCTTTTCCTCGGGAACGCGTAGAGAAATTAATTAGCATTAAATACTTACGTAATACGTTATGTTAAACCTCACCTCAATCCGAATCATGCGTTCAAGTTGTAATATTCTATCTTTCGTATACTGCAGACTGCCAAGCTCTTCCAGAAGCAAAACGCATTGCTTCTTAAGACTTTCATCAGTGGTTCGTTGCCGGAGAATATCTTTCGTAAGAGTTAACGCCTTTTCATTACAAGGTTTATTTTATTATGGTTTATTTGACCTTAGGGCCTACCATCAACTTTTAAAAAGCGATGCGAATCCGATGCAGTTCTGTTTAGGTACCCAAACTGAATCACTAAAATTCGTACCATGAAGTGCCTTTTACTGAATGGCGTTTGGATCGCTTATGAAGAATGAACGAAATAAAATTGCGTTCGAAACCTAAAATGATATGATTTTAGCGGTTTTTTTGCGTAGAAAATACTAAAAATACATTTTACAATTGCGTCAAATTATAAGCCATTTAGCCCTATTTAATACTTAAATAATAGTAATATAAATAAATATAGTTCTTTGAATTACAAATTAAATGTTTGCTTATGTGTTTTCGTAAAAATAACAAGTTATGAACGCACCTCCATAATTGATGTTTGATTTGACAGGACCACAGAGTATATTTTTTTTAATTCGTTCTTGCGAACAGGCTATAGCCCGGGCCCTTACTGCCTCATCTTTAGTATTTGCATTTTTGGTATTTATTTTCAGTATTTTGTTTTACAAAAAAGTATTCTCATCTCATCTTTAGTCTATAAAATTTTTCTTTTCTATATTTCACTATTTTTTAAAAGTTATTAACAACACGATTCACTTTCCTCTGAGGAAGTAATAACTTTTTTCGAATCGGTCACTTTGACAAATAAGCTATCCAGTTTAGGTTGAAATAACACCTCATGGTACGAATGAATGAACGAACTAAATCAGTTTGCGATTTAAACAGTTGATTTGACGTCAACCTAAATTAGATAGCTCTAATCACGTCGTGGTACGAAATAGCAAAGCTGTTCATTTTAGGTTGTCAATTGAATAGCAATAAGAGTTCATGGTAGGCCCGCTTATTAGGTCAAAGTCAAATTTTCATTTATTAAACAGGCATGTTAAAAACAGTTGAATTATCAAAGATATTATTATTTAAAAACAATATTTTGATGAGATTGTATGGCTTTATAAGCTCAATAAATAAGCATAGCTGAGTAACCATAATGACTTAAGATTTGCTCGTTTTGTGGCAGTTTTAACAGAATTCAATGTCTTTGTTTTGATGTGGCGTACGTTAACCCGACTGTAACATGCTCACGTACTTTACTTCGAATAAAAATCAATAAAAAAGTGTTAACAAGCTTGTGAAGCTAAAGAGATTTCAATTCTGACGAGAAGTTTACGACGTTGTGACGTTAAGTTGACGGAACTTATAAAAAGTTCTGCTCCGTCGTAATCAATATATAAATCGAAGCAAGTAGGTACATAGCCACGTTAAATATGTCGACTAACAGGTGACTTATTGGACACCACTCACTAAGTAGTAATTTAATATCAATTGGGACAGTGGACGTGAAACAACGTTACTACGAAATATTACCCAGTAAATATTTAACTACAGAAAGTCATCCACAACCTGCAGCAACCAATCTAAATCTTAATACATCATCGGTAAGTCTTTTTTAATCACACTGCTGTTTTTTTAAATGCAAATATAAAGATAAACATAAAATAGTCCTATAAATATAAATATTTTAAGTTTATAGAAATTTTGATTGATTTCTACAAAAAGGATACCCAAAACAGCTTCGCCTCCATTTTGTTTTGCGGCGTGTATGATTGGCAGAGTGAATTTGCCCTCTGTCAGATCTTCATAGAAATATTGGTTGTTCTGTTCCTTAAAAATTATTACAAAAATGTTATTTCACACGTTCTATTTAGTATCCTTAGTGTTTTATTATAAACGCTATGAATACTACTAACTATAACTTTATATCTATAAGTACTGCCGGCCGCAAGTAAAATATTCATTAATCTCGCTGAACCAGTTGTTGGCACACTAATAAAAATTGGATATTACATGAAAAACAGCTTGCATTGACAAAATCTACCTTTCTTAAGTTTATGTTGTGGGTCTAAGAAGAATCTCGAAATGCGCTGGGAGTGTTCTCTGATCTCTCGAAGGCAATCGACAGCGTCGATCACCATACGCTCGTGGTGAAATACCTACTGTAAGTTCTAGTAAATCTTAAGGACCTGGTAATTTACTATTGTGTTGCCGACTAAATAGTATCTTTTGTAATAATATCTTTGGACCTGTACTTTTGCAGGTTTTTCAACTAAAATAAGAGTGCCTCAAAGTTCTGTCCTGGGTCCATTTTACTTTTAGTTTATTTTCATTGAAGCTAACAATAACCTTACCTTTATATCTAACTGGTTTTTTGCAAGCAATCTTTTGTTAAATGCCCGATAAACAAAATGCTCTCATGCTTAAATTTACTGTACCAATAATCAAATTAAATAAGTCAATACTAGACTTAGTTTCTTCTACCGTGTTCTTAGGAGTTACATTCGATTCTAAATTGCAATGAGGTTTTCATATTGAGAAAAACTAAACTTATTTTGGCTTCCTACCCCATGTAAAAATAATGCAACTGTGGGAGATTGGAACGGCTAGATTTGTGTTGTTTGCGTACTTCATAACATTATGTCTTACAGCATTTTGTAGTGGATTTTAGCGGCCGATGTTGATGGCAATTTGTGGAGGTGGAGACGGAGTCTGATTAAGGAAATAATAAAAATTATGCTAGAGAGTGTAGCTCAATTGTAACACAAGGTGATTTTACAACAAATTCGTAATGCGGATTGTAAGGTTAAGTTTTATTTCTGATTCCGAAGTCGAAATCTTGAAGTGGTGCTAAGTAGGTACGATGATTACGACTTATTAAATAATTCATTATCAAAATATAGGTAGTATTATATGTACCTAAATAGGTAAATACCATTAAATCCGGCTCGAAGGACCAAAAAATGTTATGTAACTACACTTTACAACTCTCGCTGCTATTTCGATATAAATATATTTTAAGTGGAATGTATTTCGTTTACCTATAAATGAGGAATTGAGCCCCAGCTCAATGTGCAAAATCATGCCAAAGATAAATTAGTTACCTTTTACCTTAAATGTCCTCGCCTCTTCCTGCCTCGGAGCCAGTACCTTAACTTAGCTACGTAGAAAGTTTCTCACGGACGTTTTGAAGGACGCAACAATAGAATGAGGGGGTTTTCAGACTACAAAGTACATATATATATCTCAGAGATTTATTTGGATTTAAAATCGGGCGTCATCGTGTTGGTATCTACCTTGTTATTTAAGTCGATCAGTGCGCGCAACCGGCGCGGGCGCTAGCTTGAACACTTTTCTATAAAAACCGCTGCAGAACGTCATTCGCTTGCAATAATATTTCGATAGGTCTTTTACGTTATGACTCATACTACCAAAATGAGTTCTCCAGGTGTCCGATAGAGGCGCCGTATAATTTTAGATACAAATCTTTACGAAGTTGCTAGTGAGTAGGATCACTGTAAGATATACTGATTATCGCGAAGAGTTTTATCTAGGTGGACTTCTATTACAGCCAATTAGCAACTGGATCGGTCTCTTACCAGTACTTCTAGGAATTTTGCAATATAAGGCAAGTTGAACCTCAACTAGAACAGATTATAAGTTAAAACCGGCATTATTCGTTCTGACGGGCAGGTCCGGTACCCCGACAGGCTCCACTAGCTATTTCATGGAATTCAATGGACCACTCCGTACAAACACCTTGGAACTCTTGACTCGTGAAAGAAGTTCCTTGGTCAGAGATAATGTGCTTGTGTGTACCGAATATGTAAACGAAATTTCACAATGCTTAGCTAGCGGATCGCGTAGTTAAGTCCGTAGCAGCTGTTAAATAGCAGAATTCTATGAAAGTATCAATTACGTATTTCTAGGGAACCCTCCGTCACTTGGAAGAGCATCCGTCAACTACGGCATACTTACCATCTGAGCACTTATCCTGACTGTATGATCAATGATCAAACTTCCTTTATTGTAGTTAGCTAGCACAAATCCGCATTATGAGACGGGACGTTATCGCGAGCCCACTATACTCACTCTGATGAAAGACCTCCGAATGGTCCGAAACTAGTTGGTACCCACACCGATAAAACGTGAGTAAAACCGTGCATGGAAATATCAGCTCACGGCGACGCACCACACTTTTCTGTAACTGTTGCACGTAACGCTTGGTACAGCTAAAAATGCAGGTGCCAGTTAGTGGCACCACTAGCCAGTGACACACAGTTATCCAGGATCCTTTACACATAAAAATAATACGTCTCCAGCACACATTCCCACTGCACAGACACTGTCCACTGTCTATCACGACATAAACATCGCTGTGTCATGAGAATACTGCTCAAGGCCTCACGTGAAAACCTTCCCGTCTTCAAAATCACGCAACTTCAGCATGGTTGTAAATCCGTTCCCGGGCGTCAAATATCCCTGGTATCGTGTAGCAGACGTCCCAGAAAACAAGTCGAATGTTTGCGAAGGCGATCCCACCGCTGCTCTCGGAGATTTATTTGGATTTAAAATCGGGCGTCACCGTGTTGGTATCCACCATGTTATTTAAGTCGATCAGTGCGCACAACCGGCGCGGGCGCTAGCTTGAAGACGACTGCCACTTCTCAATGAGCGCTCTACTGATGGACAATAATAACTAACTTCAAGCACGTCACCGACAGTGACGTACACTGTGACAACTTTAAACACACTTTGAAAGATGACGTTCGCCATCAGTTCAGCCCAATACACAGAGTAGAATAAAATCATACAGGCCATATTACTTTTATATTCTAATTCTCCGACATATATATTACTATATATTATAGCACCGCTTCTTCACAGTGGTCGGACGCGGACTCCCCGGACTCTATGTGACGCTCGCACAAGCCTGTGGTCGTTGGCAGTTTCACTTCGACAAGATGAGGGTAGTTAAAAAATATAATTTTAGCGGTCACTTCTATCCACCACCTATTTGCACATTGATCGATCAATTATTATTGAACATGGCCGCGAAGTAGTTAACATTAACTATTTATTTAAATTTACTGACCTGGTTTTTATCTGCATCTGTCCATTCTTCTAATGCCTAAAAAATGATATTGGTAAAATAATTTGGTATTTAGTTACTGTTTTATATAGAATTGTAAAAGTGAATTAAGATTCATACAAATTGTTAGATTCTGCAATCTGGATTTGAATAAAAATTGTATAAATATTGAACGCGTTTCAGCTATCGAAAACCACATCGAGACCACGCTACAATTGTGCTAGTGATAATAATGAGTAAAATCACGATCAAGTAGGTATAGCTCAGTTGAGTCTCACAGGAGTAACAAAAGATGGACCAATTTGGTAACACATTTTTGGATTTCGATTTTGCCAGTGTTGTCTACTGTATGTTATACAGTATGGTCTATGGCATACCTATGAAATAAATAAAAATATAAGTAATACTAGTCCACAGAACTATGGCAAAATTTATTATTTAATTAAAAACTTTGAATTGAAAAAGTGAAGTTTTCAAACAAAATAATTATTTAAATAAATATACTAAGAGATAGCAGTACTGTTAAGACGACGTACATTGACCTCTGGATCGTCGGCTTCACTTTTGATTTGTTTGAATAATTGCGACGATGAAATAAAAATTCTTATTAATAAAATGTTCATTCTTACGAACACTTTTACGACTGCTTAAAAACGTTATTGTTATTTACTATTACTCCTTTGTTTATAATTATTATCTGTTTTGTACTTAAGCAAAATAAAAAAAAATAAATAAATTCATTTTCATTTCATTTCAATAAATACACTAAGTATTTTAGTAAGCGTAGTGTTTTTTATGATATTTCTAGAAACACTGTGCGCTAAGTATTTTAATTTTAATAGCTTTTTGAATCGGGTATTATTTCCTTTAAAAGAAGATTGTCGATAGATTGTGCCCTACCCCAAGCCCGTTCGCGTTCTTTCGCTATAGGACGGTCCGACGCGTTTGAAGTCACCGCGAGCAGCGAACAGGCAACATCGCATGTGTTCTATCCGACAAACAACCAGTGTCTTTGAACTTGAAGAGCACGGAATGGCAACATCGCATTTTGATGTGCAAAGATTAAAGTTCATTGAATCATTGAGTGTTGACCCAGTAACCCCGTGACCCGATTTTACAATGTACAGCATGTCAATATTCGCTCAAAATTAAAAGTCTACATTTTGACCATTAGGTCAAATCGGTGCACGGTAATTATAGTGCACCGATTTCGTTCATGTTTTGTATATCGTCAGCAAATGCTATAACAAGTTTGTGGCTACATTTAATTCATAAATGTAAAATACATACTGTATATCAAATTAAAATATTTTTATTCAATGATATGAAATCACTTATTAGAAGTAAAATTTACCACCTATCGTTAATCTCTTCTACATTTTTAAGCGTTTGAAATAGAAACACTCATTTCACTCAATCTACTAAATAGATTCTGGTACTTATATTTATTTATTATAATAATTAGTATAATCGAAAAATGAATGTTATCAGATTGTCGGAGTTCAGATTGAAATAAATGTTAGTGTTCCTTTAGTTATCTAATTTACTAAAAATAATTAAGTAAGTAATATATTAATGAAGATATTTGGAATAATTCCAATGCATGTAACTAGATTTTTTTTAACTAATAAAATATTTTTTTAAATTATTTTCTTTGATTAACGCGAGTGCTACACATTTAAGTAAAAAACTTTTAAAGGATTAAAACGCGTAATTGTAACTGTGTTTTTACATTAGATTTTTTCGTAAAAGTTACATTGTTTTTTATTTTAGTTAACCAGACGTTTCAAGACCTTTCCAGACTCCGTTTTCAGGGGGACTGCAGATGAAATGAGTCAAAGATAGTATTTGTCATAATGACAACTTGAAACGTCGGGTTAGCTAAAAAATATAAACTATTACGCAAATATATCTTATAACTCAAGAACGGCTAGACCATTTTTTCTGTTGTTTGATTTTTTGGGTTTCTCTTAGTCTGGAATAGGATAATAAGTAACAAAATATCGAAAAAATCACAGGAAAATATTATTGTAAAAACATTTATTTTCTCATACATTTTGTATAGATTGACATTTTCATGACATCTCGAGAATAGAAAGAATTCAATTAAGTTTTTTGTTAGTTTCACGCTACATGAGTAATAAAATACAACTGACAGTGCACGTCATGTTATTCAAGTTGACTGGTGAGTGCAATGACGTTCTTATGTATAGAATGTCATTGGGTGGGTGTGTTTGTTTCGAGTTTCTATTAGCGTATTGTGCTATCTTTCCCGACATAGACGTAATGCAACTAGGATTCGAAACATTGCGAATTGGACTGACGAAGAACAAGAAATTGCAGGTAAAAAGCACCGCGTTAGTATGGGCTCGACGTTGTGTTTTTGAATCACAAGAGCAAAGCGAGGCAGCCAGTAAACCTCAGAGATCAACAACTAGATAATTTTCGACGCACAAGAAGAAATTTATGAAGTACTGATTTGAATTTAGCAGCGTTTCGATACAATTACAGTACTGATTACCGCTTGCATACTAGCGTTCACATTGGGTCAATGGAAGTTGTTTGCAAGTATTTTCCGGAGAAACGCCAGGATTGTGCTGCCTTAGTGGGAAACTACCGAATCACGACATTTTCTAGCAAACACTCAAAAATACAATGTTTGTTTCCAAATGTCCTCATTTGGGGCAGCCATTATCTAAGAACGACGATTTAATCCGACATTCAAGGTATTAATTTATTTATATTCTTACACACAATACAGTAGAAGAATAACATACCTACTATACTTATTCCTATGTATTATGTATGCTAATTCTAAAAATAAGTGTTTACAAATCAGTAATACGGACTTTGCCTTTGATTTTGTAGATACAAGGACAGATTCACCATCGAATTGGATCATTGCTATCTCTCGAAGATGCACACCATAAATTTTAACAATAATATTTCATGGGCACCATGGAGCAATGATAATAGCAATTCTTCATGATCTACAGCAACTACTTCATGAATATTTTGCATGTCGAGTTAGCAAATCTTTAATTTCCGATCCGTCTTGCATTCGCCATGACCATTAACAAATCCCAAGGCCAATTCTTGAAAGTTTGTGGTCTGAATCTAGAAAATCCATTTCCATGGGAAATCTATATATATGTGTATATATATATATAAGAGATTTCCACGTATATAGTCACTCATCATTATATATCTGGAACCATAAGCCGTAGAGACTTGAAATTTGGTAGGAATTTTCCTTTCGTCGAGTATAGGTCAGCTAAGAACGGATTTTACGAAATTCTATCGGCGAGAGTTTTTTTTTTAACAGAACAACGTCTGTCGGGTCCGCTAGTATCTAATATGAATATACAGTTACAGTTACATGCGTTTTAATCCTTTAAAAGTGTTTATTTCAATTGTTAAAGTTTGTTTAAGGATAAGCATAATCCCAGCCAAAAATACAGAATCAAAGATTATGCTGAGCTTGCACTCAGCCAACTCAAGTAAAGTCTAAGTACGCTTTATAGGACTCAATATTAGTGCAGGCGTCAAGAAGAAGGGCGTTGAGATATCTATACGTGAATGTAATGTATGAAATCTTAATAAAAAACGTACCCAGATTGACAGCGGATATTTGAGCAAGTATGAATGGACAGATGTGATTAGAAGCCGGAAATATTTGTCAGGATAAAATATATTATTATGTGGTGATAAAAGTGGTGTCATAAATAAAAAAAAAATAAGTATTTTATATTTGGGTATATTAAATGTCTTACCTCAGTCTTCGTAATGTTGCAATAATCGTCAATAAGCTGAAAGTAAGTGCCCAGGAGCTTGGCGAGGTGAGAATAGTCCGTCTTGTTATTGCTAAATAATGACATCAAGCTAACAAACAGATTGAACACGTGGCCGGTCTCTAAAAATTCAAAAATGTTTTTGTTTGGATGATTAGGTATACAGGATGGTCTTTTGAGAAGGGCGGTGATGGCCAAGTCGGAAACTACAAGACTTAGACAAAAGTCGTGCAAGGATTCATGCCCTCGATTTACAAGAAACCAATAACTGCATATTTATCCTTTCAGTATGGGGGTACAACAAGGGTCTATTCTTGGACCGTTCTTCTTCCTTATCTATATAAATGATCTTCCTAATCTTATAGAGAAAAAACATAAGGTAGTATTGTTTGCGAGCGACACTTCACTGATTTTCAAAGTGAAAAGAAATCAAGCTATGTATGACGAAGTGCACGATATTCTATCTGACATCGTGTACTGGTTTAGCGCTACTAACCTATTGTTAAATAGCAAGAAAACGAAATATATTAAATTTACCGTACCAAATGTCAAAAATGTAGATGCAAGTGTTTTGTTAAACGGAGAGGTGATAGAACCGGTGGAATCTGCTATATTTCTTGGCATAACTCTAGATTCCAAATTACAATGGGGCTCCCATATTGAAGGATTGACGAACAGACTTAGTTCGGCACCATACGCAGTTAAAAAGATTAGACAATTAACTGACATAGATACGGCGCGACTAGTATACTTTAGTTATTTCCATAGTATTATGTCGTATGGTATATTGCTATGGGGCAACGCTGCCGATATTAATACAATATTTGTGCTGCAGAGAAGGACTATTCGCGCTATTTATAACCTAGGTCCTAAAGAATCATTGAGAGCAAAATTCAAAGAAATTAACATCTTGACTGTTGCTTCTCAATATATTCTTGATTATGTAATGTATGTTCATAGGCACATAAGTGAATTTGCTAGAAACTGTCATAACCATAATGTTAACACCAGGAATAGACATAAACTTATAATGCCTACTACTCGGCTAAGTCGAGTTAGTAAGTCTTTTGTGGGGCGATGTATATGCTTTTACAACAGGATCCCAGAAAATGTTCATAACAAAAGTATTACGTTATTCAAAAGAATTGTTGAAAAACGTTTGTGTGGTAAAGGTTACTATAACATAAATTACTTTCTTAATGATACCACACATTGGGAATGGAGTGACCGCCTTCGAGCTATTAAATAATAGGGTTAATTTTTCAATATTACTTTGTAAACATATTTTTTCGATGAAAAAAAAAGCCCGCTGAGTTTGTTGACCCCGTTCTTTTCAGGTCTGAGGCATTCATTTTGGAATGGGTGGTAGTTTTTGACTTTCAATAAGTGATGTCACACCCTATTTTGAATAAAAATATTTGAATTTTGAATTTGAATTAGTTTATATAAATTTCTTAAACTTTTAACGGAAATCGACACGAATGATTTTTCAAAAAAATTACAACCTGTATTATTGTACCAATCCTGTTATTCCATTTATTATATCCTGAATATTATAAACAAACTAACATACTATGTTGCTGATACAACATTCAGGATCAAAGTTTGGAAAGATGTATTACTAAAAATTAAAGCAAAAATAGAAAAACATTACAAATTGCTTTTCATATCTCACTTTTACCAAACTAATAAGTTGTCTAAAATGGTTTCACTCGTCCAATGTTTATACGTCTCTCTAATGACCATACTGCATTTGATAGCATGACAGGATTTATCCTCGATAGAAATCAACAAACAAAAATGAGATTTCTAACAAAAAGTTTGAATAGGAGGTGTGTTTTCTTCCGTATAAAAATAATAAAAGAAAAAATTAGGTATTTCCTTTCATTTTTAGTAATACATTTCTCTGTAAAGATGGATCCTTATTAGCAACAGAGTGCATTGGACCTATAATATATATTGAATTTTTTTTTGAAAAATCATTGGGGTCAATATCGAGGGCATGACTCCTTTCACCACTTCTCTAAGTCTCGTAGTTTCCGACTTGGCCATCACCGCCCTTCTCAAAAAAAAACAATCTGTATAATAATGTCAATTATTAACTATTGGCAGTACCATTTGGAGTTAAAATTGCTGAGGCCTTTTCATGATTTAAGAATTCTAAAACGATTTAATTTAATTTAAAATATCCCTAACAGAAGGTAACGAAATTTTTAAATCTAAATGGGAAGGAATTAATATTCTGTGTGGAATCGTTTTAAATTTTTCCCTAATATTGTTGTCGAATTTGTGTAATAGTTTAAAGCACTTTTTGAAGTACTCTAGCACTTCAGAAAACAAAAATATAAAAAAAACAAAACAGAGAGACGTACATGATGATGATAATGATCATATTTGAAAATAATTTTCATCTAGGGTTAAAAACCAAAGATAAAAGACTTGAGAATGGCCACTAATGTTGCTCTTAATCATCGGTGAAATAGGTACAGACGCGTCACTAACAGAAATTTTTATCGGGTATCGTTAAGTGAATATATAAAACGGATTTGGGTCATATTGCGCACCTACGAGAGCGCCGATAATTTAATAAACGCCACTTCACAATGGCGATTACAAGCGAGCTCCATGGTGTGGACGGCTTATTCGATTCTAGTCGCCGATCATCGTCATAGTGATCGCGGCGATCGGTGACTTGTCGGGTTTTTCGGACAAGTATCACAGGACACGAAGCACGTAACAAACCTCCGCTACACTGATGACACCACACTCCTTGCTGAAAGTGAAACCGAGGCGGTGAACCTCCTGGCCCGGATTGAGAACATCAGTTTGCGGTTGGGTCTAAAAATCAATCATAGCAAAACCAAAGTAATGATAGTGGGTGGTACCAACAACCTTGAACTAACGGGAACGCTTAACCTTGACTCGTGAGTGACTTCGTCTACCTAGGGTCTAAAATTAATAACACAGGATCATGCGAAAAAGTGATAAGGAGACGTATAGGGATGGCCAAAAGGGCAATGTCCCAGTTGCACAAGATATGGAGAGACCGTAACATCACGCAAAAAACTAAAACCAAATTGGTGACTTCTTTCTTTTTCTCTGTATTCAGTTATGGAGCGGAGACCTGGACACTGAAAAAGGTCGACAGAGACCCAGCAGATGCCTTTGAAATGTGGTGCTGGAGAAAAATGCAACAGATTCCATAGACCGCCTTTAGCACCAACGGGTCTATTCTGAGAGAGCTTAATTTCAAAACTAGACTATCAGCTAAATGCCTTCGTAGGGTGTTGGAATTCTTCGGATACATTGCTTGTAAAAAGGGTCACAATCTTGAACAGCTGATGGTGACAGGCAAGGTAAATGGCAAACGTTCCATAGGAGGCAGTCCCACGAGATGGTCGGACCAAATACAATCTTTTCTGAACATAAACTTCCACAATGTTTATGAAGCTAAGGATCGCAGCAGATGGAGGGAAATCATACGGGAGAAACTGATGCAGTGGGGGAGTCACGACCCTCAGTAATGAGGAAAACGACGCGAGGAGGAGGATCAAAGGGAATTCGCGTGTGGTTGCGTGCGCGTGCCCACACTATTGCCGGTCATACATACACTGAAGATACTGGACAGTGAGCAAAGCTGTACGTACTTCGCCTCGTCGCGGTCGTCAAGGCGTTGTTTTGTTTTCTTTTAATTTACATACGATGCAATGACTTCTGGGTGTGGTCAACTGAAGAAACATTTAAATTCATAGAACTTTATCAGGACTATCAGAAATATGGAATCCCAAACATAAATATTTAACAGTGAAATTAAATGAATGGTGCTACCATTACCATTAGTGCAGCTATAAACTACACGACCATCTTGAAGGACTACCGGTCAATAATTAATGATCACGGACGATCGTGTGGATGCTTACACCATGATCAACGATTAACTTGCCTATGATAGACGATCATACAAATTACAAGTAACCATCATCGCCGATAGTAGAGAGGAGGCTTTATAGCGCATTTTTGACGTATTAAGAGGGGACGCTAGCAGCGTTATTCCATATTTTATTCCGTATTCCTATTATTTCTCCCTGGATAATACTTCTAGAGCGGTGATATTTTGTCACAAAATCTTAGTATGCAAAAGCTATGTCCCTACTTATACTATTTTTTCAATCAACTAACAACATAAGAAAATATGACTCTTAAAAATCGTAAAAAATGCCATTTTCACCTACAGATAGTACAAGGAAGTATAAATTATACACGCAAACACAAGGTTAAGGGCGTGTTTCGACTGACACGGAAATTGTGAAAATTGTGACGCAGTAACTGAATGTCATCCATGAAAATTATTGCAGAAACTATGCTGTGAAGAGCGGATTATACGTTTGGATTTGAGACAATTCGCGAAGATCCATAGCTCTTGTAGTCAAATAACGCCGATTGGTTGCACATTAATAATGTAATGCATAATAATGGCATGATAAATTATGTGAGATACTCACGTTTCACAAAATAAAACTTACTCTGTTCTATCATATGTTCGTACTGTTCTTCAGTTGGACATTGAAAATTATCTCTCCAGTAGATTTCCTTTCCTTGACCCCGGAATGCTTCCAAAATATTGTCGGAAAAAGATGATGCGATCTAAAACGTTATGGTATTATATATTATTCAATTTATTTCGAAAGTTCATATTTTTAGTAAATAAGCTAATTTGAGGCAAGAGGCCGCGAGCTCAAAAATATTTTTTAAAGTTCAAAGGATGAACTACTTTAGCAATGTCCAAGCAAATTATTAAACCCGAAAAATAATATTCCTCTAAATAAGTGTCGAGGACAGTGATATGATGGTGCAAACATAATGAAACGGAATTATGGTGGAGTTCAAAAACTCATACAAGATGTTGAGCCAAATGCCGTATATGTGCTGCTCATAATTTAAATCTAGTACTCAATGATGCAGTGAGAGAGGTTATTGATATGCAAAATTTTTTTGAAACAGTTCAACAAATTTATAATGTTTTCGGGCATAGTATCAAAAGATGCAATATTTTATCAAGTTTTATATCTGATAAATAAAGTGAGTACAGTGATACATTTATATATGTACGGCAATTTTTCTCTTAATGATTCTTTAGGACCTAGGTTATTAATCGCGCGAATAGCCCTCTTCTGCAGCACAAAGATGGTATTAATATCGGCCGCACTGCCCCATAACAATATACCATAGGACATAATACTATGAAAATAACTAAAGTATACTAAGCGCGCTGTATCTATGTCAGTTAACCGTCTAATATTCTTAACCGCATATGCTGCAGAACTAAGCCTATTCGCCAATCCTTCAATATGGGGGCCCCATCGCAATTTGGAATCAAGAGTAATGCCAAGAAATACAGCAGATTCCACTGGATTTACCACCTCTCCATTTAATAAAACATTCGCATCTACATTTTAGACTTTTGGCGCGGTAAATTTAATATATTTGGTTTTATGACTATTTAACAATAAGTTATTGGCGCTAAACCAGTACACGATGTCAGATAGAGCATTGTTTACTTCGTCGTATAAAACTTGGCTTCGTTTCACTTTGAATATAAGTGAAGTGTCATCCGCAAACAATACCACCTTTTTTTTCTACAAGCTTAGGTAGATCATTTATATAAATTAGGAAGAAGAAGGGTCCAAGAATAGACCCTTGTGGTACCCACATACCGAGACGAGTCCTAGGAGATCTCCTGCCATTCACCTCGACCCTCTGAATCCTATTATTTAAAAATGAAATCAGAAGATCGAGTGCAGATCCTCTTATACCATAGTGACATAGCTTCCTGACCAGCGTTGAATGTTGAACACAATCAAAAGCCTTAGATAAATCACAGAAGATAGCATGTGCATTCTGTGATTCCTCCCAGGCCTCAAAAATATTTCTGATGAGTTCAACACCTGCATCCGTATTCGAGCGTCCCCTAGTAAAGCCAAATTGTTTTATGTGAAGTAACTTATAAGTGTTAAAGTGAGTAAGCATTTGGCTTAAAATATTTTTTTCAAAAATTTTACTTAGGGTCGGCAACACTGAAACAGAGCGATAGTTATTCGTGTCAGAAGTGAGTCCCGATTTAAATATTGGTGTAATTTTAGTATATTTCAGATGGTCAGGAAACACGCCGTGTTCAATACAGCTATTAAAAACTAGTGCTAGATATGGTGCTATGACGTCAATAACAGAACTTATTATTTTTCCCCGTATATCAGCAGTTTCTTTCATTTCTAAAGATCTGAAAGTTTTAATTATTTCTGCTGGGCTAACAACACTGAATTTGAAATTTTGTTTACATTCCTTAACATTTACCAAAAGAAGTGACTCGGCAACACTGGTGGAGGAGACAAGGGTGCTTGAGAAAGAAACTGGAATGTCAGAAAAAAAATTCTCAAAAGCAGAAGCTACATCCTGTTCAGAGTGGATTTTTGTATTGTTTATTATTAGGTTATATTCAAACTTGCAGTCTTTCATTTTTATTTTATTTTATTTGAAGCAGTTATTATTAGTTATTTATAAAATATTATAGTTTATAATTTGAATAGTTATAAATGCTTAGTGTAAGATCAATAGTGTATCATAATAATGATAAATAAATAAATAAACTGTGTACTTCTAGTTTACCAGATGACACCGACCTCGTGCTATACCTATGACTCGACTGAAATTGATTATATTCCTGACTAGCTGATACCCGCGACTTCGTCCGCGTACACGCATGACGAAGAACGTAGTACTGGTAAAAATATTTATTTCTTATGACAAACTTAAGATTTTACGTTCATAAAATTTTGTTTTCCAATTTTATTTGAGCTTAAATTAAGTTTAAAATTAGTAACTAATTAGTTATTTCATTTTAAACTATTCTTTCAATTTTATTTTCTGAGCGACGGGGCACACATCAAAGGATAAACAAAATTGTTGTTTTTATTTAATTCCGAGCATTTTCATATTTATTCACCTTTTAAGCCTTCTCTGGACTTCCACAAATAATTCAAGACCAAAATTAGCCAAATCGGTCCAGCCGTTCTCGAGTTTTAGCGAGACTAACGAACAGCAATTCATTTATATATATAGATTGTCATGGTTATTAACTGCCAAAAGGTACTTGTGTTTAAGACTGACTGGTAAAATTTTGCATATTTTGAAAAGTTTGCGATAATCTCCTTTATAACTATTTTTAGTTTTGTTATTAACAAGGAGTTTCAAAAATCTCGTCTGCAGTGACTCAAGTTTGTCAATGTATATTTTGAATGTGAGGCCGGAACAATCAAGAGCATACACTCAAATTCGTGTCTACTAGGGAGAAGTATAAACATTTAAGAGTGCCTATAGGAACATATTTTTATGCCGCATGTTGGAATATCTATTTAAGTTAGGAAGGATATATCTGTAGCTGCATTGGCAATTTAAGAGTACGAATCTGTATGATGGTTTTATGGACCACGTTCAATCAGCAGATAGTAATGCTTGCACGGATCTTCCGCTCAAGACGTAGTCGGGAGTGACTTCGGGGCTTAGTGATAAATGAACGAAATTTTAACATACCTGAGGATGTCCTAGAGTCAGCAGCTTTTTCAACGAAAGCACAAAGACTTGTATTGAGGCACTGATTGTAAGTGGAATTCCATAAACCACGTGTGCAGCCGGAATGTTACGGCGAACTGGAGTATTGTCCAACACGTCATCCAACCTTTTGATAAAAGATTTTATAAGTCATTCTTCATGGAAAGGTGAAAAGAATTAGATATATATTAGGAACTATCAATTAACAATAATTATGAACACTAGAAACCACCTTAGGCGTCAACAGTTCGACTTGATGTTTCTATATAAAATTATTAATTCTCTAATTGATTCCCCTAACCTTGTACAAAAGATCAAACTCAGAGTCCCGACTAAATGTGTTCGTAGAACTAATAATTTATTCACTGTCAAAAGAATTAAATCTAATTTTGCTTCAAACGCTTTCTTTCACCGCTGTTTGGAACTATACAATAATCAAATGTCTCACTTGGATCCCTTTACAACGAACATAGTTTATGTTTGTTTTTTTTTTCTCTTTGTTGTTTTCTTTTTGTATTTGCGTTGTGTTTTTGTTAATTTCCTAATATTTACATTAATTATTATTAACTTCATTATAATTTGTGGGCACTCAATCTATTAAAAATTAGAATAAGATTTTATTTAACAAACTTCAAAAAAGGAGAAGGTTCTCAATTCGTCGGTATTGTACCTCAAAACTTTCGACTGGGTGAACTGATTTTTATAATTCTTTTTTTATAGAGTTGCTTCCCGTGTGGTCTCGATTGTAATTTGGTCTAGATCTGACAATCATCCATGAGAAAAATCATAAAAGTCTTAAATTTGCTATACTTACGTATAGCAGCATTGGAAATAATATACTTCATAGATAGTTTGGTTAGGTTTTGAGTACGGAATCCATGGCAAAGTAATGGAACTCTTCAGTTAAGCGCTTACGTTCATTGCTGCATTGAAAAATTTAGTATATCTGCACATATTTAGACAAGTTGTTAGTTAATGTACTTCAAATTCACTAAAAATAAAAAAAAATTAACAAAAAAACAACCGCTTTCAAAAACACGATTCCAAAACAATAGATATAATGTGCACTCAAAAGTATAAAAATAATTGTATATTTTTATACAATCTAATTAATTAATCTAATTCAATTCTAATTTAGTTAGTTCGATTATTGTTATTTTTGGAGTCGGTGTCATCCAAGATAGGTTTGTATACGGTTACTACGATGCTATAGCTTAGTGTTAAAAGTTTTAACAATTAATATAAATAGGTAACAGACCTAGAAAAAAAACATTAACCGTTTTATATTATAATAAGTTAAGTGTGATCTGTGATCAGCACCATCTACTGAAAACCAATATCTCCTAGTAAATAATATACTAGATAGAATTAGTGATTGATTTGGAAATACTATATATTTTATGATAGTGACTTCTAAATTGTGTACTAGATGACGTATAATCTATTACTATTTATTGAACTTAGACTGGATGATCTATGTTTTAACGCCATCTATTAAAGCTAACTTAACTCCAAGTACTACATCTATTTTGCTTGTTTATTTTTATTTAAATCTTAAGTTTATTTTTATTTTATTTATTTTGTATTTATACATACTACTTATACGTTTAAAAATTAAATTTTTTCTTCCTTTTTTTTCTAGAGTTTAGTACACTAACGTTCCCACAAATTTATAACCCAAAATACTTCTTATTGCTAAATAAAATACAATACAAATTGTTCACTTATTTGTAAGTAGATTAAAGTCTACTATTATTTAAAAAAATGGCGTGCGTACAAAGTACACATGTCAGAGGTGAAACTTCATTCGAAAACTAATTTTTAAATCTCGTTTATATCAATAATTATCCTAATCTGTTCTCTAAGCCAAATTTTTTTTGTCAATATTAGAAATTATTAGATGTTCTACATACTCGCGGCCACCCGTTAAGCCTGCACGATACAACGCTAGTAGCGAAGTTGTTCTACTTACTAGCGGTGCCATGTGCTTCATGCTACGTTTGCCCTTTCTAACTCTATCTCAATAAGTCTCAATCTCCCTCTCCCTCGTCTTGGATAAAACCGCCCCATATTTTCGTGACACTTTAATGGCACATATAGACACTGGATTTAAAAAAAGATCCTAAATTTGTTCTCTGCCCCTCGAAAACCTCGGATTCAATATCCATATTGTTGAAATCATATTTTTGCGCGGCGGCCATATGTTCAAAAATGATCCCAAATTAGGTCTCTGCACCCTCGAGAACCTCCGACTCGATATCCATATTGTTGAAATCATAAATTTACGCGACGGCCATCATGTATTTCAAAAATGATCCCAAATTCGTTATCTGCCTCTCGAAAACCTCGGATTCGATATCCATATTGTTGAAATCATAAATTTGCGTGGCGGCCATCTTGGATTTTAAAAATGATCCCAAATTCGTTCTCTGCACCCTCGTGAACCTCGATTCGATATCCATATTGTAGACATCATAATTTTTTTTCATAAATTTAATAAAATCATAAATTAAAAAAAAAACCTGTATGATACAAGGCTAGTAGGGAAGATGTTCTACTTACTAGCTTCCTCAATCAAGTCAATCGCTCTCTACCTTGAACAAAAACCTCCTCCTCTACTTGTACAAAAACGTCTCAAATTTTCGTGATGCTCTATTGCGTTTCATTCGTAAAAATTTTACCCTCATGCGCCTTAAGAAGTTTGACTTCAATAAAAAGATAGTAATTATCCCTGAGAAAAATTGATATTTTTAGCCAACATCAAAAAAGAAGGAGGTTCTCAATTCATCGGTATGTTATTTTTTTACTCATAATAAAATAATGTTTAATTTTCTAAGTGTTCAAAGATACTAAACTTAAAATTTTATTGTACATAATATATACATTACAAAAGTAAACTAATGTTTTCTCTCTGTATAGAGATACTCAAATACCAGGTAGGGGTGCCGTGACAATTTGATTCGATTTTTTTTTGTTTCAGAATTATATTTGATTTTTTTTAAATTGAGTTAAGTTTTAGTGCTTAGATTATTTTTTTATATTCTTATTAAAATTTTAAAATTACTGTAAATATTATAATATTTAGGATAAAGTTTATTATTATACCTAAACGATGTAGCTATGTAGAGACTTGGCTAAAGAACCCATCTCCTAGTAATCGATCCATAAACACGAAAAAAAAACAAATAAAATGTTGTGCTTATATTAAATTAACAAATAGTGATAATTGTATAACTACGGAGTAATATATATAACGCTGTAGTTACTATAAGTTTTTAACAGTGTTATGATAATAATTAACGTTTTAATTCACAATTTTAACGATTAACCCAACACTGCCCTCGCAAGGCGACCGTCAAGATCGAGCGAGGTGTTATGTTAATTCGCTCCAGTTGTACCTACATATTTTATATAATTGATTTTAAAGGAGAACATCTTCCCCTTCTAGCTTTGTATCGTGCAGGTTAAGCACCTGGATCTGAAAAAGTAGAACATCTTCCCTATTCGCGCTGTATCGTGCGTGTTTAGCGTGGCCGCGAGTAAGTAGAATATCCAATAATTTCTAATATTGACAAATACAATTGGTTTACAGAACAGATTAGGAGAATTATTAATATGAACGAGATTTAAAAATTAGTTTTCACAAAGAAGTTTCACTTCTAACATGTGTACTTTGTACGCACGTCATTTATTGTATTGTCTGATGCTTTGGTCGTAGTTTCCCCCTAATGATACCTCCCCTAAAAGTGGATATGAAAGTGTAAATTGCCCATTTTTTACAGGCAACCTGTGGCTAATACACTACATGCTCTCTCAACGTTCATTTCAAATTAGTTTTATCAAAAAAACACATACGTGCAGAATGAAGCAGTGGGATCTGAAGCTATCAAGTCAATACCGAATATTTCTTTGAAACTCTTGACAGGTCACTATTTAAAATTAACAATAGCTTTAACCGGCGAAGATTGGACGGTTACTGTTAAAGTTGTGACGTCATCTAAAAATTGTCAAATGGTGCAACTCATTTTTTGCTTAATACTTTGACATGTTTGTTATTGCTAAAGTTATTTAGTGTAACTTTGAATATAAAACTAGCACTTACATTGACAAATCAAAATTTATCACACGTTATCGAGCTAATGCGCTTAGCTTTTTCTATGGCACAGTATTATATGTCTACTTACGGCCGTTTTCAATAACGTATCTATCTCTAGTAAAGGATACATTGCTGTCACCGTTTAATGATAAGAGCTTATCTATCCATAGTTCTAGAACATCATTGATAGTTATGTCTTATATAGTTATAGTCCAATGCTTTCTGTGATATAGGTTATTGAAGTAAGTAACCGGAAAATAATAGATTTGTGTACCTCTAGTAACTTAAACTAAGTATAGATAGATTATTGAAAACGGTCGTATGTCTGTGGCGAAATGGACCTAATAAGTAAGATATCCTAAGACTCCATCGTCTTTTGCAAACGGGAAGAGGCCCACGTAATAGGAAGTGGTGAGGAAACCGACAATGAACATCCAGGTAGGTTGTGGACAAGAGATTCGTTGCTTTAAGAAAAAAATTCAACAAAAAAATGTTGTCGCTAACAACCTAATAAATACATAATACAATACATAAACACAAGTACATTTAATAAGTATATCTTTAACTCACACCAATGAAGCCGTGTGTATCATATAAACATAATCTGATATGAATTTTGCCTTTTCCTTTGGTATGTCTAGCCAGAAGTTGAAAGCCATTGGAATACTTTTCCGTTTTTCTTTGCTGGGTGCCTTCAGTATATGTGTATAGGGCATCAGAAGCTCCTTTAAAAGAAAGTGAATCAAGTCAAACAAAAATCACAAATAGAAAAGATAATAATTATAATGCAAGGTATGAAATGATGAAAAAAATCACGTTTAAAAAAACCGACTTCAAAACCTGAAAAGTATCAAATAACTAAAAATTTAATTTAATACACATTTACCTTTAATATTAATTTAACTTTGCAGTGTCCGTTAATAATTATAATATATAATCAACCTGAATGAAAACTCCTAAAAAAGCCGCACACAAAAAACAATTATATCATCGAGGTAAACAAAAATTTTCATAAAAAATGTTCATAAAGAAAATTACGTACATCGGATCATAAATCTCAGAGTAATCGGTGTACATAAATAAAAAAAAATATCGATTGAATTGATAACCTCCTCCTTTTTGAAGTCGGTTAAAAATATAACAAGAGATGCTTTGAAGTTTCTTGTTAAAATAATTATTTTTGCCAATATATTTTATACGTTATACTACACGTTACATCGTCCGTTTGGACACTATAAAGCAGCAAAAATACTATGCCTGCATCTTGGTATAGACTATAGAGGGTCATCACTTGATCAACGGCGGACAGTATGGCTTTCGCCATAATCGGTTGGCGGGTGATCATCTGGTACACTTATAACGGCAGCATGCGTGCGGCATGCGGCATGGTGCGGAAAGCCGGGCAGTAAATTATTCTGGATATAGCGAATGCCTTTGAGTTTGTATTGCACAAGGCGCTTCTGTCTTAGCTTCCATCATTTGAGGCTTCAAGAGATTATGCAAGTGGACCGCCAGCATACTCCTGGTCGAAGCATACAGGTCGTAGTCGTCGGTTATTGCTCGAACCCGAAGGCCTTGAACGCTGGAGTTTGCCCATTGATTCCTCTGGTGTTGTAAGAGAATGTGGGCGGCGGTGATCACCTTCCACCAGATGACAAGTACACTCGTTTGTCCTCTTCTTCCAAAAAAAAAGGCCGTGTGTTATTTTCTTCTACATATCATTGGACGCCTCCAATATGTATTGCTATGCGGGTGACATTAGTGTAGCCGTATACACCGGCCATGCAGATCTCTCTCGGGAAGTCGTCGAACAGTGCCGGAAAGAACTTGTGTCTTCTATCGAGTACTCTCTTGAAAAGGTTAACTCCACAGAAAACACAAGTTTGCACATTTGCCACTAAAAATCCCCATGTGTCGTATCACCACTCTTTGACAAAATTTCCCTTATTGCCTTGTCTAGTATCGGAATACTGGGTCTAAATCTCGAGCGATTAACAATTCACCGGTCATCGGGAAGGCAAAGGCAAATTGGCTTCAAAGAAGCTGAGCGTTATGCATGTTAAGGCGCTATAGTCCTAAAAAGTAACATTTTTGAAAATATACTTAAAATATTTCTACAAATACTACGGTTCCAATTTTTTGACATGTTTATCTTCATTTCTTTATCTAAATTAAAGCAGTTTCGAAAACACGATTACGAAAAAAAATCTCGATAGATTCTCTTTTTGAAAAATAGTCATTTTTTATTTGAATTGTTTTTTATTATCATAAAACTATGATAGCTATAAACTCAAAACTTATTTTATTCGATAGTTTATTAGTATTTATAAGTTTTAATACGCTTTGTGAATTATTTTATATTAATTTTTTTCGTAATAAACCAAACGCGACGCCTTGGTTGCATGCTCGCTCATGCCAGCAGTACGCCCACAGAGTACATTATATAATATAGGTATAGAGTTGTCAGTCAATTTCAAGGCGAAAGCGACATCGCGTGGGAACTTTCCTCGGTTATACCTACATATATATACGTATAACATAATTTATACCTGTATTATGGTTGTTTTAACTGTAATATTATTTTTACACAGGAATTCCGCCATAAATTTAATGGCAGAAGTACTAAAATGTAGATATTAGGAACTTAAGTTACAAGAAACAAACATATTATTTCCATCTTCTTTTATTGTAATACTGTATAGCGAATGTTTGCACTATATCCTCAACGTGCGTCGAAATTGCTCCTCGAAGTATTTTATTGATGTTTCTGCACATATAAAATATATCATAGATCTAGTAAATATCTTGTCAGTCAATTCGGAACTATGCTCTTTGCATTTTAAGGAAATAAACGGAAATCAGTATATACTCAACAAGCAACGAACACCAAACAACAATAATGAATAAGCAAAGCTATGGCGGCAAATAAATTAATAAACAACTTGGCGATTGGCGGTTACCTACTGTGTAGGCGGGCGAAGCGGATCTGTCTATCAATCCGTGCCCTCTATAGACAAGTTTACAAATTAATTTTAATGTGATGGTATTGTATGTATCAAGAAATGTTCTAAGTGCAAACGCCGTGAGTACGCCCGTGACTACTGTCAAGGAAGGTACTGTGTTTTTTTCTCTCGGGCTCACATTACGTAAGATTTTAGCAAACAAGTACAAAGCGGGAATCATAGTAAAAAAATAATGATGATGCGACAGCGTATTTGTTGAAATATATAAGTAAATGGAAGTCGGAAAGTACTAAAATAAAATTTACGTAATATTATTTTGAATATTATACCACGCGGGAGATTTGTATGTATGTACTTTAGGGAGTTAGAAATCCAAGATGGCCGCCGCGCAAAATTATGATTTCAGCAATATGGATATCGTGTCCGAGGTTCTCGTAGGTGCAGAGAACGATTTGGTAATCATTTTTGAAATCCAAGATGGCCGCCACACAAAATTAGATTACAACATTATGGGTATCGTATCCGAGGTTCTCAAAGGTGCAGATAACGATTCTGGGATCATTTTTGAAATCCAAGATGGCCGCCGCACAGCATTATGATTTCAGCAATATGGATATCGTGTCCGAGGTTCTCGAGTGTGCAGAGAACGATTTTGTGGTCATTTTTGAAATCCAAGCTGGCCGCCGCTCATAATTATGATTTCAGCAATATGGATATCGTGTCCGATGTTCTCGAGGGTGCAGAGAACGATTTTGGGATTATTTTTGAAAACCAAGATGGCCGCCGCTCAAAATTCGTCCTCGACACCCTCGAGAAGTTTTCTTTTCAGTTTTTGAAGTCGGTTTTTTTATATGTAGTTTTTTTTACGTTTTAGTATAAGTTTATAATAATATATAATCGACCTGAATGAAAACTCCAAAAAAAAGCCGTACACAGAAAACAATAAGTCATCCAGGTAGACGAAAATTTTCATATAAATGTTCATAAAATGAAAACTACGGGGCCAAACTATGTAAAATTTTCATGGGACCAAATGGTATCTATTTCGCATCATATAAAAGAGTTACGTAAATCGGATCATAAATCTCAGAATAATCGGTGAACATAAAAAAAACCGATCGAATTGATAACCTCCTCCTTTTTGAAGTCGGATAAAAAGGAACTTGTGCACGGTTATTGACTTAATGAGTTTTTTAAAGGTACAATAATGATACTTCCTACTAATATATTACTTATTCGTATACTAATTGTTATAAAATCATTACAATCTTTATTATACATGTAACACATCTTATACAGCATGTGAAAATTTCCAAAACAAACTTATGTTCATTAATAGGGGTCTATTTTTCAACCTCATGTCTATGTTTATTTCAAATCAAATCAAAATCACTTTATTCATGTAGGTCACGGAAATAACACTTATGAATGTCAAAAAAATAAAAAAAATCTTATTGAATCTACCGCTACTTCGTTAAGGGTTGAGCTAATGAGAAGAAGCAGCAAGAAACTCATTGCCACTCTTTTATATCAAGATTTACATTTCCATCGATTTACAAATCATTTCAATTACAATATAATATGTAAAATGACGCAACAAACATACTCAAACGTCAAATAGTCAATGCCTTACACGAGTAAGTCAAAAAAGTAAACGAAAATTGTCGACCACTAAGAAATTACCTGAAGTAAATTAAGAAAAATAATACTTTTTACAAAATGCCACCACAAACTGTTTTTAATCAACTCAACTACTGACATTCCACGCGAGGCGCAGTCGGCAGGATTCTGGTGAGTAGAAACATGATTCCACTGTTCTCTGTCTAATATTGTAAGAATTTCAGAGACCCTATTACTGACAAAAGTGGTCCATCGATTCGGTTCTCCGGAAATCCACGCTAGCACGACTGTACTATCTGACCAAGCCCGCAGATTTTCTTAAGGAACATTCATCACTTGTGAGACGTCAAATACTAACTTAGCAGCAAGTAAGGCAGCACATAGCTCCATACGTGGAAATTTCCTTTTCCACCGGTGCTACTTTAGTTTTAGCTGTTACCAAATTAACCTCAACATTACCATTACTGTTCTTAGATTTAATATAGACTACAGCAGCATAACCTGTGAAGCATCAGCAAAGGTATGTATCTCGATATCGTCGTTACGTCTCGTTTGCAGCCATCTCGGTATTTTCACCAATTGGACATTAGCTTAATCATCTCGAAAGCTATGCCATTCTCTCATCAACTCCTCAGGTAAGCTATCATCCCAACTCAGGCCCGATTTCCATAGCTCTTGTATGAAATACTTGGCCTTTATAATTATGGGTGTGATCCAGCCCATCGGATCATACAACCTAGCTATGTCAGAAAATACGTTTCTTTTCGTCAGTGTTTCCATATTCTCAGGTAAATGCAAGTTATATACGAAATTATCAGAATTTTTATTCCATCCAATTCCTAAAACTTTAACCATGTCGTTGTGTTTAAGTACGACTGACTGGTCTTTATTTTGGCACTCTATACTTATATAATTAAGTAAGTCTTTACAATTCGTACTCCACTTCTGTAACTCAAATCCACCAGCTTTCATCAACTCACTCATTTGGTCATAAATCTCAATGGCTTCAGGTACATCTTCACATCCTGTGAGCAGGTCATCCATATAATAGTCCTGTAAAGTAATTTAAGCAGCAATTGGATACCTCTCACCCTCATCCTTGGCCAACTGTTGCAGAGATTTTACCGCTAAATATGGTGCATATGCCGTTCCAAATGTAAGTCTTAATAAGCGATAATGCTTAACTGGACCATTTGCGATCGGTCGCCACAATATTCTTTGGAAATCTGCATCTGTAGCGCTGACCTTCACTTGACGATACATTTGTTTAAGGTCCGCCACTATGGCATAATTGTATCGCCTCCACCTCAGTAAAATATGCCTCAAATCAAACTGAAGTTTGGTACCAACGAGGAGATTTTCATTCAAGGATACATTTTTCGTACCTTTACAGGACGTGTAAAAAATAACTCTCAATTTTGTCGTCTGCTTATCCTCCCTTACTACTGCATGATGTGGAACATACATCACCAACTCATCGTCAATCTCACTTCGCTCTACAATTTCTTCCATTGTACTACATAATCCTCCAAAACCCTTTTATACTCCTCATGTAGCTTTGGATTTTTATGTAGCCGTTTCTCTAAAGACTTTAACATGCGTGTAGATATTTCATATGACTTTCCCTTAAAACACTCTGGATTAGGACCGTTAAATGGTAATATGACTACATAACGCCCACTAATATCTCTCTCAGTCGTATTTTCAAATATCTCTTCACATCTTAATTCTTTTCTTGTCATTCTCTTCCCAATAAAATCAGGCTCCCTTTCGATCTCCCAAAACTGTTTTAATAACTCATCTTCTTTCACTTGGACGGGTAAGCTAACAACTCTATGATTTCTGGATGAAACATCCTGCTGTACCTTTCCCGACAAAATCCATCCGAATTGGGTATTTTGCGCGATCGGCCCACTCATTGTTGGATGTTTCATCCAGCCCTCCATCATTATTAGGTCGTAGACATCAGATCCTAAAATCATATCAATTTTACCAGGAGATCCGTATTGTGGATCTGCTAAATTCAAACTATTAATCTCTGGCCAATTAGGAATCAACATATCTCTACATGGTATAAGTGATGTTACTTTTTTTAAAACAAATGCATTAACAATTACTAAAAATTCAATATTATTTAGTGACTCTAACTTGACAGAAATCATACTTTTAGCTTTAGTTATCTCTCTACCTATCCCTGATATAACACCATTAACAAATGTCTTTTTAAGACCCAAAAACTGCGTAATCTCCTCAGTTATAAGTGATGACTCGGACCCCTGATCTATTAATACTCTTACTATTAATGACTTACCCTTATGAGACCTTACTCTTACTAAAGCAGTAGCTAATAACACTCTACATACTCGTTGCTCAGCAGAAAAATGTGCTACCGCTTTCGTTACTTCTGTGTTCTCAGACAAAACCTGATTCGGCATTTTCTCATAGTGAAGCATCATGTGATGTCTCCTACCACATTTTCGACATCATATCGGATGTCGGCATTGCCTCACTGCATGACTTGACGCTAAGCAGTTGAAACAGAATCCCCTTGTTCTCACAAACTCTGTCTTCTCTTCCGGGGTTAGTTTTTCAAACTGCTTACACTGATAAAGTGCATGTGCTCCTTTACACATCACGCATACTCTCTCTTTCTCATTGTGATTATTAACAATCTTCTCATCAACTGCAGCATGAAATACCTTTCTACTAGGTGAGTGTTTAAAACTTTTAGGTACAGGTTTGCAACTATCCCACATCTCCAATGTCCTGAATCGCGTCTCCAAAAAGATTCTCAACTTCACCCAGGTGGGTAAATCCTCACTCTCATTTTGACTTACCTGTAGTTCCCATACCTTACTCGTCTCTGAATCTAATCTAGTAAGAACCAAGTAGTTTACTATCGGATCCCACGTAGACGTATCTATTAATAAATTTTGAAGCGAATTTAATCAGGCAGCTGTAGCGTCCAATAAATGTTTTATACCTGTGGCTGACTCTATACTTAAACTTTTCTGTCCAAACAAACGTTTCATAACTTCATTACATTTATTATTATATCTATTATTAGTATAACGTCGTGTTAATTGTGTCCAGGCCTCTTCGTAATTAGAATCAGTCGTTGAAAGACTTTTGAGCAACTGTTCTGCTTCTCCACTCAAACTACTCTTTAAATAATTTAATTTCTGAACCGCGTTTAATGATTGATTTGTATGTATAAGAGATAAATACATATCATGGAAAGCCTGCCAATCTTCATAAATACCAGAAAATCGTAGCAGCTGTATTTGCGGTAACTTAACATCAGTATTAAAAACTGCAGTCGTAGCTGCTCCAGTCACACCAGACCCTCCCGTATTTATTTGTTCATCCGTGTTTTGTAACCTATGTAAGTGTCATCAAAATCACTATACAAATCATCCTTAAAATATGATATCTCAGATTTTTTTCCTTTATCTACACTACCGACTAAATCATAGTGTCTCTCTTCAAAATCTCCTTTCATATTCTCTAAGCGCGACTCAATATAAAATATACTTATTCGCTCCTTCGGTGATTTTTTATAATTAGTAAACGCCTTTGTCACACGTTCTAATAAATCTTCTTGCTTTAATATAGAAGAATTCATTTTGCAATTAACAATAGTATTTCAAACTGAAATAAGTAGACTAATAAATTGTAACAAAGTTCGATAAATTTTCTAAGTTCCAATTTATCCAAATTTTTCTAAGTCTTTTATAATTGAAATGATGATAGTGATATGGAGATAATAACCGTTATTAAGTCACTTAATAATTCAAATTCCACGGGCTGCGATGAAATAGCAACAAAGGTAATAAAGGAATGTGCAAAGGAACTAGCTCCAGTCCTAGCCTACTTAATAAATCTATCTTTTGAAGAAGGTAAGTTCCCATCAAATTTAAAAAAGTCAAAAGTTACACCTTTACTCAAAGCGGGAGATAAAAAGGATGTTAACAACTATCGACCAATCACACTCATTCCTATTATCTCAAAAATTTTTGAAAAGATACTGCACAAGCAATTAACATCTTTTTTAACAAAACATTATATCATTTTGGCGGAACAAAATGGTTTCCAAAAAGGAAAATCAACAACTTTAGCGTGTTTTTCGCTAATAAAAGAAATATCGGAATGCATGGACGCAAAAATTCCAGTAACATCAGTATTTTTTGATATGAGCAAAGCTTTTGACAATGTTTGTCATGAATATGGTATTCGAGGTCTAGCAAATGACTGGCTTAAAAATTATCTTTCAAACCGCACTCAATACGTTGAAATTGCTAAATTAAATAATTAACAAGAAGTAATACCTTATCGATCAGAACTTAGACTTAAAACAAAAGGTGTACCACAAGGAAGTATATTGGGTCCCCTTCTATTCATAATCTACATAAACGACTTACCTAGCATTACTACATATAACTGTACTCTTTTTGCTGATGACATCTCTATTGTAATTAAATGTAATAATGAATTGACATATGATATAGAAATTAATAAAACAATAAAGGACACAATTGAATGGCTTACTGAAAATAACCTGACTGTAAATATAAAAAAAACAATGTATATGCAGTATTATAATAAGAATGGGAAAGGAAAAGATATTAATGCTAATTACCATAATGAGAATATTAAAGAAGCACAAACTTGTAAATTTTCTTGGAACTCAACTTTAGATAGCAACTTGTTCTTCAAGTCACATGTTGACAAAATTAGCAAAAAAATTAACCAACATGTATTTGTCCTCAAACGCGTATCATAAACAATAGGTGAAAAAACAGCGCTAATGGCATATCATGCATTCGTGGTTTCAGCTTTAAGATATGGATTGGTCATATGGGGCAACTCGGTGAGCATAGGGCATTTATTTATTGGACAGAAGAAGTGTATCAGGGCGGTTTGTGGAGCCGGCCCCCTAGTTTCTTGTCGACCGCTATTTAAAAAATTTAAAATTCTATCGCTGCCATGCCTATACATTTATGAGATAAGCCTATTTGTTAAAAAACATATGTGTGATTTCTATACAAAAAAAGCCAGAAGGTTTTAAACACAAGGTATCCAAATAAACTCATTATGCCCTTCTGTAGAACTGCATCTTTTAGTAGAAATTGTTACAGCATGTCTGTGAAAATATATAATAAATTGCCCAATGAATTGAAAGATTTACCGTTCAAAGTTTTTAAAAGAAGACTGCATCAGTGGTTAACAAATAAGTGCTTCTATAGTTTAAATGAATTTTTCAATACAAAATGAATTAGTCTATTTTATAATAATATATGTAAATTAATATACTTTTATGACATTGAATTTGTTAATATTATACATAGGTACTAAATGAATTATTAAGTTATTTACGTCTCATATTATAATATCTTGAAATTTTATTTTATAAATATTAATGATATCATTGTGAAATCCGACATGTTTCGGTATAACAGTACGAGTAGTGTTTAAACGGCGATCATTTTACATTCATGATAGATGGATAGATAGCGCTAGTGATAGCAAAAATCTCACTTAACTTACTTATTAAAGCAACACTTGACTATCGTGTTGTAACTTGTAATCATAGAATGCCTCATACACAGACCCGACATACTTGATGTTGCTTTATTTAAAAATGGAACACTTAATGTAAATTCAATAGTTCACGATCTAGACTCAGACCACCGGCCGATCATTGTAAACCTAGGCCCGCCCGTTCACTACCAGCCACCCACTAACACAGTGATCGACTGGCAACGGTTGGAGAAGGAACTCGAGACCACAACGTCCGAGCACCTGGATCCAATACCTGACGTCATTGACTCGGTTGACGTAGCCCAGAGTGCTATCTCCTGTGTGGCATCCCACATCCACAACAAGATGGAGGCCTGCACCAGGCAGGTGCCTACAATGCAACCGCATCGGCTAATACTGCCACCAGAAGTCAGAGAGCCGCAGAGCCACTAGAGCATATGATAGGTATCCAACACTGGAGAATAGGCGTCACCTCCGCTATCTACAGCGAGTGGTAAAGGACACAGACCGGGACTGCTGCCGGCCTTCGATGACGAGGACAAGGCGGAGTGCCTTGTCGACAGTCTCGAGAGTCAGTGCATCCCGAACGCAGCTACCGACCAAGCCCATGTTAATGAAGTGAACTGTGAAGTTGAACGTCGCATCTCTCTTAGCCCATCAGGCGAGCCAATACAACCCACCTCTAGTATAGATAGAGGTGAAAGGAATTATTAGGGAGCTTCACTCCAAAAAGGCCCCGGGGCCCTATCCTATAAATAACAGGGTTCTTAAAATCCTGCCTCCCACACTCATTAATTTATTAGTAACCGTTTTTAATATACTGCTAATTCATTGCGCGTTCCCCGAACAATGGAAGGAATCCATTGTTATCGGTTTTCCCAAGCCTGGTTAACGTGAAACTTGTCCCAGTAGTTATAGACCCATTCGTTTAATTAACTCTTAAGGTAAACTATACGAACGTATGATTCTCGCGCGCCTCAAATATTATATCGCGGAGCAGAACATGATACCCGACGATCAGTTTGGTTTCAGGATTGCTCACTCGTGTCCCCAACAAGCCCACCGACTCACTGAGTATATTCTCAAACGAATCCAAATACCGTACAGTTACAGTGGCCGTTTTTCTCGATGTCATGAAAGCTTTCGACGAGGTATGGCATAACGGCTTAATCTTTAAGCTGTATGATTTTTTTCTTTCAATTTTGAACACAAGGTTTCATAGCAACAATCACTTCTTACAACCTACACTATCAATATGGCAATAAAACAAAAATTGGTTTTTTTTTGCAAAATGACCGGGTTCGATTCCCGAGTCGTGTATGATTTTTTTTGAAAATCTATGAATGCAGTTTTTGTTTTCTCTAAAATTGATATCGTGGTTCCTTAGAAGATATTCTTCTATCTCCTATAAATTTTGAAATCCCCATCATTAATACATGTCAGTGACCTTGCTTATAGAGCAAATGACCAGAGCGTACGGGTCGTATAGAGGTTAAAATAATTATTAATCTTTAATAATTGATGACTAAAAAAATAAGATAACCACCATCGCGTTGAAGAAAATAAAATTAGGTACATCTGTAAATAACTTTTCTGAATTTTGGATATAATGTTATTTGTAGTAATATTTACCAAACGTTTGAGGTCAATTAATCATTTTTTAAGTACAACAACAACTTACAAACATAAGTACAACGACCGTCCGACGTATTACGTCATACACTTTAATATATATTTTGAACTGTTAATTATTTTAATTTGAACTTCTTTCCCCGGTGGTTCCAGGAGGATGCAGGATGTGCACCTTCAAAAACTTTTCTAAAGGGCCGACAATGCTCCTGGGATTCCTCTGGTGTTGCAAAAGAATGTAGACGGCGGTGATCACTTAACAGCAGGTTATACACTCGTTTGCCCTCTCTTCTATAAAACAAATTTATAAAATCGGTTCGGTATTTAAAATCAATACAGACGTTAACAACAGAAAGAGGTGTCGCCGTGAAAGCCTCACATGTTAAAACAAGTATCAATTAAAATATCTGAAGGTTTCCATATCACATAAAAATCTTACAAATGATAGCTTTAAAATTTTAAAAAGACTATTTATCTATGAAAAGTTTGAAAAGAAATTTATCTAAGGAAAAAGTCCTTTTCACATGCTATATTTATGTGTAACAATATTTTGATCCGTTTATTTGACGTCGTCTGTCTGTTTGTCTGCATTTAGCGTTATACTATGAAACATAATATATGTATAGTTGTACCGAACTCTTGTTATAATTCATGCTCAAAACTTGAACGAACCAGTGGAATGCTTCAGGGGGATTATGGGTTATACAACGGTTTTTGCCGTGAAGCAGTAATGTATAAGCATTATTGTGTTTAGGTCTGAAGGGCGTCGTAGCTAGTGTAATTACTGGGCTAATAGGACTTAACATCTTATGTCTCAAGGTGACGAGCGGCGCAATTATAGTGCAGCTCAGAATTTTTGGGTATCTCAAGATCTTGAGCGGCCCTGCATTCAGATGGGCAGAGCATATTAATTACCATCAGCTGAACGTCCTGCTCGTCTCGTCCCGTATTTAAAAAAAAAAAGTTCAATAAATTTTATTACTTAGAACCCTGAGGGTGGTCGCTCCATTCCCAATATTGTTAGAAGACAGAGCAAATATTCCAAAAAAATATTCAACTTATCGTTTTCATTTTGTTACTATTTTATTGAATGTATTATAGTTACAAAGTTAAAAATTATTTGATACTAGCTGACCCGGCAAACGTTGTTTTGCCATATAAAGTATAATTCACGCGATAGTTTTATAAGTAATAAAATTTTGCCTATATTATAGCCTGAACATCATTTTGTTCTATTGTCAATAGTTTTTGCAGCGCACGCAAAAATAGGTTTTCGATTTAACACCTTGTGTCACAAAATAGCAATTTTTTTACGGATCCCTAATTTTGAAAAAAAAAAACATAGCCTATAGCCTTCCTCGATAAATGGACTACCCAACACTGAAAGAATCATTCAAATCGGACCAGTAGTACCAGAGATTAGCGCGTTCAAACAAACAAACAAACACTGCAGCTTTATATATTAGTATATAAAGTATAATTCACGCGATAGTTTAATAAGTAATAAAATATTGCCTATATTATAGCCTGTACATCATTTTGTTCTATTGTCAATAGTATTTGCAGCGCACGCAAAAATTTGTTTTCGATTTTACACCCTGTGTTACAAAATAGCAATTTTATTACGGATCCCTAATTTTGAAAAAAAAATAAAGCCAATAGCCTTCCTCGATAAATGGACTACCCAACACTGAAAGAATCATTCAAATCGGACCAGTAGTACCAGAGATTAGCGCGTTCAAACAAACAAACACTGCAGCTTTATATATTAGTATAGATTAGCTGGCTTCATAATGCCCACGCAACTACTTTTATATATTCTTTGACTCAAGCAAGAACTAAGCAAGGTCGAATGTTAAATCCTTGAATATATTATCTTCTTCAAATATTTTAACATAATTGAACCAATAGATATTTTGAACATTTAATTTTACGCTAGAGAGTTAAGTAAATAATAGTTTTAATTATACTTATATTAAACTAATTTATCAAACAAGTGCCAATTTAAGAAAAAAAAATTACATAATATGAATTCAATACAAAACATTCACGATAATAATTATTTAATGTTATATGTTATTAAATTTTAATTTAACTTATAAATATTATCTATCATTACCTTTTCCATAAAAAGTTCTAATTCTTGTTCTTTTGCTGACATAATATAAATGAATATTATTTATTGTTGATACACACTTTATATTTACGAAGTTATTCAATTTAAATACAAATACACGCACTTACAAGCCAACGACAGTTATAATGTACTCAAAGAATTCTTGTTTTCTACATTTATATATATAGTTTTTTCCTGTCCGTTACCTCAAAACTCGGTCGTATAATCTTACTAAAATCGTGTCTTGAAAACTTACTTGTACTGTACCGGGATATAACTCATCCAAGAGAGAAAATCTTCAGAATTACACATGTCAACACAATTATGGTTTCTAATATTTAGCTGTTCAATGCAATATTTTACGATTATTTCTAAAGTCTTATACACTAGAAGGTAGGACAAATTGTCAAGTTATATCACATTAATATTCTAGAAATTCGAATAAAGATATAAAAAACAAATACGAAAATTTGTGCTTCTTTTAGCCTAGTTTTTGTTGCTAAACATTGGTACTAACTTATTTTACATAATATAGCGTTGTTAATCCATATTATTGCTGCTACAAAATAACATGTATGAATTCTCTATAAAACGCCTTTTGATGGGCTGAAATTTTCCGAACATTTACCATTATATTTTTTTTACACTATAAAAGTAGAGATTTTGACGAATAGAAAACAGACAATTTTTTTGAAAAAAGCTGATATTTTGACGGGTGAATCTTCGATTGAAAATAAAGGTTCTTTTTCGATATAGTCAAAATAAGGTGAAAAAATAAATATTTCAATTCTAATAAATTACAATGTATTTGGGACATAAACAAGTAAATTTTCACCGCTATTCGTGAAAAAAAAAACTAGTTTCGAAAAAGATAAAAATAAACAACCAAAAACTTGGTTTTTTGAATTTTGAGGTAATGTCAAAAAATTGTAAAGACAGAAGTTGTATATCTTTTTATTACCTACAAATTTGCAACTTGTCTTTTTTCCATATGACTTGCAGTTTTGCCGAAAATCGAACTAAACCGTTTTTTACCCTTAATCACCCCCCCTTTTCCACTTCCCGACCTCAGATCGCCCGTAATTTATTTTTCCTTTCATTTTTGTTATATTATGAAACTAACTGATGTTGTATGTAAGTTCAAAGTACTTAATGTTGTCAAGAATGCTTCATTTCATGTTATGCGTATTAAATGTTATTATATTATAGGTCTTATATAGAGCTTCAAATAAATTGATCACTGCGTCAATACCGTTTAGTTATTTATTTCGATTCAAACTTATGGATGAATATCAGTAGGAAACCAGTTTTATAATAACGTTATTATTTCGTTATATTATGAACCTGCATATCAAAACCGCTACTTTGAAATGACCCCGTCTGACCTCAATGACGATAAATTAATGGAACGTGATGAATGATCGTGAGGTGTGGGGCGACTCTGTACTAACACCGAACGGCGTTGTTTTATGTCAAGTTCTTGGAGAATGGAGAGTTGGTGCGACACTCGGTCCACGCAACTCACAGCATTCTCCTCCAGCACCACATCCCCAGAGCATCAATTTTCATTTTCTCGACTAAAATATTATGGGAAAAACAAGTGTTTGGACGAGCCGGATTTTCGTAGATTTTGTTATGTTTCTGTTCTTCGATATTTTCTTCAATTTGTCTATTGCAGGTATTGCTATCGCAGCGCTTTACTTCATCTAGAAAAACTCCATTGGTTGAGATTAATGTACCAAGAAATAGACTAACCGATTAATACCTCGAATTTAACTATAATAATTAACTTACAGGTATCTAAAGAGGCAGTAGTAGAAAAACTGCTCAGTCTTGATATTTGCAGCATTCAGGTAGCATGGCTTCCACCGTGTCTATACTGTTTCAGTCTAAATGTCAGTTTTTCAATATTAAAAGTGGCAACTTGTTAACAATATAATAAAAAAAAAAAATTGAAAATATAGCTCTTAGCCAATATAATTCAATATGTTCATGATTAATTTGTATTTTTTTTACGATTTATAAATAGACAATTCTCACCATGGTGTAGGTGCACTTAACACCAGGTGACCAGGTACGCTCGTTTGTCCTCCTTTTCTATAAAAAAACACTTACCTGGAGCAAGAATCATTTATTTAAATAATTGCAATCTCTGCTTGCTTTCAGTTCGACTGTCGTAAGAAGTATTATTTCTCACAATTTGTAAATCCTGACCTACCTATGGTCGTTGGTGGCTATCAGTTGTAGTATAGTGGTGTAAGTGGTGATTGAATAAATTATTTAATTCAAGTCTAACACATAACAGTTTAATCTTATTTATCGATTCACACACACATTAAGTACACTGGAAGTTAAACCATTACAATATAGGAAGGAGAAAACACAGTAGTTACAGGTACAGATATGACAACTCGACAGTTACACAGTTGACTATAGAACGTACCTACGTTTCACTTCGAATGATCAAGACTCGTCTGCTGTTCCGGCGCGGGCGCGGGTTTAGAACTATATTAGTCCTGCGCAGGCGCAATATTCACCGGTTGCCAGTAGTGGATTTCCACTGCACAATACTTAATATTTTATGTTGTATTATTGTAAATATTATTCTGTATGTTTGTGTGTAAGTGTATTGTAATTAATATAGTTAAGTAGCTTTGGTTATATAATTAAGTGTGAATATTAATACTGATGTTATTCTAGCGTAATAAAATATGTATCATAGATAATAGTAATTAGTAATAATAAGCAGATAGTAATAAGTTATGTGTTGTGCAAGTGTATGAGTAGGTATAGTGTGTGTGTTAGTGTATGTATAGGCATACCTATGACCACTACTTTAATGGACGTTCATGTCATAATATGTGATTCGCTTTTATTTACCAGTTATCAATCTCTTAAAAAACGGTTTGGGTTCATTACGTTTCAATAAAGAATCAACCTGGCCGGTAACGGTTGAGCTAAGTAGATATCAATAACACGAGATTGTGAATTCTTATTTGATTGATATTTTCCATAAAATTTTTGTCAATAACATGCAGGTTTTTTCCGCTGAATTGACTTGGATTTTATATTCCATTCGAAAGCTAAAACAAATTTAGTAAACCAAGGCACTACTATTCCGGTTCTGTAAAAAAACGAATGAAATCGAAGTGAAGTAGCTTTTGCTTTAAATTAATTATATTACACAAGAACCATCCAAGTAACCCCAAATAAGTGAAGAATATCGCTAACTATGAACATGCAATACCAGATGTGTTTCTTGAATTGCCTGTGCAAGATACGATTTTCAACATTTCAGCGAAATTAATAAAGCCTTTTGAAAAGAAGACCTACAAAAAGCCTCACACAAGTCTTATATTTTCTACTCTTATTTCGGAATTAAATTTAAGCGTCAATCCAAAACATAATAATTATTCCTACAGGACGTTTTAAAAACTTTAAATAGTTTAATGGCATTGGCTACAAAAGTAAAGAGTATGATTATGACAAAATATATCTTTGAAAGCACCCAAACCTGCGGAATATCGACGGCAGGCATCATACCTACGCGGTTTACGAGGCCCCCTTGATGATGGGGATTGGGAATGGGATGATGAATGGGGATTCACGCACCAATTTTACCTTTTATCCGCACTTACATAAATATAAAGTTATTTCATGGTTGTAATAGTATTGTTTACCACTACTCGTAAAATTTTTTTTTTTTCATGTAAGAGGGGGTTAACGGGCAAGAGGCTCACGGGATGGGGAGAGGTGAGGCAACCGCCCATGGACATCCGCAACAACATGTGTCAAGAGATATGTTGCCGGCCTTTTAGGTAGGAGTATACTCTTTTCTTGAAGGTCCCTAAGTTGTATCGGTTACTATTATTTTAATTGTAATTACTATTATTATTAATTCTAATTAGAAGCCTGTAATTACATTTAAAGTAGGTCAAACAACGGCTTCTTTTCGCTGTGTGTGTGTGACGCAACAGGGCGATCGAAAGATGGCGGTGTGCCGTCGCATAGAGATATTGACTGAGCGACGACCGGTTGAATGCGGACCTCATAAATAATTAATTTACTTTGGTTTTACTCTTTCTGAATATTCTTAATTTAGTTTGTCGCTAGCTTTATATTTTTAATTTTGTTTATCATTACGAACTCAACTCATGTTAGCAATCCGGACAAATCTTCGTACATATGTACGTCAACGTGATGCGGGTAGTATTTAGCATTTTGTCCGGTGATACAAATGATGGTATTCGGCCGCTGGAATCAATTCGAACAACTCCTCTGAGGACTCCCCTTGATAAATGCGGTAGAAGATGCAGAGAGAACCCACATCTCTACGCAACGCCAAATAATCAAGCCGATCGGAGATGACTCGATCGTCGATGATTCGAGCCGCTATTCGTTGTATGCGGTCATATGCAAGAAGCTGGTACTGGGGAGCACCCGCCCAGAGGTGAGAACAGTACTCCATGCGAGGCCGAATTTGCGCCTTATACAGCGCCTACAAGGCGGTGGCTTATATTGAAGTACTATCTCGCCTTTCTGAGTACACCAACCTTTTAGAGGCAAGTTTGGCCTTCTCTTTCAAGTATCAGGGAGCGTCCCTTGATACATGGACGCCAAGTATGCCGATACAGGTTGTGACAGTTATCGAAGTGATCTGGAATCAAGGGGATACGACATAGGAAGAGTGTTAGCGGTAAGCGCACAAACTTGTGGCCTCTATAAGTTGAATTGGACTTAATTTGATTGACAAAATATTGCCATTGTAAAATTCGTATCATTGATTGTGGTACACAGCACAGATTACTCTCGATGAGATGGCACTGATTACTTGGCAGTGGCATAAATAACTATTATTTCATCCTGTTACAAATTGGTTGTAACAACACTTTTTAAGCATATTCCTACTCCAAATACCCGCAACCTTAACACAGGTGGCAAGTTTCTTTTTAATTTCCATCATGCGAGCCACTTGTAATAGTCATATAAAAATATATTATTCGACTATTTACTGCTTATAATAAGGCTTGTGTTAATATATAAATTATTATAGACTCATAATAAAAAAATATGTGCTCATTGCGTTACTAATTATTCATAATAATTAGCTGAGTAATTATCGCAGGGTTATATCAAAATTAATTAAGAGATTAAAGTAACAATAATATTTTATTACAACATAAAAACTCAACATGGGAAGGTTATAAGAATATAAAATATATAAATTTATAAAAATAGGTATTATTATATAACCAGCTAGCTAGACCAATCATGATCACAAGAGCGGCCTTAAATAATAATAATAGTTTAAGGTGTTCATCCTTAAGTGCTTTCACCAAGGATTCACCAAGATTTACAATCTGATATTATTAGTTACTTAAATTTTGAAATGTCTTAAGTTGTGAAATATCTTTATGACTCACGTTGATTTGTATATTCAAATTTATTTGAAGACAATAAATTGAAGTCCTATTACACTCGAACCGGTATTTATTTGATTCAGTGACCCTTATAGAACCAACTAGTATTGTTCGCATAAATTATCACACCTTATCCCTTTTTAGACCTCAATTTCTATCCCTATACCAAGGGAAGTACTCTCTTTCTTCGAAACGAAACTTCGTAAACGAACGAATTTAAAGCGAATTTTCGATAGTGACCCTACTCTATATTGTTTTCGGACACATCAACGAACTTCGGAACTATAGACAATATTCATGAACAAATGGTGAACGATCGCAATGAATGTTATTTGTATCCGACTAACTTGAAGAGTAAAAAGGCATAAAAGGCATTTATTTTCTCAAAATTGATTCCTGTAGAATTCTTTTTGATGTCATTTCTTATACTACTAGATACTACTACCGCTTCGGAAACAAATGGCGCTCTGAGAAAGAAGCGGCGCAAGAAACTCTCCCAGCATTCTTTTTTTTGCGCTCTTTTCAATAAAAATATACAATATTGTACAGTTGCTATAAAATAATCACAATCTAGTCCCAGGCTGTCCGATCATTTAGATATTCAGCAGTGGAGTAATAGGATTTACGACAGAGCCATTTTTTTATAAAACATTTAAATATATTTATAGATAATGCCTGAACAGTGGCTGGGACTTTATTGTAGAAGTGCATACATTTACCCTTAAAGCTATTATGTATCTTATGAAGCCTACTAGAATTAGTTACAGAAGCGTATTTCATACCAACGATGGGTAGTAACTATTAATGACAACCAAAAGTATCTGTATTATAAACGCAATGTAAACATGTCAAATTGTTACTTCAGATTTTTTCTTTGAGTTATTTAAAAAGTTTTCTGAAAAGAGTTCTCAATTATGCTTATAAATGATCTTTTAAAGTGCTTTTTGTTTCAAGTAAATACAAGTTATACTTATTTGTCTTTTTCACTAAAATATTGCCCCTACATGTAACCATCCTTTTAAAGGTACATCTTTTCTAATACACGTCATGCACATACGATAATGAAGCTATACCTTTTTATTTATATGTCTGAGTTCCTATTCTTAGAAAGCTGTAAGTTTTTTGTTATAATAAAATAAAATAAAAATTATTTATGTTCTTTTATTAATAACAAAAATGAAACTCTTAAATTTCACTAAAAATAGGAATACCCCCACTGTTAGAAAGGAATAAATAAGATAAAGTTCTACATTTATTCTTTCGAACAGTTCTTCGACCTGCCTGTAGAGCTTGAGGTGAAGAAGCAGCTGCTTAAGAGGGAACCCGCCTGCTTCTTTCAGATTGGAGTTCAGACAGAGGCAACTCGGGAATATCAATACCACCCCTTATACATAACTTATGTAAAACATAGCAGACTATAATTTATTTATATTATTTATAATCGAAAATTTCACTAATATTAAATTGTTTGCGCAAGCGGCGCCGGTTCCTTATACGTTCTAAATGTTCTTCACGGAGAGCAGCCTCGATTAAAAGCATTCTTCGAGACATTTCAAGCAAATTAGCTACAAAATCCACACAAACGAAAATCGAAACCTTTGGTTTCGTCAAGTTGACGTTGAATTCCGAACAATCAGCTGTCATTATCAAATTTTCGTTCGCAACGTAATTGAATTAGAGACGAAACTTCGAAACGAATGGAACCCTAGTAGGAAACACCCGAAACTTTCGAAACTTCGTTTTTCGTTGAATAGGAGTAGACATACAGTACCTACAGCTGCGACACCGCAAGTCATTTTTAGAGGCCTCACCAAGATTTACAATTTGATATCATTTTCTAATGTAAATTTTTAAATGTCATAAGTTGTGTTAGAAATATCTTTATGAAGCACGTTGATTTCATGGTACATTTGAAACAGTAATTATTATACTTCTCTTTAAAATAACATTTTGACGATATTTATAAAGTGTAATAAAATTATAATTATAATTATGAATAATTTTTGAAAAGTGAATAATTTATACTAAAAGCGAAATGGTCAAATTATAAGTAGAGGTGTTTAGTGAGTGTTGTTGGATATATTTTAGATGAACATTTTTGTTTTTTGTTATTTGGTTGAGTTCCTGTGACAGTTTTCATCATGCTCGCTTAAATGTCACTGCTTGTGGCGGCGACGTGGTACAGGTCGTTCCCTAAAATATGGTCGAGGGAGGCGATAGATGGCCCATGTGTCATGCTCGTGAACGGACGCTGCTTGCGGTGGCAGGATGATCCTGTAGCCGGAAACTCTACCTCATGGTTTTAAAATTAAAAATTATATCTTTTATAATTGCTAATGAAATGGTCGCTAAATACCTTTATTTATTTACGGTGTGTGTGGATTGATGCATCTACTGTACCATGGCCTAGTATTATTGTTGATACAGTAGTAGTCGGCCGTGACTGTACTCAATAGCTCTTGTTTTTACGTATTAAGTAATTCACATTTTTTTTTAGTATTTGTAGTTTGAGTATTATTGCTGCATCACTTTATATATATTGTAACTGAAATGATTTGTGAGTGAGTGATTGTCACAAAGAGTTTCTTGCCACTTCTTCTTATTAAAGCTCAACCCTCAAAGGAGGTGGATATAAAAAGAAAAGTCATTTCCTTGACCTGCCTGATTAAGATGATTTTGATTTGATTACCCTAAAGGATTGAGCTTTTGATTACTGTTAGTAAAAATGTAATATTAATTACAAGTTTAAGCAGAATTGTCAAATTGTAAGTAGAGGTATTTGGTAAGTACTGCATGATATGTAGATTAGGATTAATTCATAGTTGTTTGCTGAGTTCTCGTAACAGGTTTCGTCATGCTCGCTTAAATGTCACTGCTTGTGGCGGCGACATGGGACGGGTCGTCCCCTTCCCTGAAATATGGTTGAGGGAGGCGATGGCTGGCTCATGCGTCATGCTCGTGAACGGGCGCTGCTTGTGGTGGCAGGATGATCCTGTTGCCGGAGACTCGGTTTCAGATTCTTAAAAGTTATTGTGTGTATATATATTGTCGCGTAGCAACGCTTCGACGTTTATGACGAGAGTTGTCAAACGTCATATCGTGCAGCAACGTACACGACGAGAGTTGTCAAACTTCACACATTGATAATTTCAACAGCTTCGTCAGCAATACTCGTAGCTTTGGCGTAAAAGTGTTTACTTTAGACGCTGTAGACTAGGGTTCGATACACCTACCAGTGTATGGAATTTTTTGGGTTTTGTAAAGTTAATGGAAATTTCTAGTAAGTTCAGGATCAAATTGAACAGAAAAAAAGGGATGGAAATGTGTAAGCAGGATAAAAATAGTTAAAAGAATTTTCTAGTACAATTTAAATATAAAGATGGAATGGGAGAATCATTTTGAAAATGGAACAGGACCCTTAGTACGGCTTATATACCCCCGGGTATATAAGCCGTACTAAGCGTGGCATACAGCAGTTCGAGTTCTGACTCGAAAGTGTAAAGAAGAAGAAGAAGAAAAGAAGAAATAGTGAAATGTGGAAGTGTTCCAAGAAGAAGAAGATAGAAGAGAATTAGTGTTCGGTGCGGTGTGACGCGTTGAAGGTATCGCCGCCCACAAGAGGATTAGCGGCAGACCGGCGAAGTGCAAGTTCAGAAAAAGTGAAAGCAAATAAAGACTCGTTCCTATAAGCGGAGTATTATTTCCAATCCCTGACCCACTCTCGTGTCAATTAGTGTCAGAAGTGGGATCGGAAAGATGCCATTAGTGCCCAGGAGCGAGAAGGGAGTGATCACGCGAGCGGGAGCAGCTGCAGCGGCAGAGGACAAGTCACAAGAAGCATCCGGCTCTGGACTCAGTGCGACCGTGTCAGCACCGCAGGCCCCTGCCGTAGACATCAGCGCGCTCATGCAGCAGATGGCCGCCATGATGCAAGAGCAAGCGCGCCGACAGGAGGAGCAGCTGCGGGGCTTGCAAGAGGAACAAGCGTGCCGAAAGGAGGAGCAAGCGCGCCGACAGAAGGAGCAGCTGTGGGGCTAGCAAGAGGAACAAGCGTGCCGACAGAAGGAGAAAGTGCACCGGCAGGAGCAAGCGCGCCGTCAGGAGGAGCAAGCGCGCCGACAGGAGAAGCAAGCGCACCGACAGGAGGAGCAAGCGCGCCGACAGAAGGAGCAGCTGCGGGGCTAGCAAGAGGAACGAGCGCACCGACAGGAGGAGCAAGCGCGCCGTCATGAAGAGCAAGCGCGCCGACAGGAGGAGCAAGCGCGCCGACAGGAGGAGCAAGCGCGCCGACAGGAGGAGCAAATGCGCCGACAGGAGGAGCAGCTGCTGGGCTTGCAATAAGAACAAGCGCGCCGACAGGAGGAGCAAGTGCGCCGACAGGAAGAGCAAGCGCGCCGACAGGAGGAGCAAGCGCGCCGACAGGAAGAGCAAGCGCGCCGACAGGAGGAGCAAGCGCGCCGACAGGAGGAGCAAGCGCGCCGACAGGAGGAGCAAGTGCGTCGACAGGAAGAGCAGCTGCGAGGTCTGCATGAAGGCCTCACCAAGGAAATTTTATCAGTGGTGCAGAAAAACTCCGCCCGGATTGACGCTGTAGAAAAGGAGATCGCCCGAATTGACACTGTAGAAAAGGAGATCGCCCGGATTGACACTGTGGAAAGGAAGATGGGGGAGATGGAGGCAACCATTCATCAGCTCAATAGGAAGGTCGTGTGTGGGGGTCCTTCAGCCAACTCAGGAGTCACCTGCGGAATCACATCGACCAGAAGTTTGAAAGTACCCTCCTACGACGGCAAGTCTTCCTGGGCCGCCTTCAAGCTACAATTAGAGACGGTCAGAAGAGCAAGTGGTTGGAGTGACCAAGAAGCACACTCTGCCCTCACTAGCGCTCCGTGACGAAGCACTTTCCGTATTGGAAGCACTCGGCGCTGGGAAGGAGGAAGTAACCTGCACGGACCTTCTTGACGCGTTGGAGGCACGTTATGGCGATAAACACCTTGAGCATGTGTATCGGGCGCAACTTAAGGACCGCAGTCAAAGGGAAAACGAAACTCTGCAGCTGTGGTCCGTGGAAGCTGAGAAGCTAGTGCGTAAAGCATATCAGTCGTAAGCTGCAATAGAAGAAATGTTGCTTCAAGTGTTCATCGATGGAATACGGGACGCTGAAGTAAGAGCAGCCGTACGACTGAGTCATCATACTAGCTTGAAGGAATCGGTGGCACATGCGTTGGAAGTGGAAGCGGTTCGCCACGATTCTCGGGCGTTGAGACTCCGCAAAATTGTACCAGCAGATTCCAGCCGAAGGCAAACATATAACCCAGTATGCTATGGGTGTGGGGAGCGAGGACACATTAGGAGCACTTGCCCCAGGCATGAGAGCATAACGCAAGGTAGGAAGGATGCGGCGGTCTCAACATCACCGCTGGAGCAGCAGGAAAACTAGAAAAGGCCAGGGCAGTGGGGTGGGCGCTGGCCGGTAGAAGCAAAGCCCCAAGGATCTTCGTTAAGCAGACATGTGACGGAAACACTTTAGTTATAGACGGAAAATGAAAATTAATTATAAATGGAAAATCTTGCCGTTTCACTTTGGATACGGGAGCCTCACGTACAGTCGTTAGCCAAAGAAGACTGGAGAGCATCGGAAGACGACATATGCGAGAAAATGTAAATTTAACACTCACAACAGCTACCGGCCAGCGCATACCAGTCCAGGGAGAGAAGATCGTGGCCATGAAAATCGGAAATACGTTGTACTGGCAAAAAGTGGTAATCGCGGATATCACAGATGACTGCATCATTGGGTTGGATTTTCTTCGAAATCATCAGTGTACGATTAATATGAAACATAGTGTATTGAAGGATGAAGGTGAAGAAATTCCAATAAAAGGCGGAACTTTTGGGAAAGTGTTGTGCTTACGAGACACTACTTTAAATCCGAGATCGTAGACCCTAGTCCCGGTAGTCCTGCCAAGGGATGACAGAGGAAGACCTTGTAAATGCGCTATAATAGAAAGAGAGACATCGGACACGACATGGATCCCAGCCAGGACTATTGTGGAAAACTCCTAAATTGCGATGGTGTTTAATCCTCATGAGGACAAGCAAGTCATTAGGAAGGGAACAGTGATCAGAGCTTGAGAGAAGATAGCTTGGATAAGAAACTGTGAAGAAGGGAGGAAGACCGTAGCTGCAAGCCAGGATGTGAACATACAGAAACATCTGGATGGCTGTAAGGACAATCTTACCCAGCTACAGTTAATAAAAGCGATAAATTTCCTGCTATACTACGCCGGGATGTTCTCGAAGAACGACGGGGACATCGGAAGAACTGGTTTGGTGAAACACAAGATCGACACAGGAGACACTGTTCCGATACGGCAAAGACCAAGACGTATTCCATTTGCACGTGAACAAGAAGTGGAAGACATGATTCGGGATATGAAAGAAAATGGTGTGATAGAACCATTATCGAGTCCTTGGTGTTCTCCAGTGGTTCTGGTGAAGAAGAAGGATGGATGAACTAGATTTTGTGTGGACTATCGGCGTTTGAACGATGTAACTAAGAATGACAGTTATCCATTGCCAAGAATCGATGACACATTAGATTCACTTTGTGGCATGACGTGGTTCTCAACTCTTGATTTGAAAAGTGGCTACTGGCAAGTCGATCTGGACTCTAAAGACAAGGAGAAGACGGCTTTTTCAACCGGAAAAGGGTTATGGCAGTTACCCAGCTACTTTCAAAAGGTTGATGGAGCATGTGCTGGCAGGTATTCAAATTCAAATTCAAATATTTTTATTCAAAATAGGATTTATAATCACTTATTGAACGTCAAAATCTACCACCCATTCAAAAGAGACTGCCTCAGACCTGAGAAGAATGGGCGCAAGAAACTCAGCGGGCTTTTTTTTTTAATATAAAATATGGATTACAATGTAATATCGTACAATAAACATTAATAATTAAAGAGCCTGAGGGTGTTCGCTTTAATCCCAGTCCGTGGTGTCATTAAGAAAATCGTTTATGCTATAATAACCTTTCCCACACAAACGTTTTTTAACAATTCTTTTAAATTTCGTAACACATTTGTTTTGTACATTTTCTGGGATCATATTGTAGAAGCATATACATCGCCTAACAAAAGACTTACTAACTCGACCCAACCGAGTAGTAGGCATAACAAGTTTATGTTTGTTCCTCGTGTTAACATTATGAATGTCACAGTTTCTAGAAAATTCCTCAATGTGCTTATGAACACACAAAACATTATCAAAAATGTATTGAGAAGCAACAGTCAAAATGTTTATTTCTTTAAATTTTTCTCTTGATGATGATTGAATGATTCTTTAGGACCTAGGTTATAAATCGCGCGAATAGCCCTCTTCTGCAGCACAAAGATAGTATTAATATCGGCCGCACTGCCCTATAACAATATACCATAGGACATAATACTATGAAAATAACTAAAGTATACTAATCTCGCCGTATCTATGTCAGTTAACCGTCTGATTTTCTTAACCCCATATGCCGCAGAACTAAGCCTATTCGCCAATCCTTCAATATGGGGGCCCCACTGCAATTTGGAATCAAGAGTAATGCCAAGAAATATAGCAGATTCCACTGGTTTTACCACCTCTCTATTTAATAAAATATTCGCATCTACATTTTTGACATTTGGCGCGGTGAATTTAATATATTTGGTTTTGCGATTATTTAACAATAAGTTATTGGCGCTAAACCAGTACACGATGTCAGATAGAGCATTGTTTACTTCGTCATATAAAACTTGGCTTCGACACTTCACTTATATTCAAAGTGAAAACTTTGAATATAATTGAAGTGTCATCCGCAAACAATACCACCTTGTGTTTTTCTTGTATGTTGGGAGAAACCTGCCTTGTCTACTTGGATGACATAATCATTATGGGACGAAGTTTTGAAGATCATCTTAAGAAGCTCGAAAAAGTTTTCGCAAAACTTGAAGTTGAGTCCAAAGAAATGTTTATTTTTTCAGCGTCAGGTGAATTACTTGGGGCACATTATCTCGGAGCATGGCGTTGCGACGGATCCTCCCAATATAAGTGCTGTCAAGGACTGGCCGACGCCGACAGAAAAGACACATGTGAGAGCATTTCTAGGACTATGATCTTACTATCGACGCTTTGTAAAAGGGTTTTCCGATGTTGCCAAGCCCTTACATCGACTGACGGAGTAGAAAAGAGCCTTTTCCTGGGATGAAGAATGCGAACAAGCTTTCTTAGAGTTGAAGAAAAGACTATGTGAATCACCTATCCTCGGATATCAGGATATCCGGATATCAGGATAGGTGTGTCAGGATACAGAGGGAAGAATTCATAATGGATGCTGATGCTAGCAACACCGGAATTGGTGGAGTACTTGTTCAGAAGAGAGGAGATCAAGAAGTTGTAATTGCATACTTTAGCAAATCTTTATCGAAGCCGGAGAGAAACTACTGTGTAACTCGTAGGGAGTTACTGGCCGTGGTAAAGACATTCCAACATTTCAAAAAGTACTTGTTGGGTCGCAAATTCCTCGTAAGGACTGATCATGCCGCCTTGAAGTGGTTACTAGAATTCAAGAATCCGGAAGGACAAGTGGCCAGATGGATTGAGCAACTTCAAGAGTATGACTTTGAAATCGAGCATCGAGGAGGAAAAAGTCATGGAAATGCAGATGCTTTATCTAGAAGACCTTGTCCGATGGAATGCAAACATTGCATTCGTCAGGAGGAGAAAGAGAATTTTATGATCAGAACAGATTCGATCGGCGAGAACTGGAGCAACGATGCAATGAGGAGAGCTCAGGAAAATGATAAGGATCTTCAACCACTTTTACATTGGCTAGCAAATGGATCACTTAAACCAAAATAGTCTGAAGTGGCTAGACACAGTACGGCTACCAAGAGCCTCTGGGCACCCTTTACGAAGTAGCGGTAGAGTCAATAAGAAAAATATATTTTTTTTGACATTCATAAGTGTCATTTCCGTGACCTACGTGAATAGACTGTTTTTGATTTGATTTATTTTTCCGAATTATTTGGAGTGCCAACCCTGAATTACCTTTATAATTTCTACAAAGGTCAAAAGCACAGCGTGACTATTAGTAATTGGCTTATAGTATAATATAATTATTCTATAATGGTTATAATTGCGTGAATATTTCTAATAAATGTACTGTACTATGAATATAAACACACAATCGCTATTTATTGGCGATTGTTATAAGCAAGTCACTACCAACGAAATACTTTGAAATTTGATATAAGGCTGAGGTCTATAGAGTAGACTTTGCTCAGACTTAAATTAAGTCGAGTGGGCCGGATGGCATTTCTCCAATCGTGCTTAGAACGTATGACCCTGAGTTGAGGCTGGTGCTAACGCGTTTATTACGGCACTCTTATTCAAAAGGCGTAGTCCCTGACTCATGGAAGTCAGCCCTTGTCCATCTGATCCAAAAAATAGGAGACAGTTCGGATCCGGCAAACTACAGGCCTATAGCTATTACCTTACTGCTCTCCAAAATCATGGAGAGCATAATTAACAGCCAACTCTTGGTTTACCTAGAGGATCACCAATTGAGCAACGACCGACAGTACGGCTTTCGCCATAGTTGATTGGCAGGTGATCTTCTGGTATACCTAACACATAGATGGGCAGGGGTTATCGAAAATAATAAGGGAGAAGGCCTGGCAGTTAGCCTGGATATAGCGAAGGCCTGTGATCGTTTATGGCACAAGACGCTACTCTCAAAACTTCCATCATTCGCCCTTCTCGAGAGCTAATGTAAGTGGACCTCCAGCTTTCTCAATCAAATCTCTCAGCATACAGGTTGTTGTCGACGGTAATTGCTCGAGCTCGAAGCCCGTGAACGCTGGAGTGCCCCAAGTACCTATGTACTATGTACTGTCTATGTACTGTCTCCTACACTGTTTCTTCTGTATATCAATGCTATTTTGGATACCTCCAACATACATTGATATGCAGACGGAAATTCGTCGACCAGTGCCGGGATAAACTTGTATCTTCTATCGAGTCCTCTCTTGAGAAGGTCGCGGAATGGGGTAAATTGAACCTTATCCAATTTAACCCCCAGAAGACTAAAGTTTGCTCGTTTATCACTAAAAAATCCCCATTTGTCGTAAATTTATTGTAAAATTTAATACCATCGCATGCAAAAGAATTGTTTATTTTACAGAGCCTAGTAGGGGGCACTATAAGCTTGTAGTTATTTCTAGTGTTCAAATTATGTTTATCGCTTATTTTACTGTATAAATTACAATGTTTATGTACGTGCAGGAGATTGCTATAAATATATAGGCCGTACATGGTCATAATATGAACATCTTTAAACTTTTCCCTTAGAAATTTCTAGAAATTTCACTCCTCCATAGTATAATTCTATACGACATAACGCTATGAAAATAGCTAAAATAGGCAATTCTTCCTATATCTATGTCAGTAAGTTCTCGTATACTTTTTACAGCAAAAGCTACTGAACTCAATTTACCAGTTAAATTTGACTGCCCCGAAATTCTCTCATTAATTAATGTATCCGCTCCCATGAGACTCCCGAGAATCAGCAGACACGATACATTTCTAACAAATACTGCAAAGTCTAACCTAGGTCACTTTCGTACTCTTAATAGAATTGTTCGCACTTTTAATAGTCTTCCGAAAGTTGATCAAAGTATAGATATTTTTAATGATAAGCTCTCTGCTTTTCGGTTTAAACTTAGGAAATTGATGTGTTGCTAGATAGGAATATAATTTGCTGTTCAACAAAAAATATTCATTTAATGTAAAATTTTAGTTCTGCCGTATGTAAAATAAGTTTTGTTCATTTTCATTTTAATTAGTTTTCACTTTATAGAAACTTATTTATAATTGTATTGTATCTTATTATATAATTGTATTGTATTGTATTATATTGTATCTCAGTATTAGGTCGTATGTTGTTAAAATTCAAAAATTATGTATGTTATAATTGCATGTGGTCGTTGCCTGTAAGTGCAATAACACTTAGACGTAGACTTATTTAGAATAATATTTAATGTAATTAGTTAGTGATTATTGTGTTGACGATACTAATAAATAAATAAATTGTGTAAATGAGGCCCCACTGAAGTTTGGAATCTAATGTTATACCTAAAAATTCTGCATTATAATCAATTTTCAATTCAGTGTCATTGATATTTACTTTTGAATGTACTTGCCTTACATTTGGCGTAATTTTCAAACATTTTGTTTTAATTTTATTCAATAATAAATTATTCATATTGAACCATTTTGATACTCCTAACAAAGCATTGTTTATTTCATCACACTGATGTTGCTGACGTTTGATTCTAAATAATAAAGATGTATCATCGGCAAACAAGACTATATGATACTTGTTATTTATAAAAAATGGCAGATCGTTAATATATACCAGAAACAGGCAAGGTCCCAGAATTGAGCCTTGAGGTACGCCCATTGAGACCAAGGAACCAGAGAATTGCTTTCCATTTACATTAACGAATTGGATTCTTCCTTCTAATATGATTCTAATAGTTTCAGCAAGACTCCTCGTACACCGTATTGATATAATTTATTAATAAGAGCCTCATGGTGAACACAATCAAACGCTTTTGTCAAGTCACAAAAAACACCCAAAGTATCAAAAGAATCTTCCCAAGCGTCAAAAATATTCTTTATTAATTCGACACCAGCATCAGTTGTTGATAAACCTCGAATAAAACCAAATTGATTTCTATGCAATAAATTGTTTACATAAAAATGTTTCCCCAACTGCAGTAAAATAATGTTTACAAAAATTTTGTTAATAGTAGGTAAGACCGATATTATTAGGATCAGTTACACTGCCCGACTTAAAAAGTGGACTTATTTTGCTATATTTAAGTAAATCAGGAAAAACAACCGAATCAATACAGCTGTTATAAATTAAGGCCAATTCAGAGGCAATAAATTCCAATAAATTATTTAACAATATAAACTGAGACACCCCATTAGTTACTGGCTCTTTTGACTTTAAGTAAGTTAAATAGTTTAATAATAATAAAAATAAGAGGGAGTTATATGAAAAAAAAATTAAAATTAATTTTACATTCTGGTAAACTTTTCTTCATTATGGCAACAGCAGAGGTCGTTGTGGAATTCAATTCCTTTGTTGTGGAGACTGGAATATCGGTAAAAAATAATTCAAAAGCGTTGGCTACTTCAATGTCTACGTTTAAAAGTTTGCCTTTTATTTGTAATTTGTGCTAATTATTTACTCGACTTGACCGTCCTGTTTCATTATTAATAACTTCCCATATAGTGTTTATTCTATTTGTGCTATTTTGGATTTACGAACTTAGACATTTGGATTTAGCTAAGAGACAGTCTGTTCTAAGCTGCTTTGAGCACTGTTTAACATATCCCTTAAATGTATCGCTTCTTTTGAATTGTTATTCTCTATATAACCCATACATTGTTTTCCTCCGTTTATGTAATTCAGGTGTTGCCCATTCGATGTACGTTAAAAAATTCGAGACCCTTATCGATCTAGGTGTAAATATTTCATTAAAAAGATCGATAAAAGAATGAGAAAGTAAATTATACTTTTCGTTTGAAGTCAGGTTGTTCGATTCTTCGACAACATTAAAGCCTCGCCTAGTATCGGAATACTGGGTCTCGAAATCTCGAGCGATTGCCAATTCCGTGGCCACCTGGAGGGCAAAGCCAAATTGGCTTCGAAAAAGCTGGGCGTCATTAATAGAGCTTGGCAATACTTCAAGCCGGCACACATTCTAGGGCTCTACAAAGCGCAAGTCCGGCCACACATGGAGTATTGCTGTAATCTCTGGTCTGGCGCACCCTAGTATCAGCTCGATGGATCTGACCGCGTGCAATGCAAAGCAGCTTGAATTGTCGGGGACCCAATGCTCCGTGAATGGCTGGATCACTTGGCGTTGCGTAGCGACGTCGCTTCATTGTGTTTTCTACCGCATTTGTCACGGGGAGTGCTCCGAAGAGCTGTTTCACCTGATTCCTGCTGCTGAATACCATCTTCGCACGACACGCCACAAGTTAAGATATCATCCCCACCATCTGGATGTGTGGCGGTCCTCCACAGTGCGGTTTTCAAGGAATGAACTTCCTTGTGCGTTGTTTCCGGCACAATATGACATGGGTACCTTCAAAAAATTGCGGGTATTCCTTTCTTCCTCTTGAGAATGTGGGCGGCGGTGATCACGTAACACCAGATGACCCGTACGCTCCTTTGTCCTCCTTTTCCATAAAAAAAGACTATTACTACTACTAACAATCCTTTCATGATTGATGTGGAATTTGCGCTTTGGGTACAATCAAATCAAATCGAAATCACTTTATTCATGTAAGTCAGGGACCACTTATGGATGTCAAAAGTTTTCTTTTATTTTTAAATTTACCATCGCTTTGGAAAATGTTGAGCGTTGATGAGAAGAAGTAGCAAGAAACTCACTGCCACTCATTTAAATCAACATTTACAGATTTATCGTTTTACAAATAATTTCAATTAGTACATTTAATTAATATGTAAAGTGATGCAACGACTGGTTGAGCCGGATTTATGAAATTTTAGTTGAGGCCGGTAAGTAAGTAACTATAGATCTAAACTTAAAGTTAGTAGGTAGTAATCATAGGGTTTATAGTAAAATGTCAAATACTCAATGTATGTAGGTACTTATACGAGTAAATAAAAACAATGTAAATTGATACGTTTAATTATTCTGATACGTTAATGTAACCGACACATTAAATTTAAATAATATGATTTTACACAATGCAAAGGAAATTATATTAATCTTAAACCTTAAATATTAGAAGCCATCTCGTCTAGTATTGCAGATAATTCTGGATTACCGCCGAAATTTTCTATCTGTAAATAAATCGTAACGGAGATTATTATAATAAAGATATTATGCAAGTATAAAACATTTACGAAGGTTGATGGAAATAATTTGAGTTTATAATTTCGAATTGATCTTATCTCAGCCTTGAGTTATCTAAACAAAATGTTATTTTTTAAAGTAATATCTCACACTTATTTAGGATTAGTTAAATTAAATTTGTAACCAAAATTTATTATCGATGGGGGACTCGAACCGGAGAGTTAAATTTGAAACCATAATTTAATATGAGAAAGCAAATTATCAATATATACACCATGATTTATAATGCTGTATGGGTTCAGTATATTTAAAATGTTTTATTCTATAGTGTAATAGCAATAGTAATACCTACAATAGAAGCTGCACTGTGCTTCCCCGGGGCATAAAAATAATAGGGAAATTCCTGGCATAAGGGGGTTTTTGTATGAAAATAAGGGACGCGACGAGCAAGACGTTCAGATGATGGTTCACTGCTCTTAGTCGCTTACTTACGACACCCTTCACTAGTGGGAGGCTCCTTTGCACAGGATGCCGGCTAGATTATGGGTACCACAACGGCGCCTATTTCTGCCGTGAAGCAGTAATGTGTAAATCATTAGTGTGTTTCAGTTTGAAGGGCGCCGTAGTTAGTGAAATTCAATAATTTATGGCAGGCAAATGAGACTTAACATCTTATGTCTCAAGGTGACGAGCGCAATTGTAGTGCCGATCAGAATTTTTCCGTTTTTCAAGAATCTTGAGCGGCACTGTATGTAAAGGGCAGGGCGTATCGATTACCATCAGCTGAATGTCCTATTCGTCTCGTCCCTTATTGTTACAATAAAATAAATCAATGGATCCCTGATGGATTGCTCATTATATCGCGGTGAGGTATATTGTTAACGGTAGTACATACAGTACTTGTTGTGTGCGATATTTATTTATTTTATTTTATTTTTATATATACTTCCATTAAATATCAAATCGATGTTTCAGTGTTATTTTTGGTCATTTTCTTTCACTTCTGGTCATTTTGTGTTTATCTGTCTAGATCCTTTTCCTCGGGAACGCGTAGAGAAATTAATTAGCATTAAATACTTACGTAATACGTTATGTTAAACCTCACCTCAATCCGAATCATGCGTTCAAGTTGTAATATTCTATCTTTCGTATACTGCAGACTGCCAAGCTCTTCCAGAAGCAAAACGCATTGCTTCTTAAGACTTTCATCAGTGGTTCGTTGCCGGAGAATATCTTTCGTAAGAGTTAACGCCTTGTTATGACAAGGTTTATTTTATTACGGTTTTTTGACCTTAGGGCCTACCATCAACTTTTAAAAAGCGATGCGAATCCGATGCAGTTCTGTTTAGGTACCCAAACTGAATCACTAAAATTCGTACCAAGAAGTGCCTTTTACTGAATGGCGTTTGGATCGCTTATGAAGAATGAACGAAATAAAATTGCGTTCGAAACCTAAAATGATATGATTTTAGCGGTTTTTTTGCGTAGAAAATACTAAAATTACATTTTACAATTGCGCAATTGCGTCAAATTATAAAGCTCTATTTAATACTTAAACAATAGTAATATAAATAAATATAGTTCTTTGAATTACAAATTAAATGTTCGCTTATGTGTTTTCGTAAAAATAACGAGTTATGAACGCACCTCCATAATTGATGTTTGATTTGACAGGACCACAGAGTACATTTTTTTTAATTCTTTCTTGCGAGCAGGCTATAGCCCGGGCCCTTACTGCCTCGTCTTTAGTATTTTCATTTTTGGTATTTATTTTCAGTATTTTGTTTTACAAAAAAGTCCAATAAAGTATTCTCATCTCATCTTTAATCAATAAAATTTTTCACTTTCCTCTGAGGAAGTTATAACTTTTTTCGAATCGGTGACTTTGACAAATAAGCTATCCAGTTTAGGTTGAAATAACACCTCATGGTACGAATGAATGAACGAACTAAATCAGTTTGCGATTTAAACAGTTGATTTGACGTCAACCTAAATTAGATAGCTCTAATCACGTCGTGGTACGAAATAGCAAAGCAGTTCATTTTAGGTTGTCAATTGAATAGCAATAAGAGTTCATGGTAGGCCCGCTTATTAGGTCAAAGTCAAATTTTCATTTATTAAACAGGCATGTTAAAAACAGTTGAATTATCAAAGATATTATTATTTAAAAACAATATTTTGATGAGATTGTGTGGCTTTATAAGCTCAATAAATAAGCATAGCTGAGTAACCATAATGACTTAAGATTAGATCGTTTTGTGGCAGTTTTAACAGAATTCAATGTCGTTGTTTTGATGTGGCGTACGTTAACCCTACTGTAACATGCTCACGTACTTTACTTCGAATAAAAATCAATAAAAAAGTGTTAACAAGCTTATGAAGCTAAAGAGATTTCAATTCTGACGAGTAGTTTATCGGAACTTATAAAAAGTTCTACTCCGTAGTAATCAATATATAAATCGAAGCAAGTAGTTACATAGCCACGTTAAATATGTCGACTAACAGGTGACTTATTGGACACCACTCACTAAGTAGTGATTTAATATCAATCGGGACAGTGGACGTGAAACAACGTTACTACGAAATATTTCTCAGTACATATGTAACTACAGAAAGTCATCCACAACCTGCAGCAACCAATCTAAATCTTAACACATCATCGGTAAGTCTTTTTTAATCACACTGCTGTTTTTTAAATACAATTATAAAGATAAACATAAAATAGTCCTATAAATATAAATATTTTAAGTTTATAGAAATATTGATTGATTACTACAAAAAGGATACCCAAAACAGCTTCGCCTCCATTTTGTTTTGCGGCGTGTATGATTGGCAGAGTGAATTTGCCCTCTGTCAGATCTTCATAGAAATAATGGCTGGTCTGTTTTTTAAAAATTATTACAAAAATGTTATTTCACACGTTCTATTTAGTATCCTTAGTGTTTTATTATAAACGCTATGAATACTACTAACTATAACTTTATATCTATAAGTACTGCCGGCCGCAAGTAAAATATTCATTAATCTCGCTGAACCAGTTGTTGGCACATTAATAAAAATTGGATATTACATGAAAAACAGCTTGCATTGACAAAATCTACCTTTCTTAAGTTTATGTTGTGGGTCTAAGAAGAATCTCGAAATGCGCTGGGTGTGTTCTCTGATCTCTCGAAGGCAATCGACAGCGTCGATCACCATACGCTCGTGGTGAAATACCTACTGTAACTTCTAGTAAATCTTAAGGACCTGGTAATTTACTATTGTGTTGCCGACTAAATAGTATCTTTTGTAATAATATCTTTGGACCTGTACTTTTGCAGGTTTTTCAACGAAAATAGGAGTGCCTCAAAGTTCTGTCCTGGGTCCATTTTACTTTTAGTTTATTTTAATGATCTTCCTATCTAGGTATTTTGATATCTGGTTGATATTTCAGTAGATCATTGAGGCTAACAATAAACTTACCTTTATATCTAACTGGTTTTTTGCAAGTAATCTTTTGTTAAATGCCCGACAAACAAAATGCTCTCATGCTTAAATTTACTGTACCAATAATCAAATTAAATAAGTCAATACTAGACTTAGTTTCTTCTACCGTGTTCTTAGGAGTTACATTCGATTCTAAATTGCAATGAGGTTTTCATATTTAGAAAAACTAAACTTATTTTGGCTTCGTACCCCATGTAAAAATAATGCAACTGTCGGAAATTGGAACGGCTAGATTTGTGTTGTTTGCGTACTTCATAACATTATGTCTTACAGCATTCTGCAGTGGATTTTAGCGGCCGATATTGATGGCATATTGGAGGTGGAGACGGAGTCCGATTAAGGAAATAATAAAAATTATACTAGAGAGTGTAGCTCAATTGTAACACAAGCTGATTTCACAACATATTCGTAATGCGGATTCTAAGGTTAAGTTTTATTTCCGATTCCGAAGTTGCCATCTTGAAGTGGTGCTAAGTAGGTACGTACATGTAATCGACTCGGAGATGAAGTATTACGACTAATTAAACAATTCATAATCAAAATATAGGTAGTATTATATGTACCTAAATTGGTAAATACCATTAAATACGGCTCGAAGGACCAAAAAATGTTATGTAACTACACTTTACAACTCTCGCTGCTATTTCGCTATAAATATATTTTAAGTGGAATGTATTTCGTTTACCTATAAATGAGGAATTGAGCCCCAGCTCAATGTGCAAAATCATGCCAAAGATATATTAGTTACCTTTAACCTTAAATTTTTCTCGCCTAACATAGCTACGTTGAAAGTTTTTCAGGGACGTTTTGAAGGACGCAACAATAGAACGAGGGGGTTTTCAGAGTACAAAGTATATATATATAGGTAGAGGTGCTATAATATATATACACCTCTACCTACACCTATAATTATAGCACCTCTTCTTCGCAGTGGTCGGACTCGGACTCTGGACTCTATGTGACGCTCGTACAAGCCTGTGGTCGTTGGCAGCTGTCACTTCGACAAGATGAGGGTAGTTAGAAAATATAATTTTAGCGGTCACTTCTATCCACCACCGTCATTTGCACATTGATAGATCAATTATTATTGAACATGGCCGCGAAGTAGTTAACATTAACTATTTATTTAAATTAACTGACCTGGATTTTGCCTGCACCTGTCCATTCTTCTAATGCCTGAAAAATTATATTGGTAAAATAATTTGGTAATTAGTTACTGTTTTATATAGAATTGTCAAAGTGAATTAAGATTCATACAAATTGTTAGATTCTGCAATCTGGATTTGAATAAAAATTGTATAAATATTGAACGCGTTTCAGCTATCGAAAACCAGAGACCACGCTACAATTGTGCTATTGATAATAATGAGTAAAATCACGATCAAGTAGGTATAGCTCAGTTGAGTCTCACAGGAGTAACAAAAGATGGACCAATTTGGTAACACATTTTTGGATTTCGATTTTGCCAGTGTTGTCTACTGTATGTTATACAGTATGGTCTGCATACCTATGAAATAAATAAAAATATAAGTAATACTAGTCCACAGAACTATGGCAAAATTTATTATTTAATTAAAAACTTTAAATTGAAAAAGTGAAATTTTCAAACAAAATAAATATTTAAATAAATATACTAAGAAATAGCAGTACTGTTTAAACGACGTACATTGACCTCTGGATCGTCGGCTTCACTTTTGATTTGTTTGAATAATTGCGACGATGAAATAAAAATTCTTATTAATAAAATGTTCATTCTTACGAACACTTTTATTTCGGTATAAATGAACTGAACTTTAAATTCAATATTGTGCATCTTATTTTATATTCAAAAAAACTCACGCTCATTCGCAAACGTTATAGAAAAAATAAATGTCAAATTCACCGCAATAACAATTAACAAACTTAAAAACACAATTTACACATGTACACACATACAGTAGTAGAAAGTGTCCATTTCAGCTTGATTCATTCGAAAGGCAAACACATAATCTATTCGCCTAGAAGACTCGTGGTACACTGGTCACTGATGAGTGATGAGTGATGACTGAAGTAGTGAACATTCAAATAACGAAAAAAATAAGCCTTTAATAGGGAATACCTCATAATTATAGTTTATTTTATGTATTCATTAAAAGGGCATTTCCATAGGCTAGGACAATACAAAATAGTAATATTATTTTCAGATACAAATACAAATGCCTAACTTCCATCCCAATTAGATATAAATTCTGTGCAACTTTCCTTGTGTTTTAATAAATATTTTTGATGGCACATACTATTGTATTACCATATCAAAACTATAACCATGACGACATAATATAATATAGGTCACATTGACGCTTACAAAGGTACGTGCTACTTCATTGCACAGCTGATCACTAATGTCAATGACCGACCGTGACATTCGTTATGAATCAATAATCGAGTAAGAAACAAAAAAAACTAAAAAAGAAAATGAAGCCATGATTTTAAGAGTCGTAATACTAATTCATAACATTCCCCTAACCTACAAAAAAAAGAAAATATATATATTTTATCTAAAATATATATTTTTTCTTTCTTCTATGCATCAGCCCACGGTCTTTAAATCTTTTGCATGCCAAACGCCAATCGGTTTGCCATAAGCATTATTTAGCTGAAAGACATTATCCGACAATTGTTTTACAATTATAGCTTTTTCAAATTTCGGTGCAAGCTTGGCCATAAGTTTGGTTCCCGCTTTTGACAGGAATTTCGTTCGTCTCTATACTATATCGCCCTCTTTAAAGTTCGCTTTACGACGTTCGCTTTTTGAGGATGATAATTAGGAGTGTACCAAATCTGAGTGTCATATTTATGTGCGAGATCTTTGAATACTTATGATACAAATTGCTTTCCATTGTCACAGATTATAGCTGAAACTTTGCCAAAAAGCAAGAACTGTTTCTCTAAAATTTCACAAATTTTGTCTGCTTTTCCTGTTCTCAAGGGAAACGTTAATGTGAATTTACTAAATAAACAGGTTATTACTAAAAGCATTGTGTTAAAATTCTTGCTTTTTGGAAAGGGGCCCATGAGGTCTGTTGATATGACTTGCCAAGGTCCAGTAACAGTCCTGTCTTGACCCATATGACCTAAGGGTGATTTCTGTGATACTTTCACTTTTGCACAAGTTTCACATTTCCTTACATATTGCCTAATGTCATTCAGCATATTTGGCCAAAAGTAATGTTGTTTTATCCTGAATAAAGTCTTGCGCACTCCGAAATGGCCTGCTGTAACATCATCATTACAGTGTTTTAAAATATCAGATCTCAAAGACTGTGGAATGACTAGTTTCCAGTCATTCGCTTCATTGGGATATTGCTTCAAACAAATTTTCTTGTACAAAAGACCCTCTCTAACCTGCCAGTCGTTACAATTATTCTGTTCACTTCCAAATTTAGCAACTTTACTTTTATACCACTCATCCTTATGTTTATCTAATATCCTTATATTGCCCCGATCGTTGTCCATAATTGCATCAACACACCTAGACTAGGCATCTGGCACTACATTACTTCTGCCTGGTCTATGAACTATATCAAAGCTAAATTGTTGTAACTTCATAGCCCACCGCCCTAATCTACCATGCGGGTCTTTCATATTGTGTAGCATTTTAAGTGCGCTATGATCAGTAATAACTGTGAAGTGAGTACCATCTATGTAGGGTCTGAATTTCTCAATTGCATAAACTATACTTAAAAGTTCCAGTTCGGATGTCGAGTACAATTGTTCACGGCTATTAAGTTTCCTTCTTAAATAAGATATCGGTTGTTCAGCATTATTAGTTTTTTGACAGAGTACTGCGCCAATTCCTTTGTTGCTTGCATCAAACTGTATTATAAAAGTTTTACTAAAATCTGGACAGGATATGACTGGTGTCGTAGTGAGCAATGTTTTTAATTTAAGAATTTTTTTTTGTCTCATCTGTCCAGACAAACTTTTTGTTTTTCTTACCTTTTGTCAAATCATGAAGTGGAGCAGCAATTTGTGAAATTTTTTTAACGAATCTCCGATACCAACTAGCGATTCCAATGAACCTTCTTAATTCAGAAATATTTTTAGGTCTTGGAAAGTTCATGATTGCCGAAACTTTTTCGGGATCAGTGCGCATCTTCATCGATGATGTAACCTAAAAATCGTAAACTCGGCCTTGCAAATTTACATTTCTCAACATTTATTGTTAATCCAGCTTCTTCCAGAATATTCATTACCTGTGTCAGGATTTCTAGGTGTTCTTGAAAGGTTTTAGAGCAGATTACGATATCATTAAGGTAAGACCACACTTTACCTTCTAAGGCGTGAAATAATATGTCCATTAACCGTTGTTGTGATTGTGACGCATTTACTAAGCCAAATTGCATTACTTTGAAATGAAAAATGCCTCTACCTGGAATTGCAAGTACGGTCTTTTCTTTGCTAGTTTCCTCAAGTTCAATTTGCCAAAAGGCCGATTTTAAGTCAAAAGTGCTAAGGTATTTTGCATCACGTAAATTATCGATAATGCTAGATATTCTTGGGAGTGGGTATGTGTCTCTTTTTGTGACTTTATTTAGCTGACGACTGTCTAAACAAAGTCTGTTGTTACCATTAGCTTTTTTAACAAGTACGACCGGTGAACACCATGGGCTGTGAGACGGTTCAACCACATCTTTTTCTAACATTTCATCTAATTCGCTTTCGATTTCTTTCTTAATGACCGGAGAAAAGGCATACTGTTTCTGATATATTGGTTTACTGTTCCCTGTATCTATAGTGTGCTTAATAATTTGTACTACCTAAACCTGTACCTATACATTTCCGTATTTCTTCAATAATATCAGCTAGTTGTTGTTGTTGACTTTCATCTAAATCTTCTTTACTTGTTAAGTGCGTTGCTTTATCCTCAATGTTGTTGAATTCTGATAATTTTTTTACCGACATTCCTTTAAATTTAAAGGAAATTTCAAAAATGTCAAAAAAATCTTTACCTAATATCAATTTCTGCGACAAATTAGGCATAAGAAGCATAATGATATAGTGAAACTGATCATTAAAACTTACCGGAACATCAAAACCTTCAGTTACAGAATAACTGGCACCATCTGCATTTGCAATATCCATAGATTTAATTTTCTGTATTTTAACCCCCAAGTGCTTCTAAGTTCTTGCGAATTCACTATTTATGACTGAACAAGTGGCACCTGTATCTAATAATCCGTAACAATTATAATTTAAAATGTTTATTTGTATGTATGGCCTGTTATCATTTTCTTTCTTTAGGGTTAGGGGTGAAAGTGCTTTCTTGTACATGACGATACGAATAAAATTTAGCCAGTTCTGCCACTCTTTATTATTTTTAGAGGAGAGGTTCAGTTGGCAGGTGTCCTATTTGGCGTTTCCCTTGTAGGTGCAATCTTTTGCAGTTACGCCAAAATGACCACAACGATAACAAAATAAACGCTGCTTTGGCATGGTGCAAGATCTGAATAAATGACCAGATTCACGACAATTCCAACACCGCATGTTCACACTATTTTTATTGGTAGTTCTTATTTCCTTAACTAAGTCATTGTTAGTCAGAATTTCTGCTCAATTTATAAGCTAAATCGGGTTCTAATGAGTAAAATGACGTTTTCGGTTCCTGAAACTTGTCACAATTAATTTTAGTTCTTTCAATGATACGCATAACATTTATGAGATCGGAAATAGAACAGAAAGTGTCCCTACATATGGCCCTTTGGTAATATGGTTGCAAATTTTTACAAATAATCATTATTTTTTTCTGATTCAGTAATTTTGTTGGGGAGTCTATTAAACATATTTTGCATTACTGAAATAAATATGAGAACTGACTCATTTTTACCTTGTGTTTTAGCTTTTGCTTCGGTCAATAATTCCTCTTGGTAGTAAGGAGATTGAAATATCCGTTTAAGCAAAATTACCAGCTCATTCCAAGTACTTAAAAACTCTCAATTTGCAAGAAACCAAATTAACGCATCATCCTTAAAAAATCAATTGCATGACGCCATAAATCATCCTCAATTGCGTTCCTAGCCTCCTGAAGTTCCTCAACCCGTTCAATAAAAGCATTCACGCTTAATTTATTGTCACCATAAAAATAGACACCCCATTGACTTATAGGTACAAGCTTGCGAACTGGTCGAGTCTCCTTGAATGAAGTGGAATTAAATAATTTAGAGTTTCGCTTTTTGCCATGAAAAGTTGGACTTTAAAGTCCTCTTGCACAAAACATACCTTTTTGTGTTCTAAAGGATCTTTTAAAATCTGATCCTCTTCTACTAACACTCCGTGAAATTCCTTAGACGTAGATGCCATAGGTTTCGTCATCATATTTTCTTCCTTTAAGAGATTTAAATTTTTTTCACTATCCTCACCTATGGAGTTATGTAAAGCCTCTTTCATTTCCGGAGTTATTTCCTCCCCATCCAGTATGTCGCTTTTGCCCTCTAAATCTTTTAAAGTTATAACAGCCTTATCTAATAGTATGTTACGCCTATCTCTGTCTTCCTCTTCCGTAGGCGCGGCCAATTTCAATCTGTTAACAATGTGACACAAACGAGAAACTAGACATTTGTACAACTGTTTATCTGGCTTTTCTTTTAACTCTGAGACATAACGCATAACATTGTTTATTTTGTCTGAACAAATGTCTAGTTCTAGTCCCGGGGTGGTGATAGATGCTTGCGGTGACTTTATTTCATAAGAGACTATCATTGAGCTTTCAGCTTCTTACATTTTTTTTAAGATAATTTTAAGAGCTGAAACTAAGCCTGGATGAGTATACCCCCGACACGCAAGTTCGAATTCGACTTAATCTTTTAACAAAAATTGAGGATCAATATTTAAGTAATATACAATTAAACAAAATACTATATAAAACTGAAATTAGTTGCTTACAATAGCGGTATTGTGTGCAATTGCCTTATATGTGTACCTAATATAACTAATGTAGAATTCTGTAATTACAAACACAAAGAAAAAAACTTTTATTTTTATCAGGTAATATAAATAAGTAAATACTATCGTGATTTTATACAAACTGAACTATCAATAATAACATTGTTCGCAAAAAAAACTTAACACAATATACAGAACCACAAAATAAACTTTAAGCAAAGCGGGAACTCCAAAAGTATGTACCTACATGTACCAAACTAATTACGGTCATACATAATATTTTAATCAAAAGTAACCCTTATTTATTATCTTATTTAGATCTAAAATCTGTAAGTGTTAACAATAATTAAACAGTATAATTATGTGCCTAATAATGTAAACTAGTACCTATTAGAATACACTATCTAACTTAATCTATCTACTTAACCTATAAGTAACCACAAGATTAGGCAGTATTATATTATAGGTAAATGCAACAAGTAAGTGTGACTTTTATACCTAACTGCTCGTCAAATATTATTATGCTAAGCTTAGGTAGATGTATGGGTAACCGCATTGAATTACTATTCTTTGTGAAATTTAATTGCATACAATACACAATATTTTACAAGTTACAAACCCACGGCAGGTATAATATGCCTAGTGCCACTGTGTAACTGCCACAATTAACTTATAAATAATTTAAATATTTGCCCTGTACTTTCTCCGGGGCGTAAAAAGAATAGGGGAGTCCCAGGCCCATGGGTGTCGTAAGAGGCGACTAAGGGCTTTTTAGAAGTGGGAGAGTCACGCTGCCGTCTTATGACGTCAGCACAATCGGGCCAGACTCGTCCGGGTTAATTACCACACTCGCACAGAATACCGGCGTGAAGTAGCGGCCTAGTGCCGCTATGTTTCGCATAGGTTAGTGTCGAGGACCGGAGGCCATCCCTTCCCCCCCCCCACACAAATTATGAGAGCGGTCCGTAAAAAGATATTACCCCAGGAGGGTACCAGCTCTACCAGAGCCGGAGAATCCCTCCCCGAGCACTCTCGCTCGGGCCGCCCTTCGTATTCTGGGGTGGGCACAGAACCGCGCATGACCGAGGACAAACGAGGCAGTAACACCACGGCACCCCGCTCCACGCTCAACGTGGACTTTTGCAATATCAGGGGAATTCACTCCAATTTAATCGCCGTCCACCACCACCTTGAGACGGCGCAGCCAGCCTTGTGTTTCCTTACGGAGACGCAGATATCTGGACCTAGCGATACGTCATATTTAACGTACCCCGGGTACAAAATTGAGCACAACTTTTTGCCTCATGCCGGGGTATGTGTGTACGTTAGGGAGGATATCTGCTGTCGCCGTCTCGGCAATTTTGAGGGTAGGGACCTGTCTACTCTCTGGCTCCGCGTAGATTTAGACGACCGCGTCCGTATCTATGCGTGTGTCTACAGGTCCCATAGTGGTAACGCAGAAACCGATCATCTCATGGGCTGCGTTCAAGCAGCAATTGACGTCGTGCTTGCACAGATCCCCTCCGCTGAAATCGTGGTCTTGGGTGATTTCAACGGGCACAATGCCGAATGGCTTGGATCACGTACCACAGACTACGCAGGGCGATCTGTGCATAATTTTGCATTGGCGTATGGTCTGTCCCAATTGGTTGAGTCGCCAACGCGGCTCCCGGATGTGAATAGCCACATGCCGTCCTTATTAGATCTTCTGCTGACTACACATCCCGATGGTTACCAGGTCTTTGTTGACGCCCCTCTCGGAACGTCCGACCATTGCCTGGTCAGGAGTGTAGTGCCTATCCGACGCCAACGTCGCAGACCACCAGCGACCCGCCGCGTTTGGCACTACAAGTCAGCAGATTGGGATAGGATGCGTTCCTTTTTTGCATCCTACCCTTGGGGCAAGGTTTGTTTCCCTTCGGATGATCCTTGTGCCTGCGCCTTTGCAGTAGGCGATGTGATACTGCAGGGCATGGATATTTTTATACCAAGCTCTGTAGTACCGATCGGTGGCAGATCACAGCCCTGGTTCGATGCGTCAGTTAAAGCAGCATCTGACTGCAAAAAACAGGCGTATCGAACTTGGGTTGCGGCGCTGGGCACAAAGGATCCGAACTGCAAAGTTCTTAAGAGGAAATATAACCGTGCCTCCAGATTTTTTAAGCGGCAAATCGCCCGTGCGAAGTCTAAGCACGTCGTCAAAATCGGCGGTGCTAACGCGTTTATTCCGGCACTCTTATTCCAAAGGCGTAGTCCCTGACTCATGGAAGTCAGCCCTTGTCCATCCGATCCAAAAAAAAGGAGACAGTTCGGATCCGGCGAACTACAGGCCTATTGCTATCACCTCCCTGCTCTCCAAAATCATGGAGAGCATAATTAGCCACCAGCTTTTAGTATACCTAGAGGGTCACCAGTTGATCAACGACCGACAGTACGGCTTTCGCCATGGACGGTCGGCAGGTGATCTTCTGGTATACCTAACACATAGATGGGCGGCGGCTATTGAAAGCAAGGGGGAAGGCCTGGCAGTTAGCCTGGATATAGCGAAGGCCTTTGATCGTGTATGGCACAAGGCGCTCCTCTCAAAACTTCCATCATTTGGGCTTCCCGAGAGCTTATGCAAGTGGACCTCCAGCTTCCTCACTGGGCGTAGCATACAGGTCGTTGTCGACGGATATTGCTCGAACCCGAAGCCCGTTAATGCTGGAGTGCCCCAAGGCTGTGTGCTATCTCCTACGCTGTTTCTTCTGCATATCAATGATATGTTGGACACCTCCAACATGCATTGCTATGCAGATGACAGCACTGGTGATGCCAAATACACGGGCCATGCAGGTCTCTCTCGGGAAATCGTCGACCAGTGCCGGGAGAAACTTGTGTCTTCTATCGAGTCCTCTCTCGAGAAGGTCGCGGAATGGGGTAAATTGAACCTTGTCCAATTTAACCCCCAGAAGACTCAAGTTTGCGCGTTTACCACTAAAAAAACCCCATTTGTCGTATCACCGCTCTTCGAGAACACTTCTCTTAAAGCCGCGCCTAGTATCGGAATACTGGGTCTCGAAATCTCGAGCGATTGCCAATTCCGTGGCCATCTGGAGGGCAAAGCCAAATTGGCTTCGAAGAAGCTGGGCGTCATCAATAGAGCACGGCAATACTTCAAGCCGGCCCACATTCTAGCGCTCTACAAAGCGCAGGTCCGGCCACACATGGAGTATTGCTGTCATCTCTGGTCTGGTGCACCCCAGTATCTGCTCGATCCATTTGACCGCGTGCAACGTAGAGCAGCTCGAATTGTCGGGGACTCAGTGCTCTGTGAACGGCTGGATCACTTGGCGTTGCGTAGAGACGTCGCTTCATTGTGTGTCTTCTACCGCATTTATCACGGGGAGTGTTCCGAAGAGCTGTTTAACCTGATTCCTGCCGCCGAATTTCACCATCGCACAACACGCCACAAGTTAGGATATCATCCCCACCATCTGGATGTGTGGCGGTCCTCCACTGTGCGGTTTTCAAGAAGCTTTCTCCCTCGTACTACAAAGCTGTGGAATGAGCTTCCTTGTGCGGTGTTTGGGGGACGATACGACATGGGTGCCTTCAAAAAAAGCGCGTACACCTTCCTTAAAGGCCGGCAACGCTCTTGTGATTCCTCTGGTGTTGCAAGAGAATGTGGGCGGCGGTGATCACTTAACACCAGGTGACCCGTACGCTCGTTTGTCCTCATATTCCATAAAAAAAAAAAAAAATAATATATAAATAACCAACTTATGAATTATAATTAAGTATTAGCGTTATAATATACGCAAGCGCATCAATCTTATACTTCAACTAAAGATGAGTAAATATAAACGAGTTAAACCGTATGTAGGTATTTAGCTGCCGTTAAGCCAAAGCAAAACCACGATGTCAAACATAACCCTTTAGTTTTAACGTTGGGCGCTATTTTGTTACGGGTTTTGTTATGTAAATGATGACACACCTTTGGTAAATAAGAACTTATATTTCTTTTACTAAACCAACTGTAGCCTAATTACACCTAATTATATTTAAACTAAACTAAACCTAAGTACTAACTAAGACTACTTTGGACGCCAGGAGAATTTTATCAAACGTTGGAGGGAATTCTACCAAAACCCAAGCTCTCGGCTGCTCAACCTCTCAGGGTACTTATGTATTCATTAAAAGGGCATTTCCATTGGCTAGGACAATACAAAACAGTAATATTATTTTCAGATACAAATACAAATGCCTAACTTCTATCCCAATTAGATATAAATTCTGTGCAACTTTCCTTGTGTTTTAATAAATATTTTTGATGGCACAAACTATTGTATTACCATATCAAAACTATAACCATGACGACATAATATAATATAGGTCACATTGACGCTTACAAAGGTACGTGCTACTTCATTGCACAGCTGATCACTACTGTCAATGACCGACCACAGTGTCCTCGAGAATCCCAGATTTTTGGATGGATCAGCCGAGAGTTTGGTTTTACAGAGTGGAAGTAATTTTGGCTCCACAAAAATTAAGCGATGAGAATAAATTCGATCTCGTCATATCAAAACTACCTAAAGAAGTTATTGTGCAGATAACAGATTTTTTAGAAAAACCGCCGGACACCGAAAAATTCATTAAACTCAAAAATAAATTATTAACATTATTCGATGATTCAAAATATAGACAAATAGAAAAACTAATAGGAGAGATGGAATTGGGTGACCAGAAACCCTCCCAGCTACTCCATAGAATGCGTGATTTGGCAAGAGATAAAATACCGGACGACACTCTGCGAGTTTTGTGGCAAGGTCATCTGCCACCTACGATTAAGGCCGTACTGGTGGTGGCAGAAACAAAGGACTTAAATAACCTGGCGATGATTGCGGATAATGTTGCGGAAGCTACACGTTCCAGTCAAGTGTCGGAAGTGATACAGAAGAAGACCAGTCATGAGGACGTCGAGGTAGCCACACTAACTGCGGAGTTGGCAAAAATAAACGCGCGTCTTTCGAATATCGAACGATCCCGATCGAGACATCGGCGACCCAGGTCATCGTTACGCAGTTTTCGTGACTCTTCAAGGTCGTTGTCAAAGCGACGTCGTCCCGGTGCACCCGACTGGTTGTGCAGCTACCACTTCAGGTACCGACAGCGTGCTCATAAGTGCATTCCGCCGTGCGCGTGGAAGGGAAGCCCCAGCCCCAGTGCAGCAGCTACCCAGCCGGAAAACTAGCGAGGGAGGTGCAGATGAAGGCGGAGGTCTGTACCATTACCCCCTGCAGCCGTCTTATGGTAACAGATTTAAATTCTAATTTAAGATTTTTAGTTGATACCGGTGCCAATGTGTCTGTCTTACCAGTGTCCAAAAACCCTTTTACTAAATTACTGCAATCAGATTTTAAGTTATATGCTGCTAACGGTACAGAAATTGCAACTTATGGCGTTAAATCTCTAGTATTAAATCTTAATTTAAGAAGACCGTACCGTTGGGAATTTATTTTAGCAGATGTTAAACAGCCAATTTTAGGCGCGGATTTTTTAACGCATCATAAGCTCTTAGTCGATTTGTACAGAAAAAAATTAATAGATCAAACTACTGATTTGTATGTGTTAGCCTCCATAATTAAGTGTACACAACATTCGCTGAATTCTGTTTGTGAAAATCATCCATATTACAATTTATTATGTATGTATCCTAACATTATTAAACCGATGTCCTTTAAGGAAATTACACCGCATAATGTTTTACATTATATCGAGACGAGCGGTCCACCTGTTCATGCTCGAGCTAGACCGTTGCCACCGGATAGATATAAAAAGGTGAAGGAAGAGTTTAGAATAATGCAAGAATTAGGTATCTGTAGGCCTTCTAAAAGCGCTTGGGCCAGTCCCTTTCATGTCGTTGTAAAGAAGAGCGGCGAACTTAGGCCATGTGGCGACTATCGACAGCTTAACGCGATTACGAAGCCCGATAGATATCCAGTTCCTCGATTACACGATTTTACTTTTATATTGGCCAACAAGAAAATATTTTCAAAATTAGACGTTAATAGAGCCTACCATTGTATTTCTGTTGCCCCTTGCGATATAGAAAAAACTGCAATTATTACGCCGTTTGGACTTTTCGAATTTCCCCGAATGACTTTTGGATTAAGAAACGCAGCACAAACGTTTCAACGCTTCATGAACAACACGGTTTAGATTTTTTATTTAATTATTTGGATGACGTAATAATTGCCAGCGAAAATGAGACCTTACATCAAGCACAATTAAAGTTAGTATTCGAACGTTTTAATACCTATGGCATATCTGTAAACTTAAGCAAATGTAGCTTCGGACAGTCGCGTATAGAATTCTTAGGCCACGAAGTAAGTGCAGATGGTATTAAACCGCTTAAAGATAAGGTAGAGGTCATTTTAAATTATCCTAAGCCCGTAACAGTATCAGACTTAAGACGTTTTTTGGGGATGATAAATTTTTATAGACCTCATTTACCTCATTTGGCTTCACATCAATGCGAACTCAATAAATATTTAGTAAATGCTAAGAAAAATGATAAATCGAAATCATTTGGAATGCCGACAGTGATAATGCTTTTGTGCAATGTAAGATAGGTCTTCAAAATGCCGTCACATTGTCACATCCACTCTTAGATGTACCCCTTGCCTTGATGACGGACGCTTCTAATACCTGCATGGGTGCTGTTCTGCAACAGCGAGTTAAAGGTAAGTGGATACCCTTAGGATATTTTTCCAAAAGGTTTTCTCCTACCGAACAAAAATACTCTACATACGATAGGGAGTTGTTAGCGATTTTTCAGGCCATAAAGTATTTTAGAAAATTGTTTGAAGGCCGTCCTTTAACAGTATTTACAGATCATAAGCCCTTGTGTCATGCATTTTCTAAAATAGGTAACGATAATAAAGAAACGCCTAGACGGACGCGACAATTACTTTTTATAAGTGAATTCACGGTAGACATACAGCATATTAGCGGTAAAGATAATATTGTAGCCGATACCTTATCACGTGTAGAAACAATTGTGTGCCCGACTGTACTCGACTTCGACGAACTTGCTGACGCGCAAGTGAAAGACGAGTACTTGATTAATATGATGCAACGCGGGAATAGCGACATTAATGTTAAGTTTAAGAAAATGTATTTACCCACTTGTAAAAAAGGAGTTTACTGCGAAGTTTCGAGCAATGTTATTAGGCCTTACATAACTGATCACTTTAGAAAAATTGCTTTTAATAGTGTTCATAGTTTAAGTCATCCAGGTATACGTACGACCCGAAAGATGGTCTCAAAACAATTTTTTTGGCCTGGTATGAATATAGATGTAGGGAAATGGACTAAAGCGTGTATTCAATGTCAAAGATCGAAGATTTCTCGTCACGTTGTTTCGGATATCGGAAAATTCCCCGAAGTTTCTCGATTTGAACACATACATGTGGATTTAGTTGGTCCCTTGCCGACATCTCCACAGGGATACAGATATTTAATCACAATTATAGATAGACGTACACGCTGGCCCGAAGCATTTCCCGTAAAAGAAATTACTGCCGATATAGTTGCTAAGTATATTTATGAAGGTTGGATAGTTAGATATGGTTGTCCCATTCGTATAACTAGTGATCAAGGACGACAGTTCGAATCAAATTTATTTTTAAAGCTAATGTCCTTTTTAGGTATTCATAAGAGCCGTACCACGCCTTACCACCCGCAAAGTAATGGTGCGGTGGAAAGGTGGCATAGATCATTGAAGGCAGCCCTAATGGCACGAATACTTGATAGTAATAGGTCGTGGATTGAAGAGTTGCCCACGGTTATGTTAGGGTTGAGAGCGGCGGTTCGGACTGACAGTGGTGTTAGTGCCGCAGAATTGGCCTTCGGTAAAACTTTACGTTTGCCTGGCGAATTTTACGATGGTTCTACGATAGACCGTGACGTAAGTGATCCTTATAGTTTAGTAAGTAAAATCCGTGAGACTATCTCTCAATATCGCCCGACGAGAGATAAAACTAATACAAAAAAAGTATTCGTATATTCGGATTTACAAAATTGTAGTCACGTTTTTATTAGAGATGACGTAGTACATAGATCACTTAAGCCACCGTACGATGGTCCATATCTAGTTTTAGAACATAGTCTGAAAGTCTTTAAAATTCAACTTCCGAGGTCGAGTCACACGCACATCAATAGATAGGTTAAAACCAGCGTTTATGATAAATGATGATCCGCAGGTTCACAATCCGATTATTACACATGATACTACTTCAACGAAGTCGATTCAGCTTGCGCCACCCATAAGCGTAACAAGGAGTGGGCGTGTAATTCGACGACCCGTGCGATTCGCGCTGTAGAACGTTCACACAGAATCAGCTATATTCACTGTTGTTTTATTTCTAAGTATTATCATATATTGCATGTCAATTAATTATAATGTGTTAGATTTAAGTTTTGGAGAAAAATTTTAAATGTTAATTATTTCACTTTATGTTTAACATAGAAAAATGATTAATTTTATAATGTACGAATTCTACATATTTTGTTGTTGTGCAAGAGTAGAAACATGATCATATTATTTTTTATGCATTAATATCGCATGCATTGTAATTTAATGTAGGTTAAGTAAATAATTGTAATGTATTGCATTGTGTTATAATTATTGCAACATAGGTATTACGATCACTGAATAAGCATTTTTATACAGTACTTATTAGGACAATTTTTATTATCATTTATTACATTTTAACGTGAGGTAGAAGCAGTACAGTTATAGTATTTTTTTTAATATATTAATATGGGTAATTATCAAACTAAAGAAAAAACTGGTGGAGTTACTAACGTACAAATTGATTCAAGGAAGATAGACGACCATGTCTATGCTATGGTTATTGTTGTAATAGTTTTAGCAGTGATCGTGATCACCATGGTTTTGTTGGGTTTGCGCGGTTTTTGCCACCGCCGTTTCAGATCTTGGCTCCGCCGTGAAGTAGACAAGGCCAACCAGGCTCGTGCACAGTCTAACGTACAAATTGGCCAGCCTGCGCAGAGTGCTGCAGGATATGTGTAGAATTAGATTTATATTTTGTGATGTTTTTTGTAATAAATATAATATTATTAAACTAACCAGTGAATATATCACCTAGTAATAATTGTGTGTAAATGTTACAGCTGAAAATGTATTTTTACCTTTTCGTTTTTTATTTTCATTATTGTATTTGTACCATGAATTATAGTTGCTTTGTTTTTTTGTAAAAGGGGGGGAATAGTGTAGGGACACACGTATGCAAATATGCTTAAGGCAGCATTTTGTTTATGTATGCGTGTCCACACTGTGTTCCCATCAATTATATTTTATTTTTATATTCAGTAGCGGTCTGTAACTCATGTAGTTCGGTTCACTTATAATAATTAATGCAATGAAGTAATATACATATTGAAGAAGCTATATTGAATTTTATTGAAGACAACACTGCCGCCTGTTAATAGGACCCTACTCTACACAGGATAATAACCACTTCTTATGGATACATTTGCATATTGGTGCCATTTATAAACCTGGTCGAACAAATGTCAAAAACTTTCTAGACACTCTCTCAATACAAATAAGTAACAAGAAAAGAGCAGTAGTTTTTGGTGACTTTAATTTTGATTTATTGGCCCCCGACAACTTAGTAGAAGATTATAAGGATACACTCAAAGAAAATGGTTTCAAAATTATCAACAAGATCAACTTTAAACACTGTACTCGTGAAACACCACAAAAGAAAACCCTGCTAGACCATGTATGAACTAATCTCAAGGGTCACCAGTTTCATATGGCTGTCATTGAATCCTCGATGTCAGATCATAAACATATATTCTTCGAAATAGATAAATTTGAACCAGAACCAAAACAAAAAATACAATATGAAACCATTGATTATACTAAACTCAATAAAATTGTAGGAATTCATAACAACGAGAATGGCAATGATAATTATGCACAATTTGAAAACAGATTGAAACAAACTATTCAGCACTGCAAAAGAAAAAAAATTAGGATACTGAACCCTCCAAAACAGGACTGGGTAAATAAAAGCATAATTCATAAAATAAATTAAAAGAACATACTCTGGAAACAACATAAAAGCAATCCAAAAGATGAGGAAATTGAGAAAAAGTTCGTAAAAGAAAGAAAAACCGTTTCAGAAGAAATACAAACTATGAACAGTAATTACTATTATAAAAGATTCTCTGAATGTAACAAGAAACCAAAGATATGGAACCTAATAGATAGCCGAACTTAGTCGGTGCGTAAATATCTGTTTAGAAAGTGGTAGTTTTCCTGCGTCTCTCAAAACAGCCAAAGTGACTCCTATTTATAAATCAGGAACCAAAACAGATCCTAGCAATTATCGACCCATTTCTGTACTCCCAGTATTATCCAAAATCTTTGAGAAAATTATATACAATCGGCTAGAATCCTACTTGAGCTCCATTGATTATCTATACCCTAAACAATACGGATTTAGATCAAAATCCAATACATTATGTGCTACTGTTGACTTAGTAACTAAAATAAAAAATAATATACACGGCAGAAAAATTTTTCTGGGCATATTTAGATCTATCTAAAAAAAGCCTTCGACACGGTTAGCCACAAAATTCTTCTGAACAAATTAAAAGATATAGGTATCACCGATTACGCTCACAAAATCTTTTAATCATATCTAACTGATCGTTTTCAAGTAGTGAAGATCGGTGAATACCAAAGCAAACAAAAATTAATAACTTATGGAGTTCCTCAAGGCTCGATTCTTGGATCCATATTATTTCTGATTTATATAAACAATATAAGTAAACTAGCCCTTAAAGGAGAACTGTCGCTATATGCTGATGATACCACCTTGTTTTATTATGGAAATAAAATTGAAGACATAATTCGAGACGCCCAAAATGATCTTAACATACTTAATATCTGGTTTCAATGTAATTTGCTTACCCTTAATATAAACGAAACCCACTATGTAATATTTGCACCTAAAAATAAAAAAAAATTATGACTTTGAACAGCTAAAAATAAATAATATTACTATAAGTAGGTCAGATTCCGAAAAATATTTAGGTTTAACTTTAGATAATAGGCTTACATGGAAACCACATATTAAAAATATTAAAACAAAATTAGTATCACTAACTGGAGCCCTTCGCAGTATTGTACGTTGCCTGCCCCATAAAGTTCGTTATTTAATCTTTAACTCCCTTATAAAGCCACACTTAGATTACCTAATCCAAGTCTGGGGATCAGCAGCTAATACTAATCTTAAAGTACTACAAACGGCACAAAACAAATTGATTAAAGTATTATTTAACTATGATTTCTTAACATCGACAGAAAAAATATATAAAGAAACAAAATTAATGAACATAATAATACCTACAAATACTACACTTGTATCTTAATCCGTAAATTATTATCTAAAAAAATACATTACACAGACATAACCTTAACAATAAAAAATAAATATCCCCAATTACAACGATTAAGAAGTGCCAACAATATAATCTTACGCCACTTAACTAATTATGGTAAACGAAGTATAACTTTTGAAAGTGTTGAACTGTATAATAAGCTTCCTAAAAATATTAAAGAGTGCAACAGTATGCACATTTTTAAACTCCTAAAGGCCCATTTTAGCAATAAAACTGAAACATAAATAGAAACAGATCTTGAAATTAATTGTCAACCCGTTAAATAGAAATAATATTTGTTACCTACTTTTTATAAAATATTTTTTTTAATTATTTTCTTTGATTAACGCGAGTGTTACACTTTTAAGTAAAACACTTTTAAAGGAATAAAAACACGTAATTGTAACTGTGTTTTTACATTAGATTTTTGTGTAAAAGTTACATTGTTTTTTATTTTAGTTAACCAGACGTTTCAAGACCTTTCCAGACTCCGTTTTCAGGGGGACTGCAGATGAAATGAGTCAAAGATAGTATTTGAAACTTCAAAAATATGACAACTTGAAAGGTCGGCTTAACTAAAAAATATAAACTATTACGCAAAAATCTAATATAAAAATACAGTTACAATTAAATGCGTTTTAATCCTTTAAAAGTGTTTTATTTCAATTGTTAAAGTTTATTTTAGGATAATCTAGAATGTACTGTGTGTACCTAATGAGAAACTTTGGGCGGTATTTGCCTATGCTCAGCGTGCTCAGCATAACAAGCTGTCAAATGATATGACAAGGAATACAGAATCAAAGATTATGCTGAGCTTGCACTCAGCCCACGTAAGTAAAGTCTAAGTATGCTTTATAGATTATCAATCTCAATATTAGTGCAGGCGTCAAGAAGAATGGCATTGAGATATCTATACGTGAATGTAATATATGAAATCTTAATAAAAGTACTCAGATTGACATCGGATATTTGAGCAAGTATAAATGGACAGATGTGATTAGTAGCCGGAAATATTTGTCAGGATAAAAAATATTATTATGTGGTGATAAAAGTGGTGTGTGCGTGTGTCATAAATAAAAAAAAAATTAAGTATTTTATATTTGGGTATATTAAATGTCTTACCTCAGTCTTCGTAATGTTGCAATAATCGTCAATAAGCTGAAAGTAAGTGCCCAGGAGCTTGGCGAGGTGAGAATAGTCCGTCTTGTTGTTGCTAAATAATGACAACAAGCTAACAAACAGATTGAACACGTGGCCGGTCTCTAAAAATAATAAATGTTTTGTATGGATGATTAGGTATAAAATCATGTCAATTATTCTCTATTGGCCATTACCATTTGGAGAAAAATTGCTGAAACCTTTTCAAGATTTAAGAATTTTAAAACGATTTACCGCCGCGTAAAACGTACCTCCAAAATATCTCATAATGGTAACATAATTTTGAAATCTAAATGGGAAGAAATTATTCTTCAATGTGGAACCGTTTTAATTTTTTCCTTAATTGTTGTCGAATTTGTATACTAGGGTACTATTTGCGACCAAAATGGATCAGCCGTTTAAAGCACTTTTTGAAGTACTTTAGCACTTTCTAAAACAAAAATATAAAAAAAGGAAAACAGAGAGACGCAAATGAAGATTATATTGATCATATTTGAAAATAATTTTCATCTACCGCTAAAAACCAAAGAGAAAAGCGTCGAGAATAGCCACTAATGTTCCTCTTTATCATCGGTGCAATAGGTACAGACGCGTCGTACCGAGTTCGTATCCGAACATCGTCATAGTGATGACGGCGATCGGTGACTTGTCGGTTTTTCGGTCACGTATCAAAGGGAATTTGCGTGTGGTTGCATGCGCGTGTCCACACGATCGTCGGTCATTCATTCACTGAAGATACTGGACAGTGAGAGATGGCGTACGTACTTCGCCTCGTCGCGGTCGTCAAGGTGTTGTTTTATTTTCCTTTAATTAACATACGATGCAATGACTACTGGGTGTGGTCAATTGAAGAAACATTTAAATTCATAGAAGTTTATCAGAACTATCAGAAATATGGAATCGCAAACGTAAATGTTTTACAGTGAAATTAAATGAATGGTGCTACCATTACCATTAGTGCAGCTATAAACTACACGACCATCTTGAAGGACTGCCGGTCAATAGTTAATGATCACAGACGATCGTGTGGATGCTTACACGATGATCAACGATTAACTTGCCTATGATAGACGATCATACAAATTACAAGTAACCATCATCGCCGATAGTGGAGAGGAGGCTTAATAGCGCATTTTTGACGTATTAAGAGGGGACGCTAGCAGCCTTATTCCATATTTTATTCCGTATTCCTATTATTTCTCCCTGGATAATACTTCTTGAGCGGTGATTTTTTGTCACAAAATCTTCGTATGCAAAAGCTATGTCCCTACGTTTTCTTTTCTTTCGATCAACTAACGACATAAGAAAATATGACTCTTGAACATCGTAAAAAATGCCATTTTCACCTACAGATAGTACAAGGAAGTATAAATTATGCACGCAAACACAAGTTTAAGGGCGTGTTTCCACTGACACGGAAATTGTGAAAATTGTGACGTAGTAACTGAATGTCATCCATGAAAATGCAGAAACTATGCTATGAAGAGCGGATTACACGTTTGGATTTGAGACAATTTGCGAAGATCCATAGCTCTTGTAGTCAAATAACGTCGATTGGTAGCACATTAATAATGTAATGCGTAATAATGGCATGATAAATTATGTGAGATACTCACGTTTCACAAAATAAAACTTACTCTGTTCTATCATACGTTCGTACTGTTCTTCAGTTGGACATTGAAAATTATCTCTCCAGAAGATTTCCTTTCCTTGACCCCGGACTGCTTCCAAAATATTGTCAGAAAAAGATGATGCGATCTAAAAAGTTATGGTATATTATAAAGAATTCAATTTATTTCTTAAGTTCACATTTTTAGTAAATAAGCTAATTTGGAATTTTCGGAATGGAAAATTTTCTATAAATGCAGTATTACAGCCAAACTAAGAAGTGGTAAATTTTCCGTAAAGAAAATATTATCTGATCAAAATCATTAAATCTTGTTTTAGATTGATCTACCATGGAAAATGAGACCTTATAATAATTTATTAAACAAAACTGTCCAAGAAGTACTTATAAAGTTATATGTTTATGGCATCGTTGCGTTTTGGATTATAGTTTAAATTAAACAAACATAAATATGGGAAAGTTAAAACTTACGAAGACAGGAGCTTCCTGTCTTCCTTCCTAGCGGCGTCAGGAAGCAGCTTGTGCCGATATGCCTCAAATAAGGTTTTAGAATAGATTTAAGAAGAGTTAGTATGGAAGATATCGTCTTTACCAGAGTCGGATTCCCACTCGAGTATTACCGCGCGATGTACTATGGAGAGAAGTATTGTGCACACTGGTACACTGCTCCACGCTTCACGCGGACTTTTCCTGTATCACGGGACATCACAGTCACACCTATTGAAACGCCGTCTATCACCATCGTGAGATAGTACAAACGACATCGCCTCATGTAGACACACCGTAGTAAGCATACCTAACATTTTTTTATTATTTATAAAATTATAACATTCAAATGTTAACAAAACCCTACAAAACTGTTCTCTCGCCATAGTAATTTGCAACTCTGGGTACTTCTAGTTTACCAGATGACACCGACCTCGTGCTGTACCTATGACTTGACTGCAATTGATTATGTTTCTGACTGTCTTGGATATTAACTGCCAAAAGGTACTTGTGTTTAAGGCTGACTGGTAAAATTTTGCATACTTTGAAAAATTTGCGAAAATCTCCTTTACAGCTATTTTTAGTTTTGTTATTTATAAGGAGTTTCAAAAATCTCGTCAGCAGTGACTCAAGTTTGTCAATGTATATTTTGAATGTGAGGCCGGAACAATCAAGAGCTTTTGCTCGAGTTTTTTCGTTTTTGAGTTTTCTCAGAATCGAGTCTACTAGGGAGAAGTATAAACATTTAAGAGTGCCTATAGGAACATATTTTTATGCCGCATGTTGGAATATCTATTGAAGTTAGGAAGGATATATATGTAGCTGCATTGGCAATTTTAAGAGTAGGAATCTGTATGATGGTTTTATGGACCACGTTCAATCAGCAGATAGTAATGCTTGCACGGATCCTACGCTCAAGACGTAGTCGGGAGTGACTTCGGGGCTTAGTGATAAATGAACGAAATTTTAACATACCTGAGGATGTCCTAGAGTCAGCAGCTTTTTCAACGAAATCACAAGGACTTGTATTGAGGCACTGATTGTAAGTGGAATTCCATAAACCACGTGTGCAGCCGGAATGTTACGGCGAACTGGAGTATTATCCAAAACGTCATCCAACCTTTTGATGAAAGATTTTATAAGTCATTCTTCATGGAAAGGTGAAAGGAATTAGATAATATATATTTGGAACAATTAATTAACAATAATTATGAACACTAGAAACCACATTAGGCGACATCATGTTTGTTTTTTTTCTCTTTGTTTTCTTTCTGTATTTGTGATGTGTTATTGTTAATTTCCTAATATTTGCATTAATTATTATTAACTTCATTATAATTTGTGGGCACTCAAGGTCCTTATCTATTAAGAATTAGAATAAGATTTTTTTTAACCGACTTCAAAAAAGGAGGAAGTTCTCAATTCGTCGGCATTTTTTTATGTTTGTTACCTCAAAAGTTTCGACTGGGTATACCGATTTTCATAATTCTTTCTTTTTTTTTAAAGCTGGTGCTTCCCGTGTGGTCCCATTGTAATTTGGTCAGATCTGACAATGGCATCCATGAGAAAAATCATAAATGTCTTAAATTTGCTATACATACGTATAGCAAATTGAATGATAAATTTACGGATAACTCAATATCGCGCAAACCGATTTCGATGATTCTTTTTTAATTGGAAAGGATATACTTCATAGATATTTTGGTGAGAGTTTGTTTAGGTTCTGATTACGGAATCCATGCCAAAGTAACGGAACTCTTCAGTTAAGCGCTTACGTTCATTGCTCCATTAAAAAATTTAGTATATCTGCACATATTTAGACAAGTTGTTAGTTAGTGTACTTCAAATACACTAAAAATAAAACACAATAAAAATAATTTTAACAAATAAAAACAACCGCCTTCAAAAACACGATTCCAAGACAATAGATATAATGTGCACTAAAAAGTATAAAAATAATTGTGTATTTTTATGCAATCTAATTAATTAATCTAATTCTAGTTACATTACGATTATTGTTATTTTTGGAGTCGGTGTCATCCAAGATAGGTTTGTATACGGTAACTACGATGCTATAGCTTAGTGTTAAAAGTTATAACAATTAATATAAATAGGTATCAGACCTAGAAAAAAAAACTTTAAGCGTTTTAATATTAAATGTCCTAAGCTCTAAAATAATATATATTTTTCTAAGTTAATTATAATAAGTTAAGTGTGATCTGTGATCAGCGCCATCTATTGAAAACCAATATCTCCTAGTAAATAATATACTAGATAGAATTAGTGATTGATTTGGAAATACTATATATTTTATGATAGTGACTTCTAAATTGTGTACTAGATGACGTATAATCTATTACTATTTATTGACCTTAGACTGGATGATCTATGGTTTAACGCCATCTATGAAAGCTAACTTAACTCCAAGTACTACATCTATTTTGCTTGTTTATTTTTATTTAAATCTTAAGTTTATTTTTATTTTATATATTTTGTATTTGTACATACTACTTATACGTTTAAAAATTAAATTTTTTCTTCCTTTTTTTTCTAAAGTTTAGTACACTAACGTTCCCACCAACATAACCCAAAACACTTCTTATTGCTAAATAAAATACAATACAAATTGTTATCTTATTTGTAAGTAGATTAAAGTCTACTTTTATTTAAAAAAAATGACGTGCGTACAAAGTACCTACACATTACTTTATTGGCACATGGTTTGCACACTGGATTTAAAAAAAGATCTTAAATTTGTTTTCTGCCCCTCGAAAACCACGGATTCGATATCCATACTGTAGATATCATATTTTTGCGCAGCGGCCATCTTGGATTTCAAAAATGAACCCAAATTAGGTCTCTGCACCCTCGAGAACCTCGAATTCAATATCCATATTATTGAAATCATAAATTTGCGTGACGGCCATTTTGTATTTCAAAAATGATCCCAACTTCGTTCTCTGCCTCTCGGAAACCTCGGATTCAATATCCATATTGTTGAAATCATATTTTTTCGCGATGGCCATCTTGGATTTAAAAAATGATCCCAAATTAGGTCTCTGCACCCTCAAGAACCTCGGATTCGATATCCATATTTTTGAAATCATAAATTTGCGCGACGGCCATCTTGGATTTCAAAAATGATCCTAAATTCGTTCTCTGCACCCTCGTGAACCTCGGATTCAATATCCATATTTTTTTTTCAAAAATTTCAAAAAAATCATAAATTTCAAAAAAAAAGCTTGCATTATACAAGGCTAGTTGGGAAGATGTTCTACTTACTAGCTTCCTCAATCAAGTCAATCGCTCTCTTCCTTGAACAAAAACCTCCTCCTCTTCTTGAACAAAAACGTCTCAAATTTTCGTGACGGGTTATTGCGTTTCATTCGTAAAAAGAAACTGAGAAAAATAGATATTTTTAACCGACTTCAAAAAGGGAGGAGGTTCTCAATTCATCGGTATGTTCTATTTTTATGAACGATAAAATAATTTTTTATTTTCTAAGTGTTCAAAGATACCTAACTTAAAATTTTATAGTACATAATATATACATTGCAAAAGTAAACTTATGTTTTCTCTTTGTATATAGTTACTCAAATAACCGCTACCTGGTGCCGTGACAAGTTGATTCGAATTTTATTTGTTTCAGAAATATTTTTGAATTCTTTAAATTGAGTTACGTTCTAGTGTTTAGATTTATTTATTCTTATTAAAATTACTGTAAATATTATAATATTTACGTCTTAGGATAAAGTTTATTATTAAACCTAAACGTTGTAGCTAGGTAGAGAGACTTGGCTAAAGAACCCATCTCCTAGTAATCGATCCATAAACACGAAAAAAAAACAAATAAAACGTTGTGCTTATATTAAATTAACAAATAGTGATAATTATATAACTACGCAGTAATATATATAACGCTGTAGTTACTATAAATTTTTAACAGTGTTATGATAATAATTAACGTTATAATTCACAATTTTAACGATTAACTCTGCCATCGCTACTGCCCTCGCAAGGCGACCGTCAAGATCGAGCGAGGTGTTATGTTAATTCGCTCCAGTTGTACATATTTTATGTAATTGATTAATCGAAGCAGTCTTAAGATAATCGTAATATTTCAGTTTTGTTTTTATTCCTAAATAATGCCCAAATATTTTTTCAATAATACAGTTTTTTCAATATTTCAGAAATAAATTCTCTGTTCGCTTTCCAACTTCTTAATTACCAGTGTTGAATTTAATTTATTTTAAGGTACTTAAAAAATGAGCTAAGACTTTTGGTCACCTAAAATCACCGTGCACAACTTCTTTAAATACCTCCTCAAATTGTGACAAGGCTGTATGCTGTATGTGGTAATAGATACTCGTTGAAGCTGACATTGACAACTTTGTCGGTTAAGGGACATGGTCAAAGCATGCATCATGGTTCAATTTAAGTAGCACTGATTTCTTTTTAAATATAAGTATGTACCATAGACTAAGAATTTACTAACGTATAGACGAGAAAACGTGTGAATGAGATGAAGATCTCTAATATAGCAAGATATAAAAGGTAAGCTAATGTATTGCTACTGTTATCGTTTTTGTTTGACAATTCTTAGCAGTATGCTTCTTATTAGCTGTCATTATTCTTAAGGTTTATGTCAAATTTAACGTTAACAAAAACGCTGACTGTAACATAGCCTGCGGAATGTGTTGCACCATGTTATTTCTTGGCATAAAGTTAAACTTAAAAATACCACGTACAAGATCCCACTACTCGATTCTGATAATTTTAAATGAACTTTGAGAGAGTATGCAGTTTATAAGCGATAAGTTGCCTGTAAAAAAAAATTCCGCTGTTACATGTAATTTTAGTATAATTAATTTTCTGATATAAATTGCAACTATATTATGTTTTTTTTAAATAAATTTTACGTCATTATGAAGGAAATTATGTAAAGGATTGAAAAATATAAGTGCTGGCACTCAGTCAGCCTCAACATTAGGGTTGCCAGGTGTAACCAGGTATATTATTGTTGTTGCTTTGTCCTTATTTATGTACAATCATGTAACAAATGGACCTTCTTTGGCGCTCACTCTTACCGCTTTGGAGCAAGAATTGTTTATTGAAATCATAGCGACCTCTGCTTGCGGCCATTTTGTAACTGGCAACCACCAACCAACCAACTTCAATTTCATTTTATAATAAAGTGCGAAGAATTTTTGTTTTTTTTTCGAGGTTTATTCAATATTTGGTAAGTTGCTTTGTAATGTAATAATAATGACTTTGAAACTACGTTTTCTTTGTCGTTTATTTATTTTGGACTATGTTAAAATAAAATTTAACTTTACTTAAAAAAAATTTGTCCCAATATAGCATAGTCATATTTTATTTCATACACAAGCGATCTCGCACTTCAAGGTCAATCAAGGTCAAGGGATTCTTCTCAGTTTTTCGGAATGAATATCTCAAATTATTAATATAAAAGCTTGTATATTTTAGTTTTGTTTAAGGAATAATATATAAAGTTTATTAAATGAACAAAAACACTATGAAGACTAATAAATAAACCAATTCTTTTCATTGAAAATACTCATTTATTCTAAAATATAACTTCTTGTATTACGTAAAATTTATTAAATAACTTATAGGTGCTCACACTTAACTGGAGCGAGAATCGTTTAATGAAATCCTGGAAACTTCTGCTTCCGGCCACTTTTTAATGGCCACCAGGGATTAAAATAGAAAAAATAAAACTTCAATTTTGTATTTAAAAAAGGGGTGTGTAAATAGTCAATGCTGGTGGGGGGGGGAGGTGTATACTAGGTACTGTTAACTGCAACAACCTCAATGTTGCGGCTGACTGGCAACCATATTTTTTTCAATTCTTTACATAATTTCCTGTAAGACGTATTAAAAAAACATACAGTTGCAATTTATATCAGACAATTAGTTACAGGTAATTGCCCATTTTTTACAGGCAACCTGTGGCTAATACACTACATGCTCTCTCAACGTTCATTTAAAATTAGGTTTATCAAAAAAACACATACGTGCAGAATGAAGCAGTGGGAACCGAATATTTCTTTGAAACTTTTGACAGGTCGCTATTTTAAATTAACAATAGCTTTAACCGGCGAAGATTGGACGGTTACTGTTAAAGTTGTGACGTTATCTAAAAATTGTCAAATGGTGCAACACATTTTTTGCGTAACCGGTACCTACTTTAACATGTTTGTTATTGCTAAAGTTAGTTAGATATCACACGTTATCGAGCTAATGTGCTTATTCTTAGTTTATTCTTAGTCTATGGCACAGTAACATATGTCTACTGTGTCTATGGCGAAGATGGACCTAATCGCTTATTTGTAAGTTTTCTACTGTATTCAAGATCTAATAAGTAAGATATCCTATGGCTCCATCGTCTTTTGCAAACGGGCAAGGAACATAAAAGGAAGTGGTGAGGAAACCGACAATGAACATCCGTAACACCAAGGTACAAGAGATTCATTGCTTTAAGAAAAAATTTCAACAAGAAAATGTTGTCGCTAACAACATGATTAATAAAGTACATTTAATAAGTATATCTTTAACTTACACTAATGAAGCCGTGTGTATCATATAAACATAATCTGATATGAATTTTGCTTTTTCCTTTGGTATGTCTAGCCAGAAGTTGAAAGCCATTGGAATACTTTTGCGTTTTTCTTTACTGGGTGCCTTCAGTATATGTGTATAAGGCAACAGAAGCTCCTTAAAAAGAAATTGATTAAAGTAAACAAAAATCACAAATAGAAAAGATAGTTGTAATAAAGGTATGAAATGAAAATATAACAAGAGATGTTTTAAAATAATTATTTTTGCAAATAAGTTATACGTCACGTTACGTCGTCCGTTTGGACACTATAAAACAGCAAAAATACTATGCCTACACCTTGATATAGAGGGTCACCAGTTGATCAACAACCGACAATATGGCTTTCATATTAATCGGTCGGCGGGTGATTCTCTGGCAAACTTATAACACATAGATGTGGGGCATGCGGCATGGTGCAGAAGCATGGGAGAAGGGTAGTTAGTCTGGATATAGCGAAGGCCTTTGACCGTGTATTGCACAAGGCGCTTCCGCAAAACTTCCATCATTTGGGCTTCCCGAGAGCTTATGCAAGTGGAGCTCCAGCTTCCTCACTGGGCGCAGCATACATGTCGTTATCGACGGTTATTGCTCGAATCCCAAGCCCGTGAACGCTGGAGTTCCCGAAGGCTGTGTGCTATCTCTCACACTGTTTCTTCTGCATATCAATGATATGTTGGACAACTCCAACATACATTGCTATGACGACAGCACTGGTGAGGCCATGCAGGTCTCGCTCGGGAAAACGTCATCCAGTGCCGAGAGAAACTTGTGCCTTTTATCGAGTCCTCTCTTGTGAAGGTCGCGGAATGGGGCAAATTGAACCTTGTCCAATTTAACCCCCAGAAGACTCAAGTTTGCGCTTTAAAAAAAACCCTATTTGTCGTATCACTGCTCTTCGACAACACTTCCCTTAAAGCCTCGCCGAGTATCGCAATACTGGGTCTCGAAATTTCGAGCGTTTGCCTATTCCGTAGTCATCTGGAGGTCAAAGGCTTCGCAGAAGCTGGGCGTCATAAACAGAGCACGGCAATACTTCAAGCCGGCCCACATTCTAGCGCTCTACAAAGCGCAGGTCCGGCCACATATGGGTATTGCTGTCATCTCTTGTCTGGCGCACCCCAGTATCAGCTCGATCCATTTGACAGCTGTACGTTGCACACGGTCAAATTGTCGGGGACCCAGTGCTCTGTTCACGACTAGATCGTTGCGTAGGGACGTCTCTTCATTGTGTGTCTTGTACCGCATTTATCACGGGGAGTGTTCCGAAGAGCATTTTACCAGATTCCGGCCGCCGAATTCCACCTTCACACGACTCGCCATTAGTTAGGGAGATCATCCCACTATCTCCACCATCCCCACCATCTGGATGTGTGGCGTAACCCTAAAGTGTGGTTAAGGAACATTATTCCTCGTCCAACCAAACTGTGGAATGAGCTTCCTTGTGCGGTGTTACCAGACACGGGTACCTTCAAAAAATCGCGTACACCTTTCTAAAACCCTGACAACGCTCCTGTGATTCCTCTGGTGTTGCAAGAGAATGTGTGCAACGTTGATCACTTAACAGCAGGTGACCTGTACGCCCGTTAGTCGTTCGAATGTTGCATTATTTATATGGAAACAAATACAGATACATCCTTAAACAGTAAATTGACATAGTGAGATATAAATAAGGCTTAAACATTTTCACTTTGTACATTTAATATATAATTTGTACTTAAAATATAACTGATAGCAAACCACCAATAAACAAAGTTCAATTCAACTTAAATAGTATATAAAATAACAAATAAATCTGACATAATTAATTTTTTGTTGTTAGAATAAATTAAACTACGACTAAGCCGAATAATTATTTAATATAGGTTAGGAAAAAACCCATTTGCTATAAGTTTATTAATTATGATTGTGTTAAGATTTGTTTTATTTCGAATTAATTTCAAATTTTAAGGGAGCACGAAAACATATCTACATCATTAAATCTTTTGTTTTGAAGAGCAAACACGATTTAAACCGAATTAAAGTAATTTAATTTTGTGTGCTTTTTAAGTGCAGATTTTGATGTAAATATTAATTATTTATAATTATTACGTACATCAAGGATTCTCAAACTATTTTGAGCACGAAACTTCCAAAATGACCTCATAGCCAAATTTCCTTAAAAATCCAATCTATTTTTTTTCAAAATTTTCTTTACGTGCCAGAAAGTTTTAAAATGTAAAAAAACTACGTTTAAAAAAACCGACTTCAAAAACTGAAAAGTATAAAATTACTAAAAATTTTATTTTATACACCTCTTATGCAAACCTTTTACCTTTCATATTAATAAAATACTATTATTTGTATGTACTACCTATTGATAGGTTTTAAGTCAGTGCCAAGCCTTAAACAAAATAAAACTAAATATTATAAACAGCTTACTTACTGTAATTATTTAGATTGTCTGGCCACGCGTGGTGAGTGTAGGTATCTTTATTACATTTGGCTTGGCACCGACTTAAAACCTATCAATAGGTAGCACATACAAATAATAGTATTTTATTAATATTAAAGGTAAAGGTGTCAGTTAATAATAATATATAATCAACCTGAATGAAAACTCCAAAAAAAGCCGTACACAGAAAACAATTATGTCATCCAGGTAGACGAATTTTTTTATATAAATGTTCATAAAATGAAAACTACTGGGCCAAACTATGTAAAATTTTCATGGGACCAAATAGTATCTATTTTGCATCATATAAAAGAGTTACGTAAATCGGATCATAAATCTCCGAGTTATCGGTGTACATACATAAAAAAAAAACGATCGAATTGATAACCTCCTCCTTTTTGAAGTCGGTTAAAAAGGAACTTGTGCACGGTTATTGACTTAATGAGTTTTTTAAAAGTACAATAATGATACTTCCTACTAATATATTACTTATTCGTATACTAATTGTTATAAAATCATTACAATCTTTATTATACACTAGCTGACCCGGCAAACGTTGTTTTGCCATATAAAGTATAATTCACGCGATAGTTTTATAAGTAATAAAATATTGCCTATATTATAGCCTATACATAATTTGTTCTATTGTCAATAGTTTTTGCAGCGCACGCCAAAATAGGTTTTCGATTTTACATCTTGTGTTACAAAATAGCAATTTTATTACGGATCCCTAATTTTGAAAAAAAAAAGCCTTCCTCGATAAATGGACTACCCAACACTGAAAGAATCATTCAAATCGGACCAGTAGTACCAGAGATTAGCGCGTTCAAACAAACAAACAAACACTGTAGCTTTATAATATTAGTATAGATGTAACACATCTTATACAGCATCTGAAAATTTCCAAAACAAACTTATGTTCATTAATAGGGGTTGATTTTTCAACCTCATGTCTATGTTTATTTCAAATCAAATCAAAATCACTTTATTCATGTAGGTCACGGAAATGACACTTATGAATGTCAAAAAAAACTTTTTTTTCTTATTGAATCTACCGCTACTTCGTAAAGGGTTGAGCTAATGAGAAGAAGCAGCAAGAAACTCATTGCCACTCTTTTATATCAAGATTTACATTTCCATCGATTTACAAATCATTTCAATTCCAATATAATATGTAAAGTGATGCAACAAACATACTCAAACGTCAAATAGTCAATGCCTTAACAACTTGTCAACGAGTAAGTCAAAAAAGTAAACGTAAATTGCTGACCACTTTGAAATTACCTGAGGTAAATTAAGAAAAATAATACTTATTACAAAATATCACGAATAAAATTAGATATATTATATCAAAATGTACTCACCTTCTCCATAAAGTCGTCAGATTCTTGTTCGTTTCCCGACATATTAATGCTTATTGTTTCTTATAGATTATAAATATACGTAATTATTGAACTCAGTTCAATCCGATCAGTAACACACCAACCGTAGTTATGAGCACATATTATTCTTGTTTTTTATTCATATACATAAATTAATATTATGTAAATTTAAAAAGTTACGGTTTATGTTGAGTGTTCGTACCTAAGTAAGGTCAACTAAGTTAATGTATCAATATAGTGAGCCTTATCGTTATATCTACATTGTAATTTTTTTAACTAAACGTGCGGTATGAATCCATAGTTTACTGCTTCCTTGAACTTGATCGTGGTTAAGGTGTATGTGTGTATGTATATAGGGTGTTATCGTTAAGTGTGGCCACGCGATTATTTCGTAACTATTACAGATATCAAAAAACTTAAACTGATATCGAAAGTATATTACCTGATCAGTAAAATAATGTCAATATTTTTTTTTAAATCAAACGAGAAGTATCAAAAATTTAGATTATGAACACTACCATACATTTAGTATGATTTATTGATATCTGTAGGTAACACCTGAGCCACATTCATGATATCAAGTAGGTAACGTCTTACATAATAATGTTAGTAAATTTGTTTATTTCTCCATACCATCCATTATTTATGAAAAAATGTATGCGTGTGTGTATGCGTATGCGGTGATTGATTTTATTCGTAACTCTACTTAATTTAATTGAAAAAATGTAGGTAGATATAAAAATAAAATAAACAACCGACTTAAAAAAAACTATTTCAATCTTTAAAAAAAATAAATGCGTATACTTCTACACCTTAATAATAAACTTGTTTTTAAGGGTTCTCCGAAGTAAAATTAAATAAAAAGTATTAGTGAACCTAAAAGTCAGTGAAACTATTACGATAATACAATTTAATTACAATTATTGTTATTTTTGTGACCCTCCCTCTCTCCAGTGTCCTCCGCCGTGGCCCCACCCTCGTCTCTTAACTCGTCATGTCGCGTGTACCTTGACTCTACCTTGGCTGACACCGATAGGACCACGCGAGAAGTACCAGCTTTCAAATAAAGTAAGAAACATAAAAATAACCTCCTCCTTTTTTGAATTCGGTTAAAACTGTTATACCCCTCCTAACTTGCTTTTAATCACTATCTAACCATTATAGTGTGATTATCTTGCTCAACCTGCTTCTCAATACTTAAACTTCTCAAGATATAATTTGTTTTTCACTTCTCATGCTCTGAAATTGCTAATTTGTGCACGATATGGCCTGCACAAAATCGATTTTTGTTCACAAGTGCATTGACGTATCTACTCATAAATGTATATATATTAAGGCAAAGAAAATGAGCCATACAGCCAAACACAATAATAATGTTCAGAGATAGAATTCGTTATTTAATAATGTGTGCTTTAATTTATTTGCCTCATGTGTTTTTTAAGACATAAAAGATATTAAAATTAAAATACGGTAGGTTATTTAATTAATTACAAAATATATTAATATTACAAAATTAATTTAATGGTAGGCTGTATAGGTCTGGAGCCCAAGCCTAATATCAATGTCGTAAGATTTAAAAAGAAGCGGCGGGAAACAGGTCTTGTTTTTTCGAGCATTTATTAATTTCTTCAAATTTGCTAATATTGTTAAAAATGTCCAGTGAAGAAGAGGATTTAGCACTCCCTTCTAATGTTGAGTTGTGCAACAGATATTACCGCCAAAGTCTAGGGAAAGTTATCTCAAAGTTAGCTCAAGAAAGTTAGCCCCCCAGATTTTTTTTTATTTTTTTTATTACATCGTTAGTTCGCCATTTGTTCTTGATTGTTCTCTATAAACATTTGTTTGTTCTTGATTTTTTTTTTAAATTTGCAATTCATTAAAATTGGTCAGGTTAGGTTATGTTAGAACAGTTAAAACAACGCACGAGCCGAGCGTAGCGTGCCGCGGCTGCGGCCGGCGAGAACCAAATAGTAGGCGTTTCCCCTAAAATTTCCTAAATTTTTTTAAATAAACAACAAAAGAACAAACAATTATTTATAGCGAACAATTAAGAGCAAACTACGAACTAACGATATGCGATATTGAAAATTCAAAAATAGAAAAAAAATTTTTTTGGTGGGCTAAGTTTGATGAGCCTTCAAAGTTCACGATAATTTTGTAAATCAGAGAAAAGAAAAACTAGTTAATACGTTCTCAGAAAGTTATGTTCTTTTGAGTTATATCGATGAATTATCCAAAAAACTTCAGCCGCCTACACCGTGGAGTATATATTCCATTCTGAAAGCAAGATTACAAATGAAGGACAATGTTAATATACTAAAATATTCGAAGCTTACATTTTTGTTGAAGAGGCTTTCCAGTGGGCATAAAAGCAAGAAAAACATGGTCCTTTCCGCTAATCAAGTGGAAACCTTCTTAAATAATTCTGCAGATGAAAAATATTTGACCACAAAAGTACGCAGTACACATTCCTTTCATATTTTATTGCTCGTATATTATTCTTTTGTTCCAAAGAGTATATATGTTATTAATGTTGTTTTAGGTGGTACTTATATTTGGCATAAGCGGTGCGTGCCGAGGCATTGCACTTGCTAATATTACCGTAGACGACGTCAATACGGACACGCTCTTGCAAGCAATAAACTTAACCGATACAAAAAACAAATGCGGGCGAACAATTGTTGTCAAAGGAGATTACCTAAATATAGTTAAAAAGTATCAAGCTCTACGTCCTCAAATCGTGTCGACTAATAAATTTTTCCTCAACTATTAAAATGGGAAGTGCACTAAGCAAGTTATAGGACGCAATAAAGGAGATCGTCAAAATCCTATACACCTTTGGGCCCAAGCTGTACAGCGATGATTCTTACCTAATAAATTGGTAAATATTTCATGATTTAGATTCTCAAAGAATTTTTATCAAAAAATTCTATGGGGTTTACAAGAAAAAAATATTTTTGAAAGGGTTAGGTTATACTACACGTGTCAAGGGTGTGCGAAAGCGTTTCTGCGGCCCAACTACCGGGCGACGATACGAAAACCGTGGGGTTTTAGGCGGTAGGAGTCCGATATAAGTATTATTATGACTTTGGTGGGGTGGCATGACGATTATTCCACAACAAAAAAGGTTATACTTCACCTATCAAATACTGAGGAACGAAAAGATTTGCTCCACAAAAGTATATTTAAGGCTGCAATAGATCTCTAATACAGTTGGTGTTCAATAAAAAAAGTAGTTAAGCATAACTTATTACGTATTAAAATAGGGGTGTGAATAATATCAAAATAAATAAAAGACATTTTTATCATCATTTTATTGGTCCTCTAATTCATAAACAATTAATATGTCATCAAGGAAAGGTGCTGGTGGTGTGATAGATTCTTGGTACCTTGCCCAATTAAGGTACCAAATCATTGTCTTGATTTTTATTAGTACTACTTTAAGCTGCCTAATTCAGTTTCCGTTCTAAATTATTCATAAGTTGTTTCGCTGGACATTTAGTTAAATAAAATTGTGTACAATATCAACTGCGAGTACCAATGACTACGATATGGTCGGTGGGTCTGCTTATTTATTTAAAAAAAAAACTTTAACAAAAAAACAACCGACTTCAAGAACACTATTCCAAAACAATAGATATAATATGCACTAAAAAGTATAAAAATAATTGCGTATTTTTATACAATCTAATTAATTAATCTAAGTAATTCTAGTTACGATTATTGTTATTTTTGAAATCGGTGTCCTTCCGCCGCGACCCGCTCTCCTCACTCAAGCACATCTCAGCAATAACTATGTATGTAGTTACAAAATTTTTAGTGAATTTGAAGTACATTTACCAACAATTTGTCTAAATATGTGTAGATATACTAAATTTTTCAATGCAGCAATGAACATAAACGCTTTGCAATTTGATTACAGACAGTTAGAAATACTGCCACAGATCGCACCCTTACTGTAAGTCGTTAAGGAGTCCCATTGATCATCATATTCGACTACAACAATTACTTGACCATAACTATGTTATAGTAGATGACTTAAATATCTGGATAGCCTTAAAAAAGATACGGCCGAGTTCGTTAATTTGCTCTTAAGAATGGAAGAGTTTCGTTACTTTGTCATGGATTCCGTAATCAGAACCTAACCAAACTATCTTTGAAGTATATCCTCTCCATCTAAGAATAATCGAAATCGGTTGGCGCGATATTACCACTGCAGATTTGTAAAAATCCTATGATATAGACGACCAGATAACTCTATCATGCCTGACCTCTTATGATTTGTCACTTGTGATTCAAAATACTAAGGAGCTAATGCCAAACATCTCCGAATCTTTACGACTTGTTAATTAAAATAACATTAACAACAGATACCTTCGCTTTTCTATTCTTTCTTGCTTTATCTCCGTTACATTTGTCCTTCTCTCTCGCACACAGCGTGCGTTTGTCTAAAGGCTAGTATATTGTAAGTCTGTGGCATGTCCTTATACATTCGGAATGCAGAATAGTATTAACTTAGTATTTAAGACATGCTTACCTTATTACAAGCAATTATTAGTTGAGAATTAAATGAATCACCATAGAAATATTATTTCAAGGCCAGCTTAAGATAAAATAATAAGTATTCTTAAAGAAGATACCTTTGGAGTAATTTTGATATTTTGACGTTTTTTCTTTTTATGGGTACCACAGCGTCGCCTATTTCTGCCGTGAAGCAGTAATTTGTAAACATTACTGTGTTTTGGTCTGAAGGGCGCCGTAGCTAGTGAATTTACTGGGCAAATGAGGCTGAACATCTTATGTCTCAAGGTGACGAGCGCAATTGAAGTGCCGCTCAGAATTTTTGTGCTTTTCAAGAATCCTGAGCGGCACTGCATTGTAATGGACAGGGCGTATCATTTACCATCAGCGGAACGTCCTGCTCGTCTCGTCCCGAATTTTCATAAAAAAGTCTGAGGCAGTTGGTTTATCAAATTAATTATCTAACGTAACTTGAATCTTCTTCGAGTATAAAATTATACAATGTGGATATTTATCAGTGTGAAATGACAAAAATAAAAGTGAAGAATTAACAAATAGCTAGTTCACAATGTAACACAAACTATTATCAATCGTGGTTGTAACTTGTATCTGATTTACAATCGCCTTGTTATTATAAGAAGATATATAATATTTTTTCACTTGGAGGATTTAGTGTGTGAGTACTTATTTGTATTGATTTCCATTTAATTATATAAACACAGAACATAAATAGAATCAATATCGCCTTGCAAAAGATCTGGATCTTTTGAATAGCTTACTGTACGATATAATTTGACGTCATAAACAAAAATTGAGGATTCACTATAGTATATACGGTTATATCATATCATTTATGAAAATCAAAAAGAGGGTCGGTCCTAAATCCCTTGTGGAACACCAGAAGCTGCTGTGAAATCATTGGACTTATAGCCACCCAGAACAACTATTTGGGTCCTATTGTTCAAAGAATCGAACTAATTCAAAAGATTGCCATGAAAATCATAATGTTTTAATTTTATTAGTGGTATATCAAGGTTCCCTTTATCGAATGCACTACTTAAATCAGTGTACATAGCATCAATTTCAATACCAATATCTGCAATATTATAACTTATAGAGTTTGTAAATGAAGCAGGTTTAAAAATCCATGTCTGTTAATAGTTAAGTCTTAAAAGTCGTTGCCTGTTAATGAGTCAGTGCTGATTAAATTTATCTGGAAAATTTTAGAAAATGGGTTTAATATTAAAACTGTGATTTATTTTTTGATCTCATCTCTATCGACCTTTTTATATATAGATAGACAAGATATAAAGATAGATAATCTTTGCAACCTTACACAAGACAGAAAAATTTAAGTTTGATTTATTGAAAATAATCTTTAGTTAACGTTAAGTGTTTTTAAGATAAAGTATGGCGGAGTACTATCGGGGCCAGTTCCTTTACGGGGATTAATAGAACGAAAGTAACTTAGTAACTTTTCCTCCCATCTGTTCGAAAACGAAGACTTGATTCGTTAGTTGTCCCCAAAGGTGGTGTTTTCTATAAGAAACTTTTAGCGGGCAGTAATGAGTTTTTAATCCTCTTTATAAGTGCGTTGAAATTATCTGTGCCGCGCACTTTTGAATTTGAAACATCTTTTCAGCGCCAAAGAAATCGAACGCAAATATTGTTTGAATAAAGACTGGCTGTTACAATGGCCCATAGTCGCGGAGCCAGCTGGAAAAAAAAAAGACATTAAAACTAGAGTCCGCATTTTCGTCAATTTTCAGGGATTGTCAGAAATTCATAGTTTTGTTCTGAGAAATGAGTTCTTCACATGACAATGAAAGTATAGAATTAACTCCTGTAAGTATTAGAAGTGACGCAATAAATGTGATGGATTACGTGCAAAACCTCGGGAGAAATATAAGAAAGATTTTTTTGAATAGAGAAATGCAAGAGGCGCTAAGAATTTATTCAGATTTTTTTTGGCCTACTTCCAGTACTTAGCCAAAACTAATTAACCTTTTACTCTTTTGCGTAATAACGACGTATAATTGGACACATATTCGAAATAAATGGCTGAAGGGGATGGATTTAAACGTGAAAAGTCTTAAGTGTTCTCAGTCAAAAATATAGTGTCTTTCCTTATTGAGGCACCCGACAAAGTCTTTCTTATGTATATGTTGGATTAGTAAAGTATAACCATAGTGCTTGAAAATGTGCATTTTATCGTAACCTGTACTTCGATAGATACTTGCCTTATTCACATTCGGTTTTGTTACAGGTTGCTTTAATTTTTTAAAGTTATTAACAAAGCGTTTTATTTCACTTTCTGCTAAGAAATCAGCAACTTTTGTAGAATCGCTTACTTTGACACATAAGCTGTCCAGTTTAGGTTGAAATATTACCTCATGGTACGAATGAATGAACGAACTAAAACAGTTTGCGATTCAATTGCCGACTTGATTTGACGTCAACCTAAATTGGATTGCAATAATGACGCCGTGGTATGAAATAGCAAAGCAATTCATTTTTGGTCGTCAATTGAATCGCAATAACAGTTGACGGTAGGCCCGCTGAATTTCATTTGTAAGTATGTTATTTATGATGACACATATCATAAAACATACTTACATCAAGTTGTAAGCGCCTGTCTTTAAGTTGTATTAAGTAATAAAACCTTAGAAGATGATAATCTGTTGCCAGAACATTTATTATGCAGACATCGTAGAACCTTTCTCTGGACATATTCCAAAGAATCTATACATTTATTCATTGAGAGCAAAATTTATAGAAATAAACATCTTAACTGTTGCATCTCAATATATTCTTGATAAGGTTATGTATGTACATAGGACCGTAAGTGAATTAGCTAATAATTGTCGTAACCATAATGTTAACACCAGGAACAAACATAAACTTATAATGCCTACTACTCAGCTAAGTTGAGTTAGTAAGTCTTTTACAACAAGATACCATAAAATTTTCAATACAAAATAATATGTATTACGAAATGCAAAAGAATTGTTAAAAAGCGTCCGTGTGGTAAAGGTTACTAATATAACATTATTAAATTTCTTAATTATATCACTTGGGAATAGAGCGACCGCCCTCAGGCTATCAACTAATAAATTTTATTGTAAAACACTGTCACGATATTTTTATGAAGATAAGAAGCCCGCTGAGTTTATTGCGACCGTTCTTCTCAGGTCTGAGGCATTATTTTGTTAGTGTGGTAGTTTTTGACTTTCAATAGGTGATTTTATATCCTATATTGAATAAAATCATTTAAATTTGAATATAATAAGGATTCCACAGGATCACAGAATATTCAATTATTCAAATTAAGAAGGAATTAGTGCTTTATAAATAAATATACATGACTATATAACGCTTTTCCAATTTTCTTTAATAAATTGTTTAAACTTTCCTTTGAGCCATTATAATCTTTTTTTATTTAAATCGTTTTTAACATCATTATTTTTTTATTACATAATTATTTAATATAATAATATAATTTATTTTAGATAAAGAATACAATTTCATTACGATCTAAATTAACAGTTTCAATAACAAAATTAATACTTAAATAAATTTAGTTAACTATTATCTAACTACACAATGAAAATTAATCTGCGAAATTATAAATAATAAACCGCATTAAGGTCCAATATGTAGGTAATGTGCACAATCTAAACATATTGTTATGTCAATATTGTGATAACCCTCACTTCTAGGATGAATACACAAATAAAATTTGTAAAACAAAATTATATGAACGATGCGTGACTCGAACCAACCAACGCCAAAGCGTTGCCAGTGCTCTAACCAAACGGTCTGAACGGTTAGCTCACTGGCACGAGTCGTGGGTTCAAGTCCCGCATCGTTCATAAAATTTTATTTGTGTATAATACCAATCGTTTATTAAATGTACATTGAGACATGACGTGACCCCGATATCTCTACACTCACCCTGATGAAGGAAGTCCTAATGGTCCAAAACTAGTCGGCACTAACACCGATAAAAAGCGAGTAAAGCTGATCTTAATAAATAAATTGGATTTACATTTAACCTAGGTGCAGCTTACAATCCACTGCGATTTCTAAAATTATTGAACTTCAAAAAGTACCCATCATTCGAAAATTTATGTCTCAGATCTGAGCAGAAAAGAACAGGTCCAAGAAAATAAGCTGGCTCCTTTTTTTTAATGAACTGTCGTTACTATAATGTTTATTATTTGAATTGAATAGCCTGAGAGCGGTTGCTCCATTCCGTTTTCTGAAGATACATTTTACTTTTCACAGCCACTTTCTACAATCATCTGTCTGTATCTGCCATCCTGTCAACCAAATTAACAAAATATAAATAACATGTTACAAAAAAATTTTTAACAAAAAAACAACCGCCTTCAAAAACACTATTCCAAAACAATAGATATAATGTGCACTAAAAAGTATGAAAATAATTGAGTATTTTTATACAATCTAATTAATTAATCTTATTCTAGTTAAGATTATTGTAATTTTTGGAATCGGTGTCCTTCCGCTGCAACCCGCTCTCGCCTCTCGCCTCCTCACGACTCAAGCACATCTCACCTATAACTATGTATGTAGTAACAAACCTATCTTGGATGACAGCGACTAGAGCATATTGAAGACATTTGTAATAAATTGGATAGTTTTTTTTTGCCATTAGGAGAATAAGACAGACAGTATCAGAACAAGCCGCGTGGTGTGCGTACCACAGATATATGTCATCCGTACTGTGCTATGGACTCATCATTTGGGGAAATTCTTCGGACGCAATTCGCGCTTTATGCAATGCACTCTGAATGGATAGCTGCAAGCCACTTTTTATCAAAAAGAAAATATTAACACTGTCCTCTTTGTATATTCGGGATATGTGTGTATTTGTACATAAACACCCGGAATATTTCACCAAAATGAAAGATCACTCTTCTAGGAACACTCGATACCCAAACAAATTACTTGTACCCAAATGTCAATTGACACTCTGCCAAGAAATTGTTCATTACAAAATATATGATAAGTTACCGGACCATTTAAAAGACATGACATGTAATCATCTTAAGAATATTTAAATAAAACACTTTTAAAGGATTAAAACGCGTGTAATTGTAACGGTTTTACATTAGATGTTTGCGTAAAAAGTTACATTTTTTTTATTTTAGTTAACCCGACGTTTCAAGACCTTTCCAGATCTCGTCTGATCCAGATCCGGTCCCCCTGAAAACGAGATCTGGAAAGGTCTTGAAACGTCGGGTTAACTAAAATAAAAAAAATGTAACTTTTTACGCAAACATCTTATGTAAAACCGTTACAATTACACGCGTTTTAATCCTTTAAAAGTGTTTTATTTAAATGTGTAACACTCGCGTTAATCAAAGAAAATACTATCTTAAGAATAGATTAACAACATGGCTAATAAAAATTGTTTTTATTCAATAAATGACTATTTAAATTAAAGGAAAGTTTACATATAAATTTGACATGAATATTACTGTTTTATTAGAATTTTAATTGTATTGCTTAGTTCATAATACTTAATGGTGAGGTTCAATTTTAATTTTATTTTCAAATAAAGATTATTATTATTACACAAAATATTACTACACTGAAAAAAACACAAAACTGTTTGTTTAAAATGAAAAAAAAAATGTTATATTTATAGAACGAATTATCCAACTCACAAGGTTGTTTGAGGTAAGACTTTGAAATAATACTTTTAATAATTTACTTACATATGACCAAATGAAGCAATATTTCTTATAAGTATATATCAAAGTTAATACACGTAATTTGCACATTTGCTTGTGTCTATGGATACGGTTAGTGTCTTTCCTGTGCTTTATCGAGGATCTAGTCATTCTAGTGTTACAAAACGAAAAACATTGTAAATATTTATAATACAGAAATATATTTTAAAAACAGAATGACAAACGGTGTAATTGATCATGGGAAATATCTAGAAAAGGTAAGTTAATTATTTTAATAATCTAAACTGGTTTGTAATATTCTTGAAGTATATTTTGGTATTCGTAAATTATCATACTTAGTAATATTCGCTTAATTTAAATTTTACTCGAATGAAAGATAAATTAGGTAAATAATAAAATCGTTAAATGAAAAGAAAGTATTCTATAACTTGACTTTGAGCAATTTTTGTTTGTCACTAAAAACTTATAAAAGAACTCAAATGGTACACTCATCCTTTAAATATATTAATTCATAGTAGAATTTGTTGTGTTAGTATATTTTAATGTTTATGATTTAATTAAAACAGTGTGAAGTTTATAGGTAATTTGTTATTCACAGAAGACATGAAATCAATTGTGTTAAATAAAATTTATTAACTACTAGCCGTGACTTCGTCCGCGTATACATGACTGAGCACGTAGTACTTATAAAAATAGTTGTTTCTTAAAACTTTAATACATAAATATATCGCAATAGTTTTATCAGATATACCTTTTAGTATATTAGTTAGATTATAGCCAAGTTTCTAAGGAATAAAACTTAGAAGACTTAATTGAAATCTATTCAGTAGTTATTCCGTGATGCGCGCACAACTGAAAACATTCGAGATTTCGGCACAGTTCCAAGTGTTATTTTTGTGCGTTGACAAGCCAATGATTTGCATGAGCAACACCAACGTGAAAATTCAGGTTTAAAATTAACTTCACGTCTTTTTTAAACGTCTGCGCGAAGTTAAGAATTCAATTCTATTACTATAATTATAAGTAAAAGAACTGCATAAAAACATCAGATTTTCAAAAAAACTATTAAACTTAGATAATTTATACGTCTAGATAGATAACCTTTTTATGCTAGACAACCGATGAAAACAGGCCAGGTTTATAAATTTTTAGTGTGCGTGACAAGCTACGTCTTACACATGCGTATTCAGTTAAAATTTATAATAAGTTACCAGAAAACTTAAAAGCCGAAACCAATATTAAAAAATTCAAAGCTCTTTGAAAAAGTTCCTTTTGCAAAAAAGTTACTATTGTATTAATGAATACTTAGAGAAAAAAATATTTGAATGTCTGCCCCTCTGTCGTTGATTGATATGTTTTATTACGAGGTGCATGTGATAATTATTTAGTACTACAATTTTGTTTAGTAACTAAGTCGCATGTAACACAATTTAATAAAATAAATAAAATAAATAAAATAAATAAAATAAATAAAATAAATAAAATAAATAAAATAAATAAAATAAATAAATATTTGTATGTCACTTTGTGAGTCGGGCGAAGCAGTTTCTAAGGTGGGCATTGCCCTTGACTCATCTATCTAAATCCATTCGCGTGACAGTTTACATAAAAGTACTTACGAGATTAGTTCGAAAGGAGATTGACCAATAGTTGTCTAGCTATTTCTCTTGTTACTAAATCAATATAATATAGAAATTATTATCTTATTTTTAACCGACTTCAAAAAAGGAGGAGGTTCTCAATTCGTCGGTATGTTTTTTATATGTTTACAGTCGGTGTCAGCTAAGATAGGTTTGTAACTACATACATAGCTATAGGTGAGATGTGCTTGAGTCGCACGGGCGACGTGAAGAGGCGAGAGGCGAGAGCGAGGCTGCGGCGGGAGTACATCGATTTCTATAATAAAAATAATCGTAACTAGAATTAGATTAATTAATTAAATTGAATAAAAATTCGCAATTATTTTTATACTTTTTAGTGCATATTATATCTATTATGTTTTGGAAGTGTTTTTGAAGTCGGTTGTTTTTTTGTTAATTTTTTTTTTGTACATCCTATTCTATTCAGGAAATATATTTCGTATTCGGAATTACGATTTAAAAAAACAGTTAATTAAATTTAAGCATTTTGTTGGACGGACTACAACAAGATACAAAAGGAAAGCGAATCTTTTGTTATTGTAACCGATTTTTATAGACAAGTCGTACACAGTCAACCACGCTTGGAATTAGTTCCTTGGTATTTTGAATACTAAACTAACTAGGGCACACATTGACAAATAAAAATAGGTCACGTATTATCGGTCTGTCTGGTCGTTTATACTCCAGTATATTATTACTGCCTTATTCATAATAAATCGCTTTTCAAAGGTATAAACTTATATTATTTCGATAAAGCTGACGTGACTAATAGTAGCCGACAGGGATCAGCTGTTCGTTAAATAATGTGATAAATAGCTTCCCGCTCAAAATTGTTGGATATCCGTCATAGATTGACAACCGACACCCTTCAAATCTTTGATTTTTGAAGTTTGAAATCGACTTTTGACAACTGACAAGCCATTGACATTGAAAAGATGTCTGTTTCCATTGACAGTTCCTCATTAAATTAGTTAAAATCATGTTTTATTGTATGAAATGGCAACATTGCGTACTATAGAGACGCATTAGGGGAGATTTATCTAACGAATATGAATAAGGAATTTTATCGAACATTTGATAGGCTTAAAACACGTTTAAACTTATATACCTTCGAAAAGCATTTTATTATGAACTAGCTGACCCGACAGACGTTGTTCTGTATATAATAAATAAAATAATGTTTTTATATGAATTTATTATTAATATATCATAACATCAAAAATTACTACGTAAAATATGCACCCTGCTGTCGTAATGAAATTGTTTCACAGCAGAACTGTCAAACCGTGCGTCAATAAATTCTCTCATAGAAATTATGTATGGACACATCAAAGGAAAAACAAATTTGTTGTTTTTATTTATAATTAAATAGCATTAGCATTAGTAGCATTTTCCTATTCATTTCATTAAACCTTCTCTGGACTTCCACAAATAATTCAAGACCAAAATTAGCCAAATCGGTCCAGCCGTTCTCGAGTTTTAGCGAAACTAACGAACAGCAATTCATTTTTATATTTATAGATAAGGTAGTTATTGTGTAACAACATATTAAGATGCAACTTACGTTTGGAACGTACCTATGTGATAATTGTCCTTTTGACTTTTTCCTTATTGAAAAAATAGCATAAAATATGTCCAATCACCTTTGTTAATCAAATAAATTTGTTTAAGAATTAAATTATATTATAAAAACTGTACAACGTTAAAATTATATAGGTAACTCAGATTAAAAAAATAAAGACTCCGTGTCACCTTACATAACAGTGAAGCACCAAAACAAGCCTGTAAACGTGTAGATACATAGCCCCACGCATACTTACACTAATACAAGCCGATGGGCCGCCATTATGACATTTGCCATCGTCTGTGACAGATCAGTTTGCGTCGCAATAAAATATTTTAAAAATGCCGTCGTGCGTTGTGAAAATGTGTAAAAACAATACTATAACAGTATTTGTGGAAATATGATTAATTAGGGGAGAAAAAATTGTGTAACTGGTTTACCCCGCAACCGCACACACAAGCATAAAGGTGCTTCATTTGCTAATATCATAGCGCGGAGTCCTTCTTTTTTTACTAGTCCGTCATCACAATATTTAATATGAATATACTAACATTTTTTGCGTTCAGTTTAAGTCGCCAGGATTTAATAATATGTGAATATGAATGAAATAAAAACTATTTTTTTTTCATAATTATAAGTCCAATTGTACGTTTAAATGTTGAAGATTCTTGATTGAAAAAACAAGCTGGTGTGTAATTAATTAAGTACTTTAGAACTTCTTATAAGTCATAACACATTTTAAAAGAATTAATAATTTTAAGGAGTAAGAAGTTACAAAGACATCATACTGTGTTATTAAACGTTCCTAGCCGCGTCTGTCTGTTTGTTTGTAAGAGATAAACATAAAAACAACTATGAATATTTAGGCGAAGGTGAATATGAATGAATATCTACGGAACGCAGACTAACTTGGTCGCTCACTATGCGCCTTGAGATCATCGTGATTAAGAACGGAGTTTCCCTGCGAGATCAAATGAAACAGAAATGACCTCCTCATTTCTGATTCATAGGAGAACCAAAATCACCACCCAGATGGTTGCGAAACTGAAGTGGCCGTTAGAAAGATTAGATTCAGTACACGATTGTTGCGACCGCTAGATTAGTGTACTTCAGTTATTTCCACAGCATCATGACGTACGGTACATGGGGCTTACTATGGGGTCATGCTGCTGACACTGATATAGTGTTTGTTCTGCAAAAAAGAGCTGTTCGTGCTATATATCAGCTTCATCGTCACCTTTTTGGTCTTAATAGTGATTTTCATTATTATAACACTAGAAATCAGGGGTTGCTTGTAAATAATTCTAGTAGGCTTCATAAGATACATAATAGCTTTAAGGGTTTTTACACACTTTTATAATAAAGTCCCAGCCACTGTTCAGGCATTATCTATAAATAAATTTAAATGTTTTATTAAAAAATTGCTCTGTCGTAAATCCTACTACTCCACAGCTGAATAGCTAAGTGATCGGACAGCCCGGGACTAGATTATGATTATTTTATAGCATTAGCAATGACAGTACAATATTGTATATTTTATTAAAAAGAGCGCAAAAAAGAATGGTGAGAGAGTTTCGTGCGCCGCTTCTTCTCTCTCCGAGCGCCATTTGTTTCCGAAGCGGTAAAAGTATCTAGGAGATAAGAAATGACATCAAAAAGAATTCTAAAGGAATCACTTTTGCCCTTAAGTATAAACTGGGTTATGCAAATATTTTATAAAGAAATAAATCCAAATTTAAAAAAAAATGGTTAATGATACGCCCTGCCAATTTCAATGTAGTGCCGCTCAGAATTATTGAAAATTCTATAATCTCTGAACGGCACCACAATTGCGCTCATCGCCTTGAGACAAGATGTTAAGTCTCATTTGCCCAATAATTTTATTAGCGGACTGGACGGAATTTTATTCAGACCTGTCAGTCCTAAACACAATTATGCTGACACATTACTGCTTCACACCAGTTTAAGACCCCATTGTGGTACCCATAATCTAGCCAGCGTCCTGTGCAAAGAAGCCTCCCTCTGGTAAATGCTCTAAGTCGCCTCTTACGTGACCCATGCGCCTGGTACTTCTCTATTCTTTCCTACCTCGGGCAAGCACAGGTCGTTGTTGCTTACTTTAATAAATTTAATAATTTTAATAATTTAATTATTGCAGGAAATTCTTCAGCCTTACTCACATGTTGCAAAACTTCCGAGCAAGCTTAATCGTAAGAGGATTCCGATGGCTTTTAATCACTGGTTGAGATTATCGGAGGAAAAGGCCAATTACATCATCGAAACAGTTCACATGTTACATGTTGGATCATTGTTGTGAGTTTACTTAATATAACTCCTTTACTAGTAATATACCTGCAGCCATCACCAACACTATGATCACAATACAAGTAATTGAAAAGTACCGTAACTCAGCGGTCTTCTTGAAATTTATACGTACGTTGGTATATAAAAAAAGATTCACGATGCGGTGCAGATAATTCAACTCGGACAGCGACCAGTCACGGCGTGCACTGACCTCTACTATACACCACTGGACTGACGGATGTCAAAGTGCTTTAATGCCTATTTGATATTCGCTATTTTGGCGCTGTTGGATATGTAGCGAGAGCTAAAACTAGTGATGACAACCTCAGAAAACATCGATAGATGGTGGGAAACTATTTACAAAAAAAATGTGATTTTTGAAGTATAAATAACACGGAAAACGAACGATATTAATTCAAAATGCATAAATACTTCAGGGTATTGTACATGATTCGTAGCTACTTGTATTATACGTCAAACATATGTAACAGTCTGTCCAGTGGTATTTAAACAGGTCAGTGACGGCGTGGCACTCAATAGTTTTGTCTTCCCAAGATTGCTTAGTGGGCGTGTAAATCGTGTGTATGTGTGCGAGCGTTCGGTCGGCCGCTTTAGTATGAAGTTAAAGTGCTGTTGTATTTCTGTATTGTGCCAAGATGGTGATGTTCGTTTTGTGCACACTGCGGCTATGATCATTCAGCTTAGTTTCGATGTTGCAAACCGATTCTTAATTGGAGCTTTTAGAAATTCGTTGACGCCAGGGCTATCGAGAATGTCCTGATCATAAGGCGATCGTTATTAAAATGCGGTGCCAGTTCGATCTGTTACAGTTAATAAATCATTGTATTTGTTTGATGCGATTACTAATTATGACAGTAATCACGACCATCATGTTCACGAATCACTCTTACACAAACAATGAATTCATGCTCTAAAGCATCCAATATATGATAATTTATATTTATACAGTTTGATTTATTACTTTTTATGAAGTGATTAATATTTCATACGCTTTTTAGCTTTGAACACGATATTGGAAGCAGCACCTCACAAACTAATTTGTTGTTTATTACTACCTACTTTAAAATACTTATTGATTTAAAAGAGTTGCCTTGAGTTTAACATTTTAACATATGGTAGATTCAATAATTTTTATTAAATATTGATAATGAATATTCGAAAGCGCTTAGTTTTTAAGCCTATTTGACTTCAGACTTTGAATGGACGAAAAATTTTCCTGACTATATACGTACGGTGTAAAAGATGACACTGGTTACTTTTGGTAAACCATAATATTATATTATATGTTTGGAGTTATTAGGTTTCAGGGGATGCAACCACTTTTATTCTCTGTCTGACAGCGTGGATAAAAACTTGTTCAATTTTGAAGTTACTCAAGCATTCGGATTGCAGAGTACTTTTGTATAACTTTCTAATGTTTTTTTTAAGTTATTTTGATTATAATATTTGTAATGAATGCTCGTAACAATCTAGCGTTGGTTTTAATCATATATTTTGTTTTACAACCTATTGTGCTTTTCGGAGTATCATTGTCTTTTTTTGCCTTCGTGATAATGAGTATCTCATTAATTATTATTAACCGTTTTGTGTAGTTCCCACGCGTAAGCTAAGTAGATAATATAACCTATAACCAACCAGTTCATATCATATAGGCAATTAGGCAGTGCCTACCTCGTTATATACCTTAATAAATATAGTATTAATCTTTATTTAGTTTATTTGGTTCCGTTATTTTATGACCAAACTTCTATTGAACCCTCTCTCATAAATTTTCCTGAATACCTACGTTAAGGAATCCCCAGGCTCAACTATGACTAGTTAGATCGACAGTGCCTACCTTGCTACAAAACTAATGCACGCCTCTGAGTTCATGACATTATGTAGCATGTTTTAATTTATTGTTAATGTAACATTAATCAGCGTAGTGTCTGTGGATACAGTATTTTTAACCGACTTCAAAAAAGGAGGAGGTTCTCAATTCGTCGGCAATTTTTTGTATGTATGTTACCTCAAAACTTTCGACTGGGTGAACCGATTTTGATGCTTGCAGGTGCTTCCCGTGTGGTCCCATTATAATTTGTTATAATTTGGTCCAGATCTGACAATGGCATCCATGAGAAAACTATAAAAGTAAAAAAAAACTTAAATTTGCTATACAGACATAAATACATAAATTTACGAATAACTCAATATCGCGCCAACCGATTACGATGATTCTTTTTTTATTGGAAAATATATACTTCAAATATAGTTTGGTGAGAGTTTGGTTAGTTTCTGATTACGGAATCCATGGCAGAGTAACGGAACTCTTCAATTAAGCGCTTACGTTCATTGCTGCATTGAAAATTTTTGTATATCTACACATATTTTGATAAATTCTTAGTTTGTGTACTTCAAATTCACTAAAAATCAAAAAATAAAAAAAGAATAAAAAAACAACCGACTTCAAAAACACTATTCCAAAACAATAGATATAATATGCACTAAAAAGTATTAAAATAATTGCGTATTTTTATACAATCTTATTCATAAATGTAATAACAAATACTGGCGAAATTAACACTAAAGAAAACTTAAATCATTTGTATCTCAGCTGTCAAATGACAACAAAAACAAAATCAAAGATTATGCTAAGCTTACACTCAGCTAAGATTTGCCTAAGTAAAGTCTGAGTAAAGTCTAAGTACGCTCTATATATCTCAGCCTAAGAAGGGATTGAATAAGTCTGATCTCACAACTTTTTACGGTACTGACGGTACGGTACGTAACTGAGTTGGGAGACTTGTTGTTTTTTATAAATTATGTTTTTGATGGCTACTGTATATTCTATGAATAGTTGTATTTGAAGTAAACGAAAATTATTATCTATACTTTTATTGTAATCGTAATCCATGTATTATATTATAAATTAAAAATCGCTATTTCAGGTTGACTTTATATTTTGATACACAAGCTTTATTTATTTATTGTTTTCCAAATAACATACCTGTATGTTAGTATTTAACATTACAAAATAATGCTACTTAAAGTAGATCATGATTTTTTTTTTATGAAAATAAGGGACGAGACGAGCAGGACGTTCAGCTCAGATGATAATTGATACGTCCTACCCATAACGATGCAGTGCCGCTCAGGATTCTTGAAAAACCCAAAACTTCTGAGCGGCACTACAATTGCGCTCGTCACCTTGAGAAATAAGATGTTAAGTCTCATTTGCCCAGTAATTTCACTAGCCACGGCGCCCTTCAGACCGAAACACAGTAATGTTTACACATTACTACTTCACGGCAGAAATGGGCGCCGTTGTGGTTCCCATAATCTAGCCGGCTTCCTGTGCAAAGGAACCTACCACTGGTGAACTGAATATATTATGTTAATCAATTAAATGAAAACACTTATGATGGCGTGTTATGTACTTAACTAAAACAAATATACAATACTATCACGACTTAGAAAGAATACAGACAGTGACCAGTTTTGTCTCCCTAAGATTGCTAAGCGGCTGTGTATATCGTGTATATTTATTTACAAGTAGGTACAATAACAGATAACAAGATAAAACTATCATCTAATAACAAGTACAGCATAATTTTATGATCCTGAGATCCAATTAAAATTGTACACATCATTCACCAAATACAGTAAAAAAAAATAATAAGTGGACACAACTGTAATTACATAATAACGAAATTTAAGTTAAACATTAAATTATTTTACGTAAATTAGACAGTTTTATAAAGAGTATTTTAAAAAAAGTCTATATTTGTAAAGAGTATACACTGGCCTGCAAAAGTAAGTATCACACTTTTCAAATTAAATTTTTTCTTATCTATTGAAGGTAGAGATTTAAGATTAAAAACGTTTTGCTGCAAATTTTATAGGCTTTAATTCTTAGAAACTAAAATTATACATTAGTAACATTTTTAACTTAAAAAAGATAAAACAATGAAAATAGACATTTTTAGTTTAGTGTAAAAAAATTCAACTAAAATGTATTACATGTTATTTAATTTTTAATAACTGGTATTGCCTCCTCGAGCTCTGATTACAGCTTTGGTACCGGTTTGGCATACTGAACCGGTTTTGGAGCCGATGTTGGGGAATATTCTCCCATTCTTCTACCAGGGCCTGCTTTAGTGCCCTGAGGGTAGTAGGTGGTGGTCTGCGATTTCTGACTAGCCTCCCAAGCTCATCCCAAGCGTGTTCAATCGGGTTGAGATCAGGACTTCTTGATGGCCAAGCCATCACGCTGATACCGACCTCCTGAATATACTCTTGTACGATATGAGCCGTGTGTGGCCGGGCATTATCATGCATCAGCATCGATCCATCACCCATATTCGCTAAATACAGCCCTGCATACTCATTGAGAGTCTCTTGAGCATATCTTTGCCCAGTGAGGGTGCCATTTTCTATGGCTACTAGCTCTGTGGTACCTTCTGAAGATATGCCAGCCCATACATGCACACTGCCTCCACCGTATTGGACTCTTTCTGAGATGCAGGCTTGAAGGTATCGCTCACCAGGTCGCCTGTAAACACTTCGCCTTCCATCAGAAGTGTGAAGGGAGAATCGAGACTCATCTGCAAACAAAATTCTTGACCATTCTTCTTCATCCCAATGTATGTGTTCACGGGCGTATCGCAGTCTCGCTACTCGATGCTGTCTCTCGAGTTTTGGGCCACTCGCTGGTCTTCGGGGTTTCAAATTTGCTTCAGCAAGTCTTCTTCTCATTGTACTGTCACTAATGTAGTCCCTCCGGGTCTGAAGTAGCTGTTGCTGGACTTCAACTGCATTTTGGTGGCGATTTCTTAACACAGTGGAAATAATATAACGATCTTCTCGGGCACTGGTACACCTGGGTCTGCCATTACAAGGTCTCCTCAGATGGTGTCCAGTCTCTTCGTACCTTCGCTTTACCTTCTGGACCGTTCGTACCGTCACACCCACCATTCTTGCAGTGCGACGCATACTGATGCCTAGTTCCAGAAAAGCCATGATCCTAGCATATTCTTCAACTGAAAGAGGCATGATAAATAAATATTATGTGCTTTTTAGCATATTTTTTTTAAAACAAGACCCATCGATCTTGAAAAAAATTTACAACAGAAAGAAAAATGTGAATGGTAAAATTGTAATTCGGAAACGTCCACTTTGAAAAGGAATGGTTTTGTTTTTGAAGTTTATTTTCAGCCAATTCTTAAAAGAAGGTTACCGACTATAAAGTTTTTATGTACAAAATTAAATTATCTTTGGTGTCCTTTTTATTTCGAAAGTATATCTTGTGAACTTAAAACGTTATCCCAATTTTAAAAGTGTGATACTTACTTTTGAAGGCCAGTGTAATATCAAAATCAGCACTTCGTTAAATTCTCTACAAATTCTCATAATCGGGTTGTTATGCGATACATTATTATTTGAGGAATTGATCGAAAATAAACATGGAATACGCACAGTTATTGTTGGAACTTTAAAGTTTATCAAACTTAATAGATGACTATCCATAAAACCATTCGCGATGTTATGTAAGACGCACATATCAGATACCCATCTTCGTTTATCAAGACTATGCAAGTGAAATTTACGTAAGCGCTCAGGGTATTCGGGAATTTTACGTCTAACACCCAAACTGCTACAGAGAACTCTTACAAAACGCCGCTGAATTGACTCTATTCTATCACGGTGAACATTATAAATTGGAGACCAAATCACTGAGCAATACTCCAGGATACTTCTCACTAAACCGTTGTATAATAATATCCAGGAGTTTTCCTGTTTAAATGGTCTGGCGATTCTAATAACAAAGCTTAACATCTTATTTGCCTTTGAACAAATATCATCGTAATAAGCCATTATATATTACATATCAGTATTGAAGGATAAATCCGAGTCAAAGATAACGCCCAAGTCCCTTATCATATTCACACGATTTAGAACATTACCGTCGATAACATAATCATGAACAAATGGATTTTTCTTGCAAGTAAATGTAATCAGTTGACACTTTTTTACATTCAGCATAATGCGGCTACTTTATACCACTGCCAAATAGTCTCGATGTCCCTTTGGAGCAATGAGCAGTCTTCTGGACCGTTTATTTTACGAAAGATTTTTATATCATCGGCGTACGCCAGACACTCACATCGAATTTTGGATAATAAGTCATTTAAAAATGCCAAAAAAAGCAAAGGACCTAGATTTGAGCCTTGAGGCACGCCAGAGCTAGCAAGAAATGGGACTGACTCGAAGCCACTCAACGCAACTAGTTGCGTATGATTTGATAAATAAGATGTGAACCATCTGTGAAGATTACCATGTATTCCCAGGTGATGTAGCTTACATAAAAGCACTGAATGGTGAACGTAGTCAAAAAGCTTTCGAAAAATCTGTATATATTGAATCAACCTGACTCTTATCGTTAATTGTGTCACATAAGAATGGAGTATATACCAGTAAGTTAGTTATATATAATTATAGACAGTTGAACGACCCGCAAAGAAACCGTGCTGACGTGAGCTTAAGATGGGCTTCAGATGGTTAAAGACATGTGCATACACAAGCCTTTCAAAGATTTTGGCAAACCAACTTAGAATCGTTATTGGGCGTTAGTTTATGACATCTGTTTTGTCCCCAGTCTTATATATTGGTGTCACTTTAGCAATCCTTCATAAAGCAGGAAAGATTCCATTTTGTAGTGACTTGTGTAAATAAGAACGAGGGGTTTGGCGAGACTCACAGCGCACATACGAATTAAAATGGGTGGTACACCATCTGGTCTAGAATTTTTTGAAAAATCAATGGATTTAAGCTGTTGAATAACATTTTCTAGAGACACTGAAAATTGGCAGATGGAAAAAGCCGAAGGAGGAAAGTCAGGAATATAGTTCACATCACTATTAGCGTTCATAGAGTAAACCGACGAGAAATGATCAGCAAACAGGTTCACAATGCCAGGGCCATCATTAGCGTATCGGTTATTGTAACTCATCTGTCTTGGGTAGGCATTAGTGACTTTCTTATAAGTTTATAGTCAGATCAGACTCTATGCGATTTATATATGTGCGAAAAAATTGATCAAAAGGTGTGAGTCTAAGCGGCAAACAGCAATGGTATGACTTAGTGAGATAGTATCAGGTGAATCCGTTATCGCCAAGTCCAAGATTCTATTTAAGTGGTTAGGAATATAGTTAAGTTGTTTTGATAAAGTCAGCTGGAAAATATGTAAATATGTGTGGGTGCGATTCGGGCGCTGAAGAGTACCTTTCTATTACTGTTCTGTGTCAGTAGATCTAAGATGCCAGGTAAGCGTCCGTTTAGGCTGAAAGCACGTTAAACAGTTGTCTCGCAATCATTCAGTTTGTTTTTTATAATTTCAGAATTGACGATATCCAAGATAATAATCAGCTGCGTCGTGGTACTCCAGCCGCCCACTTGGTATACGGTGTACCGTTGACCGTCAACTCATTTCTACAAATTTACAATATTGCTTTACAAAAAGTACTAGCGTTACAGCATTCACAGGTACGCATTAGAGAAATCATAAATAAATTCTTATGAATTTGTCAATATTTTTTCTCATTTTCTCTGTTGATGAGACGGTAACAAGCCTCCATCATATCTATAAGTGAGTGATGTCACTACGTAAGGTAGTCATAATTAATAGTTAAAAGTATTGTATCTTTCTGTATTCTGTGGTTTACATAAGTACCTGGTTTATTACCTCTGGACTTCACGTCGCTTTGTTACGGTGTGCAAACCAAGCACCACTAGGATATTATTATTACATAATAAATAAACTACAACTCATTTTGTCTGTATCATTGATAGAGTAGAAGGCTGCTTTTCCATCAGAGATGTGCGAGAATGCGTAGCAAAGTGTGTATGTAAAGAACCAATACTATAGCTTCATTTGCCTCGCCTCGGCCAGCACAGCTAGATTTTTGCGCATACAAAACAAGCGAGTGATGTGTGCAAGGGAAGTGTGCGAGGTATGTGTTGCGAGGCATGTGTAGCGCTATCGACAGCAAAGTGAGACGCGAGCGGCAGGCAGGCGTTCGCGTCACTCCGCCCCCACCACACCGCATCCCCGTCGACTCATTTCACAGCTTCGCAACGCATCCTTGCACCACACATTATTTACAGCTTCGCTAAACATCCTCGTACGACACATTTTCCTCGCACAGCTTCGGTGGAAACCTCCACCCATTTTCACAGCACAGCTAGACATCCTCGCACGACACATTTTCCTCGCACAGCTTTGGTGGATACGCAGCCTAAAGGTGGTGTGTAGATTTTTTATTTAATCGGGTTCGAAATTCAACACACGTTCAACTTAAACTGAATAAATGTTTAACATTGCCCTTTATTTACCAAGAATATTTTAAACAACTGGAGTAAATGCGGCAATGTATAGATATAGCATTCCATATTTCGGCTTTGTTTTATCGTATGTATAAAACTTGATTTGTTTATATAATATGTATAGAACGTCATTGAAGTTCCTTATTAATTCAGCTTATTATTTAAATTTATTCTTAACACAGTTTTTATAACAGTATAAATTTATTGTTTGAATAACTTTTAATTGCAGATTGTTTCTAATTAATTATTTAATTGCCTTGTGACAGTTGTAATTTGGATAAAATTTGAATCCCATTCTACATAATGATAAAGTTTAAACGAATTTAATTTAATGTGCTTAAAAATCTATTGAATCAATTAATGTTACGAAATTTTTTTACGCCGCTCTAAATGTTTTACCTTTCCCGCTGTAGGGAGTTGTTGTTGACTTTTAGGTAGCACTGCTATCATCAATCAGCTGTAATCATCAATCACTGAAATTATCAATTCTATGAGCACGGAGAGCTCATCTTAATACTTATCTTTTCTACATAATACCTACTCGTATACATCACACCCATCATCTTGTATTCGTTCGTTAAGTATCCTGTGCATCCTTAAGAAATCATAGAATATTCGTCGCTTAACTATTTTTGTATTAAGTATTGTATTCTGATTATGTAGAATATTCTTTAAGCCGACAACTTTTAGTTACAAGTTTGTTTACAAGTGTTCTTTATTTTCGTACGTTTTTCCGTAGTTTTATCTACGTAACTTACAGATTCACCTATAAGAAATTACTATTTTTACAATTAACTTACCTTAGGTAATAACAATTTATCGAGTTAACTTTTATAAAAATAGTTCTTATATTAGATTCCAGATCACCTCCATCATTAAGGCCTTTCGATGAACCAATATTGGATTAAAGCGTCTGCCCTTTTCTTCCATAGCCGACGTTCTTAGGCACGCTCCATGCCATCCAACCAGTGCTGCAGTAGGCCGACGAGCACTCTGTTCTATTAGATTTTGTTGTCCATTCATTTACTTATCTTATTCTTCTCGCTTTATCTTTATTGACATGTTATCTTTTAGCTTTTGTCCTACTGCACAGCCTAGATTTTCGGAAAAATACACATACACTGGAGATAGTTCAGGCTTGAGTGATACATCTTTAATTTTCTACTGTTCTTATTAATTTTTTTAGTAAATTCATTTTACGACCGCTCTTTAATGATTCCAAATTGCATTCTAAAAGTAAAATCAAATGGAGAAGTCTATGAATGAATGAAAGTCTTTATTTACAAACATTATAGTACATTAACACGTAAATTGTTTTACTCTCTAGTTTCTTCATTGTCCGCTTGTCATCCTATATAGGCCACGTCCAGATCGTTCCATGTCTATCTTTCCATATCAGTTTATTGAGCTAATATCAATACTTTCTAGTTTAGTGTTCTTCCTAATTTCAGTTAGCTTTATCTTATCTCGGAATTTAATACAAAGCATACTACATGCTTTGTCATTTGCTTGCTAATATATTGCCCTTTTAATTTAGCTCATTAGAATAGGTGGGATTTTGTCCTTTCCTACTTCTACGAGCTCTTTAAGTTTTATCAGATGTTTGTCCTTTTTCATCTTCGTATAGGGCTTTGTATAATTCAGTGGCAGTATGTACAATATTAGATCTTTGAGTGCTACTGATGCCAGTTTTTGTATTTGTAATTTTTGGTATCCACTTTTTTTCTGTGCGCAATAAAATTTATGCTTTTTAATTCTATTGAAAACTTACCTTAAAAATGGCTCTCTTCTGCACCAAAAATATCGTATTGATGTCGGCAGCATTACCCCATAAAAGGATACCATAGCTGTGCATAATACTGTGGAAGAAACTAAAATATAATATTCTGGCCGTATCTATGTCAGTCAGTTCTCTTATTTTCTTAACCGCATATGCTGCAGAGCTTAATCTGTTTGCTAAGGCAGATATATGGTCACCCCAATGAAGTTATAACTTATACTCAAGAACACTGTCTTATTTACAAAATCTATTTCCCCATTTAATTTAATATGTGTTTTGATCTTTTTACATTTGGTAATTTGAACTTTAAGCAGTTCTGAATAAAAAACGATTCAAAACAAAACAAATCGTTTTCAAAAAATACACAAAGAAAATTAAAAAATCAACCACTAAAAACACATTTTAAACTGATAAATTATTACTTAATTATAAAGTTTGTCAGCTTTTAATTTTAACTGAAATTTTTTCCGCAACATGTCCAAACTGTCGTGTGCCGAACTACTGCGTATTTTAGAGGCAATATAGCCGGCAGCAGAAAATGCTCTTTCTGCTTGCACACTTGTGGGTGGTATTCCTTTAAAGAATTTGTACGTGAATGAAAGATATTTTCCTTTTGAACTCCCAGATTCACAGAGATTCATTTCTTTTTTCATAATGGAGTCAAGTGTATCAGCTCGAGATGGTGACGGACAAAGTGCTTACATTACTGACGATATAGTTAACTTAGAGTTAACTCCTGTTGCAATATAAGATCAAACAACCGGAACCCGATGACAGAACATCTACTGTGACGTTTTTTGCTTCATCAATGTACAGTGTACCGTCGTTGTATAAGTCTGTTTCTTTTACTCGAACTTGTTTGTGTTATGTTTGATTTAACAGAGGCGGTTGTTGTAGTTGCGATTTGTTATGAAAATAAAAATATATCAAACTATTATTAAAAGAACACTACGTGTTTTTATTAGTATTTGATTGTGTTTTTTACGTGTAATTCGAATAATGGCCTCAGCTCAACACAGAGTTCTAATACCAATTGTTTAGACAATCGATATCGCTTTATAAATTCTGCTTCTTCCAAATCAAATGGGTCCGAATGTTCGCCGTGTTGTGTTAATTTCGTTATCATCCCATAAATTCAAAATGGACTAATTAGTCAGACTTCGACAATAAAAAATAACTCCAGAAATTACTTTTTCGTTCATAGTAGGCCCACTGGTCTGGCCATCATCTCCAAGGTAAAGTTCTTTGGACCATTGATGATCTTCCTCCTCACCTTACTATTCTTCAGTTTCTTATTTATTAACTTCTATCTCAGTTGTATGTGTCTTTTCATATCTATACACCTTCCACCTCGCTGTATTTTTCGTATTCATAATACAAGCCACTACCTTCTTCCTCCAAGAGTTCTCTGATTGGCTCTTTATCTGTAACTTATAAATCAATAAAACTTTTCAAGAAACATAGTACACACATACGCAAACACAAAAAAAATATACTTACACAAAAAGTTATAATTATTTAATTAATTAAATAACAGGTATTTAACTAATTATCATTATAAGTAGGCCCGCTATAATAATATAATACGTTTCAGATTGCTTCCTTATATTGCGAAAACTGTTTGGAAATTGCTCGTGGTCAGGGGATCGAGATTTATTGGCGGGATAATTTCCAATGTCCCACTGAGGAAGAATTCGAAGATATGGTCAAGCAAAGTAAGTGTGTATATTTTCTTAGTTTAAGGGTTTAACAAAAAATAATAATAAATACAGAGATGTTCAGAAAGTACCGAAAGACGCGCTGGCAAAAGCGTGAAATACTATTTTGGTCGATGCGTGAAAATTAAATAGTTAATGGAGATAGTTAGTTTGGTGTCAGAGCATATTCTGAGAACAATGATACCTACTATACAGCGTTTGATTAATCCTCACTATAACATCCAAATTAAACATTATCTGTACATACGACTTAAAAGCATGACTCAGACCACAAGGGATACAAAATCCATTTAGTGCAGAAATTGAAGGAGAACGACAACGTTCACAGGCTTAATAACACATAATTTTTTTCCTCACCTGTTTTAAAATCGAATTATACAGTTCAGAAACAGAATAAGTAAGTATGTAAGAATGATGAGCCAAAAACCCTCATCAAAAACATGAACGATCATTTCATAGCCCTAAGGCTATTTTGGGGCCGCAATATCTGCCAAGAGAATGTTCGGTCCTGACTTTTTTGAAGATTGTTGCGATCAGAATACCTACAAATTTTGCTGATGGTGCTACGTGTCACACATCTATGTCATTTATTTAAAATGGGAGTTATTCACAAATTGGTTATCTTCGCAACAAGGTATTTATTACTGGCTACTGCTTAGTCGACTTGGTAGCATTGGTCATTTTCCTTGGGACTTTTAAAACAGAGGGTGAACGAAGACAAGTACCCAATGTAAAGCAGAATTTTGCACCAGAAATGACATAAGTCCTTAATAAAGCCTACGAGAATTGTATTGGTCGATTTACCAACACCGAAAAAATTATAATAATATTTAATAATCAATAATGGTTTCAGAAACAGGTTACATGATAGCCTTGGGACCAAGGATAATGCAGTTATTTAGCGAGAACAATCATGACTATACTGAGCTTGTGCTTCTTGTTGGCTTATATTTCCAAATACGAGACGATTATTGCAATCTGATGAAGGAAGGGGTATGAAACAATATTTTACTTTTTTATACATCATTAGTATTATTGTTTTGTTTTTCTCTAACTACATTGGTTGGAAGACATATATTATATTATGGGCTAATATTTGTGCACCTACCAGAACAAATAACAATACCATTAAAAATTTAAACGATCTTAAAAGTTCTAAAGGGGAAGTACAACCGGTCCTTCAGATTCTTTAATGGCAAATCAGCTGCGAACAGCATTCAAAGTACACGTCTGGAACATGAAAGTTCTAGACGTTGTCGAAAGCTGCTCTTGGTAACATCAAACAGCCACCGTCGCTGCACATGGGGACTGACACCTTGGCCCATATGATTAAAGAGAAAGCTGGTCATCTGGGCATATATACGGTTACCAGTGGATCAACGACCTACAGTACGGCTTTCGATATGGTAAACGATCTTCTATTATACCTAGCACAAAGATGGGCAGCGGCTTTCGAAAGCAAGGGGGAAGGCTTTGCAGCTAGCTAGGATATAGGGAAGCACTACGGACTGTTGGTAGACATATGAGTTACAAGAGGCTTACGGTAGCTGACTTATGATACAAATAGTCTATTTGATCAACTAACGTCAGGGTGTCTAATTTGGGTGACGGTATGCGCGCGCATAAAATCACCTTTATAATTTTTCCCCAATGGGCCAAAATTAGTTACGTTAAGCGTGGACTGAGAATTTTTTCACCCTTTGAAGTATTTATCTATGCATTACGTAACTTTCGCTTAGAATATCTCTATTTCGTAAGTCACGATATTTTATTAGCAAAAATGGAAAGGTATGGCATTAGTGGCCCTGCCTTTTCTTGGTTTAAATAATATTTAATTGGTCGCAAGCAATGTACGCAAATAAACATGGTAAACATAAAGCAAGAAGTAATAACTCATCAGTCATCCTATTCCAACTGTAAAAGTGGAGTTCCTCAGGGAACTATTTCAGGTCCTTTGTTGTTTATTATGCATATAAATGATTTTGAAAAAATAACTCAACACCGTTGTTTTAGGTTTGCTGATGATATATCGATTCTCATGTCCTCTAATACTGATAATTTAAATGAATATCAATCGAACATTAACTGCACTTTGAAAAATATTATTAATTGTCTTGATAATAATGAATTAGGTGTGAATTTATTGAAAACAAAGTATATGCAATTTTGTGTAAAAGGACGTAAACAAACTGATCTAAATATTAATTATAATGGACTAAATATTGAAAAAGTTAATAGTACTATGTTTTTAGGTGTAATCTTAGATAAGGACCTTAATTTCTCTGATCACATTGATAAAGTATGCTCTAAAAATTATAGATTTCTGTATGTCCTTAGAAGACTCGCTTCAGTACTCAGATACGGTCTTCTCGTCTGGGGAAATGGTACAAGAGTACATCAAGCATTTGTTGCTCAAAAAAATGTATTCGTTGTATATGTGGAGTTGATCCGACCTGTTCATGTAAAGACTTATTTAATAAGTTAAATATTTTGACATTGCCCAATATGATATATTTGAAGCGTGTAAAGTTGTAAAACAAAATAATAATTTATTTAAAAGGGCCATTCAATTGAATCCTCGTTCCACCAGATTAGCGGATAGACTGGTTTATGGCCACTGTCCCAGAACAACGTTATACCTCAGTAGTAGCTACGCAATGTGTATGAAATTATTTAATCATCTACCTCTAGAAATAAGAAATTTACCACAGAAACGATTTATTGGACTCCTGTTTTTAATGGTTTATTGACAATTTTTTTTATAGTGTTAAGGATTTTTTAAATTTTAAGTATACGTTTTGCATACTAATTTAAATTAGCCGAATAGAAGACACTACAATAAATTTAATATCTATTATGTATACTGTATTCGACGCAATAAATAAATTTCATTTCATTTCATTTAGGCTAGAAGTTAGCTCTCTCGTTACTTTTTCAATATTTCGTTGCTCTCGTCGAAATAAATTGACTTTGTGACTGTATCTAAAATGATTGTGAGTCTTTGAAATACTATAGTTTACAGATTTAATTAATTTATAAACTCATAATTTGTTACAGGCGATAGAAGAGTGGCCCGAATCGAATAATACTGAAAATGTAAGTACATTACTCCACTAACCCAAAGTATAGTAATCATTGAAGTAGTCTTAGTTATATGTATAAATACATTTTTTTATAAATAAGAGGGGGCAAACGGGCAAGAGGCCCACGTGCTGGGGAGTGGTGAGGCAGCCGTCCATGGATATCAGCAAAACCAGGTGTCAAGAGATGCGTTGCCGGCCTTTAAGATGGGAGTATGCTCTTTTCTTGAAGGTCCCTAAGTCATATCGGTTCGGGAAAACAGCACCCTTTAATTGATTCTACAAAGTTCACAATTTTTTTGAAAACCACGCGGTCGTGGAACTGTTGGTATATAGTATTTGTATGCGATCTAATGGAAGAAATGGTACTGGGGAGCACCCGCCCAGATGTGAGAACAGTACTCCACGTTAGGCCGAATTTGCACCCAATATAGTTGCAGGCGTTGGCTTATAGTGAAGTACTGCCTCGCCTTACTCTTTTCCAAGTGACCCTGGAACTGAACGTCACTCGATATAATGACGCCGTGTATGCCGATACAGGCAGTTAGTGGAGTGATCTCGAATCGAGGGGATACAACTAATAAGACTATAATTGCATACAATTTTATACCTACTCATATTTAGAATGTTTGAAATATTACAGAAAGTTTGTACTAAACACGCACACGTTTCATATAACGTTTTTATAAGAAACAATAAACATCACTAGCTTTTCATACCATCAATAAGTATTTCCGGTGGTGTATTACATTACATTGCTTAGGCATTGTACACAATATCAGATTGTACATATTTATGGTTCGTAGAATCTGATGTTCTGTACAATTTGTTCTCTGTAAAGATTGACTTGAAAAAACATTTTATTTTATATATGTTCCAGGAGCAGAACAACAAACACAATTTTTGTGAAGATTTAACAGAAGGCAAGTTCACTCTGCCAATCATACACGCCTCTAAGCAACCTGGTGGAGAAGCAGTTCTTAGTATCCTTTCTATACGCTTTTGTCATTAACTTTTGCAAAATTTGTAAAAAAGGGTGTGCGTGTAATCTTTATCCGCGATTGAAGTAAAACTTAGCAACAGACATTAAAAAATTTCACTTATTAAACAAAATAATTGAGAATAAAAAATTTAGGGTTTGATTAGCACATGTCAATATTATTGTTATTGAATATTCAAGAAATTCGCAAACATGCAATTACGTCAGAAGATTTCTGAAAACTTTATAAATAATTTATTTATTACAAAAGTGGTTATAAATGAACAAAATACACTCGGAGATTTTCAAAAAATATTTTCTGAGCAATTTGAAACAATTTTAAGAGCGTAATTTGAAAAATAGGTATTTGAAGAAAAGATCGCTGTCGAAACACAACTATCTCTGTGTGCGTGAATAGCCCGTGTTTTGTGTGAGTAATGCGTATGATATGGGTGCGCGCACGCCACAAATCGCGTTTCATTTAACAACTTACTCCGTACTCGCTCATAATTAGTTTTTGACCCTGGCTATTGATACACGGATTTGAAACGTTGCTATTCTATACGTTCTATTCTAATATGTCTCTGCTCGCTCTCGCCTTGTTAATAGGATTTTCTTTGCCATGCTCGCAAATTTGAAATAACGAGCTTCATTTAAGTTTTTATGTTTGTTCATTCCATATAGCCCAAGTGTAAAGTTTTCTCCACTGCCAAGTAGTTCTTCTTTTAATATATTTTCTTCCAAATATGTAGAGGCTTGCTGCTTAGCTTCCAAAGACGATTTCAACATTTCGACAGCTTTTATTTTTCCTATACCATAGAAGGACGATGTTGTGTCGCAGCCGGTCATTGCGTGCACAAACAAAGTTCTTTTCTTATTCCATTGAGCTGTTCAATCAACGTGCCAATGCCATAGAAAAGCTTATTGCCATCTTTTCCACGTGTTGGTTTACAAAAATATATGTCATTTTTCTCGGGAGCAAGACACACTAACAAGGCACACAAATCTGTATCCGTACCCACTACGACCATTTTTAAGCCCTCCTTGGCCTTTTCAATGGCAACATTTATTATTAGAACATCGGCATCTTCTTCAGCAGTCAGTGTTGATATTCCACGTCTTGTCATTTTTGAGGCAATTGCGATTGTAACAACTTTGTTTTGTTCTTTTTATTTCCTAAAAGATTTTCCTTACGGTGCCGTACATTCTGTGCTTTCATCAAAGTTCTTCGCTTTTTGTAGTTGGATTTTCAGGATAACCGTCAAAAACTGAGTTGCATTATTTCCATAATTAGAGATGACAAAGTCACACTAGTTCTTGATGATTCCTCCATATAAAGATTTATTTGGCCAGTTCATGTAATGTAGTAAGAATCCACCATCAACTACAAATACTGCATCACGAATATCAACTTCGTCTGTTAAACCAGCTTCAAATACCTTCATTAAGGAAGATTTAGTTCCCTTGCGAAGTGAAACTTCATCGAAGATAGATGGTGGTCTAGAAGCAAGCTCATATGACATGTACCTTTTTTAGTTTCATCGGACTATCACAACCACATAAAATTCTGTTAAACAGCTGTTGTGGGTTGACTAGAACTTCATTTGATCGAACTTTCACCTTCTTCGACTTGGCTTGAGTCTATACTTAGTCTTTCCTGTGTAAATGTAATTCACCAAAGTTCTTTCCACTCATTTTGTTCATTGCTGCAATACCTATTTCATATGCCTGATCACAGTTTACCGACTCATCTGATATTTATCCAGATGACAATGATACAAGTTCACCGATATTTTGTTAAATGGATTATGTTGTAGGATCCATGAAGTGAACTTTTGTAAATCAAACTGGTCTTAATTAATTCAATCACGTAGGATATATAACATAGTAAGGTATTATTGATTGGGTTTATTTTGAACTTTTAAAAATGTGAAACATGAGCTATTATTACGCATACAATAATTTTATAAGATAAAGGGTAATAAAATAAACAATGAAATTAAAAGAAAATATTTTTTTTCTGTATGTTGTGCGTATATAGGTAAGCTATACGATACGGAGAAACGCTCGAAGTAAGCGCGTAACTTTTTATTGAAATTCTCGTAAAAAAGTGTTCGAATCTGGGAAAAAACTGCATCAAATCAAATCTAATTGATCAAGTGACAAAGTGTACATATCATATTAAATATTATAGTGAAACTGTGAACATATCAGTGATAATAACTTTTTGCAAAATACATTATTATAAGCCAGTGTAGTGCAGTGATCTATGACTCAAAACTTGAAGCAATAGGAAGGAAGAAACACAAACATTACCTTATAAGGTCAAAAGACAATTACGTTCTTGAATATAAACGCCTAAGCTTATCGTTAAATTCGCCGTCATACGTAACGTTAGCTGTGGTTGTACGGTAGTGAGCGGTCACTGTCAATTGAGGAGACATAAGTTCAAATCCCATCAGATTTTAATTTAGTTAGATTTTTTTTGCGAATCTACTGGAAATTAAAAATGAGTTTCGATAATATAACTTATAGAAAAAAGTAAACAAAAAATAGAAACTTAACTGAAAACTTTCTGGAATGTTTAGACAGTGAACAGTCAAGTCTCACAGACATAAGTTTAATAAGCCAGGCAAGTAGTGTTAACAATCAACAAGTTCCTGAGCTACAACATAAAATAGAGAAATTGCAAAACGAATTAAGCATCGCTTACGAAAAAATCCAAACACTAGAGTCCGAAAAAGAAGAACAAATCAAAATAATTACTAAGTACGAACAAAAAATAAAAGTATTAATGAAGACCGGAATTAAATCATTAAATACAGATAAATGTAATATAATCCATCGACAATCAGCTCCGGTTCAAAAAATAATTCGGAGTGTTCTCCAGGACTCAATCGAACGAGTACGCCTATCCAGACATGTACGAAAAATAACTCAGCTGTGACTTTTTTAAGAGATCAAACGAACGAATGTACAAAACAAGGTCAAACCCGACACAAATCTGAGAACAAAAACGTAGCGACATCGACCGAAGATATGAAAAAACATGTGTCAGGTGACGTCACTATAAACAACAATCGTTCTTATTAATTAAAATTATCTTAGATCCACAGGTGAAAGGACTTTCCTCGGCACTTACTTACACGAGAAAAATTAAATGGAATGCCATTTACAATATCTGTGCTATTGTTAAGCCTAACGCGATGAGTTCGGAAGTATTATCATACAGTGAAATCTTATGTAATAAGCTTAATTTAGGCGATAAGGTAGTTATATCGGTAGGATCGAATGACAAAACCCCTATTTATTATTACAGAACATGTCCATAGCTTTAAAAAAGCTACAAAAATTCAGTGTATATATATTCCAAATTTTAAACATCAACTATCTTCAGGAAAATAAACTAAATGATAGAATCTACTCATTAATCAGAACTTTTAAAAACCGTAATTATATAAAAATAAATAGGACAGGGACATCGCCAGAGTATTTAACAGAGATGACTAAAAAATTAAACATAAAAATTGACTGTGATGACTACGAAGAACAATTTCTCTGCCAAAATATGAAAAATCAAAAAATTAAACCAAAGAACCAAACCAACCCAAAGAATGGTAAAGGTACAATTCCATATATTTTCAAAAAACAATTTGACAAAATCGATTCAAAATTAATCAATGACAGGATAGCTTCGTCACCACAAAACACATTAAACAATAAGGGAAATACGGCAAGAAAGGGGACAATCCCTTACTATTTCAAGATAACAAGTGACAAGAAACAATTTTGTCCGCATCTATGCGTGCGTCTACAGGTCCCATAGTGGTAACGCAGAAACCGATCACCTCATGGGCTGCATTCAAACGGCAATTGACGACGTGCTTGCACAGATCCCCTCCGCTGAAATCGTAGTCTTGGGTGATTTCAACGGGCACAATGCCGAATGGCTTGGATCACGTACCACAGACTACGCAGGGCGATCTGTGCATAAATTTGCATTGGCGTATGGTCTGTCCCAATTGGTTGAGTCGCCAACGCGGCTCCCGGATGTGGATAGCCACATGCCGTCCTTATTAGATCTTCTGCTGACTACACATCCCGATGGTTACCAGGTCTTTGTCGACGCCCCTTTCGGAACGTCCGACCATTGCCTGGTCAGGAGTGTAGTGCCCATCAGACGCCAACGACGCAGACCACCAGCGACCCGCCGCGTTTGGCACAAGTCAGCAGTTTGGAATAGGTTGCGTTCCTTTTTTGCATCCTACCCTTGGGGCACGGTTTGTTTCCCTTCGGATGATCCTAGTGCCTGCGCCGTTGCAGTAGCCGATATGATACTGCAGGGCATGGATATTTTTATACCAAGCTCTGTAGTACCGATCGGTGGCAGATCACAGCCCTGGTTCGATGCGTCAGTTAAAGCAGCATCTGACTGCAAAAAACAGGCGTATCGAACTTGGGTTGCGGCGCTGGGCACAAAGGATCCGAACTGCAAAATTCTTAAGAGGAAACATAACCGTGCCTCCAGATTTTGTAAGCGGCAAATCGCCCGTGCGAAGTCAAAGCACGTCGTCAAAATCGGTGAGCAGCTTTCCAGTTACCCGACCGGAACACGCACGTTCTGGTCGTTGTCGAAAGCTGCTCTCGGTAAATTCAACCAGCCGTCCATGCCGCCGTTGCACATGAGGAATGACACCCTGGCCCATACGGCAAAAGAGAAAGCCGATCTCCTGTGCGCTCTTTTCGCCTCCAACTCGACTCTTGACGACAACGGAAAAACACCGCCGACCATCCCGCGGTGTCAGAGCTCTATGCCTGAAGTACAGTTCAGACAGAAAACTGTTAGGCGAGCTCTGTTTTCGTTGGACGTCAGGAAGTCGAGCGGGCCGGATGGCATTTCTCCAATCGTGCTTAGAACGTGTGCCCCTGAGTTGACGCCTGTGCTAACGCGTTTATTCCAGCACTCTTATTCCAAAGGCGTAGTCCCTGACTCATGGAAGTCAGCCCTTGTCCATCCGATCCAAAAAAAAAGGAGACAGTTCGGGTCCGGCAAACTACAGGCGTATTGATATAACCTCCTTGCTCTACAAAATCATGGAGAGCATAATTAGCCGCCAACTTCTGGTATACCTAGAGGGTCACCAGTTGATCAACGACCGACAATACGGCTTTCGCCATGTACGGCAGGTGATCTTCTGGTATACCTAACACATAGATGGGCGGGGCTATGGGAAAGGCCTGGCAGTTAGCGTGGATATAGCGAAGGCCTTTGATCGTGTATGGCACAAGGCGCTCCTCTCAAAACTTCCATCATTTGGGCTTCCCGAGAGCTTATGCAAGTGGACCTCCAGCTTCCTCACTTGTCAGCATACAAGTCGTTGTCGACGGTTTTTGCTCTAATCCCAAGCCCGTGAACGCTGGAGTGACCCAAGGCTGTTTGCTATCTCCCACGCTGTTACTTCTGCATATCAATGATATGTTGGACACCTCCAACATACACGGGCCATGCAGGTCTCTCTCGGGAAAACGTCGACCAGTGCCGGGAGAAACTTGTGTCTTCTATCGAGTCCTCTCTCAAGAAGGTCGCGGAATGGGGTAAATTGAACCTTGTAGAATTTAACCCCCAGAAGACTCAAGTTTGCGTGTTTACCACTAAAAAAACCCCATTTGTCGTATCATCGCTCTGCGATAACACTTCCCTTAAAGCCTCACCTAGTATTGGAATCCTGGGTCTCGAAATCTCGAGCGATTGCCAATTCCGTGGCCATCTGGAGGGCAAAGCCAAATTGGCTTCGAAGAAGCTGGGCGTCATCAATAGAGTACGGCAATACTTCAAGCCGGCCCATATTCTAGCACTCTACAAAGCACAGGTCCGGCCACACATGGAGTATTGCTGTCATCTCTGGTCTGGCGCACCCCAGTATCAGCTCGATCCATTTGACCGCGTGCAACGCAGAGCAGCTCGAATTGTCGGGGACCCAGTGCTCTGTGAACGGCTGGATCACTTGGCGTTGCGTAGATACGTCGCTTCATTGTGTGTATTGTACCCTATTTATCACGGGGAGTGTTCCGAAGAGCTGTTCAACCTGATTCCTGCCGCCGAATTCCATCTTCGCACGACACGCCACAAATTAGGAGATCATCCCCGTGTGGCGGTCCTCCACAGTGCGGTTTTCAAGGAGCTTTCTTCCTCGTACTACTAAGCTGTGGAATGAGCTTCCTTGTGCGGTGTTTCCTGGACGATACGACATGGGTACCTTCAAAAAAAGCGCGTACACCTTCCTTAAAGGCCGGCAACACTCTTGTGGTTCCTCTGGTGTTGCAAGAGAATGTGGGCGGCGGTGATCACTTAACACCAGGTGACCCGTACGCTCGTTTGTCCTCTTATTCCATAAAAAAAAAAAACAAGGCTAACAAATTTAAGGAAAATTTACATATAAAATTTGACATGAATATTACTGTTTTATTAAAATTATAATTGTATTGCTTAGTTTATAATAATTAATGGTTAGGTTCAATTTTGTATAAAATAAAAGTTTATACTGCATAAATTTGCATGCCTTGTAGGTAGAATAAGAGACACATAATCTAAATAAAATAAGACCCATTGTAAAACTGACCTTATTAAAATGCAAATAAAGATTATTATTATTATTATAATACTATTTGTAATCACTGTGCACTTGTTTACAAACAGAAATAACGAAACTCAAAACAATATTTATAGTTATTTATGCAACTGTTGTGTAATAAGGGGCATTAAAACACGAATGTGGAGTGATATCACATGAGTGTTTAATACCTAATTATCAACAGTTGCATACAAGACTTTATCTACACCCAGAATATAAATCCTCTAAAAGATTCTGGAACAGTTAGCTTACTGCTACCATTAAATCACCAATCCTAGTAGTAACCTAATGTCATTCATTACTGATTATATACAAATAAAATAAGTATTAATGCAACAATTACTTATTTTAGTAGTAATTTACATTTTGTATAGTGCTATAATTAAAATTCAATCGAATATAATGTTCTTTTGCAGCGGTTAAAATGAATCGCTTATTTTTTGTAAACAAAACAATAAAAATATCGAAGAAAAATGGCGGGGATTCGAATAACCTATTTATTTTTACGGCGCGCGACGTTCTGGGAGTGTGGAGCGCGTATAAACGAAAATGTTCTTTTTTGAAATTCATACAGATACCACGCATCGAGCAATAATAATGTGGCTGTATGTTGAAACTCTTTGCGCATGAAGGCATAAAAAAAACATAGGAGTGTTGTTATTAAATTCAGTACAACATTACAACACTCTTTTGGGTGCTGTAATGGTTATTAGAACATTGGGTGTTTTAATGTTGGCAATAAGCTAACTGTTTCAGAATCTTTAATAGAGGATTTAAAGCATGGGTGTAAATACTTAACGACACCCTCGACCCCACCGTAGCAAAGAACTACGACAACTGATCTATTTGTACATTATAGCTCGTCGCCAGGGATATTGCGCATGTGTGTACTCATGCACTCTCAGAAAATGGCCGTCCATAACAAGTCCGATCCAAAATACAAGATTTATCATCTAATAGATTATGAAAAATTATTAATATTTCGCCAGGGTTTTCTCGATCAGGGTCCACCAGGTTGAAGTAACACACTAAGAATTTCTCAGCTTATACACTCACAATTGCTAGTATAGAACTGAACTTGAACTGAACAGTCCTTACATTAAACAACCGCTTTTATAGCTACCTTACAATAGATAAATGAAGATACAACTTCTTTTAAAACAATCAAATAAAATTAGGTACTGCAAAATAATTCATAAATACAACTTAATATTTATAATAAATGTTTTAGTGAATTTATATAACTTCAAATGATTTATATTATATGGTTTGTTCATTTAATTTGAATAAACATTAGTAAGTAAGAAGATGCTGCAAACAAGTTTCGAAATGCAATTAAGAAAGACTAATTACATAAAATAATAAAGTTTGATACAGAATAATGATATTAATTCTAATACAAATTAATTTAATCATTTACACAGTAAATTAAGTATTTTAACAATAAATGAAACACCAATCATCTAAAAAACATTCAAACAGTCAAAACAGTGTCTATTATATATCAGACCTTAATAAATAACGGTTTTATGTTTACAAATAGCTATTTGTAATTAAATCATATATATTTCAGATATATCTACAACAATAATAATCATATTAATGATAAACTAAAACATAAATATCAATAGTTGCCAACTATTGCCGGTAGGTGGCAATTTGCGCCCATATATTCGTCTGAACAGGGTGGTATTAAAATTTATTATTAAATTTATAACATTACTTCGAAGAGAATAGTGATCACTAAAGCTTCAATATCTAACTCTCAATAAACTTAACGTCAAGCTGATGCTAAATAAAAATAAATATTTATAATATTATGATCTTTTAAGAAATCCTTAACCGACGCCATAGAAATTCTTAGGCAACGCACCACAGACATTAATCTAAAACGGTACTGCGTGTCAACCCTCGAAGAACTTGGCAGCATGGAGTATACAAGACAAAGATTACGTCAACTCGACCGCCAAATACGAAACGAGGTAAGGTAAACACATTTATATAATATTACTGACGTTGAAGTGCGAATTTCACGATTCGTCCGTGGTTTGTAAACGTTCAGTTACCCAGCAGACGTCCAATACCTACTTGCCCTGAACATATCAGGGGCATATAAAGAATAGGGAAGTTTAAGGCCCAATGGTGTCGTAAGACGCAACTAAGGGCATAAACCAGCGGAAGGCCTCTTTGCACAGTATGCCGGCTAGAGTGTGGGTTCCAGAACAGCACCTTTTTCTGCCGTGCAGCAGTGGTGTGTAAGCATTACTGTATTTCGGTCTGAAGGGCACTACGGCTAGCTACGGCTACTAAAATTACTGGGCAAGTGAGACTTAACATATCTCAAGGTACCGAGCACAATTGAAGTGCCGCTCAGAATTTTTATTTTTTGAAGAATCCTGAGCGGCACTGCATTGTAATCGGCAGGCTGTATCAATTACCATCAGCTGAGCGTACTGCTCGTCTCGTTCCATAATGTCATAAAAAAAAATACAATGGGTGCGCGTGTACTGAATATCGTGCTGTTCGCGCCAATTAACTAATATTCCCATCCATTCATATTCCATTCCCCGCAAGAGCACTATTATATCGATTTATATCGACGTACTCGTGCCGATCGACGTGGCGTGATCGCTCGTCTAGTTAGCTTCCAGCCGTCGTTATAACCGCAAGTCATTAGTGAATCGTTGAAATCAACTCGATCATTGACAGCGAGGATCCTCGACCGCGTTGTTAACTCACCTCATATAAACGCATTTACTAGTGGATCGTATGAGTTTATAGTACAAGTAAAGAAGTCTCACTCCGCGAAATCAATTAAAGAAATAGGGACTCTTGCGTCCATACAATAAGATAACACAGCGCTATTAAACTACAGTTATATCAACCTAGAAGTTGCCTTGATGTCTCTTTCTATCGCGTGACTCTTACCTCTTCTGACGATATTAGGGTTGTCATCTTCACCTAAAACGGCACCCACATAGTATAAGGTCACTTTATAAAAATATCTCAGTTTTTATCTATAAGACAAATAGGTATGTAATCGGTTTTTTTAAATCAATATTCTTTCGTTGTCAAACCTACATTATTTGAAGATACTGTATTGCGTTTGCTATTTCGATACCTACACTTGGAGTGAGACGGGCCTGCTACTGGACAAACATTAGCGGTGGATAGCCACATTGAATTGACACTATGCACACATAACAAAATCCGATGACCCTACAATAATTCTCATTCCTAGTCTGTTTGAATGTAACGGAATCGTTAATCATGATTTGCGGCCCCTTCAAAGCCTCGCTTTAATTTGTTATCAAGGATTAGTGTCAATTTAATAATTTATATAGTCCGTCCCTTTATTCTAATAGTGACCTTCAGGATAAGTGTTTTTTTTATGTACGACACAATATTATCATCCTTATAAGAAAGAAAAAGCAACAATCTATACTATATACTAATATTATAAAGCTGCAGTATTTGTTTGTTTGTTTGAACGCGCTAATCTTTGGTACTACTGGTCCGATTTGAATGATTCTTTCAGTGTTGGGTAGTCCATTTATCGAGGAAGGCTATAGGCTATGTTTTTTTTTTCAAAATTAGGGATCCACAATAAAATTGCTATTTTGTAACACAAGGTGTAAAATCGAAAACCTATTTTTGCGTGTGCTGCAAAAACTATTGACAATAGAACAAAATGATGTACATGCTATAATATAGGCAATATTTTATTACTTATAAAACTATCGCATGAATTATACTTTATATGGCAAAACAACGTTTGCCGGGTCAGCTAGTAAATAATAGTTAGGAAAAAACTAAAAAATATGCTTTTGAATGAATAACCCCAGTTACTTCTGATAGCTATCGGTGTCGGGGGCGAGATTTATCATATAACACATTAAGTACACTTTACTTCCAAGTTATGTTTGCCACTCTCGCCTCAAGAAGATTCTGCCATTCGTAAATGTGGAGGGCTTAAAAACGAGCTTTATAATATATATGAGTGGCGTATCACAATAGATCATATTTGTCGCAGTGAAACAATTTTTTGACGTTTTCTACATTAGTATATTGGAACGCCTAGCACATGTTAAGAGTAATCCTCGCTTTTACATTGACTAAGTATTTTTATATTTTCAGATTGAGCGGTTGGGCGGTAATCCAGAACTTATTGCAGTTATGAATGATTTGAACATTATGTGATATGTTTTAGTTAATTTTTAGATATTTTAATATTTTTTTTTAATTGGTTCATATTTTTGAAAAATAAGTTATGTTTATATACATTTTGTGTAATTAGTAATAGTGTAACATAACGGGCTATTTACAGTAAAAGCTATTAAGTTCAAGTTTAAACCAATAATTGTAGATTGAAGTTAATTTAAATTTGGTGCGAGATGTAGGTATATTTTTTATATTATACTGAATAGGTACTAAACAATATTAGACTACTAAATATACAATTGTAACATAATTTAAAAAGTAAACAAAATTTGTATTCCAGTATAAGTTTGTATGTTTTATGGTTAATTATAACCTAACAACACCACATTATTGCAAATCCTGCAAATAAATATGATTTGATTTGAATGATATAATTTACAGTAAGTTGTATTTTTATTATAGTAAGAACAGGTAACATATTATCATATACAAATAAGAGAATATGATAGAAGGAAGCAGTTTTATTTAAAGTACAAGTAAAAAACCCTTATAATCTTTTTCCCTGAACCTTTCTAAAATACAAATGTAAGTTTATTAGTAACGTTTTATTTTACGCCCGTTTGACTTGGAGGAGTAAACTGGAGAATTCGTGACGAGAGCGTTACGAAAAATGTGACCGGGCGAGGCGAACGGAAGTTGAGAGGGAGATATAAGTTGGTGAAGTTAGAAACATAATGAGTTACAGTAGAGGCAAGTGAGAGAGGTGTAAGCACATATTTTCTTTCTCTCTACTCTCATAGCCATTGTATGATACATAGAGGTATACTTAGTTTGGCCATAAATACTATTACAATTAAAAATAAACAAAATATTACATTTGTATATTATATTATATAATTATTGAGTTTTCTCATTTTGGCGATAATACATTGTACAATATTTTGCGATATTAAAATGGGGTGATAAAGAGAACCGAATCGCTGTGATTGCATTACACAAAGTAGGTCCATACCTACGCAGTACGTAAACATTTTACTAATACCAAGCGTATGGAGAGTTTTAAAAATTGCATTTGGCTATGGAGCCAATATGGAGTATTAGTAAAATGTTTGCGTACTGGGCTATAAATAGGTACAATGAGTACTGTTTGTGACAGAAAAAGACCTGGCCGTCCACGTAGTGTTCTTACGAAAAAGGTGGTCAAAGCAGTAAGGAAGGAATTCTGTCCTAGAAACATGCATGAACAACGCGTATTATAAAGGATGACCTAGGACTTGCAGCCTATAAGAGACGTACTGGTAATTTCTTAACATATAATTTAAAAAAGAATAGAGTTGTAAAATCGAAACAACTACTGAAGCGGTACGCAAAGGGAGGTCACAGAAAAAATTGTTTACGGATCAGAAAATTTTAACGATTGTGCAACATTTTAACAAACAAAATGACTGTATTTATGCTCTAAGGAAGCTTCCCTATACAGAGTGTAACATGGGCACTATCCGACTTCAGTGATGGCTTGGTGGGGTATTAGATATGAAGGAGTGACTGAGCCATACTTTTGTGAAAAATGTATCAAAACATCGGCACATTAGGTAGTGAAGCCCCTTAACAAGGCCATGTTCAATAACCAAGAATGATTCTTCCAGCAAGACTCGGCGCCTGGTCATAATGCTCGGTCTACGCAGTCTTGGTTGGAAACGAACGTTTCGGACTTCATCAGAGCTGAAGAGTGGCCGTCGTTACGTAAGATTACCATTTATGTTCAGTTGTAGAGAGTACGGCTTGCTCTAAACGCCATAATAATTTGGAGTCCCTTAAACAATCCGTATAAAATTAATCACTCGCCAATCGGCAGTGAAGAATTTTCCCATGGAAAGAGCAATAGCAATATGCAATAGCAATTTTTTTTCTTTGTTTCAGTATTTATTACAGAAAGACTAGGTTTAGGTACATATATCTCGGTCAGTCGTTCGTTTGGAAAATAATAAAGAGAAATAAAAAATCTTTTCAAAAATTTGTGAAATTACAATTCACAAACAACAAAAATTTTTGTTAATTTTTATAAAAAAACAACTGACTTCAAAAAACTATACTACATGAAAAGATACAATATGCACTAAAAAGTATAAAAATAATTGCGTATTTTTATACAATCTAATTCTAGTTAAAGTTATTGCTATTTTTGGAATCAGTGTCCTCCCACCGCGCCCCCGCTTTCGCCTCATCTCACCTATGTATGTAGTTACAAACCTACCGTGGCTGACACCGACTCCAAAAATAACAATAATTGTAACTAAAATAAGATTGTATAGAAATATGTATTTTTTTTCCAGCCTCCAAGGCCCCGCCCCGCTTTTCTGTAAAAGCCTTTAGGGCTATCAGCACAGGGGAGGTTTTTAGTCGGTAGGGGGTGTTTACACCCGAGCCCGACATTCTTCAAATTTTTTTTTAATTCAAAAAAATTCAAAAAATTCAAAAATTCAAAATTTCTTTATTTGTACACAGTCATTTACAATCACATATGAAACTCTCCTGGTAGATTTAGATAATCTGTGTTAGGAGAGAATCGCTCATTGCAAGTTATACAAAACAATATTAAAAACTAAAAGTAAGGAAGTTGTTGACTCAAGTGAATTGGATTATAAACAAACAAAACCAGTTATCTAGTCGGCCCGGCGGCCCGGGCGATCGCACGCGAAATAAGTCATTAATTTCAATGTGGATCAGGTTATATTAGCATCATGCTAGCCGCAGGTACGCAGCCGGACGACTACATAAACATGGGAGTTAGGATCATGTACAAACATTTTTTTTTTTGATATAAATAAAGATTATAGTAAAAATGTACAATATATCAAACATTGTAGTTACTTATTATTACTGATTTTGAAACATATTATGATACACACACACACACACACACATATATATATATGCACGTAAACATAGGAAATTACATAAATATAACATCTTAACAATATATATATATATATATTAAACCTATATAAAAATATATATACGGTACTTTAAGCAGATAAATAAATTCATACATAGGAGCAAATTTTGTGAACGGGCTGTAAATCTTTTAATTTTTATGTTTTATAATAATACATTTTTTTTAAAATAATATCTTATAGTTAGAAACCGTTTAGAAATTTTTAATCTAATTAATTTTTAAGTATTTTTTCCGTATCTTCATAGTTGAGTGTTTTTAGCCATTTAATAACATTAATTTTACATTCCCTAAATAATAATATTAAATAATTATACTAGACTAATTAATACTAGACAATAGGTCTTGGTATTGTTTTTTGAAGTCGGTTTTTTATTTTTTATTTTTAGTAAATCTGAAGCATACTGACTAATTCGTCCGAGTATGTATAGACCTACAAGTTTGCAATGCAGCAATGAACGTAAGAAAATTACAATTTGATTACAGACAGTTTGATATTCAGCCACAGATCCCACCTTGACTGTAAGTCGTTAAGGAGTTCCATTGATCATCATATTTGACTACGACAATTACTTGACTATGACAACGTTACGGTAGGTGACTCAAATATTCGGATAGCATGTACTCTAAAAGATTCTGCTGACTATCATTAATTTGCTCCTAAGAATTAAAGCGTTCTGTTACTTTGTCATGGATCCCATAGTCGGAACCTAACCAAACTATCATCAATCTATCCTTGAAATACATCCTTTTCAATACAAAATGAATAATCGAAATCAGTTTGCGTGATATTCAATTATTCGTCGATTTTTTATGGTTTTTCAAATGGTCACATTTAAGACTTTTATGGTTTTCGCATGGATGTCATTGTCAGATCTGGACCACACCAGCACCAGCTTTCAAACAAAAAAGAATCATCTTAATCGGTTCACTCAGTTGAAAGTACTTAGGCAACAAACATAAAAAAAATCCCGATGAAATGAGAACCTCCTCCTTTTTTGAAGTCTCTTAAAAATGCAAACATTAAGTATACACATAATATAAAACTGAAAACAAAATTTTATGAACGATGCGGGGCTCGAACCCGGACTCTCACCACCAGAATAACACATAGGCTATAATTTATAAAGCTATAAAGGCATAAAAGGCATTTGATTTTTCAAAATTGATTCTTTTAGAATTTTTTTGATGTCATTTCTAAAATACTAGACACTACTACCGCTTTGGAAGCAAAAGGCGCTCTGAGAGAGAAGAACAGGGGCAAGAAAGTCTCCCAACATTTTTTTTGCGCTCTTTTTAATAAAATATACAATATTGTATTGTCATTACTATTGCTATAAAATAATAATAATCTAGTCCCAGGCTGTTCACGATCACTTAGATATTCAGCTGTGGAGTAGTAGAATAACGACAGAGCCATTCTTTAATAAAACATTTAAATTTATTTATAGATATGCCTGAACAGTGGCTGGGACTTTATTATAGAAATGTATACATTTACCATTAAAGCTATTATGTATGTATGTGTGAATTATCCAAAATATTACGATAAGTGTCAGTAATGAGGAATAAATCTGCAATCTGCGAGGTTATTCGTGCGCATGCATGCACAAAAATTGTAGGGCTTACAAATATTAATATAAAATAATGTAAAATATTGCATATTACACTAATATTATAATTGTGAAGGTTTGTGAGTATGTGTGTATGTTTGTTTCTTCTTCACGCGCAAATGGCTGGACAAATTATGATACAATTGGGAAGCTGACACAATAGAACAATAAAATGTTGTAAGGAATTATAGATCCACAATAAATCCGCGACACACTATCTACATACCTATTACGGCTTAGCCACAGAAACTGCTTTTATATTTTAAAAATTTATAAAATCTAGGGTTTTGAGGTGGTTTTATTGACAATATATCACTACTTTTCACTAAATTTAATTACTTCATCATAAAGAACACTTAATTTAGATAATATTTGTGCCTTAAATCAGTTTAAACTGACCATTACTTTAGGATAAATCATACATAGGTAGGTTTGACGACTGTTGACTTATTTTTAAGTTACTTTTTACTACGTAAAAAGTGATCTTCAGCAAGTAGCTTCTAAGTTTTGTAATTATTATTTTTTGTTTAGTACTTTAGTTTCTTTGTTTAATATGTTTATCAAATAGAGTAGGTATTAGGTAATGTAATTATTTCTGTGCTATGACAATTGCTATACAGCAAGAATCGAATGTTCATGTTGAACAGCGCTGATGTGACTAGCACCTTGTCAAGCAGAAGTCACAGCTGTAGAAAGTTCTGTGCAAGCTGATCCTCGATGTCAGGAAAATGCTATCCGCATAGCCGCTCAGCGTGCATCACAGACTCCTGAGAAGCAACTTCTCGGCGTCAAGAAAACGCAGAGTGTATGTATGACCTCTCAACGTGTCGGTGAAACACTTGAATTAGCAGCTTCTCGACGGCACGAGCAAGCCCATCTCATAGCTAATCAGCGTGCTTCTGAGATAGCAGATGAAGCAAATGCTTTCTGGCTAGCCAGTGCTGAGCGTCAAGCAGAGCGCCGGCAAGTAACAAACAAAAAAATAAAACACACACATAAAAAAAAAACAAAATAATACTGAATCGCTCATAACTTGGGTATTCGATGTAACAAAAGACACTTTTTCCTTCATTCCTCTAGCAGCGGGGCGTTCAATCAATCAGTAAAGCAACAGTATTTTTGCTGCTTCATAGCGTCCACGCAGACGACGTCCCGGACATCAGCTAGTCAATATATATATATATATATACATACATTATTCCCGCATTAAAAGGCTAGATGCAGGCATAGTATTTTTGCTGCTTCAAATTCAAATATTTTTATTCAAAATAGGATGTGAAATCACTTATTGAAAGTCAAAAAACTACCACCCATTCCAAAATGAATGCCTCAGGCCTGAGAAAAATGGGCGCAACAAACTCAGCGGGATTTTTTTTTCATTTTTCAAAGTAACATTTACAAAGTAACAAAGTAACATTGTACAATTAAACTTATTATTTAATAGCCTGAGGGCGGTCGCTCCATTCCCAATCTATGATATCATTAAGAAAGTAATTTATGTTATAGTAACCTTTACCACACAAACGGTTTTTAACAATTCTTTTGAATAACGTAATACTTTTGCTTTGAACATTTTCTGGGATCCTGTTGTAAAAGCATATACATCGCCCCACAAAAGATTGCTAACTCGACTAAGTTGAGTAGTAGGCATTATAAGCTTATGTCTGTTCCTGGTGTTAACATTATGGTTATGACAGTTTCTAGCAAATTCACTTATGTGCCTATGAACATAAATTACATTATCAAGAATATATTGAGAAGCAACAGTCAAGATGTTAATTTCTTTGAATTTTGCTCTGAATGATTCCTTAGGGCCTAGGTTATAAATAGCGCGAATACCCCTCTTCTGCAGCACAAATATTGTATTAATGTCGGCAGCGCTGCCCCATAGCAATATACCATAAGACATAATACTATGGAAGTACCTTAGATATACAAGTCGCGCCGTATCTATGTCAGTTAATTGTCTAATCTTTTTAACCGCGTATGCTGCAGAACTAACGCTGTCACGAATACACGCAAGATGCGATGTCGTATGTTAGTCACTTTTAGTATTGTTACTTTATGTATGTTAGTCACACTTAGCAAGACCCACTTTTTGAAGTTTGGATAAATTTTTTGTCATTACCTACAACACGATAATATATTTTCACGCTTAAAGATGACCCGCGTGTCGCGACTGATTCGCTAGCATGATGGCGCGCGGATGTCATCGGTGTGGCCAAAGACACAATCCAAAGATGGAAACCAAGCTCACTCCCAGGTGACCCCTGATGGAACACTGGATTACATCTCCCGTTTCCCTTACACCCCCGCGCGGCCTGTTGCCTCAGTACGGTTTGCAGTTACATTAGAGTTACATGTCGTGATATTTTCGTACTACTTTGTTTTTGAAGTTTTCATTGTTACGTTTTGAGTTTTGTTGTTAATAGTTCCGTTGTTTCTGTTGTTTTGTATCGCTATATTAGTACCTACTGCCAGAAAAATAAATACTTTTTTACGTGAATTTTAATATTTTTGAAGTAAAACTTCCTTAGACGCGACTCAGGGTAACTCAATTATTTTTCTCACGGCAGTAACGCTCTTTTCCATCACAAAAAAAAACAATTAAACAATTATTTACCGTTAAAATTAAATGGTTTTAAAAAATTGTTTCAAATTTCTCAGTTATATTTTTTGTAAGGTTCGTGTTCGTGTCTATGTTTATTTACTACTACTTTTGAAATACATAAATTATTTATAAAGTTTTGAGAAAGTTTCTCACGATTGCGATAAAATATAATTATTCACTAACAACGTTACATTGATATGTGCTAATAATGTAACTTTCAATTTCTTATTTTCTATTATTTTATTTAACGAGTGAAAAATTTTAAATTTTCAAAGTTTTATGAATGTAGAAGGGGTAATTTAAACGCACTTAATCGAATTTAAATATGTGTAGTTTACAGTTTCCATCAATAACTATAATAATAGCTGACTCAATATAATTTGGGCAGCGGTACCCCTTACAATTCAGAATAAGTATTGCCTACTCGTAATATTTTTTTGCGCCCAGTCGAAAGGGCTCCCCTCCGGGAGGTGATGAATGCTCATGCATACAGACGCAGCCTAACGGCCGTTCCCAATATTCAGTCTATCTCTTATTTGAGATAAAAATCGTAAGTATCGTTGACTTTTCTGTCCCAATAAACTTATCGACGGTAACTCACCTTATCCATACACGCGGTCTGTCATTGGGCCGACGGCGACGTATAGCTTATTACCAGGGATAAAAGTTGGAAGTATTGAAATTGCAATTCACGCGTCCCAATATAAGGCGATAAGAATGACTTATCGGGTATATTGGGACAGCTTCAGATTATTGATAGCTAATTACTGACAGTAGAAGGTAGTAATTTATCTCGTCTGTAGATAGTATATTGGGAACGGCCGTAAGTATGCATATCTATCTATCTATATGTGTATATATATATTTATATATGAATATCTGTTTAATCAAATCGCGGGTAAAGATTACAAGCACACGGTTTTTTTTTATAAAAGTGAGTAGGCGAGGTGAAGTGTGTATCGTTTGTGGAACTTGTTTAATGTCATTTTATCATTAAAATAACATTAATAATGAATAATTAAGCGTTAATTGACAACATATTTTAGAATAATAATTAACATTGTTAGCTTAAAGTATAGACGTATGTTTCATCATTATTTACATACTTGCTACAAATAACATACCTCAAGCCTACTGTAACGCCTACTACGAGTATAATTTGATATGGATATTCTGTTTGGTTATATGTATTTATATTTTTTGTGACATTTCTATTTTGTCCCCTCCACGCAACTTTCTCTCACCCTCTGTAGTCTAGGTACCTATATTTAACCTACTTAAAAAAAGGAGGAGGTTCTCAATTCGACTGTATTTTTTTTAATGTTATTTTTGGAATTGAGAGAATAATAATTGTAACAACATTATATTGTCATAATAATTTGATTGAGTTTTAGGTATTCTAATATTTTTCATTTCATTATACTTAGAAGAACTCAAAAAATAAGTTGATTATTAAGTTGAAGAAGAATGTGCAATTATTCTTTTAATAGTTTGGAATAGTTTTTAAGTCGGTTGTTTTTTTTTCTCATATCTATCATTATTTTCAATTAAATGAAGTAGACTTACGAATAAAATCAAAGACTTTAATTAATATTTAAGAAAACGTTTAATTTATTAGACACTAGTTGAACCGACAGACGTTGTTCTGTATATAATAAATAAAATAATGTTTTTTATTAATTTGTCAATAATATATCATAACATTAACAAGAATTATTTCTTAAAATATGCTCCCTGTTGTTGTAATGAAATTGTTTCACAGCAGAACTGTCAAACCGTGCGTCAATAAATTCTCTCATAGAAAATATGTCCATACAAAACAAATATCGGACGACGGGGGACACATCAAAGGAAAAACAAAATTGTTGTTTTTATTTAATTCCGAACACTTTCATTTTTATTCACCTTTTAAACCTTCCCTGAACTTCCACAAATAATTCAAGACCAAAATTAGCCAAATCGGTCCAGCCGTTCTCGAGTTTTAGCGAGACTAACGAACAGCAATTCATTTTTATATATATAGATTGGACTAGTGACTTAAAAGCTTTTCGACGAATGACGGGTGTAGATTTGAAAGGAAGTCTAAAATAAAACGTATTAAAATGATGTTGAAAATGTCAGAGCGGCGTTGTATATACGTATACATTAAGTTAAATAGATAACATTAAAACATTCATTCAAATTAACATCTCATGAACATCATAACACCAAAGAACTTCCGTCTCATTCGCACACTTTGCTTTAGCATTTGCGATGTATTTTGTTTTCGCACTTGAAATGTTCTTATTTAGCAAAATAATTCAAAACGTCAAGTTACCTGATTTGGTTATATTAAAGGGGCACTTAACTGAAATACGACGCTACATTCTTTTTAAATTTGAGAATGCTGTTATTTGTACAGTTTGCCATCTATTGTTTTTGAAAAGATTTTTTTTGAAGTCGGTTGATTTTTTGTTAAAATTATTTTTCATACAAACGGTCGTACGTTAATATAGCGCTTAACGCATCCAGGGTAGTGCATATCATATAGGCAATTAGCCAGTGCCTACCTCGAGTACTACCGACTGCTTTTCTTAGTGGTTCCATCGAATGCGACGATGTGTAGAGTGGAACGGAGACTACTTCAAAAAACAATAAAAGTATTGGCATCTTTGTACATTAAGCCGTTTCTCATTTTCTAAACATTTTCAGTGTAACCTTGGTACTACGATAGAAACCTCGCGTATATAATAATAATAATTTAATTCAGAAACAAATCCATAATGATTGACACACTTTTAACACAAATTATCTTGCCTCAAATTAGGCATATATAGCCTGTGTTATGGGTTGCAAGAAAACGATATATTTAATACAATATACTTACTTAAACATACATAAATACATATAAACATCCATGACTCGGAAACAAACATCCATATTCATCATATAAATGCTTGCACCTACCGGGATTCGAACCCGGGACCTCTAGCTTAGTAGGTAGGATCGCTAACCACTCGGCTATACAGGTCGTCGATAATGATTGTTAGTAAAATGTCCTAAATTATGTTAGTATAATTTATAACTAAATAGGCGCACGCAGCCCCATTAATGCCTTTATAATTGGCGCATCGTAATGACTAGAAATGGTTTGGAGAATGATGTTAAGGCTACCCCGCAACCTCTTCAGCAAATACGCAGTTCTTTTGTGTCGCGAACATATATAGTGGACATTCTCTGTGATACAAATTAATTTCACAAATTTGTAAGGATTACTCAAAAATTTTTTTTTTTATTAGAGTGAAACTTTTATTACATCGTCTGTGTGTTGCATGTCGCGTGACGGTCGGGCGGCGCCTATAGTTCGCAGCAGCTGACCGTGTAGTGTATAGACTAAGTATTACTCATTTGCTTTTGGTAAACAACGACACAGCTAGTGAGTCCAAAAATCTGATCAACGAGGAAAAAGCAAAGAATAGTGCAAAAATGAATGACAATGAATTAATTTTACGCCTTAAAAAACAGAACGCAGACAGAGCACGTGCTTATAGTAAAAGTACTAGTTACGATTATTGTTGTTTTTGGAATCGGTGTCCCTCCGCCGCGACGCGACTCAAGTACATCTCACCTATAACTATGTATGTAGTTACAAACCCATCTTGGATGACACCGACTCCAAAAATTACAATAATCGTAACTAGAATCCTGGAAATATCGTATCCTGGAAGAAGTTTTATATAATTTCTGCACGCTATTTTTCATTCAATGTTCCTTTCTCTTACTTGTCGTCAACAGGCGGTAAGAGTTGGATGAAACAACATGCTTTTCAACCATGTTTGAGTTGACCATAGACGGAACCGGGAAGGGCCCTCTTAAAACGTGTTTATGATCGGTCAATTTTAAAGGGATAATACAGGTGACTTTTTGATACCAGTGGAAGATTTCTATGCACAGGATGTCGGCGAGGTGAGTACAACTTCGGTGCCTTTTTCTGCCATTATAATAGAAGTATAAGAACTAGAGCCACAATCACGCTCACAAATCGTCTAAAACAAAACTCTGCCTACCCGTCTCGGTTGTGTAACTAACGTCACTAAATATTTAAAAAATAATTGCATATTTTTAAACAATCTAATTCTAGTTACAATTATCGCTATTTTTTGAATCGGTGTCCTCCCGCCGCGGCCGCCTTTCGCCTTGTCACTTTGCGCGTGCGACTCAAGCGCATCTAATCTTTAACTATGTATATAGTTACAAACCTACCTTGGCTGACACCGACTCCTAAAACAACAATAATTGCAACTAGAATTAGTCCATTTATCGCGCACCAACTTATATCAAATTTAAGACTTTTATGGTTTTCTCGTGAATGCCATTGTTAGATCTGGACCACATAGGAAGCAGCAGCTTTCAAATAAAAAATATCAAAATCGGTTTACCCAGTCGAAAGTTCTGAGGTAACAAACATAAAAAAGTAATGACGAATTGTGAACCTCCTCCTTTTTTGAAGTCGGTTAAAAATATGACGGATTCGCCACTCTTAACTTCTAAAATTTTTTATTATTACTATCGATATGAAGCAACATACATTATTTCCGTTTATAAACAGAGAAACAAATTAAACGACGTCATTAGTTGCGGAGAGCGGTCAGTGATTACAAGTGACGTTGGCTCGTAGTGTTGGGGAACGAATACATTTGCGAATATTAAAATCAAAATGACAAACGATAGTGTAGTCGATGATAAAATATTTATGGAAAAGGTAAGGAGTTCTTTTTATATTCTTTTGGTTAGCTTTTCTTGTTACATTTCAAAAGCATTAACGAACCCAATTTTTTCGAATACTATAATCTATATCACTACAAATTAAAAACAAAAGTCCTTAGCCGAGTCTGTTTGTCTGTTTGCTGTTAAACTCAAAAACTACTGAACCGAATTTCATGCTGTTTTACCCATGGATAGCGTGCTTCTTGAGGAAGGTTTTAGTATATAATTTGTTATACTTTGTATACATTAAGTATATTTGTCGGAGTTTGTTAAATGTATGTTGGAATTGTGTATCTTATATAAAGGTCAACAGAATACACAAATACAATAAATAATCCTCATAATTTTATTACTAGATTTTATAAAATCATTCAGAAGTACGTTTTTATGTTTTATTTTTAATTTATTAACTTTGATTTTACATTTCCAATGGCTTTGGACTATATTACCCTGATTCATGGAAGTCAGCCCTTGTCCATCCGATCCCAAAAAAAAGGAGACAGTTCGGATCCGGCAAACTACAGGCCTATTGTTATTACCTCCCTACTCTCCAAAATCATGGAGAGCATAATTTACCGCCAGCTCTTGGTATACCTTGAGGGTCACCAGTTGATCAACGACCGGCAGTACGGCTTTCGCCATGGTCGGTCGACTGGCGATCTTCTGGTATACCTAACACATAGATGGGCGGCGGCTATTGAAAGCAAGGGAGAAGGCCTGGCAGTTAGCCTGGATATAGCGAAGGCCTTTGATCGTGTATGGCACAAGGCGCTCCTCGCAAAACTTCCATCATTTGGGCTTCCCGAGAGCTTATGCAAGTGGACCTCCAGCTTCCTCACTGGGCGCAGCATACAGGTCGTTGTCGACGGTTATTGCTCGAATCCCAAGCCCGTGTACGCTGGAGTGCCCCAAGGCTGTGTGCTATCTCCCACGCTGTTTCTTCTGCATATCAATGATATGTTGGACACCGCCAACATGCATTGCTATGCAGACGACAGCACTGGTGATGCCGTATACACGGGCCATGCAGGTCTCTCTCGGGAAATCGTCGACCAGTGCCGGGAGAAACTTGTGTCTTCTATCGAGTCCTCTCTCGAGAAGGTCGCGGAATGGGGTAAGTTGAACCTCGTCCAATTTAACCCCCAGAAGACTCAAGTTTGCGCGTTTACCACAAAAAAAACCCATTTGCCGTATCACCGCTCTTCGAGAACACTTCCCTTAAAGCCTCGCCTAGTATCGGAATACTGGGTCTCGAAATCTCGAGCGATTGCCAATTCCGTGGCCATCTGGAGGGCAAAGCCAAATTGGCTTCGAAGAAACTGGGCGTCATAAATAGAGCACGGCAATACTTCAAGCCGGCCCACATTCTAGCGCTCTACAAAGCGCAGGTCCGGCCTCACATGGAGTATTGCTATCATCTCTGGTCTGGCGCACCCCAGTATCAGCTCGATCCATTTGACCGCGTGCAACGCAGAGCAGCTCGAATTGTCGGGGACCTAACGCTCTGTGAACGGCTGGATCACTTGGCGTGGCGTAGAGACGTCGCTTCATTGTATGTCTTCTACCGCATTTATCACGGGGAGTGTTCCGAAGAGCTGTTCAACCTGATTTCTGCCGCCGAATTTTACCTTCGCACGACACGCTACAAGTTACGATATCATCCCCACCATCTGGATGTGTGGCGATCCTCCACAGTGCGGTTTTCAAGGACCTTTCTTCCTCGTACTACGAAGCTGTGGAATGAGCTTCCTTGTGCGGTATTTCCGGGACGATACGACATGGGTACCTTCAAGAAAAGCGCGTACACCTTCCTTAAAGGCCGGCAACGCTCTTGTGATTCCTCTGGTGTTGCAAGAGAGTGTGGGCGGCGGTGATCACTTAACACCAGGTGACCCGTACGCTCGTTTGTCCTCCGATTCCATAAAAAAAAAATAGTCCTGAATAGGTTACATCATTTCTTTCTACACAACAGCGTCTGTCGGGTGAGCTAGTAAATACATTTAATAATATACAAGAAAAACGATTAACGTACTTTATGAAAGCAATAGAACACAAAACAATGAGTTTTCATAATTTTTCTCTGTTTGCTAGTATATCTGTCTGTCTACACATTTGTGCATGCTAACTATAAATAAAATGATAGAGATTTTTTTTTGAGCGCTCAACATGGAACACCTACTGGAGTCTTCTTACTTTTATTCCTTAGACACTTGGCCCTTGTCTAAAAAAATGTCGCGATATCATCATTTGATATAAAGTTATTAATGTTTTAAGAAAGAACGTGCTTTATAAGAGCTACGGTCTTGGTCACGTGTGTACGCGGATGAAGTCAAAATCGCGAGTATACAGGATGGGTTTTTGAGAAGGGCGGTGATGGTCAAGTCGGAAACTATGAGACTTAGAGAAAAATCGTGAAAGGAGTCATGCCCTCGATTTATAAGAAAACAATAATTGCATATTTAGTTTTTTAAAATTTCTTGAACTTTTGACGGAAATCGAACCGAATGATTTTCCAAAAAAAAAATACGTCCTGTATTATTAAACCAATGGATTCTGTTGCTGATTAGGATCAAACTTTGGAAACATATGTATAGCTAAAAATGAAAGTAAATAGAAAAAAATTACAAATTGCTTTTCATATCTCACTTTTACCTAACTAATAAGTTGTTCAAAATGGTTTCCGTTCACTCCAATGCATAAGTTCTTTTTAAATGTCTCTCTAATGACCTTACTACATTTGATACCGCGACAGGATTTCCCCTCGATAGAATATCAACAAAAACGGTAAGATTTCTAACAAAACGTTTGAATAGGGGGGAGATTTCTTCCATGTAAAAATAATAAAACAATGCAAAATTAGTATAACCTTTCATTTTTAGTAATACATATTTTTGTAAAGATTGATCCTTATCAGCGACAGAGTCTATTGGTCCAATAATACAGGATAATTTTTTTTTTTTGTAAAATCATTCGGGTCCATTTTACGTCAAAAGCTCAAAAAATTTTGAAAAACCAAATATACAGTTGCTAGATTCGTATAAATGGAGGGCATGACTCCTTTCACGACTTTTCTCTAAGTCTCGTAGTTTCTGACTTGGCCTTTTCAAAAAACCAGCCTGTATAATATTTAAACATCCCCTTCATTCAAATTCAAATTTAAAAAAAAACTATACATTGGTAAAACTTTTTAAGTTGCAAATTACAAGTTAGTACCAATCACGATGAAGTACAAAAGTTACTTAAAAATATTATTCAAAATGAGAATAACAATGAAAACATAAATCTCAACTATCTATAACATTCAAATAATCTTTTACATTTTAATAGGTCTTAGATATTTAATTATTTTTTACGATACATTTAATTTTATTGGTAATATATTAAATCATATAATAAGGTATATAATATATCAAAATCAAAATTTATTTATTTGTACACAGTTATACGGAATCAATCACATATGAAACTCTCCTGGTGGATTATCGATAACCTGTGTTAGGAGAGAATCTCTCATTACAAGTTAAACAAAACAAAATTAAAAATAATGAAGTTATTGTTTCTAGTAACTTGGATTATAAATAAACAAAACCAGTTAACTAGCCTGGCAGCCCGGGCGACCGCACTCGAAGTAAGTCGTTAAGTTAAGTTGAGTTCAATCATCTGGATCTGGTTATATGAGCATCATGCTAGCCGCAGGTACTCAGCCATGTACGACAATTTATTGTTTTATGACATAAATAAAGTTTATAGAAAAATGTACAATATATCAAACATTGTATTTACTTATAATTATAATATGAACGTAAACATAGGTACTTACATAAATACGGTAACATCTTAACAAAATGTATATATAAAACCTTATTATTGTAAAATATACGGTTTCAATACATAAAGAAATTCATGTATAGGATTCAAATTTTGGGAACGGGCTGTAAATCTTTCATTTTTGTGTTTTAATAATATTTTTTTTACTAATACGAGGATATTTCCAAACGTTTACTAATTTTAAAACTTATTAATTTTTATGTATGTTTTCCGTATCTTCATAATTGAGGGTTTTTAACCCGTTTCACAACATAAATTTTACATTCCCTAAAAGTAAGTAAATAAATATTAAGAATCCTTAAGGGTTAATTAATAATAATAATTAATTAATAATAATAATAATTAATTAATAATAATAATACTGTTAATTTTTGTGCAACAAATTGTTTTGAGGAAAATTCTGTTCCTATGATTTTTTGTTTTAGGACTGTATAGGGGTATCTTTTCAAAGTAACGCAAGAGTCAATGATTCTATGTTTCTGAATTTTTAATCTACATTGCAGCATATATAACTGACGGACTGTAAGTAGTGCTGTTTCATGGTAAAGTTTGCTAGTATTATAGAATTTCCTTTTGGAATATATGATCTTTATTATTATTCGTTGTGCACGTTCAATATGTAGAAATTTTATTTTAAAGGAGAATGTATTCCATTAGAGTCTTATAAATATTATAAGTTAGAAGAACTTTATTACATACATTTCGTAGGCGTTTAAATATTCTCTGTTAGCAACAAGTTCTTTTTTTTTTTTTTTTATTAGGAAAAGCAAACAACTACAACTTACAAAGTAGATACATAAAGAAATAACAATTAAGTCTAATAAAATTGTAGTCAGATACGCTATCCACATCTTACTATGAAAAACTTAGAGGTATTCAATGTTAGGTACAAAAATAAATGTTTATACAATACTAATTGAAACTAAAGAGAAATACACAATGTTCTTAATATTATGGCTAGTTGGAGTAAATTAAATTTATAGAAATCAAACAATTAATAAACACAAAAAGGAAAACAAAAGAAATAATTATTTACACAAATCTACACTAAATTATGACTATATATACAATGATATTAACCTAAAGTACTTATGATGATCAGTAGGTATAAGAATGTATGTAAATAAATCAAATATTATCCAGTATTTTTTTTTTAATTTGGCACTTGAACTGGCTCTCGGATAAATGGAAAATGTCAACACTAATGAATTCTTTGTTGTAATTGTCAACTAATTGATGCAGAGGTGATCTTATTCCTGCATTAGTACGAAATTTACCTGTTGCAAAAAGTTTACGATTACACAGTCCTCAGATATGGGCTGTTCTAGGAATAACATAATTTAATTTGTTGGTCAATTCTGTACAATCAAATTTGCTATGTATAATGCCGTGCAGAAACATACATTGAAGAAGTTTGCGCCTTGATTGAAGGGATAGTAGTTTATACTTATCTATCAAATCTGCGTACGACATATTGTAATTGTCATAGCATCTGTAACTCATGGATCTTAAGAATTTACGTTGGACATTTTCTATCATTTCGTAATACTTTTTATAAAAAGGGTGCCAAATAGGAACGGCATATTCCAATTGGGAACGTACAAGGGATTTATATAAATGTAAAAAAGTATAGGGCTTCTTAAAGTCAATGGATGTTCTCATGATAAATCCATACATTTTGAAAGCAGTGTTAACAATTTTGTCAATATGAAGATTTAAGTGTAATTTATTATCCAAGATAACTCCTAGGTCCCTAACAGATAAAACTTTACTCAACGTAACATTAGAAAGAGAATAATTATAATTAATAATGCATTTTTTTTTTGAAAAGTTGATAGAATTACATTTATGTAGGCTTAATGTTAATTTATTCTTTCTGCAATAATCAGATAATCTATTTAGGTCCTGTTGGATTAACTCACAATCGTTGAGGTTTGTAATTGACTTGAATATTTTTAGATCATCAGCATATAGTAAAAATTTACAATTATCAAAACACTGCTTTATGTCATTAATATAAATAATAAACAGGAGAGGTCCAAGTATGGAGCCCTGAGGTACGCCAGAAGTGACATCTATACTTTCAGACCTAAATCCATTAATATCTACTTTTTGAGTTCTTTTTGTAATATAAGAAGAAAACCAGCGTAACAAATTACCACGTATACCATTAAAAGCAATTTTACCTAACAAAATTTCATGGTCCACCTTGTCAAATGCCTTCATAAAATCAGTATAAATCACATCTGTTTGAACGTTATTGTCCATATTATTAAATAGAAGAGAAGTGAAATTAATTAGGTTGGTAATAGTAGATCGCTTTTTAACAAAACCATGTTGCTCCTCTAAAATTGTACTATGGACAACAGGATAAAGTTCATTATGAACAAGTCGTTCAAAAACCTTTGCTACTTCGCATAAAATAGAAACGGGACGATAGTTTTCCACTAAATGTTTAGAGCCGCTCTTATGAACTGGTACAATGTTTGCACGTTTCCATACTTCAGGGAAAACACCATATAGAATACATTTATTAAAAATCAGGTGTAAAGGTTTGCAAATGGCATTAGCCGTTCTAACAAGGAAAAATGCAGGCAGCCCATCAGGGCCAGTACCTTTTGATGAATCCAGGGTTTTTAATGCTACTCGAACCTTATTTTCGGTGAGGTGTACATAGTCTAAAGTTATATCATTCGCCGTTGATTCTGGCGGGGGCAACCATGTATTGAGTGAAAGAGAGGAAGGTTCATACACAGAGTGGAAAAAATCAGAGAACATTCGACAAATTCTGTAAGGTTCAATCGATTGAAGATTTTTGTAACGCATGTACGAAGGAATACTACATTTTGTTTTTTTATTTGATATAAATGACCAAAAATGTTTAATATTTTTTGTTATACTATCTTCAACTGACGATAAATATTTTGTGAAACATTTGTTACATTCTAATTTAAACCTAGATCTGAATAAAGAAAATTGTTCATAATCAGAAGCGTTTTTATACTTCTTCCACCTAACCCAAGCTTTTTTCTTGTTTTTAGCAATGTGAATTAACGATGATGCAAACCAAATAGGGGATCTAGTAGATTTTTGCTTTGTTAGAGGAGTGTATAATTTAATTATACCAAAAATTGAGTTATAAAAAATATCAACAGCTTCGTCTACATCGCTTGTACTGAGTATCGTAGGCCAGTCAAGATTGTCCAGGTCCTTGTTTATAAAGTCAAAATTGGCTTTATAAAAATTATACTTTAATAGTGGGCACCGCGGCATATGATAAGAAACAACCTTAAAAGCGATTGAAACACAAAATGGGGGATGATGGTTATCTATGGGTAAAAGTGGAATAGTAGGTACAGTGATATCAACCTCTTTGTTAGATATTAATAAGTCTAATATTTTTCCTGTTCCGTTTCTAATACAATTATACTGCACTGCCCCAAGATATAACAAAAAGTTACTTAAGTGAGTACTTAGTGGGGATGTGCCCTTACAATCAAAGCCTTTAAGACTATCGATCTTGGACACCCATTCTATATTTGGCATGTTGTAGTCCCCAAAAAGCGAGAAACTTTCTATAGTTGTTTCTTCTAGAGTACTTATTAATAAATCGAAGTACGCAATATACGACTCTATTGACGTTTTCGGTGGTATGTAGACTGCGGTGATAATATGTCGGTTTGAACCGTTTGACTTGGGAAGAGAAATAGTTACATGTTCCATTCCTTGTAAAGAACTACTATGATAAATTAAATCTATAGGCATTGGTCGTAGACCCTTTAAGACAGCTATTAACACGCCTCCCCCATCCTTTTTATTCGTAGCACTTCGGTTGCGATCACAACGGTAAACATTGTAGCGCTGGTCTATGAACTCACTATTGTCAATTTCAGGTATCAACCATGTTTCTATTAATATAATTAAGTCATATTCGTGAGAAAGAATATTCATGTACAACGTATGTAATTTAGTGCGAATGCCCCTACAATTTTGATAGTAGCACGTAATGCTAGCCATCTTTATTATTATAAAGCCCATTGTACGTTACCAAAGCAATTTTTGCGATTTCAGTTATATAAACGTAGATAATAAAATGTAGAATAAATGAGATCCGAGTTTGAATTATACTCCCTACAATCCAAGCGCCATTCGTTATGTACGGACATACAACACAAGAGATTATTTTCGTATAAAAATATTTAACTAAACACCATAAAAGGAAACATGAACAGTGAAAATACTTAAATAGCACAATATAGCAAATTGATAAAACAAAGTAACATAAATTATTTGTTGACATTAAGTATCCTGCTACCACCAGCTTTAATTTTAGATATATCACTCTGTGATCGTATCGCAAAAGCCGCATGATTGTTAGATTCCCGCACAAGTATTGTTGCGTGTTTGATCCAGACATATTGATATTTTTCTTTCTTTGCAGTTTCCCGACAGATACGAAACAACTTTTTCTTTTCTAACGTCAAATGCTCGTTCATATAAATTGGTTTAGGCGTTCCAGATATGCCTATTTGATCCGATGTAATATCTTTTCTTTTTCGGAATGCACTTAATATGTTGTCTCTTAGAATCCTAGAAGATACCTTCACAACAATGTTTTTAGGCCGGTTTACTTGTAGTAGAGCTTGTGGTACTCGATGTATAGCAATAATATCCTTCCGATCAATAGGGAAGCATATAGTTCTGCATATAGTCTCCATAAGTTCAATAAGGTTTTCACTCCTTTTTTCGGGTATACCACTTATATCTATATTGCAGCTCCTAGCTTGCTCCTCCAGGATTTCGATTTTGGATTCAAGTGACAGTATTTTAGATAAAGAGTTATCCGACTTTTTAACATCTTTCTCAAGTTTTGAAACACGTAGCTTAACATCTTCATTAATTTTGTTAGTAAAATCTATAGAGATTTGAACATCCCACATTTCTTTACACAAAGCCTCTTGTTTCTCACTTAACTGCAAAACCTGCTCACTGGTCGTCTTTTGGTCATTACGTAAAGAACACAGCTCTTTCTTAAACTCATTCATTGATGCAGACAATGCGTCCAATTCCAGCCGGATATTTTCAGTATTTTCTCCTATTTTTGATATTTTGATGTCTAGGTCGGACTTAAAGTCAGAAAGCGTATTTTGCATCATAATTGTGAATTGCTTGAAAGATTCTGTTAACTCACAGTGAGGTTGTTTACGTTTCCTTAGTGCCTGAGACTGTTGGGAGTCATTTTCAGAACTCAAATCAGGGTTAGAGTTAGAATATTGTTTAGATGGCGAACGTAGCATTGTATAAATCCGTAAATTATTTTACTAACAAATAAAATTTCTAAATTTAATAACAAGTCGGATAGTACTAGGTCGGGAATGAATTCACAGCCCCACGTGGCCAATACGTTAAGACCTTCTTTTGTTTATATAGGTCTCAGTATTCCAAGCCAAAAAAAAAAAAAAAGAAATGACACTCACTCATAAGTTTGTAGATGATATATGTCAGACTCGTATGTTCCAGCTGTCACTTGTCAGTTCCGTAATTAAATTGAAGTGGTTTTGTTTACAAGTAATATTTTATAGCATTTGAGGGTAATTTTGAATTTTAATTTTATTCTGCTTAATTGTTAAATTTTAAAACACAAATAACTTTTCCGATTCACTGTTAAATTTCGAGATAACATTAAACCATGTACTACACTTCAAAACACACTATTTACAATCACTCTAATTACAATTTGACAAAGAACTTAATGAATAATAATTATTGTAATTGCACCGCGATGAATACCTTGTTGACGGACGGGTAATGTTCATTCGAATTTGAATGAAATTCTTATAAGTAGATATTGAGAATACCGACTTTTAACACAAAGATGTAATTCTTGGCTTTTTTTCTGAAGTCTGATTATGAATATGAAGTGAAACAGAAACTATAACTTGATAATTTGCAGTTTTAGTATCCGTAGTCTTTTTTATTGGACACTATCCCCAATAAAATAGATTTACTTATTAACTTAGTGTGAGATCTATAGAGCGTACTCAGACTTGTATAATAATTATAATCATTGATTTAGTTTTTATAATCTGAAATTATGCTGAGCCCAAGTGAAGTTGGCGTTCGTGAACGTTGCGACACTCAGCTAAGTTTTACGTAAGTTAAGTCTGAGCATAAGTGTATGTGTATTCAGTGCAATTTGCAGAAAATTGAAAGCCCGGTTATATAAGTACTTATTTAATTTTTTTCCAACAATGATCATTTATGAAAATATAAGTATTAAATACTAATGATCATTTATAGAATCATAATAAAAGATATTAATGATATAGAATTCTCAAATTTAATTACTTAAATAATTAAGGAATTTCCAAATACATTAGTCACCACCACTTTGGATTATTTAAGTCAAAATTTTAGATAATTTATACATCTAGATATTATGACAGGTTACGCGACGAGAAATAGCGGTGAACCGTTGACCTCTAATGTCAGCAACTTCAGCAGTCACTTATGTATCATGTATGTCGTAGGTCACACTAAAAGTTTTGCGTAACTTAAAAAAGCTACATGTTATAACCAAAATATTATGATAATTGCTTTTCAAAATACTCTCCCTTACATTTTTTCATGCGATCGAACCATTTTTTAAAAAAGGAGGACCACAGATCTGAAGGCATTTTTTAGGTGCTGATTGAACGCTATCACTGCCTTTTCGAAATTAGTAAAAGTGAAACTTCTCATAATATCTTTTATTTTGGGGAATATACAGAAATCACAAGGTGCTAGGTCGGGGCTATGTGCAGGATGGGTGACAAGTTGTACTTTTTCCGGAAGCTAAAAATGACTTAGATTTGTTGGCCGTGTGTGAAGAAGCGTTGTCATGATGTAGGAGAACGCGTCTTTTTGGTCGTCTTTCGCGAACTTTTTTAACCCCCTGGGTAAACAAATGGTAGAATACCACTCGACTTTACCACTCTTTTGATCTTCAACTAGAATTGTGCAGATGGGACCTGTAGCTGAGAAATAAAATGCGATCATTTTTTTACCGACGTTTCTCGCCTGCCTCACTATTGTTGGCCTGTTCTCATGTTCAAACACCCATTCACAAGATTGCTGCTTTTCTCCGGTTTCATAACAATAAATCCACATTTCGTCTCCTGTGATAATGTTATAAACAGCATTAGAATGTCCTTGGACGTACTTCATTAGCATCTGTGAGCACCATTCCACGCGAGCCCGCTTCTACTCCGCTGTCAGTTCATGAGGGATCCAACAACAAAAATGTTTCCGTACTTTCATTTCTTCGTGTAAAATTTTTTGAATTTGGCTCATACCAATTCCCAATAGTCCTCGAATTGTCTCATAGGTAATCTGCGGGTTTTCTTTAATTAGCCGCTTAACAGTAGCCACATTATTTTTGTTGACAGCAGTTGAAGGCCGCCCTTCACGAAATTAGTCATGTAAAGAAACCCAACCTCTCTCAAATTCAGAAAACCATCGCCTCACAATGCTCAGGCAAGGTGCTTCTCTCCCAAAAGCATTTTGAAGACGAGCGGCACAGTCTTGCGGAGAGACAGAAAATTTAAAATCATAAAAAAGCATAGCTCTAAAATCTTTTTGTCTTAATTCCATTTTCGTTGCGTACGTAGAACTTTCGATGTGTGATAAAAAATAATTGACAAATGATTTCCAATTGTATTTTTATTACTAAGAAGGTTGCAACGTTTCAAAACATTCGAAATTCAAATAGTTCCGATTAGCTTAGTGCAAAACTTTTAGTATGACCCATGTATTACTTTACTATGAATGTAGACCGAGTTATACTTTAATCTTTTGTATGTAAAATCAATATGACTGGATTTTGACTTATTAATTCTGATACGTCACTTTCTTGTCACTGTGGACACTGTGGCCTGGACATCACATGTATATAATTTATAAAGGACCGGACTAATTAAAAGTTGATGGTAGGCCTTCTGAATATAACTTTCAGTCGTATTTGTCATATAGATGTTTAAATGTATATCTCGGTGACAATTCATCTAGCCGGAGATCTATTCCGAGTAGTGTCACTCAAGGATCCATGCTAGATCCACTCCTATTTTTAGTGTACCCTAATGATATTGCGACTCATACGCATATGCGTATGAGTCGCAATATATACGCTAATATTAGCGGCTTCGTAGATGATGTGGTTTTTTACACATCTTCTGATCCTCGTAATACATAGGCTTAAGCTCTCATAACACCAACTTCATTCCAATTTTCTTAAATGGAAATTAAAGCTATCCTGTTTTCTAGAAAATGTTCAATAACAACACAAAAAATTATTGACTACTCCTTACCATGGAGTAAACCAGTAAAATATCTTGGCCTCCAATTAGATCAAAAAATAAACTGGAAACAGAATACTATATCACTTCAGTTACAGTTCATGAAGGCCATAAATGCTCTGAGTCCTGTATTAAATCATAGATCTAACCTAAGTCCAGCTTCCAATACAAGAATTGATTCCTCACTAGTGCACCCTTGCATTACGTACACGTTTGGAGGATTAGGATAGAATTCCGAATAGAATTACTTATCGCGCATTATAAAATCATTAAAAATATATTAAATTTTATTAAATTAATTTAATTAAATTAAATTATTAAAGTTAAAGCTCTTAATAAAGGTAAAGCTTAAAAATAAAGAAAAAAAACATATAACGTGTAATTCTTGAATTAATACGTTTTTGACTTTGAGGACTATAAGGTGTGAATTTAATTTTTATTACCTTTAAAAATGTTATCTTAACAAAAAATAATATAATAATAAGTTTCCATTGTTATGGGTGACCTCCGCACATCTTTAGCTTATTTATTAAGATGTATTTATAATTAATATAACTTTAAGAAGATAATAAAAACAAATCATCACACTTTAAATATATAATTATGTGCGTATTTAAGAACGCCCTTGATACGAAAACCAGCTCAACTAACTTTCAAATTCATTAGAATAAAATATAATTTAAATAATACTATGGTCTCGTTTTACAATAATAAAAAAAGTTTTGTTGTTTTTATTAATTTAAATTTACGTATTAAGCATTATTTTGATTCGGTCTCTAGCCGTAACTAGTGAAATTACGGGGCAAATGAGACTTAACATCTTATGTCTCAAAGTGACGAGCGCAATTGTAGTGCCTCTCAGAGGTTTTGCGTTTTTCAAGAATCCCGAGCGGCTTTGAAAAAAAAGCAATGTTTGAAATACAATAGTGAAAAAATTAAATTTGATGTAATGGTTGAGCGTCAACTAATTCCATAAAAACAATTTTTAAATCCACTTATTTTTTTCATACTTACGTAAAGATTTGCCTGTTAGCAAGAAAATATTTATTTGAGATGCAATTAATTGCAATACATTTCATCGTATACGACAAAAACGCATAATAGCACAAACCGATTTTCAAGTTCGTTTCTAATAGTTTTGCTGATTACTATTTAAATGAACTTACCGACGGACCAACGTGACAGCTCCTTATCTTGCTTACAATAACAAACAAATAGCAAGCAAAATGCAGGATGTTCAGTAGTTAGAACTGCTACAGTGTAATAAGAGCACTGAAATATATCATAAAATGTGTGCAATATTTTGTACAAATATGATTCTAGCGCTCTAGAAAGCGCAGGTCCGGCCACACGTGGAGTATTGCTGTCTCTCAATCTCTATATGAGCTCTGTTCACCTTAGTATCAGCTCGATCTATTTGACCGCGTGCAACACAGAGCAGCTCGAATTTTCGGAGATCCAGTGCTCTGTGAACGGCTGAATTACTTGGCGTTGCGTAGATACGTCGCTTCATTGTGTGTCTTCAACCGTATTTATCACGGGGAGCGATGAGCTGGTTCACCTGATTTCTTCCGCTAAATTCCACCTTCGCACGAAACTACACTGGATGTGTGGCGGTCGTCCACAATGCCGTTTTCAAAGAGCTTTCTACCACGTTCTACATAGCTGTGGAATGAACTTCCTTGTGCGGTGTTTCCAGGACGATATGACATGATGGGTACCTTCAAAAAATCGCGTACACCTTATCCTTGAAGGCCGGCAATGTTCCTGTGATTCCTCTGGTGTTGCAAGAGAATGTGGGCGGCGGTGATCACTTAACACCAAGTGACCCATTTCATAAAAAAATGATTCTTTAAAATTGCCAACAATAGAAAAAACGTGAAAGCAAAGACTGGGTTACCAAGGAGCTGAAAAATATGATGGAACACAGAGATATATATTTTTAGGCAATGGATAGCTCAACCAGATATTAATCTATTTACACTTAAGTACAATAAATATATAAATAAAATACAGAAATCCATAAATGTCCCAAAAAATAATCAAAGAAAAAGTCGATTGAATGTTGTAAGAGCGATCTGCGTAAAGAAGCTATTATAGTACATAATGAAATCCGACATTAGTTTTCGATATCAAAAAGTATCTGCGTTTAGAGTAGAGAAAATTATTGACAATTAGATTGCAATAAGGCGCCGATGGTTTATGGGTTCGGGATATTAAATTAATTGAAAAATACATATTTCAGCTTATAGCACTAGCATATATCAATCTAAGTTTCAAGAAAAATATGTACCCACAAGAGTTAAAACTGTCACTAATTAGACTAATTTACAGATAAGAACTACGTACAGACTATACAAATTACAGACCCATTGCAATCAGAGAAAGTTATTGTCAGCCAATTAGTAGCATTTCTGGAAAAAATAATATTATTATATCGAACGTACATCATGGTTTCAGACCAGATAGAAGTACAACAACAGTGTTTACTTCATTTACTAATGATGTTAATACTTATTTAAACAAAAAAACAATTGGTGGTATCTATTTTTATAGATTTTAAAAAGGCTTTTGACACGCTGGAGCACGACGCCTTATTGCAGTCTATGGATGAGTGTGGTATAAGAGGGCTAATTAAAATCCGGTTCCAAAACTATTTCAAAAACAAACTACTTAAAGTAGATATCCTTTGGAGCAAAGTGATCTTAGTACAGTATTATATGGTGTTCCAACTGGCTCCATATTTGGTCCGATAGGATATATTAATCATGTCAACAGTATGAGCAAAGTGATCAAAAATTGTAAAGCTTTTATGTATGCTGATAACACATGTTTATTGTTTAATAGTACAGACCCAAATATTATTCAAAACATAATGCAACAACATTTTAATAACTTTACTAAAGTTACACATGACAATGGAATTATAATTAATACGGAAAAAACAAAAATGTAGGCATACATTTTTGTTTCTCAACATTAAACACCACAGTAAGCATAAAGATTTTAAAATAAAAATAATAGGACAAAGTTACTCTTGCTTGCATAGTTCCTCACAAACATGTCAATGTAGTCAGTCGGAACAGGTAACGTCGCGCGTCGTATAAATATCTAGGGGCTCACTGTTGATAAAAAATTCTCATGGAATGTACATATTAACTCAATGTGTTCGAAACTCCACACACAAAGTCGAAAGTCATTTATAGTACATAGTCATTAGTTACGGTTTGAGTAGGTATGGACTAACTTTTACTACGAATAGATATAAAATTAAGACTTTGCAAATGAGAACATTGAAGCTTTTAGCAAACAGAATTTCAAAAAACAAACTCAATGCGAACTATGAACGCTTGCTTAAAATATGTAATATTATTCCAATTGATAGAAAGGTAAAATTATTAACGTTTATCGTCCTTCCCTTACCACGTTTGAATGTGAACTTTACACAACGTACTGATAACAGTAACTCACGCTTGACCTTGCATTAGGCTATGTATGACTGTACGCGGCGCACTCTTCGCGGTCTACCGCAAAAACGGTCGATCGTATGAAAAAAAAATCCTACAAAATTTGTAGAGAATTTTATGCTCTACAACTTTTATGCTGTGTACAAATCTCATTTAAGCAATAGAAAGCGAGATATTCACGAAAAACCGATTTGTATGACCTTTGACCTTTAATATCTTAAGACGCGGAAACGATAACATTATTTGTGCCTTTTGAGACAGCAATTAGAATGACAAAACAATGGTTTATACCAATTTACAGCTTATTATCTTTTACTCCGAGGTGAAACCCCTAATATGATTGGGCTATAGGTCACCATTAATGAATGAACATATACCTACATAGCATCACAATTGTCCAATTGCAAAACAAAAAATCAGGTAGAGAACTTATTGCGACAGTTTTACTCAGCACGATGTTCATAATAAATAGTCATAGGAAATATTGGTAGGGAGTATTTTTGTCACACACAGAAACAAATTATTGGTTTGGAGACAAATGTTTATAATATGCGAAACGTTATGCGAGAATTAGTGCTAAAAACTGCTGACAGTTTGAAAGAATACTATGTATATATCGCTATGTATTTTTTTTATGAAATAAATGTTTAAAAAAACCTATAGAGGGACAAACATAAACATGTTATGCATACCACTCGGTTAAGATGAGTTACTAAATCTTTTATTGGGTGATGTTGAAATGAAAATGATAAAAGCCCACTGAGTTTCTTGCGCCTGTTCTTCAGGTCTGCGGCACACTATTTCAAATGGTGATTTTAATTCCTATTTTGACTAAAAATACTTGAATTTTAACTATTAATAAGTGCCTGGAATTTTCTCTGATTTCACATAATAACCAAAACTTCACATCAGAAACATCACCTGTCTCTGACTTAAATTATTAATAGTGGCATCTGAAGACAAAATAAATCTATGTTAATAACATTTGATAAACTGGCTGCTAATTATTTTAAAATTTATAAATTTAAAATCTCACAAGATGAAGTTGGGTTCAGTTGATGATACTACAATTCGAGTTAACATAACAACGACCTCTGCAAGGTTTCATTAAAATGTCCACGAGGTCACATATTGCAGTCTACTAAATCAGGATTTAAATACATACATACAGATTCGCTAACCCGCCAAATTTGCTTGATTAAAACTGCGTACATTAGCCGGGTTGAATTGGACAGAATAATGATGTCCGGGTTATTATTTCACGAAGCATCCTTACATTGGATTGGATCCTAGCATTGGATTCAAGCTCTAAGGTTGATGCAACCAATATACGATAATTTATATTTAGATAGTTTATTCTTTATTATTTTTTTATGAAATATATGATAATTTAATATATTGGATGCAGCACCTTACAAACTAATTTGTTTTGTATATTACAGCCATTGTAAAATACTGTATTGATTGAAAATAGTGGCCGTTTTAAGTATGTTCTTCTCACGAGCTCTATTTTTTCCGAACATATTGTAGATCAAGTAATTTAAAAGAAATATTTAAAGTGACGATTCAAAAGCGCTTAGTTTAAGCCTAATTGAATAAAGTTTATTTGACTTTGAATTTGACAATATTATTATTTAAAGGAACTAAAATCTTTCAATTTCCCACATATGTATATTATCCAAAATAATCCACCATTTCAATTTACGAGGTCGTTTTTAAAATAAGGATCTATAATCATTGTTTCTCACAGGGCCAAATAATTATAATATTATGTTGGTTGTTCACGTTTTTTTAATGTCCAAAATTTGCATGTCCTGACAGAAAATAATGAGTCACATAATTTTGTATGCATTAATTATAAAGGATATTTGAATAATTAAATAAAGTTGAAGTAAGCCATCGACGATAAAACTTTGTTCACTACAAAGCCGGTTTAAATAAATAGAGTATAGAAGTGCATGATACAGTTTTAATAAATAATAAATAAATAAAAGCATCACTTGTATATTTTTTCGTCGTACTATCATTAGATGTACCAACATCAACCGCAATGAAAAAAAAACTCTTTGTAAACGAGCACCTAACATCAGAGAACAAACGGCTTGTTAATAAAACTAAAACTTACGCATAAAAAGAGGCATTCAAGTTTGTCTGAGTTAGAATCACAACAAGTTAAAGTGATCTCTCGTCTCATAATGTAAATCCTACACAAACACGACAACAGAACATATTTCACTACTCTTTCAACAACCGCTACCATCACACTAGCTTTACACAGCCGCAATACATTACAGAATCATCTTAAGACCAGATAATATAATTGTAAACCACGCACACTACTCATTAAGTTACCAAAACTCAGTCATTTACAATACATACTTTATCACATTAGTACATTCTTCAAACTCACGGGTGCTAATTCCTTAACACTTCGATCATCTATATGTCTAGAATCTAGATAGACTAATGAGTATTAATTATAAATATTAAGCTTAGAACTAACCTCTATTTTGAATAATTGAGTGGCATACAAATCGCGAGAGGTAAGCTACCTCATGTGATGTCAACAAACCCTAATTAATATATTATAAGTATAAAATTTTGACTTTGTGTTGATGTTGATTGCAAATATGTGCTTAATGATTTATAATATTCATCTTTACATAAGGAAAGATGATAGCAGGTCTCAAAACTAAAGCCGTCGCTGAATCCGAATCCTGTTTTAATTTGTTCGAAACAAAAGTATTTGACATGTGATAATTGCACACTTACAATCTGTCAGGGAAAACATTGATTGCTATCACCGTATATTATCTTAGATCAAGCAGGACTCATTCTTACATTTTATATCAGAAACTGACAGCGATAAACATATAATGAATAAAAAATAAAGGTAAAAATAAAATGAAGGAAATTTATTGAGTGCACTTAGTGGAAATAATGAAATTTTATAGTATGTATATATATTGTATAGAGCCTAAACCCTCAACTTATCACTCTTCGATACAAATTATCCAGGAGAATTGTTTCATTAGCAAGAGCAAAAAATTAACTGAATAATGTTTGCTATGGTTGTAAAAAGCCACTTTGTGGTTCATGTAATAAAAAATAAAACTTTATGTAAAAACTGCAATTAAATATTATGAGTATTAAAATATTATTTCTTCAATTATATTATTTATAAAATTGATACTGGCTTAGCTATCTTTGCTGCCTGTACGTATGTGAATAGTATAATTTAGAAACTTGTAATACTATTCATTGCCATATTGTCTGAATCTGACCCGGCGTTTTCTAAAACGTAAAACGAAAAAGTCTGTTCTTTTGTTGGGTTCAAATATAGCGTGTTTAATACACTCAAAACAAATGTGGCTTTCTGTAATTGGTAACAGAATTTTTAAAATTGGTTCAGTAGACCCAGAGATAATTGCAGGTTATGGTAACTGTTGTACCCAGCACCAGGGAACCCTTATTTTCACGGAGACACTTCACTACTACACTGTTAAAATAAAACCGAACTGATATTCACTGTATATTTGTTTTGAACTCACTACTAATTTTTTTTTTTTTTTTTTGCGCCCAAGCAAGGGAATGGGCTACCCTCCGGGATAACGACGGGAGGGAGGTGGTGAATGCTCATGCATACCAACGCAGCCTAAGTCTGCGTTGGTTATGTGGGACTCACGTGAAACCTAGGTGCCTACCCACTAAACACCACCTGCAGTTGGCTTTGGGCAGGTGCCCTCTAAGCCTTCATCGAAGGCGACCTTCTCATGGGGAGAGAGAGGCGCAAGCGGCACTCCCTATGGAGTTTCCGCTGGGATACTGCACAGAGGGTGCTATCTAATTGGGACTAGTCACATCAGAAGGATGATCACAAAATAGAGGTGAATGCGTCTGATTGTCCCCGGATGCCAAGAGGCGTTCCAGGTCAGACGAGAGTTTGTTAGGGGGATCGGAGAGGGCGTGTCTGGGCCTCCTGACTTGATGACGTGAAGGAGGGGAGGCGGTATAATCCGCTGCCTCCTTAATCAGGGGATTTGGGTGATTGTCTGAGGACTTAAAGAAAGTTTCAGACAAGCACTTAAGGTGTTGTTGGATGGTGGGGAGCTCTAAGTCCCGGTGAAGGTCTGCGTTTCGAACACACCAGTGGGCATTGACAGCCTTACGGCAGAAAATGGATTGAACTGTTTGTAATTTGTCTATAATATTGGGTTTCGCATGAGCGAAAACTGGAGCGCTCACTACTACAAATGATTGACAAATAATACGATTATCTAAATAAACATTAATAGCGCAAGGTAAAATAATTGCTTCTATATTTATAGCGCCATCTATTGGAATCCAATCAAAACCACATATCAAATCAACTTGAACATCCTCCACCGCCAAGGACAGTCTTGTTCTTGTTTTAATCTGGCAAGTGACACAATTTTGAGATGGCACGCTGCTTTATTCCAGTGCTGGTACGGACATCGTAAACTCGAGTGAGACCGTCTTTCCCTGGATACATTTTCTCAATACGTCCCAATTGCCTATCTCCAGGCGACAATCTTGAATCTTTAATCAGCACCAGCTGTCCAAGGCCTATCTCAAATTTAGGTTTCAACCACTTTGGACGTTGTTGAAGACGGGATAAGTATTATGATTGCCAATGGGTCCAAAAATCTCTTAACATTCTCTGTAAGTATTGCCACCGATTCAAATGAGAGATTGCAACCTTCTCGTAACTGCTGTCTGGTATCGTAACCGTTGGCTCTCCAATAAGAAAATGAGCATGTGTCAAATAATCTAGATCTTCGCCTAAAGCTGTTAATGGGCGGGAGTTTAAACAAGCTTCAATTTGGGTAAGAACGGTGTATAATTCTTCAAATGTTAGTGTTGAGTTTTTTAAAATACGTTTTAAGTGGTATTTTGTGGATTTCACACCGGCTTCCCATAAACCACCGAAGTTAGGAGCTCCTGGAGGTATGTATTTCCATCTGGTTCCTCTGCTATCTAAAATTTTTTGAAATTCTGTGGGAAGTTCATTTCTTCGTTGTCTCCAATAGTGCTTTCTCTGAAGCCACAAAAGTTGTACCATGATCGCTCCACAGTTCCATGCAATGACCTCGTCTCGAAACAAATCTTTTGAATGAAGCAATAAAGGCGTCCGTAGTCATGTCGCTAACCAGTTCCAAATGAATGGCTTTGGTTGCCATACAGATGAAAAGGCAGATGTATGATTTGTATGTTTTCGCTCCTCGACCTTTACTTATTCTTGACGAAATGGGCCCTGCAAAATCGACACCACTAATGGAAAAAGGACGCGATGGATTCACTCGGACATCTGGTAAATCTCCCATCATTTGTGTACCGGATGTAGCTTTGTATCTAGCACACAATTTACATTGTCTGTAGTATCTTTTAATACTTTGTCCTGCTTTAATGATCCAATATTTACTTCGTAGGTCATCAATTCATCAATTGAGGACCACCGTGTAAAGTTTTAAAATGAGCTTCGCGCAGTAACAGGGGTAAGAGGACATTATCTTTTGTAAGTATAATGGGATGTTTTCTATTAAATTTTAGATTTGCCTGCTTCAATCTACCTCCTACTCGTACTACTCCATTATCATCAAGGTAAGGGTTTAATGGTAATAATCTACTGGTCGCATTAATGGCATTTCCTTTCTTCAGGTGAAGTATGTCATCAGGGAATTCTATCTCCTGCGCCATCTTTAAACATATGGAAAGTGCTTCTTCCCTTTCTATACATGTGATATGATTAGGTAATTTTTCTTTTCCTTTAAAGTTCTTCCATCTTCGACAGTATGCGACTACATTTAGCAGTTTCTCTAAGGACGAAAATTTCTTCAGCAAGTTAAGTTTTGATTTCATTTCATTTATAGTTACATTAGTCACTGCACATTTTGCTGAAATACGTTTTTCTTCTTCTGTTTCAGACTTCTGTAGACAGTGGCACACAATTGCCTTTTAGAAACTGTGGTCCTTGCCAACACAATTCAGAAGTCTTCAATTTACTTGGGCATATGCCTCTAGATGCTGGAACGGCGGGATTATCCTTTGTGTTGACATATGACCAGTGGGTATCGAGTTCATTACGTATTTGAATCACTCTATTTTTCACAAAAGGAATCTGTTTGGGTCACCTTGAATCCATGCAAGTACTATTTTAGAATCAGTCCAAGCATATGTTCTATTTAACTCAATTCTAAGAGTTTTCATAACATGCTTTACTAATTTTGCTAGCAATGCGGCTCCACATAATTCCAATCGTGGTAGTGTTAGGGCTTTGACAGGAGCAACTTTAGTCTTCGCAGTTATTAGTGAGATCTTTTTCGGTATACCATCTGAACTTAGAATTCTTAGGTATACAACTGCAGCATTCCCAGCCAAGGATGCGTCTGAAAACCCATGTAGTAAAGTAACCATATCCTCCAGGAATTCTAATATCAGAGAGATAAGGTAAGTTATTTTGATATGTGATCCATTCATTTTTTAGATCATCTGGCAGTTCTTCGTCCCAGTCTAACTTTCTTAGCCATAGCTTTTGCATAAATATTTTTGCTGTAATAATTGCAGGTGCGAGCCATCGCATAGGATCAAACAGAGAAGCTATATGACTCAATACATTTCTTTTTGTAAAAATTTCAGTGAAAAATTTCTTTTGTGCTCTTTTTAAGTTATCTTCATGAATTTCCCAAATTATTCCCAGTGTTTTTATACTTGCTTTCCTATTCATATCTACTTCTTGCAACTTAGCTCTTTTTTCTGGCTCGAGTGTTTCCAGAAATCTTTCACTATTCGAAGACCAATTCTGTAACTCAAAACCTCCTAATGTTAGTAATTTTGTGAGTTATTTCTGCATTTCTATTGCTGTTTCAACGTCATTACTCCCCGATAAAACATCATCCATGTAAAAATCATTTAACACAATTTTCTTAGCCAGGGGAAATCTGCCATCTTGCGATTCATCTTTTGCAACTTGTTTTAAGGTCTTCATTGCTAGATATGGCGCACAAGCTGTACCGAATGTCACGGTTAGTAATCTATAATCTTACACTTCATCTTCTGGGTTAAATCTATATAATATACGCAGAAAGTCTTTGTCCTCAGGGCGTATCCGTATTTGGCGATACATTTTGACAATGTCTGCCACAAAGCTTATTTTGTGTGTTCTCCATCACATGATTATATTTCTTAATTCCTCTTGTAGCGAGGGCCCGATCAATATTTCTTCATTTAGTGAAATCAAATTACTCCCTCGACAAGAAGCATCAAACACGATCCTAACTTTGCTCGTTTCTTTATCTTCTCTTATCACTGGGTGATGAGGAAGGTAGACTGATTTATTTTTTATCTGTTCTGTTGTTACAAGTTCCATATGATTTATTGTTAAATAGTCTTCAAAAACTTTGTTATATTCTTCTCTAAGTGACTTATTGCTGTTTAATCTCTTCTCTGAGCTCTTGAATCTCTTAAGTGCAATTGCTCTGGAATCTTTTGGTAAACTTGAGTTGTCTGTACGAAATGGTAAACTAACAATGTATCTTCCATCTTCTTGTCTAGCTAACGTTTTCTCATAAATCTCCTCAGCTCTTACTTCAAGTGGAGTAAGGGCCTTTGTGCTAGTCTCCAAAGTCTCTGATTCCCAGAATCGTTGCAGCATGTGTTCTAAATTCATATTTAAGTGCAAGCTGACGATTCCACGGCTTATAGAATTTTCCGATTTTGCTCCTCCAGAAATTATCCATCCAAGTTGTGTTTCTTGAGCGACCGCACTCAGTACTCCTGATTTATCTTTAATAATACCGTTCATCAAAATCTCAGTATATACATTGACTCCGAGTAATACATCAATGGGCCCTGGAGTGTTGTAATTTGGATCTGCAAGACGTAGTCCCATTAAATGAACCCATTTTTGATTATTTATTTTCGTAGCTGGCATTATTTTAGTCACTTGTTTTATAACAAATGCGGTACATCTCAATCTAAATTCATGGTTAAATCTTGATGTGATTTCTAGCTCCACCGCATGCTTAATAGAAGTAGACATTTTACTAACTCCAGTGACTTGTCCTTTCACTTCTCTCTTTCTCAATTGTAATCGTTGGGCTGTTGACTCTGATATAAACGATTCTTGATAACATGGATCTATAAGAGCTCTGACTGTTTGTTCTCCTCTGCTTGTATGAATGTTAACTAAGGCTGTAGCTAACAATGTTACATTGCTCTGTGTAGATACATGGGATAAAATGTTCGGAGTACTAGTTGTGTTCTCTTTCGTTTCTCTTTTTTCAGTATCGGTTTGGTCTGTATTCTTTGGCTTTTTTGTGTGTAGCAATGTGTGGTGTTTCCTTCGACACTTATGGCAGGTAGTATTTCTTCTGCAGTAGCTAACGCTATGTCCTGGCCATAAGCAATTAAAGCATAATCCCTCTTTCCCCACAAACTCCAATCTCGTAGTTGAGTCTAATCGTATAAATTCATCGCATTTGTAAATAATATGATTCCCCTTGCAGTAAGCGCAAGAAGTTTCTGAAGAACTTGTTTCTGGTGCAGAGGTGTGAAAAGTTTTTGTTCTTATATTAGGCCTTTCCTTAGACTGTGTTGGTTGTATCATCTCTAATACTCTGAATTTTCCTCCAAGGAAGTCTTGAAACTTCTTCCATATTGGAAGTTCTTGTACGGGTAGGTTTTTCAACTCTTCCCATTTCTTGTGTGATTCTGGATCTAATTTATTCACAATAATATGTATCATTATTGGATCCCAATTATCTATATTAACATCATTGTTTTTTAGGTTGTTGAGACATTGAGTTGTGGTATCCAACAAATCTTTAATTCCTTTGGCGCTTGCATTGATAAGTTTTCTTTGTGATAGTAATCTATTGAATATGGTATTGACAATAACTCTTCTATTGTTGTATCTTTCTATCAGAGTGTCCCATGCGACTTCATAATTTTTATCTGTTACGGATATGTGCTTTAGAAGTTGTTCAGCTTCCCCGGATAAGCTAGTTTTTAAATAATGCATTTTCTGTATGTCACTAAGTGATGTGTTGGAATGTATAAGCGACATATACACATCTTGGAATGTATTCCATTCATTATAATTTCCATTAAATTGTGGAATGCTTATTTTGGGCAACTTCACTTCTTGAGTGCTCTTTCCACTGTTTGGATTTTGGGACTTTTGTATAGCATGCTGTGGTTGCATTTTGTCTAACACGTCAGTTAACTCACATTTAGCCATAATATACTCTTCTTCGCCTTTAGAAAAAAAATCATCATCGAAATATTCATGCCTTCTCCGTTGTTCTAACGTTGCGACCTTTAGAATTTCATTATGTATTTCTCGAAACGTTTCCCAATATTTTTCCAAGCTCTCAAGTCTAATTTTCACATAGTTGGCATTTAATCTTGCTTTTGGTGTCTTCTTAAAATTGATTAATGTTTTCGAAATAGTCGACAAGTTGTTCCCTTGCAGGACACACAACGTTTCCATTGTTCTTTATAATATCAACACTTTAACCCCAAGATATATAAAGTCCAAAAGAAAGTTAACTTTTAATGAAAATGTTCTATCTTAATGTATACTACAAAATCACTAGGTCCACATTTGATCAAAAATATTCTAAGTTAATGGAAACACTGGTTGCACTGTGTCCCAAATTTGCATTCATTTTCTAAGTCCAAAGATTTTATTTTGAAGTGAGGTTTAAACAATTCGGTTGCCTGCAGTGAGCAGACATACCTGGCACATTTTTTTGAACTTAAAATATTTGATAAATCCCTGGAGCATTATCCCAGAATAGCATCCCATATCTCAGGGTGCTGTCTTCATATGACATACTGCTAGAATCGCAGTCAAATCAACTACTTTCTTCAGTATAAGTAGAGCAAATGAGAACCTATTAAGTTTTACTTTACAGGGCATGCAATAAATTGATCACTACAGATAAAGTATGTGGCTCGATCAAATAACGTCCTGTCATACTGTATCGATACGCGCGTATAACTACTGTTGCGCCCCAATTAAATGCATGCCAGGCCACACTTAACAAAAGTCTACAGCGCCAAAATTTTTACAAATAATTCAATATACACTCTCCTTGCCCGTTTTTCGACTAACTTATTTAAAATTGTAAGATAAAAAAATGGGGAAATTTTTTGCATGGCCTGGAGGTCCCATATCTGCCGTACGGCGGTAGCTACGCCCCTGTCGTCAGTTCTCACTAACATTTGACGACCCCTATAGCCCAGTTGTTTGTGACCATGTCTAATGAGCTAGAGTTCCCGGGTTTGAATCCTGGTAGGTGCAACATTTATATGATGAATATGAATGTTTGTTTCAGAGTCATGGATGTTTATATGTATTTATGTATGTTTAAGTAAGTATATAGTACCAATTTAGTCATTACCTGAGACAGCAGTTGTAGTGCCAATCATAATTATTGGGGATTTTTAAAAATCCTGAGCGGCAATGTATTGTAATGTGCAGGGCGTATCAATAACCATACTGAATTTAATCATAATGATAAAATAATTTTATGTTTAGGCGAACAGGATAGTAATCCTTACAAAATTATAATGGAACTTGGTTTTTTCTTAAAGCGTCATAATAAAGCAACAGTTATTGTAACCAGTGTACTGCAAAATTACTACATTAATGAAAGAAAACTGAATAATTTATTGGAACTGACTTGTAAAAATTATAAAAATTGTACATACTTGACTTTAGCAAAATCGTACCCTGGCAAGAAACACTTTATTCATGATTTTTGTTATAGAATAAATAAGCTTATCGACTCAATGTATTATAGGCAAAAATATTTAGTACCCGGTAGTAAAATTATCATGGCTCGTAGTGCGAAAGGCAGTCAACATCAAGCTCAAATATCGCAGTCTGCCAAAACTATGACCAATAGTAAAATAATAAAAGGTACTATACCATATTATTTCAAACTAAAAAGTAAAGAACAAAATAATGACCTCAAAAGCGATTCATTTTTTCGAGTCCAAATTTTATCTTAATATAATGCATCAGAATATAGCAAGCGTTTTAAGTAAAAAAGATCTACTAAACATAGCTCTAACTGAACTTTTTGAAAATGGAAAAGTAGTAGATGTTATATGTCTATCCGAAACATTCGTGAATGCAGAAAACAGATCTAATATTAAGTTGAATGGATATACAATGGTATCTGCTTTTTGTAGACTTAAGCAAAAGCGTGGTGGGGTCTGCATTCTAGTCAGAGACTATATTGAGGCTGTAAAATTTGATGTCATGGATGAGCTATGTGTAGAATATTCTTTCGAATGTTGTGGTTTAAGAATACCAAAGCACAAATTAATTGTAATATGTCTATACAGGACGCCGAATTCGAACGTTGCGGAATTTTTGAATAAGCTTGATTTACTTTTACACAAATTAAGATATTGGGAGACCAGTAATATTGTGATTGTTGGTGATTTTAAAATCGACACTCTAAAAAATACTAAAACGAATCTGGAGTTTACAAATTTATTGCGAAATTATAATTTTTTTAAACATATTAATGAACCGACTCGGCAAAAATCCTGTATTGACCTCTTTGTTAGTAATATAGAAAATGCCACAGGGGAGATTCGTCAGTTAGGCCTATCGGATCATGACACAGCACAATTCTTAGTAGTACCGACAAAAATAAATAATTCAACACCGTCGTATAAGTTAATTTTCAAAAGAGATTTATGTAATCAAAACATAAACAAATTTAAGGACTGTATAAAAAGTCTTAACTGGATAGACGTGTATGATGCCCAGAAATTGGACGAATCTTTTGATGAATTTTACAATACATTAATCATATTTTATAAATTATGTTTTCCTCTTCTTAAGTATAAAATTAATGTTTCAAATTCAAAAATAAAATGGTTGTCCAGAGGTATAAAAAAATCATGTGCAACAAAAAGAAAATTAAGGTATCAATATTATAAGAATAAAATACCTGCCAACAAAAACAAATTTAATAATTATTCAAAGATTCTCAACAAGTGTATAGACCTAGCTCAGAGAAGTAGTAACAACAAATATATACTTTACTCGAAAAATAAATGCAAAGCGTCGTGGAATGTGATTAAAAATAAAACTAACTCTAATGTAGGAAGTATCGATGAAATTAAATATGAAAATAAAATTATAAATAATCCAACTCAGATTGCTACTATTTTTAATAATTATTTTATAAATACAGTCACACAAAGTCAAAGTCAAAATGTAAAAAATAAAAAACCTACATATAAATTAAAACATAACAATTCAAATATTTTCTTAATGCCAACTGATGAAATGGAGATAATAACCGTTATTAAGTCACTTAATAATTCAAATTCCACGGGCTGCGATGAAATAGCAACAAAGGTAATAAAGGAATGTGCAAAGGAACTAGCTCCAGTCCTAGCCTACTTAATAAATCTATCTTTTGAAGAAGGTACTTTCCCATCAAATTTAAAAAAGGCAAAAGTAACACCTTTACTCAAAGCGGGTGATAAAAAGGATATTAACAACTATCGACCAATCACACTCATTCCTGTTATCTCAAAAATTTTTGAAAAGATACTGCACAAGCGATTAACATCTTTTTTAACTAAACATAATATCATTTTGGAGGAACAAAATGGTTTCCAAAAAGGAAAATCAACAACTTTAGCGTGTTTTTCGCTAATAAAAGAAATATCGGAATGCATGGATACAAAAATTCCAGTAACATCAGTATTTTTTGATATGAGCAAAGCTTTTGACAATGTTTGTCATGAAAAACTATTAGATAAATGCGCTCAATATGGTATTCGAGGTCTAGCAAATGACTGGCTTAAAAGTTATCTTTCAAACCGTACTCAATACGTTGAAATTGCTAAATTAAATAATAAACAAGAAGTAATACCTTATCGATCAGAACTTAGACTTAAAACAAAAGGTGTACCACAAGGAAGTATATTGGGTCCACTTCTATTCATAATCTACATAAACGACTTACCTAGCATTACTACTAATAACTGTACTCTTTTTGCTGATGACATCTCTATTGTAATTAAATGTAACAATGAATTGACATATGATATAGAAATTAATAAAACAATAAAGGACACAATTGAATGGCTTACTGAAAATAACCTGACTGTAAATATAAAAAAAACAATGTATATGCAGTATTATAATAAGAATGGGAAAGGAAAAGATATTAATGTTAATTATCATAATGAGAATATTAAAGAAGCACAACTTGTCAATTTTCTTGGTATTTCTTTAGACAGCAACTTGTCCTTCAAGTCACATGTTGACAAAATTAGCAAAAAAATTAACCAACATGTATTTGTCCTCAAACGCGTATCAAAAACAATAGGTGAAAAAACAGCGCTAATGGCATATCATGCATTCGTGGTTTCAGCTTTAAGATATGGATTGGTCATATGGGGCAACTCGGTGAGCATAGGGCATTTATTTATTGGACAGAAGAAGTGTATCAGGGCGGTTTGTGGAGCCGGCCCCCTAGATTCTTGTCGACCGCTATTTAAAAAATTGAAAATTCTATCGCTGCCATGCCTATACATTTATGAAATAAGCCTATTTGTTCAAAAACATATGTGTGATTTCTATACAAAAAAAAGCCAGAAGGTTTTAAATACAAGGTATCCAAATAAACTCATAATGCCCTTCTGTAGAACTGCATCTTTTAGTAGAAATTGTTTCAGCATGTCTGTGAATATATATAATAAATTGCCCAATGAATTGAAAGATTTACCGTTCAAAGTTTTTAAAAGAAGACTGCATCAGTGGTTAACAAATAAGTGCTTCTATAGTTTAAATGAATTTTTCAATACAAAATGAATTAGTCTATTTGATAATAATATATGTAAATTAATATACTTTTATGACATCGAATTTGTTAATATTATACATAGGTACTAAATGAATTATTAAGTTATTTACGTCTCATATTATAATATTATATAAGTATTAAAATTTCATTTTATAAATATTATTGATATCATTGTGAAATCCGACATGTTTCAATATAACAGTACGATTAGTGTTTAGACAATTTTGTAACATATTTTGCATGTCAATTGACGAAACATATTGGATTATCCATTATATTGTTAACACCTTAAGTACAATGTTTCCTGCAAATAAATTTCATTTCATTTCATTTCATTTCATTTCATTTCATTTCATTTCATTTCATTTCATCAGTTGAATGTCCTGCTCGTCTCATCCCTTATTGTCATAAAAAAAAACCTTCTAATAGAACTAACATTAAATATTGCAGGAAATTCTTCTACCTTTCTCGCATATTGCAACACTGCCGAGCAAGCTTTTTCGCAAGAGGATTTCGTTAGCTTTCAATCACTGGTTAAAGTTATCCGATGAGAGAGTCAATTATATTGTGGACACAATTCATATGCTACATGTTGGAACGTTGTTGTAAGTTTAAATTTCTTTTTAATAGAATGCCGTCTGTTTGTCACCGAAGTGCTAGGCATAGGTAACACTCGTATTTCATACAGTATATTTCTAGAAGCCATGTAATGGGCAAAGGAGAGCCAATAACCGTATAACTGCACAATTTCAGATTCTATGCTGCTACTAACAATTACAGTCTCAGAGTACAGAACAAACCAGTAAACGTCAATATGCTCAATTGTTCGTTAAGTTGTCAATTAGCAAAGGTTGACTCGCATTCTGTTTACAACTAGTTGCCATTGTCAGTTTTTAAATAATTACCGCCAGCTCTTTGTATACCTAGAAGATCACCCAGTCGGCAGGCGATCTTCTGGTATACCTAACACATAGATGGGCGGCGGCTATCCAAAGCAAAGGGGAAGGCCTGGCAGTTAGCCTGGATATAGCGAAGGCCTTTGATCGTTGTATGGCATAAGGTGCTTCTCTCAAAACTTTCATCCTTTGGGCTTTCCGAGACCTCATGCAAGTGGACCTCCAGCTTCCTCACTGGCAGCAGCATACAAGTCGTTGTCGATGGTTATTGCTCGAACCCGAAGCCCGTAAACGCTGGAGTAGCCCAAGGCTGTGTCCAATCTCCCACACTGCTTATTCTGCATATCAATAATATGTTGGACACCTCCAATATGCATTGCTATGCAGACGACAGCACTGGTGATGCCGTATACATGGGTCATGCAGGTCTCTCTCGGGAAATCGTCGACCAGTGCTGGGAGAACCTTGTGTCTTCTATCGAGTCCTCTCTCGAGATGGTCGCGTAATGGGGTAAATTGAACCTTCTCCAATTTAACCCTCAAAAGACTCAAGTTTGCGCGTTTACCACTAAAAAACCCCCTTTGTCGTATCACCGCTCTTAGACAACAATTGTTTTAGAGTATCGCCTAGTATCCGAATATTGGGTCACGAAATCTCAAGCAATTGCCAATTCCATGGTCACCTGGAGGGCAAAGCTAAATTGGCTGCGAAGAAGCTGGCTGTCATAAATAGAGCATGGCAATACTGAAATATTGAAAGCCATCCCACATTCTAGCGCTCTACAAAGCGCAGGTCCGGCACATATGGAGTATTGCTGTCATCTCTGGTCTATCGCACTCCAGTATCAGCTCGATCCAATTGACCGCGTGCAACGCAGAGCAGCTCCAATTGTCGGGGACCCAGTGCTCTGCAAAGGGCTGGATCACTTGGCGTTGCGTAGAGACATCGCATCATTGTGTGTCTTCTACCGTATTTATCACAGGGTGTGTTCCGAAGAGCTGCCGCCAAATTCCAACTTCGCAGGACACGCCAAAAATTAGGATATCATCCCCACCATCTGTGTGGCGGTCCTCCACAGTGCGGTTTTCAAGGAGCTTTCTACCACGTACTACAAAGCTGTGGAATGAGCTTCCTTTAGGCGGTGCTTCCGGGAGGATTCGACATGGTTATCTTCAAAAAAAGCGCGTACACCTTCCTTAAAGGCCGGCAACGCTCCTGTGATTGTTCTGGTGTTGCAAGAGAATGTGGGCGGCGGTGATCACTTTACACCCGTGACCCGTACGCTCGTTTGTTTTCCTTTACCATAAAAAATACGACGTTCTCACTTGCAAAAATGCTACCAGGCGTGCGATGAAATCGAATGGTATTATATTATATATATATATATATATATATATATATATATATATTCATCACATTTTTAATTAATTTTATTTAAAATATTGAATGTATTAAAGAAGCTGGGGGTGAGGCGTGGGGCGAGGAGTTATAATGGAGACAATGCGCTGCGTAGGAATATGATTAAATACTCATTCTGGTTTGTTCTGTATTCTGAGCACGTAGCCTAGGAACTTCTTTAGCGATTTATTTATTTATTTATTTATAAAGGCTTACCAACTAAATACAATTTATTAACTTATGCACTAAGAATTAAACAAATATAATAAAATAGTTTAAATGTACTTAAATTATAGGTAGGCACAACATTACTATAAGAAATACTTACTATAAAAAATAGCGATCTACTATATCTACTCCCCGCGGTATATTAAAATAACTAGCTTAAGCTTCGTAAGCTTGTCAAAGTGATATTTTTTTTATTTATTTAATAGCTAATAATTTTTTTTTTGTTCACAATCCGAAGAATAACCTCATAACGGGATGAGTAGAGTTATCACGGTATCTAGTGATGACCGTTATGATGGTAGTTTTGATTCATTATAATAGTGAAGTGACGTGGTTTGCCAAGTCAAAGACAGATAATCCGTCGGCCAGCTATCATCATTATCATCAGCCAGAAGACGTCCACTGCTGGACAAAGACCTGCGCCGCCCTCATCCAGCGTATGCCGGCGATCTTGTTCAGATGGTGGCACGCTTCTGGTACGTGGTCGCCATTCGAGGACTTTACTGCCCCATCGGTAATGTGTCCGTCGAACTATGTGCCCTGTCCACTGCCACTTCAGTTTCGCAATCATTTGAACTATGTCGGTAACTTTATGACGGCCAGTTATAACGTTATCGAATCAAGCTCGCGTTGAAGCTGGCAAAACGATTAGACATATTATTAGTAGATATTAAGTTTTGGTCATTTAACACTTCTTAGCAAACTTTACATTCTATTTTGAATGTGATTTCAGAATCGATGATATCCAAGATGACACTCGAATGCGCCGGGATACTCCAGCCGCTCATCTGGTCTATGGTGTTCCTATAACTATCAACGCCTCTCTCCACATTATCATGCTTACATTAGAAAAATTACTAGTATTGCAACACCCTAAGGTATGTTTACTAAAAACTACTAGGAGGAACCTAGTCTTTATTACTGTGATTATATGACGTAGGTTATATTAAGAAACTATCCGACATCATTCTTACATGCCAGTCGTGACCCAATTCACTCTCATGTTTCTACAATCAGTATTTTTGGATTCTTTTGGATCTTTAGATCATAAGAAAATTTCTTCTCAAGAAGCAATACAAAGTTTGTTGAGTCCAACCCCCAGAGTTCTACCGCAAAAGGCCTTAACGTGAGATGGTAGAAATGTGTAGATGACTTCAAGTAAATAAATACATTTTACCTTACAAAATCAAATGTTTGAAGTTTTCAGTACAATACAGCAAGTATCTCGAGTAATAGTAGATTACTCCTGCATAGCTCTACGGACTAGCTTTCTATTGGTGTAAGAGAGATTAAACATCCAGTTAAGCCAAGATATATTATAATATGTTAAGACATATTAATATGGCCCAGCAAAGGGGCCTATTACAGAATTGTGTGACAGCTAAATAAACATGTTTCAGGTTGCTTCTGTCTATTGCGAAGGAACATTGGAAATAGCTCGCGGTCAAGGGATAGAAATTTATTGGCGAGATAATTTCAAATGTCCTACTGAAAAACAATTCGAAGATATGATCAAGCAAAGTAAGTATTTAAATGTTCAATGGGAAAACGAAAGAATCTATATCATATTAATGATAATTTGATAAAAAGCAATTATAAATAATCATAAGAATTGTAGATTGACCACAATAATAATATGTAAATTTTTATATTGATTACTGAATGTCCATTGTTAGGAAAGTGACACAGCTACTCGCCCTTCGATGCTCGGCTGCATACTGAGGCGAAATACTTCTGAAGGTCGATCTTACACTTTCGTGGGGAACTTACGCGGGAATGAAAACTTCACTTTTATATATGATACATTATTGTTACGTGGTTACACATTAACTTCACTGGAATACATAAATACTACTTACTTACCAGTGGGAGGCTCCCTTGCACAGGATGCCGGCTAAGTTATAAGTTACCACTACGGAGCCTATATCTACCATGAAGCAGTAATGTGTAAACATTATTGTGTTTCACGTTAATGTATGGAAGTGAGAGTTGGGTATGGCAGAAGAAGCATAAAAGCAGAATTAACGCAGTTGAGATGCGATCACTGCGTAGTATGTGTGGGGTAAGACTGACTGATAGAATTCCGAATGCGGTAATACGAGCGCGCTGTGGTTTGAAAGAGGATGTTGTGACAAGGACTGAAAAAGGAATGCTTAAATGGTTTGGACACACATGAGTGAAGAAAGAATGACGCATCAAATATATAAGGCAAGTGTGTGTGGGCAAGCCGGTCGCGGGAGACCTCGTAGAACATTCGTCGATCAAATTGGGGACGTTTTGAGAAAAGGAGAGGTCCGAAGCACCCGCAACCGGCGAGCATGTATGAAAAGAGTAATGAATGTAGAGGAAGCGCGTGAGGTTTGTAAGGATAGAAGCAAATGGCATTCTATTGTCTCTGCCTACCCCGACGGGAACAAGGCGTGAGTATGTGTGTGTTATTGTGTTTCAGTCTGAAGGCCGATGTAACTAGTGAAATTACTGGGCAATTAAGACGTAATATCTTATGACTCAAGGTGATGAGCGTAATTGTAGTGCCGCTCAGAATTTTTGGGTATTTCGAGAATTGTAAAGTTATTTGTGGGAGAGCGTGGGGCAAATAGCTCTCCACACTATTCAAATCAAAATAAATGCGCATCTTCCTAGCATGAAAAATCCGAAAGCAAATCAATTATTAAGTAAGCCTTTCTAACCAGACATTATTTGTTTGAATTTTTGCGAGAAAAGTAAAATTCGATAAAATATTGACAAATATTAATTCAGAAGCTACGAGAAACAATTATTACTCGCAATGAATATCACGAACAACTCTCAGGTGTTCCATCTATTCATAATTTCACAATTCCCAGATATTCCATTTATTTATTCATCATCATCAGCCGTAAGACGTCCACTGACGGACAGAGGCCTCCCCCAACGATCCACGACGATCGGTCCTGCGAGCCCTCATCCATAGTATTCCAGCGATCTTGACCAGATCGTCGGTGCATCTTGTGGGGGGCCTACCAACACTGCGTCTTCCGGTACGTGGTCGCCATTTGAGGACTTTACTGCCCCAACGGCCATTTGTCCGTCGAACTATATGCCCTGCCCACTGCCACTTCAGTTTCGCAATCGTTTGGACTATGTCGGTTACTTTGGTTCTTCTACGGATCTCCTCATTTCTGATTCGATCATTATTCACTTTACAATATTTCAAAAAGAGATCACTTTATAAGTACTTTAAGGTTGGATACCTAGAATACAGAGCACTCTGCCATTTTTTTATATTAGACGGTAATCTGTCAAGAAGATCATCTCATGGAAAGTAAAAAATCCAGCCACCCATAGACATCAGCAAAATCAGAAGTCAAGAGACGCGTTGCTGGTTTTTGAGATGGAAGTATTCTCTACACTTATCCCTTGTCCATCGGTATTCATATGCCAAAGCGATGTCCAATATTTTGGACAAAAATCTAGTCTAGTAAAGCCAAACGCATGAAGGCCATCCTATGGGGTGACACTGAGTTTATTATTATATATCTGTATAGTAAACATAGCCTGCTGACAGCCGGAAGACCAGCGGAGCAATCGCAAAACATTTTTTTTTAATTTGTACCTAAGGATTAAGTCTGCAGCACTCTCATCGCCAATAAATGTATTTGGTTTCTTATTAATGATGTGTTGTACTTGATGTAGATATATTTAGTACATGTGTATACTACATTGTTTCAGAAACAGGCCACATGATAGCAATGGGACCAAGGATAATGCAGTTATTTAGCGACAACAATCATGACTATACTGAGCTCGTGCTTCTTGTTGCTCTGTATTTCCAAATACGAGACGACTATTGCAATCTGATGAAGAATGAGGTATGAAATAATTATTTATCTTCAGTCATTTTCTAGTGACAATTGCATCATATCTGCATTGATTTTTCTCTGCGTTGCAAGAAAGAAATTCATTGATTTGTGGAAGCTCTCATATTTCGTTTTTTTCATTTACGTTTCGAAAAATTAAACACTCTCTGAGCATCATAAGCAGATTAAGAATAACATGGATGTTTGATTCCTACACTTTTTTTTTTCAAATTCAAATTCAAAGTTCAAAATAAACTAAGCAATCCTCATACTCAGGTATGGCTCGACTCAATCCCATTTTTGTTTACCACAGCTAAATAACGTACAACACCCACCTTGACTATATTGATACTGCTAATTGGAAGCTGATGCATAGACATTAATGACATGTCGTTACTTTTACACCATCTATTTAAAGTATAACTTTATTCCGAAGTAAATAACAATCTTTAGTTCTAGATTAGATACTTAGAACTTTTGTGATTGATATTATGAGTCCATAATTCGAAATCATTATAATAAATAATTAAATACTTTGTTAGTAATTTTATCCAAAAGTTGACTAATGAAGATCAACAATAACAGGGGTCCTAGATTTGAACCCCGTGAGACCTCGGGGATATTAACTGGCCACCGAGGAGTCTTGATTAAGCCCCTGCGGATTTTCTCTTATCCTTATCCCAAGAGCAAGTCTTATAATCCATAAATGAAAATTTTTTGTTCGTTGTGGTAGTCTTTCTTTCAACTAGTCTCAGGATTCAAAGATCCATTTTTAGGCTTCCTTTCCTCAAAAGGAAAAAAACTGAAGTTTTATAGTATAACTTTGTTGTTTGTCAGTCTGTGTCAAGACCATCAACGAAGATTCATTCAACCAAACCGGAAACGCGTAAAGGTATCGAGTTGATATTAAAACAATATATTCAAGTCTACACTCTCTTGAAGCTCTAATAGAGTTGCTTGAAATTAAACTTCCAAGTTAACGTAAAAAAATAGACGGCCATTTGTGCCACTAAAAACGTATTTTCGACAGTATCAATAGAATCGAAATTTTATTTAATTTCATTTCAATTATAAGGGAAAATCTGATAACTATGTATTTGTAATTAAATCATTAAAAAAATTGTATGGATGTCTCGGCGGGTGGGCTAGTAAGACACGCAATTGTTCGGTTTTTATAATAATATATTTAAGTTTTTGATTGAATACAAATTTCTTACAGGAGATAGAAGAGTGGCCCAAATTTAATAATGGTCGGAATGTAAGTACATTTTTTTCAATATTAACCAAAGTTCTAATTTTACTTGATTATAACTAGTCTGGTCTTAAATATTGTTGCAACTTAAAATGTTTAAACTTTTTATTATGTTGGAAACTTCGATCATTTTCCGGCAATTTGTTTTTCAAGTTTAAATCCTTTTAAAAAATAATATACCTCGGACTTTCTTGCAAGAATCTGCACCTCACCTGTCATAATGCACGAACTGTCCAAGCTTGGAGCATTACAGACTTTAAATGAGCTGAAGACGGGCCACCGTCTTCCCCCGATCTGAACCTTTTGGATTGGATTAGAAAAAAAATTCGGTATGTATTAGAAGACACGGCCTACCCTAAGGCTAGATCTATAGAGAGTTTTAGACGTCTTGAGTATTTTTGTAGAATCACTTTATATAATATATTGTAATTGAAATGATTTGTAAAACGATGAAAATGTAAATGTTGATTTAAAAGAGTCCCTTTAGCTCAACCCTTTACGAAATAGTGGTAAATACAATAAATGTTTTTTTGACATTCATAAGTGTCATTCCGTGATGAATAAAGTGATTTTGATTTGATTTCGACTCTACTTACTTATGTAAAACTTAGCTGAGTGTGATGAAACGCGAACTTGACTGTTACATTGGGTTGTCACAGCTTTGGCTTAGTATAATTTCAGCTGGCGAATGATTATTAAAACAAAATCAATAACTGTGCTAAGCTTACCATCAGCAATTACTGACGTAAGTAAAGTCTACGTACCCTCTATAGATCTCAAAGCGACACTCCGACATCGAACCTCTTGAACAAACAATGAATAATTTCTCATTGAAACATTGCTTAAATCCATATATTCATCCAGGCATATTAAATGCCTGCAATAAAGGTCATATAAAATAGAATTCTTCTTTATTTATTGCTGAAACTTCAATAGTTCAATACATATAATATGCTTTATCAAGATTACATGATTTTCGTCATAAGAAGTGCACTTTTATTTGCGAAACAACTTATGGCCAGATTAGTTATTACCCTAATTAACAACACGATTTTCTCCCAGTGGGGTACACGTAACGAATCATCGTCGACATTTTCATCAAACCCTTCCTTCGGCTTCTTAGTCCTTTAGGGCCGCATTACCATTACCGCGGCGCTGCGCAGCGCTGCAATGCGCAGCACTAAGCATCATAAAAATATTACAGCCATTGTAAAATACTTTATTGATTGAAAAGAGTGGCAGTTGTGTTTCTTGTATGTTCTTCTCAAGAGCTCTACTTTTTCCGAACATTATGGTAGATTCAGTAATTTAAAAGAAATATTTATAGAGACGATTCAAAAGCGCTTAGTTTAAGCCTAATTCAATAAAGTTTATTTGACTTTGACATGTTATTTTTTTTCTTTTCCAATTTTCCAATTGGTTCTTCTTCTGCACACAATAAAGAAATAATGACCTTGTCACTTTCGCTCATCTTGTAAAGTTGCTCGCACGCGAAGTGCTATGTAAATGACGCGAGGTTCTGCTTACTACAGTTGTAATGCGATAGGTACCGTCAAGCGACATTAAGCGACACGTCGCACAGTGCCCTGTAATGTTTTCCGGCCTTTATTCTTGTAGATTGCTATTCCCGCTGTACTAAGTACAGTAGTAGTAGTAGTACAGTGTAGTAGTACAAATTTACCTGGGTGAGGAATCCCTACACACTCACACTAAAATAATATAAACACTTTGATAAAGAACAAAAACTGTAGAGCTTAAAAGCTACTTCATACGGCAAAAACGTTACATATCTCGTTTGCGCGAAATAGACTACTATAGCGCTAGCCATCTATTAATTTTTTCTACAAACAATGTATGAGTAACATAGAAAATAATGAATGAACTCTATTTAGTAGATGTTCGATTAAATTGTGAAATATACAACTTTATCAAACTTGCCAATATCAAAAAAGCTCCAAGCTGACTAAGGCGCCCATTTAACCGAAATACAGGTCTCTCTGTGATATCCATCTATCCAGCATCCAGTGCAAGGAAACCCCACTGGCATAGTTAACCAGCCATATCTACCTTGATCCATTTTCATGCCAAACCCTTTTCATGTCATTTGAAAGAAAGACAGAAAGAAAAAATGTTTATTGACGTCATTATACATATTATATATATATATATATATATATATATATATATATATATATATATATATATATATATATATATATATATATATTTTAATAGTTCTTAAAGTTATACTAATCTAATTATGATCTAATGACGCCAATGGGCCCCCAACTCAGCATAGTTGTGGTTTCGAAAGAATCCAATACGCTGGTCTTCCGTGGAAACCCAGAGAGCGCTACTAACGCACAGTCCTGTCACACGAATGTGTACTAACTATTAATTCTCTATTAGCACGAAGCACAATAAATAGTGAAATATTACACTGTGACTCGCATAACAGAATCCTAAGTTCCTCGCTTAAATATTGCCCCACGTTATACAAAACTTTTAACCTGTAGTAACAGCTTTTAACAGTCTCAAGCACATGGTTATGAAATTGCAGTCTACCATCCATCAAAACACCCAAATTCTGAGCTTCATCGACCTGAAATACTAACAGGTAAATTATCACGAATAACTTGTATTTGAGTTTTTGAACCTAAAATCATAAATATTGGTTTAGATGAATTTAGAACTAACCCGTTTCTGTGAGACCATAAATCAATTCTATCCAGATCTTCATTCAGTTAAACAACTGCTGTTGTATACTACAAGTACGTTAAGATTGAAGGTAATATACGCTTGGAGGTCGTCAGCATAAATATGAAATTTACAGTTCCGGAAACAACTTCTTATATCCATGCAATACAAAATAAAAAGGATTGGCCCCAGAATTGAGCCTTGCGGCACTCTTCTAACAACCTAAGAAGCTCTGGAATAATGTTTAACACCAGAGGAATCAGTGATTTCGACCCGTTGCGAACGCCCACTTAAATGACTGGAAAACCATTTTAATGAGGGGCTGTCGACACCATAGTAAGCTAGCTTGGAAAGAAGTATTGGATGGCTTACAGTTTCAAACGCGCGAGAAGAGTCTAGTAACGCAAGAAGAGTTCCCTCCCCCACATCCTGCCCCACCAGAATATCATCAACTACATCCAAAAGTGCAGTAACTGAACTCCGGCTTGCCCGGAACCCCGATTGTTTTTGAGGCAAGATATTATAATTACATAAAAATTCAGACAATTGCTTGCAGACTACCTTTTAAACAATAATGGATATAAAACATAGGATACTTATTGGCCGAAGATCTTTAAGTGCAGTTGGATGATTAATTTTAGGGAGAGGTTTGACCAAAGCTTCGTTCCAAATGTACGGAAAAACACCAGATTTAATGGACTTATTCACGATAGCAGTAATAATTCCTAAAGTACGTGTTAAAGTCAACAAGATCATATCACGTCATTTCATGGCTGCAAAATTTTGGTACACTCGCATCTCCAACCATCACCAAATAACGGAAATCACTAGATTTTCATTTTATTTATTTTCATATCTTACAGGAGCAGATCAACAAATATAATTTTTGTGAAGATTTAACAGAAGGCAAGTTCACTCTACCAATCATACACGCATCTAAGCAACCTGGTGGAGAAGCAGTTCTTAGTATCCTTTCTATATATTATGCTTTCATACTTTGTTATAATTATTAAGTTTTTGACTTTATCACAAGAAAGGAGAGGCTTCGCCTCATCGCTTTAACTACTAAACCAACCGTGCGAAGTTCATGGGCAATCGTTGCACGGTAAGCTAAGATTAATGATAATATGATGACAGAGATTAGAACCTTCAAGAGATAACTGTCATCTTCTCTTCTTAGGAAACAATTTAGTGGGGTTGTTAACCGCGCCGAAGACAAAATAGTATTTCTGCAATCATGTGGTCTCTCTATGAGACTTTGTGGTAATGATGAGTTGACTGATATAAGAAGCAGTTGGTCGTAGTGATTTCGGTAGCACCTTGATTTTATTCGGCAAACTTAATATAGAGTAGTTTTTATGATCTATCAAAAATCCCTAACTCACACAATAGATATTCTTCGGCAACGCACCAAAGACATAAATCTAAAGCAGTACTGCGTGTCAGTACTTGAATCACTTGGGAGTATGGAGTATACGAGAGAAAGACTGCGTCAGCTTGACCGCCAAATACGAAACGAGGTGAGATTCCATATTTATCACGTATGTTAAAATTGGCCGTAATAGATTTCATTTATGGGTTTCAAGGTTCGACTTGTTTCAACTTAGTTTGAGAATCTGTCCAGTACTTGTTATAAATAAATTGTTAGTCATCATTAATGATGAACCTCTTCCTGATCCTGATGATAGCAAAAAGTAGTTGACTAACTCATTCAGGCACGTAATTTTTCTTCTCCTTATATTTAAATTTTTAAAACAATAGGAGGACAAATGACTAGCCGTTTTTGTAGTAAAACTTCTTTACACACCAAGAATGGGGTGGGGAATTAGGTAATGAATGCGTGACGAGAGCGTTACGAAGTGTGAGTGTGACGTGTAGGGGCAAGAGTGAGAGGTGCGAGCACACAGTTTCTTCTCTCATAGCCAGTTACGTTTCGTATATGTAAGACACAGTGCAGGCCTATTGCCTGTATCACTCTGTCTGTATCTGCAAGACAGAGCAGTGTCACGCACATTGTCTTTCTTCATGTATCTTATTTCTCATACCACAAGCCTATTGTCTCAGTCCTACAATCAACCACATTTATTACTGATGTATCCGATAATGAACGGTCTAAAGCACACTCGTTTTTATTTATGCGAATAATGTAACGAAACTAGCTAGACCTGCTGATTACCTGATGGTTGGTGATACGTCCTGCCATTACAGTGCAGTGCGGCTCAGGATTCATGAATGAACCCATAAATCTGAGTGGTACTACAACTGCGCTCGTCAGCGTGAGACATAAGATGTTAGGTCTCATTTGCCCAGTAATTTCACTAGCTATAATGGTGCCCTTAGACCCAAAACAGAATAACGCGAATAAAAAAAGAGTAACACTGTCGTACCTTGTCTCCCACTGGTAATGCAGTCACTAGGTAATAAGTGATTACCACTATCAATGCATGTAACACAAAACTAATTATTAAAATATCATTTTGGGAATTATCAAGACAGAATAAAGATAAATTAATGAAAACTCCAAAGATTATTATATACATCTAGATAGACTGTGACGCTGTGAAATTGGTGAATTGAAACATAATTCAAATTATTATTTAATAGCCTGAGGGCGGTCACTCCATTCCCAATCTGTGGTAACATTAAGAAAGTCATTTATGTTATAGTAACCTTTACCACACTAACTTTTTTAACAATTATTTTGAATAATGTAATACTTTTGTATTGAACATTTTCTGGGATCTGGTTGTAAAAGCATATACCTATATCGCCCCACAAAAGACTTACTACTTATAATGCCTACTACTCGACTTAGCCGAGTAGTAGGCATTATAAGTTTATGTCTGTTCCTGATGTTAACATTATGGTTATGACTGTTTCTAGCAAATTCACTTATGTGCCTATGAACATACATTACATTATCAAGAATATATTGAGAAGCAACAGTCGAGATGTTAATTTCTTTGAATTTTGCTCTCAATGATTCTTAAGGACCTATGTTATAAATAGCGCGATGAGAATAAAAATGTTATATCCTTACCTTTATTTTAGTTTCTTCTCATTTTATTTTCAGATTGAGAAGTTGGGTGGTAATCCAGAACTTATTGCAATTATGAATGCTTTAAATATTATGTAATGGTAATTATATGTATTGTAGTAAAATATTTGTCAAAACAATACTGCAGATTTTTTATAATCATAAATCACCCATATTAATAAAATAAAATAATCAATTATACAATTTCTAAGTATAAATAGTAAATAACATTATCGCAGTCGAAAGGTATTGTACCCATGAAGCTGGCAAGGTTACTTCTCTGTATGCTCAGAGACACAGGTCGGTACGAGACCTGGATAACTGTTATGAATTTTTGTGTTGATGAACCGTATCAGCCCATCATATCCAGTCTCCACCCCGAAAGATACAAGCTTTAGGTTTTCAACAGTTTCACACCAGTCGCATCCCACACCAGGTTTCCTCAACTCCAGGGAGTCAACGTAATGTCATCAGGTTAAATCGCCGTGAAAAACCATTCGGCTCTAGGATAATAAACAGAAAAATATGTACCTAATGACTTGTGTATAAAATATGTACATATAATAAATAAATCTAACACAATAACAGATTAATCTACTTACTACACACACATTAAGTACACTGATACACACATGAAGTTAAACAACGACATGAGAAAACACAGTAATTACAGGTACAGATATGACAACTTGACAGTTACACAGTAGCTACGTTCTATAGACAAGAGACACGGGCTTCACTGCTAATGATCGAGACTCGACTGCTGTTCCGGCGCGGACGCGGGTCGTTGAACGATATTAGTTCTGCGCGGGCGCAATATTCACCGGTTGCCAGTGGTGGCTTTCCACTGCACAAAACTTAATATTTAATGTTGTATTATTGTAAATATTATTCTGTATGTTTGTGTGTAAGCGTGTAGTAATTAATACAGTTAAGTAATTTTGTAATATTCTTAAGTAATATACATATTATTGTTGTTTTTCTAGTGTAATAAAATATATATCATAGATAATAGATAATTAGTGATAATAAGTAGTAAGTAGATACTTATTACTAGAATAAGTTATGTTGAGTAAGTGTATGAATAGGTATAGTGTATGTGTAAGTGTATGTATAGGCCACAATTATATTAATTATTATTATATTATTATCTATTTTTAGTAAGCTTGAACCCTATTACTACGCTCCGCTGCAGCTGTGTCTCGTTCTGGCAGCCGGCTACACAGGGTTATTTGGTAATTCTATGTATTCCTATTGCGATAATTTTAACCCAATATTCATAATGAAATAGTGAACCTAAGAGAATTAAACCACTGCGTTCAAGAGACGGAAGTGCCATAGAAAATAATGAGAAAAGTCGCTTGTATTGTACTGTACTAAATCTTGATACCAACATAATAAATATATAGATATATATATAATAATATATTGATAATTAACTGTACAAATATGTATGTTCTAGTAGTTTATAGAGTTCCATTAATATAAATGTGATCTAATTTCAAGGTTTAAGGTTCCCTTTTTGAATTTTAAGATGTACGTAAGCCAAGTCTAACTAGGGATACGTTTTAGTAATCTCAAATCAATCAATCAATCAAATTCTTTATTTGCGTATAAACATGGTATGTTACGATGGCATAATCTTACAGTTTCACATGTTGCGCCAGGCTTAGAAAAAACAATTTAGATAACTTATATTGGTAGTATCGTCGGCCCAACTTTATTTTTGGCAAAATCGTGGTAATAAATTACTACTTGAAGAAATAAGAATAAAACTAAAGGTAAGGTTTTTCGAAACCGTTATTCCATACCGAAAACTTTATGAGGAGGAAGAGAGGTCTTATATTTAACCAAAATATATCATACAAACAGACATACCTACTTACTAACAAAACATTATATTCACAAAATGAACATAGTTATAATGTAGTTGGATTAAAGTAAGGGCTTTATTATTATATTATCATTATAATTAATATTTCGAACAAGGAAGAACGCTACAGAAAATATGTCAATACAGCGCGTAGGCATACCAACGTATCAGCGAGAGGCAAAATCACTATGTACAGACCGGTATGGACTAAAGATTAATATGAATACATAATATAATTTACTAATTAAGTGGGTATAATAATAATAACCTATTTCTCTTCTTGCCACCTCAATTTGAAGTTTTTATATAAATTCATAATGTCCGAAGTATCGTTACAAAGTGCTAAATACCACACTCATCACGTTGACGTCTGGCATTTTGCGAGGAGGAGGGTACGACTGAGGGATCTTCAAAAAAAAGAGCAAAGCATGTAACCTTAACTAAAGCTGGTATCGGGGTCCAAATTAACCCCAATATATTATATTTCGTATCATAACTATGCAGTGTAAGTACCTCCACTCCCGCACGCTAGCTAGCTAATCACTTTACGTCGCGGTGTGCGGCGGATGACGGATGCGTGTCACTCTACAGTTATTAGTGAAAGAGGTATGTACATTTGGGGTCCGAAATGGCCCCCAATATATGTTTATGAGTAGTAGTGCCATGTTGGATCCTAAAGGACACAACCGAATTAGACCGGCAGGCCCGGAGAAACCATTCGAAACCGACGTGTAATAGCGGCTTTGTCGCTGTGTTTCGTCCGGTGAGTGGGGTATCCGTAAGCCTACAAATACCAATGGCAGCATGGATTAAAAATATACTACTCCAGAAGGGTACCAGGCTATATAGTCCTGGAGAATCCCTCCCTAGGCGTCCAAAATTAGGACCTGTACCTGATAGTGGATGCTCAGGCCGCCCCGCGTATTCTGGAGAGGGCAAACAGAGCAGGAGGTTCAAACCACCCTCCTCTACATTCGCTGAGGACTTTTGCAACATCAGGGGGCTTCGATCAAATTTAAATGCCGCCCTCTTCCACCTGAAGCCGGCCCTGCTTAACCGAGACACAGATATCCTCTCTGGCTGATACATCTTACCTTTCCTACCCGGGGTAAAATTTGGAACACTCCTTTATACCACGGGCTGGAGTATGCGCTTACGTCAGGGAGGATGTTTGTTCTATTATCTGGCTGCGTGTTGACTGCGACGACCATCCGCTAATCTACACATGCCTGTATAAGTCCCATAGCGGTAACGCAGAGACTGACCGGCTCCTCGAGTACATCCAAATGGCTACAGATTCCGTGTTGGAGTAGATCTCCACTGCAGGGATCGTGTTTCTTGGCGATTTTAACGTCCACCACGCCGAATGGCTTGGCCCACGTACCACCTATCATGCAGGGAGATCTGTTCACGACTTCGCCTTAATTTATGGTCTTACGCAACTGGTTATTGCGCCAACGCGAGTCCCAGATACACCTTCACTGTTGGACCTTCTGTTGACCTGGCTCGGACGGCTTCCTAGTTTCCGTTGATGCTCCTCTGGGGTCGTCGGACCACTGCCTGATCCGAAGCACCGTGCCGATCACGCGCCTAACACGGCCCCTCTTCTTAGGTTGTCGCCGCGTGTGGCCCTTTAGGTCAGCAGAGTGGAATGAGATGCGGTTTTTTTTGCATCCTACTCGTGAAGGCAGATCTGTTTTTCGCTGAGTGATACAGATGCCGCTGCTGACGCTGTTGCTGATGTGGTACTGCAAGGTATGGAACTCATTATTCCATCCTCCTCTATGCCTATTGGTGGCAGTTCCCAACCCTGGTTTGACCGCTCCTGCAAAATGGCCACTCGCCGAAAGCAGGAGTGCTCTCAGGCTTGGGTCAATGCGGTGGTATCTAAGGATGTGAATTCCAGCGAACTTAAAAAACACTTTAATCATGCCTCCAGGTCCTTCAAAAGAGTTATTGCTGAGGCGAAGTCGAAGAACATTGGCAGAATTGCCAAGAGACTTGCACGCCCTTCCCTCGGGAACTCGTGCGTTCTGGTCGCTCGCAGGCTGTCCAAGGAAACTTTTGCCAGTCAGCTATTCTGCCACTGCACAGGGACGATGACTGACTGGCCCATGACGCGAAAGAGAAAGCTGATCTCCTGGGCCCCCTCTTCACGTACAACTCGACTCTGGATGACCAAGGTTCACCACCACCGCATATTCCGCGGTGCGAGTTATACATGCCGGAGGTAAAAATCCGGCATGGCGCCGTGCTTAAGGCACTTCTCACCTTGGACATTCACAAATCGCGCTGATGGCCCGATGGCATTCCCCAATAGTGCTGCGGACATGTGCTCCGGGACTGGAGCCGGTAACCAAGTCTCTGTCAGACATACAATGTCATAGTCACTATAACGAATTGTCACTAATATGAAAAAATCATAAGATTGGGTGCGCAGTCCTCTAACATTCTGATAATATATTATGTTGAAAACGAGAAGCATTTTTATTTTAAAATAAATATAACAAATACGTATAACTACGTATAATAGTTAAGTCTGCTTAATAATTGTTCCGCTATATAAGGTACGTGCAAGCATTTATATGATGTATATGGATGTTTGTTTCCGAGTCATGGGTGTTTATATGTATTTATGTATGTTTATATCAATTTATGTATGTTTAAGTAAGTATATAATCAAAACAAATCTTATAACTATATTTACAATACTACGACTACATAAAATTAGCTTGGGTTTCCAGTAGCCTTATTGAGGCGCGAAGATAGTATTTTGAAGATTTTCCGCGCCTCTGGGCTCCACGGGCCAAGTGTCTCGACACCAAACGGCACAAAGATGTATGACTCACTGAGACCAACATATTTGCGACGCTTGCTGTCTTCGGCAGTCGAAGCAGCAGCCCCAGCACCAACTGACGTAACTTGGACATGAGAAGGAGCCAGAGTGTCGACGCAAGTAGCGTCCCACACCAGCGCCCTTCCCCGTGCCCAAGCCACCAGCGTCATTCCATCAGGACGCTTGCCATCGCGGCGGGTAATACCATTTGGCTCTAAAACAGCTGGTATATTAAGAGCGGCAAATGCCCTGCGGATGACTTCATTAATGCTGGCGTGACGACTAATACAGCCTGCCGATTTTAGGCAGGATAACCCGTGGCGTCCAAGAGCATCTACCTGAACGCCACATCTACATTGATGTGGTTCATTCAGTTTTATACCTAGCCGGAGTGATACGCATATTGACAATGTCATATTGTCAAGTAGCGTTCCAATCGGCGCAGAAGGCAAGGCTTGTAACCAAAAGCCCGACTCATTTTGTGTCACGGCCAAAAGACGAGCACGCTCTGTTATGTCAGTAGATGAGATCAAAAGATCATCAAAGGCTGACTTACAAAGAAGTGCGTCCCATGCTTTTTGACACTTTAAACCGTCTGGAAAATTTTGAATGTTTGCAATATTTAGCCAAGCATTGTTAGCTTCGTTCAAATACACAATCTCTGAGTTACCTGGTACATGATTTACAATTCTAGTAACCAAAGGCTGCGCACTATGACCTGAAGATAGAAATGCTGGTAAGGCAACGCCCGAAACTTTGCGAGTACCCAAACGACCAAACCGTATCGGTAAAGAGGCTTGAGACCATGCACGATCTGTAAACGCGCAATTCAAAACGGTTTCTAATATATTTTTAAGTGAAATATCAATCACATCAAGCAAATTTGGAAATTTCCATAGCGGGCTAGACCTTAAGAGGTACGTAAATTTTGGAACAAATAAACAAGACCGAATAATAGTTAAGGCCATATGAGAATTAATTTTCAATAATCTGTCCGAAACGTTATTAAATTTTTTAATGTGATCGTTTAAGATCGTTGGAATTGAAACAGGAAATAATGGCGCTCCGAGAAGGTCAAGTGAATTCTTATCCAAAACTTTAATATTGGGGGCCAGAACATTAAATTTATTGGTAATATCAACCCGGTCTGAAATTTGGAAATTTTCGCCGATAAAAAGCTCGCATTTCGAAAAATTTAACTAAAGGCCGATTGAGTTAAAACTTTCTATTACAACTTTCAAATCATCTAAAACAGAGTCCACTTCACCACCCAAAGTATCATCATCCAAGTACCAAACATTAAATTTTGATTTTAGTTTTGTTATGGCGGAATGAATGGCAAGGCTAAATATTGCTGGACCAAGAGGGTCGCCTTGTTGACAGCTAACAGAAGACCAAATATTATGATTTTTGAATAATAATTTGGATGGTTTACTATAACATTGCCAAATATAATGATAGATTGAAGGAATTGAATTTTTAACTTCTCTCAGCAGAGCTCCCCTATCAACAGAGTTAAAAGCATTTTTCACATCTAATTTTAAAATGACATCACCAGAGTTCCTCTCCAAAAAAGTTCGCGCAGCGTGGACTGCAGCTTCGCAACCACTTTTGCAGCCGAAACCCAACTGAGTTGGAATGAATATAGTTGATAGGAAAGGAGAAATATGTTTACAACAAATTTTAGAAACAAGGCGTCGAAATGTGCAGCCCACGGCTATAGGACGAATACCACCATATTTTTTCTTAAGAGCACATATATTCGCACCATATAAAATTTCGGTAATTTCGGTATTAACTTTTCCAGAAAGCATTTCTAAGAGAACAATGTCCTCAAGCAACGCTCTACCCGCATCCCCCGTGGAAGGACATACCAGATCTTTAAGATGCTGGGGTGTCAGTCCATCGGGGCCGCCGGCAGAACCAGTCTTAAAGGACATTATTGCTTTTAGTACATCACCATCATTAGCCCGTATATGATTATCGGAAAAAGATGGTTCCGGAATAACACAATTAGCATCTGGTGATGGGTGTTTACTTTGTAAAGCCAAAAGTGTTTCATTTGAGTCGGGTGCCAGGATATCATTTGAAAAAAGTATAGATGCAGCACCTTTCACGTCACCGTCATTAACTTTCTGTTCTACTTTTCGAAAAATGGTGAATTTTGAATTTTGGTTACTATTTAAAATATTGCCAAAGATATTTCGGTCAGAACAATTAGATTTTATTTTCTGTGTGAGTGAACTGTGGTCATCTTTTTTTACATGTAAAGTTGAATATGCGAACATGAACAAATGCTCCCAACTATCTTTTGAATTTTGGTTTACTGTAGATCGAATGACTTTGGAGAGTGCAGTTGCAACAGTAATGCGAGCCCCTTTTGGAATTCGCTTTACTACTGGAACCGAATTCTTTAATTTTCCTAATAATTCCGAAAAATTTGTTGTAACATGATATGCGTTATTTGTCGAGGGCAAGGTATATCCGAAACTAACGCGGAACTGTGCTTTTTACCGGTGTGAATTTTTAAGCCTCTTGCACCTCTAAAATAACGTGTAGGAGAGCATAGGTCACATTTCACAAGATCACTGGCTTGGCTACAAACATTGTTTATATTTTGATTATTATCACTCATTAATTCACTATTCACTATTGGTCCATTTAACAGTCACTTCACAAACAAGCTCAGCTATTGGTCCTCGAATGACACGAACTGCGCGTTGCTATGTGCAGAAGACAAATCTGAAAACAATAAATACCTTAGCAACTATATTAACAGGACAAAAATACTTAGGAAATATACTATCCTAAAACATTGTGATGGGTAGCCACACCGACACACCAACACTTGTACCGATGCAGCACCACTTTCTGAGGCTGGGATGGGACAGCAAGCGCTGATTTGCAGCGAAAATAATCTGAAACAGAATTAAAATATGGATCAGTAGTATGTTCTGCGTGACAGCTCAATCATGCTTCCAATTAGTATTCAGTAAGTATATTGTATTAAATATATCGTTGTCTTGTAACCCATAACACAGGCTATATATGCTTAACTTGGGGCAAGATAATTTGTGTAAAAAGTGTGTCAATATTATTATATTATATAAGGTAAATGAGCACATTTTTTTAAACACATATTAGAAAGTGCAATACCAACGATCGCATCTTGTAAATATACATAATTAATACAAATGTAATTTCAGAAAGTAAAATACACAAAAAACTATATCTAAACATTATGAAAAGAACTTAATTATCAATGAAAATATAAGTAAATGCATGTAAAACTTGGTTTTCACTAAAATGTTTTCTTCTATAAATAGTCACTTAATATTAAAAAAATTATGTAGTGTCGTGGGACACCAGGTAGGAACGAAGTTCCTTCGGCTAATGTAGAATCGACACAAATTGCAAAAAAAATCGTGCTCAATTTTATGTAGGTTTTCTTGATTTTTCTCTTAAATTTTGCTGATTAGTTTTTATTTAAGTACAAGAAAGTATTTAGGAAATTCAGTATTTTAGGAAATAATAAATTACTTAAAATAAAAAAACATCGTAATTCAAATTATCAACTAAAATAACAAAATATGTCTCTTTATATTTGTTTGACAACATAAAATTACATAGAAATAGAAAAATAGAAATAACGACTGTCACGCACTTTTTTCCACGGATTTTATTCTTACGGCTTTACTATCACATTTTTTTCAGTTCGGTCGCGCAGCAAAATCCCTATCCCTCCAAGCCTAACGTAAGGAACTTCGTTCCAATAAGATCTAATTCATCTATTATGCCAAAGATTTTTCGTTTTTTCTCATTAGAATCTTGCCGTCACGCCCATAAGAAGCTATAGTTATTTTCAAGCTTCAATTTTCGGGCGCGCTTTAGCAACAGTTTGTTTTTGTGAGTGAGATGATCTGCTACATACACGATGTTAGCCGGTCCGTAGTGACGCGGTGTCCTACGTGGGCGAATCAACGCGAACGCGAGGCGGCGCGAAAACAACAAACATTCGAAACCTATTGAAGTGGCCTACGTGACCAAACGCACGTGGGGTACGGTGCGGAGCGGCGCGGAGCGGCGCGAAATGAAGCGAACGCGATCAGTTGGCTTGATATTTTCGCGCGAAGTGGACGCGTCAGCCATATTTTTTTTCAAGCAAAAATTAAGTAGTAATGTCGGAAGTAGAACATCTTATTATTGCTATCCAAGAACGTCCTACATTATCGCATCTGACAATGACAACACCCAGCTCCCTGAATCTGCGTCTATTTTAGAAGAAATACCACAGAACATGTCCATAGATAACAGCCTTCGACAAGATCGTCCACGTTCGCCCTCGTTGCCAGGTCCTTCGCCTTCATCCTCGTTGCCAGCTATCACAAGGCAAATACGCAAAAGAAAAGATATAAGTCTCGAAGCATTTCTCGATATTGAGAGAGAAAAAATGAAAATTCTTCGCGAAGATCAATCAGATAATACTGACGACGACCTTCTTTGGTTCAAATCAATATTACCTTACATGAAACAGTTGCCATCACTCAACAAATTACATTTTAGAACGCAGATGCAGGAGCTTCTTCTAATGGAGCTGTCAAAGTTAAACCCACCACAATCCAGTGCTCAACAACATGGCTATTACACATCTTTGTGAAAGTATTGCAATTATGTACATACTTACTAATTAAGCTTAATTAATATTATATATAATCTCTAACATTTATTTCATAGTTTATTATTTCATAGTTTTCTTACCTCAAAGTCACCATAAGTCGTTCTTCTACAGAAATAGGTTCCTGAAAATTTGTTGTAGTAAATTGCAGAACAGGTTTAATGGCTTGTACAATATAGTCAAACGTTGTAGGTAACATTCGACAATAGTCCTTGAACAACAGGGGTTGAGTACGTAAATCCTGGTACAAATTATGAAATTCCCCATGAGTTTGCCTTTCTAAGTACACAGTATTAGTTCCACTTCTCTGCTTTATACACTTCTTCAATATCTCATATTTAAGATATGAATTTTCCAACAACATTAGCTTCCGTCCGTCCATGGCAAATGATTAATGCTAACTGAACTGAACGGCGGCGGAGGGCGCGGAGGGGACGGTTCGCGCGCACGTAGGACAGAGTAGCCGCATCGCTCCGCACCGCATTAAATTCGCATCGGATCGTTTCGCAATCGCGTTCGCGTTGATTCGCCCACGTAGGACACCGCGTGAGTAGTGAGGCCGCGCACCGCCGCCACCACTGTCCTTGCCGCGACGCGACGAGAACTCAGGGGCGTGCAAATCATATAGACAATTAGGCAGTGCCTACCTCGTTAACAATTTAAATAAATATAGTGTGAAAGTCAATTTAGTTTCATTTAGTTCCTTTATTTTAATACAAACTTCTATTAAACACCCACTCATAATTTTTTTCCTTACGCAGGATACTTAATTCTTTCTCCAGCTTGCATATTCCAAACCTCAACTACGACTAGTTAGATCTATAGTCCTACCCTGATAGAAAACCAATGCACGCCCCTGCGAGAACCTGACTAAAATCGCGGGCGGTCGCGTGGACGCAGCAGCCCTGCTGTATGAATCAGACTCCGTCGAACCTAACTTCGTATTTGAGCCGGGAAATCTTTTCACTCGATAAATAGTATCAACGTATTACTCCATGTTATTTAAGCCGACTTTCATACACAAACTATAAAAAAAGGAGTACCCTCCTGATATTTCTAAATTATTTAGTCTGCCAATTTGATCGCATTCATCGTGTGACTTTATTTCCAACATACACTTCGATGCCCGCGATACCTCATGTATCAAAGAAATGAAATCTTAACGAAATTCTTTTTATTCCTTCATGAGATCACTCAGCATGATTTGATCAGTTGGAGATGACCTGGGTAATTTACGACACAGTGGACAGCGCCAAGCAGGTTTTTTATCAGAAGAAAACTTTCTGTAATTCGTTTTTGTAATGCCGACACAAATATAATGTAGATGACGTTTACAGGAACTACAAGTTACGTAATCCGTAGCAATGCTTAAACACTTGCTGCAGTTCATTTTAATAACCTTAAAAATATAAAAAAAGAAAAAAGAATTGCGTAGTATTTCGGTATTATGCGTTATCTTATGGCACGCTAGCAGTAGTAGCAAGTATCTTGTTCTTGGTTTGGTGGCGAAGGAGTCAAGCAACTCCATAGCAAATAAGTAGGGAGCGTGTTCAAGTAAGCAAGTGTGCGAATTTAATATAATAAAACAATGATCAAATGAGAGTCTTAAAAGAAACGATTAATTTATAACGCCTAGCAGAAAGTCGCTCTATTATTAATACTAGAAATCGGTTGTGCTATTAATATTTATATTAATAATAAAACACTTAAGTGAATTACGAAATAATTGATTTCACCTTGTATCATAATCCTCTATATAATCTGCTATACTATATTAAGCCAACAAGCCAACAATAATTACAATTTTTCTTGAATTCCGTAATATTTTATTAATATCTTCAAGAATTCAACTCTTAATACACAAGCTGAATGAAAAGATTAATCAACTCACTCAACGGTCTTACACTGACGACCCCGCTGACAAGTCCATGGCCATTGTTACGTAACTCATCATGCTCCAGTCAAACAGTTGGTTGTGTTCCGTAGTTCGCTCCCCAAACAAACGGCGATGACAATGGCCTTAAGCAAAACCTTAGATCTTACAAAACTTAACTTAACAAAATATTAGACCATCAGAAGTTAACATCCAACGAATTATCTGTACTATATATATAAACAGATACCCAGGCCTGTAATAATAATAATTATCTTTATTAGCATTTCAATAAGGTCAGTTTAACAATTGGTCTTATTTGGATTAATTTTAGTTTCTCTTAATCTACAGGGTGGACCAAAAGTTCGTTTGTAATTGGAATGATGATTAAAAAAGAACTAATTACAGTAGATCAAATTTGTTTATTTTTTTCGATACTAAACAAAAGGGGAATTTATTTCTTAAAAATCACATCATCCATATGCAATCCTTCATTATTCTGGCATTGCTGCAATCTAGAGCGGAAATTTTCGATGACAGCTTTACATGTTTCTGTTGAGATGTTTCGGATTTCTGTGCGAATACGATCCTTTAATTCGTCAAGAGTTACTGGGTTGGTTGGCTGGATTGCAGGGGTTTTTGATCACCATGACATAGTTTCACTCCAATAACGACAAATTTGTCTATTAACATGCTCATTTAGGTGGAAGTGTGCCTCGTTGAGAAAAAAATGTTTGTAAAACTTGTGAATCGCTCAACCATTTCGTTCGCAAACTGCAACCTAGTGGCATGGTCCTGAGGCCTTAATTCCTGCACCATTTGGATTTTATAGGGATGTAGACTTAAATCTTTCTTGAGAATGCGGTTTAATACATCATCATCTTGGCACGTTAAGGACAGCAGACCGCTTTTGAGTTGAAAGTCCAGGTTGGTCACGAACAGACGGTTTTACTCGCTCCACGTTTTCGGGGTCCCTCGACGTTCCAGGCCGGCCAGATCGAGGTATATCCATTGTTGAACCCGTCTTCTCAAACTTGAGCACCCATTTTTTAATTAATATACAGAGCTTGATTTTTGTGTCGTATCTTGTAATGATAGCAAAACTTTCGTTGAGCTAAGGTCGCAGAATCGTTGTTTCGATATTACTCGCGTACACTAAACGCACGTTGACTCCCGCTGAACGACGCCATGGTACTAAATTCCCATTAGCCGTTCTTGCAATGCGTAACCCCTTCACCCCCCTCCGCCGCCGCTGCTAGACGCGGCAACCAAATCCAATGTTAACGGACTTTTGGACCACCCTTTATCTACAAGGCATGCAAATATTATATAATCGAGTATAACATTTTATTTAACACAAAATTGAACATAACCAATAAGTATTATAAACTTCTAAGCCATACAAAGTTCTAATATAACAATAATAATAATTTATATGTCAATTTTCCTTACATTTATGTAGTCATTTATTGAATAAAAACAATTATTTATTAACCATACTGTTAATTTAGTTTTAAGTTTATTATATGTCATGTCTTTTAAATGTTCGGTGTAGTTTCTTTAATTATTTAATTAATAGCGAACAGTTATGTTTCATACAAACATAAAAACAATATGAAACAAATATACTTCAAGAGATCCGACAAATTTTTTGAGATTTTAAATAAAATTATTATAATTTTTTTTAACTTCGAAAAAATGAAACAGGAAGTTTACACTTTAATCGTTGGGATTCTTTTTATTGTGGCTTTGTAAAATTTACTCACGAGACGAACAAAAAGTATTTCCTACTTAACTGGAAAAATAATCTACATGGAATAGTTGGTTTGAATGACGTGCGTTTTTTTATTAGTTCGAGGTATTTCATATTTATACATTGCAACAAGCAAAGACAATCTATGATTATATTATTTATATATAATTAATTATTTTGTACAAACTAAACAATTGTCAATATAATGACGTAGTTTTTTTATTAGTTCGAGGTATTTCATATTTATACATTGCAACAAGCAAAGACAATCTATGATTATATTATTTATATATAATTAATTATTTTGTACAAACTAAACAATTGTCAATATAATGACGTAGTTTTTTTATTAGTTCGAGGTATTTCATATTTATACATTGCAACAAGCAAAGACAATCTATGATTATATTATTTATATATAATTAATTATTTTGTACAAACTAAACAATTGTCAATATAATGACGTAGTTTTTTTATTAGTTCGAGGTATTTCATATTTATACATTGCAACAAGCAAAGACAATCTATGATTATATTATTTATATATAATTAATTATTTTGTACAAACTAAACAATTGTCAATATAATGACGTAGTTTTTTTATTAGTTCGAGGTATTTCATATTTATACATTGCAACAAGCAAAGACAATCTATGATTATATTATTTATATATAATTAATTATTTTGTACAAACTAAACAATTGTCAATATAATGACGTAGTTTTTTTATTAGTTCGAGGTATTTCATATTTATACATTGCAACAAGCAAAGACAATCTATGATTATATTATTTATATATAATTAATTATTTTGTACAAACTAAACAATTGTCAATATAATGACGTAGTTTTTTTATTAGTTCGAGGTATTTCATATTTATACATTGCAACAAGCAAAGACAATCTATGATTATATTATTTATATATAATTAATTATTTTGTACAAACTAAACAATTGTCAATATAATGACGTAGTTTTTTTATTAGTTCGAGGTATTTCATATTTATACATTGCAACAAGCAAAGACAATCTATGATTATATTATTTATATATAATTAATTATTTTGTACAAACTAAACAATTGTCAATATAATGACGTAGTTTTTTTATTAGTTCGAGGTATTTCATATTTATACATTGCAACAAGCAAAGACAATCTATGATTATATTATTTATATATAATTAATTATTTTGTACAAACTAAACAATTGTCAATATAATGACGTAGTTTTTTTATTAGTTCGAGGTATTTCATATTTATACATTGCAACAAGCAAAGACAATCTATGATTATATTATTTATATATAATTAATTATTTTGTACAAACTAAACAATTGTCAATATAATGACGTAGTTTTTTTATTAGTTCGAGGTATTTCATATTTATACATTGCAACAAGCAAAGACAATCTATGATTATATTATTTATATATAATTAATTATTTTGTACAAACTAAACAATTGTCAATATAATGACGTAGTTTTTTTATTAGTTCGAGGTATTTCATATTTATACATTGCAACAAGCAAAGACAATCTATGATTATATTATTTATATATAATTAATTATTTTGTACAAACTAAACAATTGTCAATATAATGACGTAGTTTTTTTATTAGTTCGAGGTATTTCATATTTATACATTGCAACAAGCAAAGACAATCTATGATTATATTATTTATATATAATTAATTATTTTGTACAAACTAAACAATTGTCAATATAATGACGTAGTTTTTTTATTAGTTCGAGGTATTTCATATTTATACATTGCAACAAGCAAAGACAATCTATGATTATATTATTTATATATAATTAATTATTTTGTACAAACTAAACAATTGTCAATATAATGACGTAGTTTTTTTATTAGTTCGAGGTATTTCATATTTATACATTGCAACAAGCAAAGACAATCTATGATTATATTATTTATATATAATTAATTATTTTGTACAAACTAAACAATTGTCAATATAATGACGTAGTTTTTTTATTAGTTCGAGGTATTTCATATTTATACATTGCAACAAGCAAAGACAATCTATGATTATATTATTTATATATAATTAATTATTTTGTACAAACTAAACAATTGTCAATATAATGACGTAGTTTTTTTATTAGTTCGAGGTATTTCATATTTATACATTGCAACAAGCAAAGACAATCTATGATTATATTATTTATATATAATTAATTATTTTGTACAAACTAAACAATTGTCAATATAATGACGTAGTTTTTTTATTAGTTCGAGGTATTTCATATTTATACATTGCAACAAGCAAAGACAATCTATGATTATATTATTTATATATAATTAATTATTTTGTACAAACTAAACAATTGTCAATATAATGACGTAGTTTTTTTATTAGTTCGAGGTATTTCATATTTATACATTGCAACAAGCAAAGACAATCTATGATTATATTATTTATATATAATTAATTATTTTGTACAAACTAAACAATTGTCAATATAATGACGTAGTTTTTTTATTAGTTCGAGGTATTTCATATTTATACATTGCAACAAGCAAAGACAATCTATGATTATATTATTTATATATAATTAATTATTTTGTACAAACTAAACAATTGTCAATATAATGACGTAGTTTTTTTATTAGTTCGAGGTATTTCATATTTATACATTGCAACAAGCAAAGACAATCTATGATTATATTATTTATATATAATTAATTATTTTGTACAAACTAAACAATTGTCAATATAATGACGTAGTTTTTTTATTAGTTCGAGGTATTTCATATTTATACATTGCAACAAGCAAAGACAATCTATGATTATATTATTTATATATAATTAATTATTTTGTACAAACTAAACAATTGTCAATATAATGACGTAGTTTTTTTATTAGTTCGAGGTATTTCATATTTATACATTGCAACAAGCAAAGACAATCTATGATTATATTATTTATATATAATTAATTATTTTGTACAAACTAAACAATTGTCAATATAATGACGTAGTTTTTTTATTAGTTCGAGGTATTTCATATTTATACATTGCAACAAGCAAAGACAATCTATGATTATATTATTTATATATAATTAATTATTTTGTACAAACTAAACAATTGTCAATATAATGACGTAGTTTTTTTATTAGTTCGAGGTATTTCATATTTATACATTGCAACAAGCAAAGACAATCTATGATTATATTATTTATATATAATTAATTATTTTGTACAAACTAAACAATTGTCAATATAATGACGTAGTTTTTTTATTAGTTCGAGGTATTTCATATTTATACATTGCAACAAGCAAAGACAATCTATGATTATATTATTTATATATAATTAATTATTTTGTACAAACTAAACAATTGTCAATATAATGACGTAGTTTTTTTATTAGTTCGAGGTATTTCATATTTATACATTGCAACAAGCAAAGACAATCTATGATTATATTATTTATATATAATTAATTATTTTGTACAAACTAAACAATTGTCAATATAATGACGTAGTTTTTTTATTAGTTCGAGGTATTTCATATTTATACATTGCAACAAGCAAAGACAATCTATGATTATATTATTTATATATAATTAATTATTTTGTACAAACTAAACAATTGTCAATATAATGACGTAGTTTTTTTATTAGTTCGAGGTATTTCATATTTATACATTGCAACAAGCAAAGACAATCTATGATTATATTATTTATATATAATTAATTATTTTGTACAAACTAAACAATTGTCAATATAATGACGTAGTTTTTTTATTAGTTCGAGGTATTTCATATTTATACATTGCAACAAGCAAAGACAATCTATGATTATATTATTTATATATAATTAATTATTTTGTACAAACTAAACAATTGTCAATATAATGACGTAGTTTTTTTATTAGTTCGAGGTATTTCATATTTATACATTGCAACAAGCAAAGACAATCTATGATTATATTATTTATATATAATTAATTATTTTGTACAAACTAAACAATTGTCAATATAATGACGTAGTTTTTTTATTAGTTCGAGGTATTTCATATTTATACATTGCAACAAGCAAAGACAATCTATGATTATATTATTTATATATAATTAATTATTTTGTACAAACTAAACAATTGTCAATATAATGACGTAGTTTTTTTATTAGTTCGAGGTATTTCATATTTATACATTGCAACAAGCAAAGACAATCTATGATTATATTATTTATATATAATTAATTATTTTGTACAAACTAAACAATTGTCAATATAATGACGTAGTTTTTTTATTAGTTCGAGGTATTTCATATTTATACATTGCAACAAGCAAAGACAATCTATGATTATATTATTTATATATAATTAATTATTTTGTACAAACTAAACAATTGTCAATATAATGACGTAGTTTTTTTATTAGTTCGAGGTATTTCATATTTATACATTGCAACAAGCAAAGACAATCTATGATTATATTATTTATATATAATTAATTATTTTGTACAAACTAAACAATTGTCAATATAATGACGTAGTTTTTCAAGATTTTCAATTTTATATCTGCTTGTCGATATGTTTTATAATTTAAGGCCTTCTTAAATTTCTTCTGTATCCTATCAATTATATAAACATGAATTTTGTACAACGGGTTCTACACAGAGCATGCAAATTACTCTTAACAAATTTCTATTTATAATTCCACTCTAAACTTACAAAGATTAAATAATGTTTATTCAAACAATATCTGCAGACTCAGAATTTTTAGTCATGTTTTTAAGAATATTGAGGGTGGCGTGAAATTATTCCCGTGAAAGTAATTTACATCTAAATGCAAACCAAGTACAATTAATAACCTACACTAAATTCTACTTTCGATTTTCGAAAAACGGGGTAAAACAATAACCTCCCTGATTTTAGAAATATTCAATGTCCAGTTTTTCCTTTGTTATGATTTTATTGTATATTTTGAATAGTATTGACTCAGGACAGGCGAACAGTTTGTCGACAGAAATATGAAAACTGTTTGTTGAGCTGTGTTCCATAATGTGAGATCAATCAATTCAATTGTCAACATAACTTAAAATCATAAAGGTCAAAACAAATTATCATAAATATCAAAAGTTATACTTTTACCACCACTTCGGAAAAGGTTGATTTTGAATGGGAAGAAGTGCCAAGAAACTCATTCGCCGCTTCATCATTTTACTTTAATTTAATATTTATTTATTTATTTTGATTAAAACGGTCACAACACCAATTACATTAATCAAGTACTATTGTTAGACGATATTATGCGATATATGAATATATGTGTAAAGTGATGCAACAAAAACACTAAAACGTCAATAAATACTCTATTTAATACAAGAGTTATTAAAAAGAATGTTAATATATCGAAAAGCCAAAAGATTTAGGTACAGCGTTCAATAGATGCATCAATCAAAATACACTGTAAATAAATAAAGATATTATCGTCATATTATCAGCCGGAAGACGTCCACTGCTGGATAAAGGCCTTTCCCAAGATGGGGGTTCCCATAATCGCTTCGCATCCTCCGTTCTATGTATCCCTTAGTCGCCTCTTACGACACCCACTTTTTTGATTTATAGTGAATATTTTTTTATGCAAATAAGGGACGAGACGAGCAGGACGATCAGCTGATGGTAATTGATACGCCCTGCCCATTAAAATGCAGTGCCGCAGGCAGGACGCTCAGGATTGTTTAAGAACCCAAAAATTCTGAGCGGCACTGCAACTGCGCTCGTCACCTTGAGATATAAGTTGTCAAGTCTTATTTGCCCAGTAATTTCACTAATGGCGCGCTTCAGACCGAAACACATTAATGCTTACACATTACTGCTTCACGGCAGAAATAGGCGACGTTGTGGTACGCATAATCTAGCCGGCATCTTGTGCAAAGGAGCCTCCCACTGGTACAATCTGAAATACACTAACTAATAATTTGTCTAAATTATTATGTAAAGACCCACAAAATTTTATAATGCAGCAATGAACGTAAGCAATTTGATTACAGACAGAAATTCTGCCACAGATCGCACGCTTACTGTAACTCGTTAAAGGATTCCATTGAGCATCATACTAAAGTAAACTCCGACAATTAAGACGATCATAACGACGTTACGGTAGGTGACCCAAAAATTGTGTGCGTGTAATCTTTACGCGCGATTGAAGTAAAACTTTAATAATTATTAACTTTAGGAATAATTATCAGATACATTTATTTATTACATTAAATAAAGACTTGTTACCAAATAAGCACTCACGTATTACTGAGGAGCTTTGTTTGATTTTTTGCTGTTTTTGGAACGAAGTTCCTTACGGCAGGCTTGGAGGGGATAGGGATCATGCTGCGCGACCGAACTGAAAAAAATGTGATAGTAAAACCGTAAGAAAAAATCCGTGGATAAAAGTGCGTGGAAAAGTGCGTGGAATAAAACCGTTAAATGAGACGTGCGCAGGCGCGACAGTCGCATACACAAGCGAGTAGTGTATAATACCTAATGGAGCACGATTTTTTTTGCAATTTGTGTCGATTCTACATTAGCCGAAGGAACTTCGTTCCTACCTGGTGTCCCACGACACCACATCATTTTTTTCTCAGAAACGCTAACGATATAACACCATCTCTTGAGCAAAGTTGGCATTTTCTCTACCTAAAATAAAAGAATGCCTTTATAATAAATTATATTATTTACCTAATCAAGTGAGATTTTATATATTTTACAAGGAATGATATAATGTTATATTTTGATATTATTACCCACAAGTAGCGCCGAAGTGTATTTCAAATATCCGGATAGCATAAAAAAGATTAGGACTCTTACCATATCCTTTCCAATAAAAAAAAGGATCATCGAAATCTGTTGGCGCAGTATTGAGTTAGTCGTTCATATATCGCGCTCATACAACAACATTATAGCAAATTTAAGACTTTTATGGTTTTCTCATGGATGCCATTGTCCAGAACCTGACCAATTGCAATGGGACTACACGGGAAGCACAAGCTTTCAGATAAAAAAAGAATTATCTAAATCAATTCAACCAGTCAAAAGATCTGAGGTAACGAACATAAAAAAAACAGACGAATTGAGAACCTCCTCCTTTTTTGAAGTCGGTTAATAAAGAGAAAATAACATACATGAAAGCAAAAACGGAAATAATAACGGTATAAAAATTAAGTTTTTTTATTTATTTAAAATGCCATTGTGTAGACCATGCCTTATATCTGTAACAGTCACATCCCTTTATATACAGAGACCACAGACAGAGAAACAAATTAAACAACGTCATTAGGTGCGGAGAGCGGTCAGTGATTACAAGTGACGTTGGCTCGTAGTGTTGGGGAACGAATACATTTGAGAATATTAAAATCAAAATGACAAACGATAGTGTAGTCGATGATAAAATATTTATGGAAAAGGTAAGGAGTTTTAAAATATTCTTTGACCTAACTTTTTTATTGAATTGCACGGTAGCCAGTTTCCCTCGAACACTCTGCCATGTCATTTCAAATGATGATTATAGAAAAATTATTATAAAAAAAAACAAGCGGCACTACAATTGCGCTCGTCACCTCAAGCCATTAGATGTTAAGTCTCATTTGCCCAGTAATTTCACAAGCTACGGCGCCCTACAGACCGAAACAAAGTAATGCTTACGCACTATAACTGCATGGCCGCAGGAAACCAAGCCGATGTGGTGCCATAATCTGGCAGGCATTTTGAGCAGAGGAGCCTCCCACTGGTAAAAAAATAGCTTCACACTTGTTCAGAAAAGTGTAACATTTTCAATCCTACTGCGTTGTAGTTTTGTTTTTAACACAATTCTAGAATAAACATTTTTTTATTTATTTTGTTATTAGGTATGATTTTTTAAGATTTTTTAAACAAATGTTTATTGTTTTTTTATTATTTGTTGAAATATAGGTATTTTTTAATCTTTCTCTTTAAAATATTTGTTTTTAAACATTGTCTGTTGAAGTTTCACTTGTACTATGTGCGGAATAATCTAAATGTGCGCTGGGAGCGCACATTTAGATTATTCCGTAACTTCATTTCGTTGAACAATTTTATAAAATCTAATGTTTTGTTTTATTTCAGTCGTGTTGTATAAGCAAATTTTTTTTTTGTAATAAAGAACTTCAGCCAAAGTATAATATCATTAGACTGCCTTAGACCGTGTTGCCTCTTAGCAATAAACTTTTAGTAATATATCTTGGAATATCTTAGAAGACTCTGCAGCTGGTCACAAGGCACAAACTACCCAAGCTTAAGTGGAAATCAACGTTCACTCTCAATCGAGAAATCTAGTTAGATATGAATCTAGTTAAATAATATTCAAAAAGTAACTTAGACAACATTCCCTGCTAAACAACACGCGAACATCGAACGGCTAATGGAATTTCTAAAAAAAGCAAGCAACCTTCCCATTTCAACTGTGAGTTTTGCCCTGTAATTTCCCCGGGGCGTAAAAAGAATAGAGGAGTCCCAGGCCCATGGGTGTCGTAAGAGGCGACTAATGGCTTTTTAGAAGTGGGAGAGTCACGCTGCCGTCTTATGACTTCAGCACAATCGGGCCAGACTCGTCCGGGTTAATTACCACACTCGCACAGAATACCGGCGTGAAGTAGCGGCCTAGTGCCGCTATGTTTCGCATAGGTTAGTGTCGAGGACCGGAGGCCATCCCTTCCCCCCCCCCCCCCCCCCCCCAACAAATTATGAGAGCGGTCCGTAAAAAGATATTACCCCAGGAGGGTACCGGCTCTACCAGAGCCGGAGAATCCCTCCCCGAGCACTCTCGCTCGGGCCGCCCTTCGTATTCTGGGGTGGGCACAGAACCGCGCATGCCTGAGGACAAACGAGGCAGTCACACCACGGCACCCCGCTCCACGCTCAACGTGGACTTTTGCAATATCAGGGGAATTCCAATTTAATCGCCGTCCACCACCACCTTGAGACGGCGCAGCCGGCCTTGTGTTTCCTTACGGAGACGCAGATATCTCGACCTAGCGATACGTCATATTTAACGTACCCCGGGTACAAAATTGAGCACAACTTTTTGCCTCATGCCGGGGTATGTGTGTACGTTAGGGAAAATATCTGCTGTCGCCGTCTCGGCAATTTTGAGGGGAGGGACCTGTCTACTCTCTGGCTCCGCGTAGATTTAGACGACCGCGTCCGTATCTATGCGTGTATCTACAGGTCCCATAGTGGTAACGCAGAAACCGATCATCTCATGGGCTGCGTTCAAGCGGCAATTAACGTCGTGCTTGCACAGATCCCCTCCGCTGAAATCGTGGTCTTGGGTGATTTCAACGGGCACAATGCCGAATGGCTTGGATCACGTACCACAGACTACGCAGGGCGATCTGTGCATAATTTTGCATTGGCGTATGGTCTGTCCTAATTGGTTGAGTCGCCAACGCGGCTCCCGGATGTGGATAGCCACATGCCGTCCTTATTAGATCTTCTGCTGACTACACATCCCGATAGTTACCAGGTCTTTGTCGACGCCCCTCTCGGAACGTCCGACCATTGCCTGGTCAGGAGTGTAGTGCCTATCCGACGCCAACGTCGCAGACCACCGGCGACCCGCCGCGTTTGGCACTACAAGTCAGCAGATTGGGATGGGATGCGTTCCTTTTTTGCATCCTACCCTTGGGGCAGGGTTTGTTACCCTTCGGATGATCCTAGTGTCTGCGCCGTTGCAGTAGCCGATGTGATACTACAGGGTATGGATATTTTTATACCAAACTCTGTAGTACCCATCGGTGGCAGATCACAGCCCTGGTTCGATGCGTCAGTTAAAGCAGCATCTGACTGCAAAAAACAGGCGTATCGAACTTGGGTTGCGGCGCTGGGCACAAAGGATCCGAACTGCACAGTTCTTAAGAGGAAATACAACCGTGCCTCCAGATTTTTAAAGCGGCAAATCGCCCGTGCGAACGCTAAGCACGTCGTCAAAATCGGCGAGCAGCTTTCCAGTTACCCGACCGGAACACGCAAGTTCTGGTCGTTGTCGAAAGCTGCTCTTGGTAACTTCAACCAGCCGTCCATGCCGCCGTTGCACATGAGGAATGACACCCTGGCCCATACGGCAAAAGAGAAAGCCGAGCTCCTGTGCGCTCTTTTCGCCTCCAACTCGACTCTTGACGACAACGGAAAAACACCGCCGACCATCCCGCCGTGTCAGAGCTCTATGCCTGAAGTACAGTTCAGACAGAAAACTTTTAGGCGAGCTCTGTTTTCGTTGGACGTCAGGAAGTCGAGCGGGCCGGATGGCATTTCTCCAATCGTGCTTAGAACGTGTACCCCTGAGTTGACGCCGGTGCTAACGCGTTTATTCCGGCACTCATATTCCAAAGGCGTAGTCCCTGACTCATGGAAGTCAGCCCTTGTCCATCTGATCCAAAAAAAAGGAGACAGTTCGGATCCGGCGAACTACAGGCCTATTGCTATCACCTCCCTGCTCTCCAAAATCATGGAGAGCATAATTAGCCACCAGCTTTTAGCTAGAGGGTCACCAGTTGATCAACGACCGACAGTACGGCTTTCGCCATGGACGGTCGGCAGGTGATCTTCTGGTATACCTAACACATAGATGGGCGGGGGCTATGGGAAAGGCCTGGCAGTTAGCCTGGATATAGCGAAGGCCTTTGATCGTGTATGGCACAAGGCGCTCCTCTCAAAACTTCCATCATTTGGGCTTCCCGAGAACTTATGCAAGTGGACCTCCAGCTTCCTCACTTGTCAGCATACAAGTCGTTGTCGACGGTTTTTGCTCGAATCCCAAGCCCGTGAACGCTGGAGTGGCCCAAGGCTGTGTGCTATCTCCCACGCTGTTACTTCTGCATATCAATGATATGTTGAACACCTCCAACATGCATTGCTATGCTGATGACAGCACTGGTGATGCCGTATACACGGGCCATGCAGGTCTCTCTCGGGAAATCGTCGACCAGTGCCGGGAGAAACTTGTGTCTTCTATCGAGTCCTCTCTCGAGAAGGTCGCGGAATGGGGTAAATTGAACCTTGTCCAATTTAACCCCCAGAAGACTCAAGTTTGCGCGTTTACCACTAAAAAAACCCCATTTGTCGTATCACCGCTCTTCGAGAACACTTCTCTTAAAGCCGCGCCTAGTATCGGAATACTGGGTCTCAAAATCTCGAGCGATTGCCAATTCCGTGGCCATCTGGAGGGCAAAGCCAAATTGGCTTCGAAGAAGCTGGGCGTCATCAATAGAGCACGGCAATACTTCAAGCCGGCCCACATTCTAGCGCTCTACAAAGCGCAGGTCCGGCCACACATGGAGTATTGCTGTCATCTCTGGTCTGGTGCACCCCAGTATCTGCTCGATCCATTTGACCACGTGCAACGTAGAGCAGCTCGAATTGTCGGGGACTCAGTGCTCTGTGAACGGCTGAATCACTTGGCGTTGTGTAGAGACGTCGCTTCATTGTGTGTCTTCTACCGAATTTATCACGGGGAGTGTTCCGAAGAGCTGTTTAACTTGATTCCTGCCGCCGAATTTCACCATCGCACGACACGCCACAAGTTAGGATATCATCCCCACCATCTGGATGTGTGGCGGTCCTCCACAGTGCGGTTTTCAAGAAGCTTTCTCCCTCGTACTACAAAGCTGTGGAATGAGCTTCCTTGTGCGGTGTTTCCGGGACGATACGACATGGGTACCTTCAAAAAAAGCGCGTACACCTTCCTTAAAAGCCGGCAACGCTCTTGTGATTCCTCTGGTGTTCCGCCACCCGGTGATCACTTAACACCAGGTGACCCGTACGCTCGTTTGTCCTCCTATTCCATAAAAAAAAACGAGTAAATCCGTAGATTATGGCCACATAGATTAAAGGCGTGCATAGACAAAGTTAGTCAAGTGATTATTACGCATTGTATTTGCTGCGTTTATAATTGTTGAGTTCTTCCGGATGACACAGACGAGACATCGTATACTATGGATATTTTGTGACCCAGACATGTTCAATCAATCAACCGGCCTTAATTCTGGACTCCTCACAGGCAATGGGTTTTCTTAGCGCTATCCAATAAAGGATATGATCAATAATGGTTCTGTCCAGCCATCGCCTAGCATTGACACCAAAATGTGTAGAACATTGGTATTGGTATTGGTAAATTGGCTCCTGTTTCCGCAATTAGACCGCTTAATTGGGTCCATTTTGCGAGCAGTGTTGGCCAGTCATTCCAACCAGCCCAGCTCCTTCCATAAGTTCAGAACACTCCTGGTGTTCGCAGACTTCCTGGAGCGACCTTGTATTTACTAAGGTTTGTGCCCGTTGGTTGGCCACCCCAGCACATTCCAGGATTACGTGAGTGACCGTTTCACCTTCGGTTAGACAGCCCCTGCACTTAGGACTGTCCGTAACGACGATTGTAAATAGGTGTTTGTTCAGTGATGTGTGACCCATTAGGGTGCCGACCATAATTTGGATGTCATGTCTGTTTAGGCTAATAAGTCGACGTGTCAGTTTGGGCGATAGTGCAGGAATCGCCTCTTTCGACTGTCTGCAGCCTGAGACATTTGTCCATCGGGTTCCATGTAGGTTGTTGGTGAGAGAGCGTATCCATATGTGTAGAACATTCGTCTTGCTGATGATGATATACAATATCATGTTTTTCCTTGTTGCCAAAAGCATGTTTTCGAGGCGGCCAAATATTTTATTTGTTAAAAAACTGTCGGTGTTTTTCGATCAACGTATGGATGAGAATAATCGACGACACATTAATAGGACAACATTTTTACCATGCATTCTAATTGCTGCATCTTTAGAAAATATTTTTCCTATGAAATGTTGGAGAAGATATGCTTTTGGACATGACGACAAATATCGAGACAAATCCTGTATTTAATGTGGGCTAATCCTACGGATGTTTTCATTACCTATTGATAACACTAATATATATTGCAGGAAATTCTTCTACCTTACTCGCACATTGCAAAACTTCCAAGCAAGCTTTTTCGCAAGAGGATTTCGTTGGCTTTCAATCACTGGTTAAAATTATCAGATGAGAGAGTCAATTATATTGTGGACACAGTTCATATGCTACATGTCGGAACATTGTTGTGAGTTTTCCTTTTTTTATTATATTTTATGTATTATTTTATGGTGTTACGTCTGTGTGTAACCGATGTGATAGGTAAGTATCACCATCATGATAACACCTACGCTACCCTCATACAATATATTCCTGCGATCTTGACCAGATCATCAGTGCATCTTGTGAGGAGCCTACCTCGTCTTCCGGTACGTGGTCGCTATTCGAGGACTTTACTGTCCCAACGTCCATCTCGCCGTCGAACTATGTACCCTGCCCACTGCCACTTCAGTCTCGCAATTCAAATTCACATGTTTTTTTTCAAATTAGGATTCAAAATCTCTTATTGAACGTTATTAACAATAAAAAACACACTCAAAATAGAGTGCCCAGACCTGAAAAGGTCTTTCAGGTCTTGCAAGCAAAGCACTTGGGGCGCAAGAAACTCCGCGGGCTTTTTATTATGAAACTATGGATTGCATAATTATATACTAAAACTATATAAACCTCGACCCAAGTCTCACAACTTAGTTTATAAACGCCGGATTTTTCGGAATTATTTAATCGATCTTTACCAATAAATGTTCGATTGATATTATGATTCGTTCGGAAGGACACATTAGTATTGTTTTTCTTAGATATTTCAGCTATTTTATCTGATATTGGATCAATATATGTCAAACTTCAATAATTATTTTTTATTGTATTTTATTTTATTTCTTTGGGATAACAAACAGTTTAAACGTTGAATTTTAATTTTTTTAAAATACAGTATTAACTTAATTTCTAGTCAAAACCCACACCGTTATCCAGAGGTTGATTTTATAGTGCTTCTAGTATCTAATACATAATGAATGAAAAAAGTTTAGCAATAATTAAAGTAACATGTAAATACAATAAGAAAAAAGAAATACAAAACTAGACATCTTAAAACTAAATTATTTACAAAATTAATTAAGTATAATGTTTTTATGCTCGTCTTACCTATCATTACTTGTAGTCGAATATCATTGTTAAAATACATTAAAACAAAAGAGTTAATGATATTTAACATAAAAATACAAAAATAAAAGTATTAATCCGATTTACTTAAGATGTCATTCACTTGCTTTTTAAATTTTGTTTTGCTTTTTATATTTGGTATTATAATTGGTATTTGATTGTGGTGGGATGGGATAAAGTTGTGAATTTTTTTTGTTTGTTTTTGATTAATTAATTTATTCAAAAACTTTTTTGTATAGCCGTTGGAAACCACGATTTGGTATATTGTATTAAATTCTTTCGTGAACATGTCACGGGACAGTGGGACTGAAACTAATCTGTGACTATGTTTACAGTTCACAGCGGAAGGCTACTATTTTTATGTTGTTTAAGGGGTGGCAAGAAGAGGTGGGAATTGCAATGTCTGTATATGATGGCTTTCTATACATTAGGGATTTCTAATTTATTATTTACTCTTGTAAAAGTTAAATCCAAAAAGTTTAGAGAATGGTTTGATTCTCATTACAATTTAAACTTTATTTTAAGGTGGTTCTTGTTAATTGATAATGAAAAGATTTAACGTTCGGTGCCTGTCCAACAAATTATCACGTAAAAAAACAGATATTTGGGTCTCTCACCACGTAATAAACAAAAATGCTGGGAGCCGCTTCTTCTCCCTCAGCGTGCCCGTTTTCTTTTCGCTTCGTTTCTGTTTCCGCAGCAGTAGTAGTATCTAGTATATTAGAAATGACATGAAAATAATTCTAAACTAAGTAATCAATTTTGAGAAAATTAATGCCTTACTAACTTTAATGCCTAATAACACATAGATGGGCTGCGGCTATTGAAAGCAAGGGGGAAGGTCTGGCAGTTAGCCTGGATATAGCGAAGGCCTTTGATCGTGTATGGCACAAGGCGCTCCTCTCAAAACTTTCATCATTTGGGGTTCCCGAGAGCTTGTGCAAGTGGACCTCCAGCTTCCTCACTGGGCGCAGCATACAGGTCGTTGTCGACGGACATTGCTCGAACCCGAAGCCCGTGAATGCTGGAGTGCCCCAAGGTGTGTGCTATCTCCTACGCTGTTTCTTCTGCATATCAATGATATGTTGGACACCTCCAACATTCATTGCTATGCAGACGACAGCACTGGTGATGCCGTATACACGGGCCATGCAGGTCTCTCTCGGGAAATCGTCGACCAGTGCCGGGAGAAACTTGTGTCTTCTATCGAGTCCTCTCTTGAGAAGGTCGCGGAATGGGGTAAATTGAACCTTGTCCAATTTAACCCCCAGAAGACTCAAGTTTAAGCGTTTACCACTAAAAAAACCCCATTTGTCGTATCACCGCTCTTCGATAACACTTCCCTAAAAGCCTCGCCTAGTATCGGAATACTGGGTCTTGAAATCTCCAGCGATTTTTTTTTTATATGAGAGGGGGCAAACGGGCAAGAGGCTCACGGGATGGGGAGAGGTGAGGCAACCGCCCATGGACATTCGCAACAACAGGTGTGTCAAGAAATGCGTTGCCGGCCTTTAAGGTGGGAGTATGCTTTTTTCTTGAAGGTCCCTAAGTCGTATCTGTTCGGGAAGACCGCTGCCGATAGTTCATTCCACAAAGTGGCTATGCGAGGCAAGAAAATTCGAACAAAACGCGCGGTTGTGGAATGCCAGACGTCTACGTGATGCGGATGGTACTTTGCACGTAATGTCCGATGGTGGAATTCGGCCGGTGGAATCAACCCGAACAGCTCCTCTGAGCACTCCCCGTGATAAATGCGGTAAAAGATGCAGAGAGAACCCACATCTCTACGCAATGCTAGAGAATCAAGCCGATAAGAGATGACTTGATCGTCGATGATTCAAGCCGCTCTTCGTTGTATGCGGTCAAATGGAAGAAGCTGGTACTGGGGAGCACCCGCCCAGAGGTGAGAACAGTACTCCATGTGAGGCCGAATTTGCGCCTTATAAAGTTGCAGGCGGTGACTTTTAGTGAAGTACTGTCTCGCCTTACTGAGTACACCAAGCTTTTTAGAGGTCAGTTTGGCCTTCTCTTCCAAGTGACTACGGAACTGAACGTCGCTCGATATATCGACGCCAAGTATGCCAATACAGGCTGTGGCAGTTAGAGGAGTGATCTCGAATCAAGGGGATACGACAAAGGGAGACTTTTTAGTGGTGAACGCACAATTTTTTGTCTTCTTGGGGTTGAATTGGACTAAATTTTGTCGGCCCCATTCCGAGACTTTGCAAAGCATAGACTCGATTTCAGACACAAGTTTGATCCGGTTCTCGTCGACGCTATCCCGGGACATGTTGGCACGGCCGGTGTAGAAAGCATACCCCGTGCTGTCGTCCGCATAGCAATGAATATTGCTGATTTTCAGCATATCATTGATATGCAGAAGAAACAGCGTAGGGGATAGCACACAGCCTTGCGGGACACCAGAGTTTATGGGTTTTAAGTCGGAGCATGCACCGTTGATAACAACCTTGATGCTCCGAACAGCCAAAAAGCTAGTGACCCATTTGCACAACTTCTCGGGAAGCCCATAGGATGGCAGTTTCGCTATAAGCGCTTTATGCCACACCCGATCAAAGGCCTTCGCTATGTCCAAACTCACCGCCAACGCCTCTCCCTTCGACTCAACCGCTTGCGCCCATTTATGGGTGAGGTACGCAAGAAGATCACCAGCTGAGCGACCCTGACGGAAACCGTACTGGCAGTCGCTGATCAGCTGGTGCCCCTCTAGGTATCCCAAGAGCTGGCGGTTGATGATCGACTCCATTACTTTGGAGAAAATGGAGGTAATGGCAATGGGGCGGTAGTTGGACGGATCTGAGCGTACACCTTTCTTAGGGATCGGGTGCACTAAAGCCGCCTTCCATAATTTCGGGACTACGCCTGATGAGTAGGAGAGCCGGAAAAGACGGGTAAGGACCGGCGCCAGTTCCGGAGCACATGTCCGCAGCACTATCGGGGGAATGCCATCGGGCCCGCTCTATTTGTTAATGTCCAAGTTGTGAAGCGCCTTAAGCACGGCACCATGCCGGATTTTTACCTCCGGCATATATGAATCGCACCGCGGAATATGCGGTGGTGGTGCACCTTGGTCATCTAGAGTCGAGTTGGACGCGAAGAGGGAGCCCAGGAGATCAGCATTCTCTTTCGCGTCATGGGCCAGCGAGTCATCATCCCTGTGCAGTGGCGGAATGGCTGGCTGGCAAAGTTTCCTTGGACAGCCTTGGCGAGCGACCAGAACGCACGAGTTCCCGAGGGAAGGCGTGCAAGTCTCTCGCCAATTCTGCCAATGTGCTTCGACTTCGCGTCAGCAATAACTCTTTTGAAGGACCTGGAGGCATGATTGAAGTGTTTTTTAAGTTCGCTGGAATTCACATCCTTAGATACCACCGCATTGACCCAAGCCTGATAGCACTCCTGCTTTCGGCGAGAGGCCATTTTGCAGGAGCGGTCAAACCATGGTTGGGACCTGCCACCGATAGGCACAGAGGAGGATGGAATGAACAGTTCCATACCTTGCAGTACCACATCAGCAACAGCATCAGCAGCGGCATCTGGATCTCCCAGCGAAAAACAGTTCGCCTCCACGGGTAGGATGCAAAAAGCACCGCATCTCCTCCCACTCTGCGGACCTGTAGTGCCACACGCGGCGACAGCCTAAGAAGGGGGGCCGTGTTTGGCGCGTGATCGGCACGGTGCTCCGGATCAGGCAGTGGTCCGACGATCCCAGAGGAGGGTCAACGGAAACTAGGTAGCCGTCCGGATGTGAGGTCAACGACGCCCAGGGACGGGTGCTCCAGAGCTGCATAGCCTGGTACCGTCCTGGAGTAGTCTCGTTTTAGTCTGTGCTGCCATTTGTATTTGGGAGGGGGGGTGTAGGCCTCCGGATACCCCACTCACCGGACGAAACACAGCGGCATAGCCGCTATTTCAAGCCGGTTTCGAGTGGGGGAGTGGTATTTCTCCGGGCGTGCCGGCCCAATTCGGTTGTGTCCGTGAGGACCCAACATGGCACTACCACTCCGATTGCCAATTTCATGGCCACCTGGAGTGCAAAGCCAAATTGGCTTCAAAGAAACTGGGCGTCATTAATAGAGCTCGACAATACTTCAAGCCGGCCCACATTCTAGCGCTGTACAAAGCGCAGGTCCGGCCACACATGGAGTATTGCTGTCATCTCAGGTCTGGCGCACCCCAGTATCAGCTCGATCGATTTGACCGCGTGCAACGCAGGGCAGCTCGAATTGTCGGGGACCCAGTGCTCTGTGAACGGCTGGATCACTTGACGTTGCTTCATTGTGTGTCTTCTACCGCATTTATCACGGGGAGTGTTTCGAAGACCTGTTTAACTTATTCCTGCCGCCGAATTCCACCTTCGCACGACACGCCACAAGTTAGGATATCATCCTCACCATCTGGATGTGTGGCGGTTCTCCACAGTGCGGTTTACAAGGAGCTTTCTTCCACGTACTACAAAGCTGTGGAATGAACTTCCTTGTGCGGTGTTTCCGGGACTATACGACATGGGTACCTTCAAAAAAAGCGCGTACACCTTCCTTAAAGGCCGGCAACGCTCCTGTGATTCTTCTGGTGTTGCAAGAGATTGTGGGCGGCGGTGTTCACTTAACAACAGGTGACCCGTACGCTCGCTTGTCTTCCTATTCCATAAAAAAAATAAAAAAATAACACTCAAAATTATCCATGAAGATTTCAGCCATAAGTTGACTTACTGGTGAACCCATTGCAAATCCTTCCTTTTGGCGATGGAATTGATTTTTGAATTAAAAATATCTATGTGTCATACATAACCTAGTAAAATTGATTGATTATATTTTAGCTTATATTCTTCATATGATTTCAGACTTGATGATATCCAAGATGACACTGAAATGCGCCGGGATACTCCAGCCGCTCATCTGGTGTATGGTGTTCCCATAACTACCAACGCATCTCTGCAAGTTATCATTCTTGCATTGGAAAAATTACTAGCATTACAACACCCTAAGGTATGTATCATTATATATAATAAGTAAAAAGACTTATATTTCCGATACGAGGATAAACTAATCTAAAATAATTAAAAATAAACTAAATTTAGAACAACTGATCAAAAGTAACTTCTCTTTTTATAAATTGTCCCTCAGGTCGGTGTGCTGTTTGGCACAGGTCTCCTCCAACTGTCTCCATTGGGCTCTATCAATCACAACCCTTATTCAAAAGCTAGGCGTATATCATCCTACTATCTCTTCTTTGGTCTTGCCTGCCTTCTAATGGATCCATCACTGGGATACTAAATCGTATGTTTCTTGTTCAATGTTTCTGTTGAACTGCGAAGCATGTGTCCAGTCCAGCTCCATTTCTGGTGCTCAATGAGAGTTATTATGTCAGTGACTGTAGTTTTATTTCTTAAGTCTGTATTATTTACCCTGATCCGAAGTTTTAATTCCAACACACTTTTTTCCACTGCACGTTGACATTTGGTTAGTTGTTTTCGATGCTTAGGGCAAGGAATCAAGTCTATTAATAAGGTATATACACTATATATATATATATATATATATATATATATATATATATATATATATATATATATACTATATGTATATAATTTAAATTATGTGTAATTTAATTTATTCCACGTCTTTAAAACTAAAAATTGCTAGCACGAAATATTGCGAGGTTTGGTTTAGTAAACGTAGTCGCAACATAGTCAATAAAATCGGCATTGAAATAAGTTGAATAGGTGAATTTGAGCCATAATAATTTTTCAGAAACAATTATTGTTTCTGAAAAATCGTACATGTACTGGCAAATATGTACTAATACGACAGTGATAAGGTGGTACACATAATCCAATATTCGATAGAAGGAATGGACAGTCTAGTTGATTATTTACTAATTTATATAAGAAAAGAATTTGTGATGCATTTCTTCTTCTTAATTCTAAGGTTTTCAAATTGAAGAATTTTAATTTGTCTTTGTAACTTATAATAGTGTAATTTTAGTTATATAACTCAACATGGATATATATTTTTTTTGAACTGACTCAATCCTAGAGATGTACTTTTTGTAATAGGGGCACCAGACTACCGAATTGTATTCAACCTGAGATCTCACGTCTCAGAGACGTTTTTGTATTTGTAGTAGTATTTGTATATTAACAGGTGAATTTACAATCAGAAAGAGGTTCATTACATTTTGAAAAAGAAAATATGTTGCCACTAAAAAGTCAAAGATGAATAATATGTTATGTTTTAAAGTGATAACCCTCACTTTTTACAATTTACAATTACACAAATAAAATTTTATGAACGATGCGGCACTGGAGCCGGCGACCCCTCGCGTTCCGTGCAAGCGCTCTTACCAACTGACCCAACCGTTCGAGTGACGTATAGTTGATAAAATCTTGTATACTTTGTTCAACTCTCAGGTGGATGAATGATGTATGACAAATACATAATAGTAATATAAACATTGCGAATTGTTGTGAGGTTGGTTGAAGTTAATAAATCAATCAATTGATTTACTTTTATGGCTTTTAATATTTATTGTTCATTGTTATTATTGTTAAGTCGTCAATTAAAAATGGTTGACATTAGTACTATAATGACATTAGATGAGGGAAAATTTAATACCATTACTGTAGAGGAATGGATAAATGTTTGACTACATGCTATTTAAGAAAATTTAAGGCACGGATGAGACTTTAGATATCACATCGGAACAAATCACAGCTAACACAAACAATTCATCGGATGAAACTGATGATGAGTGTGAAATGTTTGTAGTTGAAGAAATTTAGAATTAAAGATTATGTTTAAATTTTATTATTCACTTTTTTAATCTCATAAATATTATTGTTTCCATATGAATATACTTTACTTTGTTTATATTTGAGTGGAAACTTTATTGGTTTATGTAATATAAGTTATGTGTTACTATGTGTATATAACTTAAGCTGTTTGTTTTCCAATAAATAAATAAGATAAAATATAAATTTAAGCACCCGGCTCATAAAATTATAAAAAAAAAAATATAAAAGTATGTTGTAGTGTTCGTTTATTTATTTATGTGCTGACCGTACACGTACACACACAAATGCAGAAACGTCTCGAAAGTAATTTACCAGAACGTTACAAATAAGTAGATGTGTGTGATTGTAATTTTTGTTTATACATTGTGGCATCCTTTTGAAAATTGTGTGGCAGCAGTACAGTGAATTTTACTCGAGAAAATATTCGCCCTACGATTTGACATCGTCTTCTTCATTACAGTCTGGTCCATGTGACTTTATAAGTAAAGATACGATTTACAATCCAAGAGGCAATTAATGCGTTTTGTTTTGGCAATGGTTCCGAAGAACGTGTGTAAATAGTGAAGGGATATACTTAGAAAAACAATTTACATAATATAATGCACATATTATGTGACATCGTTTAGGAGAATCAATAACTTACAGTGTGACCTGAGTAGCATTAAGGTAGACCAATCGATCTTAGCAACCAGAGGTGTCTCCATCCAATTTATGGAATACTAGCTGACACGGTAAACGTTGTATTGCCATATAAATTGCAGATTTCTTTTCTACTTACTTCACACTTATTTTATATTTTGGATAATTCACACTATAATTTTAAAAGTTATAGCCTATGAGTTATTCTGGTGTGTAAGCTATATTATTATAAAGTTTCATCAAAATCCATTCAGTAGTTTTTGCGTTAAAGAGGTACAAACATACATCCAGACATACAAACTTTCACATTTATAATATTATTAAAGTAGGATTTGACGTTAGGTTTTTGGTGTATATATTAACCGCCTCAATGTTTATTATAATATTATGCCTTGTCTTGTCTTGAGCGGGCGCTGCTTGTGGTGGCAGGATGATGCTGTTACCGGAGGCTCGGCTTCAGATTCTTAAAAGTTATATATATATATATATATATATATATCTTACGGTGCGTGTGGATGATGCAGCTACTGTACTCAATAACTTTTGTTTTGTATTCATTTACATTTACTTTTTTGACTTACTCGTGTAAGGCATTGACTATTTGACGTTTGAGTATGTTTGCTGCATCACTTTATATATATTTATATTGTAATTAAAATGATTTGTAAAACAACGAAAATGTAATCTTGATTTAAAAGAATGGCAATAAGTTTCTTGATACTTCTTCTCATTAGCTCAACCCTTTACGAAGTAGCGGTAGATTCAATAAGAAAAAATATTATTTTTGATATTCATAAGTGTCATTTCCGTGACCTACATTAATAAAGTGATTTTGATTTTTTTTTGTGCTAGGCCTATACCAGTTAAATTCTGTTTAAGGTTGCTTCAGTCTATAGTGACGGAATGATGGAAATAATTCGCGGTCAAGGTATTGAAATTTATTGGCGAGATAATTTCCAATGTCCTACTCCAAAACAATTCGAAGATATGATCAAGCAAAGTAAGTATTAAAATGTTTACTGGCAAAAGGAAAGAATGCTATCATAATAAGAAAACATTTGAAAACATTGAAATAATCACAAGGATTGTTGAATATATTGACAACAATAATGTGTTACTGTCGACTTTGATTACTACATGTCCCTTGTAATGCATCTGACATAGCTCAGGTATTCCAACTATTCATTACTTACGTGAGTAACACTGAAAATGTTTAGAACTGGCTAGTTAGAAACATCGCTCTTTGGTAACTTAATGTAGTATACTGCATTCATTTATCATTTGTTTTTGTGAATTGGCGGCAAATCTAAAACTCTTGTTACACGTGAAAATGAACTATTAACTCGAGAAAATTTTCGGTCAATTATTATGACTTTCGTTGTGAGCTTACTCAACAACAAAGCTATGATTGGCTGCGATTAGAATTTCTTAATGAAGCCCCATCTCGTGCCACTATTTACAATTGGTTTAACGAGTTTAAGCGTGGACGTAGCAATCTCAATGATGATCCACGTGAGGGACGTCCTTTAACAGCTACTACTGAAGATAACATCAGTGCTGTGCGAGGCATGATAGAGGAAGATAAGAGAGTGACCTATCAGCAGATACGGGCAAGCCTAGGCATTGGTATGAGTCAAGTTCAAAAAATATTACACGAACATTTAGGCGTCAGGAAGCTTTGTACCAGATGGATTCTGCATACTTCAACCGACGACCAGAAACACCTTCACATGGACTGCTGATGAAGATGCGGTAAAAACGTACGAAAATGCCATAGAAGAGACCTCTAAGGAAGAATGGGCCCACTGCTTTTGTCAGTGGTTCCATCGAATTCGACGACATGTAGAAAGGAACGGAGATTACTTCGAAAATCAATAAAAGTATTGGCATCTTTCTACATTAAGCCGTTTTTCATTTTCTACACATTTTCAGTGTTACCTAGGTATATATTTATTTTCACTTTACATATAAATTTATAAGGACTTTAATAAACGATTCAAAACGTTTTGTCTCTATCTCATCTTCGTCACTACAGAAATATAGGGAGAAGTTATTTTAAACTTGAAGTTACTTTACTTCGCGTTTATTAAATGACACAGCTTAGGTTTCAACGTATAATCTCGTCAAAAATATTAGGATTAATTAATACGTACTTCATCTATAATATTTTTGCTGCAACTGTTTACCCAACTATAATATAAAGTAAATAAATGTAAAATAATTATACCAAATCATATTAATTATGTTACGAAGGGTAACTAGCCCAAACTCTATATTGTAGGATGTGACTTGAGAAGACAGTCATCGTTCTACCGAATGTTTTCTTTGTAATGGTAGTTAGTACCTTAGTAGTTTGCTACAGGAGCAGTCTGCCAGTCTAGCGAAACTCTCTAAGAAAAAAGCGATTCGCTCGGTTGTATGAAACGTGCAGTCAATGATAGATTGACAGATGACGCCTTTAATCTTGTAAAAAACGGAGATAGCCGAAATCCACTACAATTTAAGCAACTGTTCGCTTTCAAACTTACTCGGATTATACTTCATTGCCAATCGCCATACTGCAGTTACTATTATTTCAAGCTTTGTCACATCACTGCACGTTTCATACTAAATTAAATTTCAATTTTTACTTAGGCAGTCTCGCGCCTCTTATTACGTAGTATTTACAACTTGTTTGCAGTCTGCTGCCGAACCCAGTACTGATTGAAATTTATATAGATATTTGAAATCCTGTTGGTGTTCGTCGAGAGTGCCGGTCCAAATATTAAGCGATTAATTTCAGATATATTTTAATGAACTCAGGGTTAACACACCGGGATGGTATTTATATAATTGGCTAGAACTAAAGTTTTGTCAAAAAGATTGGAAATCGCTTAGGCGTGTGGGAACTGATATAACTTAGGAACCTTTAAGTCTAGAAAATACTTCCATATCAAACACCTGTCTGACTTCTCGTATTTGGAATGTGTGGCTCGTTTTTTGACTCCATCAGTTGAGCTACTTGTCCATTTCTCCCATCTAATATGGGGCAGGGTGCCCTTAGATCTTGGCTTCCAAACTTAGTATCACAGTTAAGAATATGACATATATATATAGCAAGAGTATGAAGCGCCACTCAATAGCCGAACTTTGTCTGCGCATGGCCTTGTAAAGCTATCTTGGAACTCACTTTTAGGAAAAATATCGGCGCAAATACTACAGCACACCTATTATAAAAACTAAAATAATTCAGTTATCATTTGATTACATTGTGATGTGAAATTATTGTTAAAAAACATGAATTGAAAACACGAATACGTGCGCCGAGCCCTATAAATATGGCCACACTGGCGACACTAGAGGCAGTCGCGCTCGGGCTGTCGCAGGGGGGTACAACTTCCCTACATTGGCACATGAAAAAAAATTGCATTGAAAGTGCTGCCACCTATTCTATTAGGTACGCTGCAACTTCACCACGATGGCGCTAGTGAAAGCATAAAACTCACTTAACTTACTTATTAAAACAAGACTTGACTATCGTGTTGTAATCATTGAATGCTTCTCCTTATTTAAAGGCAACTGCTGAACTTAATAAACGAATAATAATTTCCAACCACTCAAAACAAACATCAATATGCATTCAATACGGTCTACAACAATAGTAAAAACTATAAACATAATTAGTGCCATCTAGCGACGGTACGGCTTACGCTAAGAGCTTAAAAATAACGCAGCGCCATCTCTTAGCCTGGGTACACTGATTTTACAAAATAAAAACATTAGTTGCACATTTATCTCTAGTATATAGTGTTTTATCTATGGGCTGTCGTACGGTACGCACCTCTCTGGGACGTCGTAACGCTGCCCGTGGAATATACGAAGGTGATCAAATACTCGAGCAGTTTTCTTTCGATGATCCAATTATGAATGATCACCAGCAAATCAATAATTGTGACATCACACCTTTTAAAAACAATACAGAGGTTCTTTCCTCGTCATATAGTATTAGTTTTCTTTTTTTTAAATAATCCAGAATATATATTTTTGACGTTATTGTTTCAGAAACAGGCCACATGATAGCAATGGGACCAAGGATAATGCAGTTATTTAGCGAGAACTATCATGACTATACTGAGCTCGTGCTTCTTGTTGCTCTGTATTTCCAAATACGAGACGACTATTGCAATCTGATGAAGCATGAGGTATGAAATAATTATTTATCTTCAGTCATTTTGAAATGAAAAATTGCGTCTTTTCTGCATTGTTTTTTCTTTGCGTTGCATGAAAGAAATTAGTCGCTTTTGTTGTGACGAAGCAATGGATGCTGTGGCTATTTATGTAATGTTTTTGTTATGTTTGGGTTTCGAAAAATAAATTTTAATTTCGCACCACACTTTTTGTTTTGCACATTTTTGGGGATCATTTTGTAAAAGCATATACATCGCCCAATAAAAGACTTACTGACATGTATAAACCGAGTAGTAGTCATAATAATTTAATGTTTGTTGCTGGTGTGAACATAATGATTATCGCAATTTCTAGAAAATTTACTAATGTGCCTATGAATATACATAACATTATCATGAATATATTGAGAGTTACTGCAGTACAAATGATTATTTCTTTAAAAAAATGTTAATGATTCTTTAGCACCTAGGTTATCGCGATCCATTTTCTAATCCAACAATATGTATAAGTAATTAATTGAAAATATATTTCTTACAGGAGATAGAAGAGTGGCCGTCATTGAATAATGATCAAAATGTAAGCAATTTTTTTAAATCTCATCCTAAGTTTAAGCTGTAAAGTTTATTTGACTATAACGAATCTGGCCATAAATATTGTTATAATTTGAAAACTTCAATTTTTTTAAATTCAAATTGGGAACGTGTTTATTATGATAAAAACTTCATTTCTTGGCTTTCGTGCAACAATCTATTATCTGGTCACAAGGTACGAACTTACCAAGATTGGCCGAAAATGTGCGTACCAGACTTTGTAAGAACTCAAGACTGGCCCTGGTGTATACGAGATCTGAATCCCTTGGACTACAAACGATAATCTGTTTTAGAAGACATGGCCTGCTCCAAACAATACGAATATCTCTAAGGCTGAGTTGCATTATATATTAGCCTTTATAGTTAAGGTTAAAGTTAAATTTAACGTTAACAGTAACACTGACCTTAACATAGACTGCGGAATGTGAAAATATATAATTTATTTATTTCATATCTTATAGGGGCAGATCAACAAATATAATTTTTGTGAAGATTTAACAGAAGGCAAGTTCACTCTACCAATCATACACGCCTCTAAGCAACCTGGTGGAGAAGCTGTCCTTAGTATCCTTTCTAAATGTAAATTTTGTAAAGTTTCAACTGTCATAGAGACAAACTGCTGCCTAATAGGACTTAAGAGTACTCCAGAAGCGCCAGTTAAAACTTTGGAAACTTGGGTGCATTTATGTGAGAGTTTTATTATTATATATTTTATCAATGCCAAAATCTTAAATTATGAATTGTTGTAAAATTGGTACGGTGAAGAGCGTTAATTGTTAATTTGGAAGGAAAAGGAGAGTTAATCTGGAAGGTTGAAAAAGACGATTAGGGAGGTGAGACAGTAGTAGATAACTATGAGGTATCAAGTAGGCCAAGGCTGTTAACAGTTGCTCCGATTTTTGAAACAAGGGATATTTTTCGACATTCAGCTAATTTAAAAATTATTTGCTGAACTGACAATTAAGTGATAGGTTCCACATACGAGTACTCAACTTGCATAGCAATGATAGGATTACACTTAATAGCTCCTAAGATTATGCGTAAGCGTTCTTTGGATTTTGTCTTTATACTCTTGATTTGTTATAAAAGACCAAAAGTTGAAGGTATAATAACCAATATGTCTCTGAAAAATGGCATTGTAGAGGAGTGAATAAAGAACGATAGATGTTCTTCTCACATATAGATATTGTGTTCCATGTGGTTTATTCATTACTTTGTAATCTTACCAGACACCAAAAACTAAACTCAACTGGTATTTCATTATTATCGACTTTCATTTTAATTGATGGTATTTCTTGTTGCTAAATAGAACCACTCTACTTTTTGCAAAAGAAACCTTCAGCCTGTACAGGTAGCCTATGTGGATAAGATGTTACAGCTTTCCTGTATGAGACTGTGGGGTTGGATATAATGGATTAACTAATTTTAATGGAATCTTCTACTTAAGAAAGAGGGAAACTATGAGAGCAGGAGGGTTTTTGAGTAATTTCAACATATTTTCTTATTAATCTAGGGCAATGGTTTGCGGATCGGTTTGTTTATTATAAGATATTTTCTTGAGATATGACGATCTTGTTTTTTTGTAATAATACAGGATTTACCCACATGAGGTAAGGTACGTTGATAGTACCTTCGTTTTTATCGGCATTATATCTTATTTTGATCAAATCTGCAACAATTCTGATATAGTATATTCATATTGGTACAATGTTTAAGAATTACTTGGCGCAACGTTCTGTTGAGCCACATTAACGTGATGATACTACTACTAATATTAGGGCTGGATGTAGGCCTATTAAAATGTTGTAATTATTTTTTTTTACATAGAATCGTTTTTGTGAACAATCTCAAATATCAAAAATCCCTAACTCACACAATAGATATTCTTCGGCAACGCACCAAAGACATAAATCTAAAGCAGTATTGCGTGTCAGTACTTGAATCACTTGGGAGTATGAAGTATACGAGAGAAAGACTGCGTCAGCTTGACCGCCAAATACGAAACGAGGTAAGATTCCATATTTATCACGTATGTTAAAATTGGCCGTAATGGATTTGATTTATGGGTTGCAAGGTTCGACCTGTTTCACCTTAGTTTGAGAATCTGTCCAGTACCTACTCGTTATAAATAAATTGTTAGTCATCATTAATGATGAACCTCCACCTCATCCGGTGATATCTAGCAAAAAGTAGTTGACCAACTCATTCAGGCACGTTATTTTTCTTCTCCTCTTATTTAAATTTTTAAAACAATAGAAGGACAAATGACTAGTAATAATTTAATCCATATTGTTTTGTAATCAATTTTTGCGGTTTTTTATTGTTAAATAATGTCATGTGAATGACTGAGTGTTACATAATATAATCCAACCAAATTACTTATGCAACTTCTTTGAAGCATGAATTCGTGATAGATTTTTTTTAAATGAAGTTAATATATTCTTTTTTATTTTACCTATATCTATTCGTACTTCTTTTCAGATTGAGCGGTTGGGCGGTAATCCAGAACTTATTGCAGTTATGAATGATTTGAACATTGTGTGATATTGGTTATATTTATATGTTATGATATGTTTGAACGTTAAGTACTCACTTGTTACGTATATTTATTGTAGTAAAATTTGCAGTTTGTTTAAATAAAATAATCTATTAATACAAATGATTTCTACGTTTACTTAAATACTAAATATCATAGAAGTCGTAGTGGGAAGTTAGAGTGTCTATGAAGCTGATAGCGGTAGGTACCTCTCGTACCTACTGCCAAACTTATCCTCTGACAGCAGTATTATTTTATCCCATTCCAAGAAAATGCTCAAAACCACTAAAAAAGTTTTCACTTCAACAAGAAATTAATAAAACTTATGTTCAATCCGTAGTTGTTAACATAGCCTTAATTGAATTATTCACACACAGCAAGTATTCATACAAACTTGATCTATCAAGGATTGTTATGATGAATTTGAAACATTTTATCCGTTAATTTGATAAATGTGATATCTATATAATTGTACTACAACTTCAGTGTAAACCGTAAGTCTATCACAACTTCAATCTGCAACAGTTTCGTAACAATTTACGCCACACTCTTGTTTTCCCGCTGCCAGCTCAACATTTCGTCGAGGAGTTCCTCCAAATATTTATTTCCTCCCAAATGTGCTATCTGGAAAATAAACATATAGTATGTACTTGTTTTGCAAGGTAAATCATTCATGTAGGCAGCTTCTTTAGAATTATATTTTTGTTAGACATAGTTATATCCGTTGACTTACTCCTACCTGTCCTTGTGTTAGGCTGCAGTTCTACTGGAAGATAAAAGCCGATATGGGCGTAGTTACTGTTTATCTTTCTTTTCTGACAAATAGGGACGACACGAGCAAGACGTTCAGCTGCCCATTACAATGCAGTGCCACTCAGGATTCTTGGAAAACTCAAAAATTCTGAGCGGCATTACAATTATAGCTCTTGTCACCTTGAGAAGTCTCACTTCTCCAGTAATTTTACTAGCTATGGCACCCTTCAGACCGAACCACAATAATTCTTACATATTACTGCTTCATGGCAGAAATAGACGCCGTTGTGGTACCCATAATCTAGCCGGCATTCTGTACAAAGTAGCCTCCCACTGCTAAATGCCCTTAATCGCCTCTAACGACATCCTTGGGCCTGTGACTTCCCTATTTTTTATGCCCCGGGGAAGCACAGGGGAAGCAAAGCACATCTATCTGTCTATGCGTCTCTCAGAAACCGTAGTCTGTAAACAACAAGTAGTAGTAGTAGTAGTAAAAAACAAACCCCGAAAATACATAATATAATCTGAATTTATTTGGATTTAAAGTATTATTATTCCCGCGTGATAGCATGGACAGGATGCCATCTTTGTGACGTCAGATCACCGGCAGCACACATTCACGGATTGACGCATGCACCAGCCATCGTTCCCCTCGCACATATTTGAGGGAAGGACACGAAAAAATATATATTATACGAGTATTCATGTTACATTCGATTATACAATCTTAATATAAAGAATTATTAGGTTGACCAGGAGCATGTATTTTCCATACTTCTTGAACTTCTATATACATAACATTCTTTAATCTCATAATTATTTTGGAATAAGTCGACTCTTTATAACTTTTTTGAATTTAGAAGGTGATATTATTTGGAATTTTGTTAAAGAACTGCACACTGAGACAAAAATAAACGAATTTTGTTTTTACTTTGGCTCGTCTCGCTGTGTTAGTATCAGTAAGTCTTAATTCTTCTGATAGAAAAAGTGGCAGAACTGAGGTTATTTGAGATGGCCTCAATATGAGTGCCCCATTGTAGTTTTTCATCTAATACTATTCCAATAAACGTCCAAAAATTCTACTTTCTAATTTTAATTCTACTACAAGATTTAAGGGTTCCCCATTAAATGTTATACTTCTTGATATTTTTTACATTTGGTAGGGAGAATTCAATAGATTTATTATAGGTTTATTTTATATAAATTCTGTGAATGTCTATCAATATTATAAACGAATAAAGTGTCGTCTGCGAAAAAAGCAATCTCACATTCTTTCGAGGCTACAAATGGCAGATCAGTAATGTAGACTAGGAATAAGAAAGGTCCTAGAATTGAACCCTGACGGAAGCCCATCCGCACTACAGCTCCTGATGAATGTTCATTATTAATTACTACTTTCTGGGTTTTATTAGCTAAATATGAAGTAATAAGATCAAGTGGTTTGATTTTATTCCACAATAATTGAACTTACGGATAAGGGTAGAATTGTCTACGCAATCAAATGCTTTCGAAAGATCACAGAATATTTCTATGTCGTTATCTGATTTTTCCCAAGCATAAAATATGTGTCAAATCAACGCCATACCAGCATCCAGATATTAAACGACCTCCCGTAACACCAAATTGTTTAGAATATAAGAAGTTATTGCCAAATAAATGGCTTAGTAATTGATTTAAAATTATTTCCTCAAAAATGTCACTTATTGTAGGTAGAACAGAAGCTGGTCTATAATTGTATAACTTTACTGTACTTTAGATAATCTGGAAATATTCCAGTGGCAAAACAATTATTGAATTTTAAACATAATTGGTGAACAATATTTTTGATTATCTTTGCTATAATAGCCACAGACATAAGTCATGAGTTAAGTACTTTGATTATTTCACCCGTGGTAACGTGCCTAAATTTGAACGAAACTGTGTACACATGTACATTTCTTTTAAATATTAATTCAGCTCGTTCAGAAGAAGTTATATATATTAGTTCAGAATTGTTATGTCATTGTCAAATACTCTATATTATATTCTTCTTACGAGCTCAACTATTTACGAACATATGATAAATCCAGTCATGAAGAAAGAAATATTTGTAGTAACGATTCAAAAGCGCTTAGTTTAAGGCTAATTGAATAAAGTTATTTATTTGACTTTGACTTAGAATCAAGTATATCGTTTGGATATTGATGCCTGCTTGCTGACGTCACTTTAACTTTAATCTCATAACGCGTATCATTTAAGACACTTTTGACTTTTTTGTCTCACCTCTTCTCTCGCCTCGCGGTCCAGCGCCTGCATCGTGTCCCTGGTGTACTGGAAGCTGCCGGACTTCTCCAATAGATTGACGCAGTGCCGCTTCAATTCCACATCAGTAGTTCGCTGGCTAAGTATCTCTAATGTTCTGAGTCAATTTCTTTAATTCGCTTTTGCTTTAGGACGGAAATAACGAAATCTTAAAGAATGGACCAAAAATACTTCGCAAACGATAATAATTATGATCGAAAATTTGCGGATAGTGTCGGATATTTGTAGTTTCTTTGTATTATGGATGTTGCTAAAACTATTATGTTTAAAATTAACTCACACTGCATATCGTGCTTCTATTTAATAAATAGTTATGTATTTAAAACAAAGTAACCCATACTTTGCAATTCTATATCGAGATAGTAAACCTAAGTAGGTCATTATTTCGACACCATTACGGGGTTTTTATGCTCCACGTAACGAAAACCTTTTACATCTTTTGAAATTACTGGACTTAACATCATATGTCTCAAGGTGACGAACGCAATTATTGTAGTGCCGCTAGTTGTTAGACTGACGTAACCTTGTACAATTCTATGGTGAAATTGAAGATTGAAAAAATATTTTTAGCCAAATACTTAATACTTGAACAGTCCTAAGATGCTTCATATGAAACAGTTCAGCTATACTATAATATAATTAACTACGGATGATGAGCTAATCAAGAAAATATATAAGCCCAGGGAGGAATCAGTGGAACTTGGTATATCAATTAATATCATTCTGTCACAATACTTGGTACCTACAAATATTGTTCCAAACAAGTAAGCAGATGTATGACATAACTGTGTTTTTTAACATAATAGCAGCAAACAGGCAAGAGACACACGTGATGGGTAGTGGTGGACAAACGCCCATGGACATCGGCAACACCAAGAGATATGTAACCGGCCTTTAATGTAGAAGTATGGTCTAATGCATAAATGTATACAGGTATTGGAAACTTTTGTCTTAATGGATTGGGATATGTGACCGTTTTTCATTATTTTTGCATGATTTATGAGCAGCATGTTGAGAATAAGAAAGCAAGATAAAGTACGAATAACAAACACAAGAAAGAAAACAAAATGGAAAGAGTGGAAAAAACAATTAAGCAGCTAAAATAGCGTTGGACAGGACATGTGATAAGAAGCAAACAAGATAAATGGACAAAAGATATTATAGAGTGGTATCCAAGATGTGGGAAAAGAAATAAAGGGAGACAAACGATACGATGAGAATATTATGATTTCAAAAAGATTGCTGTCGGCGGACAAGCGAGCAATGATTAACATAAGATATAGTAGAGATTAGGTGAAATATAATTATAATCATTTAATATATGTTAGCTGTTAGTATTAGTTAAAAATGTACCTTTTTAGTTTGCTTGCAATAAAGGCTTCATTCATGCATGGTCTAATGTCCTTGAATGTCCCTGAGTCGTATCGGTCCAAGAAAACTGTAGCCGGTATTTGATTCTACAAAGTGGCTGTGCGAGACAAGAACTTCCCGCAAAATGCGCGGCTGTTGAATGCCAGATCTCAACATGATGCAGGTAGTATTTTGCATCTTGAAGTAATGTCCTATGGTGGCATTCAGTAACTACTAATACGAAAAAATCCTTTGAGCACTCCTCGTGAAATATGCGGTAGACGATGTGGTGCTGTAAAAGGATACGAAGTACTTCACTGTCGTAACGTTTGCTTCTTATGGCGTGGATGATCGGGAAACTAAACTTGCCATCCGTCAAGTCCTCGCAGAAAGTTTTACTATCAGTGTACTGAAACAATATAACCAGACATTAAAATTAGATCACATTCAAGTAAAATTCTTCCATATAACATACTGGCAGAGAAGGGAGTATGGACAGAGAAGGTCGTACGAATGTGCTGGGACACGGATAGTAGAAGTGAAACTTCAAGAGAAGCTATTTAAATACAAATATTACAGTTTCCTGTCAATAAAAACAAATATTTTAATGAAAAACATTAAAAATAAATATATATTTCCAAAAAAAAAACATTTAAACAACAAAAAAGTATTTATTTTACCTCTTGTGTGTTCAAATTGCAATAGTCATCTCTGATTTGAAAGTAGAGCCCAAATATTTGTGATAGCTTAGTGAAGTCTTTATTGTTGTCACTAAACAGTTGCATTAAGCGTATTGTCAATAAAAACAATCCACCTGTCTCTGAAAATATAATAGTCACATTAATGATAGTTTAAAACACGAGACTGAGCTTCATACAACCACACGAAATGGTTGCACGACTACAATGATCCGGGGCATGTTGAGTGTCCACTGGACGTTTGTTGCGTACGCGGCGAAACCAGATATGACGGATGACGATCGCACAGACAGTTGACAATCTCAGGGCTAGCGCGACACACGTATTGTTTTAATAAATGCAAGCTTGAATGTTTTGACATAAAAAAAGGCATTATATTGTTTTCAATACACTTGCTCATAAAGTGAGCCTTACATCATTCTTAGGGCCATAAATCGAACACACATGCAAAATAATATTACACACAAGTGCATAATAGAATAGTCCCTGCAAAGTTAAGAATCTAACTGCAAATTATATGAGAGTAAACAGAGCATTTACAATTAAACCGGGTTATATACTAATATATTTTTTTTTGCATAAACAACAATAAGCTTTTCTGTCACTGAAAATCCACTTAATTTTTAGAATAAATAATTTAGACGATAAACATTTATTATTATCAAATTATTTATAATTCACAATAATTTAGTATTAAGAGTATGCATTTTAGCACTAAAATTATAATTTTGAAGTAGGCTGTATCATGTAATCAATCACCTAACATTTGGCGCGTGCTTAAAAAACTTGCACGCCATATCCACCACGCGGCGTTCGACGCTTCCTCGCGAGCTGCTCGCTCAGTCAGTACCCGGCTTATCTCTAAACTTATATTATTGTTAGCGCGTTTCAAGGCATACGAAGCGCCATCAATCTCTCATCTTGTGAACTATTTTTGAGTTAGATACTATTTTTTGAGCATACGAAAATGTTTATCCAGTACTTACTTTTTATCGTCATGTCCCGATACTCCTCCTCAGTGGGACATATAAAGTTGTCCCGCCAGTATATCTCGAGTCCTTGACCTCGATGCAACTCCAACAATTGTTCCGTGTACACTGTTGCTGCCTGGCATGTAAAAATACAAAAATTAGTTTGTAAGTGAAGAAGTGAAGTGTACTTTAAATAAATTTTCCTTCGCGCAGTGGGCAGATTCATAAACGAAGACCAAAAAAAGCAATTTTACGTTTTCCATTTGTGAGGGTTCAACATCCATTTCGGAAGCTATAAAGTAGATCGGTGGCAGACTCTTTTAAATTTTTTCGCTTATTGTTGTCGGATTTGAATAATAGGACTCTATTTGCGGCATATAAATACTCTAGCATTTAAAAAACAAAAATATCAAAACAGAAAGACGCACACAATGAAGATATAACTATATTTACAATACTACGACTACATAAAATTAAAACTATCATTACGTGGAAGCGTACCAAGAATACTGGCAGCATTACCGCGTTGAATAGCAAGGCTGATCCGTTGACCGAAATAGCTGCCAGCGCTTGGGTTTCCAGTAGCCTTATTGAGGCGCGAAGAAAGTATTTTGAACATTCTCCGCGCCTCTGGGCCCCACGGCCCAAGTGTCTCGACACCAAACGGCACAAAGATGTATGACTCACTGAGACCAACATATTTGCGACGCTTGCTGTCTTCGGCAGTCGAAGCAGCAGCCCCAGCACCAACTGACGTAACTTGGACATGAGAAGGAGCCAGAGTGTCGACGCAAGTAGCGTCCCACACCAGCGCCCTTCCCCGTGCCCAAGCCACCAGCGTCATTCCATTTGGCTCTAAAACAGCTGGTATATTAAGAGCGGCAAATGCCCTGCGGATGACTTCATTAATGCTGGCGTGACGACTGATACGGCCTGCCGATTTTAGGCAGGATAACCCGTGGCGTCCAAGAGCTATCTATATATCTACCTGAACGCCACATCTACATTGATGTGGTTCATTCAGTTTTATACCTAGCCGGAGTGATACGCATATTGACAATGTCATATTGTCAAGTAGCGTTCCAATCGGCGCAGAAGGCAAGGCTTGTAACCAAAAGCCCGACTCATTTTGTGTCACGGCCAAAAGACGAGCACGCTCTGTTATGTCAGTAAATGACATCAAAAGATCATCAAAGGCTGACTTACAAAGAAGTGCGTCCCATGCTTTTTGACACTTTAAATCGTCTGGAAAATTTTGAATGTTTGCAATATTTAGCCAAGCATTGTTAGCTTCGTTCAAATACACAATCTCTGAGTTACCTGGTACATGATTTACAATTCTTGTAACCAAAGGCTGCGCACTATGAACTGAAGATAGAAATGCTGGTAAGGCAACGCCCGAAACTTTGCGAGTACCCAAACCACCAAACCGTATCGGTAAAGAGGCTTGAGACCATGCACGATCTGTAAACGCGCAATTCAAAACGGTTTCTAAAATATTTTTAAGTGAAATATCAATCACATCAAGCAAATTTGGAAATTTCCATAACGGGCTAGACCTTAAGAGATACGTAAATTTTGGAACAAATAAACAAGACCGAATAATAGTTAAGGCCATATGAGAATTAATTTTCAATAATCTGTCCGAAACGTTATTAAATTTTTTAATGTGATCGTTTAAGATCGTTGGAATTGAAACAGGAAATAATGGAGCTCCAAAAAGGTGAAGTGAATTCTTATCCAAAACTTTAATATTGGGGGCCAGAACATTAAATTTATTGGTAATATCAACCCGGTCTGAAATTTGGAAATTTTCGCCGATAAAAAGCTCGCATTTCGAAAAATTTAACTAAAGGCCGATTGAGTTAAATCTTTCTATTACAACTTTCAAATCATCTAAAACAGAGTCCACTTCACCACCCAAAGTACCATCATCCAAGTACCAAACATTAAATTTTGATTTTAGTTTTGTTATGGCGGAATGAATGGCAAGGCTAAATATTGCTGGACCAAGAGGGTCGCCTTGTTGACAGCCAACAGAAGACCAAATATTATGATTTTTGAATAATAATTTTGATGGTTTACTATAACATTGCCAAATATAATGATAGATTGAAGGAATTGAATTTTTAACTTCTCTCAGCAGAGCTCCCCTATCAACAGAGTTAAAAGCATTTTTCACATCTAATTTTAAAAAGACATCACCAGAGTTCCTCTCCAAAAAAGTTCGCGCAGCGTGGACTGCAGCTTCGCAACCACTTTTGCAGCCGAAACCCAACTGAGTTGGAATGAACTTAGTTGATAGGAAAGGAGAAATATGTTTACAACAAATTTTAGAAACAAGGCGACGAAATGTGCAGCCCACGGCTATAGGACGAATACCACCATCTTTTTTCTTAAGAGCACATATATTCGCACCATATAAAATTTCGGTAATTTCGGTATTAACTTTTGCAGAAAGCATGAGATTTACTAAGAGAACAATGTCCTCAAGCAACGCTCTACCCGCATCCCCTGTGGAAGGACATACCAGATCTTTAAGATACTGGGGTGTCAGTCCATCGGGGCCGCCGGCAGAACCAGTCTTAAAGGACATTATTTGCTTTTAGTACATCACCATCATTAGCCCGTATATGATTATCGGAAAAAGATGGTTACGGAATAACACAATTAGCATCTGGTGATGGGTGTTTACTTTGTAAAGCCAAAAGTGTTTCATTTGAGTCGGGTGCCAGGATATCATTTGAAAAAAGTATAGATGCAGCACCTTTCACGTCATCGTCATTAACTTTCTGTTCTACTTTTCGAAAAATGTTGAATTTTGGTTACTATTTAAAATATTGCCAAAGATATTTGGGTCAGAACAATTTGATTTTATTTTCTGTGTGAGTGAACTGTGGTCATCTTTTTTTGCATGTAAAGTTGAATATGCGAACATGAACAAATGCTCCCAACTATCTTTTGAATTTTGGTTTACTGTAGATCGAATGACTTTGGAGAGTGCAGTTGCAACAGTAATGCGAGCCCCTTTTGGAATTCGCTTTACTACTGGAACCGAATTCTTTAATTTTCCTAATAATTCCGAAAAATTTGTTGTAACATGATATGCGTTATTTGTCGAGGGCAAGGTGCTATGATGTATATCCGAAACTAACGCGGAACTGTGCTTTTTACCGGTGTGAATTTTTAAGCCTCTTGCACCTCTAAAATAACGTGTAGGAGAGCATAGGTCACATTTCACAAGATCACTGGCTTGGCTACAAACATTGTTTATATTTTGATTATTTTCACTCATTAATTCACTATTCACTATGAAGATATTGATCTTTATTTAAAATAGTTTTAATCTAGAGTTTAAAAACCCGGGAGATTAGAGTCATAAACGTTTGTATAGAAAATTGGCCACTAATGTTTCCTATTAATATTAATTTGTAATAAGCCTGACGATGGTCACGAGACTCACAATATTTATGTACCTTCACAAGACAAACAATTTCAGAAAGTCTATTATACTTCGAAACAGATTTTTTCGGCATATTTTCTATTATCCTATTGTAAAGCTGCCTTTAGTGCTCGACCGACGTCAGCGCTGATCGTCGGCGTAGCTGTCGTAGTCGTAGCGGCAGTAACTATGACAACATAATATTATGAACGCGTTCAGTCCAGCGCTGATGAATAGCTACGCGCGTAAAGGTAAGTCGCGCTGATAAGAATCGTCGGCCGAGCTGACGCTGACCGAGCGTACGCGCGTGTGTAAAATCCTAATCAAATATTCATGTTCTGGCAATTTCGAATATTATTTGTATAACTTTATTTCTCCTTCAATTTCACGCTCTATAATAATGGGGTAAACATGATATCTTCTCCGTCTTTTATTCCGCAATCGTTTGTGTAAGTAGTACGCACATATTAAAGAGCTTAAAAATGGATTCATTTTTCTTCGCAATTGTACACGCGCAATCAAGTTTGCTGTCAGCTGAGCACTTAACGCAACATGGTCAGCACGTACGGGTACGCGCTGAATGCAGGCTAAAAACATACACTTCGTTCAATAAAATACTAAGTAACTTGACTTAGTCGATTAGTAAGCATAATATGTTTATAGTTATTTTGGTTTCAATATTATAATATTATACTTCTGCAATACTCATTAATCTGTCTACTCTAGGTTTATTTACAGAACCAAAGCTACCAACAATCTTCGACCTACTTACCAACGATAGCCATCGTTAAGTAGTCACTAAACAATTGCATGCCTATCTCTCAGACAGAAACTATATGGATGGATATTTAAAAATCAGAAATCCTACTTGCGGGTGTCCCAATTGCAATGTCTTCTCAAGCGCAATGATGATAACATAGTTCGCTGCGTTAATCGTACTGGCTATTCCATATATTAAATGAGCAACCGGTATCCCTCTTCGAAGCGTGGAATTATCCTCAACATCGTCCAGTCTGAAATCAATACATAATATATTTTTGAGCTGCGTACATCTAAAAGCAAAAAAAACTTTAAGCAAGGGTTGAAACTAATATCAAATGCCCAAATCCTTGGAAATGATAGTTTCCGTTACCATTTGCCGTGACCCGGTTAATATTTTGTTTTATAAGCAATATTTCATTTTCTTCGTCATCATTTAAGCTGAAAGATGTCCACTTTTGGACAAAGGCTTCCTCAAAAGATCTCTACAACGATCCGTCCTGCGCTACCCTCATCTAACCTATTCCAGCAATACATATTGTATAAACTATCATATTACTTAATGCTGAATTTTAGAAAGAATTATAAGCAAAGGCGAAGTTGCAACGCAGACAACAACATTCCACCTTCGCACGACACGCCACAAATTAGGATATCATCCCCACCATCTGGATGTGTGGCGGTCCTCCACAGTGCGGTTTTCAAGGAGCTTTCTTCCTCGTACTACTAAGCTGTGGAATGAGCTTCCTTGTGCGGTGTTTCCGGGACGATACGACATGGGTACCTTCAAAAAAGCGCGTACACCTTCCTTAAAGGCCGGTAAGGCTCTTGTGATACCTCTGGTGTTGCAAGAGAATGTGGGCGGCGGTGATCACTTAACACCAGGTGACACGTACGATCGTTTGTCCTCCTATTCCATAAAAAAAATGGATTGTTAAAGATAGATATGACTTTAAAATACTGTCCATGACAAAGAACTAATTAGATTTATGTAGCATATACTCGTAGTACGTCATGAATTATTAATATGGAAATAAACACGGGGCACTAACAACTATGGCTACAAGATTGGGAAATATTACGCACAGGTAGATCTAAGAGCTTGGAATTTTGCTCCTGTCTTATTAGTATTCATCCAGGGAGAATTCCACTCGTATATCGTACAGGAAGCTGGTGATCCAACTGCCTAGACTATCGAAAAGCCCGAAAAATGAAAAAAAAATCTTGCATAGAAAAATTGCCCAACAAATCAATCCGGATGTATAAAATTACGAGGGGAATTCTTGTTTTGAGACATATTAAAGAAAAAGCTTGCGATGGTACATACATTATTGTTTTGTTGATTTCCGGAAGGCCTTCAATACAGTAAAATGGAACAAGCTCTGAATAGTACTTCTAGAAATACATATCACCATTTAGTGTGAACTAATTTAAATATTGTACGAAAATGATTTAGCACATTCAATGCCCACGACTCAAATTCAGAACATTTTCAACTCAAACAGGAGGTCCCCAAGGATGCATTCTCTCAAACTTGCTATTTAACATCTACGCATAATATATATCAGTAGAGGGTCGCACTACATCAATTCTTCGATACGATGACATCACAAATCTTTTCGCAATTTTAATGAAATTTTTTTTAACGAAATTTTAAAAAATCTATCTTATTCGTATGGTGAGCTTTTAATGAGAAACACTCAAAGTAGGTTGAAGCGTATCGGCGTGGCTTAAGGAACGATTGTGAACCGATCAGCCAACTGATAGAGTACAGTACAATATTGTATTTTTTAGAAGAGAGTTCCTTGCCATTTGTTTCCAAAGCGTTGGTTGTGATTTAATTGAGGTCACAAAGTAGTATTCGAAAGAAATCAATGTTGAATAAATGCCTTTTAAACCTTACCCCTGTGTTGGTAATTATTAACATTGTATAGAATTGAAAAATGATTTAAATCTCGTTTCTGCTCGTGTAAGCTTTTGAATTATAATAAAGTAATAAATTATATTTATAAAACGACAATTATGAGGTATGTTATTTTGTAGGTAATTATATTTGTACAAGTATCTTTGTACTTAAATACATTAACATGTACGTTGCAAACCTCGATATTCACGTGTGACTTTTATAATTTCGTTATTAAATTTAATAATAGTGTTAATGTATTCACATTACGATGAACAATATCAACATAAAAACTTGAGAAAAACATGATTATCACCGTGCTGTAAATGAATATGTACATAATACGTTTAAAACATATTTAGAATATGATATTCAAGTGATTTCTTCTGGATAAAATCTTAAATAACATATTAGGTAGAACAAGAAATTTTCGTATTTTCTTTTTTGAAACAGGGGGACAAATGAGTATACATAAGGGTCATCAACGCAGCTCATACACTCTTTTTCCAGAAGTTTTTACCTTAACTTAGAAGATTGATTTTTACAGCTTCAGGAGACTGTAGACTTAAGTACCTATATTGTTATAATTTTAACTCGATACCTCCACGAGTATCGAGTTCCCGATATAAAAAGTCTTGACAGTCAGACAGCGGACGGACATTCAACAAAAGTGATCCTATAGGGGTTCCGTTTTTTTCATTTGAGGTACAGAACCCTAGAAAGAGCAAATATTATAATTGTGGATTTAAATTGTTTAGTGTTTTTTATAGCATCATTATCATAATAATTGTAAGGCGGACGGAAATTACTCATTGTAATTACGGCTTGACCTTTTGTTTCAGTAGATAAGAAATGTAAAAATAATTCTACGCATTTTAAGGTAACATTTGGTAATATTATAATTAGAAATTGTAAAAATTATGCAATTAGTGTCATTATTACTTAAAAGTCGACGTGGGTTTATTACTTTTTTGTTACAAATGTAAAATCATAGCTATTGTTAACAATATTCGTGACACATAAATGATGTTTATATTATAGACACGATCTCCACAATCACATCGTACATTAAAAAAATTTATATCCATTAATGACCGATTTATTTGTTTTATTTATTTTGATTGTATATACAATATAAATTATAAAATACGGACCATTTTTTTTCCAAATATTGTCATACTGTCACAACTCTCTCTCTCTCGCACACTCTGTGTTACTTCAAAAACCAGTCGATTAAAGACAAAGCGATTTCACCAATACATTCAAAGTTCACGAAAACAGACTTAAAAACATCAGAATGAACCTATCAAATAGCTGTCAAAACTGTCATCAATAAGTATGAACAAAATCAGAATTGATAAATGTCAATGTTTATATTACGACAATGACAGTGACAGCTCTTGCGCGATGACGCGATGAAATATGTTAAACGTCCAAACTTTTGTGTACGCGTTTAGGCTATAACTGCGTTTAGTTTGTGTTGGTGAAATCCAAATTGAATCTATAAACTCGCTTGAACGCGTAAACTTAGTTCAACATGTTTTAACTATGGTTCTAATCACGTTCTACGTAATTGGTGAATTAATCAGACCTTACAACTCGTACAAGGGTCAAGCTAGCAGTAAAATAACAAAAGTTAAAATGCATTTTGCAGAATACAGATAACAATTAATGGAACCATGTGAAAAATTATATTTTGCTTATTAATTAGTACAAATTTTCGTGACAGAATATACCTATACCACTAACCTTGGGTAAATAACCACAGCAATAGATTTAATATGTTTATAACTAAAACTAAATACTCACAGCAAACTTGTATTATGGAGCATTTGAATAATTTCACCAACAGCCTTCAACTTCTCAGGACACACTTGTAACCAGTAATTAAAAGCCGCTATCAGTTTTGGTCTTACCCGCTTTCCTGGCAATTGAACAATATAATTGAAAGGCCTGAGTAGTTTCTGAAATCAGACATATCCCAAAATAATTTAATTGAACTATGAAATGAAAATGAAAAAATCTTTTATTTACGTAAACTTACAAAAAGCATCTGTAAATAGTCATAAAATGTTCACAAGTGCGCAAAAGCGTCAAAAAGTAAATTACGTAAATAATTAAAAATACGTCAGTGGATGGTACAGGGTCGAAGAGACTCGCGATTTGCATGGTACTGTACTCCAAACTTCTTTATCCTCAATATATTCCTTAATATTATAGTAACCTATTCCCATTAAAACAGTTTTTATATATGTGTTCAATGTTTTGTCACGCAATTATTTTATGGCTTATTATAGAATCTAACGGAATTTCCCAAAAATGACTTATTTGCCTTAGTGGTTCTAAAACTGGGTATAGGTATATTATGGGTATACTATATTAACCTCTTAGTATTATAGTTATAAGATTGTAAATTTAAAACAAATACTATTACTAAAGGTCTCTGAGATCTTCTGTTAAAAGGTACTTGACCTTTTTACAAAATATCAAGTAGGAGTAGTTGTAGAGAGTATATTGAGTACATTAATTTGATTTTTTCATAATATTCTGAATTAAATGAAATAAAAAGAATTTGTAAAGCTTTCATGCATGTATTTTTAATTTAGGTATTATCTAGCCATATCTATACTTTTGAATTATATATAATTGTTTGTTGCCCGCGACTTCGTTCTCGTTAAATGTGTATTGCGCTTCCTCTGAAACTCTTCAATAAAATAATATGTCACGTTATGTGTGAAACATCATATCTTGATGATATGCTAGTATATTATATATAACACTCATGGAGAAATTTTACGGAACGCAAGAAATTTTCTTCTTGTAATGATTGTGTACAGGCCAAAAGCAAATACATCCTATTAAATAAAGTTTAAGATATTCGTCGGAGTCCTGTATATCATATCAAACTAAGTGCGAATCATTATGGAAAATAAAGTGAAAATGATAGATCTTAATACTACTGAAGTTGTTAGGTTTATTATTTTCAAACCAGTTTACATTTATAAAAAAAAATATCTATAAATAGGTTACTGGTATAAATGGCATTGAATTAGATGTACGTACTGGTTGTGCACCATTACACACCAGTAAACAGGCAAACACACGACTGATAATTCAATGATTTCTGATTTTTTCACTTGGACGTATGGAACCATAAAACATATATAATTATGTTTCTTTATATTTTGAATATGAAATTTTAAATATCCGTTGCGCAAAACTGTTACCAACTATAGGTAATAGTTTTGAATACGATCTCAATCGACCTCAAGAATAGTGGAAACGATCCATACTGTGGTAATAAAATCTACATTCGTTCTCTAAGTCCAGGATCTCAGTCCTTGGAAATTATATCTAGACCAAATTCAATATCTACACCCTCGAAAACTTTAGTAAAACTCGAAAATTTTAAAATATTCTTGATTAGGGTAGGGCGGTCCTTAAAGTTTCGCGGGTAAAAAAGTCCACCATGAATATCTCAAAAACGAATTACGTATCGTCGTTCTTTCTAATGATACGAGCGAAAAGAAGCGGTCGCGGACGGTGTAACGTGCCATCGCTGACAGTCGGGCAATGTCGCAGCGCGAGATATACGAGTATCGTTAGAATCCCAACTTAAAGGCCGGCAACGTATCTCTTGACCCCAGGTGTTGCTGATGTCCATGAGCGGTTGACTTACTACTCCCCATCACGCGAGTCTCTTGCTCGATTGCCCCCTCTAATGTGAAAAAACATTCTCAAATTCGTTTTCTACTTCGACCCCGAGAATCTCGGAAACGATATCCAGTCCGATTATTGGTGAAATCATAGTATTGCGCGGTTGTCATTTTGGCATTTCGTTAAATTTGGACCGACCTAAAGTCGCATTACATTCCCTCGGGAAATCTTAAAAATTTCGGAGTGGAAAGTACCTATCCGTGACCACATATGTGCCAAATTTCACGATGTCGGGTTGACTACTTAAGATGCATGTTAAGCATAACAAACAAACAAACTTACATTCGCATTTAAGATACGCATATTTATTACACATGTAGACTCGTAGACTTTTTTTTTTGTTGGAATCGGCATCATGTCATTAGTTCGAACCACAACTCATCAAACAAAACAAGCATATTTACAAACAACATATTTAATATATTAAATCACAAATATAGCTTGTTATTATATGACACATAATTATTTATGCAGGTATAAAAAAGGTATTTTATACTTTGTAATGATTAAATTTAACCTTGCTACTATCCCAACAAATTAATATGAAACAGTAGGTACCAATACAATGCACGTTTTATTAATAATATTTTGTTAATAAAAAAACGCAGATAATAAATTAATTTACAGTAAACACACCTCATTTTGTTTTTCAATAACTTCTTTCTTGGCACATACATTGCTATTTTGCGACATTTCTTTTTCGTTTAACGACAATCAAATGGTTCGTAACACACAATTTATTCTTGAATAATGCAAGGATCCCGGCAGCCTGCGTTGCTGCACTGTCTACTGTCAAAACTGTGCTATGTGAACAAATGACCTTGACTTTAATTAATGTTAGTTGCGTGTTAAGGAAAGATATTTTAATATTTTATAACTAATACCTGAAGTTATTTAAAAATTAAAACTTTGTTCTCTTGTTCATCAACTAAATATTTTACACCATTGTTCACGTTTACAGTGAATATAATATTACTACGGATGCAGGTGTTGAACTCATCAGGAATATTTTTGAGACCTGGGAGGAATCACAGAATGCATTTGGTATCTTTTGTGATTTATCTAAGGCTTTTGATTGTGTTCAACATTCAACGCTGGTCAGGAAGCTGTGTCGCTATGGTATAAGAGGATCGATGCGCTCGATCTCCTGATCTCATATTTAAATAATAGGATTCAGAGGGTCGGTGTGAATGGCAGGAGAACTCCTGGGACTCCTCTCGGTATGGGGGTACCACAAGGGTCTATTCTTGGACCCTTCCTCTCCCTAATTTAAATAAATGATCTACCTAACCTTGTAGAAAAAAAAACACAAGGTGGTATTGTTTGCGGATGACACTTCACTTATGTTCAAAGTGAAACGAAGCCAAGTTTTATATGACGAAGTAAACAATGCTCTATCTGACATCGTGTACTGGTTCAGCGCCAATAACTTATTGTTATATATATAGTCATAAAACCAAATGTATTAAATTTACTAAGCCAAATGTCAAAAATGTAGATGCGAATATTTATTAAACGGAGAGGTGGTAAAGCCAGTGGAATCTGCTGTATTTCTTGGCATTACTCTTGATTCCAATGGGGCCCCCATATTTGAATAGGCTTAGTTAGATTTATTGGCGAATTGGCTTAGTTCTGCAGCATATGCGGTTAAGAAAATTTGACGGTTAACTGACATAGATACTGTGCGACTAGTATATTTTAGTTATTTTCATAGTATTATGTCCTATGGTATATTGTTATGGGGCAGTGCGGCGGATATTAATACCATCTTTGTGCTCCAGAAGAGGGCTATTCGCGCGATTTATAACCTAGGTCCTAAAGAATCATTAAGAGAAAAATTTAAAGAAAAACATTTTGACTGTTGCTGCTCAATACATTTTTGATAATGTTCTGTATGTTCATAAGCGCATTGAGGAAACTGAACATTTCTAGAAACTGTGACATTCATAATGTTAACACGAGGAACAAACATAAACTTGTTATGCCTACTACTCGGTTGGGTCGACTTTTGAAAGAATTGTTAAAAAACGTTTGTGTGGGAAAGGTTACTATAGCATAAACGATTTTCTTAATGACTACACGGACTAAAGCGAACACCCTAAGACTCCTTAATAATAAATGTTTTTTGTACGATATCACACTGTAATCCATATTTTTATAATAAAAAAAATGCCCGCTGATTTTCTTGCGCCCATTCTCTCAGGTCTGAGGCAGTCTCTTTTGAATGGGTGGTAGTTTTTGACGTTCAATAAGTGATTTTGAATGAATGAAAAGGGGCATATGACGTCGAGTTGCGGAAAGCGCCCGTATGAAGAAGAAGAAGTTATTATGAATCCTATTTTGAATAAAAATATTTGAATTTGAATTAGATGTTTATATGATAGAGCTTTTCGTGTGCGTTAGTAGGTATGTCAATTCAGATTTCACACCATGAATTTGGTGTTTTTTTTTGGATTTACGTATTTTACCCGTTGAGAGGTAAGATTTTTAATCGTTATTTTCTTGAAAAATGTGCAATACCTTGTAATAAGATTAGTAGCACTATAATCGTGGACCAAAAATCTATCAACTATATTTTATAAAGATTGATTAGGTTAGGTTAGAACGTTTAAAACAATGCACGAGCCGTTCGTAGCGTGCTGCGGCAGCGGCCGGCGAGTGCCAGAAACTAGTTTTAGGCGTTTCCCTTCCTTTTCTCCCCATAAAAATGTCCCAACCATTAAAAATGTCATAATTTGAGGTTAAGTTATAATGCTCTTTTTTTGTTGTACCTTGGCCATAAATCCCTTTGATATGGTATGATCTAGCCGTTGACAGAGTTGTATAAGTACAAGAAGTGTTTTTTTTTTGTGGTAAAAGCGCAAAATTAAGTCTTGTGGGGGTTAATTTAGACAAGATTAATTTTACCCCATTCCGCGACGTTTTCAAGAACCACTCAATAGAAGACGCAAGTCTCATCCGACGATTTCCGAGAAATCTTCAACAACAGAATCTGCATTCATAAATGAAACTGCGGCGACTAGAGCCAATTCACCATAAATTTCGACGGAGGAGGAATCGGAGCAAGCAATTGCAATATTCAGACAATCAGCAGAGGTAGCTTCTACATCTCAAGATCTGGATATCCAGAATAGTCAAATGACAACGGTAGATTCTGAGTCAAGACAAAAACCAAAAATAGTTTCTACCTAAATTAAATGATTCGTCCATTTCCAAAAGCTGCAGCTAGAAAAAATCTTCGGCCTGGTGAAGACTAAAACTAGAACTAAAATTAATTTTTGTGGCAAATATGTCCATGACATTTGCGTTACAGTCTCATTAATTTAATATTAAAGATGTCTAGCAACAGTTTATTTATCCTGATTGCTACAATTAGAAAAGGAAGTGATGTAGATTTAATTATGTTGTTTTGAATTAAATTTTTTCTTAATTGTGACAGTAATTTTAATTTTCGTTATATTATTTTACCTATTTTTAAACCCGGGTAAAGGCTCCCTACTTAGGGGGTAAAGTCTCCCAGTCTACCCAGGCGGGAGATATTAGCCGAATGTAACTTTGGTATAAATCGTTAATTACTCATAAACTATTAATGATGTATCAAACTTTATTAAGATAAAATGTAGCTAAATAATGCAGCTTATGATATAACTTATAGAAAATAGCGATTTGTAGGTAAACAAAGATTTATGAGTATTTTAGTCGAAGGCGGGTAAACTCTCCCGGACTCCCCCTACATCATTGGATTGTTGACTTTCAATTATATTATTTGGCTTACAGTTTAAGCATGCAGTGAAACTTTTAGTTTTTTTTAATACGAGTTCCATTGTGGTACTAACTTAGCAGAAAGAGCACACAATATCAATGGTGTGTTTGGAGCATAAACTGAGTTTACTAGCGTAATAGACGAACCGTGTGAGAGTGAGATTCTGTCCTTACATAAAAACCTGGGTTTGAGAGATAAATGGACCGTGTAACCGTTTTGAAACAATTTAGTGTTTATAGTCTCCTGTCAAAATGGACCGCATATTAATTTTAGTGTTCCGAGTAAGATTCTGTTGTTATCTACAGTAACAATCCAAATTAAGAAACATTTCACAGGTAATTGATGATTCTTCTATACTGCTTTCGTGGTGCTTATTTTCGTAGAACATTCACTAAAATATTTTATATATGCAGTAAACACTGTATTTTCTAAAGATTATATTAATTTAAAAAAAAAGTAGGCACATATTAAAATATTGTATACGTGAATTATAATACGCAGTTTATCAATATTTGTTCATAGGGATTGACCAAAAGCAAAATACTACATACCTAATCATAATACACATATTCGAGAGCTTTTGGTTCATTGTTTTCAAGCCAATTTACATCAAACTACCAAGAAATTATAGGCATTATTTGAGGTTAGCATACTCACAACATTAACCCATTTGCATAAAAGTTAAAGAAAGCTTGAAAAATGGGTGGCTCATGATTTAGCTGGCCCAGACACGGAAACACCACACAGCTTTGTACTACGTGGACGAAAGTTCCTTGGGACACCACACATCCAGATGGTGGGGATGATATCCTAATTTATGGCTTGTCGTGTAAAGGTGGAATTCGGCGGCAGGAATCAGGTGAAACAGCTCTTCGGAACACTCCCCGTAATAAATGCGGTAGAAGACGCACAATGAAGTGACTCACGCAACGCCAAGTGATCCAGCTGTTCGCAACGCACTGGGTGCCCGACAATTCGAGCTGCTCTGCGTCAAATGGTGCGCCAGACCAGATATGACAGCAATACTCCATATATGCCTGGCATGCGCTTTGTAGAGCGCTAGAACGTGGGCCGGCTTGAAGTATGAAAGCCGTGCTTTAATTATGATGCCCAGCTTCTTCGAAGCCAATTCCATACATTAATCTCGAGCAATCAATGCATTGTTTGGGAGTGTAAATACTTCTTCGAGAAGAAGGAAAAATTTCCTTGTTGTATACATAGAATACCAAAACAAAAGCAAATTTGAAAGAATAATAATTACACAAGAGTTGTTTCAGCTATTTAATCACATTAACATTTCTAATAAGTGCAAACACATACTTATTTGAATTATATTGAAGAGAAAAATACACCAGAAACAATATCTAAATATAACAAAATAACATTAACTTCATTCAAGAAGCGTGTTGGATGAAACCATTATAGTTTCAAGAATAATCAAATAAGATTTATTCAAACTTTAACCGCACATTTACATCTTAAAATAAAACCAGACTTCTATTACAGTAAGTATCTATCAGCTTATACTATAGAACATTTAAATAAAAACAGCCAAATATTATAATGATATTTCATTTCATTGTTTAAATACATAATGATGATATGATGACTCTGTGATATTAGCAAGTGAAGCACCTTTATGCTAGTGTATGTGCGGTTATGGGTATGCCAGTTACACAATTTTTTCTTCCTTAAATAATAATACATCCACAAATACTTTTATATTATTGTTTTTACACTTTTTCACAACGCACGACGGCATTTTTAAATATTTTAAAACTGATCTGTCACAGACGATGGTAAAACTCATAATGGCGGCCGATCGGCGTGGTGCTATGTACTCGTATTAACACGTTTACCGGCTTATTTTGGTGCCTCACTGTTATGTAAGGTGACACGGAGTCCTTATTTTTCTACTCGTCCGTGATGATGACTATGGCTATAATATAACAATTGAAGCTTTTTATAAGAAAATTATGAGTAATTATTATATGTATTTATATACTAATAACTTAAAAATGCAAATAATTATACTGTCGTAATAAAGAGTACAAGTAAACGTTATTATCGCGTTCTACTTATAGCCTACAAAAGGGGGGTAAATATAATTAATTTATATCAAATCCAGTTAAGAGGCTAGACCGATAATACAAACGCTTACTATTAATTATTAAGGGTATGTTCCGATATGCACTGCCAGCACTGCACAGTGCTATCACTGTAGAAAAATTCGTTCCGTTATGGACTGCCAGTATACTGCCGCAGTACCCTAGGGAAATATATGACGTCATAAATCGCCGCCATATTCTACTGTGAGCACTGTCCTTTTCGAGGTAAGGTACTCGCAGTACTTTAATCAGCCAAAACCACTCGAGTGCCTAACGTTTTATAAACAATACCTACAGTTTAATCCCAAATATTTTTAATTTGACAGTACTCCAACAACAGTTTTTTTTAATGAACTAGAAAACTTTAATACACTCATTTGAATGCTGAGTCAAAAAATGCGGCTGATAGTATACAAATTGCGTTCCGTTTTAAATAGTAACCAATATGGAACGGCTTCACAGTATACTAAATTGAAGTTACACTGTACAGTGGTCGTAGTACATATCGGAACATACCCTAATTGTGATTATATAATCAAACTCGAGACCCAATTTAATAAGACAACTATGTTAATATAATTATTTATTTGCTATATTGCTGCTATTATAATCCTTAACCGTACAAATTTATTGTCTTAATTTGGAAGACATCGGAAGGTGTTGAAACAAATTTTTTAAAAAATCAAATATATATTTCGGAAAGAAAATTAACAAATAAAAAATAAATAAAAACAATGGGTATCTATTTGAGAAACACAGATGTAATTTATACATATTATATATAACATTAGGGTTCCATTATTCAGCTAATTTTTAATATATAACTTAAGTACTTAATAGCTAAGGCCGAGATGTATAGAGCTTACTTAGACTTTGTTCAGACATATCGAGAGAGTTAGTCGGAGTCCCTATTCGAGTGCGAGTTAAGCTTACGAGCAAACCTAGAGTTTCATGCGCCGCTTCTTCTCTCTCAGAGCGTAATTTGTTTCCGAAGCGTCAATAGTATCTAGTATATTAGAAATGACATCAAAAATAATTCTAAAAGAATCCATTTTGAGAAAATAAATGCCTTTTATGGCCAAGTTTAATCTCAAGTCCACCATTAAGTCGACGACGAATAACTCCGACTTTAAGCTTTTAAACAAATAGAAAATCAACAATTCCCTGTATCACCACAACAGCTGTTGTTCTGCGTTTTAATATCAGTAAAATATGTCAACAGTCACCCATCTAACAATGCGTTCCGCTTCTCATACCAAAATTAGTTAGCAAGACCGCATATCGCATAAATAATTCATAGATCACTTAACTTATGTATCTCAATAAAACCAATCAAATAAGTTTTTGATATTGTTATAATTTAGTATACTTTCTATTGTAAATGTTTGTTTAATGATAATCGACAATATGTATAATGAAACGCGCGCTTGAACTTTCTATTGGGCTGTCCCATTGAAGTTATACTTCTTTATGCGCGTTATAAAAAAATGATGACAGTAAAAATTTCTAAGATGCGCGAGCTCACTGTAACACAACAATTTTCTGACGTTTGCGACATTCGTTATTTTTTTTTTTTGGTTTCTTCGTCCATTATTAGGATAGGCAAAGGGTTCAAGCCCGTACAGCCGTATTCGTTATTTAATAATTAATTGTCAAAGCCATCGTTGCAATATTTTTACAATATTGTTCTTTCTACAAACGTAGAATAGCACGATGAATAAATAATTTTAAGGATTTTTGCTTTGGCCTAACCAACGGAATATAACTTCTTGCGTGCATACTTAAGTACACACACTTTTCCTAAGCTCAGCATAATCTTAATATTCAAATGACTGTTAATACCAAATCAAAGATTACGCTTAGCTCGAACACAGCTGAGTTTTACATAAGTTAAGTCCGAGTACGCTCTATAGATCTAATCTAATCTCAACCTAAGACTCCACCTATTGGATCAATTCTTTTCATTTATATTATATATCCAAATCGCCTGGCCGTTCGCTACTACGTACAGCATGCTTTGCTTAAGCTGTAGACAAATGAGTTATTTATTTAGTAGTTGCTATACGTTTCCTGCTTTAGCTATAGGGCAAAGCTAAATGATTGACTAGCCGTCATTGAAATTTAACGCAAATAACAACTCAATACGCAAAAAAAAATATGAAAACGGCCGTAAATGATCTAAGTTCTCAACCTTTGCAAACATAAATGTTATTCTCAAACCAATTGCCACCATTACACAAACCCAAAACCTAAATATTACCAATTTTCCGAAACAATAAAATGTTTTTCTTTTATTTTGAAAACAATTTCAACCATACCTCATAAATATAAGTTTAAGAACTGCCCCACACTAAATTACATAATCAATTAGGAGGGTATTGAAAAAAGAAATTCTAATTTAATATAAATTTAATTAATTTAAGCAAAAGAATAATTTTTAAAATTCAAAATTTTATACTCATTAAATATAACAACTTTGTATATAAATGAAATGTTCGTTATTTAAAATTAAAAAAAAAAAACTCTTAAACTTAAAATTGTATGAAATGTTTTCTTAAATATTAAATAATAATAATAATGTTGATATACTGTAACATGATTACACCCCAAACTAGGCATATACTGTGCTTTGGGTTGCAAGACAACTATATATTTAATAGAATTACCTAAGAACCTACTTACTTTAAGCACACATAAATACAGATATCGCGCCAGTGAACGCAGTCAGGGCCAGGGGTAAATAGCGGGAGTATCTCCCCCTCCTGTCCGCACGTCTCGCCTCGCACGCCTGTCGTGTAGTGCTGTGCCATACTGGACAGTTATCTATCGTACGCTTAATACATAAGTTGCGATCTGAGTCTGAGTCAAAGTGGAGGAACAACGCGAGGGAGGAAGTGAGACCCAAAACTAAAGAGACCAACGGCGACTAATGTTGCATCATCTTAGCGACCACGACCACGACCACTCTGACAAGATTCATCGATTAAAAAGAAGATCCGAGTCTAGTGGTTTCATTAAAAAACGAGTTTTTATTCTTTTTTTATGAAAATAAGGGACGAGACGAGCAGGAAGTTCAGCTGATGGTAATTGATACGCCCTACCCATTACAATGCAGTGCCGCTGAGGATTCTTGAAAAACGCAAAAATTCTGAGCGGCACTACAATTGCGCGTCACCTTGAGACATAAGATGTTAAGTCTCATTTGCACAATAATTTCACTAGCTACGGCGCCCTTCAGACCGAAACATAGTAATGTTTATACATTACTGCTTCACGGCAGAAATAGGCACCGTTGTGGTACCCATAATCTAGCCAGCTTCCTGAGGAGAGGAGCCTCCACTGGAGCACGAGAAATGCCTAAAAATGTTTTAGACATGTGTGTTGAATACAGGCAGTACAAAAATTTGAGATTTAATTTTTAAGTTAAAATGGTAAACTTGGAGCATTGTTTAAATTTATCGACACACTCATGATTATGTTAATCAATTATAATTAGGTCACATCACTATCGCATTCCTGAACTCTGCATTCAACTCGCGCGTTATCTGTATATATAAAGATCCATATTCATCACATATTATGTATCTTGAATTTTTTATTCCCGAAGATGTTAAAAAAAAATTGTTGATGAACTTTAAATGCCATTGAATTTTGTTGAAGAACTCTTAAAATGACAGACGGGGTCTGTTGAATCTATTGATTCAAATACTATTGTACAAAATGTCCTGTCCTATTGTACAACTATATTTATCATTAATATCAAACCATACATTGAACTATCAATACAATTAATAACAACTTACTTATACTAACCTGACTAGCAATTTATGGAAAACGTGGCACTGAGCCGACATATTGCTAATATCGCCAATTCCTCAGAAAATATTAGTGGAACAGCACGACAATTATTATGGGGCAGTGTAGCCGACATAATTACCATCTTTGCGGAGAAAAAAAGGACTTCTCACGGTATTTATAATCTAGATCCTAAAGAATCATTATGTGAAATATTTAACGAAATAAACATTTTAACTGTTACATCTCGATATAGTCTCGGTATGTTATTTATCTACACCCATGCTTTAAATCCTCTACTAAAGATTCTAAAACAGTTAGGTTATTGCCATCATTAAAACACCCAATGTCCTAATAACCATTACATCATCCAAACGAGTGTTGTAATAAAATTCAGTACATCTGTTTTCATAATAACACTCCCTGGGATGATATTATGGTCACAAGGACTGGCTTTTTTAAAATGTTAGCAGAAAGCTAACTGTTTCAGGATCTTTTATAGAGGATTCATACTATGGGTGTAGATAAAGTCTTATTAAAACACTCACTATGATCACCCACGTTCGTGTTTTAATACCCCTTTATACACAACAGTGGCATAAATAACTAATGTATATTAATGTAGGCACACTAGCGAATTTTCTAGAAACTGTGATAATGTTAACACCAGGAACAAACATAAACTACTGAATTTAACTCGGGTAAGTGGAGTAAGTTGGGCGATATACATATATGATTTTAAATGATAAATAATGTCGTATTTTTTCATGCACGTGCGATGAAAATCATTACATGAAATGCGTGTTCATTGATCATTACATTGTCGGTTCCCTTATCTCACTCGCTTGAGACCGTCGCAGCATACCGCTTTGCAAGTTATGACCAACATAATACAATTGTATTAAAATGACCAACATAATACAATTGTATTAAAATGGAATGAATTTTAATATACATAAAGAATGCCTGAAACCCTCGACCAATTAGTATACAGCGTCGCGCTACAATGGCGACATTAAATAAATACAGGGGTGAAACTACGTAACCGTAACCATAGAAAAATATTAAAAAATAAAATACATAATTAACAATTTCAGAATAACCTGTAAGCTAGCGCTAGCGTAAGGGTGATTAAAATATTGTTTCATAAATATATAATTTGTTTGTAAAGGAGATTGACCACATATGGGCCCAGGCTGTGTCAGACAATAATATATATTTTATGTACACCCATGCTTTAAGTCCTCTATTAAAGATTCTAAAACAGTTAGCTTATTGCCAACATTAAAACACCCAATGTCCTAATAACCAGTACATCATCCAATCGAGTTTTGTAATGAAATTTAGTACAACATTACATCATTCGTTTTCATTACAACACTCGTTTAGATGATGTAATGGTTACTAGGACTGGCTTTTTTAGTTTTAGCAGTAAGCTAACTGTTTCAGACTTTTATAGAGGGTTCAAATTATGGGTGTAGATAGTCTTGTATGCTTCAAACTGTTGATAATTAGGTATTAAAATCATATTCGTGTTTTAATACCCCTTATTACACAACAGTAGCATAAATATCTATTATAATTTAAGTTACATTTTTACATTCAGTTTGGGACTAAAATAAAGTGCTTCCTATCCCGAGTAAAAGTACTTTATATTATTGAAATAATAAAATATGACTCCATTTTTTATTCGTAGACATGTAACTCGTAATGTTTTAATCAAATGGATCGTTGTTAGTTGAATGATAATCGATTATGAGCTGTCATATTCATAGTACCTACATTTAAGAAAAACCCATTTTTTTTAATGTCTCGCTATCCAATTAAAATGGAACAGGAGCAACTCGTCCACTATGATGGGTCTGTGCTCTGTACTAAATACAAAACGAACAAATAGTAATTCGCCATTATAGCGCCACGTTGTATAAAATTACAAAAGACAAATTTCATTACCGTTTAGAGTATAATGAAAATAAGATTTTTCAACTTATTTGCCGTTACTTATCTACGTGGCGCGATGATCTACAATAAAAAAAACATCACAATAATTATTTCTACTTAACAAAGTGAACCACATTAAACAGTTAAGTTAACCGTTAGTACTAATTAAGCTAACAATGGTATAAGTACAAAAACTTAAGTCAACATATCATAAGAATATGTAAAAGTAACAATTACAAAATGTAATATAAAAAAAATATAATTTAAATCCTCCATAATTATATAATAAATCATATTATTCGGTTACCGACCCTCATTCATGTAGGTATAAGACCGTGTACACAGAGGTACTGTCGTCATATTCAATGCCAGATCTCATAACTTTTTATAGATACAGTACAACTAATTGAAATAATTCTTAAAATCAGTCGTCCACAAATACCGACCGATACAATTAAATAATTCTTTATTATTTCTGATCCTGCATCCTAAAAACATAAGAACATAATATTTACATAACCTATAAACACATTTTTAACACTGAAACAATAAATTGAGACACCACCACGCACGGTAACTATATTTGTAACCCAAAAATATGACTGATAATTTAATTTAAACAATAAGTTGCGCTAAAATGTTCACACCGAAGTTGTAGTAATTTTTTTTCACCCATGTGTTATATAAATACATTCATAGAAAGGATTAATTTAAACGGAATCCAACGTTAACTGGGACATCATGGCGGCGCAACCAGAGTAGCCACACATCACTGAGACAGTAATGGACCTCGAACAGATACCACTACAGCTGTATGTAAGAAAAATAAACAGTGGAGGACAATTATATCCTTATTTAAACTTAGCATTTCATTTATAATCTCTATCCCAATGATCTGATGAGGAATTATCCTAAATTGATGGTTTACTTTGAATTTCGATAATAAACCTTTCTGTATCGAGATTGTCCATCGCATGCAATTAAAAAACAAAACAGAACAGTGCACACGTGTTGCATGCAAAGAGGAGAAAGTGAGACACCATACACCTCTATAATAATTAGTGGTGGCGCGACCAGAGTGGCGGCGCAATCAGTAACATACTGTGCACGCGTCCGAACTGGTCGCGCCGCAAAATTGGTTGCGTAACCAAACGGACTCCAGATGAGAAACTCTCTATAGAGATATTGGTAGCGACGATTGGTTGAGCCGCCATGGTGATGAAATATAATCAATGGGGCACTTTCCCTGTCACGCGGATGTCCATTCACGTCCATGCGTGTACTACGACAACCTGGCCACAGACAAGACAATTTGCCACTTGCAACCTATCCGCGTTAAGAAGCACAATGTATAATAGAATGCAGGTGCCCGCACGCCCGCAGGATCATAAGACGCATAACAAGAAAAGAGCCCTTATTTGATAAATGTGATATCTATATAATTGTACTACAACTTCAGTGTGGACAGTAAGTCTATCACAACTTCAATTCGCAACAGTTTCGTATTATACAATTTACTCCACGCTCTTGTTGTCCCGCTGCCAGCTCAACATTTCGTCGAGGAGTTCCTCCAAGTATTTATTCCCTCCCAAATGTGCTATCTGGAAAATGAACATATATTATATATTCCTGTCTTGCCGAGTTCAGTTAGTTGAATAGTCAGGTCCATTGAAATTAGATTTAAGGTAATAATTGAATTCAATAACCACACAGTTTCGTAGCACGGACGCAGGGGGCCTACTCCTAAAATCGATATTCGATAAATCGTGGCATTAGTCGTGTCGAATCCTACTCTTAGTTACGTCGTATTCAATGTCGAAACGATGATTGAACGAACGAAACATTATTCGATATTATCGGTCCTAACCCTACTCTTAGTTGAAAATGTCAGAGACGAATATTCGAATTTCACAAATAATCAAACGTCACTTTTACGATAATCTCAACGACACCATCTAGGCTGTCGTTGCTATTATCGTTTCAAGTTGTATAGATATATTTGCCATACAATATACATACTTAATAAATATTATTAAAATAATTATATGTGATTTACTATTCAAGAGGATTTTTTTACTACTAAGTCATTTAAGTCATTTTGTTGATCGTTTATGCGTAGAAATAATGCAAATGGCCGCCTGAGAAAAAGGAAGTCGACGAGAAGGGTTGAGTTACTTTTTTTTACATTTAATTATCCGCGAGTTTTGTATTATTTATTCAATTTTAAATGGTCATATTATATTCATTACATATTTTTTTTAAATTAACATTATGTGTAAATGATACCAAATTGTTGGTGCAGAGTCTGGCATTGTCCTTAGCGCCTAAACTATGTTTTGACTTTTGACACTTCACAGCAACAAAACACAGATAATGTTTATGTTTGAACATATTACATTCACACTAACATCGTAAAAAAATCAAAATATTAGTCAATGGTAACGATAAACGATAAGGAATTCGAACATTTGTTAGAGTAGGTTAGTTGCGATATATTCGGAGTATTATCGTATCGTTCCGAATGTATCGTTGTCGATTTTGCGAGTAGACCTCCAGAACTTTAACGAAATATAGAAAATTGAATTTATTCATCTGTCTGTGCTCTGTCTGTCAGTTAACATTTTTTGTGAAGACTTGCCAAGTTGGAATATATTATATTAAATACTTAAGTAGAGGTCTCACGAGGCTGTAAAGAAATTATGCTTCCAAATCAAGACAGTGTAAATATACGGGTATTTTAAAGATGGTGGCATTATCAAATAATATATAATAGTATATGTGGCGGCATGTAACTCTATCGCAGACCATTATTACGCAGAAGTCATAAGTAAGGTATCTGCGGGGGGCTAGGAGCTTGCGTGGTGCCGATTGGCTCGCCAGTCGTATTCCGTCCCCCGCACCGATACGGCACCCCGGGCACTTCCAGTGTACAGTCACGATCTGAATTATATTACTATTTGTTTTTTTTTTGTTATTTATTGTTATGTTTGTGTTGGTCTGTTAAATATACACACATATTCTATTGTTGAAAAATTATTTTTACGACTCTGGCACGTAATTAACTTTGTACAGATGTAATTAACACTTTAACATTATATATCTTTCAAAGTATAATATTTGCGTTCGCAACAGTACCTACCCATGCGCAGCTATCCTCCACATTTCGCTCTGCGCTAGACTAACTATTAGTCATTACATTTAAATAATGTCATTAATGTTATTTTACTATAAATTAATGTAATATTTGTAAAGCGTACGCGACAGTACCCATGCCTACATGGCCTACTTATAAAAGTACAGAGTGCCAAGTGTGAGATTTTTTACGTATTAGAGCGCGTGAAAGTTAACTACGATATGTTTTAGCGTCGAAAGAGCGCTATGATGGTTTCCTTTACGAACACTAGATGGCGATCCCGCGACTTTTCGCGTTCCGTGCGAGCGCTATTTCCGCTGAGCCAACCGTTCGAGTGACGTATCGTTGATAAATCTTGGTACGATTTGTTCAACTCTCAGGTTGTCGCTTCATCTACAGGATCTACTTTACAGTTGATAGCCTGCTCAACCCCAAATTTTCCATATTAGGAAATTTACTTGAGGTTTCGCCCTTTCAAATCTAAACAATTTGTTTTTTTTTTTTAAGTCATAACCCTCACTACTGGGATTAATTACACAAATTAAATTTGAAAACAAAATTTATGAACAATACGGGACTCGAACCAGCGACCTCTCGGGTTCCGTGCGAGCGCTATTTCCACTGAGCCAAATATTCGAGTCCCGTATCGCTCGTAAATTTTGGTTACAAATTTGATTTATTAAGCCTCATACACTCACATACAATATACGACCTGTTAGACCGAAATTGTGGGATTTATTTTGATTTGTCTATCAGTCAAAGTCGGTTACAGAAGGAATCGCAGAGATGTTCTACTCTTTTTTTTATGAAAATAAGGGATGAGACAAGCAGGACGTTCAGCTGATGGTAATTGATACGCCCTGCCCTTTACAATGCAGTGCCGCTCAGGGTTCTTGAAAAACCCAAAAATTCTGATCGGCACTACAATTGCGCTCGTCACCATGAGACATAAGATGTTAAGTCTCATTTGCCCAGTAATGTCACTAGCTATGGCGCCCTTCAGACCGAAACACAGTAATGTTTACACATTACTGCTTCACAGCAGAAATAGGCGCCGTCGTTGTACCCATAATCTAGCCGGCATCCTGTGCAAATGAGCCTCCCACTGGAATTACTAGTCTCTTGCACACTATGTTTGTCTATACGCTAGTCTATGATTGAGCAACTCACCTCTTCTCTCGCCTCTTGGTCCAGCGCCTGCAGCGTGTCCCTCGTGTACTGGAAGCTGCCACATTTCTCCAACAGCTTGATGCAGTACCGCTTCACCTCCACATTAGTGGTTCGCTGGCGAAGTATATCTAGTGTATTGAGTCAATTATATCATTATTACTCTTTTATTTAACGACGTAAATTCTCTTATAATCAAAAATACCTTGTCAAAAAATATTTACGCTCAAATTGACAAACAAATCAAGGGTCACAATCAGGCAGAGTTTTTATTCAGTTGTGTTTTGACCGCGCTTTGAATACAACGCCACGCAATTACAAAGTGTTCAGTGAAAAACTATCCAAATAACAGCATATCCTAACTTAAAAAGGATGGAGTGTCGTATTTCAGGTTAGTGCCTTTTTAAAATAACAAAATTGTGTAACTATTTTGTTAAATAATTACAATTTAATTGTTAAAATAAAACATATCTCCGATGAAATGTGCGGATAGAAACTTTCTGCCTTTTTGCACATTTCGCACCATAATCAATGAGCTACTTCGGGCGTATACAACGGACTTTGAACATTATTGCCCAGAAATAAGGTGTTAATTTGAATGTATGTTTTAATGTTATCTGTATAAGTTAATGTATACGTATATACAACGTCACTCGTACATATTTTGACAACCTCTTAATAGGCGACTGTGAGTCTAGATGTTTATAGTACGTCAATGATAAGATACTAATAAGTAAGGTAAGAATTTTCTTTGTGATGGATGAAGCTATGAAGTTGAAAATATCCCAAAAATAGTTTTTATCTGTTTACTTTTTAACCGACTTCAAAAAAGGAGGAGGTTCTCAATGTTTCGTTCGTCGGTATGTTTTTTTTTACGTTTGTTACCTCAAAACATTCGACTCGGTGAACCGAACAGAAAATAACAATAATCGTAACTAGAATTACATTAATTAATTAGATTGTATAAAAATACGGAATTATTTTTATACTATTTAGTGCACATTATATCACATTATATCTATTGTTTTGTAATAGTGTTTTTGAAGTCGGTTGTTCATTAGTTAAAAAATTTTTTTCACTATTTAATAAAAAGCTATTAAAAAACCCATACAATTACGTACGTGGTATTTTACAGGCCATTTAACCTGACGCATATTTTATTCATTCGCGCCAAGTCGATACCGTTCAAATTATTTTTTTTTTAATAAATAAATAGCATCTATTTTTTCTCGATATCCCTTCCTCTCTAAAAGAGGGAGAGAGCGAGTGCGAGAAGACCCACATATATTTGCTTCACTAATATTGCGTTTCATCCGTAAAAAAATTATCCTCATGTGCGCAAAGAAGATTTAAACTTAAAAAAACACTTACTTGATAACCTTGTATTGTCATACGTGAACAACACTTTGTACATTATAATATTTTACTGCTGCAAAGTGAATAGATATAAAAACTGTTGTAAAAGGATACGAAGTACTTGATTGTCGTAACGTTTGCTTCTGATTGCGTGGATGATCGGGAAACTAAACTTGCCCTCCGTTAAGTCCTCGCAGAACGATTTACTATCAGTATACTGAAATAAAATGAAAAAAAGCTACATTATCTCTGGATCTCATGTCGATGACATCACATTGTCGCTTTGTGACGGTGCGCAAAACAAGCATCACTGAAGTACATATTATTATTAATTAATAAACAACTATTTATTTTGTCTGTATTATAGATTGATGTAAAGGTATTGTACTGTGATGCTGGTTATTAATATAACAATTATGAAAAACCAATCAAAGGATATGGGTTATGGGTTAGGTACAAAAATAATTTATTTTTCTGACAGAACTATTATAGCGACACAGAATAACAGAAACTACAGAACTATTAACAACAAAAGTCAAAACGTAACAATGAAAACTTCAAAAACAAAGCGGTGATAGAACGAAAATATCACCTCATGTACCTAACGGTAATGAAACTGCAAATCGTACTGAAACTCGGTGAAACGAACAAGCGAGATATTAAAGACATAAACAGGTAAATGTATAGGGTACAGTCGGCGATAATATACATGAATGAGATAGAATACATTAATATCGACTCTCAAAAGAAACATATATATAATTCATAAGATTTAACGTGGGAGAAAATGAGAAGCATTACCCAGTGTTTTGGTAGCAGGCGATCATACGAGTAGTTGAAGAAGAGATTGTCTTATGTATGACGCGAGTATACATTAATATACTCGCACGACGTACATAAACACAAGGAGAACATTAATATCGTAGCGGTGATAGTAATGTCTTTCATAGCAGTTGAAATCATGTGTCATCCAAGCAATATGTACATTTTGCATCGGATACAGCGATTCCATTGATTGAGTTTTTGCATGCCAAACTTAATTTGAAAAAGTGCAGCAGTCGCACTGTATCAACAACAAGATCAAAAACAGTAATGGAAGCAACCAGTATTCCAAAGATATATTGAGCATATTAAGACCAAAGTATTTATTTCATACTTTAGTTACCATAAGTTCCATCATTCATCGAAAATGAAAGCTCTGAGTCTGAATTAATCTATGTAATAAACACAAATAAAATGTAAATTAATTATGAATCTTTGGATCACTATAATCATTACTAAATCCTGCAATTATCCTCTTCCCGAAATTTTACATTAGCTTTAAGCCAAAATTTTTAAGGTTTCTTCAAAAAAGGAGGAGGTTCTCAATTCGTCGGTGTGTTCTTTTTTTTATGTTTGCTACCTCAAAACTTTCGACTGGGTGAACCGATTTTGATAATTAATTTTGATTTTATTTAAAGAATTGAAGAGTTCCGTTTACTTTGCCATGGATTCCGTAATCAGAACCTAACCAAACTCTCACCAAACTATCTTTGAAGTATATTCTCTCCAATAAAAAAAGAACCATCGAAATCGGTTGGCGCGATATTGAGTTATTCGTAAATTTATCATCCACTTTGCTATACGTATGTATAGCAAATTTAAGACTTTTATGGTTTTCTCATGGATGCCATTGTCAGATCTGGACCAAATTACAATGGGACCAGGGGAAGCACCAGCTTTCAAATAAAAGAATTATAAAAATCGGTTCACTCAGTCGAAAGTTTTAAGGTAACAAACATAAAAAAAAACATACCGACGAATTGAGAACCTCCTCCTTTTTTGAAGTCGGTTAAAAATACGCAATTATTTTTATACTTTTTAGTGCACATTATATCTATTGTTTTGGAATAGTGTTTTTGAAGTCGGTTGTTTTTTTTTTTTTTAATTTTTAAACTGACAAGCCTTAACAGGAGATAGTTTTAATTTAGCGCAAAATTGCTTGATGGACAAATGGCAGACTTCGTGTTGATAAAAAAAATGCCCCAATAATAAACAAAGCGTTGCCGTCCTTTTAGGGAGTACTCGCTTTTAACAAAGGTACCCATATCCTAGCCTGGAAACATTGCACAAGGATATTCATGCTACAGGTTGGGGATAAGTGGAAAATATTCTAAGGAACTGGGAGAACGCCACCCAACCAGATAGTAAGGTTTTTTCTTTTTTTTTTTATGAAAATAAGGGACGAGACGAGCAAGACGTTAAGCTGATGGTAATTGATTGACAGCGCCGCTCAGGATTCTTGAAAAACCCCAAAAATTTTGAGCGGCACTACAACCACGCTTAAGACAAGATGTTAAGTATCATTTGCCCAGTAATTTCACTAGCTACGGCGCCCTTCAGACCGAAACACAGTAATCCTTCAAGGCAGATATGCATTACTACTTCAAGGCAGAAATAGGCATCGTTGTGGTACCCATAATCTAGCCGGCGTCCTGTGCAAAGGAGCCTCCCATTGGTAGTTGTTAGAGGGAGGTGTTAAAGTTTAAGGCATGTGATAAGTAAGCATTACAGCACGTAGATAAGCTAATGTACTTTGTAAAAAAATATTGGTAATTTAAAACAAAAAAAAAAAACAAAATAGTACCTCTTGTGATCGCAAATTGCTATAGTCATCCCTGATTTGGAAGTACAGGCCAATTATCTGTGATAGTTTAGTGAAGTCGGTGTTGTTGTCACTAAACAGTTGCATTAAGCGTATTGCCAGTAGGAACAGCCCGCCTGTCTCTGAAAACGTAATGTTATACTAATAATACTTTCTTTGAAACTTTAAGGCAAGCATACGGCCTTAAAGATTCAAATACTTGCATGATAGCAAAGATAATTGAACATAATTCTATCGAGACAATACTGAAATTGAAGTTTTAATTCAGCTCTGCAAAAGTTTTTCCTTTTCCCTTACATTTCTATTTCTAAAATCATTGATACCTGCAAATGATCTTTAATAATTGTTATATTAAATGCAGGCAATAATTACAGACTATAGATAATATTAATATTTTTATTTTATTTTATAAAAATATTAATATTATCTATAGTCTGTGAAAAAAATGTTTACGGCATCTGATTACATATTGTGGTTGATACTATGTCGTTGCACGTCTATACTCAGCGCGCGAGTTGAATGCAGAGTTCAGGAATGCGATAGTGATGTGACCTAATTATAATTGATGAACATAATCATAAGTGTGTCGATAAATTTAAACAATGTTTTAAGTTTACCATTTTAACCTAATAATTAAATCTCAAATTTTTGTGTTTTATGAAAATAAGGCTCGATACGAGCAGGACGTTCAGCTGATGGTAATTGATACGCCTTGCCCATTACAAAGTAGTGCCGCTCATGATTCTTGAAAAACCCCAAAAAATTCAGAGCGGCACTACATCTGCGCTCGTCACCTTGAGACGTTAAGTAAGAGGGAGGTAAAATGCTTTATAATATTAAACTCTTCACTAACTAAACTGTTAAAAAAGCTTATTATTGTTACGTTGAAAATACGTTGATGACTAAACTTATATTCTTAGCGCGTTTCAAGGCACATAAAGCGCCATACATCTCTCATTATGTGAACTATTTTTGAGTAAAGTACTATGTTTTGAGCATACGAAAATGTTCATCCATCCAATACTTACTCTTTATTGTCATATCCCGATACTCCTCCTCAGTGGGACATATAAAGTTGTCCCGCCAGTATATCTCTAGTCCTTGACCTCGATGCAACTCCAACAATTGTTCCGTGTACACTGTTGTTGCCTGGCATATTTAAATTTAAATTATTAAATTTTTACTAGTTTATTCCTTTTTCAATTATTTTAAGAGATAGGTCCCTAAGATTTCAAAAGATTAACTCTCCTTTATTGAATGACACTCGAACCCCACCCTATTTCAATGACTTCACTGTTTTACCAGCGAATTATCCATACACACTCTTAGTGTCTCGCGCCAAGTATAAGTTTAAGATATATGTCAATATGTGTGTAAGATTCAAACAATAATATTTTTTTCTCAAATATTTTAAGAAAACGGTCCCTAAGACACGCGAGATTATAAAATATTAACTCATTATCTAATAATATTAATTAAATGATTATTTTAGGTTAGAATAAAATAGCTGGAAAGTGAAGAGTAAAAGTACGCCTTGTACTTGATATAGGCGCGAACTATATGGATAAAAATCAGAAATCCTACTTGCGGGTGTCCCAATTGCAATGTCTTCTCAAGCGCAATGATGATAACATAGTTCGCTGCGTTTATCGTACTGGCTATTCCATATATTGAATGAGCAACCGGTATCCCTCTTCGAAGCGTGGAATTATCCTCAACATCGTCCAGTCTGAAATCAATATATATATATATATATATATATAAATTTAAGTTGCGTACTTTTAAAACCTGTTGTGTAGAGCTGTGCCAGTCGTCGCTTACCATGGCAGAACAAAAATATTTTTTTAGATTTAATTATTAGGTTAATATAGTAAACTTAAAGCATTGTTTAAATTGATCGACACTCATCATTATAGTCATCAATTATATTTATGTCACAGCACTATCGCATTCCAGAACTCTGCATTCAACTCGCGCGATATCTGTAGTTATGTTGTGGAACTGCTATGGAAGCTGTAAAAACTCCTGTCTTTAACCGTTTTACGTTCCCGAAAAAAATCACAGTGCATTTCGATTTTACTAAATTGTTCTACAGCCACTATTACTTTTCCTTGTGTATGATTACAAAAATACTAAGGCTGCTCAAACTATCATATTATATCCTAGGTCAGAAACATCGCTAAGAATAGGAGAATAGTAATAGTTGTTTAATATTGATATGACTTAAATTGCTATCCTTGCTCAAGAACATAACAAGAATAATTTAGGAATAGTCCGTTATATTTTTTTATATCAAAATAGACTTAGTTCGCTAAAAATATGGTGTCATATTTGGCCAATATGAGTAGAACTCGAAATTCAGAAAAACCATGGGGTGATTGATCTCACTTTCGCTTGTTTTATTGACTTATATTGGTAAAAGTAGAGGGATTTTGAATATAGAAATCTAAAAATGCACCCAAGCTTTTTTACAATAAAATTCATTTTTTTTTACATAATCACACTATTCGTAGTAAATGCTTATTGAATATTAATTAGTTTTAGTAATTAAGTTAATTAATTAAGTTAATTTATTTTTGCTTATTTAGTCTTTGTTCTTTATTCGCCATAGCATAATAATGCTAACGGGTATATAGGTACATAGGTTATCACGGGCGACTCGGCGACTCCAGCGAGCCTAAAACTCTCCCAACTCCACAAGGTAGTTTTTACTACAGGATATCGGACATAAAAGAATCGCGTATGCTGAAGAACCTGGTAAGAAAAATGGCGCAGACTATATAAATTAAATTGTTAAATTTACATCAGTCCTTGACCAAGGTTTCAAATTAATCATCCGTTTTAACGGGGTCGAAAATCGCTTCAAAGATTCCGTTACGTACAAGCAGCCATACATACCAAGCTAATATAAGTGGAGCAGACTGTTTAAAATATTGTATTGTCATCGGTCGTTGATATGTGTGCAAAGTTTCAATTCAATCCGGCGTTTGAAAGTTGGTGAAAATCGTGTCCAAAGGTCGCGTTACATAGATAGATACAGGAGAAGCTAATATAAAGCGTGTTACACAATGACGTTACATTTATAGACAAATTACGTCGTATAAAAACAAAGCCGTAATGTGTAACATGCCACAAATTACACCAAAATAAACTTCGAGTGCTATATCTATACATTGCCGCATTTACTCTAGATGTTTAAAATATTCTTGGTCAATAAGCAGCAATGTTAAACATATATTCAGTTCAGGTTTGATTTGGACAGTGACAGTTGACACACGATGAGAAATTGTGCTTACATATATTTTGCTCCATTGTTAAAGTTTTCCTGCAATGTGTTCTTAGAGGAAAAATATAGTCAAATATATTACGCGGAGTACCTAAGCACTTATATTAAAAAATAAGATAAATTTAACTCCATTATGCCGCATATATTATTGTGATACTCATAAAATTATACGATTCCCACACTACAAAAAAAAAACTATTTGAAATTTAAGTAATTAATCTAAGTTATATTACATTAAAATAATAGGAGGAAAATTAATATTAAAACTCCACGAACATATAATTATGCAGTAAATTCCAAACATAAATTGACCTTAACCATTGGCTTACCAAATCGCGTCTTAATGTTTGAAGTCCTGTTACATTTAAATATTTCCTAAAAGGGATATCCTTCATGAGATAATTATTAATTAACTTCCCATAAGCCCTGTTACAAGTACCGTGGTTATGGATTGAAAGATTGTCGTCCGCATAGCAAAGAATGCAGGTGGATTGCAGCCAGGGCGTGCATATCATATAGACAATTGGGCAGTGCCTATCTCGTTATAAACCTAAATAAATATAGCACTAGAGTTAAAGATTATGTTAAATTTAAATGCGCTATTATTTTTCGTTGGATCTACAGTTCCTAACTAATAATAAAACCAATGCACGCCCCTGATTGCAGCATAGGTATCGTTGATGTGCAGAAGAAACAGTGTAGGGGCTAGCACGCAACCTTGCGGGATACCAGTGTTTATGGATAAAGTCGGAGAATGCGCGGTCGATGATGACCATTTGTATAACTTGTCGGCAAGCTCATAGCGCTTTGTGTGAGTCCGGATAAACCGCTTTCGCCCATCCATGGGTGAGGTATACAAGAACACTAGCTGGTCGTTGCGACGGAAACCGTATTGGTAATCGTTAATAAGGTGCTCCTCCAGGAAACCCAAGACCTGGTAATTGATGATCGACTCCATAACTTTTCATAAAAAGGGGTTTATTTACTTAATAGCCACTTCGACAGAATACAGATACATATACAAACATAAAGTTTAGATTATTTAGTTTTTAGTTCTAATATGTACCTACATCTATAACAGAAAGGCACAGCACTGATCAAATTTAATTTAAAGTTAGTGTTTTATAGTTATGTATAAATTAAAGTTACAATGAAAATAAAATAAAGTTAAGTAAGTAATTTGACTTAAAGGTCTGGTATTCTTTTATGGAAAAGAAGGGCAAACGAGTGTACGAGGGTCATCTGATGTTAAGTGATCACTGTCGCCCACATTCTTCATTTTTTTAAGGTACCCATGTCGTATCGTTTCGGAAACACCGCACAAGGAAGATCATTCAACAGCTTAGTTTATAATCACACTAAACGTGATAAAAGCGGTAGAAGACATACAAAGAAGCATGTCTCTACGACACGCCAAGTGATCCAGCCGTTCATAGCGCACTGGATCCCCAACAATCGAGCTGCTCTGCGTTGTTATGTTAGTATTTAATTTTTATGTGAGCCAACAGAATCTTTGCATAATATAGTTATATTTGAGTGTTTTCTAACAAGCACCAGCTCTTGCTATTGGAGATTTCAGTCCTAAATTTTAAATAAAACTAAATATATGTATAAATACATTTACGCGGATATCTCGAAGGTACGGTAAAAGATGTTTTAAGAAATGCGTGTTTAGGGGATTTCATCTTACAGAAATAAAGGGGCTGTTGTATAAGGACATCTGTGGCTTATTCCACTTGCTGGAAAAGCCAACTGGCTTGTGAATGTTGAAAGTAAGTGATCTTTGGATGTTTTCATTGCCATGTGAATGTATATTATAGGTAAAGGGGATTCTATATCTAGGCATTATTATAGATAGTAAATTACATATCAGTAACTTAGTAAATAGACTGAGGACTGCAGCTTTTGCCGTTATTTTATAAGGGACGAGACGAGCTGGACATTTAGCTGATGGTAATTGATACGCCCTGACCATTACAACGCAGTGCCGCTCAGGATTCTTGAACCCAAAAATTCCTTGCGGCACTACAATTCGCTCGCTACCTTGAGACATAAGATGTTAAGTCTCATTTGCCCAATAATTTCACTAGCTACGGCGCCCTTTACACCGAAACACATTACTGCTTCACAGCAGAAATAGGCGCCGTTGTGGTACCCATATTCTAGCCTAGCCGGCATCCGGTGCAAAGGAGCCTCCCACTGGTAAAAAGATCAGACAGTTGACTGATGTGAATACAGCTCGTTTGGTCTATTTTTCGTACTTCCATAGCATTATGTCATACGGTTTGTTATTGTGGGGAAATGCTGCGGATGTTCATAGTATTTTTGCGATCCAAGAGGGCTATTAATATAAATGAAACGTTCCGTCGGCTAGTACTCTTCATCAGTTCCACTTCACTAAATAAAACTGTCTGTATATTATAGCCTTTCAGGGCTCCGACGTTTTTAGGTACATAATATTAAAAAAATATTTTATTGGAAATAATCACGAACGTGTTTGAGCAAAACCAACCGACGGAACAAGCTGGTTTTAGAAGCGGATATTCTGCTATAGATCACATACATACAATAAAACAAATCACAGAAAAATACAAAGAATATGGTCTACGCTATTATCTAGCGTTCGTCGACTATAACAAAGCATTTGACTCTCTCAAACATGAACCGATATGTGAAGCATTAGCTTACCAAGGAGTACCAAAGAAATATATAAGAATAATTGCAAATGTCTATAAAAACATGACAGGGAATATAAAAGGGCTGGAGATCAATTTCAAATTAAAAAAGGTGTAAGAGAAGGAGATCTTCCTCTATCCCCCAAACTATTTTCGGCTACATTAAAACAAGTTTCTCGCAAATTAAATTGGACAAAATATGGGATACGAATAAACGGGATGATGCTGAACCACCTCCGATTCGCCGATGATCTGATAATAATTAGAGACAACCCAAGTCAAATGCAGGTCATCCTCGAAGAAATGGTATCACAAAGCGAAAAGGTGGGTCAGCAGATGAATACAACGAAAACCAAGCTGACGACGAATAGTTCAAGATCACCGATTGAAGTAAACAGCGTAACAACAGACTACGTCGACGAATATACTTACCTCGGACAGATAATCTCCCCTACGAATACTACCTCTACAAAACAGAATAAATATAGCATGGAAACGTTACTGGTCCCTAAAAGAGAATATGAAAAACCCGTCATTACCACTTAAACTCAAAAGTATTGTTTACAACACCTACATACTCCCAGTTATAACGTGGTTGTCAAAAATGAGCACTACCCAACGATAATCTCAACAAACTAAAAACATTGACATGTACATAACATAGAAAGAAGTATACTAAGGATTCAGAAAAGTGATAGAATAAACTTGAAACAAATAAGAAAACGGACAAACATTGCAGACATATCACATATCACCTAATACGAAACAAACAAGAAATCTGCGCCAAAATAGTAACAGAATGGTATCCTAGAGAAGGAAAACGACCGTGAAGATAGGGAGGCTGAGTCGTAGATGGAGCGACGAATTAAAAGATGCTGCTGGAATGACGTGCAGCGATCATGTCATGACGAGATAGGAGGCCTATGCGAAAGCAAAACAATCTGTGCCGATGTCTACTGCAAACTAAATGTAAATCTTAAATTATCTAAAGATTTATATTAAAGGCTATTCAAACAATCTGTGCCGATGTCTACTGCAAACTAAATGTAAATCTTAAATTATCTAAAGATTGATATTAAAGGCTATTATTATTGTATTAATAAAATAATAATAAAAAAAAATGCTTAGATAATGTTTTGCCAATGACTTCGACCTCTGCATGGTGCTCGGTCATTTGAACTCTGTAATTATTTAAACTATTAAGTAATAAATTTTAATTAAAGCTGACACAGAGAAGATAATAGTGGCGTCAGGGTTGTCACGCGACAATTTTCGATAATGTTTGTGAAAATCTCCTAACGGTTTGGAATTTAGACCAAAAATTTACTATGTTTGCCATAGTCAATTTTTGGTTCAAAACAGAAAAGTAGACAAGTAAAATTACGATAGTTGTATTAACAACTATAATCTAAATTTTATGATGGTCGGGTCAAAGAAGTCTATAAACAACAACTCATAAATTAAGGCAATTATTTTAAATATCAAAATAAATAAAGTTATTTTTACATCGTAAATCAAATTCGATCATCAATCAAGTTCGGCCACTTATCGCTAGAGAACACTGCAATCAAATCCTATACTAAGCGATCCAATAGCTTTAAAATAGATGATAAATTCAGTATGCAACTGTTATCACTTTTACTTATTCAAATTACTCTATAATTAGCACATTAAGGCTGGGTTTCATCAACTAGCAATAACAAACATGTGAAAGTACCGGTAAAGCAAAAAATCTGTTGCACCATTTGAGAATTGTAAGAGCCCTACCCCACCGAGATGCTATGGCGAATTCACCGAGTGCGTATCATAACTATTCCTTTTAAAATTTAATATGGTCAACTCACTTAGCGACGGTTTGATAATGTCGCCATTACCACTGTCAGCGCGCTGTGTGGAGTCTGAAGTCTTGGCGATCTGGCGATGTCGCCAGAAAAATGTACACGAGCCAGCTGCGTCTCACTCATTCAGTGTTTGGACGGTTGAGCGTCCGCGAAGAGTTTCGCTACAGAAACGATAATTGTAGCCATTCAAAATCGTCCATGTTTATGGGATACTGCAATAACAGATTATTGCGACCGTAATTTAAAATAAGATGTTGGGACGAAGAGTCAATGTATTCATGCGTATTTTTCTGTGAATAAGACCCATAGTTCCTACGTAGTAGACAATGTGAGTACATTTTGTGCTCCCGTGAACACCAATAGTTTCAGTCCTTTCGTGCTCATCATCACCACCGGCACGCCCCCCGCTATGTCAAGCCCTAAGAGCACTCAATCCGCAATTTGAGACGGGAACTCACATCACCGCGAACTCTCTACACTCACCCTGGTAAAGGACCTCCGAATGGTCCGAAACTAGTCATTCAAATTCAAATATTTTTATTCAAAATAGGATGTGACATCACTTATTGAATGTCAAAAACTACCACCCATTCCAAAATGAATTCAAATTCAAATTCAAATATTTATATTCAAAATAGGATTTAAAATCACTTATTGAACGTCAAAATCTACCACCCATTCAAAAGAGACTGCCTCAGACCTGAGAAGAATGGGCGCAAGAAACTCAGCGGGCTTTTTTTTTATAATATAAAATATGGATTACAATGTAATATCGTACAATAAACATTTATAATTAAAGAGCCTGAGGGTGTTCGCTTAATTCCCAGTCCGTGGTGTCATTAAGAAAATCGTTTATGCTATAATAACCTTTCCAACACAAACGTTTTTTAACAATTCTTTTAAATTTCGTAACACATTTGTTTTGTACATTTTCTGGGATCATATTGTAGAAGCATATACATCGCCCAACAAAAGACTTACTAACCCGACCCAACCGAGTAGTAGGCACAACAAGTTTATGTTTGTTCCTCGTGTTAACATTATGAATGTCACAGTTTCTAGAAAATTCCTCAATGTGCTTATGAACATACAAAACATTATCAAAAATGTATTGAGAAGCAACAGTCAAAATGTTTATTTCTTTAAATTTTTCTCTTAATGATTCTTTAGGACCTAGGTTATAAATCGCGCGAATAGCCCTCTTCAGCAGCACAAAGATAGTATTGATATCGGCCGCACTGCCCCATAACAATATACCATAGGACATAATACTATGAAAATAACTAAAGTATACTAATCTCGCCGTATCTGTGTCAGTTAACCGTCTGATTTTCTTAACCGCATATGCTGCAGAACTAAGCCTATTCGCCAAATCCTTCAATATGGGGGCCCCACTGCAATTTGGAATCAAGAGTAATGCCAAGAAATATAGCAGATTCCACTGGCTTTACCACCTCTCCATTTAATAAAATATTCGCATCTACATTTTTGACATTTGGCGCGGTGAATTTAATATATTTGGTTTTATGATTATTTAACAATAAGTTATTGGCGCTAAACCAGTACACGATGTCAGATAGAGCATTGTTTACTTCGTAATACAAAACTTGGCTTCGTTTCACTTTGAATATAAGTGAAGTGTCATCTGCAAACAATACCACCTTGTGTTTTTTTTCTACAAGGTTAGGTAGATCATTTATATAAATTAGGAAGAGGAAGGGTCCAAGAATAGGTCCTTGTGGTACCCCCATACCGAGAGGAGTCCCAGGAGATCTCCTGCCATTCACCTCGACCCTCTGAATCCTATTATTTAAATATGAGATCAGAAGATCGAGTGCAGATCCTCTTATACCATAGTGGCATAGCTTCCTGACCAGCGTTGAATGTTGAACACAATCAAAAGCCTTAGATAAATCACAGAAGATACCAAGTGCATTCTGTGATTCCTCCCAGGCCTCAAAAATAATCCTGATGAGTTCAACACCTGCATCCGTAGTCGAGCGTCCCCTAGTAAAGCCAAATTGTTTTATATGAAGTAACTTATAAGTGTTAAAGTGAGTAAGCATTTGGCTTAAAATAATTTTTTCAAAAATTTTACTAAGGGTCGGTAACACCGAAACAGGGCGATAGTTATTCGGGTCAGAAGTGAGTCCCGATTTAAATATTGGTGTAATTTTACTATACTTCAGAAGGTCAGGAAACACGCCATGTTCAATACAGCTATTAAAAACTAGTGCTAGATATGGTGCTATGACGTCAATAACAGAACTTATTATTTTTACAGATATGCCCCATATATCAGCAGATTTTTCATTTCTAAGGATCTGAAAGTTTTAATTATTTCTGCTGGGCTAACAACACTGAATTTGAAATTTTGTTTATATTCCTTAACATTTTCCAAAAGAAGTGACTCGGCAACACTGGTGGAGGAGACAAGGGTGCTTGAGATGGAAACTGGAATGTCAGAAAAAAATTTCTCAAAAGCAGAAGCTACTTCCTGCTCAGAGTGGATTTTTGTATTGTTTATTATTAGATTATATTCAAACTTGCAGTCTTTCGTTCTTCCAGATTCCCAGTTAATAACATTCCAAGTCATTTTTATTTTATTTGAAGCATTTTTAATTATTTCTCTAATATGCATTGACTTAGCAATAGTACATACTTTCTTAAATAATTTTGAATAATTTTTCACATATACAAGGAAAGATGCATCATGATTACATGATGATCTCTCACTATATAGTTCATATAACCGTTGTCTGCTCCTATGAATACCAGCTGTTGCCCAGTTGTTAAATGACAAGAGACCACCCGAGTTGACTGTCTTTGAAGTAAATATAGAAGCAAACTCTGTTTTAATTATTTTAAATAACTTACCATACATCTCATTTGGACTACTGTTATAATTCAAATACAAGTTTGAGAGATTTTCTGAAACATTGCCTCTATATTTCTCCATTCGCCTATTGTTTACCGGAACAAACAAACTTTTTAGTTGAAGTACATTTGTTCCCTTCAATATTAAAAGAGGCTAATTGACCAAAGTGGTCTGAGCTCAGTTTACTAATTATTGATTGAGAAATAGGTTTATAATTAGTAAAAATATTATCAATACAGCTTTTAGAGGTGCTAGTTACTCTAGTAGGTTCTAAGAAATTTTTTGATAAATTATATGATTTAAACAAATATTTGAATCTAATACTTGTGGTGGATTTTTGTAATAAGTTAATATTAAAGTCACCACAAATCATAATATATTTCTTAGATTCTGATAATTTTGATAGAACCTCCTCCAATACACTCTCAAATAACTCATATAATGCATCTGGGGGTCTGTATATGCTATGCCTCAGACCTGAGAAGAATGGGCGCAACAAACTCTGCGGGCTTTTTTTTCCTTTTCATTATTATTATTATTATTAGTATTATAATCTAAAAGCATTGATATTTTAAGCTGAATCATGACATAAAAGGTGGTTAATTATAAAAGGTTGTGTGACACACACGAGGATATAATCGGCAGAAATCTGTGAAGTCCGGTTCCATCAGTGGATAACGTAAAAGTGTACACTTAGTTCAAAAAAACTTAAATTTCTATAAAAGGTTGTTGCCATAACAGAAAAAGATCCGGCTGCGGCTTCAGGATTCGGAAATCCTGAGGATGGCTCGCAAATAGATAGACAAGTAGAAGGTCGAAAAAGACAGAAAAGGGAATACTGAAGATGGTAATGCAGTTCTTAATTAATGAGAGCAGAGAAAAAATTTACATAGGTCATTAAGATGAAGATAGGTAATTTCAATTGTCATTAGTTGAAAGATTAAAAGAGTCTCTCCACACAAAAAAATGGCAACCAACATTAAAATTATGTCTGTTCTAGATGAAGAAACCCGCATTATGCCTACTGGGAATACGCGCAACTGTTGATGTTTTGATTAAAGTGCTTTGCTTAGTGTCAATAATAGATTTCTTCTGGACTTAAAGATTTCCTTGATATTGTATCATAATTCATCAGTTCATTCCTACATAAGCTCAATAATTCATCGAAAGATGACACTGACATTCTCACGTAGTTATAAAATTTGGAGGATATTTTCATAAATCTTCATATTATATTTTGGAAAAAACACCACTTGGGCCTCGATCCGATATAAAAGAATGGACCCACAAATTCTTAGGTTTCTTCTTAACTTTTTGTGTCCATTCTCAATACGAGATCTGAGAAAACTACAGAGGGTAGACACTGGCCTCTCCATTTGGAGCTATGCCTACATGGCGCCATTGCATCTCGGTGTGGTAGGGCAAGGGCTCTAACCTCTAATCTTCACCGGTTAAAGCTATTGTTAATGTTAAATAGCTAAATAGCGAACTGTCAAAAGTTTCAAATAAATATCCGAAATTTAATTGATATTTTACTTTCTAACTTTAACTATGCCAATAAATACGATGGTGCAACACATTCCGCAGTCTATGTTAAGGTCAGCGTCAAAGTTAACGTTCAATTTCACTAAGACCTTAATTATAACAACTAACATGATGCAACCTAGCCAAATAATCTGAAATAGAAGTCATATTCGCATGCAACTTTCAAAATTTTACCTTTTCAAAATAGGTACCTAATGAAGAATGATTCCCACTTTTCAATGCCAAATTACCATTTAAATATTATTTGATGACTGATGATGTACATGCAACTGTTATCTAATCTATATACTTATATAAAAATGAATTGCTGTTCGTTAGTCTCGCTAAAACTCAACAACGGCTGAACCAATTTTGCTAATTTTGGTCTTGAATTATTTGTGAAAGTCCAGAGAAGATTTAAAAGGTGAATGCCCTGAAAGGTGGGTGCTTCCCCCTGCGTAAAAAAGAATAGGGTAGTCCCAGGGCGTCGTAAGAGGCGACTAAGGGCTTTTTAAAAGTGAGAGAGTGACACTGCCGTCTTATGACGTCAGCACAATCGGGCCAGACTCGTTTATAATAAAAGTAACAATTGTAACATATTGCGTTGCGATCGTTCTGTAATAATTGTTTAAGGAATTAAGTACTTAATAAACTGAAATTACATCTGACACAGCAGATAACAGTGGCGCCAGGGTTGGCACGCGAGAATTAAAAATTTATATAATTTGCGAAAGGTTGAATTTAAAGCAAAAATTGACTATGACAAATACAAACAGAAAAGTAGAAAAAAAGTATGGTTACTATCGCAATACAAATTACCTACAATAAATGTTATGGTGACTGGCTCATGTACAGAAGGTACACGTGGATAAATCAGTTGGAAGGGCTTTAAGAGGTTACATTGGCAAACGCCTTTTAATAACTCTAGGAATCAACCCCAAGAAGACACAAGTTTGTGCGTTCACCATTAAAAAGTCTCACTTTCTCGTATCCCCTCGATTCGAGAACACTGCTCAAGTACCAGCTTCTTTCATTTGACCGCATACAACGAAGAGCGGTTCGAATCATCGACGATCAAGTCATCTCCTTTGGCATTGCGCGGAGATGTGAGTTTTCTCTGCATCTTCTGTCGCATTTATCACGGAAGGTCCTCAAAGGAGCTGTTCGGGTTGATTCCTGCGGCTGAATTCCTCCACCGGACATTACGTGCATAAAACCACCCGCATCACGTTGACGTCTGGCATTCCACAACAGCGCGTTTTGCAAAAAACTTCTTGCCTCGCACAGCCACTTTGTGGAATCAATTACCCCTTTTTCTTGAACAGTTACGACTTAGGGACCTTCAAGAAAAGGTTTTTGAAGGTGCTCATGTAGTATCGTCCCGGAAACATCGCACAAGGAAGATTATTCTACAGCTTGGTCGTACATGGAAGAAAGTCTTATACTTTGTATTAAAAATCAAACGAAACCAACAAGCCTTCAGTTTCCCCAAAGAGGTCACCGAATCGTATCCACGGACGCAAGTAAATCTACATCTGACCCATAGAGAGCCATACGTTAAAGCGATCTGGAGTGCTAATTACCGACTACCATCGGTCTTCGCCAATTCTCACAATTTTCATTGGAAGGCTCCTTTGCACAGGATGCCGCCTAGATTATGGGTACCACAACGGCGCCTATTACTGCCGTGAAGCAGTAATGTGTCAGCATTCCTGTGTTTCGGTCTGAAGGGCGCCGTAGCTAGTGAAATTACTGGGCAAATGAGACTTAACATCTTATGTCTCAAGGTGACGAGCGCAATTATAGTGCCTCGGCCACGTAGAATTTTTGGGTTTTGCAAGGAATCCTGAGCAGCACTATATTATAATGGGCAGGCCGTATCAATTACCATCAGCTGAACATCCTGCTAGTCTCGTCCTTTGTCACAAAAAAAACATAATACAAATTTTAAGTAGTCATATAATGTTATGATGACACATAACAGGATAATAACATTTTTAAACATTATAATTTGATAAAAAAGACCTTGAATTGAAACACAAATGGCTACAGCTAACACCTAAATCTTAGACAAATAACTGTTTGTATCGCAAGCGCGCCTATTTCTGCCGTGAAGCAGTAACGTGTAAACATTACTGTGTTTCGGTCTGAAAGGCGCTGTAGCTAGTGAAATTACTGGGCAAATGAGACTTAACATCTTATGTCTCAAGGTGACGAGCGCAATTGTAGTGCCGCTCAGAATTTTTGGGTTTTTCAAGAATCTTGAGCGGCACTGCATTATAATGGGTCCTGCTCCTTCTGGTCCAGCTAATTCCTGCTTTATTGGCACGATTTTATACACTTCGATACTACCACTACGATTTAGGACTATATTTCGTTGGAACACCACGGTGGCTCCGTAACCAGTAGGAGGCTCCTTTGCACAAGATGCTGGTTAGATTATGGGTACCACGGCGCCTATTTCTGCCGTGAAGCAGTAATGTGTAAGCATTATTGTGTTTCGTTGTTCGTGTTGAGACTTAACATCTTATGTCTCAAGGTGACGAGTGCAATTGAGGTGCTGCTCACAATTTTTTGATTTTTCAAGAATCCTGAGTGGCGCACTGCATTGTAATGGGCAAGGCGTATCAATTTCCATCAGCTGGACGTGCTGCTCGTCTCGTCCCTTATTTTCATAAAAATAATAATAATAACGGCAATTGTAAATAAAAGTGTGAAATTGCCGTTTTATTGTAATAGGAACTTCGAATTGACATAGAACCTTCATGGTTTGAGATTCTTGGGTGAAACTATTTTCACATGGTATCTATGTAGTTTTTTCTTTTTAAATAATGTGCAACATTCGATTATCGACATTCAGTTGCTTTTTTTAATCAACTTAGAATAGAAAAATGGATACTTCGAAAATTCGAGTTATTTTCGAATACGAGTTCCGACGCGGTACTAACGCGTCAGAAACAGCTCGCAATATCAATGTTACTTTTGGAGAGGGGACTGCTAATGAACGCACTTTTTTAGTCTTATTTGCGACACGATAATAACCCCATTCGCCCTGTTTTGTCTCCTTTTGTCAAGCCTCATTCTAACTCTACAGAAAGAGACGAGAGTAATCTACAATACTGTTATCACATTTTAGTAATAAATGTAAAATGATATTATATACAATATTCGTGACACATAAACGAGTTTTAAATAGCCACGACCTCGCCGATTACGTCATAGGTACATACAATCAAAACATTGCGTTTTACACTCATTAATTATAGATTTAATTCGTGTGTATGGTTATTATTAACACTATTATTTACACATCTTAATGTTACGAGTTATCTTAAATGTTAATTCCGCAAATTTTTTTTAGTGACATCACGGTGGCGCGACTGGTCCGTAAGCTACCAAAGTAGACACCATACCGACACCAGAGTCATGACGCGTCCGAACTGGTCACGCCACCAAATAGGGTATATGCATGTAACTTATATTTAGTAGAAATATTATTTTTTCTTATCTTTATTATTATGTATTTTATCTTAAATAGCTTTTTCTAATTAAATTTGTGCTAACTAATAAATCTATCTATTTTTATATATAAAAGAGAATATATGTTTGCATGTACCCTAATAACTCAAACTATTCAACCGATCTTAATGAAATCGTTTGTAATAGATTCATTGAAGCTCAAGGAAGGTTTACATATATAATTTATATGGCAAAACAACGTTTGCCTGGTCAGCTAGTATTAAATATACAAAAGTGCAATAAATACGCGCGATATATAATACATCGAAATGCAATGCTATTGGTTGAAACGCAGTGTGACGTCAAAGTCTAGATAAACATAAGCAATGGTCCATACCATCTTCATACCATTCTTAGATATTATTTTCGATGGTTAACGATATATCAAATTATATGTTGGTTTTTTTACAATTTACTGATCTGTTTAATTATTATTTACAATGTGTGAAAGTTGATTTGTTAAAAATCAATCAGATAATCTTCCAAAAATAGATTCGTTTATGATGCTGTTTGGTGACGCGTTATTGTGTTTCGAACCCAGATTTTATTTCTGTGATAATTAATTTAATTTTTAAGTTTTCTCAATTCATACTGCTTCACATTAATTTCTAAAACTAAACATAATATATAAATGCAGAAAATATAATTTAATAATTAACTGGTATTACCATATCCATTGTTTTTTTCTGTTATTAAAGATCATTCACATAATATGATTCTCGTTGAGAACAATGTTAAGATTCTGTTTTAAGTTTTTGCATTTTTAAAGTAAAAAAAATAATCAAACTATAAACTAAATAAAAACGCGACCGCTCATTGTACGAATTATCACTAAAATGTCATGAACTGAATTAATTGTATCGCGAATTTGTAGGCATTTCTAGGTAAAACATAGGTTCTAAATAAGCAATCACCAACATATTATATACTAAAATCTTCTCACGCTGCATCTAATGGTACGGTTAGAATTGTTCTTTATTCTGATCCGTTCAGTAGTTTTCGCAGTATAATCGAAGAAAAAAACTGGCCATACATTTATTAGTACAATATAGATTCTTGGGATAGACTATGAGGTCACAGAACACCCGCGCAAAATGGCGCGTTTGAATAGCCGGGAAAGAATATTTATTTTTTAATTGAATAATAATGTTTTTATCTATAATTTGATGTGTTTTATAATTTTTAGGATGTAAAAAATCATAAAAAACTATTTTTCAAATTCATAACCCTATTGGTTGCGTAACCAAACGGACACCAGGTGCGTAACTCTCTATAGAGCTGTATACATTTTGTTGGTAGCGGCGACTGGTTGCGCCACCGTGGTGTCCCGGTGTAATATAGCCCTTACACTGCCCCAAGTTCGAGTCCAACTTCACATACAACTTTGGGATTTGTTCGCAAGTGTGTCTAAGGAACCCTACGATTCCTCACGATGTTAATCTGTACCGTGAAGACATTCAATAAATGTGATAGGCGAAAACAAATTCGTAACGGTATATATATATTTATAGTCTCTTCAGTTATTTCTCCATTTTTTGTATCTATTTAGATATCCGACATCTCAATTAGTTTTCGAGATGTTTGCAAATCACCAAAGCCCACTTTGCCTTCAGTAAATTCTTGAGAATGAATCTTTTGCGAATGAAACTTGTTAATTTTTTATATATTTTAATTTAATTTAATAATTTTATAAAAAATATAGCTTAAGTAGGTAGGCGTGGAGCCATAATACCCCACTATCATAACCTACATAAACTCCCACTCAACACTTTAGGGAGGAGGGGATGGCTGAAAAACAGCGCTGCATGGAAACATAAATCCATGATTCCATGTCAGGTGAAGCCGAGCCTTTTCCTTTTGCCCATTGTTTCATCGCGTAGCCTAATTATTCATTTTATTTTTGTAATGTTTTTTTCCAAAGCAAATGAGACCTAGTTCCTATAAAAACTGATAAAAAAGCAGATGTTAATTAAACTACTGTTGAAATCAATTAAGTAACCGATGCTTATATAGAAAACGTAATTAAATAGTACAATAACGTTTGAAGGTGAAAGACACTTTTGGCATCAATATATTTAAAGTGTGTTTGGTATATATTATATATCTGATGATTCTAGATTCATCTGTGGTAAGAACGTAAAAAGAATTTTGATGGACCACAGAGCGGTCTTTTAAGGATTCCTTTCTTCCTTTACGGGTACTTAATTCTAAAATAGTCGCTCAGGTAATTTGATTCATTTATGCAATAATTTGTTGGTTGAAAAACTGAAGTGGCAGTGGGCAGGGCACATATCTCAACGGACAGACCACGTACCGGAAGACGCGGTGTAGGTAGGCCCCCCACAAGATGGACCGACGATATGGTCTAGTTCGCCGAAGTACCTTCATACTTCACTCCAAGTATTTAAATTTTTTGAATTAATATCATTACTGTCTTATTAATAAACGCAGTGTAATGTTACTCCAAGTTTAAAATTATTCTCCAGTGTCATGTTATTCTATGGTGACAAAGGTAAGATAAAAGACAAAAAGTTTTAAACTTGGAATTACTTTACACTGTATTTATTAATAACAGTTTATGTTCATTCCGCACGGCCTACAGTTTACGAGAGGCCACGAGAGTGTATAATTTGTCTCGTTCCAAAGTTCGGCTCCTGAGAATGCCAGGGTTCCACGCTACCACCCGGTCGTTGAGCGCGACCCAGTTAGAGGTCAAACGCGGCCTATTCATAACATTCAAATAATTCCGAAAAAAAACGCTAAATTCCATTAAATTTAATCTACTTAAACAAATTTAATTTGTAGGTACCAATATTTATGAACAATACGGGATTCGCAGCTACGACATTATATCATTACAGGGAAAAACGAAACAATTATTCTAACTATTGAACTTCTACAAAACTTCGTAATTATTAAAAAAATATTATTAATTTATATGAATTTTATATATAATTATTATATGCATTGTTTTGATGAAGCGAAGCGCATTGGTCACCAGCTAGTACATAGGCTGCACTAAAAGTATCGGGAGTGGAATATTTCCACTGTTCCTGTCATATTAATAATATAATATAATTTACTTTTTAATTGAAAACTCATTGGTTGTAAAAATCGAATACCATTTATTTATTTAAAAAAAGATTCTCGGTCTTGTCACAAGGTCTTGTCAAACTTGTTTCTAAGTCGTTAAGAAAATGGAATTGACTCGAGAAAATTCTAGAGCGATGATTTATTATGACTTTCGAAGTGGTTTAACACAAAAACAGCGTGTTGACTGGATGATTTCTGCATTTGGTGATGAAGCCCCATCCAAAACCACAATTTATCGCTGGTTTGCTGAATTTCAACGTGGACATGTCATGCTCAGTGATGATCACCGCGCACAGAACAAATGAGTTTTTAGAGCAAGAAAACATAGAATTATTAGACCATCCGTCGTGCTAGTTACTCTAGTAGGTTCTAAGAAATTTTTTGATAAATTATATGATTTAAACAAATATTTGAATCTAATACTTGTGGTGGATTTTTGTAATAAGTTAATATTAAAGTCACCACAAATCATAATATATTTCTTAGATTCTGATAATTTTGATAGAACCTCCTCCAATACACTCTCAAATAACTCATATAATGCATCTGGGGGTCTGTATATGCTATGCCTCAGACCTGAGAAGAATGGGCGCAACAAACTCTGCGGGCTTTTTTTTCCTTTTCATTATTATTATTATTATTAGTATTATAATCTAAAAGCATTGATATTTTAAGCTGAATCATGACATAAAAGGTGGTTAATTATAAAAGGTTGTGTGACACACACGAGGATATAATCGGCAGAAATCTGTGAAGTCCGGTTCCATCAGTGGATAACGTAAAAGTGTACACTTAGTTCAAAAAAACTTAAATTTCTATAAAAGGTTGTTGCCATAACAGAAAAAGATCCGGCTGCGGCTTCAGGATTCGGAAATCCTGAGGATGGCTCGCAAATAGATAGACAAGTAGAAGGTCGAAAAAGACAGAAAAGGGAATACTGAAGATGGTAATGCAGTTCTTAATTAATGAGAGCAGAGAAAAAATTTACATAGGTCATTAAGATGAAGATAGGTAATTTCAATTGTCATTAGTTGAAAGATTAAAAGAGTCTCTCCACACAAAAAAATGGCAACCAACATTAAAATTATGTCTGTTCTAGATGAAGAAACCCGCATTATGCCTACTGGGAATACGCGCAACTGTTGATGTTTTGATTAAAGTGCTTTGCTTAGTGTCAATAATAGATTTCTTCTGGACTTAAAGATTTCCTTGATATTGTATCATAATTCATCAGTTCATTCCTACATAAGCTCAATAATTCATCGAAAGATGACACTGACATTCTCACGTAGTTATAAAATTTGGAGGATATTTTCATAAATCTTCATATTATATTTTGGAAAAAACACCACTTGGGCCTCGATCCGATATAAAAGAATGGACCCACAAATTCTTAGGTTTCTTCTTAACTTTTTGTGTCCATTCTCAATACGAGATCTGAGAAAACTACAGAGGGTAGACACTGGCCTCTCCATTTGGAGCTATGCCTACATGGCGCCATTGCATCTCGGTGTGGTAGGGCAAGGGCTCTAACCTCTAATCTTCACCGGTTAAAGCTATTGTTAATGTTAAATAGCTAAATAGCGAACTGTCAAAAGTTTCAAATAAATATCCGAAATTTAATTGATATTTTACTTTCTAACTTTAACTATGCCAATAAATACGATGGTGCAACACATTCCGCAGTCTATGTTAAGGTCAGCGTCAAAGTTAACGTTCAATTTCACTAAGACCTTAATTATAACAACTAACATGATGCAACCTAGCCAAATAATCTGAAATAGAAGTCATATTCGCATGCAACTTTCAAAATTTTACCTTTTCAAAATAGGTACCTAATGAAGAATGATTCCCACTTTTCAATGCCAAATTACCATTTAAATATTATTTGATGACTGATGATGTACATGCAACTGTTATCTAATCTATATACTTATATAAAAATGAATTGCTGTTCGTTAGTCTCGCTAAAACTCAACAACGGCTGAACCAATTTTGCTAATTTTGGTCTTGAATTATTTGTGAAAGTCCAGAGAAGATTTAAAAGGTGAATGCCCTGAAAGGTGGGTGCTTCCCCCTGCGTAAAAAAGAATAGGGTAGTCCCAGGGCGTCGTAAGAGGCGACTAAGGGCTTTTTAAAAGTGAGAGAGTGACACTGCCGTCTTATGACGTCAGCACAATCGGGCCAGACTCGTTTATAATAAAAGTAACAATTGTAACATATTGCGTTGCGATCGTTCTGTAATAATTGTTTAAGGAATTAAGTACTTAATAAACTGAAATTACATCTGACACAGCAGATAACAGTGGCGCCAGGGTTGGCACGCGAGAATTAAAAATTTATATAATTTGCGAAAGGTTGAATTTAAAGCAAAAATTGACTATGACAAATACAAACAGAAAAGTAGAAAAAAAGTATGGTTACTATCGCAATACAAATTACCTACAATAAATGTTATGGTGACTGGCTCATGTACAGAAGGTACACGTGGATAAATCAGTTGGAAGGGCTTTAAGAGGTTACATTGGCAAACGCCTTTTAATAACTCTAGGAATCAACCCCAAGAAGACACAAGTTTGTGCGTTCACCATTAAAAAGTCTCACTTTCTCGTATCCCCTCGATTCGAGAACACTGCTCAAGTACCAGCTTCTTTCATTTGACCGCATACAACGAAGAGCGGTTCGAATCATCGACGATCAAGTCATCTCCTTTGGCATTGCGCGGAGATGTGAGTTTTCTCTGCATCTTCTGTCGCATTTATCACGGAAGGTCCTCAAAGGAGCTGTTCGGGTTGATTCCTGCGGCTGAATTCCTCCACCGGACATTACGTGCATAAAACCACCCGCATCACGTTGACGTCTGGCATTCCACAACAGCGCGTTTTGCAAAAAACTTCTTGCCTCGCACAGCCACTTTGTGGAATCAATTACCCCTTTTTCTTGAACAGTTACGACTTAGGGACCTTCAAGAAAAGGTTTTTGAAGGTGCTCATGTAGTATCGTCCCGGAAACATCGCACAAGGAAGATTATTCTACAGCTTGGTCGTACATGGAAGAAAGTCTTATACTTTGTATTAAAAATCAAACGAAACCAACAAGCCTTCAGTTTCCCCAAAGAGGTCACCGAATCGTATCCACGGACGCAAGTAAATCTACATCTGACCCATAGAGAGCCATACGTTAAAGCGATCTGGAGTGCTAATTACCGACTACCATCGGTCTTCGCCAATTCTCACAATTTTCATTGGAAGGCTCCTTTGCACAGGATGCCGCCTAGATTATGGGTACCACAACGGCGCCTATTACTGCCGTGAAGCAGTAATGTGTCAGCATTCCTGTGTTTCGGTCTGAAGGGCGCCGTAGCTAGTGAAATTACTGGGCAAATGAGACTTAACATCTTATGTCTCAAGGTGACGAGCGCAATTATAGTGCCTCGGCCACGTAGAATTTTTGGGTTTTGCAAGGAATCCTGAGCAGCACTATATTATAATGGGCAGGCCGTATCAATTACCATCAGCTGAACATCCTGCTAGTCTCGTCCTTTGTCACAAAAAAAACATAATACAAATTTTAAGTAGTCATATAATGTTATGATGACACATAACAGGATAATAACATTTTTAAACATTATAATTTGATAAAAAAGACCTTGAATTGAAACACAAATGGCTACAGCTAACACCTAAATCTTAGACAAATAACTGTTTGTATCGCAAGCGCGCCTATTTCTGCCGTGAAGCAGTAACGTGTAAACATTACTGTGTTTCGGTCTGAAAGGCGCTGTAGCTAGTGAAATTACTGGGCAAATGAGACTTAACATCTTATGTCTCAAGGTGACGAGCGCAATTGTAGTGCCGCTCAGAATTTTTGGGTTTTTCAAGAATCTTGAGCGGCACTGCATTATAATGGGTCCTGCTCCTTCTGGTCCAGCTAATTCCTGCTTTATTGGCACGATTTTATACACTTCGATACTACCACTACGATTTAGGACTATATTTCGTTGGAACACCACGGTGGCTCCGTAACCAGTAGGAGGCTCCTTTGCACAAGATGCTGGTTAGATTATGGGTACCACGGCGCCTATTTCTGCCGTGAAGCAGTAATGTGTAAGCATTATTGTGTTTCGTTGTTCGTGTTGAGACTTAACATCTTATGTCTCAAGGTGACGAGTGCAATTGAGGTGCTGCTCACAATTTTTTGATTTTTCAAGAATCCTGAGTGGCGCACTGCATTGTAATGGGCAAGGCGTATCAATTTCCATCAGCTGGACGTGCTGCTCGTCTCGTCCCTTATTTTCATAAAAATAATAATAATAACGGCAATTGTAAATAAAAGTGTGAAATTGCCGTTTTATTGTAATAGGAACTTCGAATTGACATAGAACCTTCATGGTTTGAGATTCTTGGGTGAAACTATTTTCACATGGTATCTATGTAGTTTTTTCTTTTTAAATAATGTGCAACATTCGATTATCGACATTCAGTTGCTTTTTTTAATCAACTTAGAATAGAAAAATGGATACTTCGAAAATTCGAGTTATTTTCGAATACGAGTTCCGACGCGGTACTAACGCGTCAGAAACAGCTCGCAATATCAATGTTACTTTTGGAGAGGGGACTGCTAATGAACGCACTTTTTTAGTCTTATTTGCGACACGATAATAACCCCATTCGCCCTGTTTTGTCTCCTTTTGTCAAGCCTCATTCTAACTCTACAGAAAGAGACGAGAGTAATCTACAATACTGTTATCACATTTTAGTAATAAATGTAAAATGATATTATATACAATATTCGTGACACATAAACGAGTTTTAAATAGCCACGACCTCGCCGATTACGTCATAGGTACATACAATCAAAACATTGCGTTTTACACTCATTAATTATAGATTTAATTCGTGTGTATGGTTATTATTAACACTATTATTTACACATCTTAATGTTACGAGTTATCTTAAATGTTAATTCCGCAAATTTTTTTTAGTGACATCACGGTGGCGCGACTGGTCCGTAAGCTACCAAAGTAGACACCATACCGACACCAGAGTCATGACGCGTCCGAACTGGTCACGCCACCAAATAGGGTATATGCATGTAACTTATATTTAGTAGAAATATTATTTTTTCTTATCTTTATTATTATGTATTTTATCTTAAATAGCTTTTTCTAATTAAATTTGTGCTAACTAATAAATCTATCTATTTTTATATATAAAAGAGAATATATGTTTGCATGTACCCTAATAACTCAAACTATTCAACCGATCTTAATGAAATCGTTTGTAATAGATTCATTGAAGCTCAAGGAAGGTTTACATATATAATTTATATGGCAAAACAACGTTTGCCTGGTCAGCTAGTATTAAATATACAAAAGTGCAATAAATACGCGCGATATATAATACATCGAAATGCAATGCTATTGGTTGAAACGCAGTGTGACGTCAAAGTCTAGATAAACATAAGCAATGGTCCATACCATCTTCATACCATTCTTAGATATTATTTTCGATGGTTAACGATATATAAAATTATATGTTGGTTTTTTTACAATTTACTGATCTGTTTAATTATTATTTACAATGTGTGAAAGTTGATTTGTTAAAAATCAATCAGATAATCTTCCAAAAATAGATTCGTTTATGATGCTGTTTGGTGACGCGTTATTGTGTTTCGAACCCAGATTTTATTTCTGTGATAATTAATTTAATTTTTAAGTTTTCTCAATTCATACTGCTTCACATTAATTTCTAAAACTAAACATAATATATAAATGCAGAAAATATAATTTAATAATTAACTGGTATTACCATATCCATTGTTTTTTTCTGTTATTAAAGATCATTCACATAATATGATTCTCGTTGAGAACAATGTTAAGATTCTGTTTTAAGTTTTTGCATTTTTAAAGTAAAAAAAATAATCAAACTATAAACTAAATAAAAACGCGACCGCTCATTGTACGAATTATCACTAAAATGTCATGAACTGAATTAATTGTATCGCGAATTTGTAGGCATTTCTAGGTAAAACATAGGTTCTAAATAAGCAATCACCAACATATTATATACTAAAATCTTCTCACGCTGCATCTAATGGTACGGTTAGAATTGTTCTTTATTCTGATCCGTTCAGTAGTTTTCGCAGTATAATCGAAGAAAAAAACTGGCCATACATTTATTAGTACAATATAGATTCTTGGGATAGACTATGAGGTCACAGAACACCCGCGCAAAATGGCGCGTTTGAATAGCCGGGAAAGAATATTTATTTTTTAATTGAATAATAATGTTTTTATCTATAATTTGATGTGTTTTATAATTTTTAGGATGTAAAAAATCATAAAAAACTATTTTTCAAATTCATAACCCTATTGGTTGCGTAACCAAACGGACACCAGGTGCGTAACTCTCTATAGAGCTGTATACATTTTGTTGGTAGCGGCGACTGGTTGCGCCACCGTGGTGTCCCGGTGTAATATAGCCCTTACACTGCCCCAAGTTCGAGTCCAACTTCACATACAACTTTGGGATTTGTTCGCAAGTGTGTCTAAGGAACCCTACGATTCCTCACGATGTTAATCTGTACCGTGAAGACATTCAATAAATGTGATAGGCGAAAACAAATTCGTAACGGTATATATATATTTATAGTCTCTTCAGTTATTTCTCCATTTTTTGTATCTATTTAGATATCCGACATCTCAATTAGTTTTCGAGATGTTTGCAAATCACCAAAGCCCACTTTGCCTTCAGTAAATTCTTGAGAATGAATCTTTTGCGAATGAAACTTGTTAATTTTTTATATATTTTAATTTAATTTAATAATTTTATAAAAAATATAGCTTAAGTAGGTAGGCGTGGAGCCATAATACCCCACTATCATAACCTACATAAACTCCCACTCAACACTTTAGGGAGGAGGGGATGGCTGAAAAACAGCGCTGCATGGAAACATAAATCCATGATTCCATGTCAGGTGAAGCCGAGCCTTTTCCTTTTGCCCATTGTTTCATCGCGTAGCCTAATTATTCATTTTATTTTTGTAATGTTTTTTTCCAAAGCAAATGAGACCTAGTTCCTATAAAAACTGATAAAAAAGCAGATGTTAATTAAACTACTGTTGAAATCAATTAAGTAACCGATGCTTATATAGAAAACGTAATTAAATAGTACAATAACGTTTGAAGGTGAAAGACACTTTTGGCATCAATATATTTAAAGTGTGTTTGGTATATATTATATATCTGATGATTCTAGATTCATCTGTGGTAAGAACGTAAAAAGAATTTTGATGGACCACAGAGCGGTCTTTTAAGGATTCCTTTCTTCCTTTACGGGTACTTAATTCTAAAATAGTCGCTCAGGTAATTTGATTCATTTATGCAATAATTTGTTGGTTGAAAAACTGAAGTGGCAGTGGGCAGGGCACATATCTCAACGGACAGACCACGTACCGGAAGACGCGGTGTAGGTAGGCCCCCCACAAGATGGACCGACGATATGGTCTAGTTCGCCGAAGTACCTTCATACTTCACTCCAAGTATTTAAATTTTTTGAATTAATATCATTACTGTCTTATTAATAAACGCAGTGTAATGTTACTCCAAGTTTAAAATTATTCTCCAGTGTCATGTTATTCTATGGTGACAAAGGTAAGATAAAAGACAAAAAGTTTTAAACTTGGAATTACTTTACACTGTATTTATTAATAACAGTTTATGTTCATTCCGCACGGCCTACAGTTTACGAGAGGCCACGAGAGTGTATAATTTGTCTCGTTCCAAAGTTCGGCTCCTGAGAATGCCAGGGTTCCACGCTACCACCCGGTCGTTGAGCGCGACCCAGTTAGAGGTCAAACGCGGCCTATTCATAACATTCAAATAATTCCGAAAAAAAACGCTAAATTCCATTAAATTTAATCTACTTAAACAAATTTAATTTGTAGGTACCAATATTTATGAACAATACGGGATTCGCAGCTACGACATTATATCATTACAGGGAAAAACGAAACAATTATTCTAACTATTGAACTTCTACAAAACTTCGTAATTATTAAAAAAATATTATTAATTTATATGAATTTTATATATAATTATTATATGCATTGTTTTGATGAAGCGAAGCGCATTGGTCACCAGCTAGTACATAGGCTGCACTAAAAGTATCGGGAGTGGAATATTTCCACTGTTCCTGTCATATTAATAATATAATATAATTTACTTTTTAATTGAAAACTCATTGGTTGTAAAAATCGAATACCATTTATTTATTTAAAAAAAGATTCTCGGTCTTGTCACAAGGTCTTGTCAAACTTGTTTCTAAGTCGTTAAGAAAATGGAATTGACTCGAGAAAATTCTAGAGCGATGATTTATTATGACTTTCGAAGTGGTTTAACACAAAAACAGCGTGTTGACTGGATGATTTCTGCATTTGGTGATGAAGCCCCATCCAAAACCACAATTTATCGCTGGTTTGCTGAATTTCAACGTGGACATGTCATGCTCAGTGATGATCACCGCGCACAGAACAAATGAGTTTTTAGAGCAAGAAAACATAGAATTATTAGACCATCCGTCGTACAGCCCCGACCTAAGCCGTAATGATTTCTATACTTTCCCTAAAATAAAGAATAAATTGCGTGTCAGAGATTTTCATCACCTGAAAAAGCTGTGGAAGCCCACAAAACGGCCATTTTGGAGGCCCCAACTTCCGAATGGAATTGTTGCTTCAATGATTGGTTCCATCGTATGGAAGAATGTGTTAAATTTCGCGGAGAATACTTCGAAAAGCAATAAATACATTGTTAAATATTAATGTTGTGTCACTTCCTTGATTACCGAAATTTTCAGTGCCGCCCTTGTATATTGTAAGTACAGATAGAGCCACTTGATGGAAGAGAACCTATGAAAACAGGCCAGGTTTAATTGTTTAGTGTGCGTGACAAGCTACGTCTTACACTTGGGATTTGTATGTCACTTTATGTTAGTGTGCGTGCATTGCTCAAAATGGAGTTGCTCTGTCACCCAGGTCTTATAATTAAAACAAGTTCACTATCAAAGCTAATCATCATATAAGAATTTATTGTTTATTGCAATAATAGTGCTTTTGTTAGTGTATGGGTTAAAACTTAGTGTCCCGTAGCACGCGGGGTGAAGAGGGAGGGGTGCCCCTCACCTCTGATACTACTCCCATTACAAGGTAATGCACCGTTAAAGCAAAATGGACAATTCGGTTCTGGCCCTCGCCGACCGCTGCCGCGGCACGCTACGCTTGGTTCGTACGTTGTGGTAACTTTAACATAACCTAACCTAACCAATTTTTATAAGTTGTAGCTGATAGAGCTTTAGTCCACAATTATAGTGCTACTACTCTTATTACAAGGTCATGCACAGTTTTCAATAAAATAACGAAAACAATTCTAACCTCAAAACGAATAAAACATGTAAATAAAACGCTACATAAGTGCTGGCATGAAACAGAACACAGGAACATTCACGCAACTACGCTATAAACTGAATAAGCAATTTAGGAAATAAACGAAAAATAATTATCGTTTTTTTTAACTGGGTTCTAGCCTTTTTAGTCTAAAAATTATTATTGATGTAGCTGTTTCATTTCAGTTTTTCTTTTACAATTGAGAGTTTTTAAGCTACCGCCACCATGCCAGCACTCATGTAGCGTTTTTTTACGTGATTTTCACGTGTTAGGTATGAAATTTATAATCGTTATTTTTCTTGAAAATGGTGCATTACCTTGTAATAAGAGTGGTGGCATTATAATCCTGAACTAAAGCTATATCAAGTACAATATTTTTTACCTTCTAATTCTAGTGATATGGGTAATTAAGTCTAACCCCATACAATATCTATATTGTTTTAAATAATAGTTATATTTTAAAAATTTAAATGACGAATTTAAATAAGGAATTTAACAATATTTAAGTTTTGTTTCATACCAATAATATGTAGCCGAGTCTGATATACATCTGATTAATATTCATCCACTGGAACATCATTTATATTGTTTAATAATTTTATTGAAGAAGTTGTATTTTATAATTTTCAAATTATACTTGTTTTATATGTACATGAGGAAGCTTATTATTAGCTTGAACGAATTATGTTTGCGTATAATTTTAATGTATGTACAACTAGCTGTTTGGCTTTCTTAAAAATATAAAAATAAAATATCTGTTGTACCAATTGCAACCCATAACTAAGTTACTACATATAATTTTCTAGACCATATATAACATTTTCTGAGCATGTATAAAATTTCATTATATTTAATTAATAAGTAGATAAGAATATATCATGGAAATAGTTTGCCAAATCCACAAGTATAATTGTTATAAAATGTGGCAGAAAGTTTATCACTAATGTTGTTTGCCGAAGCAAAGGAGTGTAGTAATGTTTTAAATATATTAATTATTTAACAAATATACTCACAGCAAACTTGAGTTATGTAGCATTTGTATTATTTCACCAATAGCCTTCAACTTCTCAGGACACACTTGTAACCAGTAATTGAAAGCAGCTGTCAGTTTTGGTCTTATCTGCTTTCCCGGCACTTGAAGAATATATTTGAAAGGCATGAGTAGTTTCTGAAAAAAGAATATAATACAATTATTAAGTTACTTGAAATTTTATATATTATTATTATACCTAATCCATTGCACCATGTCAATCACGAGCTTAAGTTGACACCGCACATTCCACTTCATGTCGGCTGATTTTGATGATACACAAAGAAGGTCAGTCAAAAGAGTTATTTCTGAGGCAAAATTGAAGCACATTGGCAGAATTGATGAGTCATTTGGCAATCTTTCCTAGGATCTCTTGTGGCCATTGGTGAAATCCCAATCCCAATCTTGGTGAAGGAGCAGCCTTCACCAATATTGTCCAAGGAAACTTCTGTCAGTCTGTCATTCTGTCACTGAACAGAGACAATGATATACTGGAGAAATGGCACCAGGCTGGGGGCATCCAGAGATTGCGCTGCTGAGGGCATGTGCTCTCAAAAGGAAATAATATGAAGTTGATTGTCAACCACATCATAGTTCACGTTGAATATTTGATGTTGTGAAGATATGTGGGATCTTTATGTATTTTCTTCTATTATATTTTGTTCAGATAATAATAATAATACCAGCAGTCAAATCGCACCACTAGAAATCATGTCATAAAAAAATTGTGTACATCATTACAAAACAAAATTCCTTAAACTTTAATTAACACAACATATGTAATCTTATTAAAACAATGTACTTTAACAAACACAGATTTCCCACGGATAACTTAAATATAATGAAACAAAAATACCTATACTTACAAATAATTTTTAATTAATTAATCTGCAAAAAAGACGAAAAGACATTGTGGCAATAGTTCCTAAGTACAACACAACTTTTGCTGATAGACAGTTTATTGAGCGCTCTGCGATATTATATAATATAATAAATAATTACAGATCTATTTGAAAAACATATTATATGAATGTAAAAAACTAACATCTAACTGGCTAGAACCCAAATACTATGACTGGGTAGAACAGTAGCTGAGTAGCTAGTTGTCTATGCTATAATATGTTTGTCACAGGGAAATGATAATAACAGAGATTTAGTAAATTCCCTAAGTATACGTATTTCATATATGTTCACAAAAATTGTCACCTTTTTGCTCTTAATAGTGATTTTCATTATTATAACACTAGAAATAAGGGATTGCTTGTAACTAATTCTAGTAGGCTTCATAAGATACATAATAGCTTTAAGGGTAAATGTATATACTTTTATAATAAAGTCCCAGTCACTGTTCAGGCATTATCTATAAACTAGCTGACCCGGCAAACGTTGTTTTGCCATATAAAGTATAATTCACGCGATAGTTTTATAAGTAATTAAATATTGCCTATATTATAGCCTGTACATCATTTTGTTCTATTGTCAATCGATTTTACACCTTGTGTTACAAAATAGCAATTTTATTACGGATCCCTAATTTTGAAAAAAAAAACATAGCCTATAGCCTTCCTCGATAAATGGACTACCCAACACTGAAAGAATCATTCAAATCGGACCAGTAGTACTAGAGATTAGCGCGTTCAAACAAACAAACAAACAAACACTGCAGCTTTATAATATTATTAGTATAGATAAATTTAAATGTTTTATAAAAAAAATGGCTCTGTCGTAAATCCTATTACTCCACAGCTGAATATCTAAATGATCGGACAGCCTGGGACTAGATTGTGATTATTTTATAGTGATAGAAATGACTGTACAATATTGTATAATTTTATTTAAAAGAGCGCAAAAAAAGAATGCTGGGAGAGTTTCTTGCGCCGCTTCTTCTCTCTCAGAGCGCCATTTGTTTCCGAAGCGGTAGTGTTATATCTAGTATATTAGAATTGACATCAAAAAGAATTCTAAAGGAATCAATTTTGAGAAAATAATGCCTTTTATGCCTTTTAAGTGATTTGATCAAATCACGGAGTATGTATAAAGAACAACACGATTTTATTAATTCTCTAAACAAATCTAGTGATTTGATCAAATGCCAGGGTTGGTTCCGTGAAATGACGATGACTGACGCGACTAGAAGAACTTAGGATGTAAATACGAGCGAAGCGAGCATCAGACTTGAGTCATACCTCGACCCGGACAGGTTAGGTGGAAGGGGTTGGCGGGCATGGCCTGTGGTTTTTTTTTAATAATAGGTTACACTAATTTGATTTTATTTTTATGGAATAGGAGGACAAACGAGCGTACGGGTCACCTGTTGTTTTAAGTGATCACCGCCACCCACAATCTCCCGCAACACCAGAGGAATCACAGGAGTGTTGCCGGCCTTTAAGGAAGGTGTACGCGCTTTTTTTGGAGGTACCCATGTCGTAACGTCCCGGAAACACCGCACAAAGAAGCTCATTCCACAGCTTTGTAGTACGTGGAAGAAAGCTCCTTGAAAACCGCACTGTGGAGGACCGCCACACATCCAGATGGTGAGGATGATATCCTAACTTGCGGCGTGTCGTGCGAAGGTGGAATTCGGCGGCAGGAACCAGGTTAAACAGCTCTTCGGAAAACTCCCCGTGATAAATGCGGTAGAAGACACACAATGAAGCGACTTCTCTACGCAACGCCAAGTGATCCAGCCGTTCACAGAGCACTGGGTCCCACACAATTCGAGCTGCTCTACGTTACACGCGGTCAAATGGATCGAGCTGATACTGCGCCAGACCAGAGATGACAGCAATACTCCATGTGTGGCCGGACCTGCGCTTTGTAGAGCGCTAGTATGTGGGCCGGCTTGAAGTATTGCCGTGCTCTATTAATGACGCCCAGTTTCTTTGAAGCCAATTTGGCTTTGCCTTCCATATAACCACGAAATTGGCAATCGCTCGAGATTTCGAGACCCAGTATTCCGATACTAGGCAAGGCTTTACGGGAAGTGTTGTCGAAGAGCGGTAATACGACAAATGGGGATTTTTTAGTGGTAAACGCGCAAACTTGAGTCTTCTGGGGGTTAAATTGGACAATATTCAATTTACCTCATTCCGCGACTTTCTCAAGAGAGGACTCGATAGAAGACACAAGTTTCTCCCGGCACTGGTAGACGATTTCTCGAAAGAGACCTGCATGGCCCATGTATACGGCATCACCAGTGCTGTCATCTGCATAGCAATGAATGTTGGAGGTTTTCAACATATCATTGATATGCAGAAGAAACAGCGTGGGAGATAGCACACAGCCTTGGGGCACTCCAGCATTCACGGGCTTCGGGTTCCAGCAATATCCGTCGACAACGACCTGTATGCCGTGCCCAGTGAGGAAGCTGGAGGTCCACTTGCACAAGCTCTCGGGAAGCCCAAATGAGGGAAGTTTTGAGAGGAGCGCCTTGTTCCATACACGATCAAAGGCCTTCGCTATATCCAGGCTAACTGCCAGGCCTTCCCCTTGCTTTCAATAGCCGCAGCCCATCTATGTGTTAGGTATACCAGAAGATCACCTGCTGACCGACCATGGCGAAACCCGTATTGTCGGTCGTTGATCAACTGGTGACCCTCTAGGTATACCAAGAGCGGCTAATTATGCTCTCCATGATTTTGGAGAGCAGGGAGGTAATAGCAATAGTTTGCCGGATCCGAACTGTTTTCAAGCGACTGGTGCTTACCTTACCTTTTCATGGGAATGGGGAAATGAGCCAGGGGACAGAGGATATCTCCCTCCCCTTCCCCTACTAAATTCGATACTAAATTCTTACCAAATTATGTCTAAGTCTTATCAAATAAACCTTATAAATACCAAATAAAAGACTTATTGTCATTTCACGGAACCAACTCTGGCATTTGGTCAAATGACTAGATTTGTTGCAAAGAAAGATAAAACCGTTTTCTTATTTTAACATCCTCCGAGATTTGACAAAATCACTGTTTTTATCATATCCCTGCGACATATACACACACACACAGACCTCGAGGCAGAGGTGATTGGTGCCATGTTGCGGATTGGGGAATGCCCGAGGATCGCAACCTTGCCACACTAGGAAGGGGTAAAATAAAATATCCCCGGTGGACAAAACACATCCCTAATGTCAAGGTCTAGTGTGCCGAGGACTGAAAGGTGGCGGGGTAAAAGACGTCGCAAGCGCTTTCATTGGGGAGCAGGTCCCACCCCAGGCTTATACTAGTGGCCTTATTCCGGCAACCGGGGCTCTGCCGGAGCAGACTGTTACTTTCCCTAGGATCTCATGGGAACAGAATGGCAGAAAATCAAACAAAAAAATATAGAGAAGGGTGTAAAGGTATAAATTAAGACATGTACGATGAAACAGGAGCCCCTATACCATACCATACACCAAGCAGAAAATGGTAATGCCAAAAACAGTGGCCACACTGGATGTAGTAAGTGAATATTTGGAAAGGCAGGTAAAATGGTTCAACAAAAACGAAAATGAAGATACTGGAGCTAAACCTTAATCATTGCCCACAACTTACTCACACAAACGGCACAAGAATGAAAGATTGATATTGTACTTGCATCAGAGCTCTACAAAAAGCTCAACATAAGTAGCGGGATATCACACAGATACAACTAAGCAGCTATTAGGGTCTGCAGCATGCCGCTAGTTTTTAATTACCATTATGTTGATGACTGGCATTCAACAACATGACATTTGAAAATAGTTTATCCCTCTCACAGCCACAACCTGAAATCATCTCTCAGCTGTTGTTTTCCCCAAATAATAGGACTTTTTTTTTATTGGTTACAACTTACATCAACTAATTTAAAAATTAACTTACTCATGCTCAATGTATTCTGGGTTTAAATTATATTATGATAGATTAAAAGTAAGAGTAAAGGAGAAAATATAAAGATTTTAAATAGTAGCAGTGGAAGTAATTATAGTATTGTAGATACCAACCTCTTTTGATGTTCAAAAATATTTATATGCTGTTATGTTACACAAAATCCAATAAGTTGCAAAAAGTGGTATAAAATATTATAATAGATTTTAAATAAGTATTTAAGTCTTATATTTATGCGTTATATTTAAAAGTGTAAATGAGTTTCAACACATGAAACATATCAGAAATGCACATATTATTATTTACTAAAAAAAATAATTTAAATAATCCAAAAAATATTTTTTTACAAAGAATGAAAATATGAACACACCTCATTGTGTTTCTCAATTTCTTCTTTCTTGACACATTCACTATTGTTTTGTGACATTTTTAACTATATACATACACCAAAAGGTTCGTAACAAACAAATTATTCTTGATTAATGCGAGAGTTCGAACTATTTCAAATTATTTATAAAGATTTCATTATTAACTGCAGTCTGCAGTCTGCAATCTGCATTGCAGCAATATCAATTGTCATTTGTCAACTGTCAAGTGTCAACGTTTTGAAAAATGGCATTGACAGTTTAATAAATTTTAATAATGGTGGCGTCTGGTTACTGGAATTTTTCAAGCTATTTACATGGCAACTCTTAAATTAGTTGATGTAAGTTGTAACCAATGGAAAATAAAAAAAAACTTTTAAGCCCTATTATTTGGGGAAAACAACAGCTGAGAGATGATTTCAGGTTGTGGCTGTGAGAGGGATAAACTATTTTCAAATGTCATGTTGTTGAATGCCGAGTTCGAGCGAGGTCTATTTTCGAACATTCCTTTATGGAATATCTGCTGAGTTAACATCTCTTTTGAGTTGGTATTTAATAAGTTAGGTTTAGTTTTTAGGTTTTTATTAAGATCATTCATATTGTTCCCACGAGTAGGGTCGCTCTAAGGGGTCGCTCCTGAGGTGACGCCCATTCTCAGGATAAGGCTATTTACTACGACGGGTCGCCTGGTACGTCGAGTTGGTCGCTAGGGGCTGACTCTCCTGTCAGTCATTCATCCTTTTAGCGCGCCCCGCACTGTAGGATTAGGGATTTTTTTATAGAGGTTTATCTTCCTCGCAGTCCAAACGGCGAAGTTTTAGACCCCCGTCTCTGGAAATATTTTCACAGGATTACGGTACTGATGCGACCCTTTCAGGCCGCACATTGGTTTTTCTGTCGGGGTTTTCTCCCTTAGCTAGATATTCAGTGTTAAGGCGCCGAATATTCGCCTTTGCCCCTCTTACTTTGCTATCAAGGCCACGAGGTAGATGGAGTGTGCAAAGCTCGTTGTAGGCCAGGACATTGCCCAGGGCATGGGACGACCCACAAGATTAGGGCCCACCGTCTCGCCGCGGCAGTATCTTGGCAGTGGCAAGGACGTGTAAGATAGGACTTTAAGGTGCGCGTCTGATAGCCTAACTTTGCACACTTAGGCGTACGCTATCGGCTCTGTCCCGGCATTTTATTGGTACAAACCTACTAGCATAAGTGTGTACCACCGAGACCATCACACCTATTTCCCCCCTTCCCAACAACATCACTCAGCAGATGTTATTGGACATATCGCGGGAGGATCGAGAAATCATAAGAGAAGAACTACAACGTACACTTCAATTTTATTCAGACAAAATCGTTGAATATGAAGATAAGATGAGATCATTTAAAGAAGACATAAAGAGGATGGATAATCAAAACAAATATCTCAAAAATACCATCAAAAACTTATCTTTGAAAAATGAAGAGATGAAGTAAAAATTTACCATTTAGAAAAAACATGAATAGCGAATTATATTGAAATATGCGGAAACAGTGAAGCAAACATTGAATATTTTACTGAGTTGGTGACATATTGCTAGATTATTAAGAATAAAACCTGCAGATATAATAAAAGCATACAGAAAAAAAGAACAAATCGGTTAATGCAAAGACGAGCAACGATTATAGTGAGCCAGCGCGAGTCCAGAAGCGCGCAGTCACCGACGCAGAACTAGGAGATCTACTTGAGGGAAGTACGTTCTCCGGCTATATTATGGAAGGCAAAGCTGAGCAACGGGACAAGAACTTGTGAAAATGTGTGTGGTGCAAGCAAGGTTTGGTCCGTAAAACTACTAAAAATTAAGAAAAAAAATACCCTGGCAATGACTCGTGCAGTCACGTTACATATAAATACTAATTGGCACCTTATTACTATGGGTATGTTCCGATATGCAGTGGCGGCCTTAGGGGGTGGCGAACGGGGCAATCGCCCGGGGCCTCGCTCTTGCAGGGGCCTCGCGCAACAACCCAAGCAAGTTAAAAAAAATGTTTTTTATTTTATTTTGATCCTTAATTACTTATTAAGGTTATAACATTACGGTAAATTCAAATACAATTAGATAACTATTCATTCATTCAACACATAAGTTAAGTATTCATTATATAGTAGGTACTTGATTATTGCGCCTGGAAAAACTTGATAATCGGTTTTTTAATTACATAGCACAGTCAGCTCGGGAGTCGCGACATAATGTTTTGCTCCTCTATCGCTCGGGGAATCTCTGTTTTTCATTTCGTCCGTCAACTCTTGTTTGCAGTATGTTACAGCATAATACCTTGACAAGGGGGTGCGTTCATACGAGTTACAAAATCGTTACTATATATATATATCCTATACCATACATATCTTTCAATTTTATTGAAAATACGTTCTTATAGTATTTAAAGTATTGAGTGCGCTGGTAAAGCGTAAGTTACAGTAAATGCAGTATTGAGTAAGCTGAAAAAATTTAAAAAAAACTCTGTGATACTAAAAAAAATTCTTGTAGCAAATTTGAGTCAGGTAGTCAAAAAGGTAACGAGCTATTAAAATAAAACAGGATAAAGAAAATCTTCGTGGAATATATAAATATATAAAAAGTGATGATCAAGAAATCCCTACAAGACATTTATTGAATGAAAGTGACTCTGATCGTGATCCAGCTGAAGACATAAAGCCGCCGTCATTATGTAAAAACAACGAGGATGATGATGAATTAACTCCATCAATGTCTCTTAGGTTACCGGCGCCGCCGTCAACGCTATCCAGTCAATAACACGAATCTGAGCCCAAGTCTATCCATGACTGCTGGAATGGAAAATCTGAATTCTCAAAATAACATCGAGAGAAATAGCTAAGGAAAATGATATTGACAGACAGTTTAAACAAGTCAGAAGACGACGTAAAAAAGGCATTGAAGGGAAAGATGAAGCTCATGAATTGAATGCGGAAGAAATTTTCAAAATTATATTATTTTTATATAATTGTCGTCAAAGTGCGCGTAACCTGCCACTTCCTATTCTTTCAATCGAAAATGACGTAGCTCATTCGTTAGATTATTGTGCTTTAATCAAAGATTGTAGTCTTACTAAAGCCGCAAACATCAATTTTAAAGGACAAAGGGCCTCGCAAAGAACTGCCGCCCTGAGCCTCGCAATAGGTAGGTAAAAGCGGCCCGCTTTTGCCGATGTGCACTGCGACCACTGTACAGTGTGACGTCAATTTAGTATACTGTGAATCCGTTCCTTTATAGCCAGTTAAACTGGTTACTATTTAAAACGGAACGCAATCCCGTATACTGTCAGTATAGCTGCATTTTTTGACTCAGCATTCAAATGAGTGTATTAAAGTTTTCTAGTTCATTAAAAAAACTGTTGTTGGAGTACTGTCAAATTAAAAATATTTTGGATTAAACTGTAGGTATTGTTTATAAAACGTTAGGAACTCGATTGGTTTTGACTGAAAACGTGATCAAAGTACTGCGAGTACCTTACCTCGAAAACGCCAGTGCTCACAGTAGAATATGGCGGCGATTTATGGCGTCATAAATTTGCCTAGGGTACTGCGGTAGTATACTGGTAGTCCATAACGGAACGAATTTTTCTACAGTGATAGCACTATGCAGTGCTCGCAGTGCATAAAAAAAAACTAAAATAGGAATGAAGAATATTGATAGTTTCTTATTAATTTTATGTTTCATAATTCTTTACCGGTTATTATGTATTGGTTTTTTAAATTTATACAGTCATTTATTACATATTTTTTGTACATACATTATTGAGACATGAGTTCTTTGCAGTAAAATATATTATTTAAAATTGTTTGATTCGACGTATAAAGGGATCAAATTATCAGAACCTACAGTACCTATTGAAGGGATAATAAATATCTGCAGTGGAAAGTTCTAGTTATAATAATATAATAATGTATATAAGTATATCTTGGTGTAAACGAGGGGTGATACGCTTCGCGAGATGAGTAACGGACGTATGCTTGAGTGGCTTGGATGTGTCACGAGAAGTTCAAAATTGTAGGTGGAGGACGCATGTCAGCCGCGCGACTGCTGACGTGAGTATTTTTTACTTTTTTTTATGAAAATAAGGGACGAGACGAGCAGGACGTTGATGGTAATTGATACGCCTTACCCATTAAAATGCAGTGCCGCTCAGGATTCTTGAAAAACCCAAAAATTCTGAGCGGCATTACAATTGCGCTCGTCACCTTGAGACATTAGATTTTAAGTAATGTAAAACACAGTAATGTTTACACATTACTGCTTCACGGCAGAAATAGGCGCCGTTGTGGTACCCATAATCTAGCCGGCTTCCTGTGCAAAGGAGCCTCCCGCTGGCTTTTCACTATATGTTTAGAATATTATGCTTGTTTCATAGTATATTTATAGCATCTTTAGTAATAAATATTATTCAGTATAATGAAATAACCTATTGTTCATACTTCTATGCTATGTAATTGTTATTTTTTCTATTTTAGACTCGATAATGGCACCAAAAACGGCGAATGGAATAATGGCTAAGTATTTCTTAAAAAAAGATTACAAACTTGCAAAGATAAGAAATCCTCTGACTTGCAGTTCCGACATAATATGATACCTAGTATATTAATAATACATATTCAATCTCAAAATCTACCGTAAGTAACTCTTTTTAATAGAAAGCTCATACAGGAATTTTTATCGTATAAATGTAACTTTACAGAATAATATTCTCTCAATCAAAATAAATAACTTGTTAATAAATTTTTGGGACTAGTATATGCTTTGATAAAGGCAACAAATTATAAAAGTTCTGTATTAAGATAAAATTATTTTTAGTTAACTAGATTAACATCTGTTACAATCGACCTAAGGCCATTTTCAATAACCTATCTATCCTTAGTTTAACTAACGAGAGGTGGGCAAATATATCCTTTTACGCTTACTTACATCTCAATAACCTATCGACAGATAGCATTTTCAACCGAAGTTGTCTATCTATCATTGAGAGCACGAGAGGATAAATAGTCTACTAGAGATAAGAAGTCAAAAGCTAATTGTTCATACTTGCATTTCAATAAATGTTTCAAATTACTCACCGATTGACGTTGCTAACTCTGGTAACGTCAGTCAACCTCGTTGGTTACGCGGTGGGCCACCAAATAATGATTCGAAAATAAATATTTAATACCTAGATAATGGAATATTTTAGCATTTATGATAGTGATATGAAATTATTTCAAAATATAATTTGAATTTGTTATTCTATAGTAGATTGTGAGGACAGAAATGACAGTGATACCTATAACACACCGATAGAGAAGGAATATAAGTCACGTGTGAATAATATGACTTATTGTCTACGAATTTGCATACAGATTTATACTGAGTAAAATTACTGTGAATCAGTCAACTTATTTGTTACAACCATATTTAAGCAATGATATTATAGTATTACTTTTAAATATCATTGTATTTAAGTGTAACTTCAATGTAGTAAATGTAGCAAGTGGTGACGTGGTTCTTGTGCTGCAATATCAAGAGACCAGTTAAATGCACTTTATTCATAGGATTTCGTTGATTGATTGTGCAAAAATTGTATGAGCGGTGCAAGACCTAAGCGACTATCGGCATATTGCCTGATACCGATGCAGGAGAGAATGACATGGAAGCTGCATCATCAAATGTGCAACAACAAGGCAACAACATCACTCAGCAGATGTTATTGGACATATCGCGGGAGGATCGAGAAATCATAAGAGAAGAACTACAACGTACACTTCAATTTTATTCAGACGAAATCGTTGAATATGAAGATAAGATGAGATCATTTGAAGAAGACATAAAGAGGATGGATAATCAAAACAATTATCTCAAAAATACCATCAAAAACTTATCTTTGAAAAATGAAGCGATGAAATAAAAATTTACCATTTAGACCAAACACGAATAGCGAATTATATTGATTTTTTTTTATATATAAATAATATATTGCAATCTGTCTAGGACGACATTCATCAATAGGTCATGAATTTATATATATCGGGCTTGTGCGCTACTCGTCCATTGACAAGTCCGCTTCATTAAAATCAATCTACAGTAGAAGATCCTGTGGGTTTTTCCTTTTAAACCTTCTTATTATGGTAACACTCAGGAGGTGCCTTGCAAGTACATTTGGTTGGTGCGAAATTCTTGTATTATAGGCTTTCATTTTGTCCGTTATTTCTTGCTTAACTGTTTTCATGTTAAGGTCATGATGCAATCTGTGGTTTGTGATATACCATGGTGCGTTAACTATCATTCTTTGCATCTTTGAAATGAAATGAAATGAAATTTTATTTGCAAGAAACATTGTACTTAAGATGTTAACAATATAATGGATAATCCAATATGTTTCGTCAATTGACATGCAAAATATGTTACAAAATTGTTTAAACACTACTCGTACTGTTATACCGAAACATGTCGGATTTCACAATGATATCAATAATATTTATAAAATGAAATTTTAATATATTATAATATGAGACATAAATAACTTAATAATTCATTTAGTACCTATTATAATATTAACAAATTCAATGTCATAAAAGTATATATTATTATCAAATAGACTAATTCATTTTGTATTGAAAAATTCATTTAAACTATAGAAGCACTTATTTGTTAACCACTGATGCAGTCTTCTTTAAAAAACTTTGGACGGTAAATCTTTCAATTTATTGGGCAATTTATTATATATTTTCATAGACATGCTGTAACAATTTCTACTAAAAGATGCAGTTCTACAGAAGGGCATTATGAGTTTATTTGGATACCTTGTGTTTAAAACCTTCTCGGCTTTTTTTTTGTATAGAAATCACACATATGTTTTTGAACAAATAGGCTTATCTCATAAATGTATAGGCATGACAGCGATAGAATTTTCAATTTTTTAAATAGCGGTCGACAAGAATCTAGGGGGCCGGCTCCACAAACCGCCCTGATACACTTCTTATGTCCAATAAATAAATGCCCTATGCTCACCGAGTTGCCCCATATGACCAATCCATATCTTAAAGCTGAAACCACGAATGCATGATATGCCATTAGCGCTGTCTTTTCACCTATTGTTTTTGATAAGCGTTTCAGGACAAATACATGTTGGTTAATTTTTTTGCTAATTTTGTTAACATGTGACTTGAAGGACAAGTTGCTGTCTAACGTAATACCAAGAAAATTGACAAGTTGTGCTTCTTTAATATTCTCATTATGATAATTAACAATAATATCTTTTCCTTTCCCATTCTTATTATAATACTGCATATACATTGTTTTTTTTATATTTACGGTCAGGTTATTTTCAGTAAGCCATTCAATTGTGTCCTTTATTGTTTTGTTAATTAATTAATTTCTATATCATATGTCAATTAATTGTTACATTTAATTACAATAGAGATGTCATCAGCAAAAAGAGTACAGTTATAAGTAGTAATGCTAGGTAAGTCGTTTATGTAGATTATGAATAGAAGTGGACCCAATATACTTCCTTGTGGTACACCTTTTGTTTTAAGTCTAAGTTCTGATCGATAAGGTATTACTTCTTGTTTAATATTTAATTTAGCAATTTCAACGTATTGAGTGCGATTTGAAAGATAACTTTTAAGCCAGTCATTTGCTAGACCTCGAATACCATATTGAGCGCATTTATCTAATAGTTTTTCATAACAAACATTGTCAAAAGCTTTGCTCATATCAAAAAATACTGATGTTACTGGAATTTTTGTGTCCATGCATTCCGATATTTCTTTTATTAGCGAAAAACACGCAAAATTTGTTGATTTTCCTTTTTGGAAACCATTTTGTTCCTCCAAAATGATATTATGTTTTGTTAATCGCTTGTGCAGTATCTTTTCAAATATTTTTGAGATAACAGGAATGAGTGTGATTGGTCGATAGTTGTTAACATCCTTTTTATCTCCCGCTTTGAGTAAAGGTTTTGACTTTTTTAAATTTGATGGGAACTTACCTTCTTCAAAAGAATGATTTATTAAGTAGGCTAGGACTGGAGCTAGTTCCTTTGCACATTCCTTTATTACCTTTGTTGCGATTTCATCAGTTGGCATTAAGAAAATATTTGAATTGTTATGTTTTAATTTATATGCAGGTTTTTTATTTTTTACATTTTGACTTTGACTTTGTATGACTGTATTTATAAAATAAACTTTGACTGAAACCTTTGCAGGATCTCAATGTTTGAGTTTCCCGCCGTGCCCCACAGCTGCAATCCATAAGACCATATGGTTTTGATGATGCATTTATAGAGAAGCAGCTTATTTGTCAGTGATAACTGTGACTTTTTGTTTAACATCCAGTACATTTTCCGAACCTGTTGTCCCATTGCCAGTCGTTTGGTGAAGATATGCTTTCTCCATGTGAGTCTCTTGTCAAGGTACATTTCTAAGTATTTTGCCTCATCGGCTTGTGGGATCTGAACTCCATTTAATGTTACTGGTGGGCAGGTGTTATGCCGAGTACTGAAAGTTACTTGGACAGATTTTGATTCGTTTGCCTTTATACGCCAATCCTTGAGCCAATTTGCGATCCTATCAAGACTATTTTGGAGCATTTGGGTGGCTTTTTCCGGAAGCTCATGCGATGACAGTACTGCCGTATCGTCGGCAAAGGTGCCCGTTATAGTTACCTCAGAAGTAGGAAGGTCCGCAGTATAGAGAAGATATAGCGTGGGTCCCATTACACTGCCCTGCGGTACACCTGCATGTATTTCGTATAATGGCGTAACATCTTCACCTTGCTTCACGAAGAAGTGTCTGTTTCTTAAGTATGATCTTATGAACTGATAGAATTCTATTGGAATAGATTTTTTAATTTTGTATAGGAGTCCTTCGTGCCACACTCGGTCAAAGGCCTGAGATATATTCAAAAATGCAGCTGTACAGTATTGCTTGCGTTCAAAGGCGATATTAATATGGTTAACAAGCCTGTGGATTTGTTCTATTGTACTATGTTTTTGTCAGAAGCCGAACTGATGATCAGGAATTATATTTCTTTCTTTGATGATTGGCATTAGTCTACTTAGGAATAGAATTCCCATTACTTTTGACAATATTGGCAATAAGCTGATAGGTCTGTAGGATTTAACATCTTCTGGAGATTTACCAGCTTTGAGGACCATTATTATTTGGGCTACTTTCCATTGTCTCGGCACCGCTAATCTTCTCAGTATAGAATTGTAAACGAACGTCAAGAATAGTACACCTTCGTCTGGCAATTCCCTCATGGCTCTCGCAGTTATCAGATCATATCCAGGTGCCTTATTTTGATCTAGCTTTCTGATTGCTTGTTTTACTTCCTGTTTCGAAAAGCCATTTATTGGGGGATCTAACTGATATGTTTCTTTTAGAAATTTAGATACTGATACAGTCTGAGTAGATCCGTGATCAGGGTTGGGTTGAAGTACATTCTTCAGATAATCAGTGAAGACCTGTGCTTTATCGGAGTGTTTAATTGCCCAACTTTTATCTGCTTTGCGTATGGGGGGTTGGGATACTATTGGACGCTTGAGTTTTTTTGTGGCCTTCCAGAGCGAGTAGTCAGTTGCGGCACTGTGGTCTAAATTTTTTAGAAATGCTTGCCCATTCTGATTTCGGTCATCACTTAACACTTGTTTCAGCTGAGATATCAGTGAATTTAGCTTAGTTTTGTCTGCGGGATATCGTGTTTTCTGCCACAGTTTACGTGCTTTTCGTTTCTGGGCAATCAGTTCCCTGATATTGATATGATATCTCTGTGCAATACATAGTGTATTTGTGGTTTCAGGTGTAGCAAGCCAAGCAGATTGTTGGATGCAATTGTTAAAGTACTCAACAGATTCTTCTATATCTTGATCAGTCTTAAGAGGTAATTTCAAGTTTAAAGATACTGCTACTGTCTCTCGGAAGCAACTCCAATCTGTTTTTGTATTATGCAGCTGGCATGGGTTTACAGTTAACACTATTTTTCTCTTTAGCAATATTTGAACGGGTGAGAGATCAGATGAAAGTTCAGTGATTGATTTACAAGCAAAGTTTGTGCTGGCCCTTCACAATTAGAAAATCAATCAGATCTGGTGATTTTCTTACGTCTGTGGGCCAATAGGTTGGTTCGCCGGATGAGATACAACTAAGCTTTAAGTTTTCAACAGCCCTGAGTAACTGTCTTCCCTTCGGTGTTATTGTACGTGAGCCCCAGTAAGTATGCTTAGCGTTATAGTCACCACCAGCCAAGAATCGAGGTCCCAAAGAGGTTAGGAATTTCTCATAGTCGTCCTGCTTTATGTTATGTTTAGGCGGATTGTATACTGCTGATACTGTCAATGGTCCTGCCCAGTCGTCAACGACAATATATTTTGTTGCTTGAATTTAGCTTTTGCAATAGCTAGTAGTCTCATGGTGGCTTATATTATTTTATATCAGTATAGCGCTTCCGCCATGTGCAGTACCATCAGGGTGCATTGTATGATAAAATTTATAAGAATGTATATTAAAATAACTCTTGTTAGTGAAGTGAGTCTCTGCTATTAGAAGTATGTCAACTTGATGCAATTCTAAAAATGTTTTCACCTCGAGGGTGTGTTGGGACAGCCCATTGGCATTCCAGATGACAATTTTTATGGAGTCGAAATTGTCAATCTTGTCGTGAGTGTTATTAGGAGGTTTGTCATCGTAGTAAGTTGTTGCATCATTTGCTTCATCATTATAAGTAGCTCACGAGTGTCATTTGTGCTAGAGTTTGTTTCTGGGATATTATCTTGTTTGTCAATTACCTTCGAATTTCTTCTGCCTTTCGTATAGAGTCAGATCTTAATAGGTGACGTTTTTTTGCTATCCCTGGCGAACCAGGTAATTTAACTTTTTGTAGATCTCTGTATACTTGGCAGCCCTTATAGTTAGCTGGGTGATTCCCGTCGCATGAGACACATTTAACTTGATCAGATCTAGTCTTTCGCGGGCATTCTATCGACAAATGATCTCCTGCGCATTTTATACACTTAGGATTTCTATCACAATAAGCCTTTGTATGCCCATACTGTTGGCATTTAGCACATTGTGGTATTTCACGCTTAGGTCGGGGAGGTTCGAAGGTTATTTTACAATTTATGAGACTCTTGACTTGATATATGCTTTTATTATTATCATTTGGTTTTAATTCAACAATGAACATTGGTAGTGCTTTTTTTTTGTCTATGTTTAATATTCCAAATGTTAACGCTTTCATGACCTAATTCTAATAATGCTTGTTTTATTTCGGTTAAATCGGTGTATGTAAGTTTTTAAGAATCACTTTAAAGTTTCTTTCTTGTTTAGGCTTGTAAGTATAAAATTCAGTATCTTTTATTTCAAGTTGTTTGACTACTTCTCTATATGCTTCTGATGTTTGTGTTTGGATTTCGACTTGTTCGTTCTTAAAGACCTTGAGTTCATAGTTGTCAGGGATGTGCTAATTTTGTAGGCTGATGTGTGGTTGTATATGCTCAACTTTATCAACGAAGATAGGGGGAGGCTTTATGGGCTTTTCTCTTTGCGCGTGGCTTGATTCTTCAGTTTCGTCGTCTTTCAGTTGCGCAAAACTGTTTGATGTAGATATTGGCTGTGCATGGGACAGCCAGTAATTATTTAGTTTTCTTTGTTTCGATGGTCCTTTGGTACCATCTGGGCTGGACCGTAACCGTTTCTTCCCCGTTACTTCTTTCCAGTTCGTATTGCTTCTGTTCTCTGTGTCCTGTGATATTTTATTTATGCATTGTTGAGGTCTAGAGAGAGGAATTTCGCTAATTGAGTTCGAGCGAGGTCTATTTTCGAACATTCCTTTATGGAATATCTGCTGAGTTAACATCTCTGTTGAGTTGGTATTTAATAAGTTAGGTTTAGTTTTTAGGTTTTTATTAAGATCATTCATATTGTTCCCACGAGTAGGGTCGCTCTAAGGGGTCGCTCCTGAGGTGACGCCCATTCTCAGGATAAGGCTATTTACTACGACGGGTCGCCTGGTACGTCGAGTTGGTCGCTAGGGGCTGACTCTCCTGTCAGTCATTCATCCTTTTAGCGCGCCCCGCACTGTAGGATTAGGGATTTTTTTATAGAGGTTTATCTTCCTCGCAGTCCAAACGGCGAAGTTTTAGACCCCCGTCTCTGGAAATATTTTCACAGGATTACGGTACTGATGCGACCCTTTCAGGCCGCACATTGGTTTTTCTGTCGGGGTTTTCTCCCTTAGCTAGATATTCAGTTTTAAGGCGCCGAATATTCGCCTTTGCCCCTCTTACTTTGCTATCAAGGCCACGAGGTAGATGGAGTGTGCAAAGCTCGTTGTAGGCCAGGACATTGCCCAGGGCATGGGACGACCCACAAGATTAGGGCCCACCGTCTCGCCGCGGCAGTAGCTTGGCAGTGGCAAGCACGTGTAAGATAGGACTTTAAGGTGCGCGTCTGATAGCCTAACTTTGCACACTTAGGCGTACGCTATCGGCTCTGTCTCGGCATTTTATTGGTACAAACCTACTAGCATAAGTGTGTACCACCGAGACCATCACACCTATTTCCCCCCTTCCCAACAACATCACTCAGCAGATGTTATTGGACATATCGCGGGAGGATCGAGAAATCATAAGAGAAGAACTACAACGTACACTTCAATTTTATTCAGACAAAATCGTTGAATATGAAGATAAGATGAGATCATTTGAAGAAGACATAAAGAGGATGGATAATCAAAACAAATATCTCAAAAATACCATCAAAAACTTATCTTTGAAAAATGAAGAGATGAAGTAAAAATTTACCATTTAGAAAAAACATGAATAGCGAATTATATTGAAATATGCGGAAAGAGTGAAGCAGACATTGAAAATTTTACTGAGTTGGTGACTACATATTGCTAGATTATTAAGCATAAAACCTGCAGACATAATAAAAGCATACAGAAAAAAAGAACAAATCGGTTAATGCAAAGACGAGCAACGATTATAGTGAGCCAGCGCGAGTCCAGAAGCGCGCAGTTACCGACGCAGAGCTAGGAGATCTACTTGAGGGAAGTACGTTCTCCGGCTATATTATGGGAGGCAAAGCTGAGCAACGGGACAAGAACTTGTGAAAATGTGTGTGGTGCAGGCAAGGTATGGTCCGTAAAACTACTAAAAATTAAGAAAAAAAATACCCTGGCAATGACTCGTGCAGTCACGTTACATATAAGTACTAATTGGCACCTTATTACTATGGGTATGTTCCGATATGCAGTGGCGGCCTTAGGGGGTGGCGAACGGGGCAATCGCCCGGGGCCTCGCTCTTGCAGGGGCCTCGCGCAACAACCCAAGCAAGTTAAAAAAAATGTTTTTATTTTATTTTGATCCTTAATTACTTATTAAGGTTATAACATTACGGTAAATTCAAATACAATTAGATAACTATTCATTCATTCAACACATAAGTTAAGTATTCATTATATAGTAGGTACTTGATTATTGCGCCTGGAAAAACTTGATAATCGGTTTTTTAATTACATAGCACAGTCAGCTCGGGAGTCGCGACATAATGTTTTGCTCCTCTATCGCTCGGGGAATCTCTGTTTTTCATTTCGTCCGTCAACTCTTGTTTGCAGTATGTTACAGCGCCGCCGTCAACGCTATCCAGTCAATAACACGAATCTGAGCCCAAGTCTATCCATGACTGCTGGAATGGAAAATCTGAATTCTCAAAATAACATCGAGAGAAATAGCTAAGGAAAATGATATTGACAGACAGTTTAAACAAGTCAGAAGACGACGTAAAAAAGGCATTGAAGGGAAAGATGAAGCTCATGAATTGAATGCGGAAGAAATTTTCAAAATTATATTATTTTTATATAATTGTCGTCAAAGTGCGCGTAACCTGCCACTTCCTATTCTTTCAATCGAAAATGACGTAGCTCATTCGTTAGATTATTGTGCTTTAATCAAAGATTGTAGTCTTACTAAAGCCGCAAACATCAATTTTAAAGGACAAAGGGCCTCGCAAAGAACTGCCGCCCTGAGCCTCGCAATAGGTAGGTAAAAGCGGCCCGCTTTTGCCGATGTGCACTGCGACCACTGTACAGTGTGACGTCAATTTAGTATACTGTGAATCCGTTCCTTTATAGCCAGTTAAACTGGTTACTATTTAAAACGGAACGCAATCCCGTATACTGTCAGTATAGCTGCATTTTTTGACTCAGCATTCAAATGAGTGTATTAAAGTTTTCTAGTTCATTAAAAAAACTGTTGTTGGAGTACTGTCAAATTAAAAATATTTTGGATTAAACTGTAGGTATTGTTTATAAAACGTTAGGCACTCGATTGGTTTTGACTGAAAACGTGATCAAAGTACTGCGAGTACCTTACCTCGAAAACGCCAGTGCTCACAGTAGAATATGGTGGCGATTTATGGCGTCATAAATTTCCCTAGGGTACTGCAGTAGTATACTGGTAGTCCATAACGGAACGAATTTTTCTACAGTGATAGCACTATGCAGTGCTCGCAGTGCATAAAAAAAAACTAAAATAGGAATGAAGAATATTGATAGTTTCTTATTAATTTTATGTTTCATAATTCTTTACCGGTTATTATGTATTGGTTTTTTAAATTTATACAGTCATTTATTACATATTTTTTGTACATACATTATTGAGACATGAGTTCTTTGCAGTAAAATATATTATTTAAAATTGTTTGATTCGACGTATAAAGGGATCATATTATCAGAACCTACAGTACCTATTGAAGGGATAATAAATATCTACAGTGAAAAAACAATATTTTAAGACTGCTACACAGCAGAGGTGAGCATTAAAATAAAAGCTAAAAATAAAAAAACATTTAAAGAAATACCGTCGAATAATGATTCGTTCTATAAATACGTACCAGCGCTGGTTCTTGGGAATGGTCTATTATTACGGGCAGGATTATTGTCGTCTCTATTAGCATGGCAATGTGATGGTTAACCGATACAGGCTGTCCTCATCAAAATCACTGTCCCATGAAGATTACCACATGGAAGCTGAGAAGGACAAGTTCAGCTAGTACTTTAACTTGGCTAACGACCGACGAGACGTTGACTCGACCATCACAGCCCGGATATAGCTTACGGCGTTCTTATAGCGAAGAGCCTCGATCAATATATAAAAAAGGTCTCGCTAAGCGGTTGGCTCAAAGATCAAATACAGATGCCTCTGCCTGCCACCCTGCCACCAATAGCTTGGCCCTTGTGCATGACTCCGCTGCCGGCGGCACTACAAGTTTATGATATTTTGTTTTTGTATCCATCTAATAATATAATACATAGTTTTTGTACATATTTTAAAAACTTAGATTTATGAAAGAAAATAAGTACATGTGAATAGAAATAACAAATAAAACACAATATATTTCCTTATCATTATTAAAGTTCTGACTGTAGTATATTTTAATAGGGTAAGTGATTTTATGAAATTATAATGTTATGTTAATTCATTTACATTTCAAATCGTCTGTGACATTATGATATCGATTTAATTCCGTGACCCCTCACGCCTACTTTTAGTCATTATATTAATATGACAACACCTTAGGTGTTGTAGTTCTTCTTCTAAGGACTTGCTTCCCGTGCCACTAAATAAATTAAAAAAAAATGTAGTTCTTCTGTCGAAACTATTGCTATCTAAAAGAGGCACTTATATAGTGTCAATATTCTAAGGCTAGACTCCAGAGCCAAACTTTATGTACATACTACATTAAATTGTCAATAATTTGAAATAGAGCCAATATAAATACATTTTATTTTTTAAGGCAAATATATCTTTTCATTAAATTAAATGTCCTGTATATTATTTACATCCGCCAATCGTATTTTTTTGTTAGGAACGATAATGAGTAACGCTGAAATCTGTGTGTGATGATGTCCGTTCGGAACTATTTATCAGCTCGTGAAAAATCTGAATTGACTTCGTTTGTTGATTATTTACCACTTCGAAAACAACACAAAAATACGCGTCCGTCGCAGTTGCCCGTATTATCAGCAAACCCTGACAGTATTCATAACAGGAATTTAGTATATCCTATCGATCATCACTACCTAGGAAATAAATTTGAACGATCCAGTTCTCCTCTTTCAGATTTCTTCTCTGAAAGTGAAATCGGTAAGTTAATCCCGAGATTAATTAAAGCAAATGAAATAAATTTGCTGCCTTTGTGTTTAACATGTTGCTATATGCTTTTTAACAGCAAAGTTTCTTATAGAAATTATCTCTATTATTTTCGTAAAATGATGTTTATGTGGAATCAGTATAAACTATTATGCTCTTCTACCCAGGATATACCTAATCATATTAAAAGTTATTTGACACTGAAATTAATTATATTTTTTTTATATAGTATGGCTTTAAATTTTGCCTCATTGTTTATATTGCTATTGCTGGTCACTTTGTTTATATTGCTGTGTTTGCCCTTCAACTATTTTACTTTACACTATATAAATGGTTTTTTTATTAATCTTGTGTTGTCAGTAAATTAATACTTTTGGTATATCATTTTTGAGCAATAAAGTACAGTATTATTTCTTAATAGTATTCTGCTTATGACATAAGAATAAAAGAAATAATCATATTCTTATTGGAAGTAATAATAAAAGTAAATCTTGTGTGGTGTCAATTGAGTTCCTATTAAGCTTATATAAAATCTATATAAATTACACAGTTTGGTTTGATTTGGATTGATAAAGATTGTCATAAAAATTTTCTTTCAGGGACACCAGATTTTCTTAGCGAAGAAAGTGATAGTAGCGCAGGATCAGAGTTGAGAAGAAATACTGCAGAAGCAACTAGGATATTAGCTGAAGAATGGGAGCGGATTGAGAGAACTCTTTACAAGGAAGAGGGAGAGAAATGCACTCGGCCACAGATGATTGAAGAATGTAAACAATGGCAGGAGTTACATCTACATCTAAGGCATGAATTTTACCTAAAAAATAAAAGCTATACCTATGATAGGTGTACTATTTGAAATTCGTTTATTCTCAATTTTGGATTTGAAATGCACAGACTCGATTTATAGCCTTGATGGAGCTATTGTATAAGGCTCTGAAGTTGCAGCAGTTTTTTGTCAATCACATAATTATTCTAGATTAGGTTAAAACTTCGTAGTGTAGATAGGGTACGTAGGGTAGACTGTGCTGTACTATATTAATATTCTAAATTCGTAAAATACTCATTATAATGATTTTCTTATTGTGAGTTGCTTGTTGAACTTTGAAACGCCTCATGTGTTTGATAGGGTTGTTTGATATTTAAAATTGCTTATTCTGATTCTATTATTTCTATTCACACACACAACTTTAAAATGAACATTATTATAATGTTTTGTAATGACTATAATATTATATTATAAAAGTATTTATATTTTAGGGTAGTTGGAAAAGGCTTACCAGGACCTGAGAAACAATTGTATTTCAGACAGATTTCGAATGAAGAAGTAATAGCATTAAATTATAATAATTACGAACAGTACAGTGAAAGTGAGGAAAGACTGTCACAAAGTAGTGCAGATGTCACACCAACAAATTCCCCTAGAACATCTTCGTCAGGTGACTATGAGCCTACATTATGTCGAGAAAAATTTTCACATAAAATGAACACAGACGAAATATCTGACAGATTTAGTTCACTATTACACATCTCATCGCTTCAGATAAGGAGTCCATTACCGAGGAGAAAACAGAATCAATCTGTACTTAGATCAGAAGTTGCTTCATCACGGTGGATGAGGTCATCTAGACCAGAATCTTCTATAAATTTAGGAAGGAACAGTGCAAAATCATATATTTCTTTTGATACCAGAAACCTTAATATCAACTCAACAGAGTGCAATACACTAAGAAAAGGAGTGTTTACAGCCAGAAATAGTGAGCCTCCAAACCACCAAATGTATGCAACAGATATACACAATGGAATGTTTGCTCGCACTAATCTCAGAAAGATCTCCTTGCCTCCACTGATGTTAGAAGAAGAGAAGAGAATATTAGTTAGTTCAGCAAAAAAGCAGAAACAGAGGAAACTGAACAGCAGACTGTACCAAGCAAATCCAAAGAAATGAATTTGAATATTAGTATCATAAATAATATTTATTTTTACTATATATGTTTTTCTTATTTCACCACCATATACAGAGCTTCTGATAAAGGCTATGCATTTACTCATATATCATTTCATTGTCTGCTTTATGTTCTCCTAGTAACAATAAAACATTTCTTTCTATCTGTTAAAGGCAAATTTTCCGATGTACACTTTTTTTGGTGAACTCTCTTTTAGCTATATCTTGTCATAAAAAAGTGTATTCCAACAGCTTAGAAGAATGGTTAATTTATAATCTCAAAAAGTCAGCCATCTACACACACTTGGCAAAAGTGTACAATTTAAATGTGAAAAAAGCTTTTGAGATACAAGGACAAACAACCATAATATGGGTAACCTGATGATACTTTAGTGATCATCACTGAAAGCTCTCATGCTACAAATGGTCGCATGGCCGGCCTTCTATGTGGGCTTATATTTGTGCCAGTGCGATGCTGTAATTGCTACCTGAGCAGGTCAAGAAAAACCTCTACATACTACTCTGCGCAATTCTCTCTGGTTGTCCTGGTCAACGCCATCCCGCAAACGAAGATGTTACTTGCGACAGTTCTGCCAGGATTGCCTTTACCGTACTTTACATGTCCCATCCAATGCACTCTCAACTCCTATGGTCTTCACGACATCGGGTTCGTCACACAGGTGGCAAAGAACTAAAGAATTATACAGGTGTCCCAAAGTTATGGGACTTAAGTTATTACATTTAAGTCGGTTCGATTCCCAGACGAGGCAAGTAATTTTTAGAAAATCTTTGAATGCAGAATTACTAACTTTTAAAAAAAAAGTCTTCTTTCAGTAAATTATCCTATCTACTATATTTAAGGTACTTCCCCTTCATGTCCCATAACTTTGGGACATCATCCTGTATAGAGTAGAGACATTGGCGACATTAAATAAACACTCGGGTAGAGCTACTTAACCGTAATTATAAAAAAGCGTAATTTAAAAAAAATCAAAAATATAAATACGTAATTCACCTAAATAAATAAATTTTTTATAAATTCTTAACATCATTTCGCAATATCCTATAAGTAATCTAGATACCGTGAGCTGTCGTAGTCGTCAGAAGTCTGAATAGATAGATGGAAGAAGAAGGTGAATAAAGCCCACGTAAGGATAGTAAAAATTTTGTTTTTTAAATGTGTAATTTTTTTGATTAAATGTTTTACTTTAATTTAAAAAAAATATTATTACCGTTACGTAGCGTAGACGTGTGTTCATTTAATCTCGACATTGTTGCGCCACGCTGTATATAGGTATAAGTGTTTGAATAATAAAATAAACAAGTCAAATACAAATACAGAATTTATTTGATATTTACATTATTTGCAATTTATTAACAATCAACATCAACAATAATATAATTTATTTTCGTGGTGTGATACATTTCGAACAGTTCCTATTGCCGGCGCTGTGCTGTCGTTTTGCATTTGTTGTTATTCTAAAATTTTGTGTATAAATAAAGTAGTAGGTAATATCAAATATATCAAATGTCGATTTGCATCAATAACAGGACCAATAATTAGTGAAGTGTAAATAAAAAACAAAAAGGTTAAAGATTAAATTATCATCAATAAATGTTATCGATGCTTCTGGACTCTTACGTCATGACAAATAAAATTGGCATATAGTTAATTAGTTATACCTGAGAATAATCGAATATGCAAAATGTTTACAAATAGAGATTTTGCATAAGATTGGTTTATTCGGACGTGATATAGGTAATTATGTATGGTTTCCCGCGTTTATTTGCATGGCTGCTTGACATTCGGAAAACTTCAGAATGATCATTGAATTGATTATTTTTTTTTTTAGAGGAACGGGTCATTGTATTGACAGTGTTGAGTGTTACCAGCAATATAGTCAACATTTTACATATTCTTGGTTTATTTTCAGGTATAATTTCACGGCAAGTTTTGTAACGCCGTTAAGGTTAAGGTTTTCCGTTAGTTTTTATTTTTGAAGATCGTTTAATATAAAGTTCGGATTTCAGGAAACTGAAGGTTGAACGGTAGGTATGTATTATTTTTTGATAATATAATCTAAATATGTATTAACCTATAATTAGTAGGCAATGGTTGTGAAAGCCTCAATACTCGTAGGTACTTTTATAGATTTGACGTCACATAGATGTCTTTCTATCATAGATAACAGTTAATCAGCCATTTCAACATGACGGTGTCATGCCTAAAGTTAAATTATTTTTACAATATGGTAATTGAATGGGCATTTAAAAGTTTAATCATCTCCTGTAATATATTTATAATGTTTTGAACTCAATTAGTGGTATGTTACTATCGGAAATGAATACAGAGTTATCTAGTCCGGTTATTGATACCTTTTATTTTCATCACTCCCTATTTTTTTATTATTCTTAAATTAATTTCATGACATAGATGAAGAAAATAAAATTGTAACGGTGAAATACATGGGGCGTACTTTTCACTTTGGCAAAAGTAACGTAATATAATGTTAAGGATTAGTTTTCTCTTTAACATAGAGTAGGAAAGATTCTCGAAGCTTCGAACGATTTCGGCCCATTACAATGTTGTTTGAGTAGTGATAATTAAAGCAAAAATGTTACCTAGGTAATTCCTTAATTGATTTATTTAATTTTTTAGTTCCTATTAAATATGGCAGTCTAAGACGTATTCAATTTTAATACGAATTCGGGTATTGCTTTGGCACTGGTACTTCAAATTAATAAGCTGGTTCTCATGCATTGACATTGCTATGATTCCTAATTCAGATAATTTATACGTCTCAATGACTGTGACAGCTGTAATTTGTAAACACGTCGAAAAAAGTACTGGCTAACTGTTTAGCCTTTATTTTCAGCAAACGCACGGTCACTAAAGTGACTAACGTATCGCAAGTGTAAGATGTAGCTGCTGTCATGCACACTGAAGTAATAAACTTGGCCTGTTGTTATGCGTTGCCTAACAGCAAGAGGCTCTATCAAGACGTATCAATTATCTAAAATTCCTAATTAAAAAGCTACATTACACCAAGTTTTAATTATTTATTAAAAATCTGACTTTGACTTCTTATATAAGCAGATAGTTGCTCCACAAATTTGTTAGATCAAGCAACATCAATGAACGCAATCCCTATTTATAGTGTATAATAAGACTTTATCTATTTAACTCTTACTATCTAAAATTCATAAGAGATTTAAATATAAGCTTAATAATTAGACACCGACAGTCTAAATTACGTATGGACGCCTTAAAAGTGCGACAAACCAGTGCCAAGTGAAACTTAAAGAGTTCTACATCTATCACGAGTTTGCTCTTGCCGAGACCAAACAGCTGTCAAATATTGACACGAAGTGAATAATTATGCAGCGCACCTGGCGGCAGCTATGCGAAGTTAATTCTTCATGTTAATATTTTACGTTAGTAAGTCTGTGGGAGCAAGTCTTGATAGACGCACCGACCTCGCGAGTATTCGACCTCGAAATTAGTGACTATTAAATAATTTATATAATAAAACGTATAATTTATTTACCTCACAGCCATCATTATATTGAATCTACATTAATTAGAGAAGACTACGCGTGTAACATTAGGTACAATAAGATGGCTTTAGCTTACAAAAATGAGTGAACATCGCAGAGCGATAAAGATTTTTAAATACGCTATAATAAGTATATATAGTACATAAAAATTCAATCTGTTCTAAAAACGTTAACAACCTCAAGCTATTAGCAATAGTCAACAATGTTCGTTATTCTACCATTTTATGCACATAGAACATAAAACTACCTAAATAGAGGCTTAGGCGTGTAACAACAAGTTAATGACTAGGAGCAAGTTTTTACATTAGTGATTCAATAGAAATGACGTTATTTTCAAATCAATTTGACTTGTTTGTTAAATATTGTTTATAAATGATAATATAGGTATATCAACAATAACGAAGATTCGAAGCGTTATGCGTCACCTTATAATATGTTGCCACTGTCCCAAAACACTTCTGTTTTTGTTGTTAACCTCTTTATTGATTATGTAAATTTTTTGAATGATTATATTATAAATAAATAACAACATAGAACAGCCATTACGTTCTTGACAAAAATATGATTATGTCAATATTTTGAGCAAGTGGGATTTGAAATATTGACTTAATACTTATTTATTTAAGATGAAATGATAGAACGATTATACATCTGGCCTTAACTTGTCGAGAGTACAATGTACCTAACTATTCATCAATGCGCTATTCAAGAACGAATAAAAAGGGGCAATGGTGCGACCGAATGGCGTAGTAGCATGAATGATTCAGGCTCCAATTGATTAAACGCTAAACATTAAACGTGCAACATTAGACATTGCTTTATTATAATATCAACCATATCGCTCAAATACACCACAACGACAGATACCAAGCAACACACACAGAACAATGGGCTATATTCTCTCTCTTTAAGGCGATTATACAAATTTTAACTCTATTAAATTGCACACCGACCCATTTCACTAAAATTTAAATTGCGATATATATATGTAATGCTGTATAAAAATATTAAAGGAAATCGTCATTTAATATTACATAACATTAATCAGGGAATTATTCCAACATACCTGTTAGTGTATTTTACATTTATACATTGAGACGAACGAATAATTCTTACTTAGAAGCTAACTTGTACCGTAGAAGCCTAATTCACAACAAACTACACGCGACAGATTTTAATTATTACTTTAAAGCAGTTGTTACGGTCTATTTTAATGCAGAGGAAAAACCTTATAGTAAATTTAATATACAACTTTACGTATTACCTATAATTTACAGCATTCTAAGTTTATTATTCATTAAGCATTCAGATACCTAAGTTTAATTTGGCGTCTGTGGGCTTGCAGTAAGCATTCCGGAGTTTCCGAGACCACCAGACTAGATTTTTTTATTTTTCCGAATAAAAATCCATTAGGTACGTACAAAACGGAAACATTGACAATTACTCAAGTCAAATTTCAGCCAAGGCTTGGTACCGATTTTAAAGAACATTGGCCATTTTCCCATGCATGATTTATTTTGCGCGTCCACTTATGAAATATAGAGAGACTGTCTCGATTTGATGTAGGAAATAATATTCAGTATCAATTTTGTACTTAAAAAGCCAAGTTTTTCAATACAGGTTAGGATTATTAGGAGATTAGGATAGGTAGATTAAAACATGTATTTTGATCTACATGTATAAAATTATAATCAAAATAATGGAAGAAAATGCAAAATTACTCAAGAAATACTAAAGTCGTACAACAAGAAAAGAACAATGCAATAAACTGTAAAATATTTGTACTAGGTACCTACACCATACAGCCAAGCTCTTACTTTTGATTAAACATCATTTTTTGTCGCCTTGTTTAAATGTAATTTTAACATTTTAGAGACCAAAAAATAACAATTTTTTTGAAGTAGGTAATATGTCATAACATGACGCTCTTAGTTACAATTTGGCTAAGCTCCTTAAACAGTAATGGTAAAAACCGGTTTGTATTGTGTTACCGGTTTATTATTTCGTAGTGTAAAAGTTTAATTATTATTATATTCACGCTTATCAACCGTTTAATTATGTAAGACTATTCTATACAAGCCGAGCAGTTACCAAAATGTTTGGGTTAAATGTACAATAAAAAATAATAAAGAGTTTTCTAACTAAGAATATTAGGCGCAACGCGCGGTGTGCCACCAATGCCATTTTAGCGATTAAGTTAATTTTTCTAGTCTATTGATTTTTGGTTTCCAAGCCTTGGTATCTAAAGTCGTTGAACATAATTTTGCGACAACATTAGAACCTTTAAACTATTATTTTTTAGAAAATCTGATTTGGTTTTTATAAGTATTTGAAATTTTATGTTTTATCCGTTAATAAATAAAACTTATAGCAAGTACATACTTCAACTAATTTTCTTATTATATAATTTCGTACCATACATATCTACACATTAATATCTTTGTTTCTTACCTTATTAAATATACTTTTATTATGTAAGTAGGTAATCCAATTTATTAAATCATAAAAATTTCAAAGAATCGACATAAGTGATTCTTAATAATTGGCTGTATATTGGGATATTTAGGTGGGTATGGCAATCTTATAGCATTTTTTTTATTTTGAAATAAAATACTTATGCAGGTAAGGCCTCCAATTTTCAATCAGCATATTCATACTACAGACATAAAAAGCGAAGTACTATGAACATGGATTTACATCCTACCACAGATGAAAATTGAGTAACAACAGCTCAATGTACATTCATGATTGAATTTTGAATAATGGAGACGGGTAGTAGGAAGGTAAGATCAGTTTTATTTTCATGGTAATTCCAAAGAAGTAATGAAAAACTTAAAGGTTTAATATCCTATCTAACGTGCACAACCATCTCAAATTTATACATTATAATTTTATATATCTATTGAATATAAACTATACTAATAATGATATACGTGTACCTAAGTGTAATGATGTTACATGAATTTATACACAAAAATATGTGTTATGAATAGGTTTTATATCTTATAACATTATATTCACAATTGCTTTTTATTTTACGTTGTTTTATGTAAACCGTAACCACAATTATTATAAATACTTGTTCACAGTTAAAGAACAACGGAAAACGAAAGCCAACGAAAGGACTATCTCACTCGCTTTCGGTGGCCCTCCCACTGTCCCTCTCTCTCCTTCGTAAGCTTTCTTACGTCGAATCGTCATATTATTATGTGGACTCGGTATAACAGTGGTTTATGACCTCATAGAACCCCTTGAGGCTCGAACTTTTGTACTTATTCTCACATTTTATAGACATTTTGTCACATAATTACAAAAATATGGCAGTATCCGTTCAATTCCTTATTGAACTAACGCAAATGGACTAATTCATTAATATTAATCGTTAGTGACGAAAGAAAATAGTAATTTCTATCTAAGTTTAGGGCCGGTTTATACCTATTCCTAAATATATGATGGATTATAGAAGTAACAGCAAAATGCCGCAAAATTGACCAGAAGCGCCAATGAAGAATATCATTAAATTTTAATTTTTATGATACAATATGCTCTATTAAAGTAAAAAAAAAATGTACGTGATGTATATTCTGTTTGCATAATATTAAGTTTTTCTATACGCTGCGAAACGGGATCGCTGACCACTGTGACTTTACTACACTTAACTCATACCAGCGCGCAGTGTTATGACGTCACGCGCCATTTTAAATATTTAAATAATGCGAAAACGAAAATTATGGGGTAACTTCAAAACTATTCTAGTGATCTTATTGAAACAGAAACTTATGTATTGTTTGCTAGGCGTATAAGCTATACGCTCAGTTTTTTTATTGAGCTGATTGGACGAACTTATTGATAGTCCTCATTAACGTCCGAATTGCGATATTTTACCTTACTTGTACTAAAATATGCAAATAATATAACAAAGGAATTTTGACGTTCGTGTCATTAAATTCGTGTGTGGAAAGTCAAAACTCCCCTGAACTTGTAGATTTGTGTATTTGCATTAACTTCGACGCTCTATAAAAATAGCTCACTAAAGAATATAATATAAAAAATGTTTGAATATCTAACAAAATGTCTAAGTACGTAACACTAACTGCATGAAATGTTTAATGGTAACGATAGTAATTATTAATGTATACGGAGTAAGAACTTAAGCGGGTGCAATCAATGCGCGAAACACACACGAAATGCGGGATCTGACGGCTGTCACAACAAACTTTGACGTCTGTCATATTTGACGTATATCTAAGTGATTGGTCATCGCGTATAGTGAATTTCAAATTGGTCTCACACGAAATTCCAAACTAAAAGCACGCGGAAAATGTGAGTGATTCCGCAGGTGCGATGAGTGTCACTCAAACCAATTGGCAAGATTTAAAGGTTCGAACATTTATGTTAATCTGGACACTACAGTCAGCAGTCCGCAATTGCGTTGTGTATTTATCGCATAAGGGTCTAACCTTTTAGCTACGTTCAACCCAGAAGATACGATGTAGGTATCTCATGTGAGGGACATCATACGGTTGAATGATCGACAACAACTTATACATAATGACCCTATTTCTAAACAAACGCATTCAATTAAGACCACTATCGTTAAAGCACCCGGAGTTAGCACTAGGTACACTGCAGGCTTCTGAAGCCTAGAACGCGAAAATAATATCACACTAAACATCAATTCGCAAAAATCCGTCTTGACACAATGACGTTAAAGTTCATTTATGCTTGTAATTGTGCAGCGCCGCTTTCGTACACCGTGGACAATCCCCGCCCAGGATAAAAGAAAAAAAAAACAAAAATAATAAAAATTTATTAATAATGAATTCTAAAGGATATAAATTAAAATTGATAACATGTGCATTGTGATAGCAGAATAGCAATAATCTAGGAACTACTGTGTAACCATTACCCATATTATAATGTAACTAAATAATAATTCAAATGAGCAATGATTCAATGCAAACTACAATAGTGATACATACAAGGTGGTAACTATTAAGCAAATATCAAATAAATCACAAAATATGCATTCAATGAATGTTATTCATTCAATCAGTCAACATGTTGCCTTATATGTCAAAAATCTATCGAGTAGCACGTTATTCTATAGAATAAGGAATGGACGCACTTATAATTATGAATTAATTATAATAAATATAATAGGCACTGCCTTATATAATGTCTTAAATATTGCAATTGTTTGAGATAGGAAGTTAATTTACGAGGCCAATACCTCTCCAATAAAGAAAGATGATTTTAATCTTGTAAGTAAAGATGTTATCTTAATTGTAAATCCAAAAATAGCTTTGTTGGGAGAAAACATTGAAGCAACTTGAAAAAGTATAGCAAATTAAAAAGTGTGGACAGAAGGCTCTGGAGTATTTAAGGAAAGGATATTGGAAAGTAATTGAAGAGTTTTGTGTTATGTTATAAAGCCTTATCAGTACTTACTGTGGGTGTTTTGTATATAATACGAACGGGGCCTTACAAATAAATAATTTTATAGTAAGTATAAACGAATGTTTAATATTTAACAAAACTGTGAGGTAAAATTGTCAGTCTAGGAATAGCTTATACCCACCATAAAATTATTTTTTCCAGACCCTTCCTTTTTCGGCATGATTAGGTCTGATTCACCGAAGGTGTAAATGTAGGTATATTATCCCCAATTTCACCATTGGAGTATAACGCGGTGAGATCACTTTGAACTAAGCTTTATTAGTTAACAGATTTAATGCAGATTTCACCAACACAAACTAAACGCAGTTATAGCCTAAACACGTTTAAACGCCAACCGCCGAATTTTGAACGTTCAACATATTGGATCGCGTTCAAGAGCTGTCACTGTCATTGTCGTAAGAGAAACATTGACATTTAACAATTTTGATTATAATCATACTTATCGATGATAGTTTTGACAGGTATTTGATACATTCTTTTGTGTATGGACATGTAAACTCAGTTTACGAAAACGTCGCTCAAACGGTATTGGTGAAATCGCTTGTATTTAATCTAGATCAAAACTGGCTTTTGAACTCGTTTACGTAAAACTGAGTTTTATTGGAATCAGTTTGAAATGTCAATGGTGAAATCGGGGCTAAATGTATTATTAAAACACCGTTAATATTTTTTTCAAGTTATAATTATCCTAGTCCGTGATTTTTTAGGTAGCGCTTAGATATTATTGTAGATTTTTTATTGAGATTAACTTTTATGCTCTACGATAGAATCAATCTATTGATGGCAGATAATTTATTTAAAATGTATTTAAACCATCGCATATAAATCGCTTACTGGAATTTTATTGAATGTAATGAACATTCATTAATGCCGGAACTATCTGGGTTGATTTCCTTTTGATTCTATCGGTTAAAATATTTTATATAGCCAAATTTGTCATTGCAAGTATAAAAAAGCTCTGATTGCGCAATACATTAATGTAGTGAAGTTGCGTGGTAGTCCAAAACTGAAACTCAATTTTATCATCTTTGATAACGTTCTCGTTGCTTACTAAGTACTTGTTTCTAATCAAAGTTTATAAATTTGAATAACAGTGTATAGTTTGCCGCTACAAAGCTGTGAGTTTCAATATATTGGGATCACACCAACAAATCACTCTTAATGCCAAATTGTTTCCGCTAGCTAATTGAGAAAATACGATGGAATTGGCTTAGAGAAGCTTTAACGGTATAGTGACACGTTGTAGAACTAACATTAATTGACAGTTGAATTCATAAGTTCTTATTTTAAATTGACGCTAGTTTTAACTTCATAATTTCAAATGGATAATGGTGTTTAACCAGAGAGATATGGCTCTCTGGTTAAAGAAGAAAGGTTTTACTTAAAGATATTCTCGCCATTTATACCATAGACTATCTAAATAGCATTAGTTCTACAAACAGTTCATTTTGTGTTTATTGTTGGATACTTGGATGTTGTGTCTTAATAAACCAATATATATTGTAAAGTGTTAGGAAAGGGCGGGGAATGGATTGTCGCGAGTGACGTCACGGGCCCAGCCCCGTATAGTTTATATATAGGAGTAGGGTCCGTCAGTGAGGGCGCTGCACAGCAATAGTCAGGAGGCGTCGTCTTTGCCTGGATTGGCAACCGGCCCCGCACCAGTGGCTGCGCCCGCTCGCCGGCCTGAACGATATTCCACGCCAGGGTCGAATTGCATCAGTACGAATACCTGGAAAATTGAAGATCATTTTTAGATTCCTATTTTCGAGACCAGTATTGAAGAATGTACTGAAGGCTGCATCTAGTGCTCGTCCGACGGTGAGCGCTGACGACGGTCGAGCGTAGCGCGTATCCATATGCGCTGACCACGTTCCGTTTAGCGCTCAGCGGACCGCCAGCAAACTTGATTGCGAGTGTACAATTGAAAGTATATTATCGCTATAGCGCATCAGCAGTCCGACGTATGCCGGACCGACGACTCTCCTCAGCGTGACGTAGTTGTACGCGCGTAGCAATACATCAGCGCTGGACTGAACGTTGTATTTATCAAAACAATAATTACCTATAGATAAGCTAAAAATCATCAAACAGATAACGTAACTGTTACTGGTAATGTCATACAATGATGACTTGTATCTGAACCTAATTTAGATTTGCTAGGGCCAGATTTCACCATTAAAATAGAAGGCGATTAGAACATTTTGAATTAAGCTTACGCGTGTAAACGAGTTTAAAGATTCAATTCGGATTTCACCAATATAAACTGTAGTTTACCTTGTAAGGTATAGGCCTAAACACGTTAAAAATTTAACTGCTCACCGCCAAATTTTGGACGTTCAACATTCAATTCAATTTTTGTGATATGGCATGTGGCTGCACCAGTCGGGCGTAAATTATTTCGCCAATGTCGAGTGGAAGGACGTTCAACATATTTGATCACGTTCAAGAGCTGTCACTGTCGTTATCGTAATAGAAACATTGCCATTTAACAATTTTGATTTTATTCACACTTATCGATGACAGTTTTGACAGGTACCTATTTGATACATTCTATTGTGACAACATGTTCAAAAGATATTGGTGAAATCGGTTTGTGTTTAATCGATATCAAGACTGGCATTTGAACTCGTTTACGTAAAGCTGAGATTAATTGAACTCAGTTTGAAGTGTCAATGGTGAAATCGGAGCTAAGATGAACTAATAGGCAAACGTAGAGTAGGTATTATCAAACATAAATTATACCTGATCTGTAGGCAGTAAGCAGAAGTCATCAGGCGGGTTCGTAATGACGTATCTCTTGCTGGACGCGTCACACGATGACGACGTATCCCTGAACCTGTAGAGGCCGATGCACAGCATGCCGTATGTGCGTAACGCTGCCACAAACAAGTCGCCGTACATGCCTGCTTCACCAAATTGAGCTAGTGGACCATCGTAGAGAGAAATTTGACCCACACGACATCTGTCTCTGTAACAAAATACATTTTTGACGAGATGAGCAGGACGTTCAGCTTATGGATAATTTATATGCTCTGACCATCACAATGCAGTGCCGATCAGGATTCTTGAAGAACCCCAAAACTTCTAAGCGGCACTACAATTGCGGTCATCACCTTGAGACATGAGATGTTAAGTCTCATTTGTCCAATTATTTCACTAGTTACGGCGCCCTTCAGACCGAAATACAATAATGCTTACATTACTGTTTCACGGTAGTAAAAGGTGCCTTTGTGGTACTCATAATCTAGCCGACATCCTGTGCAACGGGCTTCCCACATTTTGATAATTCCTCTAAAATCGCTGACCCAAACTAAAAGTCAAAGCCTGCTAGAAAAAATATCGAAAAAATTTCGTTCACACCATTAAATTTGAGTCAAATAATGAATTTTTTTAAAAAATATGTTAAGGATTTTAAAAGATATAATGCCTTGTGTGAAAAAATTAAAATGGAATTGAGGTCGCGTCTAGGTCGGCATAATGATTGCATCTGAAGTGGATGATTCTCCAGGGCGTCTCTAACAATCGACGATGAGAAGAGAAGAAGACGAAGAAGAAACTAATGGTACATAAATGATATATGACATATAGATTACATAATACCTGTTAGCCAAGCTCTCGGGGGTAGAGTACCCTCCCCGAAGCCCCGCACCTTCAGCTAGTATCAGCTCTAGTTCGGGAGTAGCTCCGCCCGTTATCAGCGACCGTATCAATGTCAACGCGTTTTGATTGAAGTATGTCTGAAATAATACAAAAGTTGTCGGAACTTGGTCAGAGCTTGCGATTAAAGTACAGTCAGCGCGTGAGTTGAATACAGTCGGGACAATCTCCCCCGCTGTCCGCACGCCTCCCCCCTCGCGCGGCTGCAGTGTAGTGCTGTGCCGTAGACGTCGCTTACCGTACTAATATAATACTAAAATTGCGAAGCGTCTTATTTATTTTAATTTTAATAGTGACTGATCGGAGTGCATCAAGTTCCGTTCCAAAAAAATTGAGTTTTTATTCATCGCCAAGCACGAGAAATGGCGAATAATGTTTTAGACATGTGTGTTGAAGAAAGGCTTATAATATGATTATTAAGTTAATATATAGTGAACTTGAAGCATTGTTCTAATTTATCGACACACTCATGATTATAGTCATCAATTATAATTGACCTAATTTATGCATTTCTGAACTATGAATTCAACTCAAGTGATATCTGAATATAATTAAAAAAAAAATAAAACAAATCTTATATCTATATTTACAATATTATGACTACATTATAATTAAAACTATCGTTACGTGGAAGCGTACCAGAATACTGGCAGCATATCCAACGCGGGAATGCTGGTATATCTTGATACAAAAAATTACGCGCCATGAGGATGAGACAGGACGCCATTTTAGTGACGTCATAGTGACGCCATCTTAGACTTCAGGTCCAGTCAGACGTCACTAGACGTTCATTAAATAATGTTACCTCCCCTTTGTATATTTCAAGGTTAGGTATTGGGCTTATCATATCAAACGGATGGGACAGGTATAGGTCACTCCCATACAATCCCAATAAATAATAAATAAAATCATTTAGTTGCAGGTCCAGGGACCCATATAAAACATGTTTACATACAAGTAGTCAGAATATTTTGAAATTATAAAAAAATATGTATAAAGATAATTAATGAATATTAAATTTAAGGTCATTTAAGAAATATTAAGAGTTTTTTTTACGTTAGCGAACTGGTTTAAATAACCTTAGCCTAATAGATTTCAAGTTATGATTTATCCTATTTTTTGTCGTTTCCTGACTTACATGAGATAATAGTCACAGAGACAAGAAATATTGGCATGTGTGTTTGATTTTCATTCTTAAATAAATCTACTGGTAGGTTCCATATGTGTATAGAAAGTCATTGATAGAGAATAACATAGAAAAAAAAACTCACTGTTGACATGAGCGAGTCGAGCACGCTGACAGCGAACGCGGTACCGCACGCGAAGGGCTGCGTGAGGTACAGTTCGGTGTCTGGGTCGTCATCGTCGTCTTGGTCCAAGAACTGGACGTTGCTGTCATTGACTAACTCTGCAACATGAATAAACAATGTTGACTCATTTTGATTTTTAGCTTTTCGTATTCTCTATAGAAAATATAAAAATTATTTCGATACTGCAATTATTAGTTTCCGAGATATGAAATTGTAAATATATGCGCATGGCGCGAGTTACGACCGGCGGGTGCTTGCTACGTGTGACGTCACAAGTCAACACTCGCGCATACGGGTCACCAGGAGATTACGCAAAATATATTGTTTGGAATTTTTAATTTAAATATAAGAAACTCATGTGTTTTGACGAAATGTAAAAGCATATCCACTAAATAAGGAAATAAAGGAGTAACCCCCTTATTCATAATGGTCCGCTAACTTTAAACAGCCGCTAAGGAGTGTTTTTTCTCATTCTGACTTAGTTCAATAGAAGAAGACAGAGTGCGAATCAGCAATGCTTTAAGTTAGCAGAGTATTATGAATAAGGGGGTAAATGTTGAACTGTGACGTCACACAGCGACTACGCGCCCGCGCGGAAAATAAATATTTGTGGGAACTTTAGATGTGTGTAAAATCTAAACAAATTGGTATTTTGAAATAAAACAAAGACCAGTGTATGTATATAGGTACATATAGACTTTATTGTGACAAAGTTTCAAGCGATTTCGCATTCAACACTCATTAACATTCTTAATTATTTATTTATTTGTTTTTATTTATTGAACCACCAACAGTTTAACATACAAAAAATACAGTGTAATTATTTTATAATTGATTGAAAATAAGTTGCACAAATTTAATTTAATTTTTGAGACCAATAGAAATAGAACGTTTGGCTCAGTTAGTAAGAGCGCTCGGACGGAGCCCTAGAGGTCGCGGGTTTGAGTCCCGCATCGTTCATAAAGTTCGCGTACAAATTTAATTTGTATAATTTTATTTATCACTTCTGTGAGGGATATCATTTTAAATTGTAAATAATAGATGCAGTAGAACTAAATGTATGTGCATGATTGTGGCTATTATTTACTGCAAATCCGATTCTGGTGTGACTAATTTAGAGCCGGTTTAAAAATCAACGGTTGCTAACTGTTAAAATCATTTTGTACCTATTAATTCAATTATTTGAGAATTGTTTTATAAGCCTTCTGTGTTATTAATAAACTTGAAGTAAAGTTATTTCAAATTTTAAACTAAGTCTTTATCTTACCTTCGTTACTACAGAATAACATGACAGGGAGAAGTTATTTCAAACATGGCGTAAATTTACACAGCGTTTATTAATAAGACAGTATTTATTTGATGCTTATTTTCTATATTAGAGTCAAAACCAACGAAAATGTAAGCTACGTTTCTTGCGCTGTTGTAATAAACTTTAAGGTAAATAACACTCAAATTAAAACTATGTTCTAGCAAATGATTGTTTGATGAAAGAACCGTCCCCAACTAGTTTTTAAAACCTGTATCTTTAACATAATATTAAAATAACTGAAGAGCGCAAAACTTTTTTTTAATGAAAAAATTACATAATGTCAAGCCGTCTTTGTGTAGCCACCTGCCAATATCGAGGGAAAATAGAACAAAATATAACACCCTACAGTTGTATACAAGCCGAAAGAAAATCTCAGACGTCAAAAGTAAATCTGTAAATATTGCAAGGGTCCGGTTAGGAGCATGTTTTTGGCATAAAATGATAATTATTCTTTAAAATATTTTTTACAAGCGTCAAGGCTTAGTACACTTACCCGTAGACTTGGAATATCCTATCGTTCAGACGACCTTACAGCCTGATTATTCGTGACAAAGTTTTATTTGTCGATGTGTGCGTAAGCAAGTGTTTTAATATTCTAAATAATAAGGAGTTTATTACAAACGAGACTGACTGTTCACGATATGTTAATCAAAATCGGTTACATTAACAATAGATTCAATTTCCTTTTCTATCTTGCTGTAATAATGTTCGTTAGAGATATTCTTCTGTTTCGCATTCAAATCAAATCACTTTATTCATGTGGGTCACGGAAATGACACTTATGAAAGTAAAAAAATATTTTTTTCGTCTTGAATCTACTGCTACTTCGTAAAGGGTTGAGCTAATGAGAAGAAGTAGCAAGAAACTCATTGCCACTCTTTTAAATCAAGATTTACATTTTCAACGTTTTACAAATCATTTCAATTATAATATAATATGTAAAGTGATGCAACAAAACATACTCAAACGTCAAATAGTCAATGCCTTACACTAGTACATCAAAAAAGTAAATTAATAATAATTAATACAAAACAAAAGTTAATGAGTACAGTAGCTGTATCTTATAAGCGATTATATAAAAATATATATGTGAAATTGTATTTGTTTGTGTTTTCACTTACCCGTAATCATAGGTACATTGGCACCGTAGACAGATCCCCTTCTCTGCAGCAGCACAGGCGCAGGAGACGTGCCAGCCGCTTGCGTGGCATTGCCATTAACTCCGCTAAGAACGCCGATCGTGTCATCAAACGTCATCGCCTTGATGTTCAACGAAGCCAGGATAGCTTCCTTGTCAGCCAGCGTCGGGTCATCGTTGGATGGCACCTTCGCTGACAGGATGCAGCACATGTCGCATAAGTTTACATTAACTGCACGCAAGTCGGCTCGGCTTAGCGGTGAACCCTGCACGAAACCATCAAAAAATTTTAATCTGCATAAATATATATTTTTTATGACAGTAAGGAACGTGACGAGCAGGACGTTCAGCTGATGGTTATTGATACGCCCTCCCCATTACAATGCTGTGCCGCTCAGGATTCTTGAAAAGCGCAAAAATTCTGATCGGCACCGCAATTGCGCTCGTCACCTTGAGACATAAAATGTTAAGTCTCATTTGCCCAGTAATATCACTAGCTACGGCGCCCTTCAGACCGAAACACAGTAATGTCTACACATTGCTGCTTCACGACAGAAATAGGCCGTTTTGGTACCCATAATCTAGCCGGCATCCTGTGCAAAGGAGCCTCCCACTGGTAACTGGCTCAACGTAGTGGGGTTTTGCCTTAACAGTAACCTGTTTGACCTTTGCATTCTTGGGGAAGTAACCATTAGCCCCCTTTTTCATAATAGTCTGCTAACTTAAAGCATTGCTAATTCTCACTCTCTCTTGACCATTATGAATAAGGGGGTAAGTGTTTTAGTAGCCAACTGAGTAAATTGACTACTCTTAATCCTAGCAAAAAGAACATATACGAGTACATACATACATACACATAACATGCGTTCAGTTTGTATAATTGTGTAGAAAGGGGGCTCTGACTTTTTCAAGAAGTCAAAAATTCAACTCCTCTGATCTATCATTATATTAGCCAGTGTTATCGTAAACAATAAACAATCTAAATTATTATTCAAAAACAGTTTCAAGAGTAATACTAATAACATTTGGTTCCATATTGGCTGTCAGCAAGTTGACCCTCTTGGTCCAGCAATATTTAGCATTCCATCCCATTTCATGCCATTGATTATGCCATAAAAAAAATAAAATTACTTGGATAATGGTACTTTGGTTGGTGAACTGCACTCTGTTTTAAATGATTTCAAATTTGTAATAGAAACTTTTAGCAATCGGCCTTGACTTAGATTGTTCGGAAATCTTTTGTAGAGTGAATTTGACCAAATTTCAGACCGGGTTGATATTCCGGCCCCGATTATTAAAGTTTTAGATATGAATTCATTTCACCTTTTTGGAACTCCATTATTTCCTGTTGAATTCGGACAGACTATTTAAGATTAATGCTCAGATGGCCTGAGCCATTATTCGATATTTCTTAAGTGTTCTAAACTTACTTACTTCTTAAGGTCTAGCTTGTTAAATTTCCAAATTTACTAAGTGTGATTGATATTTCATTTAAAAATATTTTCGAAACCGTTTTGAATTCTTTGCCGACACAATTTAGTGGTTTGGGTACGCGTAAAGTTTCCGGCGTTACCTTAGCAGCGTTTCTATCTTGAGTTCAGTGCGTGCATCCTTTAGTGACTTTGTTAATAACGACCAGGTAACTCATACAATAGTAACAGTATTTGAATGAAGCTAAAAATTGTTGGTTAATTATTGCTGGGGCTGCTGCTTCAACTGCTTGACTAACATCTTTGTAGACACTTGGCCCGTGGGGCCAGAGGCAAGCAGAATGTAAAAATTACTATCTATGAGTACCAATACAGTAAATCGAAGCCCAAGCGCTGGCAACTGTTTCGGCCAACGGACCAGTCCAGCAATCGCGGAAATGCTGGCGGTATTCTTGGAACACTTCCCCGTATAATCATGTATAAATGGAAATATATTGCCCTAGAATGTTATGCTAATTATGATTGTTCATATATATTTGAAAAGACATGTACTGTGTGAACAGTAGCGTATTTTTTTTTTGTATATAACAAACATTAGTTAAATTAACCACAAAATTAGAGTAGATAAGAACTTACATTCAAAACAGAAATCTTTGGTAGATTCTGCAACATCTTCCACTCGCGCCGTATATAATCGACACTGCCCACGATCACGACGTGCTTCAGCTCGTGGTAATGGAAATTAGAAGCTCGCAGCGGCATCACCAGGTTCCTCAGACCAATGAGAGGGGAGTCTGGGTCAGCGAACAGACACACGACCACGTGTCCGTTGAGGACTGTCATGGCCGCTTGGTTTCTATCCTGTTTATACATGAAATTGATAATTCGAATTCAAATATTTTTATTCAAAATAGGATATAATTCTTCTTCAAAAACTATCACCCATTCGAAAAAGTATACCTCAAACCTGAGAAGAGCGTTCGCGTGAACGGGCGCAAGGAACTCAGTGGGTGTTTATATATATATAGATGTATTTAATGGCCTGAGGGCGGTCGCTCCATTCCCAATCTGTTGTATCATTAAGAAAGTAATTTTAGTAACATTTTCTGTGATCTTGTTATAAAAATCATATACATCGCCCCACACAATTATAATTAAAAGTTATTCCAAATTTAAAACTTTTTTGTCTTTATCTTACCTTTTTCACTAAGGCGATTTTTAATAGATAGAGTGATTCAAGAGGAAGGTTTATATTATTATACATACATAATATTGTAGAGAAACATTGATAATTTTAGTAATGTTATGAAGTAAAAGAACACATTTTTTGCGATTTCATTACAAACGCTGGCTAAATATGGTCTGTTCGGGCAACTAGTATAGTATAAGAGTAGAAAAAACAAAAGATTGTAAGATACACGTTATGTAAGCAATACCTGCTGTCTATAATTCCTTACAGGCTTACATCACTACAAAGAAATATCTGGCATTAAAAATATGGCCATAAATGAAACTTTTTCCATTTTGTGAACGTAGGTTAAATACTACGTACCTAATTTATTGTTTGTTTCCAAAGGGGAAAACATGGTGTCAAAAGCCATCAATTAATCAATTCTATTTGTAATTATCTTTATGTATACCTTGGTAGTTATGGGTAAGTACTAAATTGAAAAAAAAAACTGATTACTTTAAAGACGGTATTAACTTGATCAAGGCTAGTTTATAAAACAAAATGCAGCTATATATTTTATAGTCTATACCCATTCATAAAATAATCAAATTCATATAAAGTCGACTCGAGGCGACAAGACAAGCCGAGCGTGAGAAATCAGGCACATAAAATGTAGCGGGCCTAAATAAATTTTCACTTGAAAATAATTCAAATTGAACATACTAATATACAATCTTCTAGATTTCTTGCAGGGCTCCAATGAAACATCCCAGTGGAGTCATATTTCATTTCAGTCTTTTCAAAGTCGAAGTCTTTCGACTGGTCGTCAGCTAGGCCCGCTGGCAAACTGACACCGTTATTGTTTTGATTACCACCGCTACTGCGACTCGTTGGCCTGTCAAATTAAAAAAAAAAGATTACTGTCACATGTCATGTAGTATGCTTTGGCGGGAAACTATGTGCATGTTTGTTTATTACCTAATTTTGAGTGTTAACTTGTATTTTGTTGTTACATTAGTGTTTCAAACATATAAGTGACAAACTAAATAAAATAATCCGCTAATATTCCAAAAGATATTGTTCATTTAATTAATGTTTATTTTTTAATGAATTTCTGAAAGTAAGCAGATAAGATTGAAAATAGATGCAGAGAGAAAAATTCATAACATCCAAAAAATAAAAAAATACAACTTCCGACTTTTATAATTATAATAAAGCACCATTTATGTTGTTTTAAGTGATTAATTATTTATTTGCAAATATAAGTACCTGAGTAGGTAATTAAACTTTGCATTTTTTTTTCAAAACGTGTCAACAACGTTATTCTTCGACAGTTTTATTAACTCTCATAATATAATATAATTTACTATCAAGAGAGAGACACTCACATTGGTACAAATAAAAAATACTCAAGGCACATCTAATCTCAACACTGATATACAATATAATTTTTAATTAATAAATTGAAAATTTGTGCCACATATCTACAGTTAATCACATCAATCAAAACTAAATGACTCAATAAAAAATTTGTTTTACACGACAATTTTATGAATAAATTAGGATTAATTAAACATTGTAAAAGCGATCCGAGAAGTTGTATGACTAACAAGAACAGGTTCAGTGACAAAAAGATGCATCAACATAATATGTAGGGCTGTGTATCGCAAAACTAATTATTGTGCAGACTCTTGGTAGATAAAGACCTACTTACAACTACATACTATTTCTACACGCAAATAAATTATCAATGGTTTCTTGATTAAAACACATTATACTGTCGTGCTGCTACTAAGTGCAAAAATAAACATAAGTATCGAAAAACCCACAGACAAGAAGCACTAATGTCTAAAGACGTCTACACTCAAACTGTTACTCTACGGAGAAAAATATATGGAAAATATTGGAATTACATGAGTTTTTTCACTTCGTAGGCTAGATGATAGGCCTGGTAATTCGTATCTTGATCTTGCTGATTCCTGCAAACAGGGTCAAAGAATCTCCAATGTTTTCAGGAGTTTCAATACACGTGCGGAGTAGGTCCTAGATTATATTAGTTGCATTTCACGAAGCCCAGATTCGTCAAACACAAAAACATTCTAAATTTTGTGAAAAATAATTGAGTAGATGTTTTCATTCACCTACTTATAATTATAATATAATAAATAGATATCTAATATAAAGTGAATCATTTCTTTTAAAATTACTCTGTAGTTCTGTAGCTTAACGACATCCAATAAAAAATAGAATAACGAAATATATTTATAAATATAAGCTACTTCAACGCATTTTTGTAATTAGTGTTGTTGAAACTTGCGCGGCTTCGTCAAATGCATAGACAATTCTAAACAGTCATGAAGTATTTTGACTCTGTGCCGTGCATAGTGCATCGTGCCCTTTACACGTATATAAACAACATAGACATTAAAATATCTTAATATGAAGCGCCATAAAATAAAAACATTGATGAACAGTTTTCATTTTCTCTAACAGTTAGAGGCGAAATAATTTAAATTAATATTCGAATGAGGAGGAAAACAAAAAATAAGCTCAGATTAACATTAAATTAATACATGTACAATATTTTATTAAGAACTTTTATTGAGGACCTCAAAGCACGCTGAAAAATATTTAATGTAGCATTGTTGCATAGTGTTAAGTTATATCTACTTTCTTTAAATATTTTTTTTGCGGTTAGTTCTAAAACAATTGATTACTTTGTACTTTTATTACACATAGACGATTGTCTATCATGTTTTACAATAAAAGTGTTTCTTAAAGTCACCAGGTATCAGTAATGTGTAGATTTCAATACAAATTAACGACTTTTATTTAATTTGTACAATTTGAGGGTAGATAACGTATTACAATACGAAGCAGTAGTCGATCCTCTTGTGTTCTATTATGTAAAATAATTGTATTATTTATGTACCTTATAAACCTTAAAAATAAACCTAATTCTATATCTTCATAAGGGCAGTCAACGATCATAACTTTTAATTTAAATAATTGATATAATATTAATTAAAATATGACCGTATTGTGGCTCTTCATTGGAATCCTAATAATTTATGGAATATTGAAATGTGTTATATTAGCAACAAAGTTTATTAAAGTGCCCTTTTTCACCACGCTAACAGTTGCGACAGTTGTCTAAATTTCATTTAATAAATTTTACAGAAATTTTTAGTAATTCGATATTTTTATTGATATGGGTCTATATTATGTTCTACTTCGTTCGCAAGATGACCCTTAGTAACTAACACGAAAGCCTGACACAGCTCCGATGTGTGTTACCTATTTACCGGTAATTAGTTTTTATAGTTATGTTATATAGTTTTTTTCGGTAATTGTCACCGAATGATCCATAAATATGTCGACTTGGAATATTAGATATATTCCAAATACGGTTGACGGAAGCCAGGGCTGGTTGGTCGTGAGCGGGCGCTCTATGTGGTGCCTGGACGATACTGTCATAGGAAACTCTGCTTCAGGTTTTAAAATCAAATAAAATTATAGTTATTTAATATATTTATTGTTTCTTATCTAAATCTTTATAATCGTTAATATTATGCAACCATTACACCTTTATTTATTTTATATACTCAAATATCATAAACCGTCCATAATGCGTTCAAGAACCGCATATGACCACCATAAATAAATAATAGTTAAGCCTTTTTATGCCTTTTTTTATCTTAAAAAGCACCCCACCCTTTTTTTTACAATAAAATATATTTTTATTACACTATTTTCAATTTAAATTTATTTTCTATTTTTTAGTTGAATTTTATATAAAGCGTGCTTTTAAAACTATTAAGTACTTTAACATCAATTCCTGCCTTATCGACTATATAGATGAAAATTATTATTATATTATAATTATTGCAAATTGAAAAATTGAATAATTCTATCAAATTGGTGTAATGTCATCGGTCCTCGATAAATCTACAAAGTTTGAACGAAATCTAGCCGTTTAAGGTGGGTCAAAATCGCGCCCAAAGAAGTCGGTTACAAACATACATACAAACATACTGGTGAAGCTAATATAAAGCGTATAAAAAAGACTGTTCTGTTAGAAAAAGATTGCATATGTAAAAAAGTTATTATTGCTAAGGCTGCATTTAATGCTCGACCGATGGTCAGCGGTGACGTCGGTCGAGCGTAGCTATAACTATGATAACGCGTTCAGTCCAGTGCTGATGAATTGCTACGCGCGTAGAGCTACGTCGCGCTGACGAGAATCGTCGCTCCGAAAACTTTTCATTACCGTGATTAGTGGTTAGTATTTATGGTGGTCGTAATAATATGTGGCTCCTTAATGCATCATGGAGGCTTATGATATGTGGGTAGATGAAGTAGTGTATCATGTAACTGTACATAATAAATTTAAAATTATGTACAGTTACATAAAGTACTATAAAGTGTGTATGGATTGATGCAGCTGTTGCACTTAATCTTGTGGTTTTTTATTAATCTTAATATATATTTCTTTTGTGCGTTTGTTGTAACTGAACTCCTCCTAAACGGCTGGACGGTTTTTGATGCTTTTTTTGTATGTTCCAGTGAATTTCAGATTGGTTTAGATTCTCAATTCCGTCCATATCTTAATCTTAGTAACTTAATATATATAAATTACGTGACACGTTGTTTGTCTGCGATGGACACCTAAACTAATGAACGGATTTAAATGGGGATTACTTCATGGAGTGCAGCTTAGTCCAACTTGAGAGATAGGATAGTTTTTACGCACGGTTTGACAGTTCCGCTGTGAAACAATTTCATTATAACAACAGGGAGCATTTTTTACGAAATAATTCTTGATGTTTTGAAATATTATTGGCAAATTCCTATGAAAAAGTTTTTTTTTAATCCACAGAACAACGTCTGTAGAGTTAGCTAGTATATCTTATATATAAAATTATCGTGTCACAATGTTCGTTCCCGTACTCCTCCGAAACGGCTTGACCGATTCTCATGAAATTTTGTGAGCATATTGAGTAGGTCTGAGAACCGGCCAACATCTATTTTCATACCCCTAAATGTTAAGGGTGGTCCGCACGAAATTTTTTTTGACATTTTTTTTTAAATTTGTTTGATTATGAGTCAGCATTAAAAAATACATACAACTTCAATTTTCACCCATCTACGATCAACAGTTACTTTTGTATCGCGATTTTAATATCGGCAATACAACGTTTGCTGGGTCAGCTAGTATATTATATATATATATATATATATATATACTAGCTGACCAGACAGACGTTGTTCTGTACATAATAAATAAAATACCGTTTTTGATGAATTTGTGAATAATTTTTCATTGTAACATAATAATATGCTCCTTGTTGTTTTAATGAAATTGTTTCACAGCAGAACTGTCAAACCGCGCGTCAAAAATACTCTCACAGAAAATATGTCCAAACAAAACAAATATTGGAAATAAAAATAATTATGGGTCCCAAATCGAAATAAAAACTATCCTATCTCTTAAGTTGGACTAAACTGCACTCCATGAAGTAATCCCCATTGAAATCCGTTCATTAGTTTAGGAGTCCATTGAGGACAAACATTGTGACACGAGATTTATATATATTAAGATATGAAACACGTTGTTTGTCCACGATGGACTCCTAAACTAATGAACGGATTTTAATGGGCATTACTTCATGGAGTGCAGTTTGCTCCAACTTAAGAGATAGGATAGTTTTTATTTCGATTTGGGACCCATAATTATTTTCATTTTCAATATTTGTTTTGTATGGACATATTTTCTATGAGAGAATTTAGTGACGCACGGTTTGACAGTCCCGCTGTGAAACAATTTCATTGTAACAACAGGGAGCATTTTTTACGAAATAATTCTTGATGTTTTGAAATATTATTGGCAAATTCCTATAAAACAGTATTTTTTTTATTATCTACAGAACAACGTCTGTCGGTTCAGCTAGTACAATATATTTTTTAACTTACTCCTATAAGTCATTGAAGTTTCGACGTTTGCGTATTTTTGACATAGATTGTAGGTACTTAAGATAATTTAAATAACTTAAAACGATGAAGCTGTAAATGTTGATCTAAAAGAGTATCAATCAGTTTCTTGAAAATTCTTCTCTTTAAAGCTCAACCGTTTCCAAATTGTTGATAAATCGTAGAAAGTATAACTTTGGACATTCATAATTGACATTTCTTTGATAAATTTGACAATCCTAAATGAATGGAGTTATTTTGTTTATATTATATAATACGACCGTCTCACAACATAACTGTTATAAAACTAAGAGTTTGCGGTTAAATAAAAAAATGACAGCTGTCACTCAACATTTGTCGAAATGTCAGGAGATATATCTTGTCATCAATTGTCAGCTTGGTGAAATAGGGCCCAAATGTGTGTCACGAAACGTGAAATGGGTCGTGAAACAAAAGTTGTATATCACTAAGTTATCGGTAGTTATATTATATGCAAATGGTTGGTCGAGCTTTACTGTCACTTAACATTTTTAGATTTTTGGTGCTTGAGTTATGTAGCCAAAGCATTGATGTATAATAAACAACTAGACTCGCCTATTAAAAAGTCGCATTAAATATCTGAGGGGCGTTGTATGTAATAATGTAGACGACATTACCTTATACAGATAACATTAACACATTTATTCAAATTATCATCTTATTTCGTAGCAGTAATGTTCAAAGTCTATTTTACTCAGAAGCTCGGATGCGAAAACGATGCAAGAACACTTTGTTTTAGTAATTGAAATGTAATTATTTAGCAAACGCTTTAAAAACGCGAAGTTGCTCCCCCAATTTTGTTAATTTAAAGGGACCTGAAATACGGCACCATGCTTCTTATGTTTGGATACATGTTGTTATTATGACAGTTTTTCAATGAACACTTTATCATTGCGTGGCGTTGTATTCAAAGCGCGGTCGAAATAAAACTATAGCCTTTTAGACGTGTAGCAGGATTTTGCTTCAGACAATTTTCGAGTGTTACGGTGAGACTAGCTGTTTATTGTATTTTTGAGTTTTCACTGACTTACTTTCATTTTCTCCCTTGTATAGTTGAAAACATAAATGAGTCCTCGACTTACCAATAACATATTATCGCACTAAGCTTAGATAATGTATTCGTCTAGATAGTCTCTTCATGAAAACAGGTCAGATTTATTGCTCCATGTGCGTGACAAGCAACGTCTTGCACTCGTGATTTGTATGTAAGTTATGTTATTATTATTCAAAATACACGTTAACCGTGAACTTCAATTCTTATCGACATATCCACAGCTATCCTAGTCTATCTAGACGTATAAATGATCTAAGTGATTTGGGCTTAAGACATCAAACATGTGATAATGAAGGACACTAGACGACCCAAATACATTAATAATTTAATCCAATTAAAAAAAAACTCACGAAACGTCACTGTCTTTTATAGTAACTAATTTGATAAATGACGTTCTATGACGTTAATAATAAAACCTCTAACTTAGTAGTACCGTCCAATGTCTTTCGAGGTAGATTAAATATATTATATCTAATTATAAAATATAAAAAATGACTTACGTATCAGGTGGTTGTCTAGTTACGTTCGGCTTCACCTTATTGACCTGTCTTGTAGTGGTGGAGTTCATGAGCTGGTTGGCCATCGGTGATAAAAGTGCTGTGGGGGCAGCACTGCGATGGTTGCGGTTTATTACTTTGAAAACAAACAGGACATATAAGTTTGCTTGGAATTCATTTGATCATTTTGCCCTGTGCTTCCCCGGGGCAAAAAAAGAAAAGGGAAGTGCCAGGCCCAAGGGTGTCCTAAAAGGTGATGAAAGGGCATTTACCATCAGTGGGAGGCTTCTTTGCACAAGATGCCGGCTGCAACATCATTTCGGAACATTCTGTAAGTAATCTAGTAGCCGCAAGCTAGCGTAGGCACTGACACCTACGTCTTACACGTCGCGCCGTAGTCGTCAGAACTCGTAGGTTAGTAGTACCCGCGTAAGGGTGATTCAAAATTTGTTTTCTAAGTGTATAATTTCTTTGTTTGAAAATTTCATAATGTCAATTATATAACTTTAATTTTTAAATTTATTTTTTATGACTAGTGGCTCCATTATAACTCCACGTGCTATATATGAGATTTATAAGATATAAGTCTCATTAGTGATTAGCCCAGTAATTTCAATTGCGCTCTTCGAACAAATCTTACCCATCATGTGCAAAGAAACCTCTCTACTTAATTATAATATAATATATCTCTGTTTTATTTTTCACCAGTTGTACAACAAGATATATTAACTCACAAAGTTCATGAAGGTTTTGACATTATAAAGTATTTAAGTAAGATTGAACAATGGATTACTGCTTGAAATATACTTACAACTTATCTCTTCCCCTCTATCCCTAGCAACGTCACCTGCAGAAAAAAATGGAAAATAGTTTAGGGTTTGTATTAGAAAAAATCTATTACAAATTATAAAGGCACTGAATTGCAAACTACGACAGAAGCTCATTTACATCAAAGCATTATTGTTTCTCAATACAGCAATACATCGCACTTTTTACTACTTATCCGCACTTTAACCGCATAACAATAATCTTATAACGTAAGTATTTTTTTAACTTTCTACCTTTGAAATTATATAAATTGTTTTAACTATTAGATACAGTACTATGCATTGATACTAAGACATCTTAAAGTATGCTGCTAGTCCTGAGATTGCAACTAGTTTTCCTAAATTGACGGTAGTTGTGAAAAAGTTAACTATCGATAATAGATATTATATGCAAAGGTACGGTCAAAATAATAATCTCAATGTGTTACGCTGTGGGAATTGTACACACCCCGAGCAGGGTAAGGTGTTGGTTAACGATAAGTGCGTTTACGTTTGGTCCTTCGAGCCGGATTTGAACCAGCAACATATAGATATATATATATAAGTAAGTTGTGGTTGTATATAGTAACTGCCATAGTACGCAACTTTATTTACTCTTTATTACACTGACTTATAATGTAGCTCACTTTGTTTCTAATTTCTATGATGTCCTTCGCAATGATTCTAGTAAAAAAAGCGTGCGTATTGCTGCATGAGGTCAGGATGCTGTGGATTCTTGCAGGGCTCGGCGAAGGGTAGCAATCCATGAGTTTACTTCCGCTTTAGAGTTTACCAAGAAGCATAGCCATTTAATTGCATCATTAGACATTCTGTGAAAGTGATGTAACGACTCTTGTGTGAGAGTTCGATAGTGTAACGGATCTAGATTCTAAGGTGTTCAGAAATATACCGCTGAAGCGACTTAGTGTATTCAGTTCAAGCTCTGAAGGCCCGGTTTCGTTCAGTGCCATCTATGATGCGTGTCAAGCAACTAAGTGCAACATTGTAAGCCGGCTGTTCGCCAATGATAAAATAAAATAAAAACCACTCGGCTGATGTACCTCGGACATGGACCTTCTTGGGCAACTCTGGCGGCGTGAACGTGGGGGGAGGATGGTGTTCATCTGCAAAACATCACATAGACGCATTCCATTACGTGTTACATAACGACACCCATAGAACGAGTACACTACCCGACAGTCAATGTACACGTTACATTAGCTATAACATAATTTTATGCAACGTATAATAAGTTCCCCTTTTCTGCCATATAAACAAGAGCTACGCCAGTAGGTATTGACTCCAACATTACCCCAATTAAAACAAATACGAATATTCGTACTCCATCAAATTTTTTCTTCTAATCTCTAATATTTAAAGGAATAATTAAAAATATATTTTACTTTAAAATTAAAAACTGTGAACTATAATATCACACAACGAATGTAAAATTATATTTACCTAAAAAACTGGTGTATTAATTATTAACAATACTGGTGTAGCTCCTAATAGTGATAAATTAATAAATTCACTACAACACTGTTATGACCCAGATTATAAAAAATATCATTCATTTATTTTCATTATTTAAACCATGCAACATGCAGTTACCTATCGTAACACATCATGCAGAGCGTGCGTTCTCCTAATGCAAAATTTAACAAGTCTAAATTTATTACTGTTACTTTAGATCAATTTTATTTAAATCAAAAGAATCTAATGGCGGATATGATTTATGAGTTACATGACATGATTGGTGTATCTGGATTCTGGATATGGAATACATTTTTGGAAATCTAAATTGGGCTTGAAATTTTACAAGTCTAGTAAAATACCAGATTATTACGGAATCTGACCTTTGGACCACTGCAAGCCCTTATCTACCGAGGCGGGATCATCTAAATTTAATAAAACCTACACAATAAAATATAAATTGTAATCAAAGCGTTATAAAGTTAAAATTATCTATGACTTTACGACACCGATAAGACTATTGATGCATAGAAATTGAATATACCTAAGAAACATCAAATCGACGGTTGCAAATAACATCACATTAAACCTTCCGAAATACTTCGGCTAATGGTAATAATACATCTAACTGTAATGCACATAGATAACGTTTACAAGACAATTACAGAACAGTTAGGGCTTGCCCAGTCACTATGAGTACATACATACCGAAACAACATAATTATGATAGTATTATCTGTGATGGGAATACTTATACATGAAACCAAAAACAAAGGAAGACAAAAAATCTTCAATTGTTTTGTTTTCAAAACTATTATAAGTATTATAAAATCAATGGATCTTGCTTAAAATAAAATGATTCGTATAAAATATTCCAACACAGTTAAGTATATTCGCTTTAATTCTTTTATTGTAGAAGTCAGAAGAGTTTAATATTCATCTGTTCTAGCATTGGCTCTAAAAAGTTTTAAAGTTTTAATATCTTCATACTAAATATATCAATCGTCTCCTCAAAGCTTTAGTATAAATAAAGCTGATATTGACAAATCACATTAAGAAGTATGTTGAATCGATAGTACACTATAGTGACCATGCATCAGCACATTTATCAAGAGCAGCTCTAGCAGACTTGAGCGACTATGTCAAATATTTCACTCCTTAAGGTATTATATTTAGCGCAGCCGTTTCCAAGTCTGTTAGAGTAAGACCCGTGACAGATGCACACAACCCTTTAGATGGTTGGTTGCTATAAACAAGTTGCGAGTCTCGCACAATTGCGCCATACACCACATTGACAATACATTGACGTGTTTTGAGTTACGTACTTGCCCGCCCGACCATCTGAACGGCACGTACGCCTTTCCTGAACGTAGCCACTGAACCGAGAAAAATAGTTTCAAAGTTTTAATACCATATGAAAAGGATAGCGGGTTTATGCATAAGCTCAGTATTTTCTGGGTATTTAAGGTTATTTTGCGTGGCTTTTGCGTGGCTTTTGCGTATGCATTGCTTTTCACCGACTAAAGCCTGTTAATATACTTTGTGTGATTTACTATTGTACTATTTGCGTGTCGAATTTGTGAGTTAGCGTTTTGCTTGCAGACTTATTGACAGTTAGTTTGCAAACAAGTGTACGGTACTGTATAGTACTGTATAAACCTATTACCGTACCGTCTCTTACACATCGATATGTACTCGCATTAACATTTTGTTTCACCATTCCGCTCTGCATCATCATCATTCCAACATCTGGAAAAATCCAAATACTGACCTCCTGGACGAATCGTCAAATGTATTTCTTTGAAAATGGTAGATTTTTAAATAATGACTTTGTACTCAATATTTTGAAAACACAACATTCAAACTATGTATTGATTAAAGTTAATAGTTCTTATTTACACTTGATTACCTTAATTTATTTTGTAGAAAAGATATATTCATAAACCATAGATAACTATTACAAATAATCTGCGAATTAAGTTATATATAACTTGTTGCTTATCACAAGTAAATCTACCAGTTTCAAATCCTTAATGAATGAGTGGCACATATCTGACTTCAAGTTAATCACAGTCAAGATCAAGCTAGAACTGTCCTTAAAGCCTTTATTTTACATTTTCACATATTTTCAGGGGTCATGTCTTAAGAACTGTCCGAGACATGTTTTCGTGGATTCACATACTGTGTTCATGGGAAGTGCAAATTGCGATTCTACATTTCCTTCATGCATTGAATGTGCATCATATTTATTTATATACTAAGTTAGTATCGCTAGTTATAGTGCGTATAAATAGTGTATGATGCACTGAGGTAGCGACAGTAGGCATAGATATATATGTCTGTGAAACTGTAGTTGTTATATATGTTGCGAGCGGACATATACAATGATCTATATATTATGAATGCGGATCCGAATGCTTTCAAGCCGATCCAGTGAAGTAAAATTGCTATATACTCTGATATTTACTCCACTAGAATTCTGACATTTTGTACTAACGCTAATTTCAAACAGGTGCACAGAAAATTGAGTGCACTGAACGTATCTATTTAAAAATATCTACTTAAATATTTTGTTTATTAAATCAACTGTCAAAATTCCACGGAATCAACATGAGGGTTAGAAGCAGCGTATACATATACAAGTAAATTAGTTTTAAGAAAACGTAAATCATTTATGGTTATGTGTTTTGTGCAGTTACCTATATCGGCTCCAAATTTCCGCTGGTGCGCGGTCACTAAAAGTTTAGCCGAACATTATTTCATTATTATCTCGCAAACAATTATATATTCGCAGTATTAATGTGTTAGCCCTAACATATATGCCGGAACCCTCTCGTGAATTGGTCTAAGTATTTTGTTAACACACGTCGAATAGGCCGTATTATAGTATATACGTTTGAATGATATAAAGGCCTAACAGCGTAGAGCTACAATGGCGGCATAAAATATCATTTCGGAACATCCTGTCAATAATCTCGTAGCCGCGAGCTAGCGTAGGCACTGATACCTACTTCTTACAGGCCGCGCCGTAGCCGTCAGAACTCGTAGGTAAATAGCGCCCACGTAACAGTGATTAAAATTATGTTTCTTTTAATTTTTACATTTATTTTTTATGCTTAAAGTAGTTATGTCCGTGTGTTGCATTAATATCGCCATTTAAACGCTATGCTCTCTTCTGTGACTAGCAAAATATTTTATTAATTCAAACGACCAACTACTAAATACTTTTCTAACAATGGATCATATTTATATGAAAATAAACGTTTTTTTAAAGATATAAAAGCCCTTGAATTAATAAAAGAAGAAAAAAACATAAGTATGCCTGTTTGTGTCTTTTTTATTAGTTTTAAATTTCTTTTTTATAGTTAATAAACTATGCTTATTTTTATCTAATAAGTCTATAGTCTATAGATAGTCTCTTGTTGTTAGACAACCGATAAAAATAAGACAGGTTTAATACTATAGTGTAGCGCCGTTTTCACAGCTGTCACAGTCGTGATAGACGTATAAATGATCAAAGGTAATAGTAATATTGCGTATCCGTTACGAAATTTAAATTGTAGTGCTCTAAGGCTCTTGATGAAACCTACTTCAGGCAGGTTAACAATAAACTGTTAACTAATAAAGTATTATTATAATGTAAGTGTTATTAGTGAATCTCTATTATCGTTTATTATTGTACACATCATAAGAATGATAATATCTATAAAGATCACGAGGCTGATATATTTTGTAAGTTCTGTTAAATGGCCAATTAGATAATAACTGATCATTAGAAATTTAATTTAACTTAGAATATAATAGTTATAAATATTGTTTAACAATAAACAAGTTGGCCGTCCATATAGAGATGTTTGTTATAATTCTGTTTACCAAAGATAGTGTATTACAAAATATCTTACCAACCAATTCAACGATGGGCCAATAAGATACATAAAATAATAATACAATTAGTGTATTCTGTCCAAGCATTGGTGTTATTTCCAGAAAGTATGTCACAGCGTATTATCGATCGAATTCAATTTGAATAAATACGAAATAGAATAATTAAGAAGATCTTACAGTTTTTGCATTTGCATTTTTTGATCAGCGTTTCATCCTTAATGTCTTCATGACACGCTTTGCAGTAGTACCAGGCTCTGAAATGAGAAATATCATAGTTAAAGTTTTTACCTTTGTACCACACATTGATAAAATTCTTAAAAAATCGTAAAAAAATAATGGCCTTACAAATAAAATTGGCATAAAGTTATAACTAATCATAAACCAAGAAAATAACAAATGTTTACAAATAGACAAATAGGCTTATGATTGGTTCATTCGGACGTATAACGTTTCCCGCGTTTATTTGCAAGGCTGCTTGTCATTCGGAAAACTTCATAATTATCATTATATTGACAGTGTTGTCAACAATATTGTAAACATTTTTAACAAGTTTTAACTTTATACCAAGTTTATTTGAAAGGCCATAAGAATTTAAATTGAGAATAGGAACCATTTAAAAACACACAAACTTAAATAACGAATGTCGCAAACGTCAGAATGAGAACTGTTATTTATTACAAAGTAGTCATAAATGAACAAATACACTTGGAGATATTCCGAAAATATCACTGAGCAGTTTGAAACAATTTTTTAAACCATTCAATTATAATGGTTTAGAACTTTTTCAATTGACTTTTTTCTTCCGGAAGTACTAACGTTACTTGCGTCGGAAAAATAATCTGATTTATCCCCAAGTCATACCTAAAGAAGTTTTACTTCAAAAATTTTGTTTAATAGTTTTGCTAGAAGTTATTTAGAATTTGCATCCTCTGTTTGGAACCCATTTTTCAAAATTCATCTTGATCGAATATAAAGGATCCAAAAAAAAATTAACTAACGCTTTAGATTATAAAACCGGTAATATACAGAGTGGTTTTTTGAGAAGGGCGGTGATGGCCAAGTCGGAAACTACGAGACCTAGAGAAAAGTCAAGAAAGGAGTCATGCCCTCGATTTATATGAAAAGCAATTTGTAAAGTTACTCTATTTGCTTTAATTTTTAGTAAAACATTTCTTTGCAAAGATTGATCCTTATCAGTAACAGAGTCCATTGGTTCATGAATACAGGATGAAAGTTTTTTGATAAACACATTCGGGTCTATTTGCATCAAAAGTTCAATAAATTAAAAAAAACTAAATATACAGTTTTTGGTTTCTTATAAATGGGGAGGGGATGACTCCTTTCACGATTTTCCTCTAAGTAGTTTCCGACATGGCCATCACCGCCCTTATGACATATCGGCAAACAGACCTAGAATTGAAGATCTTGAAAAACGACGTCATTTTATTGATACTGTTATTTTGCATATAATAATTAATAATATTATGGATTGTCCCTTGTTGTTGCAATGCAAACATAAACATAACTTCGCCCTCAAAAACGCACATGTCATTCAAACGAATTATTTAATCTTGTTCTAGTTATTATTTAGAAAATAGTTTTGTTCGTCGTGCGAGTAAATTTTACAATAATAATTTTCACCACGATTATAGTGTAAATAATTTTATTTAAATTCTCATAGGATTAGTATGATCTCTTAAAGTATTTTATTTGCTTGTATAATTATAATAGACTGTTCGCTATTAAACTTGTTAATTAAGGAAACTATAGGTGTGGTATATGTTATTTAAATAAGTAATTGATTTGTTAGACTGTCTGTTTCTGAATAAATAAATAAAAAACAATTCGCCGTAGCACGGACTGTTTGAATTTACTTAAAATGCGAAAATATATTTGTACTAGTAGTTGCCCGTTGCATTCGCAACTAAAGGTTTTATCTCAATAAAGTGTTTAGGTAGGGATAACAGAGAGAGAGTTGTCATACTGAAATATGCAGGGCAAGCCTGTCAGCCATTAAGTTGTCATAGCGACATCCCATTCTGCACGGACGCACGCCAAGAAAGGGAAGATAATATATTCCCTTTGAGAAGAGTCAGTGGAGATTGCAAGTCCAGTATATCAAACCTGTTATTTAAGTATCGTAAGCGTATATTTTTCATAACGCGCCTATATTATATACACCACTTAGGACTATTTATATTAGAGGGCGTAAACACCAGGTGGACATGTGAGATACCAAGATGAGATCAAAAGATACGTTGCTGGCCTTTTAAGCATGCTCTAAGGGATCTTAGTCCAATTGATTTTGAGGTTGAAAGTTCCCAAGTACTATCAATTCGGCAATAATGAAGGAATTTGAAGCAAGTTCTTAGGTTGAAAGTCCCCAAGTACAATCTATTCGGCAATATTTCAGCTGGCTTATGTTTCCATAAAGTTTCTGTGCGACGTTTCTTGTGACATATCATTTGAGTAATGCACAAAATGTCGAATCACCTTAATATTATGACAGGTTGTGATGGCAGTAATGGATAGGGATAATTGTTTGCATGAGTTTGTTTATGATCGTCCCTGGCTAATATACAAAAAAAAGTGTGTGTACAAAGTACACATGTCAGAAGTGAAACCTGCATTGTGCATGAACCTCTAAACTGTATATGAAGTTCTGGTACATGTTGCTACGATGACACATGATTTCAAACGCTATGATTTACTTACGCGATGACATTACTAACACCGCTACCATATTTATGTTCTCCTGGTGTCTATGCAGTTATAAGTCGTTCGTATGACATAAGAATATATTAAGGTATACCTACTCGCGTCATACATAAAAATAAAATAGTATGCATATTCCTGTCTCATTCTTTGCCGCCTTCATCCTACACATTTTTGTATTTGTGTCTCTTACCTGTCGTTTTTTCCGTTGCATCCGGTTTGAAATCACAACGATTCTAAAGAAGTTTCACTTCAAAAAGAATGAAATATCACTGTACCTCTTAACCTCATCGGCACTCTGCGCAATAAAGAATCCCTGAGTGTTCGCGTGAATCTTCACATTGCGAGGGTTAATGGAGATCTTGCAGTCGGCGCCCTCCTCCCCTTTTATTTCTATCGCCAACAGTAGTAGCTTTAATTTCGTGAAACATAACCTGCGAACAGTTTTTGTTTCATCAACACATTTATATTTAGCTTATTATAACTTACCAGTGTTAAGAAGAAGTTTTACTTAGAAATAGCTTTTTGTTTTGTTTTATCTTATTATTTGTCATTGTTAGGAATTTTTAATTATAATTACTCTTTTTATGTTTGTTCTTGTTTTTAAGTTTACTTTAGTAGTTAATTGTTTTTAAGTTTAGTTAAGTAGTTAATTGTTGTAAGTTTTATTATTATTGTAATACTGTTATTCAGGCGGTGTGCCCTTGAGGTTCATGTGTCACGCGAGGGTCACAGAAAATCAGCGTTGCAGCACACTTGTGTTGAAACACATACTGAGTGGCTCCTCTTTAAACACAACACGTTTTTATATTTGTATATTTTTAAGTTTGTTATTTTTGTTATTTGTGTGTGTGTTAAAATAAATAGTTTTAATTCTTTCTTTCTTTCTTATAATTTAGTAAGGCAACTGCCTTAGCGTTTGATCAACAGAAGTAAAATAGCGCATAAAAAAATTAAGTTGTAATATTTCATATCAGTAATTTATTTTAATAATATACAGCATGACTTGTCAGACAGTATAACATTAAAAATAAATACTCATAATTTTCTCCTTTCCTATCAACTAAATTCATCCCAACTCGGTTTCGGCTGCAAAGATGGTTGCGAAGCCTGATATTGTGACGATGATTGAATGAACATTATCAGCGATGTTTGTTTGAAAATGAAATATCTAATTAGAATATTACAAAGTAAGAACGAAGATCTAGTAACAAGTATTCTCCTCAAATGTCGTTTGTATTTTACCCGTCATGGTGTATATATTAAATAAATAATTAAAGTAGCATAATTAATGTATACTAATATTACAAAGATTTGATTGTTTGTTTGCTTGCATTGAATTGGCACCGAAACTACTGAACCGATTTGAAAAATTCACTGTTGGGAAGCTACACCATCCCCAGATGACATAGGCTATATTAAATTTTCAAAAAACTTGAGATCCTTACTAAAACTCCAATAACGTAACCCAAGGTGTAAAAAAAAATCCTAAAATATTCCTAAAAAATATTATTCGCGTGCGCTGAGAAAAGTATTGATGATAGAATAAAATAATGAACTACGACCTTGAAGAACATATCATTATTTACAAAAAGTGTCGCGACAGAATACGTTATTAGTGTTGTTTAATTTTAATGAAAAACTGAATAACAATAAGTAACCGTATGGTAATAGCTTAAATAATTAAGTGTAAGTAAATGTTCATCGGAGCAAATAACATATCAAATAGAAAATAGAAATGCAGATATAGCCGGGAAGCTGGCTCAAGTTTATGTTCAACGGTCTTACTCGCTCGCCTGAGGAAACGTCATTCCGGTGAACGATGTGGAGAGAGTTTCTGTGTACATCTCGCATCCCGTGCCCTGGAGATAATCGTTCTGCCAAGCTTGTGTGTCTGGGGACTGCAATCAATATTTATAAGCACGTGCTTAGTTAGTAACAGCCTCTATATCTAAGGATCGATTAGTCTCTGGGTATACTATTTGCAACTCTGCAGATTTTCCTATATTTGTCCAAGGTTTTTGGAGTATTTTTGGAGTAGTTATGAGTAATAAAACTATATGAAGAAGAAATGCATGTGCCAATGTATTTCCAAAATATTTAGCTATGTGTTAATTCTAATCTATTTGACATTTGGTCGATTTTAAAGGATATTAAATTTATAATGTGGTCTAAAAACATCTCCGTATTAAATAGGATATATTTGACACAAGTTATCGTTGAGAATTTTAATATTAGTACTTAAAACCTTGAACAAGCACAGCTTAACATTCAACCGTCGCGTCTCAGACTATTCTAGTCCTGTGCATTTCATTCTTAATGTGCAAATCTAATAATAATTATGTTAAGCATGGGTTAATAATGGCATCATGTACACTTGGGGTGACGTCACGGCTGCAAGCCCATTCGTTCGTTGACTTACAGCGTGGCCTGTCTGAAGAACATGCCGACAAAGGCTAGACTAAGCCTTTCTGTGTACATCTCCAAGCCAGCACCTCGTAAGTAGTCATTTTTCCATATAGCTAGTCGTTTGGACTGTGAAAATGTCGTATTATATTTATGTCTAAGACTAAGTGGGATTTCGTTGAAATAATATAGTGCTATTATCTTTAAGTGACCAAATTCTTATGCATTAATACCTACTCATGTATTTCTATAATAAATCGCGACTGTCAAATACAGTTTATGAGTATCTAAATTAATAAGAATAATACTTTAAAGTTTCAAACCGTTTTCGTTTTAGCGGTGAAAAAGTACAATCTAAATTATGTCCAAATTATTTAGAAATAAACAATGATTTAAATTATACTGACCGTTTTGAAACTTCTCATTGCGAATAAGTTTGCCATCATTGTAGAGAAGCCTGGAGCAAGGCAACTCTGTGCAATGAAGCCTAATTTGAGCTCAGCAAGACATATTACGTCGTCTCCTTGTTTCCAGTCCCAGGATGGAATGTTCAATAAGTAGGCCTGTTGCATACCAAACCAATTTAGATATTATAGATATAGACATTTTCATAAAAACCGAAGAATAAATACATAATAATTGTAACGATGAAAAAGAATTTAAAAAACAACAAACGGAAAATATAAAATCAAGCTCACAAATTTCTTATAAATAACAACTCGTTGTTATCTGATGTATGGTAGCTTAATATTTATTTTTTAATTAAATTTTTCACGTAACTGTTAAATTTTAAGGTTAAAATACTAGGAAAACTTTGGATTGGACATTGTTCAAGCCTTCAAAATCGCGGACTTAAGTATTCTAACTACACCAAATAGTGATTGAACACAATCCTTCTTATTTACTGATTTCGTTATTCTTATTAGTGGATATTTATAAGTAAAAGAAAATTCTCCCTTCTTCCTACCCTCACATGTAAAAACTTTTTAAAATTTAAAAGAAATTCTGTAGTATTTAGCACAAAACCTACATGTACATAATATGGAAAAAGAGACACATCAAAGAAGAATTTCAGCCTGGGAAAAAGGATTAAAAGAACTAATGAAAAATCACAATATAAAATATAATATTAAAAAGACTATATGAAGTAGCCGTACGTTATATATGATTGCCAGACGCAGTTCATAACACAATAGTATGAGAAATAAATTCTATATGGAAAAGAAACTTTCTTGGTTTAAGGTTATCTGATAAAATTAGTAAGAAACACAAAAGAAAGACGACAAAAGTAATAGATGTACTAAAAAGAGTTAGCTCACTTAAATAATATTGGGCACGAAATATTTATAGAATGGAATACAGCAGATAGATGAAGTGTTTAAAACAGTGAGTAACAGTAAGCCACGGAAAACCAGAAAAGGTAGACCATAGTAAAGATGGAGATACATCTCCAATAACACATGTGCTTATGCTATAGAAGCGACTACTACTCCTAAATTTTACTAAAATACACGAATAAAACTATTTTAATTACCGATTTACATAATTAAAATAACGTATGTTACTCAAACTAGAACATGCTTCCGATGTAAAGCTATATTCTAGTAGAAAAAAGGCAATTTCTATATTTTATTTAATAACTAGAAAGTACTAGTTTTGTATTGTTCAGAAGATTACTGCTGTTACATCATTCACTGACTCGAAAAGCACAATAATAGATAAAAACAGTGAAAATGTTATGTAATTTTTCTAGAGTTCGAAATTGAGAATTACCCCTAAGAAAATATGGATGAACTCGAAATACAATTACCTTATTATGATATTGCATTAGTTGTATGATAACTCTGATGTCGTCAGAGTAATTCTTGATTGATATAACCCTCATGATATTGGCTGCATCTTCAGCATCAGGATCTTGGCAGTACTTATTTGCTAGCACAAGGCAAGCATCAGCTTCATGGACCTAAAGTTTCAGGGAATAGATTAGCTTTTGAAATTGCGAATTCTTGGTCGAAATTTAGGAATTTCCACATATCTTTAGACTGGGTTGCACCGACTAACTTTAGGAATAACAACCATGTTAAAGTACCGGTTAAGCAAAAAATGAGTTTCACCATTTTGACAATTTTTAGACGACGTCATAACTTTGACTGTTAACCGTAAACGTCCAAATTCGTCGGTTAAAGCTATTGTTAATGTCTCAAAAGTTTCAGTGCCATGTAATGGAACAACATTTTCCGCAATCTATATTAACGTCAGCGGTACTGTTAACATTGATTTTGACTTAAACCGTAACTATAACAGCTAATATGATGCAAACCAGCCTAAGACTATCAATATTATTATAAGTATCGTTTTAGAAACAATTATATTATGTAAGAAATAGTTCTTAGACCTCAATTCCCAATAGACAGTTAGTTAGCAGCACAATACTGCAAACACCAGAAATCTCGTTAGGTAAATATAATATTGTTCTTTGGAGGTTTTCATTAGATAGATAATAATACATTTTGTTGCAACAAGGACCAATTTCACCAATGGTGTCATTATACGAGAATAATTCCAGGTATAAAATTATTCACTGCATTCACTCTCAGAATAACTCAACTATTCTTTGATAAGTATAAACGCAAACAAATTAAACAGGCTTGTCATTGTCTTAGTACAGTGTAGCATAACAGGACATTTATAATTTTGTCGTCACTTTGAACTTGTTTCAATATGTCAAGTGCTGTTTTATCAAACAAATTATACATAAAGTCACTCTGCTTGGAGTTTAAATTATCTTCAGTTTACTTTGTGTTTTATTTGCTGTTTTCTCAAACGCTGCAATTTTAATAAGATTTTCTCTGAATAGCATCTAATGTGTACAATTATGAATCAATATTCGCTCAGTAATAATGTACTCTATGCGCTCAGATGAGATAAAAATTTGACACCTGAGAGTAAATAATAGCGTTAACCGAGGAATAAAACTTATTCTACTTTGGTGAAACACGCCCTTAGTGACACAATCTAAAATAATGAAACAGTAAGGGAATCGGAAGAAATACATTCCAAAATTGACATGCAATAACTATCAAGGTTAATATTCCATATAAAAAAGCGTATGTATACAATCTCTCATACCATGCATTCAAATATTTAAGATAAAGAAGCCATGCACACACCAAAACTTACCGTGAACACTCGACAATATCGATAATGGTAATCATCTGTACATTTCTAATAAGCAAAACCCAACCCAAATTGGAAACCCATTCCTCGGCAACCATTAGCAAGTACAATCAGCACTATTGTGTAACCTGTACAGTCAGAGTCAGTATCGATTGTTTATTGTGTTAGTATTACAGTTAGCATTGCACACAACACCCAGTTAGGTATGGATTGACACTTAGGAGGGATACAGGAGCGACGGCTCGTATAGAAGTATGCACTTCGGGCAACGTGCTGGGAAACCACACACATGGAAAACAACATTAGCTTTAGAACCACAAACAGCCTTCATTCACGACACCAGAAGGTACTGTCTCCACTGAAAGTCTTCGGGACAGAATAGTGAGCATCGCTCTAACTCTATAGGAAAGACAGTGACAGCCTCAAACGGACACCACTCCCAAAATATGATCCTCAGTGCAGTGCTACTTACTTTAACCCGCTGTAGGTCGATGGGGTTCATAATGGTGCCTTGGAAGAATTCCACAGTGGTAAAGTGTCTCTTGAACAGCCCTTCGAGTTCCAGGTCGGGCGGTTTCCTGTCATCAACGCTCAGTTATCACTACGGACTATTATTGAGGCGAATGTGCCACCGCCATTATTACCATGCAACTATGTACCAAAATACGCGGAAGTGAGATGGAATGACATTCCTTCACCTGGCCGGCCAAAGTACTGCCATCCCAACGTGAAAGCGATGATTGCATTAATAATTTTAATAAAGTTACGTGATCAAATCCTACGGTGACTATAAACAGTATCTTGGATCTGTCTCCACATACAAATAATAAAAGTACTGATTTAATTGATTGCGTATCAATGATAAGGGCCGTGCAGTTCTAATGCCTGCGCTAGTCGTTCTTACTCTAACCTTGACTCGTTCAAGGTCCACGGCATTCATCATAGTACCCTGAAAAAACTCGACGGTGGTGTAGTGACGCTTCAGCAAACCTTCCAGCTCAAGGTCAGGCTCTTTTCTGAAAGCGTCCGTTGATAACACATGACACGACCCCATCATAATTGAAATTGATATATTTACCGTTTAATATTAATTAGAATAGTTCAATTTAAAATATATTATGAAATGATTCCTGCAAAGACCAGATAAAAAAGGTTTGAAAGGCAATATTACCTTACTTAAATGTAAAACGTGTACTTTGTTTTTTATTTAAGTTACCAAAAATAGTAAACTTCATTCCATGTACTACGCTATTTAGCTCTTGTTTGCATAATCATTATGCCAATATTATGCTATTTGTGACAACCGAAAAAGGGCCTTATGAATTTATATATATCGCAGGCAAATCGCATAATTTGGCGTTTTACAAATGGCGTCGTCCGTTTACAAACGCTCGCAGTTATGAATTATGCCTTGAGCAAAATGGCTACTCCTTCAATTCCTATATTTATGATATTGATAATAGTAATTGTAGGGTAACCTTGATAGAAAAAACAGGTTGGACAAAGCAGACCTTATTTCAGTAATCAGGGACCATGGAGTATTAAAATAAGAGTATAATAGATATTTGTATAGCATTTTCAATGAAAAGACAAAAACAAAAAGGTACATTATAATAAAAAAAAACAATTCTTTGATGTCTGATATTTAAAACTTCAAGAAAATATATAAAATGACCAGACATATAGATAAACATATGATACGAAAAATCAGTTGTTTAGTCTTACATATTTTATCATATCATGCCAGAACAGAATCAGCCATTGTTCACTAAGAGGTCCCAAAAACATATTTATTTTGTTGTATTGATCCGCAGCAACGCGCGTGGTCAGAAATAAAACTAAATACTTCAAACGCTGTTAAAAACTGCCGCGGAAAAAAATATTGCGGCATATCATATAATGACAAAGCAATTTACATTTTGCCAAATGCATATTTCATAACAGCGAGCGTTTCTAAACGGACGACGCCGTTTGTGAAATTAACTTGCCTTTCCAAGCTTTTTTCTCGTCTTACAGAAACAAATAAGAATATAACTCTTAATTATATAAATTACAGAAATACAACCATTACATATCTCATTGTTATCTATCTTCTTCATTTGTGTACGTACGCGTTCCATATTGGAAAATATATTGAAAATGTATTAATTATACTAATAGGAGACTTTAATATCGATACCAGCTAGTTAACATATACATATAAGGAAATCATTCGCATCATTTGAAGACAATGTAAGAACACTTTTCCCCTTAGTCGTATGTTTTTGTAAGACGTGCAGTATTATTATAAAATGTTACTGGCCGCGTAGCTATTGATATCACTGGGCTTGATCCTAAACATCTTATGTCTCGCAGTGACGGGCGCTGCACTGTAACGGCCTGGACCTATCACTTACCATCATTTGAACGTCTTGCCACTTAAGCTGAGATCTGTAGAGCGTACTTACACTTTGCTCAGACTTTACTTACGTAAAATGTAACGTCAACCAGAAAATTATTACGTTTATTATTAAATTATTATATAATATTATTAAACTTCATTGCAGTTTTTGTTGAGTATTAAAATATAGTCTAACCAAATCAATCAGCTAGAGTTTATTTCAATTTCGAATACTGAACCCAGCTCTTCTATGTTCTTATTTAATTGTATCTGTCACATTGCACCTGCCTCAATCGGGGCCCGAATTGGGGGAGGGTAACACACAAAATAGGGGACCCAACAATAGTCATCGGAAAAAAATCAAATTCAAACTAGTCAACAAGTTTTCTTTGATATTTTATCCCATTATATTTATATGTTTGTTAAATAATAAAAGTTATACTTAGTTTCACAATAAATTTGTAAACCTGAGTGGGGCCCGGGACCTCCAGATCTTTGTTGCCCCAAAGCCTCCAAATCCAGCATTGAGCTCGACATGATATATGTTACTAGAGGAACGCCCCTGGATCGCCAAAATTAATAGCCCCGAGAGCATGTATAGTTGTAAGATACGTACTGGTTATTTTTTTTATAGTATATCCAGAGTTGCATTTAATAATTAATTAGGAGAAAACTATCGACTATAATATTAGAGTATTCTATGGAATTCTAAAAACAGTATTAATATTTTTTAACAAATATTGGTCAATTATTACTATTATAATATTTTACCTGTGTAAAAAAACAACCTCAACATCAACATCCTCCCTGTCTTCATGAAGGAAATCCTTCAAAAAATGGCTGACCGATTCATATGTTATGTGACCACATACAACAATGTGCCTGAAAACGTACAAGCATATTAAAGTTAACGCTCGACGTGTAACACAGAAACTACAGCATTTACATTGAAAGCAGAGATAAAGCAATCTAAAATAATCTTGGATTTAATTTAACAATAAGCGAAAACTAATTCGAAAATAGCTTTTAAGTAATTTACTTACTCAGTAATCTTTAAGCAAGACTTTAAGCTGTAGCACTTAGAGAAGAAAATAGTAAAGGGACAGCAATTTGAAGTCTTATTTAACACCTGGGACCTCAAGACAATGTGTTGACTGACATGATAATTGGAAAATATGAAAATTCAGTCGCAACAGGGTTAAATAAAACGATACATGACAAAGCATGATTACACAACTACGATGATAAATATATCCACGTCTTCATTTACCTATGTTAAAATGCTTCTTCAGAACTCTGCAGTTTTGAGTCTACTAAACTTTGAATGATAAATAGCAAATATATTCAAACACATTCAGATGAAGACGTAAATAACCTGCACATTACACAAACAGCTTTGTTCATCATTTTGCAATAAAACATTTCGACGAGCTCATTTTGAATGAATAAATAAATAAAATAGCTCTAATGTTTTACGTAGCACAAAGCGATGAACAATCTCAGTTTCGTTCAGGATTGTGTTCTATCTACCACACTATACAAAATTAAAATCAACTTAAATTGAAACGCAATACCTCAACAATTCAAAAAAAACCAAACCACATTAAAATTTACACACAGTTGTAATATATGTATGAGTTGATATGATCAGTTGAATGATTTGATTTATTTATGACTTAAAAGTGAATGCCCTTTCATATTTTGAAATAAGTACAAAAAGACCAAATTTTTTCCTATATTGTAAACAAGGCGAAAATAGCACCGATGTTAAATTCTCTTTAAAGTGCGTTCTAAGTAATAGCAATATTTGATACATATTCTTCATAAGTTCAAGTTAGGGTAGTGTCAGAGGTTAAGCAAGTGATTAGGAATGTGGGTGTGGACAGACAGAGAAACAGTAATTGTTATATGTAGTGAAACAATAATGGAAGTTTGCGGCAACGTCTCGAAACAATCACCAAGCTAAAGCTAAACCAAAACAAAAAAAAACAACACATAGAAAAAAGAAAGTTAGAAGTGAATGGCAACATGCAGTCTACATAATTCATCTAAGGTGTGGCAAAGGAACTGTTATTGCTGTCATTACAAGGTAAATAATAATCTACAATATTAAATATGTAATCGTTAACACGACAAAACTATTTATAAAACAATATTTTAATATGAATGATTGTGTAAATTTCTAAGATGATCTCGGTAGTTTGATACAAATGTTGATAACTATAAATTCTAAACTGCGTTAAAATGTCCTCAATGCACACAGCCTTGCCACGCTCTATGAATTTTTTACGATATTAATTAAGTACACTAAATAGTAAATTACCGAGGGATCGTATAATAAATTACAATTTACACAATTTTACAGAGGGAACACCAAGAGTACATTACATCAACATTAATCGTGCAGGTAGGGAGTGGAGTCAGAGGTTAAGGCGAGCGTCCATCGGTCGGTAGCGGTCGGTCCGAGGTCCGGCTTGCAGTCGGCGCCGGCGCACACTGGCGACAACTCCAACAACACACTACTGTACCACGCAACATTTAACTCGCCGTAACTAAGCTTTACGAATACCATTAACATTCCTTACACGTACGTTCATTCATGTACACTAACAGAACATTTAACCTATTGACGAGCGATAACACTAGCCACTATCTGCTGTTCTATTCAACTGAACTCAAATAAATTCAAAATTTACAATTTACAATCAATATCGACTCATAAATAAAGACAACATAGCGGGATCCGCGTCCCGCTAAGATAAAGTGATAACACAGAAGCGTGCTAAGAGAGGAAAAGGAAGATAGATTCACAACACGGAACACATTCAACGGATCAACGGATGTAGACAGCGGCTCACCTGCGTCCCCGCTCATTCTTGAGGGTGCCGCCGTACTTGGGTCTAGTGCCGATTAAGTCAATTATCTCTGGGATACAACTGGCAAATATCGCCTAGACGCCGACAGAAAACAAGACATTCACATTCAAGTCGAGTGAGCGATGGTGCGCGGCGCGGAAGCGAGCCGGCGGCGTCGCGGGTGACGCGGGCGGCTCGCTTGCGGTGCGCGCGCAGCGACCAGCGGTCGCGAGGTGGTCGCGAGGTGGTCGCGAGGTGGTCGCGAGGTGGTCGCGAGGTGGTCGCGAGGTGGTCGCGAGGTGGTCGCGAGGTGGTCGCGAGGTGGTCCGAGGTGTCGCGGGGCGCGGGGCGCGCGGGCGCGGGCACTGGCTGTGTGTGATCTCGGGCCTCGGGCGAGGTGCCGGAGCTAGCGCTACAGCGTGGCGACAGGCATCGTGTGCAAGCGAACAAATCAAACACTACGTTATCGACAGCATCACAAAACTTTACATCGGCTCTCTCCAAATCTAGTCTCGTTAGAAGGATTAAAAAGCTCAAATGGCAACTCGTGTGTGATTTACGAAAAGGCATGTTCTTCGACGGTCGACCGCGCGCCTGTCTCTCGTGTTCGGGGAGAGGGGCGCGGCCGCCGCGATCTAACTCTTCGAGCATGCGCCACGGCACCGAGAGACCGATTCTAGTGAAGGATTAATAATTTAATTAGCAAACTCCGCATTCAATCAACCAAGTCAGATCGAAACCGTGAGAGGAAGCCGTGTGGAGCGGGGGCGTGAGAGCAGGGTACCTGCGGCGGATGTCCTTGTTGTATCGGCCGCCGTATTTGTTGCGCTGCGCCGCCAGCTCCGTGATCTCGGGGATCCAGCTGGCGAACACAGCCTACGATACACAGCAAACACCGTGAGGTGTGGGAAATAGAGTGGCGCCCGCGCCCCCCGGCCGAGACCCTCGCGCTCGCACAAGGCTGTGTGGCTTGAGTGTCATCTGTCTGCGTGTGGCTGTGGCGTGTGGACGGGTGCGGGACTTGGGTGCCGTGCCGAGCTACGCTAGCGGGAGCTACGGGACGTGTGATTGGGTGCATGCAAAGCCTGATTACGTACGCTAACTAGTCGATGAAGAGAACTTAAAAAAGAAATTGGTTTCGTCGGTACTTCAACTAATAAGATGAACGATCGATATAGACGCATGGTAGAGCGCGCACACGAGCCGATGGTTTCGAAGCCGCGTCGGAGATGATTCACCCTCGTCTCACGCGACTGTTGTCGGATGACGCGAGGGTGACAACACTCGTCGCAAACGGCTGAGTCATCGACGGGTATTCGCGAGTAGATAACACAATACATCTGACGGCACTGAGCAAGCTTCGGATGATATCACATCATTTCAGAGAGATGAAGCGAATCAAGCCGCAGACGGCCCGGTCTACGGTTTCCGCGGCATGAGTCGCTCCCTCTCCCGATCCCAATCTAAACATTAAACAGATACCTTTTTCCATGTTCACGCTTCAGCTCGCCACTGTACTTGGAACTACTTCCTACCAGCTCTATAATTTCGGGAATGCTACTAGCGAACATTGCCTGCAACAGACCATGGTGTCGATCGAACATCAAGTCTGCGGACACCATCGCGTGGTGCACGACAACATCCTCGAGACTTAAAACTATGGTGACACAAGTGTAGCCGGTAGCGGAGCGAAAATAAAAAAGAAAAGGATCGAGTGTGTATCTACTGGTGATGTGAGCAACAGAACACAGCCAGGCACAGGTGCGCATGCAGATCGCGAGGTGGGAGGGAGGCGCGCGACGGTCCGGCCGTCTCGGTCCACGAGGTCCACGGGCAACATCTGCACATAGCTGCACTGCGCGCCACAGTGAGGAAACTCAGCACAGGGACACGGTCCGGGGACAACACGTCAGAGAGCAGACTAACAAGATTGATTGAAGCTCGCGTCCCCCAGCCACTTCATGACGCGTTCTCAAACAATCTGATTAGCCTATTCCTGTCCGCAACGCGTAGCTCCGCTCGAGTGGACACGCATCTTAACGCGGCGCACGCACCCGTACACAGCGCGCAATCCGCGATAGTTTTTAAACATTACTCAGATCGACTCTCATTCAAGCCTATCCATAAAGCCCAGTACCATTAACATTACCTACAAACTTTTTGATAATTTTGAATAACAGCCACAATAAAATGATCTCTCTGTAATAAGATTTAACTTATGATTGTATAACGTAATTAGAGTAAGAAGCAGAGTTTCCATACTGTGCTTGTCCCACTGTCTCCATAAGCTCAAAGTGGAAATTTCCGAGCCCCAAAAACAATTATTTACGGACACGAAATATTATGTCTCAAAGATCTCCAGAAATATAAGCTTTAATTGAATGTCCTGAAGCACAGTTGTGGTAGTACATAACAAAGCAAAAGAAAAATAACACACATGCACATTATTCTCAAAATATATGGCTGTGACGATCTGATGAAGTTTTCTTAGATTTCTTTTTAATTTTCAAGGTTTTGTACCTTCACATTTCAAGAATGTTTGTTCTTCCATTTATATTATTATAGCCAGTGAGTACCTGTTTGTAATATTATAGCAAAATACATCTTTGGATCTGTATTCAATCAATCAGAATCCCTTTAACAATCATGCAAATAATCGTCTTCCAGTTTTAAAATTGTTTTATAAATATGCCAACTTGAATGTCCTCCGACTATTAAAAACAATATTCTCGCATTGGATGTCACCATAGAAATCTAATATGAAGGTACTAAAACGGACAAAGTCACGTCAAACATGTGACATAAAGACCACCATCGAGAAAGAAGTGATTTAGTATTCATAAGTACGGCGGACGTGAAACAAAGCGTGGTTTATATGCGTTTGCCCGGTAAATCTTCCATAGCTTGCAACTGCACCAATCAAAATATTGCATTTTTTCGGTGAGTCTTTTTTAATGAAATCACTGTTATTTTAGATCAAATATATATGAATTATTTGTCACTATGAGATTCAAAATTTATTGGTATTGTCGTCAGTTTGTAAACCATTGCTGCAATTGGAGGAATTACCTCCAATTGCTGCATAACGATCCAGAGGGTTGTAGGCGTACAAAGCAATGTATAGGTCTGTCACAGGATTAGCACATAACACATTTCTATTACATTCTTATTTAGATTTCTATGGGTTACTCAATTCTGAACAACTCATCATTAATATTTTATTAATCTGACTTGACTACTTTAGTTTTGACTATTTTGATTTTGAACAGTCTGATCTCTTTAAGATTAATTTATCTGATCGGTGATATTATAAAAAAACACAAATAAATTTCTGACAGTTTAAAAATTTCTCCGATTGTATTTCTAATTAAATCCTTAGTTATAATCATATTGAATTTTCTAATAAAAACTATAGCAATGCACAAATAATTAAGCTAAACATGCAAGTTGGCATAGTAGAGTCAGAATAAAGTTTGAAAGATAGCCTTACAGTAGAGAATAGGCCATTGGAAGAAGTCCATTCGACTTTTCCATTTAAATCTCATGCTATAAGTGCTTCTACAGGCTTACGTAGACGAGCAGTGCGTATCACATTTTAAACTACCAAGTCCCTTATGATCTAAAACTGATGTATCTGTATTTCCTTTGCTTTGTTATTCATGTTATTTTGTCAAGGAATCTTAAGCTTAAGGATCTGTGAAATTTATTCGTTAATATCTAACATAAAATTAAATGAACTTAAGACTCCTTGTGTATTAAAACTAATTTAATAGTACTCTTAACATACATAAATGGGAATAAAACTTACCAAGCCAACGAGGAGAAAAAAAACCAAAAATGTCCTGCCAAGTACCGTATGACAGAACACATCACCGTAACCTACTGTGGACATAGTGACTATTAGAAAGTACACACATGTCCAATACGACAACGATTGTGCGTTGTCAAAATCCAATGGGTCACCAGAATTTTCCAACTGAAAAATTTAATTATGATCAAAAATGAAAGTCACTTTATCAATAATAACATAACGAGAACATTAAAAACTACAAACAAAATTTCTCTAACAATTGAATTTTATAACAATTCTAATAATAAGCAATCATAAAGAAAATAAGCAAGCCTAAATGTTTCAAGCAGTGTTAGTTACCATACTTATAAAGTTTTTCTCAAAATTTTTGGTCCTTCGAGACGGATTGGACAATAATTACGTAGTGTTTTATTTTATTAAAGAATTACAAGAACGAACATCTTTTACAATCAAAATCATTTTATGATTGACATAGCTTGTTTTATCAAACGCATTCTTTGTACTTACCAAATGTATAATGCCGGCGGCAGTAAGCCACACTGATATAAATATAGAAACTAATTGCGCCAAACGAATTGAGCTCGATGTTTTTAGTATATTGAGGTACTGCAAAATATCAGGCACGGTCATTAAGCGAAGAGCTCGGAGAAACCTTAGCCCTGTAACATAGTAAATATAATTTTAACAGTTTTCTGGCTTCTTTTGCAGCTGGGATCCTGGGTAGTGGGAACCCCAGGGGCTCCTTTTTCTGATGAAGTTATGTGCAAGAATTATTGAGTTTCGCTTTGTGTCTCAAAGCAATCGCGATGCCTACCAGAATATAGGCACTGCACTGTAGGGTAGAGGGTATAATTTACCAACCAAAAACCCGTAAATCAAACAATTTGAGGATTTTTATTTCATTAGATTTCAACATTTAATACTATATATTTTATACTAATTACTTACTTCATTTTGGTATTTGTTGAACTGTTACATTTAAAAGGTTTAAAAACAATCTACGTCATATTTTACACTTATGCTATTATGTCTTTATAGTAAAATATCTTACCTATCCACGTTCTGTCCAGATATATCGATACAAAGGAAGGGGGTATCGTGAAATAATCTACAAATGAATACATCTCGACCATGAACCACAGTTTGTCACTAGCTGCAATAAACTGAAACAAAATCGTCACCACTGTTAATACGACCAAGTAAGCTATGTGTCATTTGTTGTCTATGCAAGCCTCTAGATGTCGCCCTAACGAAGTGTGTTCTTTTTGCATCGCGGTATATAAATTTATTAACAATTTGTTGGCTTTCTGGTTTTTTGGTTGGTTGAAAAAATATATATTAACCCCCATATTCGTAATAGTCTGCTAACTTAAAGCATTGCTCACTCTGTCTTCTTCTATTGGCCTTGTCAGAATGAGAAAAAACACTCCTAAGCGGCTGTTTAAAGCGGACCATTATGAATAAGGGGGTAAGTTTTCGAAATATATAGTTTCATTTAATCCTTATAGGACCTTTCGTCGCATTGAACAACCACTTCCATTACAATGTTAATTTTCATTATGTAATAATACTATAAATATTTATTTGACATAATGTTTCAATTTAAAATTTGTCATTATGTCGATCACAGCATAGAATGAAAATATACTAACACTAGTTGACCCGACAGACGTTGTTCTGTGTATAATAAATAAAATAAAGTTTTTTATTAATTTGTCAATAATATATCATAACATCAAGAATTATTTCGTACAATATGCTCCCTGTTGTTGTAATCAAATTGTTTCACAGCAGAACTGTCAAACCGTGCGTAAATAAATTCTCTCATAGAAAAGACGGGGGACACATCAAAGGAAAAACAAAATTGTTGTTTTTATTTAATTCCGAACACTTTCATATTTATTCACCTTTTAAACCTTCCCTGGACTTCCACAAATAATTCAAGACCAAAATTAGCCAAATCGGTCCAGCCGTTCTCGAGTTTTAGCGAGACTAACGAACAGCAATTAATTTTTAGATATATAGATATAGAAGATCGAAGCGTAGAGAAAAACATTTCTAACGAAAGTACAGCTAGACAGAATAGAGGGGATCTATTGTTACTGTAACCGATTTTGAATAACAACTCGTAAACAGTCAGCCACGCTTGGCATTAGCTCCTTCGTATTTTGAATATTAAACCACTATCGAACGCATACATTGAGAAATCAAAATTGGTCACGCAGTGAACCATAGACTAAGAATCCAGAAAACGTTAAGAACTATAGAGCGTACTTAGAATTTGCTCGGACTTAACTTATATAAAACTTAGCTGAGAGTAAGCATAAAGGCATAAAGAGGCGTTTATTTTATCAAAATTTATTTCTTTAGAATTCTTTTTGATGTCATTTCTTATACTAGATACTACTACCGCTTCGGAAACAAATGGCGCTCTGAGAGAGAAGAAGCGGCGCAAGAAACTCTCCCAGCATTTTTTTTTTGCGCTCTTTTCAATAAAAATATACAATATTGTACAGTCATTTCTATAGCTATAAAATAATCACAATCTAGTCCCAGGCTGTCCGATCATTTAGATATTCAGCAGTGGAGTAATAGGATTAACTACAGAGCCATTTTTTTATAAAACATTTAAATTTATTTATAGATAATGCCTGAACAGTGGCTGGGACCTTATTGTAGAAGTGTATACATTTACCCTTTAAGCTATTATGTATCTTATGAAGCCTACTAGAATTAGTTACAATAAATCCCTTATTTCTAGTGTTATAATAATGAAAATCACTATTAAGAGCAAAAAGGTGACGATTTTTGTGAACATATATTAAATTTTCATAAATGTACTGACAATGAACAGTCATAATATTTATTTCTTTAAATTTTTCTTTGAGAGACTGTCTATAACCAAGCTGATATATAACACGAACAGCTCTCTTTTGCAGTGCAAACACTACATCAATGTCAGCAGCATGACCCCATAGTAATATACCGTACGTCATGATGCTGTGAAAATAACTAAAGTACACTAATCTAGCGGTCGCAACATTCGTGTACTCTCTAATCTTTCTAACTGCATATGCCGCAGAGCTGAGTCTATCTGCTAGATGGGTAATGTGTGGACCCCATTGAAGCTTTTTATCTTACGTGATACTCAAGAATACGGTCTTCTTGTCCACAAGTTCCAATCTCTGGTCATTTATAAGTACGTTGGTTTGTACCTCCGCTGTGTTTGGTGTAATGAACCGTAAACACTTTGTTTTTTTACTGTTTAAGTGCAGATTATTCGTCTCAAACCAACGCACTATTTTTGAGAGTGCATTGCTTACTTCGTCATCAATATCCGCACGTCGCTTCACTTTAAAAATAAGTGAAGTATCATCAGCAAACAATACAATCTCATGGCTATCATCTACCACAAACGGTAGATCGTTAATATATATAAGAAACAAGAAAGGACCGAGAATAGAACCCTATGGAACACCTATTCCCACAGGTTTAGCCGAAGACCGTTTGCCATTTACATCGACTATCTGAACTCTTTCGCTTAAATATGATTTTATCAGATTTAGGGCTCTATTTTTCACTCCATAATGTTTTAGTTTTAGGAGTAAAGTTTCATGGTGGACGCAGTCAAATGCTTTTGTCAAATCACAAAAAATGTCCAATGCATCCTGTGACTCTTCCCAGGCGTCAAAGTTGTGCTCAATGAGTCTAGTACCCGCATTAATTGTTGATAAGCCCCTAGTGAAACCAAACTGATTTTTGTTCATTAATTTACAAAAATGCATTTGTAGCTGTTGAAGCAAAAGTTTTTCAAAAGTTTTACTAAAAACAGGCAGCACTGAAAAAGGTCTGAAATTAGCAGGGTCAAAAGAACTGCCCGATTTAAACAAAGGTATAACTTTGCTGTATTTCATGAGGTCAGGGAACACACCCTCATCTATGCATTCATTAAATATTATTGCTAATTCAGGTGCTATAATGTCAAGTATGTATTTTACAATATTAGTCGAATGGCCCCATAGGTCTTTTGTATTTTTTAGGTTAATTAATTTGAAGATTTTTATTATATCGCTACCTGTAACATACTTAAATTTCAAATCAGTGGAAGATACTGGTAATGTAAGTGTAATTTAAGCATATCATATGCTGCTTTTGGCGAAGAGTTAAGGTCTTTGGTCGTGACAATCAGGATTTCGGAGAAGTATTTATCAAATTCATTTGCAATTTCTATTTCCGAATTTATAACGCAATTATTAATATTTAAACAGATAGAGGTGTTACGGCAATTCGATCTACCAGTTTCATTGTTAATTACACTCCAAGTCGCTTTTACTTTATTATTACTGTTTTTAATTTTATCTGCAATGAAACGTGTTTTCGCTTCGCATAGCATAATTTTCGGTTTTAAACTCATTTAACAGCTTGTTCGAAGTACTTTAGAGTTCAATAGCATAATATGGAACCCTTTCTATAAATGCCACATAAAACGCATGGAAAAAATTCAAAAATCATTTACAAAATTCTTATCATTCGAAGATTCTTGCTTCTCAAATCGATCTCGTTACTGTGACAGATTATATCATTTTAAGATAGTTTCTCTGTCCAACAGACGAAAGTTTCTGGACCTTTGCGGCATTTTTAAAATTATACACGGATTCTTAGAAACTAACATAATATCTAACTTAAATTTCTCCATTCCTAGATGTTTACCAAGACAACCGATTAGTAAAATATTTTCAAATAATTACTCTAGAACGAATGTGAAACAATACGGTCCTTATAATAGAATATCTACAACATTCAATGATATCAACGATTATGACGTTGACATTTTTCACGACACGTTTAAGTCATATAGAAAAAGTTTTACAAAAAAATAACGACCATGGTACATACTAGTTTGTATTAGATTGTTAATGACTAATTAATTCTTACTTTTATTTCTTGTAATTTCACACTTTAAGTGTAGTAATACCACATTATAATTATTTACATTGTATAGTTTCTAGAATTAAGAGTTATTATACTATGTTACTTAATTTTTTCTTATTTAAAATGTTGAATGTACCTAATTAGAATAACCAAGCTAGAATTAGTATGTAAGTGCAAAACAATTGTTAATGTTAAGTTGAGTTATTGTTGGTACATCTAAAATAAATAAATAAAAGGAAATTCGCGTTTTATCACACTCAGTAAAGTCTAAGTAAGCTCTATAGATCTCAGCCGAAGTTTATGGTTCCCTGTGTGTTTCCAGATTGATACTCTAATCATAAGAAGTATTTTTTTCATTTCGGTTAATAAATGATATTCATTATCAATGTCAAAATTGTATATTCGTCCACTATTAAGTTCAGCTTAATTGAGAGGAAGACTCTTTGAAATCCATATTTAAAGCTTCATCATTTTATTTATTAATTAAATACAATCTGTGCAAAATGGCGAAACCAAAATATTCAAACGTTTTCATTTACTAAATATTTAACAAGCTTCCAACTAAAATCACAGAACTTAACTTGATGTGTTTTAAAATGAAGCTATAGGTAATCTCCTATTGACAAAATCATACTATTCTAAAAGACTTTTATTCATATTAACTCTTCACTTCACTCAATTGACATTCTAAAATTTCATTTAAGTGCTTAATTTTATTACTAACTAACGAATGTTTTTAGAGATGTGCCGAATTGCCGGTAAAGCCGAATATCCTGCAACACTTGTCACGCACACTAAACTAATATTCCTGGCCTGTTGTTATCGGTATAAGGTTTATACTTCGCGCCTGTTTCTGCCATGAAGCAGTATTGAGTAAACATTATTGTGTTTAGATTTGAAGCGCGCTGTAGCTAGTGAATTACTGGGCAAATGAGACTTAACATCTTAGGTGACGAGGACAATTGTAGTGCCATTTAGAGTTTTACAAGAATCCTGAAAGACATCTACATTAAACTGGGCAGGGCGTATCAATTACTATCAGCTGAATGTCCCGCTAGTCTCGTCCCTTATTGTCATAAAGAAAAAAATATTAATAGAATACTTACTCGTATAAAAAAGTAGACCATAAAAAATATGTTAAAGGCAAGATCGATTTGCTGAGTAGCATTGTCACTCCATTTCTGACACCGCTCCACCTCTTCACTGAAAACAAAATAATTTAATGGCAAACGAGAAAACCGTAGGCACAAATACACAACCAACAATTAAGGCATCTAATAACTTCATCAGCTGATAATATACACAAAGCTTACATACAGTGATACAGTATACAGTACAGCGAGTTAACATGGAACACATTCAATTGAACTTTCACTCACGTATTCCTTATGTTATCAGCATTATTAAGATATCATCGAATTAATACAGCTTCTACATTTTATGGTTTAATCTGTGGATTGAGCTTCAGAGGTCACATTGACGGTTTGTTGTATTTCAATACTAATGCCTTTGCAGCAATGACGTTCTATAATATAGATATTGACATATCATTCACAGTCTGATAGCAGAACGGCAAAAGTGTTCTTAAAGTCAATGTAAGCACACTTTTCTCCTTTGTCGTTTATCAACTGTATGTCAATCAACAAGCCTAAGTGTGCTATAAAATAGGGCTTACATAATAATTATGTTAACGATGCAAAAAAAGATGGTGTGACTTATCATCGGTAAGTTTATTTTATTTATATAAGATTGGTTTGCAAAAACCTTAAATAATTTAGTAAAACGAATATTTTTTCATTAAATATAGTAAAAATTATAAATAAATAAACATCCAAACTTTCTCCTTTATAATATTTATCGAATTTTTGATTAAAAACGTAAAAAACCTCCGACTGAAAAGATCTTGATCAGAAAATAGGGACAGACTTACAAACGTAAAACTTATAGCAACCCTCTTTTTCGTCAGGGTTTAAAAAATACCTAACTGCAACTCCACTGATGTCACTGTCCAAATCGGGTTCTAAGTTCAACATACGTAGCTGAAACTAAAAAAAATGTTTACATTGCTGCCTATTGACCAATACTATTTTAAACAACTGGTGTAAACGCAGTAATGTATAGATGTGGTAGCCGAAGCAGAAGAATTTTGGTGTCATTTGTGGCATGTGCCATATTTCGGCTGAATTTTTGTATGACGGGAATTGTCTATATGTATAGAACGTCATTGCTTTGCAGAGTGAATTTATTATTTAAAAAGAAGTATCGAAGTCAATTTTAATTTCAATAGATATACTAACTATTTGATACGGCAGGCTAAGGAGAAGCTACTAGGCTGAGTTACCAAAACTGAAATAGTTTTGGTTGGCTGTGTGTAATATTTTTACCAAAACAGAGAATCTTCACTCCTTTTGTCTGGTTGAAAAATGGTAGGAATTAATTTTGGTATTCATATATCAGATATTATCGGATTTGGACGAAAACTGCGTCGTGGTGAGCTACTACTACTTCAAACTTTGATTATAATAAGACCTTAATAAATTCCGAAGCCAGTTCGAAGTTGACCTCTGAAGCTAAGCCAGTTTAAAAAAAAATATTACCTGGACGCGTCAATGAAGTAGATGATGAGCGATGCTATACTTAGTATGAACACCAACACTACCTGTAAACAAAATAGATAATTTAGTTTAAATTATATTTTTTGTATTTTTTGTATTTTTTGTAGTGAAAATAATATAGATTATTTAATTAAGTACCTATATAGGTTCCGACGCGAGTTCCGAAACCTACACGAGAGCTGATCGCCGACATAATTGAATAAATAAAATAATTATTTTCGTATTATATTAAATTTATGTGCAATTTTTATCTGACTATATATCGTCAGGTAAAGTGTGAATTAATGTAATTAAATCTGTGCTGTACATGTATACTAAGGAATTCAAGTTTTAAAATTCGTGAGTTTAAACAAAATATCGGAACATTAAGTTTTACAGGAAAGTGAACATTTGAATTCATCAAAAACGTTGATAAATATAATAATTCACCAATAATAAAACAATAATATATATTTTATAAACAAAACAATTATTATTTTGAAATGATTGTGACTTAAAAAGTGCAGGGTAGTTGTAAAACATTTGTGTGAATCAGCCGAGTGCCGGATTACCTTGTCTCCACAGTACGCTCGACATTGAAGACAATTTAACTAGTGCTAACAGACTAATAAATTCGCAAGTTTGGTCATAGCAGCGTTGGAGTATTGTGTAGTGAGGTGGACTGATTCGGCGGAACGTCGAGGGTTCTATCCACGGTGCCATTTCGACATCATTTTTTTTCTATGTTTTTTTTTTTTGTTTATTCTTATTTGAAGTATTTTAATTCTTATTATTATTATTTATTTTGTTATTCTTTAATTAACCGCGTGGTACAGTAGATTTTTAAATTTTACAAACCATGGAGACTAATAACATTACTCTGAGAAAAAGAAAACCCAAATTTCACACTTCATTTTGTCTAGAACAAGACGAGTCAATGGACTCATTATGTTCGGAAACAGCAAGAAGCCTGCCAGACTTGTCTACAATAGTTACACAAGAAGAAATGATAGATTTAAAAGAAGAAATCACAAGTCTTAACATGCAGCTAAATAGTGCACACACGGAGATTTTCACACTATCAGGAGAAATTAATGAGTTGAAGAAACTAATAACGGAACAGAGAAATCAAATAGAAGTCCTTAAAAAAGTGTGTTTTAGTCCAAGAAACAATAGCCCTATAAACACTTCTTTAAAAAAAAGGAATAATCCTAGATTATTGGAATTAGCTCAAACCTTACAATTAGATTCGAGTTATACTGAAACAAATCAAGAATTGGAATTTCCCACCAATTCAAGTACTAAGGAGTCCCTACAAGAATCGGAGTCATCCTGCATTTGTTTAGAAAAAACTTATGAGAAGACAGCAGTATGTTCGAGTGAGGGATGCGTCCCTACGCCAACTACGAGTGCACAGGGAGAAACCTTCAAAATAAGGGAAGATGAAATAAATCCTTCATCGGTTAGTGACACGGACACCAAACCTGAAAATTCAAAAGAGAATTCAGACAAAATGCGAATTATGATACTTGGCGGACAACAATGTGTTAATTTAGCAAGATCCCTTATCCAATCACGTCAGAATACTAAATACGAAAACTATCAAATATTTTCTTTCGTTAAACCTCATGCAACGTGCGATGAACTCGTTGCGACGTTTAATAATACTGAATTTAATCATAATGATAAAATAATTTTATGTTTAGGCGAACAGGATAGTAATCCTTACAAAATTATAATGGAACTTGGTTTTTTCTTAAAGCTTCATAATAAAGCAACAGTTATTGTAACCAGTGTACTGCAAAATTACTACATTAATGAAAGAAAACTGAATAATTTATTGGAACTGACTTGTAAAAATTATAAAAATTGTACATACTTGACTTTAGCAAAATCGTACCCTGGCAAGAAACACTTTATTCATGATTTTTGTTATAGAATAAATAAGCTTATCGACTCAATGTATTATAGGCAAAAATATTTAGTACCCGGTAGTAAAATTATCATGGCTCGTAGTGCGAAAGGCAGTCAACATCAAGCTCAAATATCGCAGTCTGCCAAAACTATGACCAATAGTAAAATAATAAAAGGTACTATACCATATTATTTCAAACTAAAAAGTAAAGAACAAAATAATGACCTCAAAAGCGATTCATTTTTTCGAGTCCAAATTTTATCTTAATATAATGCATCAGAATATAGCAAGCGTTTTAAGTAAAAAAGATCTACTAAACATAGCTCTAACTGAACTTTTTGAAAATGGAAAAGTAGTAGATGTTATATGTCTATCCGAAACATTCGTGAATGCAGAAAACAGATCTAATATTAAGTTGAATGGATATACAATGGTATCTGCTTTTTGTAGACTTAAGCAAAAGCGTGGTGGGGTCTGCATTCTAGTCAGAGACTATATTGAGGCTGTAAAATTTGATGTCATGGATGAGCTATGTGTAGAATATTCTTTCGAATGTTGTGGTTTAAGAATACCAAAGCACAAATTAATTGTAATATGTCTATACAGGACGCCGAATTCGAACGTTGCGGAATTTTTGAATAAGCTTGATTTACTTTTACACAAATTAAGATATTGGGAGACCAGTAATATTGTGATTGTTGGTGATTTTAATATCGACACTCTAAAAAATACTAAAACGAATCTGGAGTTTACAAATTTATTGCGAAATTATAATTTTTTTAAACATATTAATGAACCGACTCGGCAAAAATCCTGTATTGACCTCTTTGTTAGTAATATAGAAAATGCCACAGGGGAGATTCGTCAGTTAGGCCTATCGGATCATGACACAGCACAATTCTTAGTAGTACCGACAAAAATAAATAATTCAACACCGTCGTATAAGTTAATTTTCAAAAGAGATTTATGTAATCAAAACATAAACAAATTTAAGGACTGTATAAAAAGTCTTAACTGGATAGACGTGTATGATGCCCAGAAATTGGACGAATCTTTTGATGAATTTTACAATACATTAATCATATTTTATAAATTATGTTTTCCTCTTCTTAAGTATAAAATTAATGTTTCAAATTCAAAAATAAAATGGTTGTCCAGAGGTATAAAAAAATCATGTGCAACAAAAAGAAAATTAAGGTATCAATATTATAAGAATAAAATACCTGCCAACAAAAACAAATTTAATAATTATTCAAAGATTCTCAACAAGTGTATAGACCTAGCTCAGAGAAGTAGTAACAACAAATATATACTTTACTCGAAAAATAAATGCAAAGCGTCGTGGAATGTGATTAAAAATAAAACTAACTCTAATGTAGGAAGTATCGATGAAATTAAATATGAAAATAAAATTATAAATAATCCAACTCAGATTGCTACTATTTTTAATAATTATTTTATAAATACAGTCACACAAAGTCAAAGTCAAAATGTAAAAAATAAAAAACCTACATATAAATTAAAACATAACAATTCAAATATTTTCTTAATGCCAACTGATGAAATGGAGATAATAACCGTTATTAAGTCACTTAATAATTCAAATTCCACGGGCTGCGATGAAATAGCAACAAAGGTAATAAAGGAATGTGCAAAGGAACTAGCTCCAGTCCTAGCCTACTTAATAAATCTATCTTTTGAAGAAGGTACTTTCCCATCAAATTTAAAAAAGGCAAAAGTAACACCTTTACTCAAAGCGGGTGATAAAAAGGATATTAACAACTATCGACCAATCACACTCATTCCTGTTATCTCAAAAATTTTTGAAAAGATACTGCACAAGCGATTAACATCTTTTTTAACTAAACATAATATCATTTTGGAGGAACAAAATGGTTTCCAAAAAGGAAAATCAACAACTTTAGCGTGTTTTTCGCTAATAAAAGAAATATCGGAATGCATGGATACAAAAATTCCAGTAACATCAGTATTTTTTGATATGAGCAAAGCTTTTGACAATGTTTGTCATGAAAAACTATTAGATAAATGCGCTCAATATGGTATTCGAGGTCTAGCAAATGACTGGCTTAAAAGTTATCTTTCAAACCGTACTCAATACGTTGAAATTGCTAAATTAAATAATAAACAAGAAGTAATACCTTATCGATCAGAACTTAGACTTAAAACAAAAGGTGTACCACAGGGAAGTATATTGGGTCCACTTCTATTCATAATCTACATAAACGACTTACCTAGCATTACTACTAATAACTGTACTCTTTTTGCTGATGACATCTCTATTGTAATTAAATGTAACAATGAATTGACATATGATATAGAAATTAATAAAACAATAAAGGACACAATTGAATGGCTTACTGAAAATAACCTGACTGTAAATATAAAAAAAACAATGTATATGCAGTATTATAATAAGAATGGGAAAGGAAAAGATATTAATTTTAATTATCATAATGAGAATATTAAAGAAGCACAACTTGTCAATTTTCTTGGTATTTCTTTAGACAGCAACTTGTCCTTCAAGTCACATGTTGACAAAATTAGCAAAAAAATTAACCAACATGTATTTGTCCTCAAACGCGTATCAAAAACAATAGGTGAAAAAACAGCGCTAATGGCATATCATGCATTCGTGGTTTCAGCTTTAAGATATGGATTGGTCATATGGGGCAACTCGGTGAGCATAGGGCATTTATTTATTGGACAGAAGAAGTGTATCAGGGCGGTTTGTGGAGCCGGCCCCCTAGATTCTTGTCGACCGCTATTTAAAAAATTGAAAATTCTATCGCTGCCATGCCTATACATTTATGAAATAAGCCTATTTGTTCAAAAACATATGTGTGATTTCTATACAAAAAAAAGCCAGAAGGTTTTAAATACAAGGTATCCAAATAAACTCATAATGCCCTTCTGTAGAACTGCATCTTTTAGTAGAAATTGTTTCAGCATGTCTGTGAATATATATAATAAATTGCCCAATGAATTGAAAGATTTACCGTTCAAAGTTTTTAAAAGAAGACTGCATCAGTGGTTAACAAATAAGTGCTTCTATAGTTTAAATGAATTTTTCAATACAAAATGAATTAGTCTATTTGATAATAATATATGTAAATTAATATACTTTTATGACATTGAATTTGTTAATATTATACATAGGTACTAAATGAATTATTAAGTTATTTACGTCTCATATTATAATATTATATAAGTATTAAAATTTCATTTTATAAATATTATTGATATCATTGTGAAATCCGACATGTTTCAATATAACAGTACGATTAGTGTTTAGACAATTTTGTAACATATTTTGCATGTCAATTGACGAAACATATTGGATTATCCATTATATTGTTAACACCTTAAGTACAATGTTTCCTGCAAATAAATTTCATTTCATTTCATTTCATTTCATTAAATAAACGGGTTATAAATCCTATCAACGCTGGAGACGGTTTAGTTTATACTATGCTAGCCGCAATATACAGCGTCGCGCTACATTGGCTATATTAAATAAACATACTTAACGGTAATCATAAAAAAATATTAGTTTACAGAAAACTAAAAAACACGCTTCATATAAAATTCAATTAAAAAATAGAAAATAAATTTTAATAAATTTAAATTGAAAATAGTGTAAAAAAATATATATTTTATTGTAAAAAAATCTTAGCGTGTAGAAGAAAAATATATTTTTTTACACTATTTTCAATTTAAATTTATTAAAATTTATTGTGTATTTTTTAGTTGAATTATATAATATAAAGCGTGCTTTTTAGTTTTTTTTTTTAACTATTATTTATTTTTCATTTTTTAGTTAAATTTTCTATTAAAGCGTATTTTTAAAACTATGAAGTACCTACTTTAACATTAATTCCTGCCTTATCGACTATAGATTAAAATTATATAAATTGACAAAAAGCTTAGTTTGCAAATTGAATAATGGAATAATCTTATCAAATAAGTAGTGTATTGTCATCGGTCCTCGATAAATCTACAAAGTTCGAATGAAATCTGGCCGTTTAAAGTGGGTCAAAATCGCTTTTAAAGGAGTCAGTTACAAACATATAAGTGAAGCTAATATAAAGCGTACAAAAATAGAAAACATATTTCATCTAAATACATAAATTTTCAATAATATAATTTCAGAACAACCTGTGAGAAATCTATTTGCGCTGGCGTGGGCACTGACACCTACTTCTTGCCGTCTTATGAGACTTAAGGGTGATTAAATGGAAAAGACACTTAATAGATGCTTACATCCACTACTATGTTTGAAGCACAGAACAGTATGTCTTTTACCTGATCTGTGGTTTGAACCATTTTTGTGACTGTTTTATATATTTTTCAATGTAAGAAAAATATAAACGTGTAGCTGAAAACTAAACAGTTTTTCAAGTGAAACTTCTTTGGGCGCATGAGGGTTAAAATGTGAGACGTTTTTGTCAAATAAGAGGGAGGGAGCAATTGAGACCGATTGAGAGATAGTGAGAAAGGCCGAACGTAGTATAAAGCACACAGCGCCACTTTACTCGCCGCCGCGCGTTAAACCTGCACGATACAACGCTAGTAGGAAAGAAGTTACTTAAGTGAAATTTCAAGGAGAACATCTTTATTACAAACACTAAATTAAAACTTAAAGAATAATAATCAATAATTTCTAATGTTGACAAAAAACATTTGGTTTAGAGAACAGATTAGGATATTTAATATAAATGAGATTTAAAAATTACTTTTCCAAAGAAGTTTCACTTCTGACATGTATACTTTGTACGCACGACATTTTTTTATATTTATATTTATTCTCGTCTAATGAAGCAAATTACCAATTGTCAAATGCCTGGCTTCTATACATGCGAGTCCCCTTATGTCTTCATCCTTGGCGTAAAGTCAAAGTTAAATAAACTTAATTCAAATAGACTTAAACTAAGCGCTTTTGAATCGTCACTACAAATATTTCTTTTAAATTACTGAATTTACCATAATGTTCGTAAAAAGTTGAATTCGTGAGAAGAACATTTTGGAACCTCAACGGCCACTCGTTTCAATCAAATAGAGTATATTCAAATAATATTAATTATTTCATAAAAAGTAATAAATAATTAATTGTGTAAATATAAGTTATCGTATAATGTATGTATCAACCTTTAGAGCTTGGACTCATTGTTTGTGTAAAGATGCTTCGTGAACATGGTCGTGATTACTGTCACAATTAGTTCGATAGCATTCAACGTTTTGCTCGCGTTAATTGACAAATTATTCACACTGGAACCAACTAGGAATGTTTTCCAAGGACAGGTTTATTTTATGTAAATTCTGTGAATGCATATTAATATTATAAACGAATGAAGGGTCGTCTATGAAAAGAACAATTTCACATTCTTTCGAGGCTACAAATGGCAAATCAATAATGTAGACGAGGAATAAGAAAGGTCTTAGGATTGAACCCTGAGGCACGCCCATCCACATTACAGCTCCTGATGGATGTTCATTATTAATTACTACTTTCCGAGTTCTATTAGTTAAGTATGAAGTAATAAGATTAAGTGATTTGCTACTTATTCCATAATAATTCAATAAATAGTCAGTCGAACACAGTCAGTTTAAGGCGCAGTTTTATCGATATTTTAAGGTCTTGAGTATATGATATAGTTATAGTTTCGACATATGAGTCATTAATACAAAGAGTGAGTCAACTCCATTGATTTGTATCTAATATCAACACTGTGTCAATTAAATAATGAGTTTTATTGTACGATATTACAATGTAACCATATTTTTTATGAAAAAAAAATGAAGCCCGCTGAGTTTCTTGCGCCCGTTCGAGGCATACCTTTTCGAATGGTTTGTAGTTTGTGACCTTTCGCAACAAGTGATATCATATCCTATTTTGAATAAAAATATATGAATTTGAATTCATAAAAAACAAAGCAATAAGTAATAACTTGCTTTTTATCTTTTAGTCATATAAAGCTTATGCCCATATTTTTACTTTACAGAAATTAGAAATTACATATTTCGTATTCATGAAAATATAATAAATGCATACACATGTTTTAAACTTATAGCCTAAGTTTAAGTAAATATTAAGTGTCTACAAGTTTAGGTTCACTGCACGCTAACAAGGTTTCATCCCCTAATGAATTAATGTTAATTAATTTTCATTTTTCAAACATAACTTATATTAAGATTGTTTGCATCTAATATTTCTGTTTGGATAAAATTACTTTTTGTTTAATAATCTATATATTGAATATTAATTCGTTTCCGTTTAATTTATTAATTCGTTAATTGGAATACCAATCAAATATATCGTTTACGTGATACATGATACACGATAAATTCAAATATGTATATTCAAAATACGGTTATAAATAACTTTTTGAACGTCAAAAACTACCACACATTCAAAATTTCATACGTCAGACGACCAAAGAACGGGCGTAGCTCATCGGGTTTTTGTTAAATAAAATTTCATTACAATATAATGTATTTGTATTAAATAAAGCCTGATGGCGGTCGCTCCATACCAAATTTGTGGTATCATTAAGAAAGTCATCTAGGTTGAAGTAAGGTTTACAACAGTATAATATTTAAGAAAAGTCCAGTGGCGCGGGCTTGGATCCTGCATTATCCTAACATTTTATATATGTTATCTCTGTATATGTATATCCTTATAAATTGATATACCTCTGAATTTCAAAACAAGAGACTTGGCTACGGCCTTTAAAAAATGATCGGACTTGACATAATAACCGGCTGTATGGGCTCGAACCCTATGCCTGTTTTTATCTTGGACGAAGAAACCTGTAGTGGGGAAATACCTACTTAAAAATTATTTAGATTTGTAAGAGATCTTGGGTAAACTTCATAATTGAATTATTGAGGTTGGGCGGGTTATTTTTATTTATGGAAAAGGAGGACAAACAAGTGTACGGTGACCCGTACCTGGTGTTAAGTGGTGATCACTTAACCGCCACATTCTCGAGTATGCTTTTTTTGAAACAGGTACAACCTGGAAATATGGCTTGTGGGGCAAAGGAATTCTGGAATTGAGACCTCGGGGTAAAAAGACAGACCATAGATGTCATGGAAGGATCGAGGTAGGGCAACACCGAAACGGTACAGCTAAGGGAGGCTTACACAAAACTATATTTTTTTACACAAAAAATAACATAAAATCGGAGTGATTTAATGATCCTAAGTTCCAAAACTCCATAACAACTTATTTATATCCATTATATGATTTCGTTGTTGTTGTACTTGACCCTCAGTGGATCTATAAATCTTATAAAAATCTCATATAAGAGTAATAATGGAATACCTTTTACATGCAGCTACAAATTGTGAAGTTTTAATAAAGGATACCATGAAATCAATAACAGGTAGGTCTGCACCGGAGATCTTAATTAATATTCATCACGTACTGCGGTATTAGTCAGGCTCGAATATTTTATCCTTGTGAATGATCTAAGTGTGATGTAAGCATCTATTTATAACACCTATTAATGCAGTGTTTTTGCATTTTATATAATGTTTTCTGCATGCTGTTTCTTATAAATTATTAGCAGTATTTTCAAATTTGTGGGTGTCATTATATTATAATAATAATATTAATAATATTGACAAACTTTTTACATAAATTATCTTGCCCCAAATGAGGCATATATAAGCCTTATATACTTTTTTTTTTTTTATTGAATAGGAGGACAAACGAGCGTACGGGTCACCTGGTCTTAAGTGATCACCGCCGCTCACATTCTCTTGCAACACCAGAGGTGGAGAAGGTGTACGCGCTTTTTTTGAAGGTACCCATGTCGTATTGTCCCGGAAACACCGCACAAGGAAGCTTACTTAAACATACTACTTACTTAAACATACCTACATAAATACAAATTAACGTTCACGTAAACAAACGTTCCCCGCGGTAGACTGTCTATTTACACGACAGCCTACCAACATTTATGTATAGGGTTTAAAAGCCCTACCAACATCCATGACTCGTAAACAAACATCCATATTCATCATATAAATGCTTGCACCTACCAGGATTCGAACCCGGGACCTCTATCTAGCTTAGTAGGTAGGATCGCTAACCACTCAGCTATACAGGTCATCAATATAATAATATTATGAAACTCATGTATTCAATCTCTAATAAATAATATAGCACACAGTTAAGTAACCGGTATAAGTAAGCCTTTATAAGCAACAAGCTTTATTTTTAAATGGATTTCAGTTATGCCCCCGATGCAACTACCAACCTTTACAGTCTTTTTACCGAAGCTTAAGGGACTGAGCTTTTCTCGTTTTAAAGAATATTTTTATGTTCATAATAGAAGAAATAAAGAATACTATCCAAATCTCACCATTTATTATTTTGTTTCTTTCAATAGGCGATTAAATTAAACAATAGGTAAATAGAGCGATCAGTAACTGACACTAAAATTTTCTAGAAACAACGTAATCACAGGCATTCCTTGCACGTGTTCGAAGTCAATATCAAAGCTATGGCAGTTCTGTACAACAGTAGGGTGTTTTTCATTTAAAAGTTTATTTTAACGAAATAAACAACCGACTTCAAAAACACGATTCCAAAACATTAGATATAATGTGCACTAAGAAGTATAAAAATAATTGTGTATTTTTATACAATCTAATTAATTAATCTAATTCTAGTTACAATTATTGTTATTTTTGGAATCGGTGTCCTTCCGCCGCGACCCGCTATCGCCTCTCGCCCCCTCACGACTCAAGCACATCTCACTTATAATAGTTATAGGTATATGTATGTTTGTAGTATGTAGTCACAAACCTATCTTGGATGACACGGACTCCAAAAATTAAAAAGAGTTCCGTTACTTTGCCATGGATTCCGTAATCAGAACCTAACCAAACTCTCACTAAACTATCTTTGAAGTGAAAAAGTCATTTCCAATAAAAAAAGAATCATCGAAATCGATTGGCGCGATATTGAGTTATTCGTAAATTTATCATTCACTTTGCTACACGTATGACCAATTACAATGGGACAACACGGGAAGTACCAGCTTTCAAATAATAAAAGAATTATCAAAATAGGTTCACCCAGTCGAAAGTCAGAAAGAAAATACCGACGAATTGAGAACCTCCTCCTTTTTTGAAGTCGGTTAAAAATTTGGTATCTAAAAGATATAGTTACAACCTTTTGTAAGATAACAATAATTATTATACTTCTGTTAATACTAGATTATTAATATTAATGGCGCCGTCGTGGTACCCATAACCTAGCCGGCATCCTGTGCAAAGGAGCCTCCCACTTATTACCACTTTTTATTACGGCAACTTTATATAATGTGTATTGGCTATTTGTAAAGATGCTTGTGTGCGTGTCATCTTCACACTCAATGGCATCTTTCAAATTTTGTAACTTATATAGGGCTTTCAGTTATTTTACATTGAAATTAATAAAATACAAAATAGATGATATGTGATCCCATGGCTTGTATCTTGTAGTAATATTTTTACAAAGTTTTACTAGGGAGGCTCCTTTGCACAGGATGTCGGCTAGATTATGGGTACCTCACGGCCGTATTTCTGCCGTGAAGCAGCAGTGTGTAAGCATTATCGTGTTTCGGTCTGAAGGGCGCCGCTAGCTGGTGAAATTACTGGGCAAATGAGACGTAACATCTTATGTCTCATGGTGACTAATGTTTTCCAAGAATCCTGAGCGGCATTGCATTGCAATGGGTAGAACGTAATAATCACCGTCATCTGAACGTCCTGCTCGTCGCGTCCCTTATTTTCATAAAAAAAACCTGGCATTTTAGTTTCAATAAGTTATTAGCAAAGTTTAACAGAATATACGCACGTACGCGTCAAACATTGTTCGAGACTGGCTCGAATTCGCCCAGATGGGATGGGCGTAGTATTAGTTGCCGCACTTTGCGACTACGCCTGCGTTATCTAATTGAAGCGCAGCGGAGACCAATCCTTAATCTAAGTGAGAAAAATATAATATATACTAGCTGCCCCGACAGACGTTGTTCTGTAGATAGTAAAAAAACAACTGTTTTATATTTCAAAACATCAAAAATTATTTCGTAAATATGCTCCCTGTTGTTAGAATGAAATTGTTTCACAGCGGAACTGTCAAACCGTGCGTCACTAAATTCTCTCATAGAAAATATGTCCATACAAAACAAATATTGAAAATAAAAATATGTATGGGTCCCAAATCGATGGGTCAAAAACTACCCTATCTCTCAAGTTGGACCAAACTGCACTCAATGAAGTAATCACCATTAAAATCCGTTCATTAGTTTAGGAGTACATTGAGGACAAACATTGTGACACGAGATTTATATATATTAAGAAGATATGCAAAGTGTCAAGGAACTAGTAAATTTCAATATACCAAGTGTGTCAAATTGTTATTGTTTAAAGTCTCAGAGCAATTAGATATCATAAATATTTTAAAATAATTTAATAAAACCGCTTGGTTTTATAATAAAAATGCTTATTTTTGATCGGAAAATCGGTCATCAATCAATGTCGCCGAGAAATTTGAAAATTGAACTTTCAGAAGCTTCTTAAAACTTCATAAATCACAATTTTACGTTGAAATACTATTTTTTTCTCTCGCGGATATTATTGATATCTTATAAAAAGATGAAATGTTTTTGTGTTAGGCATAAATTAATGTTTATGTTAATAGTTTTTTTTTTTAGGACTGGTATAAAAAAATTATATAAATTCGACTAATGGTTACAATACAATATTGCAATTTAGTATTAATTTAAATTATTATTTCTTTTATTAGTATCCGACCGAAAGTTATTGTCATATCGGAAAAACATTTACCATTTTTACTTACATTTCCACGAGAAATGTACAGAATTTTCTGCACGTAAATAACACTTAATTTTTCCTAAGTAAATGCTTTGGCTTTCAAATATGTTAATAGAAGTTCTCTTCGGTGTATTCATAAATTCGAAGTTAGATAGAGATAAACTGTGGGCTTACTCTGGAGAACCAATTATTCCAATACGAAACCAATGAAAATTCAATTTCAACGATATTTAAATTTAATAATTCCCCACTATGTTTGACAGCAATTTTTTTGTGCCTATTTGAAGCGCCACTCGCGAGCGTCCAGAAAACTAATTTTGACGTATTTAATACAAATGGATGCGAGAGAAACGTGCAATACTCTGAAGTATTTTGCATTTTGTCCTAATTACGGCCGTTTTCCATGTTATTTATACTTTAAGAATCAACGTAATAAATTACACACAATTCTTTTTTGTAAATAGTTTCCCTCTTGATGTTTGTTTTGCTGTGGTTATCATCACTAGTTTTAGTACCGCACTCTCTCACTACATGGCCAACAGCGCCAAAATGGCGAATATCAAACAAGCACAAAAGCACTTTGTCAGCCGCCAGTCCAGTGGTATTAAGTAGGGGTCAGTGATATTCCCGCTATCAAGAGCGTCTATTACTGTCAACAGTATTACTCTAACATTGGTTATTGTGCACGTTTTATATTTACTACGCTACCGCCACGGAAATTAAAGAAATTAATTGATCATTGCCAAATTTGTACGCTATTTTGACAGATTAGATTTTATTCAAATGATTTAAGTTTTCTTTAGTGTTAATCCCGCCAATATTTGTTTTTAAAACAATTCGACACGTGTTTCGCCTCTACACGAGGCATCCTCAGGACGTGTTGTCTCGCCAAAATCTGGCACGAGACTCAAGTCAAGGCAGAGTCTCGTGCCATTATGGATTTCCGAAAAGTAACGCCTAATTCAATAGATTAGGTTTTGACAGTTTGAAATTGACAATGCTTTCGATTCTTGTCCGTATATTATAATAACTTTGGAGGTGATTTTTCGAATTCAATAATTTAATTTTGGGGATGATCAATATTATTTTTATTCATATTAAAATGTAATTCAATTCAAATACGAGTATCAATAGTTAGAGTAGCAAAATGTTTGCTCTTGTCTACAGCTTGAATTGTCGGGGAACCAGTGCTCTGTGAACGGCTGGATAACTTGTCGTTGCGTAGAGACATCGCTTAATTGTGTGTCCTCTCCCGCATTTATCACGGAGACTGTTTCGAAGAGCTGCTTCACCTGATTCCTGTCGCCAAATTCCACCTTCGCACGACACGCCACTAGTTAGGATATCATCCCCACCATCTGGATGTGTGGCGGTCCTCTACAGTGCGGTTTTCAAGGAGCTTTCTCTCACGTTGTACAAAGCTGTGGAATGAACTTCCTTGTGCGGTGTTTCCGGGACGATACGACATGGGCACTTTCAAAAAAAGCGCGTACACCTTCCTTAAAGGCCGGCAAGGCTCCTGTGATTCCTCTGGTGTTGCAAGAGAATGTGGGCGGCGGTGATCACTTAACACCAGGTGACCCGTACGCTCGTTTGTCCCCCTTTTCCATAAAAAAAAACAATTATATTAATCTAGAGATTAATATAATTGTTTTTATTTCTTAAGTCGTTTGTGTGTTCTAACACACAAACGACTTAAGAATTCTTTTAAATTTCGTAATACTGTTTTTCTTATTATTCTCTTTTCTCTCTTTCTCTCGTTATATGTATATATATATTTAGCACATCTCTCATTGCATTTAATACTGCTGTTCAGACATTGTTAAGTAATGTTAAGTAGTATTTAAATTTGTTATAATTCTTTAGATATAGTTCATGTAGTTTTGAACTAAATGAACTTGATATATTTTTGTTACTATTTGCATGTTGTGGAACCTATATTCAGTGCACTTATTATTTTGTTTAGACATTAACTTATATTAAGAATAATTTTAGTGTAACTGTCACCGGTTGTCCTTAAATAAATAAAATAAAATATTTACAATGTTTCAATCACAGCGCCATTATATCTTTATTAAATTTGAATTCATATCGCAAAATGTTTGCTCTTGTCTATAATATTAATTCAACATCCACCGAATTTATGTTATAGTAACCTTTACCAAACAAACGTTTTATAACAATTCTTTTGAACTTCGTAATACTATATACGATATATCTTTATTAAAGTTGAATACATATGAGTAAGTATAGTGAAGAAATTACTAATATTATATTGATACGGCCAGTGACCGATATTGGGGACGCCAACCCTATGATCAATATTGCACAGAAATATATTTATCTACCTCCTCAACGCTGAATACACATTCCCGAACCATCTCGGATATCCTATTTCGTTTCCGATAAGTGAAATTGAATATATATTATGTAAATGATTCGTTATTTTATTACCAAAGTTATTTATAATATTTTTATATTATATATATATTTGTTATCTTTGAAGTAGAACTTTTTTAGACGCTACTTGAGGGTAGCTAAATTTTTTATGTGACGAAAGTAATTATGCACAATGTTTTTCAACCTTTAAAATTTAACAGTTTTCTAAAAACTGCTTCAAATTACTCAGTAATATTTTTGGAAAATCTCCAAGTATATTTGTATATTTATGACTATTTTTACCAGTGGGAGGCTTCTTTGCACAGGATGCCGGCTAAATTATGGGTATCACAACGGCGGACGCCTATTTCTGCAGTGATTGTGAGCAGTAATGTGTAAGCATTATTGTATTTCTGTCTGAAGGGCGCCGAGCTAGTGAAATTACTGGGCAAACGAGACTTAACATCTTATCTCAAGTAGACGAACGCATTGTATTGCCGCTCAGAATTGTTGGGTTTTTCAAGAATCTTGAGCGACACTGCATTTTAGTGGGCGGGGCGTATCAAATACCATTAACTGAACGACCTGCTCATATCGTTCCTTATTATCATTAAAAAAATATTTATAACCTAGGTCCTAAAGAACCACTAAAAGAAAAAAATTAAGAAATAAACATTTTAACTGTTGCATCACAAAATATTCTTCATAATCTTATATTTCATGATAGGTAAATTTGCGAACTTGTTATGCCTACTAGTCCATAAAGTCGAGTTAATTAGTCCTTATATATGATCAAATGAAATTAAAATAAACAGTTAAGTTAACTTTTAAGTGGTAAAGGTTATTGTAGATTATTATTATTTTAGGTTATAACATAAACGACTTTCTTAATGATACCACGGATTGGAAATTGAGCTTCCGCCCTCAGGCTATTTAAAAAGAAATTAAAGTGTTACGAAACTTTATGAAAAAAAGAAGCCATATTTCTTTTATGAAAATAAGGGACGCGACGAGCAGGACATTCAGCTGATGGTAATTGATACGCCCTGCCCATTACAATTAAGTGCCGCTCAGGATTCTTGAAAAACACAAATTTCTGAGCGGCACTACAACTGCGCTCGTCAACTTGAGACATAAGATGTTAAGTCTCATTTGCCCAGTAATTTCACTAGCTACGGCGCCCTTCAGACCGAAACACAGCAATGTTTACACATTACTGCCTCACGGCAGAAATAGGCGCCGTTGTGGTACCCATAATCTAGCCAGCATCCAATTTTCGAAAGCGTTGTAGTTTTAAACGTTCAATAAATGATTCTAATTCCTATTTTGAATAAAATTACTATTTTGAGAAGAGTTTTGAGAGAGAGAACATTTTTCTATGGCTGAATCTATAATGGAGAACCCTATTGTAGTATCAATTCTTCTTAAAATATTTAAAATTACCTGCTACCAAATTTCAAAACTGTTTAATTCTGTAGGCACTACGTAATTCAAGTTATTGCCTATTGGTATATTATTGGATAATAGGGATTACGTGGCAATAAGTCATAATCCATTTAAAAATGTTACTAGGTCAGTCATTACCTATGTACATCCAATTATTATTCAACAGGAAAGAAAAGGCGGGGGCGTTGATACCTAGCAAGAAGTTACTAAATAAAACACTTTTACAAAAACATGAAAACATTATCGGTCTTGCAAATAAACTTGGTATATAGTTATACTAGATATTAAACCAAGTATATGCAATTTGTTTATAAATAGAGATTGATTGGTTTGTTCGGACGTATAACGTTTCCCGCGTTTATTTGCATGGCTGTTTGACATTCGGAAAACTTCAGAATTATCATTGTATTGACAGTGTTGTCAGTGATATAGTTAACAGTTTGCATTTTCTTGGTTTATTCTCAGTTATAACTTTATACCAAGTTTATTTGTAAGGCCGTCTTTGTTTAATATTAACAATAAAGTAAAAAGTTACATTTTACCACTTAGCATCACTTTGGAATAGGTTAAGTTTAGAGAAAAAGTGTAAAGCAACTCATTGCCACTTCGCTGATAATTCTTTTAAAATCATAAAAACAGACTGAGCTGCATCAACTAACTATAGCAATAACAAACATGTTAAAGTACCGGTTAAGCAAAAAAGGTTTGACAATTTTTAGATGACGTCATAACTTTAAAGTTTAACTGTTAACTGTAACCGTGGGTCGGTTACAGTTAACATTATTCGCTGGTCAAAGCTTTTGATAATGTTAAATAGCTTAGCTATTATAGCTAGCGACTGGTCAAAAGTGTTAAATAAATAATTGATATGGATTTGATATTTCACTTTTTAACTTTAATATTAACTATGCCAAGGAATACGTTAAATTTGACTTAAGCCTTAACTATAAAAGCTAATATGATGGAACTTTTAAATTTGCACGATAAAATTGTATGATATTTGGTGCACTGTCACTGTCAGTGCCAGTGACTTTGAAACAATAATTTTTTAGTAATTAGATTTTCTCGTAGTTAGAAAATGAACAATAGATATGTCACTAAAATAATAATAATTATGTGACAGAGACACATAAATTAGATTGGTATTGAGAGTAAGCGAGATACACTACAATATCTGGTATACCTTTCACGTATGCGATTTTTTTGTTTGGACCCAGTTCATCGGCTCCCAACAAACAATGGTTGCCATGGTGATTTCAGTTATTATTAAAATATGGGACGTTGTTGTCTATTACGTTGTACAAATCGTCCAGAACGCAACATGAAAACATAATACACGCCACAGACTATTTCTCTCTCATTAAGTCTTAGTAATCTAGTCTTAATCCTTTATCTACGGTTTTCTTTCTATTTTCTATGTCTAGGAAGATATAATAAACTGGCCTTCATATTTCTGTTGTATTTGATTTTTGTGCAAGATCTGGCAATGGCCAAGTTCATCGACTTGCAAAGTCGTGCATTTTTGGCAAGAACTTCGTTTTAGTTCACGGACAAGGCACTTGTTGCAGTTTGGACTCGCATCTAAAACAAAATAAGTTTAGGATTTTTTAGGTTTGAATATTTTAAGTAAAATATTGCCCCGATTTGACCTTGTGAGAATTGTTTGCAAAGAAATAACTATCACAAGAATTACACTAAGGCTGAGATCTGTACTACTAAGGCGTACTAAGACTTTGCTCAGACTTTACTTAAACTTAGCTAAGTATGATGAAACGCGAACTCAACTACTGCATTGGACTGTCTTACCCTAAACACAGCATAATTTCATCCGTCAAATGACTATAAAAACGGAATCAAAGATTATGCTGAGCTTATACTCTGCTACAACGTAAGTAAAGTCTGAGCAAAATTTTTACTTCATATCGGCAGGCAGTTATCAGTATGCGGTTTAATTGTTTGATGTTTTTTGCATACCAGTCTGTACCTAACAATATTAGGATGGTTGCCTGTCCCTATACCAACACGCGTACATGAATAAATGAACATGGAAACTTAAATATTATTGTCAATTAAAATTACACTATGAAGTGCTGCGAGGCTTGCATTTTTTCGCACTCCATGCTATAAAAAATAACTTTTGTAACTCGAACACCTACCCAGGCTCGACTACAGTGAGAACCATCTATCTAGATTCAACAACAGAATTTCTGTATATAATATAAAGATATAACATTCCCATTTAGAGTTGAAACGATATTCGAAGGCAACGTGAATTTGTAATTTTTTTATATAAGTAGAGGTCCGTTTGACAACAGGCTCACGTAATGGGGAGTGGCGAGGCAACGGTCTATGGACATCCGCAACACCAGGGGTCAAGAGATGCGTTGCCGGCCTTTAAGATTTTTTTAATGGAATAGGAGGACAAACGAGCGTATGGGTCACCTGTTGTTAAGTGATTACCGCCGCCCACAATCTCTTGCAACACCAGAGGAATCACAGGAGCGTTGCCAGCCTTTAAGGAAGGTGTAACTAACTTGTGGCGTATCGTGCGAAGGTGGAAGGCGGCAGGAATCAGGTAAAACAGCTCTTCGGAACACTCCCCGTGATAAATGCGGTAGAAGATACACAATGAAGCGACATCTCTACGCAACGCCAAGTGATCCAGCCGTTCACAGAGCACTGAGTCCTCGACAATTCGAGCTGCTCTACGTTGCACGCGGTCAAATGGATCGAGCTGATACTGGGGTGCGCCAGACCAGAGATGACAGCAATACTCCATGTGTGGCCGGACCTGCGCTTTGTAGAGCGCTAGTATGTGGGCCGGCTTGAAGTATTGCCGTGCTCTATTTATGAAGCCCAGTTTCTTCGAAGCCAATTTGGCTTTGCTCTCCAAATGGCCGCGGAATTGGCAATCGCTCGAGATTCCGAGACTCAGTATTCCAATACTAGGGGAGGCTCTAAGGGAAGTGTCGTTGAAGAGCGGCGATACGACAAATGGGGTTATTTTAGTGGTAAATGCGCAAACTTGAGTCTTCTGGGGGTTAAATTGCACAAGCTTCAATTTACCCCATTCCGCGACCTTTTCAAGAGAGGAATCGATAAAAGACACAAGTTTCACTGTCGTCTGCATAGCAATGTATGTTGGAAGTGTCCAACATATCATTGATATGCAGAAGAAATAGCGTGGGATATAGCAAACAGCCTTGGAGCACTCCAGCATTCACAGGCTTCGGGTTCGAGCAATATCCGTCGACTACGACCTATATGCTGCGCCCAGTGACGAAGCTGGAGGTCCACTTGCACAAGCTCTATGGAAGCCCAAATAATGAAGTTTTGAGAGCATATGCAAAAAATTGTACACAATTTTGTACCCAGGGTACGTTAAATATGACGTATCGCTAGGTCGAGATGTCTGCGTCTCCGTAAGAAACACAAGGCCGGCTGCGCCGTCTCAAGGTGGTGGTGGACGGCGTTTAAATTAGAGTGAATTCCCCTGATATTGCAAAAGTCCACGTTGAGCGTGGAGCGGGAGCCGTGGTGTTACTGCCTCGTTTGTCCTCGGTCATGCGCGGTTCTGTGCCCTTCCCGGAATACGAAGGGCAGCCCGAGTAAGAGTGCTCGGGGAGGGATTCTCCGGCTCTGGTAGAGCCGGTACCCTCCTGGGGTAATTTCTTTTTTAAGACCGCTCACATATTTTGTTGGGGGGAGGGGAAGGGATGGCCTCCCGTCCTCGACACTAACCTATGCGAAACATAGCGGCACTAGGTCTAGTGGCCTATTCTACGTTTGTAGAAAGAACAATATTTTAAAAATCTTGCAACGACTTTGGCTTTTACTATTAATTATTAAATAACGAATACGGCTGTACGGGCTTAAACCCTTTGCCTATCGTAATAATGGACGAAGAAACCAATAAAAAATAACGAATGTCGCAAACGTCAGAAAATTTTAGGAACCAACTTCACCCTGTTACTTTTGTGTTACAGAGATGCGCACGCATTTTAAAATTTCACTCTCATAAGTAGAAGTATGAAGTAGCTTTCACGCCGGTATTCTGTGCGAGTGTGGTAATTAACCCGGACGAGTCTGGCACGATTGTCTCTGCCACTTCTAAAAAGCCCTTAGTCGCCTCTTACGACACCCATGGGCCTGGGACTCCCCTATTCTTTTTACGCCCCGGGGAAAGTACAGGGCAAATTGTTTGCTTTATTTAACACGCTTTATTTTTGTAGGTCCCTAAGTCGTATCGGTTCGGGAAAACCGCAGCCGGTAATTGATTCCACAAAGTGGCTGTGCGAGGCAAGAAATTTCTTGCAAAACGCGTCGTTGTGGAATGCAAGACGTCAACGTGCGGGAGGTATTTTGCATTTTGACTTAATGTCTGCTGGTGGAATTTGGACGCTGGAATCAACCCTGACACCTGATCTAAGCACTTCCCGTGATAAATGCAGTAGAAGATGCAGAGAGAACCCACATCTCTACGCAACGCCAAAGAATCAAGCATTACATTTACCCAAATCTGCGAAATGAATTCTATTTATAACTCACAGATAACCGATAGGATAAATGGAAGTTAATACCTTATCAATAAGTAATGCGCAGCATTTTATTTTATGATGAAACACCAATTAAAATGAATAAATTACAAAGTTCGGTTCCCTTCCTTAGGTTTTTATGTCTTTTTTACGAACCAAATTACGATCGTATAAATTCTAATGCTTACGGTTTGTTTGCTGTAAAACGTTAAGAAATTTATTGCCTTCTAGCTGACCGCTGAAAGTGTTGAAGTAGCGAACAAATTTAATTAAATAAGCACGATTGGCGATACGAATTGTAATGCAAGGAAATAGAATCTACAGAAGAAAAGTGGTATTTACCAGTGGAAGGCTCCTTTGCACCGGATGCCGGCTAGATTATAGGTACCACATCGGCGCCTATTTCTGCCGTAAAGCAGTAATGTGTAAGCATTACTGTGTTTTCGGTCTGAAGGGCGCCGTAGCTAGTTACATTACTGGGCAAATGATACTTGACTTGATTGAGGGGATCCAGTGCTCTTTGAATGGCCGGATTACTTAGCGGTGCGTAGAGACGTCGCTTCATTGTGTTTCATCTATCTCGGGGAGAGTTCCGAAGAGCTGTTTGAAATTATTCCTGCCGCCGAATTTCACCTTCGCCACGACGCGCTATATATTACTTCCTCCACAATGTGGTTTTCAAGGAACTTTCTTGCACGAACAACCAAGCCGTGATTCCGGGCCTACTAAGCCCAAATTTGCCTAATTAGTAGATATTTATACATATTTCAGTTTTACCAAAGTACACGCTTAATTTGCTTATTTATAGGTTCAAGTAGGAAGTTATTTAAAATATTTTCTTGGATCCAAACTTCCGACTTGTGTATTAATTAAAGCATTGTTCCCGCTTCATTAGTATTAAATACTTCCACAATTGAAAACGAAATGTCTAACTTCTTGTCATGCTATTCCCAAAGCAATTCTTTGGCGGTGCTACATAAAAAATAAAAAGTAATAAATAGGTCAAACCATAGCAACCAGTCTTATGGCAGACCTCAAATAATGCCCTCATAGAGAAATGATGAAATAGCATTATAACTACAGGGAAACTGCAGTTTTTGATAGATGAGCAGTCATCCCGACAAGTTTAAAAAATACATAATTTAAATCAAAAATTTGTAGCTATATTGCAGGAACATACATATCTTTCTTTTTCTCATGTCTTTCTCTTTGTATTACAAATGGTTGCCTGGAAGAGATCACTATATAGTGATAAGGCCGCCATTTGCACCATATCATGTAATTATGTATGTTAGTAGTTAAGTTATATTTTGTTAATCTGGTGTCAAAAAAGTGTAATAAATAAAAATAAATAAATAAATATCTCATCAAAAAAGTACATCTACTTAAAACGATAGCGTATTATTTGAAAATAATTACGCTTGTAAAAATTAATATTTATAGATTTTAAGGTTATAAAAATTGTAGTATTAGTAACCATATTTTATAGCATAACTCTGATTCTTTGTATTTCTTTTTTGGCTTTCAAAATTTCCCTTCATAATCAAAGACAATAAAAAGTTAAATGAAAAAGTTCAACGTTTTATAAAGCGTGTTTCATAAACGCGGCTTTGTAAACGTAAGTGAATCGTAGTTTAACTATTTACAACTCGTATTGTCAAGAATTTCGGTTGATTATTTTTATTTCACTAAATTGCTTGCTTTCATTGTGTTCTATTCAATTTCGTTTTGCTCAAATTTACTGTTTTTAAAAGAGTTTGTTCGACACTTTTGTTTATTTAATTTACTAAGGCCTGTATTTACTTTGATAACCGAAAGTTCACTCTAGATATCTCACTCTCTAAACAATCTAATATAACATATCTATTACTTGCGAGACACATTGTATTTAAATAAAGAAAAAGTGTGTGTGTGTACTTATATATGCACGCAAGAAGTTATACTTCCTTACGTACCTACATAATATTCTACGTTTGTACAGAACAATATTGTAAAAATCTTGCAACGATGGCTTTGACAATTCATTATTAAATAACGAATACGGCTGTACGAGCTTGAAACCTTTGCCTATCCTAATAATGGACGAAGATACCAAAAAAATAACGAATGTCGCAAACATCAGAAAATTTTATTATTTTAGCGCCTAAAGAAGTATAACTTCAAAAAGATACACTGTGTCATACGAAGACCAAGATAATCTATTTATTTAAAACATAAATACTTTTAATATTATACGGCCGTAATTGTGATACAACAAATACAATATTACTATAACAGTTCGATCTGCCACCACAAATAACACAAGCTATAGATAAGAGTTGATAAATCATTCACGAAATAGTTCAGCTCGAATAAGACAATTTGTAATATAAAATACCTCAAATAACCGCACATAGACAAGAGCAAAACTTGTCGCTAGATGTGACATAGTCTCGGTAAATATAGATCGAATAAAAATAGCATACTCGAGAACTGTTAGCAGTGCTGGCTTCCAAACCAAACTTGTAATAAACTCGGTGGACTTCGAATACGGAAATGGAACAAACTTGTATAAGTGCAATGAGCAAATGCTTATCTTAACTTCGCTGAAGCGGCTTCAGCGATTTTGCATCCGTTGAGATTATTTGATTTAGCGTCATTTTTGTCTATATTTCTCGTTCGCTGTAGGGCTGCGACGCTTACGCAAATATATCTGGTGTTGCATATTCGAATGCGGGTTTTCGTCAATTAGCCGTTTTAACAGTAGCCATATTATTTTCGTTGACGGCAGTTGAAGGCCGCCCTTCAAGAAATTCGTCATGTCACCTCTCTTAAATTCAGCAAACCATCGCCTCATGGCGCTCAAGCAAGTTGCGTATCTCCCAAAAGCATTTTGAAGACGAGCGGCACAGTCATGCGCAGAGAGAGAACTTTTAAAATCATAAAAAATCATCGCTCTAAAATCTTTTCGACTTAATTAGCACATTGCGCACGTAGAACTTTGATGAGTGATAAAAAACAATTGATAAATGATTTCCCGCCAATTGTTTTTATTACTGAGAAGGTTGCAACGTTTCAAAAAATATAAAATTCGAAATTCAAATAGTTTCGATTAGCTAGAAGTGCAAAACTTTTAGTGTACCCCATGTTTTCATAATTTAATTAATAAATAATAATAAACTTTATTTTACAAAAACAGAGGTTCACAACACTTAAATACATATGTACTACGTCTTAAAAATTAAAATTGTGTTTAAACATTATGAAATTTCAAATTTTAATATTTATAAGTTTCACTACTTCGAATCACTTCTTTGTTTCCCCACAACAAAATGATGAAATAGAAAAAAAGCTAATCATTGTTCAGATGGCCACGTACTAGAAAATGGATTGCAGACGTCTTTTCATTAATAAAACAGGACCTGGACCCTGTTTGGTTTAAGACTCGTAAAAACACGTTTACAGGGATGAAAAAACTAGCTAGATCGACTTTTCGCTCCCAAAAACCCCGATATAATCAATTTCATCCAGTCGAAAGAACTTATTCCGATATACGTAATAGAATTGCTCGTATATATTATTTCAAAGATCATTAAAACTAATAAAAAAATAAAAAAATTAAGCGTTACTTTGCGGTAATTCATTGATTGCTATTTTAAATTTTATAAGTGGTGATGTTTAGTGTTGATTCCGTTAAGCTTAAAAAATCTATTCAACAAGTGGATGACCCGAAATTATTATTTTGATTGTTATTTGGTTTTGGCAAATTAATTCCGCTGTCGATTTCCAGTAGACAGAGAAGTACCATAGACAACAGACGAATTGGCATTTGTGAGGTTAACATAATGACAGTTGTCTATTTCGGCGCCTGATAATATAACCAAAATTGTCACTGAGCAAAATAGTTCTCACGCAAATCGTCACATACGCATATATCTAAGTAACACTGAAAATGTTTAGAAAATGAAAAACGGCTTAATGTAGACAGTTGCCAATACTTTTATTGTTTTTCGAAGTAATCTCCGTTCCTCTCTACACATCGTCGCATTCGATGGAACCACTGAGAAAAGCAGTGGGCCCATTCATCCTCAGGGGTCTCTTCTATGGCATTTTCGTACACTTTCACCGCTTCTTCAGGGCTCGTAAAGCGAATACCTCGAATTTTATCTTTAGTTATTGGGAATAAATAAAAGTAGCAGGGCGCCAGGTCAGGACTGTATAGCGGATGACTCATTATCTCGACACCTGCCATATTCAAATATTCAACAGTCCGTTTTGCGGAATGCGCTGAAGCATTGTCGTGGTGAAGTAGGATCCTGATTCGAGGGCGCTGCTGTCGAATTTTTTCCAAGACAACAGGCAAACAGCGATTGACATACCAGTCTCTAGTAACTGTCCTTCCATCTTCTAGCACAACTGTCGTGAAATGACCTTTCCGACCAAAGAATGAGGAAATCATCTTTTTTCCTTAACTTCTTTACCTTACCTTTCCTCTTTCTTTACCTTAGTTGGCCGATCCTCGAAAGGAAACACCCACTGAGCTGATTGTTTTTTGGTTTCGGGTTCGTAGCAATATATCCAGCTTTCATCACCTGTGACGATGTCAAATACAGCATTTGAGTCACCGCCGTTGAACTTATTAAGGTGTTCCTGGTCGTCGGCTAAAGTATGGGGAATCCATCTGGTACAAAGCTTCCTAACGCCTAAATGTTCGTGTAATATTTTTTGAACTTGACTCATACCAATGCCTAGGCTTACCGCTTATCTGCTGATAGGTCACTCTCTTATCTTCCTCTATCATGTTCGCACAGCACTGATGTTATCTTCAGTAGTCGCTGTTAAAGGACGTCCCTCACGCGGATCATCATTGAGATTGTTACGTTCACGCTTAAACTCGTTACGCCAATTGTAAATAGTGGCACGAGATGGGGATTTATTAAGACATGCTAATCGCATCCTATCATAGCTTTGTTGTTGAGTAAGCCCACAACGAAAGTCATAATAAATCATTGACAGAAAATTTTCTCGCGTTAGGTTCATTTTCACGTGTAACAAGAGGTTTAGATTTGCCGCTAATAAATTTGCCAAACAAAAACAAATAAATGCAATATACTACATTAGGTTACCAAAGAGTTCTAAAATTGAAATTGAAAAAAAGTTTTCATTAGCAATGTTTCTAACTGGCCAGTTCTAAAAATTTTCAGTGTTACCCACGTACATAATCTTAATATAATTATGCAAGTTCTTCAGAAGACTTCATGAGTGATCTAATCGATAAGTTTTCGGTGTAACGCATCGCAAAGTCTTTTCCTACACACGCCAAGAGGAAGTAGCACGCACCTTACCACCAGGAGCTCTTAAAGGACTAGCGGGGGCCCCCAGCTGCAGACCATCGCGTCCAGGAACACCATTTTAGCCATAACTAATTTGACAATTTTAATTATAATCATATCTTAAACACGCACGCGCGCATACAACATGTGTTTTGTCTCTACACGAGGAATCATTAGGAGCTTTTGCCTCGCCGAACGCGGAACACTATATAGAATCTGTCTATAACATACATATTTTTTTTACATCGAAATAAAGTTAGGTACGTAAGAAGCCACTAACGAAGCAAATTTTCTTTGACGTTCACATTTTCTTGGAAATTAAGCGTCTCCCTCAAGACTCGTCCCATTTACGAGAATAGTTTTTAGTGAAGCACTTAAGACGGTACTCGGCTTACTTAGAGTTGCTATTTGTCTAACAGTTTCCGTGCCGTTGTAGTTTGTGGTATCATTTGCTTCACCTACATTAAATTGTCGAAAGTATTAATGTATTTCGGTCATTCTACTCCCGGCGTTTCTGAATCGTCACTATAAATATTTCTTATAAATTACAGAATTTACCAAATTATGTTCGTAAAAAGTTGAGCTCGTAAGAAGAGGATATAAGAAACTCAACGGCCACTCTTTTCAATAAAATATAGTATTTTACGATGGCTGTAATATACATAACAAAATAGTTTGTAAGGTGCCATATACCATCGAATATCTCGTATATTGCGTGTTTATATAATAAAAAATATTTCATCAAAAGTAATTAAGAATTAAATGCATAAATATAAATTATTGTATATTGAATGCATCTACCTTTAGAGCTTGAACACAATGTTTGTGTAAGGATGCTTCGTGAACACGATGGTCGTGATTACTGTCACAATTAGATAATTCATACGTCTGGATAGACTCTCTTGCTGTTAGACAACTGAATAAAACAGGCCAGGAATATTAGCTCAGTGTCCGTGACAAGCTAAGTCTTACACTCGCGATTTGTATGACACTTTGTGATTGTGTGCGTGATTTGCTCAAAATGGAGGTTAAACCTAAACTGAATTCTTTCGATGTTTTCACAGCTGTCATAGTCTATCTAGACGTATAAATGATCTATGGTTTTATCAAAAATTACTCTTATATAATCTGAAAAATTAATAATGATTGATATAATATTATTATGTTTTAATAATAATATCTAATAATAATATTAATAATATATCTACGCGATAATGACTGGATAGAGAAACAGCTCAGAGTAACTTATCTACACTAGTAAATGGAGAGCTGTTTTTTCCTAGGGTTATACTGTAAAAACTACTGAACTGTTAGGAATAATACTTATAACATATGATGCAGCGCGTTTCGGAGTTTCGTTTTAGTATATAATGTATAATGATCACTTATCTGGAACCTATATTTTTTGACATAGAAATACCTATATATTCGCTATACCAGTTATTTATGCCACTGTTGTGTAATAAGGGGTATTAAAACACGAACGTGGGTTTATCACACGAGCCGAAGCCGAGTGTGATAATAGTATCACATGAATGTTTTAACCTAACTATCAACAGTTGCATACAAGACTTTATCTACACCCATTATATGAATCCTCTATAAATGATTCTGAAATATTTAGCTTACTGGTAACATTAAAAAGTCAGTCCTAAAAGCCATTACATCGTCCAAAAGAGTGTTGTAATGTTGTACTGAATTTCATTACAACACTCGTTTGGATAATGTAATGGATATTTTCCTATTATTGTGCGCTAAGTTGGATTTTGCGCATACATTTACGTTCGCAAAGTATTACTTTCCCACACGTTGACAAGAGAGTGCGGGAATGTGGAGAGGGTGCGGGAATGTTTGAAAATAATTATAGTGGTCAAACTTTGCGCAACTTAATAGGAAAAATAGTATACGATACTCGTGCGCACGTAGGTCATACTGTCATACATACATACCTACCTTGCGAACTTTTATCGTAATGTACTATAGGACATTGGGTATTTTAATGTTGGCAATAATCTAACTGTTTTAGAATATTTAATAGGGGATTTAAAGCATGGATGTAGATTAAAATGATTCAGTCACTGACATTTCATTACATATAACAATTCATACAATGAGAGGTACTTCATTTATATGGCAAAACTAACGTTTGCTGACTCTACTATTTTCTTATAATTACAGTAGCATATGGCTTGTTCCTGTTGAATTACTTAAATATAGTGTACCATAAATTCAAATATTATCATTCAAAATAGGATTTAAAAACACTTATTGAACATCAAAAACTACCACCTATTCGAAATATTGTGCCTCAGACCTGAGAAGAACGGGTGCAAGAACCTCAGCGAGCTTTTTTTCATAAAAATATGGTTTCAACGTAATATCGTACAACAAATATACTTTCGGAACTATATGATAGTGCCTACTTAAATACAATAAGCATATTTTTCTACAAAATCAACAGATACAGGTCTAAAGCTATCGACAAATATGACCTACATTTGTATATTGACCTATTTTTACGATGAATGCTTTAATAATCCATTGATAAAATGCCTGAGGGTGGCATTCGTTCTGGTGCCAAGTCACATGAAAGCGATGGGCAAAACAGCTTTAAAGTTTGCATTTAAACATTATATTCATAATTGCAATATTTTTGTATCTTAAGCGGAACATTTGCTAGTGTTGTGGTGAAATAAATTAAAAGGCGAACATTGTTAATATAATGCTTCTGTACGTGTACTGTGTGTGTGATTCAAGAAGTTTCTGGGTGGTTTAGTATCATAATTTTTATTCTTACATCTTCTTGTATCCGACGTTCGACGAATTCGACGAATCCAGCTTTAAGCAGATATTATATATACATTACATAAGCAGAAACACTTAGAAGAAAACACAAAGAAGTGGAAGACAAAGTATGTATTGGGACAAGGAATAGGTTTTACAGTCTAGTGTTATATTGCAACATAAAGTTAAGTAAAATCAAGGAGAAGTCTTCTCATATACCGTCAAAATAACTTTAGTTAATCAGATATTATAATAATAAATGATAATCAAGTATTATAGGTATTAAAAAGGCAGAAACACTTTGTAGAAAATATAAAGAAGGGGCCGCCAATGTAAGTGTTGAGACAACTTTGAATAAAGAAGATATAGGGGAAGAAAGAGTAGACTTACGGCCGTTCCCAATATTCAGTCTATCTCTTACTTGAGATAAAAATAGTAACTAATGTTGACTTTTCTGTCCCAATAAACTTATCAACAGTAACTCACCTTATCTGTACACGCTGTCTGTCAATGGGACGACGTATAGCTTACCAGCGATAGAAGTTTGTATGGAAATTTCAATTCACGCGTCCCAATATAAGGCGATAAGAATGACTTATGGGGTATATAGGGACAGCTTCAGATTATTGACAGGTAATTACTGACAGAAGAAGGTAGTAATTTATTTCTATCTGTAGATAGTATATTGGGAACAACAAATACAGTATATCGATCAAAATGATATTTTGTACATTCAATACACAGAAAACGTTAAAGAAATCAAGCAAAGGGACAGTGTAGGGAAAATTTTGAATTATTACGAGAAAAGGCTTTGGTGGAGCACTTTGGATTGCTATTCAACTGGCATTTCCGTGCCGTTGTAGACTGTCGTATCAATTTCTTTACTTACGTAAATTGTCGAAAGATTTATTGTATTTTGGTCGCTATTTCATTAGACTCGACTGTTAAACAAAGTTGAAAATTGTGTTCATCAATTTACTAATTAGTACACGATAATATATAAAATTGTATATTTATTATAAATTATAATATATTCCTTATGTTAGCGATTCAGTGTACATTAAATCAGCGAAGCGATTGTTACCAGATATAAATAAACAATATAATTGGGATTTGGTACTTTTTCATAAAATAAAGGTTGATGATCACATCTTAATCTATCAAGATTAAAACACAGATTCGTATATCGACACAGGAGATCAAAGAACTGTCAAAGTATTTCTGTGGACCAACTGAAATATTTGACTGTGATGATGATTTTAGGCTATGCCTAATTTGTATAGAAGATAATATATGAGATATTAAATACACAGAAAAATGTTATTAAAGTCAGGAGAGGATGCTTTAGCACTCTGAATTAGATATGAGTTGTAGTGTCTTGACATCTAGTCTGAATTTATTGTGTGTAAACAATTATTGTCACTGTCATGACATCAACAGTGACATTGTACCTGTGACATTACGTGCTATACTCGTATAAAGAATGCACAACACAAAGGGAGCGTCAGTTCTAATAGGGCATCGGTTGAGTTGATTATTTAAAAGCCTGAGGGCGGTCGATTCATTCCCAATCTGTGGTATAATTAAGAAAGTCATTTATGTTATAAACCTTTAACACAAACGTTTTTTAACAATTATTTTGAATATTGTAACTCAGTTAAAGAATCTTATTGTAAAAAAACACACAAAAGACTCACTAACTCGACTTAGCCGAGTAGTAGGTATAGGAAGTTTATAACATTATGGTTTTGACAGTTTCTAACAAATCGGCTTATGTGCCTATGTTCATACGTAGCATTATCAAGAATATAGATGATATTAGAATAAGAGAATAAGAATAGATAGATAAATAGATGATATTAGTACAGTTATAATAATTAATTCGACATAAGCAGGGCGTCATGAAATAACTTTTATCGTGGGAGCGTGAGATGCTGTGACGAGCGTCATCTAATGATTATCATTCAAAACAAACATTTTATAAATAATACGCACGAATATTGTAAGTGCCGTGGGGACAGCTGACATGGCTCCGAGCCAACTGGACACTAGAGCTATGCCAAACGTAACGCGTGATGTACGAACGATATCTAGCAATTATTGGAGACAACTTATTAACAGTAATGAGGTTTTACTGTGAGCGACGCAATCAAATTTTTTAAATTAAAGTTATTATAATTCGGAGAGTCAAGCTAACCGATCGCATTAGAAATACGGAATTGGGCTACAAAACAGGCATTGCTAGTGTGGGGGGAAAAACCGCCATACTAAAGTGGAACTTGGCTGGGCATGTATGTCGGATGCACACAGAGCGATGGGCACAGGTCGTCACGCATTGGACGGGCAAAGACGTCGAGGCACATCCCGAAAACGATCGCGTGACTATCTGAATGCCTTTAATAAGACCTGGTTGGCAGAGGATCGGGATAAATGGAGTATAGCAGGGAAGGTCCACGGATCCGTTACGCTAATAAAAAAAAATATTCGCTACTTAAATGCTCGTAAAATACAAGACAGTTTTGTATTATTTTTTGACGAACCTATAGCCCCGTGTCCAGTGACACAGCTTATTGAGCTAGAGGTCTCGAGTTTAAATCCTGGTAGGTGCAAACATTTATATAAACATCATTGGATGTTTGTTTCCGAGTCATTGATGTTTATAAGTATTTATGTATGTTTAAGTAAGTATATTGTATTATTATATCATTGTCTTGTAGTACAGATTATGCCTAGTTTGGGGTAAGCTGGTTTGTATTAAAAAAAAACTACGTTTAAAAAAACCGTCTTCGAACACTGAAAAGTTAATTATGTGTTAATTTTATTCACCTCATATGCATACCTTTACCTTTAATATTAATAAAATACTATTATTTGTATATGCTACATATAAAATGAAAACTCCTAAAAAAACCGTACATAAAAAACAATTATATCATACACTTAGACAAAAATTTTAATATATATAAATTTTTTATGGGACCAAATTGCATCTATTCCACAACTAACTAAAGAAGAATTACGTAAATCGGATCATAAATCTCAGAGTAATCGGAGAACCTCTTCCTTTTTGAAGTCTGTTAAAAAGTGTGTCAATATTATTAATATATTTACTGTACCTAATTAGGTACAATTTACAATTACAATTTACAATTGTAAAATAACATATATCCACAGATCGAAGCTATATTTACAAAGGCCACGTGATCGTCAATCGTTTGAAACCTTCAACCCTCCCTCATGACCGTTAGTCTTGATAGTAGCGCAACTCCTGTGAACCGCACAAGTGGCAATCGATAGGACTCCGCCCACTGACCTATTTCCAGGGTTTAGGGGCGCTTCGAGCTTGTCTTGCATTTTTGTCTCTTCAGAAAGGCTTCACTGTATTAACTGAGCAATCGGTATTGAAGCGACAGTAATGATAATCCACTCGTTTATAACTAAAGGGACTATATATATAATATTATTAAAGGGTTTTATCTATTCGTCTTCGAAAGTGAAATTGTTAATTCAAATAATTTTTATCAGTATTAATCACGGAATTTGTAGAAGTTTAATAAATACAATAATTATTAGTTATTGCCTGTTCTTGTAATAATGTAACAGAACTGTCAATCTGTTCGTGAAAAATTTATTGCATAGAATTATTCATACAAAAACAAAATTTTAAATTAAAAAATATTTAGGGTCACCAATCGAAATAAAAACTATCCTAAACAATTTGTTATGTTTCAAAGTGATAACCCTCACTTCTAGGATTAATACACATATGAAATTTGAAAACAAAATTTTATGAACGTTGCGGGACTCGAACCCGCGACCTCTCGCGTTCCGTGCGAGCTCTCGTTCCAACTGTACGAGCTTTATAAAATCTTATTATTCAGTTTGTGCCCACGACCTGAGGTTCTATGAGTGTTCCTGTGCAACCTGCATGAAATTTCGAAAATCAGAACAATAATAATAGTGCGGCAACTAATACTATGCCCAAGTGGGCTAAGTCGAGCCAGTCTCGAACAATATGTGACGTTGACGTGCCACATGTTCTGTTAAATTTTTGTTAATAAATAAAACTTCAATGCCAGGTTGCGTAGTATAACTTTATTAAAATAATAAGACAAGTAATAATAAAGACACTAGGATCACTGTAATAATTTCAATGTAAAATAACACGAAGCGTATGTTAAAAAATTTGAAAGATGCCATTGAGTGTCAACTGTGAGTGTCAAGATACCACGCACACAAGCATTTAATACTTGCCGTTATAAAAAAGCTATTGTTCTTAGGTAGTGGGGTATTTAGTTGGAGTGCAGCGGCGACCAATCCTTAATCTATGATACTAATATTGATTTTTCATATTGACAGCAATACTAAATTACACTACACTTCTGGTGGGGTAGACACCTCAACGTTTTGTAAATCAGTAGGCTGTGGTAGCAAGTGTAAGAAAAGGCGAATGGAAATTGAGTCTACCAATCAGTTGAGGTCCACCATCATTATCAATAATGCTGTATTTAAATCAACAATAACAATTGGTATACAAATGATTTGAGTTTTCTTTAGTGTTAATTCCGCCAATATTTGTACGAGACTGCAAGTGCAGTCTGGTGCCAGATTTTGGCGAGACAACACGTCCTGAGGATGCCTCGTGTAGAGGCGAAACACGTGTCGAATTGTTTAAAGACAAATATTGGCGGAATTAGCACTAAAGAAAACTCAAATAATTTGTATAATTATGGATTTCCGCAAAGTAACGCCTACTTCAATATTTTTTTTTAATAACAATTGGTGCAAATTGTCAAAACAATTTACGCGGCAAACAGAAATGTCAATAGGTACATTTGCCTACACTAAAATTGTATTAATTCAGTGTTTGTTTTCCATATTATATTATACTAACGTTGCTTTATGCTACAAGTAAGAATTAAAATTACGTACAAGTCTTATAAATTTTTTTTTTAATGAAAATAAGGGACGAGAAGAGCATGACGTTCAGCTGATGGTAATTGAGACGCCCTGCCCATAACAATGCGTTGCCGCTCAGGATTCTTGAAAAACCCAAAAATTCCGAGCGGCACTACAATTGCGCTCGCCACCTTGAGATATAAGATGTTAAGTCTTATTTGCCCAGTAATTTCACTAGCTACAAGCACCCTTCAGACTGAAACACAGTAATGTTTACACATTACTGCTTCACTGCAGAAAAAAGCGCCGTTGTGGTACCAATAATCTAGCAGGCATCCAGTGCAAAGGAGCCTCCCACTGGTTATAAACCATTTCAATACCAAAGAAAAGACTTTTTGCCATTTCACGGAACCAATTCTTCGAGAAATGATAAAATCCTGTTGTTATTTTAACATCCTCCGTCATAATATGATCAAATCACTGTTTTTATCATATTCCTGCGATAAACATTTGAAGTAAGAAAATCCACAAAGCTCGATTAAATCCCTTAATGGTCTCCGAGTTGTTCTTACAAAACGGAGGTACATGCGCAGTAGGCTTTTAGCCCAGGAAGGTTTTGCTGACGTCCGGCGTGATCTACTTTCCGATACTTAGTTTTAGTTCCCGTACATTACGACTGCAAGCGGTTTGTAAGTATGTCATGTGCACGTAATTCCCCTTTCATAGTCTATGGAAAACATTTCGAGATTCATATACTAGTATGAGAATGTTTTATGATAGTAGCGAGAGATAAATAATAATAGTAACTTTGTATATCAACAGCGCAACAAAGAATACTGTGAGAGCTTTAAAACTGAAAATTATTTTGGTAAGCTGAGCATTTTTAACCGACATCAAAAAAGAAGAAAGTTTCTCAGAACTTTCGATTGGGTGATTTTGACGATTCATTCTTTAATTGAAAGCTGATGCTGTGATCCCCTTTTCAATTTGGTCCAGTTTAGACAATGGCTTCCTTGAGAAAATCACATAAGTCTCAAACATCCATTAAGTATGTGCCCGACAAATGGAGGATTATCACGCCAACCGATTTTGATGATGCTGTTTTCATTGGAAAGGATTTACTTCAAAAGGTAATTTGATAAGAGTTTATGTAGGTTCTGATTATGGGATCCATGACAAAGTATCGGAACTCTTCTATTCTTAGGAGCAAATTATGGTCAAGTTATTGCTAAACTTATACTCGAATATGATGATCAATGGGAACTCCTTAACGTCTTACAGTAGGGGTGGGATCTGTAGCAGAATTTCTAACAGTCTGTAATAAAATTACAATACGCTTACGTTCGTTACTGCATTGTAACATGACGCAAGTGTTCTATCTATTTTTGCGCTCTTCGTAAGTCTCTTTTATAAAAATTGTCCTCGAGGTATATTTCCTCTCTTGAGACTGACGTATCTCCCTAGCTTCGTTTGTTACATTTAAAAGGCGCTATCTCATAATAGCATCTCTTTTAGTACTTCTACACATATTTAGACAATTTAGTTAGTGTAGTACTTCAGATTCAATTCATATGAAAGAAATTTAAAAAAAAAACAACAGAATTTGAAAAAAAAGTATTACAAATTAAATATAATACGTACTAAAAAGTAAAAAAAAATACTTGCGTAATCTTCTTATTTGCGTCAATCAACTTATTTTTAATAAAATAACAAATATTAAACTACCTAAAAGAAAATAAATTGATTACTACATAATACATCATTTACAATTATATATTATATATACGATACGATACTTTATATGAATTCAAAACAATTTGTTATGTTTTTAAAGTGAAACCCTCACTTCTAGGATTGACACACTAATAATATTTGAAAACAAAATTTTATGAACGATGCGGGACTCGAATGGTAAGCTCAGTTGGCAGAGCACTGGCACGGAACGCCCCGCATCGTTCTCTAATTTTTTTATGTGTATTCAAAAATCGAAAAGCACATTGGTACGTGGTGGTCCATAATCGAATTGTTAGCTCCGTGTTGAGAGTCCACGGTACTAACTATTGCACCAACGATCCTTCTAAACTTATACTGATATGGAAATATCAATAAAAACAGCATTTAATTAATTAGATCTAGAATATACAGAAATCAGCCATTAGTGAGGTCAGTTCTAACTCGATGGATGACGGCCGAACACCGATATTTCCATTTTAGGTATTAAGCTTTCTGGGACAGCTAATATTAGTAGGTTAACTGAAGTTTACCAGTATTATATTCTAGAATGGATATTTTAGAGACAATGTTACAAATAATCAATACTTTACTTAAATTATGTTGGTGAATGCATTGATCGAGCCATGTAGGTTAAACAATGGAAATATTACTTTTATATCTTTCCATGTGTGGCTCTTTCTAACGTCTTTTGACCTTAGATCATTTATACGTCTAAATAGACTGTGACAGCTGCGAAATCTTCGAAAAAAATTGAGGTTTATTGTTAACCTCTATTTTGAGCAATGCACGCACACTAACACAAAGTGTCATACAAATCGCGAGTTTAAGACGCAGCTTGTTTTCATCGGTCTAGTCTAGACTATATCTAGACTTATAAATGATGTACGCTTTTGAACATTCATTAGTGTTATTTTTTTGATCTAAATTTATAATATTGTATGCATATACGTCTATTTAAAGACATTTCATTCGCAATCTGATAGTGAAACGGCAAAAGTGTGCATAAAGACAATGTAAGCACACTTTTCTCCATAGCTGTGTGTTAACTGTCACTGTCCGAATCGGGTTCAAAATTCAAAATATATAACCTGAACTGAATAAATGTTATATATTGCTGCTTATTGACCAAGAATATTTTAAGCAACTGGAGTAAATGCGGCAATGTATAGATATAGCAGTCGAAGCTTATAATGATATAATTTGTGACTTGTTCCATATTTCGGCTTTGTTTTAATACGACGTGATTTGTGTATAATGTATAGAAAGTCCTCGACCTTAATGAATAAATTAATATGATTTTATTCGATTTAAACCTACATTTAAAAACCCTCCCGCAATAAGTTTAGTTTTATGATCATTCTGTTTGGATAGTAGCAGTGTAATTTAGTAACATTCGGCAGTAAAATCAACTATTTGGGCAGTATTTGTTTGTGGTTTTACTACATGTGTATTAATTACAGTGACTAAACTTAGCCACTAGAAAGAGATATAATGGGGTGCGGATTACCCCCCCTGCCCGCACCGCCTGCGGAAGTACCGATTCCTTCAATTGCAAATCAGTACTCTTATTTAAAAGCGTCTTAAGTAGATGAAATTGGATATACGTTACACAACAAGACTTGAAATGATCATAATATTAGTACTTTATATCTAAATATGCTTTTTACCTGTGCTGCTTCAACATTCTATAACCAGTTTTGAGTATGTAGTGGCAGTACAATAAATATATACTACTACATTATCTCTTAGACCTGACATCGATGACGTCACATGGTCGCTTTGCTACGGTGTGCAAAACAAGCATCACTAGGATATTATTATTACGAATATAAGAAGAGATTATTTTGTGAGTAATATAGATATTATAATTATGAAAAATCAATGAAAGAATTTGGTAAAAATAGATTTCATATTTATGGCAGAGCTATTATAGTGACACAGAACAACACAACAAAAATTAGGGGGTGAAGTGGGAACGGGAGGGCCTTAACGTTCCAGCGAGGTCAATAGATAATGTGGTCGTGTAATATGTATTACAGGTATGGTAGTACTGTCACCACCCGTATTTCTATTGCAGGGGGAGTGTTCCGAAGTGCTGTTTAACCTGATTCCTGCCGCCGAATTTCACCTTCGCACGACACGCCACAAATAAGGATATCATCCCCACCATCTGGATGTGTGGCGGTCCTCCACAGTGCAGTTTACAAGGAGCTTTCTTCCTCGTACTACTAAGCTGTGGAATGAGCTTCCTTGTGCGGTGTTTCCGGGGCGATACGATATGGGTACCTTCAAAAAAAGCGCGTACATCTTCCTTAAAGGCCGGCAACGCTCTTGTGATTCCTCAGGTGTTGCAAGAGAATGTAGGCGGCGGTGATCAATTAACACCAGGTGACCCGTACGCTCGTTTGTCCTCCTATTCCATAAAAAAAAGAATAGTGGTGGGTTTGTACTATTCAGTTATTATTTGACGAGTGTACAGAGCTGCTGTAAACTCAGCCATTCCTCAGTGATTCCTCTAACATAATTTGTGCGTTCTTATTTTGTTCACTTATATAGAACAAGAACGCGGAAAACTAAAATAAATAAAATATACTATATATAAATCATTACTAATGTCCATAGGTACTGCCCAAGTTAAACACATAAATAAATAATAATATGTAAGAAGTCGCGCGGCGTTAAGTAACTTTGCAATGCTTGACGAATTAATTAAGTGCTCCTCCGGTTATCTTTTGATAAATGATATTATACCAAATATATAAAATTCTCGTGTCATGGTGTTAAACTTTGAACTCCTCCGAAACGGCTTGACCTATTCTCATGAAATTTGGAGTGCATATTGGGTCTGTGAATCGGACAACATCTATTTTTCATCCCCCTAAATGTTAAGGGTGGTCCACACGATTTTTTTTTATTTTTTATTTAATTTGTTTGATTATGAGTCAGCATTAAAATACATACAACTTCAAATTTTCACCCATCTACGATCAACAGTTATTTTTGTATCGCGATTATAATATCGGCAATACAACGTTTGCTGGGTCAGCTAGTATAATTATAAGTTTATATAATCTAATGCGTTTTCTACATATAGTGAACATAGACAGCGAAATATTTTCTGTTTCACTCGTTTCGCGACACACCCTCTACCTCTATCTCTTTTGTTTATTACATTCTTAACCGTTGTTCGTTATATGTGGACAAGGCCTTAACACAAAAGAACATTAAAACCTTTATAATATACATGTCTCTTCAACTTGCATTCGCAAATGCGAAGGGTTTAAGAACCGCGAAAAGAAATTATGCATGAATGTCAAGGAATACTCGTTTTGAAAGATGTTCTTTTCATCGTATATTATGCACGGACCACTCAGGTCGCGGTTTCGAGTCCCGCATCGTTCATAAATTTAGTTGGTAAATTTAATTTGTGTAACTAATCCCAGAATTGAGGGTTATCACTTTAAGAAATAACAAATTGTTTAGATTTGCAAGAGCGAAATCATAAGTCACTTTCCTAATATGCAAATATTGGGGTTGAGCAGGTTATCAACTGTAAAATAGATACTATACATGAAGCCACAACCTGAGAGTTGAATCAGACATATACAAGATTTATCAACGATACTTCACTCGAACGGTTGGCTCAGTGGAAGAGCACTCGCACGGAACGAGGGAGGTCACGGGTTCGAGTCCCGCATTGTTCATAAATTTTGTTTATAAATTTTATTTGTGTAGTATATTATTTTTAATAAACATTACATTATTGGTTAATAAATATAAATAAAATAATTTCTAGCATCTGAGAGCAATTAAATGAAACGGAGCCGTAACTATGAATTAAAGGAATTGTAGAAAATTTTGTAATTAACTTGCCATCAAAAAAATAACTTGAAAAAAAAAATCTAGTCTCGCAATTCAGTTCTTCTACAGTCAGTCAGTGAGTGACGAAATTAAGAAACTTTGACTAGATATAAATTATTACATTGCTGGTTAAAATTGAATGAAATCTGAAATACAGCGTGTATATACAATGTTTGCTTGCATACTGAAAATTCAGGCTTCTAATTTGATCCACAACGAAGTTATAGCGGTTCAAATATCACCTGAACTGCTTCGAGAAATGGATAGTACGGCCGTGCCACTTGTTTTTGCTCGACTTGGCGATATAAAGATATAATTTTTGAGTTTAAAAATAAATTTTTTATTGTACGTCATTCAAAAATAATAATTCACTCTAAACTTCATCAGCGTATTAATAATTAATCTAATACTATATCTGCGCAGGCGCAGGCGGTGCAATATTATTGGCTGCTTTGAACCAATAAGCGCGCACCTATGACTGGGCACAGCCAACAGCATACACGATATGGATAACCGTATATTCTATCGAAAGGGTTGTGCCAGAAAAATTACCTCACCTAACAAGTCTTTGTAACTTCTGCTGGATTTTGAAATACTTTCTTTTAGGACAATAAGGGACGAGGCGACCTGCCCATTACAATGCAGTGCAGCTCAAGATTTTTGAAAATCCCAAAAAACACTAGGCACTACAATTATTAGCCATCGTCACCTTGTGACATAAGATTTTAAGTCTCATTTGCCCAGTAACTTCACTTGCTACGGCACCCTTCAGACCGAAACACAATAATGCTTACACATTACTGCTACACGGCAGAAAAAGGCGCCGCTGTGGTACCCAAAATCTAGCCGGCATCCTGTTTAAAGAGGCCTCTTTATATATATAGAAAATTTATTGAATTTGCAGTTAATTTTCAGAAAACAACAAAAAAAAGAGTCAACATCTCCCTAAATGCCTCGTATAGAGGCGAAACATGTGTCTAATTGGTTAAAGATAAATCTTAGTGGAATTAACAAAACAATACTCATAACATTTGGATAATTTATAAATAGAACTTCTTAAATAAATAAAAATAACATTCACTTACAGAGTGTAAGATGTCCTTGAAGATACCTGGAGTTTCTCACAATTCTCCATTAACTCAATAATAAATACTTTTATTATATTTAGACTTAACCTAGGTACTTGATTGTTTTTAGTGTTAAGAGGGTTTATATGGCAAAAACGTTTCACACAGATGAACGCGTAACACTGAGCAATCAAACGCAGATATTTCAAGATTTTCATTTCAGCTCTTTATGCAGATCTGAAAGCTTTTCAAGCGTTCGGTTAAAAAAAATATACATTTTTTTCAAACAATGCTGCTAGTATCTAGTAAATTTAATTCCATATACAATGAGGTGAATTTTATTCCAAAATTATTAACCAGTATATTATGGAAAACACAGAGTCGGGATGGATACGTAAAATATAATAATTATCGATTATTGTCCTACATAATCCTCTTAACTCCGGCTAAGTTACACAAACAGTTAGGTTAGGTTTTTCAGGAGTTACATTAGAATTTTGAGGAGTTGTTGACTCAATTTGTCGGTTTGTTCACTCATACTACTCTGGACCTCTCTGGAACGTGAAATCCCCTCCCGTCCCCCTTTCACCCACGTTGGCCCTGTTGCGTCAGTACGTATTATCGTGCTATTACTGCTTTTTTTTTTGAAGTTTTCATTGTTATATTTTGACTTTTGTAGTTAGTAGTTCAGTTGTTGTGTCGCTATGAAAAATTAATACTTTTACACTTAACCCAGATTCTTTCATTGATTTTTCATTATAATAATAATAATCAGCATCACATCACAACACCTTTACATCAATATATATGTTACAAATATTAAAACCATAAGTCGACTCTACTTTAATTCCATAGACAGTGTTGGTTCTCTCTAATCTGCCAACCTCCTCTTTGTTCAGTAAGCTGTCAATCGGTTACTAACGTTTTTAACACAAACGATTAGCAAGCCAGTCGAGCTTCAACAGTCGCCTGGCAAGGTTGCCTTCTAAGGGCAAGTTCGTACATTAAGTGAAGTAATTTAAGAAGTTTATATAAATTCTAATAAACCGCTTATTGTAAAGACGACGTTTTACTGGATCGACCTAAAATATAATACTGACAAAATTTATCGGTGTTTATTTATTAATAATAATATCCTAGTGATGCTTGTTTGCACCCCGTAACAAAGCGACGATGTGACGTCATAGAAATCAAGTCCAGAGATAATTCGAGGAAGCAAAACTTAAGTCATCTCCCTCTTATTTCTGTTGAATTCATTATTTTAATGAATGTAAAGGCGTTGTTCGAACGTATTAAAGAAAGCGATATCGCTCTTGAAATAGGGACGGGGCATCGATACAGGAATCAGGTCACGGTTCAAACACGGCTCCGGCATGTAAAGGAATTCTTTTATGGAAGCCTTATTGGATCTAAATTCGATTGTTTACTACGAACAATATCCTCACAATAAATTAAAGCGGGGTTCTATAATCTATAGATCTATATTAATACTATTATTGTAGGTATTTGTATTTATAATATTATAAGAGGAAATAATTGTTTTTTTATTTGTTTGAATTGAATAGATTCTGAAATTACTGAACCAATTTGAAATATTATTTCACTGTTGGGAAGCTACAATATACCCGGATGAACTAAGCTATATTATATTTTCAAAAATATTAGAGATACTTACTAAAACTCCAATAACGTAACCCAAGCTGGGAAATAATTACCTAAAATATTCTTTACATCGCGAGCGCTGCGAAAAGTATTGATTATGAATAAAATAATGTATGACTTTGACACATCATTATTTACAAAAAGTGTCACGGCAGCCACGGACGAGTAAAAAATAAGGACTCCGTGTCACCGTACTATGTATAGGCCTATGCATTTACACGTTTACCGGCCTGTTTTAGTGCCTCACTGTTATGTAATGTGTCCCGGAGTCCTTATTCCGTGCTCCACGCATACACTTACACTAATACAAGCCGATCGGCCGCCATTATGAGATTTGCCATCGTCTGTTACAGATCAGTTTGCGTCGCAATAAAATATTTTAAAAATGCCGTCGTGCGTTGTGAGAAAGTGTAAAAACAATACTATAAAAGTATTTGTGGATATATGATTATTAAGGGAGAAAAAATTGTGTAACTGGTATACCCCGTAACACACACTAGCATAAAGGTGCTTCACTTGCTATTAATATCACGGCACGGAGTCCTTTTTTTACTAGTCCGTGACGGCAGCTTATAAGTATATATAATAAATATATGTGATTTTATTTAAAAAATTTAATTGAAATGTGGCTACTAAATGCTCAGTCCTGTGTGTACGCGGACGAAATCACGGGGTATCAGCTAGTATAATATAATCATAATAAAAGAAAAATCTGAATCTTGAATATAATACTTTGTCTACAAAAAGTATATTATAATAGAGCCTTTGTCCGTTTGTATGTCCGGGCAGAACGTAAAAACTACTACATAGATTTAATTCTAAATTTACATTAATATTACCTAATCTACCTAAGATCGAATCATTTTATCAGTTTTAACAAAGTTAAGGTAAGTCTTAACTTAACGTAGCAATAACAACAAAAGTATAAATTTATTTTAATTTTATTAAGAAGGAGCGCTAAAAATATCCTTAAAATAATGCCTTATTCTATTAATTTCCATTCTAACAGAAATCAAGTGGATACAATTATTCACAAAGTTCATTTTCAATCAAAAAAGCGGCCAAGTGTGAGTCGGACTCGCCCATGAAGGGTTCCGTAGCAGCAAGTAACATAATATAAAATGTATGATGTATATTTTTTTCAGTTTTATCATTCTCTTATTTTAGAAGTTTCCGGGGGGACACATTTTACCTATCATTTTTGAAGACCTATCCATAGATATATATACACGTATATAGGTTGATTGAAAAAAAAAATTGTGTTTCATTTTTAAGTAAGTATGGGGAACCCCCAAAATTTTTTTGTTTTTTTTTTATTTTTGTGTGAAAATGTTAATACGGTTCACAGAACACATCTATGTACTTACCAAGTTTCAACAGCATAGTTCTTATAGTTTTGGAAAAAAGTGGCTGTGACATACACGGACAGACAGACATGAGGAATCTATAATAGAGATCCGTTTTTTGCCATTTGGCTACGGAACCCTTATAAATGCTAATACCACTTCTAATACTCCATATAATGTCAATATTTAGAGAAAAACTTTGTGGTGGTTTGGATAGATAAAATTAGTAGTGTACAAATTTGTAAGTAAGTGTTGGGAAAGCCTTCCTGGTGAGTCGTACTTTCCGTGATCATACAGATGAACACCGGGAATGAACATGAACTTGTTATGCCTACTACACGCTTTATTCGAGTTGGTAAAGCTTTTGTTGGACGATGGATATGCTTTTACAACATGATCCCAGAAACTTTACAAAAACAATGTGCTACGAAATTCAAAATAAATTGTTAAAAAACGTTTATGTGGTAACGGTTAGTAAAAAATATATTATTTTATGAACCACAGATTGGGAATGGAGCGACTGCTCACATGCGATGTACGAGAATATATTGTGACGAAATATTATTAAAAACATGAAGAAGTCTTTTAGTGTTAGGCATAAATTATCGAATGGGTGGTATGTTTTTGGTGTTCAATAAGTGATTTTAAATTCCATTATGAATAAAAAAATTAAATTTGATCAGCTCTCAAATGTGCATACGTGTGAAGGACTTGATGTGAATGCAAGAAGACTGGCAAGTATTGACATATCTGACGGACTGTGGCAAGACGAAGTCAGTAACCTGTGCCTATCCCTCTGGAAGTCGAGCGCGGTTATATGTCTATGAAGTTTAGTACAAAATTGATAAAACTAACTTAAACTGTTAATTTGTTTATTTTTTTTAATAAAGAATGAGAATAATGTTTTACAACTCTTGAAACTTGATATTTTATTTGTAACATAAAATTACGGTCCCACGAAATTGGGCCATGCATGAAACTGCATAATGAAGATAATAATATGAAATGTAATGCATATTTGGTCCACATATAAAGCCTCGCGCTTGCGTCACTGTACGATGATGACGTCATACTTGTGTTCACATACAACCATAGATAACTAACCTTCATTGTTGCTTTAAGTTCATGCTTTTTCAATACTGACACAAATTGAACTTAGATAAAAATCATAAGGTAAAATTTTGTTAATAGCACAAACGAACTTTTTTTTATTAAATGGAAAAGGAGGACAAACGAGAGTACGAGTCACCTGGTGTTAAGTGATCACCGCCACCCACATTCTCTTGATTCTCAACACCAGAGAAATCACGTTAGAATCAGTTACCAGTCTTTATGGAAGGTTTATGCGCTTTTTTTGAAGGTACCCATATCGTATCGTTTCGAAAACACCGCACAAGGAAATTTATTCCACTGAAATCATATTTTTTTAATGCTTAAATTCAATTTAGTGATATTTTTGTTGTGTCAACAATATACACAACGTTTACAAGGGAATTATTATACGAAATCTGTCGGTATTCATTACCTATGTGACAGTATTTCAATAACCTGTGCTGACAAGTTTTAAAGGAATCCTAAATCTAGGTCACTTGTCATTTTGAATTTAGATTATTATAGAACAATTTAGTTATTTATCTGTGGTTCGATAGGTTTACATATTAACTGAAGCCATTTCTTCATCAATTCAACTCAAACTTGTGATTACCATTTATTCCAGTTTTAAGCCTGTCCTGGGAGGAACACATTTAGTACATGTTCGAACATAAATTAGTTATTTAAAGATGTCAGCCGCTTCTGTGAGACATCTCATGACATGATGAAGAGAATACGTAATGTTTTTTTAGTTTAGATAATTATTATTTAAGGCTGACAAGTTAAAAGCGGCCTAACCTTAACCCACATTTTTTGTGTTCTTACTTATAAATATCTTTAGCTTACATTATTAATTTTAAAGCATCTAAAGATGTCTACTCAAATAGTACATAGTTGGCATTAATAGCTGAATCGTTAAATATTATATGGGCTAGCCGGTTGGGTTATATTTGAAATACTTAACCGTTTGATTTAAAAGCACTCGTAATGCGGTTAAAAGAAGGTGAGCACTTACTAGAATACGGCCGGTGGTTGTTTGACCTGAGATCAGTTCTCCGGCCCAATCCTTGGCCTCGGTCATGAAGGTCCCTTCGAACTCCTGTTTGTTCTGGCGTGCCGCTTTCTGCTCCTTCTGCTTGGGGTCGTTCGGCGACAGCTCCGGCTCCTTGCGGCACAACATATACGTGACGGTACGCCATGTTCCCACGATGAAAATTCCCGCGGCGAACGTGATGATAGACGAGAGTAGGAAGCACCACCATTTTCGCACACTGAGGCAGTCATCTTCAGGATTCGACGTGGTTGTCGCCTCTTCCTCGGACGAAGCCATTCCCCGAGGACACGAGGCATTCAGGCAAGCGCGCCATGCACGTGCAACGACGCGCGCGTTGGCACGTCACCCGCGCACGACTGACAGTCGAGCTCGAGCGGCGACGGACGAGGCCTCTGGCCGACAGCCGAGTGCTCACTGCCCGCGCTGAGCTGTCTATTGCCGTCGCCCCCGCGTCCCCCCGCGGCGCCCGGACCCCCGGGCGCCCCGCTCGATGTCGCGCGATCGATCCGCGCCTGCGTGTTCCGCTACCGACGGCTCATCACCTCCACACGCGACCCTTTGGATCCCTGCCCTTCTATCACGCCTCGTTCTCCGACCCTGGGCTCAAACTGACCCCTTGCACGCGCCGCTGTTCCAATCACTTCAACTCCTAGCAACTCTTCGCCTATCACAACTTCAATCGTTTCACAACTTCTAGCTCAATTATCTATCGCTGAAAAGAGCAATCACTCTGTTGTCAATAAGTACACCGAACTTTGTCCTTATCAATCACGCAGCCTAACAACACTGGCTTTAATTTTAAAACGCCACAGATTTACTCGACTTCGAGACAGGCAGAACTGCCACGTTCGGGTTTATACGAGGCTTTACTTTGAGTGGTACGCGCGTCGCGCGGCGTCTATGTTTCTGTATCGACTGTAAGCCGATGTATGCGCCCTCTACGCGTTCGACGGTCGACGTGAATGCCCAGTGCTACAGAATACAGATGCGGTAATCGCTTCCGTTAAGTACCTACGCTACGACGCTACGGTCTACGTCTTAATACTTTCAGGTTTACTTTGACGAAATCAATTTTCGTATTCGAAAATATTGTTCATTTGCATTTGTAGCGTATATTTATTATAATATACTTTATTAATATTAAACTGATAGTGTACTTTGTGGTTAGGAATATTTTACTGATTTGTCAATTCTAATTCAAATATTTCTTATTAAAATTGGACATGAAATCACTTATTAAAAGTCAAAAACTACAATTTATAAATTTTATAGATACTTATTCCTACTTAATATTTCTGTTTAGCGTTCGATATAATGGTACCTATGGTAATGACAAATTTTGTACCAATTATTCGTAGTAGGTTTATTTGTTTATAGGTAGCCTTTATTTGTTTTTTTATTGTCCTAGGTAGGTACCTACCTGATTTAATTCAACTTTATTTTATAACGTAACATTTAATCATGCAATTGAACCAAATTGATCATGTTAAAAAATTAAGGTTAATGCAAAGATTTTGATTATGACCTTTATTACTCGTTTTTAATACCAAATATTTAACGATTAGTTAATAAGAGTGACTACACTTTGAAATTCAGAGCCTTTATTTATTGTTTTATAAAATTCTGATGTTGGTCCATACGTGGTGCGGTGCAGACATAACTTAAACGATAAGTTGAACAATTTAATATTGAAATTGTTTAACTTGAGAAAGGCATGTAGGTATTTTAAAATTATAATGTAGGGAAAGGTTATGTTTTAAATATATTTTATTCTAAGTTATAATTCTTGAATATGTACATTTGAATTTTGTGTATGTAGGTACATTAATAGTTGGGGTAAGTCCTCGAATGTCGACCACGTACCGGAAGACGCAATGTTAGTAGACTAGATGGACCGATGATCTAATAATAAGATAACTGATAAGAAGTTATCACTTTAAAAATAATTATTAATTTTTTAATATTTTTTTTAACTCAAATGGATACTATTTAGTAGATATATGAAGCAACAGTATCTTCATCCAACGATGACCACGATCTTTAGTTATGAGGGAACGACCGCAAGAGTGAAAAGGGAATTCTTGCTCAAGAAAGAAAATCTTCTGTTTAGTGTTCTTCTTCAACTGACCAAAAGAATTTCTGGTAAGTGCTTGTCAGTTCATACTAACTTCTTTTGTATGGAAGAGGATGACAAACGAGCGTACAGGTTACCTGGTGTTTAGTGATCACCACCGCCCACATTCCCTTGCAACACCAAGAGGAATTAACTACAGGAGCGTTGCCGGCCTTCAAGGAAGGTGTACTCGATATACCCATGGCGTCGTATGGTCACCTAGTCTGTCTGGTATGGTCTGGAAACACCGCACAAGGAAGCTCATTCCACAGCCTGGTTATAATCATAAAACTGCATTATGAAGGACGCACACATCTAGATGGTGGGGATGATATTCTAAATTGTTAATATGGAGTCAGTCGATGGAGGCGAGTAGAATAACCATAGCCGTGGGAATGGTGGATGTTGGTTTTCGGTAACAGGCTGTATCAATCGCTGTGGGCTCTAATTACCTACATTATTGTGTCATAAGTCAACTTGAAGCGGCAGTGTGTTACAGTGTTTCTTTTATGATAATAAGAGATGAGACGAGCAGGACGTTCAGTTGATGGTAATTGATTCGCCCTGCCCATCACAATGCAGGATTCTTGCAAAATCCAAACATTCTGAGCGGCACTATAATTCGTAACCTTGAGACAAAAGATGTTAAGATCTAATTTCACTAACTACGGCGCCTATTTGACCGAAACACAATAATGCTTACACATTACTGCTCCACGGCAGAAAAAGGCGAAGTTGTGGTATCCATAATCTAGCAGGCATCTTGTACAAAGGAGCCTCCCACTGGTTAATACCCAACCACACCCACACTCGACGAGCTCGCTTCTCTAAACGAACATAACATCGTTCGTTACATTCAAATTTCTACGCGACAAAATCATACAATGACCTCGATGGTTTATCGATAATAGTTACGTCCATACCAAAATAAACCATAAAAAATATCGCCAGCTTGAAGACAATCTCTGTTCCTGAAGGCCACGTGTATCTATCAATTTAGCCCCGCAATCACAGAGTCCATTTACATTGGGGAAATGAACACAGAAATTAGACAGAAGAAGAGTAGGTTTAGTTATGTATTCTATGACGAATCACGCTTTTTTTATGAGGCCATATATAATACGGTATTGAAAGACACCCTGACTTTTAGAACCTTAAAAATCATACCAGGGCGTCTTATGCATATACAGTGGGGAAACAATAATGGATAGGCCGGCTATTTGAAAAGACGGAATTCTGATTTGGAGCAGAATGCACATATATACCTACTCTCTGATGTTTCATTTCTGTTTGTGAATGATAGTGCACGTCCACACACTGCTGAAGTTACTGCAATAAGACAAACACTTGCTAAAATCATTGTACGACCGTGGCCTGCACCAAACGCCGAGCAGACTTTAATGATGAATCACGCATTGAGCACGCATAAATTTTGGTTCAATGAAGGACTCTTCCTAATATGGACACCACAAAATTTCTATCGTCTAATTACTAATACAATGGACGTAGGAGGTTATTCCATTCATTTGCATGCACCCAAATGGAACACCTAGGTATCATCACTACAACAAAATACAAACTATTTACGGTCTTAATACAATTTTATTTATTTATTTTCAGGGACATTACAGTCTCTAACAAATGATATACATGATATAGTTAAAATTAATGTCGACAACGAGTCCCATACAGGTTAAACATAAGAATTTTTTTAAAGTATAGACACATCTGATACATACTTATCACAATTTTGACAATTATCTAAAAAGAGTACAATATTTTTCTTATATGTATCTTAAATTTTCCAAATGAAAGATGAAATATATCAACTTCTAAAAGAGTGCTGTGTACAAGTTAATAGTTCTTCTAAAATAAGTATTTTTTCATAGTTGGTATGACACATATCTATGGAAAATAAATTGCGAGAACGAGATGATTTGTCTGGAATTGTAAAACTTATTTTATTTATTAGAGAGGGTGAGTCGACAATGTTAATTAATATTTTATATAAGAATATGGTGTCTTAATATCTACGCCGACTGTTGAGTGATGGGATATTATGACGTTTGACAGAAACATGAGAGTCTTTGAATACTTTTCCCGTGCGGTAATCAAGTTAATATAATCGTAATATTAATTGTATGCATTGTGCAATATTTTTTCACGTTTAATAACTTGATTCGTAGAACAAAAACACAAAGTTATTCAAATGTTTTAAGTTTTCTTAAGTGTTAATTCCGCCATTCCGCAAAGTAACGGCTACTTCAATAAATTTTCTAAAAACATAAAGGCTTAGTTCACTTAAGTACTACTGGCACTGCAACAGTTACAGATTTAACCCTTATGTCAGTAACGAGGTACCTGAGTACCTTCAGCATTTTCAAATTTAAAGAGAAGTTTCTTTTACGCCCTGTAGGTAGCTGTGATTTCCTGACAGCTCTTAACTATTTATAAAATATATATTTTTTTTTAATGTTTTGACCCATTCAACTATTTACAATGATTTGTGTAAACCAAAACATATTTTAAACTCACAATAGAGTGACAACTTACCCGGGTACCTCTTTCTATTTTTGTATGACTATGAAAAAAGTATTTAGCATTTCATACAACAATGAAATAATAAAATATTGTTAAAATGTTTTTAATCCATAATAACAAAAAAATTAACAAAAAAACAACCGACTTCAAAAATACTATTCCAAAACAATAGATATAATATGCACTAAAAAGTATATATTGCGTATTTTTATACAATCTAATTCTAGTTGCGATTATTGTCATTTTTGGAATCGGTGTCCTTCCATCGCGGCCCCACTCTCGCCACCTCACGTGCGACTTAAGCACATCTCACTTATAACAGCTATGTATATAGTTACAAACCTATCTTGGATGACACCGACTCCAAAAATTATAATAATTGTAACTAGAATTTGTTTAATTAATTAGATTGTATGAAAATACGCAATTATTTTAATACTTTTTAGTGCATAATATCTATTGTTTTGGAATAGCGTTTTTGAAGTCGGTTGTTTTTAGTTATTTATTTTTATTTTTAGTGAATTTGAAGTAGGTACTACTTCAAATTCAAAAAGTTCGCTGGTTTTCTGTAGTAAGTGCAAGTTTTTCGTGTTTTTCTTAACTTGTGTTCCAGTTCTCTTCATATGTAGCAAGTTCTGACGACTACAACATGCCATGTAAAATCTCACTTATAGAAGTTGTAGATCCAGAAGAAATCGACAGCCTTAGTTCTTGGCCAAGCAAGTCCTGCATTGCAGATCTCATATGTAATTTTGATGTCACATAGTTCCTACTAGTGTCATATTCTACTAGGTAATTCAAGGAATGAGCCAGTTGAAGAGACGTTAAAAATAATCCGTAGTAACATTCAGTCCTGAATTTTTATTCAGCCAGAGTGCACAGTCCATTAGATCTCTAACACAGTGCATTCTCCAACATTTGTTTGACGATTGCCATCACTTGGTTTTTTCTGTGTATTTTAGCAGTCCATTTAGGGGGAAGGAATAATTTGTATCACAAGCTCAGAATATTTTAATGCCATAGTTTTCAGGTTCGATGCCATGTATTGAGTCCGCCCACGATAACCAAATGGCTGTTCATCAACAGTTATATATATATATATATATATATATATATATCGTTATATATATATACATATATATATATATTATATATTCACGAGGCTTGTAGATTTTATTCAAATTTGAAATGAAACTACACTGGCCTTCAAAAGTAAGTATCACACTTTTAAAATTGGGATAACGTTTTAAGTTCACAAGATATACTTTCGAAATAAAAAGGACTCCAAAGAGAATTTAATTTTGTACATAAAAACTTTATAGTCGGTAATCTTCTTTTAAGAATTGGCTGAAAAAAAACTTCAAAAACAAAACCATTACTTTTTCAAAGTAGACGTTTCCGAATTACGATTTTACCATTCACATTTTTCTTTCTGTTTTAAATTTTTTTCAAGATCGATGGGTCTTGTTTTAAAAATTTATGCTAAAAAGCACATAACATTTATTTATCATGCCTCTTTCAGTTGAAGAATGTGCTAGGATCATGGCTTTTCTGGAACTAGGCATCAGTATGCGTCGCACTGCAAGAATGGTGGGTGTGACGGTACGAACGGTCCAGAAGGTAAAGCGAAGGTACGAAGAGACTGGACACCATCTGAGGAGACCTTGTAATGGCAGACCCAGGTGTACCAGTGCCCGAGAATCGTTACATTATTTCCACTGTGCTAAGAAATCGCCACCAAAATGCAGTTGAAGTCCAGCAACAGCTGCTTCAGATCCGGAGGGACTACATTAGTGACAGTACAGTGAGAAGAAGACTTGCTGAAGCAAATTCGAAACCCCGAAGACCAGCGAGTGGCCCAAAACTCGAGAGACAGCATCGAGTAGCGAGACTGCGATACGCCCGTGAACACATGCAGTGGGATGAAGAAGAATGGTCAAGAATTTTGTTTGCAGATGAGTCTCGATTCTCCCTTTACACTTCTGATGGAAGGGGCGAAGTGTTTACAGGCGACCTGGTGAGCGATACCTTCAAGCCTGCATCTTAGAAAGAGTCCAATACGGTGGAGGCAGTGTACATGTATGGGCTGGCATATCTTCAGAAGGTCGCACAGAGCTAGTAGCGATAGAAAATGGCACCCTCACTGGGCAAAGATATGCTCAAGAGATTCTCAATGAGTTAGGGCCGTATTTAGCAAATATGGGTGATGGATCGATGCTGATGCATGATAATGCCCGGCCACACACGGCTCATATCGTACAAGAGTATATTCAGAAGGTCGGTATCAGCGTGATGGCTTGGCCATCAAGAAGTCCTGATCTCAACCCGATTGAACATGCCTGGGATGAGCTTGGGAGGCTAGTCAGAAATCGCAGACCACCACCTACTACCCTCAGGGCACTTAAGCAGGCCCTGGTAGAAGAATGGGAGAATATTCCCCAACATCGGCTCCGAAACCTAGTGTTCAGTATGCCAAACCGGCTCGAAGCTGTAATCAGAGCTCGAGGAGGCAATACCAGTTATTAAAAATTAAATAACATGTAATACATTTTAGTTGAATTTTTTTACACTAAACTAAAAATGTCTATTTTCATTGTTTTATCTTTTTTAAGTTAAAAATGTTACTACTTAATGTATAATTTTAGTTTCTAAGAATTAAAAGCCTATAAAATTTGCAACAAAACGTTTTTAATCTTAAATCTCTACCTTCTATAGTTAAGAAAAAAAATTAATTTGAAAAGTGTGATACTTACTTTTGCAGGCCAGTGTAGTCTAAATATGCTACTGCTGTATCAGCTAACAAACGTCCAGGGCGCGTTAAATCATTATCAAACCTATTTCCACTTGACTGAAAGATTTAACTCCGCCCCGTTGACGAATGATGTTTCGAATATTAGTTTGTGTTCTGGGAAATAAATCAGACTGCCGACGCGTTCCATCTTTTGCAATAAGAGTATTTTCAACCGATTCCCATTCAAAACTCGCATCGGATAGTAAGAGTCAAACTTATTTTGAATTTTAGCTTTTGGCGCACTATCCGAAATTTCCAATCGACCTCCTCAGCCAAAGGCGTATAAAATCATAATATTCATTATCAGAAGCAACAAACTCACCTTCGTCTCTAGAAGATTCTGCTAATATCGCTAGTAATTCTGTTGAATTAATTATATCCTCGAACACGTGATCTTTGTTTAGAAGTACTCGCTTATTATTATATAATTATCAACTCAAAAAATATAATAATATAAATAATCTCATACAACACAAACAAACGTAAGTAACATTGAATTGATTCAGTGTTTCTTGCGCGCTGATAGCCATGTAATGTACCGCACTACAACCCTCCTCCGCTTTAATCACCACAGATCGTCAACTGTTAAGCTTAACTAAAATCATAATATTCAATAAGTTATGACTAACTTATAAGCACATCTTGCTTGATTGCATTACGTATAAACAGTATGAAGGTACCCGTCACTCTGTTAAGGGTGTTTTATTTGTCACTCACATAACACATCCATTCTCCGACAGAGCTATATGAAGTCAAATAAATAAAATTGTCGACAATCGAATGAATACGCTGCCACAGTGTAAGTACCAATAGGAGATATGATAGAATTCTCTCGTAGTCACTTAGGTACTTCAAAATTCTACTGAACATGTCAATTGAACAGCACATTATGTACCCTTATCGGTACTAACTACATCCACCGATACTCAGCGTATTATGTGGCGTCCCCTACAGTGTGGTTTTAACGTACATCTGTGAAGCTTCCCTGCACGGTGGTAGGTTAGGTATCTCCAAAAAGCGCTCATACGATTCCTCTGGTTATGCAAGAATTTGGATGGCGGTGATCACGTCCCACCAGGCTGCACTAAAAGTATCGGGAATGGAATATTTCCACTGTTCCTGTCATATTAAAATCTTTTTAATTGAAAACTCCTTGGTTTTAAAAATTTAATACCATTTATTTATTTAAAAAAAGATTCTCGGTCTTGTCAAACTTGTTTAGTCGTTGAGGAAATGGAATTGACTCGAGAAAATTCTAGAGCGATGATTAATTATGACTTTCGAAGTGGTTTAACACAAAAACAGTGTGTTGACCGGATGATTTCTTCATTTGGTGATGAAGCCCCATCCAAAACCATAATTCATCGCTAGTTTGCTGAATTTCAACGTGGTCGTGTCAAGCTCAGTGATGATCGTCGTCCAAAAACTGCAGTCATCAAAGAAAACGTTAATGCTGTGCGTAAGCTGATTGAGGAAGATCGACATGTGACATACCGCGAAATTCAGGCAACTTTAGACATTGGCATGAGTCGAATACAAATAATCTTGCATGAACAAACAGGTGTAAAAAAGTTGTTTTCCCGATGGATACCGCATTTGCTCTGTGAAGAGCAAAAAGCGGCTCGCGTTACTTGGTGCGTCAGAACTCTCAAAAGATTCCACGCAGGATCCTCAAATGCTGGATACAAGATCGTATCAGGTGACGGATCCTGGATATACGCATACGAACCCGAAAGAAAAATCCAGTCACGAGTTTGGGTGTTCGAAAATGAGTTTAATCCAACAAAAATTGTTCGTTCACGGAGTGTTGCAAAAAAAATGGTGGCCACGTTTGTCTCCAAAACCGGCCATTTTGCGACTATTCGTCTTGAGGGACAAAGAACGGTTAATGCAGAATGGTATGCTACCATTTGTTTGCCACAGGTCGTTTCTGAACTCCGTAAAGAGAACTGCAACCGCCGCATCATCCTCCATCACGACAATGCGAGTTCTCACACCGCGCACAGAGCAAAAGAGTTTTTAGAGCAAGAAAACATAGAATTATTAGACCATCCGCCGTACAGCCCCGACAAAAGCCCTAATGATTTCTATACTTTCCCTAAAATAAAGAATAAATTGCGTGGTCAGAGATTTTCATCACCTGAAGAAGCTGTGGACGCCTACAAAACGGCCATTTTGGAGACCCCAACTTCCGAATGGAATGGTTGCTTCAATGATTGGTTCCATCGTATGGAAAAATGTGTCAAATTTCGCGGAGAATACTTCGAAAAGCAAAAAATACATTTTGAAATAGTAATGTTGTGTCACTTCCTTGATTCCTGAAATTTTCAGTGCCCCCCTCGTAAAGTCAAAACATTATTAAATTAGGCTTAAGCGCTTTTGAATAGTCACTTTAAATATTTCTTTTAAAATTACTGAATCAACCATAAGTATTGGGCTCGTGAGAAGAACATACAAGAAACTCAACCGCCAACCTCTTTCCAATCAATAGAGTATTTTACAATGGATGTAAAATACCTACCTACATAATAAATTAGTTTGTAACGTGCTTTATCCAATTTAGTGGATTGTGTTATATATTTTAAATATATTTCATAAAAAAAAAGTTATAAATAATTAACTGCATAAAAATTATCGTATATTAGGTGACCCGGCAAAACGTTGTTTTGCCATATAAATTGTATTGATCTTTTCCTTGCTAGTTGATAAGAGATGGCGCTAGTTGTATTCATTAGTAACAATCACACATCTTTTATATTTTGTATAATTCACACTATAGTTTTATAAATTATAGCCTATTTGTTATTCTGGTGTGTAAGCTATATTATTGTAAAGTTTCATCAAAATCTATTCAGTAGATTTTGCGTTAAAGAAGTTCAAACATACATCCAGACATACAAACTTTCACATTTATAATATTAGTAGGATTGGATGCATCAACCCTTAGAGCTTGGATTATTTATTATCATACTGCCATAATTAGTAATCGCATCCAATAAATACAATGATTTATTTACTATAAGAGATCGCCTGGCACCACAAGCAGCCCCCGTTTACGAGTTGACGGATCGACTAGCCATCGCTCCCTTCGCACATATTTGAAGGAAGGAGACGATCCGGGACACGACGCCGCCGTAAACAACACCATTTTAGTGAGCATGATGAACGAGTTATAGCATATACGATGGCGGCACTGAAAATTTCGGGAATCCAGGAAGTGACACAACATTACTATTTCAAAATGTATTTATTGCTTTTCGAAGTATTCTCCGCGATATTTGACACATTTTTCCATACGATAGAACCAATCATTGAAGCAACCATTCCATTCGGAAATTGGGTCTCCAAAATGGCCGTTTTGTAGGCGTCCACAGCTTCTTCAGGTGATGAAAATCTCTGACCACGCAATTTATTTTTTATTTTAGGAAAAGTATAGAAATCATTAGGGCTTAGGTCGGGGCTGTACGGCGGATGGTCTAATAATTCTATGTTTTCTTGCTCTAAAAACTCTTTTATTCTGTGCGCGGTGTGAGAACTCGCATTGTCGTGATGGAGGATGATGCAGCGGTTGCCTCTTTACGGAGTTCAGAAACGACCTGTGGCAAACAAATGCTAGCATACCATTCTGCATTAACCGTTCTTAAATGTAAATAAAATTAAATGTCTAAAGTTGCCTGAATTTCGCGGTATGTCACATGTCGATCGTCCTCAATTAGCTTACGCACAGCATCAACGTTTTCTTTGGTGACTGCAGCTTTTGGACGACCTTGACGGGGATCATCACTGAGCTTGACACATCCACGTTGAAATTCAGTAAACCAGCGATAAATTGTTGTTTTGGATGGGGCTTCATCACCAAATGCAGGAATCATCCGGTCAACACACTGTTTTTGTGTTAAGCCCCTTCGAAAGTCATAATAAATCATCGCTATAGAATTTTCTCAAGTCAATTCCATTTTCTAACGACTAAACAAGTTTGAAAAGACCTTGTGGCAAGACCGAGAATCTATTTTTAAATAAATAAATGGTATTCGATTTTTTAAACCAAGGAGTTTTCAATTAAAAAGATTTTAATATGACAGTAACAGTGGAAATATTCCATTCCCGATACTTTTAGTACAGCCCTCGTACATAACTATACCAATAACTACAATAGTGCTCACAAAGCAATTTGCCGTGTTTCCCCGGGGCTTTTTAGAAGTGAGAGAGTCACGCTGCCATCTTATGCCCTCAGTACAATCGGGCCAGACTAGTCCGGTTTAATTACCACATTGGCACAAAATACCGTTGCGAAATAGCGGCCTAGCGCCGCTATGTTTCGCATAGGTTAGTGTCGAGGACTGGAGGCTATCTCCCTGTCTCTATAGACCTCCTCTCTTAGGCGAGAGGGAATGGTCTGTAGCCCCCACGCTAGCCCAATGTGTGGCGGTCCTCCACAGAACGGTTTTCAAGGAGCTTTCTTCCACATACTACAAAGCTGTGGAATGAACTACCTTGTGCGGTGTTTCCGGGACGATACGACAAAAAAAAGTGTGTACACCTTCATTTAAGGCCGGCAACGCTCCTGTGATTCCTCTGGTGTTGCAAGATAATGTGGGTGGTGGTGATCACTTAACACCAGGTGACCCATATATTCAATATAATATGAAAAAGCAATTTGTGTAAATATAAAACTATTATACATTGGATGCACCTTTAGAGCTTGAGTTCATTGTTTGTGTAAGGATGCTTCGTGAACATAATGGTTGTGACCACTGTCATAATTAGTAATCACATATAACAAATACAATGATTTATGAACTTTGACAGGTCAACCTGGCTCCACAAGCAGCACTCATTCATGAGTTACCTATTAAATTTATAGGCACATAATAATACAATTAAAGTGGAGTACTTTTTTAGTATCAAATAACATTTTGCAGTCCATAAATACTTCTGCAGTTGAATAATATTTATTCTACTAATAATATTTCAACTTAATTTTCAGTTTTCACTATCCATATAAGTGAACAGCCAGTGCTTTAAAGCACATATTACGATATGAAATATATACAATATTTGAAAAATCTTCTTAATCTACATTAGGCAATGTCTCTCCGATCCATTTCAAATATGGGGGATTTCCATTTTTTATTGGGAATGAGATGACTTCACAAACTTTATACGGATGGATGGCACGAACAAATGTTGTAAGGCTGTCAACTAGGGATGTGCGTGTTTTGATTATCAATAAAGCCTGTAACAAAAAATTGCATAATAATTAACAAAATCTTTTAAATCTTTGAATAACATAGGACAATATGGTTCACAAAATTTGAAACAATAGAAAATCTTAAGAAAATGAAATCCGATGCTAAGAAGACATACATATCTATATCTAGAAAGATTTGGATACATAAGTACTCATGAGTTTTGTACCTTTGTGTTATGCATGCTGTGATTACCTTTAATTGTAGGAAGTTAGATTTCATAAATAATGCAATGTAAACATAAACACTGTGAGCACTCTTTCTGTTAGTGATCCATTAAATAAATAAAAGAATTAAACTGCTGACAAGCCCGTCACAGCAGAGTGTGATATCGGAATATCAATTATTATAATAAGAATGACCTTAACAAAATTACAATGAGACTTGGACATTGTGAAATAGTGCCTCAAAATGGAAAGAATTGAACATAGAATAGTTCTTCTTAAGCCTACAAACTAGCCTGTTACAGGTCCAACGAACTGCTGGAGTGATATAGTCCGGAATTATCTAAGTACACTTTAAATGATCTTGATGTAGGGTTTAACTTGCGTAAGATTGGCAGGTGTTGCACACTCTAGTGTCTAGTCTAGAGGGCAATTTTGGTTTTGGACCACCTTAATAGTGAAGTTAAAAATACAATGAATTTTAATAATGATAAATGGCCCCTATAATTGCATTGTTATATCCGGAAGTCATTACAGGTAAAGATAGAGATACAGACATGTTTATGTATATTCATTTTGTTCATCATTAATCATCATAATTTTAACAAATACATTTAAAAATATATTATGTAATACTTTTCAGTTTGATTTATTTTTTGTGCTAGTATATGCTGTAGGGTGTTTACTATTTTCATTGAAAATGAAAAAGTTTTAATTTACATAAACTTATTAAAATTAAAGCATTTGTAAATAGTCATAAAATGTTCACAAGTGCACAAAAGTGTCATAAAGTAAATTATGTAAGCAATTAAAAATACAGTCGCAGAGACTCGCAATTGCAAGTTACCATACTGCAAAGATCATTATCCTCAATATACTCTTTAATATTATAATAACTTCTTCCCGTTAAAACAGTTTTTATATATGTCTTAAATGTTTTGTCAGACAATTCTGTTACCTGTAGTTGTTGTACCCCAGAGCAGTATACTTTAAGACATAATACTGTGGAGACACACAAAATATACCAATCTAGCCTAGCAGATATATCAGATATATCATTGTTATATCTGATATGAATATGAAGCGGAACTTAATATAGATGACAATTTCTCAATATGGGGGCCCCATTGCAATCCAGAACCTAGTGTAACTCTTAAGAACACTGAGATCAGAAACTAAGTCTAGAGTTCAATTCACTACTCCAACATGTGTACAATAACCAAAGTATAAACAATATCATTTTCTAAACAAGTTCAGAATATCACTTTATAACTGAACTTCGACGACTTGTATAGCCGAGTGGTTAGCAATCCTACCTACTAAGCTAGAGGTCCCGGGTTCGAATCCCGGGAGGTGCAAGCATTTATATGATGAATATGGATGTTTGTTTTCAAGTCATGGTTGTTTAAATGTATTTGTGTATGTTTAAGTAAGTATATTGTATTAAATATATCGTAGACTTGCAACCCATAACACAATCTATAATGCTTAATTTGAGGCAAGATAATTTGTGGAAAAAGTGTGTCAATATTATTATTAAAAAAAAAACATATTAACTTGTAAATATATACCTAGATTGTCTATAACTTAAAGATAAAGGTTATCATAGTTGCTGCCCAATTTGGGAATGTAAATAAAAGCTCTTCATATCGTTGGCAGAAAACTCCTGTTGCAATATATAGAATTTCTAAGGATTTGTTAAGTGATTCATTAAAAATTAAAAATAGTTGCTACACCTTGCCTCATTGTTACATTGTAGCCAAATAAACTCAGTACTAAAGTATGCTTTAAATTCAAAAGACTTAGATTTAATGTTGCTACAGCTCAGCTAAATGCTCGCTACCACCAAGTTTACTTGATTATTCGTTCGTATTATTACTCACCTCACTATCTTCATTGATTTCATTTTCCCATTCATAAATAGAAGTCACCTGCGGAATAATATTAACACAAGCAGCTAATTTATGTTTAACAACAGCGTATCCAATTTTTTTGCCGGCATTCGTACTTGGTACAGTTACATACGCAACGGAATATATGTCTGAAAAAAGCAAGTTAATATGACAGGTTACATGAATTGATCTACCTACACAAGAAATTTCGTGGAGGCTTTGAACACTTTACCTGCATCGACACTACCAGAAGACATATTAAGTGCGAATAAAGGTCTTAATAGTGTGAAGCAAACTGCAAATAAATAATTTTTGTTTGCAACAATGTGCATTTTACTATTGCGGCCGTTCTGCTATACTTCTATCCACTTTGATTTTAAACTTATATACAACTGACCTTACTGAGTTTAAATTTATCCCTTTTTTTCCATTAACACATTGTCATATTAAATTCTGTATTGTGTTTCAACTTTCAATAATAATAATAAGCAAACACCAGCAAACACCAAAGAGAATTTAAGCACTACGTTCAAAGCAAACGGCAAAGATCAAATAATATTTTTCCCCATTTCTAGGCCTGGAGAGCTTGTGCGTGAGCCATGCAAAAAGGTTAGGAAGTGTGTTATTGGATTGGGAATTTGAACGGAATTTGGTAAAAGATCAGGTAAATTTAGTACATGAGTACATAAATAGTTTTAATTTTATATTGTTATAAAAAATTAAACTAGCTAACTTTCTATATACATTAATATTTATATTAGATTAGGACAGAAATTGAAGTAGGAAAAGGAATTTCAATAGACGAAACCGAACAAATTAAAGCGGAAGGGTCATGTCGAGGACAGGCAAAGAATTTATAATTAAAATCCCCAACGTCATTGCCACACTATCTTAAATCGCTACGCAAAAGGTTAAGCCTTGCCAAATGCACGGGAATGCATGCATGGCCCGTCAACGTCACATTTGAAAAACAAGGTTTAGGAGATATATCCACCTAAATCGTACTGTAATATCGACCTTTAGTCTGCCTTAAAGAACGCCACATGTCTGTCTCCTTCCTAAATCACAACAAAAGTTTTGGTACGGAACCAGCGAGCCTACCATGAACTCTTATTACGATTCATTTGACGACCTAAAATGAACTGCTTTGCTATTTCATCATTTAAGCGATCGAATTTAGGTTGCCGTCAAATCAAGTAGGAAATTGAATCCCAAACTGATTTAGTTCGTTCATTCATTCGTACTGTTAGACGGAATATTAAAAACGAACTTTTAAAAAAGAAATTTATTTAGAACTAGAAAATATAATTGAAATGTATGAGTGGCTCAGGATTCGGAAGGAGACTGACCGACTTTATGTTTTAATAGGTGACGCCTTGATCTTAAAGTGCTGACGTTAATGTTATGTCTGCATTAAAGCATACATATATGCATATATAACAACCCCCCTTTAAGAGGAAACTTATCGGAAATAATAAAGATAAGTTTTCAGAATATTTTAACCAACTCTAAGTTGCGGTGGAGGTGGTGATGATTGAAACTCAATATCTATTTCTTCAGAATCCTTAGCCCTTACAAAATATTTTGAAAGGATAGGATACATAATTTCTTACATATAAAAACTACGATAAAACATACAACTAGAAATAGTGAAATTATACTTATAACAGAATTATTTGAATTATCACTAAAGGTATCAACAGGATTTGCAATATATAGATCATCACTGATATCTTCTATGTTAAATTTAAGATCTTTTAATTGATGTAGATTAATATTAGTAATTTCAGAAAAGTTAATTTTGGAAATATTGAAACGGCTAAGATTACAACATTTATCAGATATTATATTATAAGTAGGTTTTATGAGTGGAATATTAATTTCTGGATTGGATACCTTATTAAATTTAATATTCTTAAAATAAGCTGTAAAATTACATGGAATGGTAAGTTTTCCTGTTCCTGAAATGGTTGTTTCAAATAATACATCTTGATTACATTCTATTGTTATTTTATTTAAATTCGATTCTACAAATATCCAATCAGCATTGTTGAGTTTATGCCAAATATCTATATCACCATGTATAAATTTAGTTTGGCAGGTATTTGGAATACTGGATACAGCTTTTGTCATAATTTCTATTTCACAAGACGGATTACCAGGAACAGAGAATATGTTAGTTATTTGACATATGAGTACTTTGGGAGAAATAATTTTACACTCATTAAAATCCTTTAAATATGTAAATGTAGACTTATCAGTATTTATTGCCAGATATCGTTCTGTAGGTATAATGCAAACATATGAATAAGATGAATTAACTTTATGCGGAATAGGTAAAGGAACAGTATCGTAAACATTATAATCTAAGGCAATAACTAATGGAATCTTAACAATAAAAATCAGTTTACCATTATAATAATATGAAATTAAATCTGCTACATTAATCAAAGCATGAATATTACTTAAATCTAAATTAATGGGTAAGTCCTTATACTTAGGTATATTTTTATAGCCTTTTAATAAATCATTATATAATTGCTTGGGTGTTAAGACAGATGGATGTAAAGTATTGCTTTTTATGAATAAAATAGAATTCAATAAGTCTTCAATTTTAAACGCAAGAGTAAACAAATGTGATTGAAGACAATTTAAAATGTTTATTAGTTTTACTTTGTAACTGTCTATAATAATTAAATTCGATATATTTCTCACATTTGTAGATAAATTATTAATGGCATCATTTAGTTTAAATTGATTCTCCAATATTTCATTGATAGATTGATTAATATTAGAAATAGCAGATTTCGAAACTAGAATAGTTTTCTTAATCGAATTCTCTAATCGTTTATCGTTATCATAGAATGTTTCTATTGCTCTATTGTAATTTATCGCATCGTCTTCATCAAGGGTGCCGAATATATGCTTAAAGACTACACCGACGCCAGAGAACCATGCAGATCCTTTGGGTCTCTCGCTAGAGATGATATGAGATATGGAATTATAGTCACGAAGTATATCATTATAGAGTGAATCCAAGGGTTGCATTATATTTTGACAGACGGAAATATCTATCTCTATACTTTCCTGACACTGTAATTTAACAATATTTAAAACGGGTGTACTTAATATTTTTATCAAAAGAAGTAACATCTATCGGAATAACTATATGAAGATAATCGTCTATAAGCTTCAGAGTGCCCACTGGGTCGAAGAGCAAGCCAGGACCTTCCTTGATGTATTTAATATACTCATTTTCGCTAGCGGCTATGGCGCAGTTTGTATTAACCATTCTGTAATGACAAAACTAAACTAAACTATCATGCTTATGTAAATAAACCTATAATTTTGTATATGATAAAAATATAATATAGTAAAATGTAGCTGTATAAAATGAAATAAGTATTAATAATCTTAACTTAATAATTAATAAAAGAAGAATTAGTTACGATCCGCGTTGTATGCAGGTTTTACTTCATCATAATGATGTTTTACATATCTTCGGTTTATAAGAAGAGATAAGGTGTTATTGCCATGGATTTTGACGATCTTATATGGACCTTTCAATATAGGAGATAGCGCCTTCCGAAGTCTTACATGATTTTTAATATAGACATATTCACCGACTTTATACTGTACTGGACGGGTATGTTTATCATAATAATGTTTTGACTTTTCTTTTGAAGAGTTTATATTTTGTATGGCCTTTTCTCTAGACAGTTTAAGGCGATGGTGAAGCATCTTAATATATTCTGGGTATGTGACGTCAGATCGTAAATCAAAAATGGAATCGGGAATGTAGGGCTTGTGCCCGAAAATAAGTTCAAAAGGCGTAAATTGGGTAGTTGTATGGACGGTGCTATTATATGTCAGCATGGCAGTAAATACATATTTATGCCAATTAGTTTGGTTTTCGTTAATATAAGATTTTAAATATTCTTTTAAAGTGGAATGACTTCTCTCCAGAGCACCTTGCGTCTGAGGGTGATAGGGAGATGACCAAATCTCCTTGATTTTTAAAAATTCACAAGTTTTCTTAAAAAGTTCGGCTGTAAAAATTGTTCCTTGATCTGTTAAAATTGACTTAGGTATTACAAATAAAGATATGAAATGAACGAGACATTCACATGATTCTTCAGCCGTAGCATTAGATATTGGGTAAGCTATAGAAAATTTTGTCAAGTCATCTTGTAAAGTAAGTATATATTTTAATTTATAAATTCCAGCTTCAGGCAAAGGTCCCACTATATCGAGACTTATTCTATCGAAAGGTCTAGAAGATGTTGTTGTGATTTGCATAGGTGATATATTAATTTTTCTTAAGGATTTATTGGTTTGGCAAAACTTGCAATTTTTTACATAGTTTTCTATGTCTGATCTCATATTTTTCCAAAAATAACGTTCTTTTACGCGATTAGACATTCTGTTTGACCCTAAATGGCCCGCTATTGGTATATCGTGGTTCTCTTTCAAGATTTTTGTAATTTCTGTAGGCACGGGATATATTATACTATTGTGATGGATATTGACTGTTATATTTGTACCATCAAAAAGATACATGAGCATACTTTATATTTTTACAAATGAATGTTGTTCAAATGAATTCCTAAAGTCGGAAATAGCTATCTCATTGATTGTGCCGGTAAGTAGAATACTGTCTCTAGCAGATTTTAATGCTTTAAATATATCAGGGTAGGTACAAGTATCAAAGAAATAAACTTTAGTAAATAGGAAATAGTAAATTTTACCATTGATTTCAGATATTTTAAACGAATACAGTTCACGTTCTCCTTCTACAACATTGACATTCTCTGAGGCAGAGATTAATCTCTGCCTCAGAGAATGTCAAAGTCGAATCCCTACCTTTCTGACTTAAGTCAGAAAGGTAAGGATTCGACTCATCAAAATCTATTGATACTGGAAGAAGATTTACATTTGCAGAACTCTTAAGAAGGCTCTCGTTGTGCTCTTTTATATATGTATTAAAAATCTTGTTTTTATCTTTAATAGATTTTAAATAATTGGAATAATCTTCACTAATATTTGTTTGATTTTCAGCTATCCGGCTAGTGACGCTAGTTGATGGACTAGCGGATACAGGTAAGTTTTCAGGTAAAGATTGAAGGAGATCGGTGTCATTAGGAATATGCGAAGGTAAGTTTTCAGGATTTTGGTTACTAGTAGAAGGTTGTGGATCAGAATAAGTTTCATGAGGTGAATTGTCCGATGTAAAGAATGGAATCGCAGAGGGCGATAAATTTAAAGGACTCAAATTAGCTGGGTCAAAATCTGTTGATAATAGATCTTCAAGGTTTTGATCTGGCAAACTAGGGATAGATAGATGGGGTGAATTTGGTCTTTGATCTCTGATTTCATCTTCAGCATTATCTGTTGGATCTTTAGAAATTAATGGATTTATTGGGTATCGTGACAATGCATGTGCGTTAGTGTTTCTTTTACCCTTTTTATATTCAATCTCGTAGTCAAATTCTTCAAGTTTGAGCCTCCATCTAACGAGCTTGGAGCCCGGGTCTTTGCAATTAAAGAGCCACTTGAGTGGACGGTGATCTGTTATAATTATGAATCGTCTACCATAAAGGTAGGGACGGAAAACTTTAGTACCATAAATGATCGCTAGACATTCTTTTTCAGTGACGCTGTAATTGCATTCAGCCTTATTTAATGTTCTTGAAGAAAATGCAATGGGGCGAAATTTGAAGCGTCACATGTAAGTAAAAAGGGTTTAGTGAAATCAGGATAAGATAGAACAGGTGCGGAAATAAGAGAATTTTTTAATTTATTAAAAGATAATTCCTGTTCATTATTCCATAGAAATGGGACGTCCTTTTTAAAGGAGATTGGTAAAGGTTTAGCTAGTTTTGACATATCAGGAATGAACCTGCGATAGTAGGAAACTAATCCAAGGAAGGACTTTATGTCCTTAGAGCACTGGGTTGTAGGAAAGTCTGCAACAGCTTTTATTTTCTCTGGGTTCGGTTTTACCCCGTCATCGGTAATGATATGTCCAAGGTAGGAAACTTCCTTGCGGAGAAATTAGCACTTGTCAGGTTGCAACTTTAACCCGTAGGTGCGGAGCCTGTCAAATACATTAGAGAGGTTGTTTATGTGCTGATCAAGTTCGAAGGAGTAGATTACAATGTCATCCAAGTAGACGAAGCATTGTATACCTTGTAACCCAGATAGGGCAGAATTCATAAGTCTTTGAAGTGTTGCAGGTGCATTTTTTAGTCCAAAGAGCATTCTAGTGAATTCAAAATGACCTTGTGGAACTGAGAAGGCTGTTTTGGGTGCATCCTGGGGTGACATTTTAATTTGATGGAAGCCCAACGCGAGATCAAGAGTACTGAAATATTTACATTTGCCCAACTGGTCTAATATATCGGATATGTTTGGGATAGGATAAGAATCGCCGATTGTGATATCATTTAGTTTGCGGTAGTCGATTACTACCCGCCACTTCTTTATTCCGGATGCATCCATCTTTTTTGGGACGACCCAGATTGGAGATGACCAAGGGGATGTTGAAGGCTTAATAATTCCTTCTTCTAACATTTTGTTAATTTGTGATTGAACCTCACCTTTGTGAATGTCAGGGAATCGATAGGATTTTGTATGTATAGGGATTGAGGAGGATGTTTTAATTTCATGCTGAATACCTTCTGTAAAAGTTAACTTATCACTAGGCAAATGAAATATATCAGAGAATGTGGAACATAAATTAAACAGAGCGTCTCTTTCTTCTCAATTTAAATGGGATACTCTCAAAAGATCTAAAACTTTATCAGTTCTATCTGAAATATTTTGATCATTAACCTTTCCGGATCGGCGCGCTCCGGATCTCGCTGTACACTGTAGATCGGCAAGCTTCCGGCATTTTCGCGGCATTTTCCCCGTGTGTATTATTTTACGTGTAGTTATAAAATGCTTATAACTAGGGTGATTTGAGTGACTGTCACTGAAAGCTATTGAAACAAGCTATAAGACCATGTATAAATTATTCATATTGTCTTTCTTTTTTATTTCACACAGACTTTTCATTCGAAAAAAAGTGTAAAAATAGGTATATTTTAAAATAAATATTGTTATTATTGTTAATTACTTGTTTTATTTATTTCCTTTTATGTTTTTGTAATGAATAGTATATGTTAATTATAAAATAAAGCTTAAATCTCCACAAAGAACGATCTTCGTGTAAAGTCTTGATAACGACCGCTCGCTGCGCCGGCCGGGAATAAGTGGACACATAAGTGCTTTGTCCGTAAAGGTATGACGTCGAATATTGGTGGCCTTGAATCGTAACGGATCGAAATGTGTTTGGGAATTCACTCGTTCATAACTGCGTAGGCAAATAAACCATCTTGTACACCTAATAAGGGTGAAAACTGGATGAGGTAAAAGAGTGCCCCGCGGCACAGCCGCTCTCATTGTTTTTTGAATTACCAGTGCCCGCGGGCACGGCCGATGCGGAAAGGTTAATATTCGAATAAAATATAGAGTTATTTTCATTGTACTCTAAAGGATTAATTATTAATTTGAGGTCTGAATTTATCTCTATTTGATTTTCGGATGTATTTACCACGGATATATTAATTCTAGAATTAGGTTTTACTTTAACAATACAGTTAGCGATTAATAGAGAATCCATCATATGTTGATCTAGAATGAGACCTTCTTTGATTTCGGGATTATGTACTGAGCATTCTATTACCATTTCGGTTCTAGGCGCAATTGTATAAATGGGATTATTAAATTTTAAATTGAATTTTACATCATCAATACTAAGTTCCTTCAAAGTATAATCTATTTTACCTTTATGTAAAGAAAGGAAATCATTTCCGATAATACCGTCGAATGGAAAGTCGAAATTAGGTATGAGGTGGAAATCATGTTCTATTGAATTAATTTCGATAGATATACAACCTAACGAATTGATTGGATTGTCGGTATTTCCTAAGCCACTGAATGTTATAATGTTTTTATTCACCTCGGGCATATTTTCTGTTATATGCATTTTAATAAGACTGATTGTAGCTCCACTGTCGACCAGGAGTCGAGAGGGTTCTGAGGAGAGAGATGTTTGGATTTCAATATAAGGTAAGTAATTTTTTAATGGATTTGTGTTAACGTTGTAAGATTTTAATACTTTTTCTTCTTTTATAGGTATTGGATTTAGAGGATTTGACTTCAGGCTTCCGTTTTGGGGCTGGTTACCCTATAGTGTAGCCTTGAGGGTTAGGCTTCCGTTTTGGGGCTGGTTACCTTGTCGTGTAGCCTTGAGCGTTAGGCTTCCGTTTTGGGGCTGGTTACCCTGTCGTGTAGCCTTGAAAGTGGGAATGGTGTCGAAATAATTTTTGGATTTGAGATTTTTATTGCAGGGCTTCGCGTGACACCTACGCGAGCCCACTACGCGTTTAAATGGGTAAGCTGTTGGTCATTATTATCATTAGAGCATAGTTGTCGTGGCTCTGAGTTATCATTATTTAAGTTTTCATTTATGACAAAATTAACATTATCTGCTCTGGGTCTGGTTGGTTGTAGTCTGTTGTTATTAAATTGTCGTCTAAAACAATTTTCTATTGAATGATCTTGTTTTTTACAATAGCGACAGAATGGGCTTCTGTTCTCAAACTGCCTTGTGGTTTGAAATTTTTGGGTATTATTATGTGTAGGACCCCTAAATGGCTGTTGGGGTTTAGGAATTAATCGGTGCAATGATAATTGCTGAGAACTTCTTTTATGAAATAAATTTAAAATTTTCTCTTCTGAGACTGCTAGGTTAATTGCTTCATTAAGATTTAGTGGATCTTTACAACGAACTAAATTTGAAATTTCGGGTTTAAGACCCAATAAAAAGGTATGGAGAGCTAGGTCTTCCATGGCTGCCATTCGACCGGTTAACTCTGATTTCTTCTTATTCGATATAGTTACTTCTGTTAAAAGTTTTGAAAGACATGTCTCTACGCGTAAAGAAAATTGTGACACTGATTCTGTATTATTTTGTTGACATTCCTGCAATTCAAGTAAAAGGTGTGCATAATGCTTTCTTTCTCCAAATTGTGTTTTGAGAAAATCGCTAAGTTGATCCCAATTGTCGAATTCCTTAATATAGCAAGCTAATTCCGCTTTGCCCTCAAGTTGAGAAAGTATGAATTTAAATAAAATCGATTTTTGAGAATCCGGTGCTAGTCCAATAGCATTATTGCAATTATTAATAAAAGAATTTAATTTTTCGCGTGTCCCATCAAAAGGACTAATGAATTTGAATAAAGTGCTAATTTGTAACTCATTTTTTTCATGTTTAATTTGAGATTCTTTAACCGACATGTTTAATAAAATAAAATATTCACTTATAAAATTTAAAATGTACTACGGTGTGATAGACGGCCACCCAGATTGTTTATAAATTCGATGCGATAAGCTACTCGACAAAATGTTCTCGGAACCTAAGATGAAGTAATTAAATTAGAATGTAGATGACAATAACGCTCTTTAGTATAATATTTATGCAATAAACTTTGGATAAAGTATTGTTAGACCTCACACCTTGCACTTTCACTGTAGTTTTAGAAATATGTCTATTTAATATCTCAGTTATTATGGGTTTTGCACTTTCACACTTGAAATATTTAAAATTTGAAGATTTACAGGACCACGGCGATATTCACGGCGAATTCAAATCATAGTTGGCTCAATTTATGGTAAATCGTTAGGTACCAGAGGACTCGGCGTTGATGAAGAGAAGAAGATTCAGCGATGTTGGAGAGCACCACGTAGATAGTTATTTCTTTCCGGTATAGCAGGTCGAAGCTTGTTAGCAGTTCACAATCATTGGATTCAGGCAGTCACTAAGATTTGTATAGTACTCTGGATTAGTACTATTTTGTTAACCACTTATTAAAACCAACCAACACAGATATTATTTTCACTTTTACACTTTTTGGTATCACTATAACTTTTCACTTGAGGCGCTTACCGCGGATTTATAAAATTTTAAATCCTTTGCGCTGCCACCATTTGTTAGACGGAATATTAAAAACGAACTTTTAAAAAAGAAATTTATTTAGAACTAGAAAATATAATTGAAATGTATGAGTGGCTCAGGATTCGGAAGGAGACTGACTGGCTTTATGTTTTAATAGGTGACGCCTTGATTTTAAAGTGCTGACGTTAATGTTATGTCTGCATTAAACCATACATATGTGCATATATAACAGTACCATGAGGTAATATTTCAACCTAAACTGGATAGCTTGCTAAGCTGTCAAAGTGAGCGATCCAAAAAAAGTTGCTATCCTAATCTAACCTTTAAAAAATAGTGAAAACATACAGAAAAGGAAAATTTAATTGATGAAAGATGAGATGAGAATACTTTATTGGACTTTCTTGTAAAATAAAATACTGAAAATAAATACCGAACATAAAAATATTAAAGACGAGGCAGTATTTCGCGTAACCATTCTGAATTGGTATAATTCTCAGCAATACTTGGATATACTTCCTTTATAAGTTGTCCCGGTGTTTCAACAACATTACATAACTCATTAGTTAATGTAATTTGGCGAGTACTTTCATCTATTAGATAGGTGCCCTCTCCTATTTGTAAAAGTTTTTCAGAGAATTCTTGTGCCTTTTCATCTCTTGAAATTCGTGCTCTCATGTTTGTTGTTAATTTAATTATTTTTACATGTTCCCATATGACCGACTTCTTTAAGCAAGCGTTTATTTCATCTGCCGGCATTGATTTCGAAATGACAGGTGGCGTTCGACGGAAATCGCCTGATAGAATTAACAATACATCTAAAATTTCTTCATTAAAATTAATTTCTAAGTCCGAATTTTGCTGTCGTAAATCAGTCAAAATGTCATCGCTCATATATTCTCGATATTAGAGCCATAGTCGATTTGGTTTAGAAGGATTACAATATGTAAAAAGGCATAAAAAGGCATAAAAGGTATTTATTTTCTCAAAATTGATTCCATTAGAATTCTTTTTGATGTCATTTCTTATACTACTAGATACTTCTACCGCTTCGGAAAGAAATGGAGCTCTGAGAGAGAAGAAGCGGCGCAAGAAACTCTCCCAGCATTCTTTTTTCGCTCTTTTCAATAAAAATATACAATATTGTACAGTAGTTAGTATAATTGCGAATAGCTCTCGAATTTGACTTGCTGTGGCCGTTTGGGCCGCTTCATTCATAGCTAACTCCCAATGATTATCGTTTTCTAGTAAACCCAATCTTTGACATGCTTCGCGATATGTCTCACAAATGTCGTCGAGCGACCATTAACCGTTTAAAGGTCTTCAAAACACGTTGGACCACGAATTGTGTGAAGTAATAAACGTAGATAGAAACATGCGGCATTTTTGGGATGCATTGAGTAGACTCGTCCTATTGTGGTACTCTTGAAAACTCCATCATGTCCTTCTACTGGCATTCCACGTTTTCGAGGACGAAATTGTTTATTTGTTGTATCCCATGTGTAATAGTTGTTCGAGTTTGTGGTTCCGTTGCAACTTTTTGTGCCGTTTCTGCTGTGAAAAACACACGTTCTCAATTTCCTAGATGTGTACAGATAAATGGAGAACCGGTGGATCTCGATCGTGTATTGGAAAATTAAAAATTCGCCAAATCGCTTCGTTAGTGTTAATGTAACGCCCCATTTGATATTGTACTATTTCATCGTACTGGTTTTCTTTGGTTACCGTGAAAACAGCCATATCACTGCCTTTATTAATATATTTGCATATATACTTTATCGATTTGACAGAACTGCAATATTCGACATTGATATGGGCATTGAACATTTTAGATAGAAGTGAATTATATGGTACTACACATTGATTATTAACTTGAATTTCCTCATTAACTCGTATTTTAATTTTGGCGGTAAATCCACATTGTTCTGGTGATCGACCTCTATATTTAGGATTACCGTCTTCGCCTGTAACTGTTTCATTCAAGAATGGCTTCGGATAACGTTTCGTACACTTTTCATCTACACGGGCCATGAACCATGCTTTTTACGATTATACTATAAAGATCAGGATCTTCTTCCGGGTTTGGAAACTCAGCCTTGATGATATCATCTATTTGATTCGGATGAATTTTGTTTTAAAACCAAAAGTTGTGAGAATGTGGCAGTCCTCGTTTCTGCCATTCAATTGAAAACATCCAACAGATAACAGCACCAAATATTTGATTTTTCCCGATGGCATCAATAAATTTAATTTGTTTTTGACGGAAAACTCGGGCAACAATATCATGTCGATCGCTGGCCGTCTGCCCTGAAGAATTGCATGTAAATGTTATAAATAGATCTAGTCTGCCATGTTTTCTGACATAAGTTATCGCATCCTGAGCATATTCATGCATGTGACGTGAACTTCCAGTAAATTTTAATGGCAGGATGACCAATTTTCCCATATTATCGACGTTTCCATCATTTATCATTGCATCTCTCCAATGAATGTATTCATCCGAACGTAACTTTCGTTGATTATGGCGAATAAATTATAATCTTTCCGTCTCAATTTTAGCATACATGTCTACAATAAACTGCTGAAATAACAGCCGGCAGTTTAAAATATGGAAAGAGAGAGAAATTTAAGAAATGGTGAATATAATTCACCATTCCTTTCTATTTTCTCTTTCACCATTCACCAGTCATAATTCGATATGCATAAAACTGCATAGCTGATACTTTTTTATTAGTTTCGGCACCTGTAGCTGCATCAATTTGTTGAATATTGAAGTGATAACCATCCTCGCCTTGCCAAAAAATTAGCGGATACTGTAGCGCATCATACCTACGATGTGTTTCAGCAATACGTTGTAATTGATTACTTCGGCGTTGAATAATAATATCACGACGACTACATTCGTTTGAGATGCATTGAATATTCTTTCGTGTTGACCGGCTGGTCTTTTATCTGCTCGAATGACGATCTTATAACTATCTGCACCCATTTGGTCCAGAGAAGTCTTAAACACATTGATTAGTTGATTATGATTATGAAGTAGACGTTGTAATTTTTCAATATTATCTCGTAGTAGTCCCTGAAAGTTAGAGCAACGTTGATCTGTTTCAAGTTCATCGTTACCAACAAAATATATTTGCAGAAATTTTGGAGTTTCATCAGACATCGGCGAAAGTGAGCCTCATCCGTGATAAATTTGGCCTTGAACCTTAAAAACCGGGCTGAAATTTTCTTCCTGGCATATTAATAAAGCTCCAAATGAAGTCATTTGGAAACAACAATTGTATCGACGTATTTTTTATAGAAAATTATTGTAATTTGGTGCTTCTCCAGTCATATATGCAAGTCATTGTGGTGGTGGTACATTTAATGCTGGTAAATTGACTTTGCCACTTGAACAGCATATACCAGCGGTTTGCCTTTAAACTTCCGTGCATGACAATACTCGCATATCGTATCCATTTTTCCGATGACAATATTTGGTGAACATCCATGTATTGTTTTTTGCAATCATAATGGAACGCCTGAAGTTCTAAATTCTCAATTTTACTTGTAGCAGATCGTTTTTTGCGTAAAGGAGCCATTCTTTCTTTACTTTTTCTATGTTCCACTTCACGTTGGACAATAGATTAACGATTTCTAAGTGTTCTCATTCGGGATCGCACTTCTTCATTAATATGTGTTCTTTCTTCTTCAGTTAAATTTTCTCTATTTTTTTTACTCCTTTACGAATATTTGAAAGGCGTTTCTCTCTTTCCTACTCGGACTATAGCCGCCCTCGCTGCGCTCGGGTGTCTAAATACCCTCGGTTAACAATCTACTATTTTACGCTGGCTTGGCATTGTATATATTATGAAATATAATTAAGTTACACAAAATTAATCATTTGAATACTAGTACGATATCTTTTTCTGTTCTTTCTTATTTGTCAAAATAACATGAATTTGTATAATAACTGATTACTGTCAATTCCAATTTATCTTTACTCGACTGCAAACACGATCAAACTGACATAAAGTCACTGAATTTCGGTTTATATATCCTAATATATCGAAATTTCTAGTACCAGAACACTCTAGAATATTCAAATAGTTTGTTCTTTTTCACTTCACAAAACAACTTAAATTTGTTTAATAACTGTTCACTGTCAATTCCATTTTTTTATGGAATATGAGGACAAACGAGCGTACGGGTCACCTGGTGTTAAGTGATCACCGCCGCCCACAATCTTTTGCAACACCATAGGAATCACAGGAGCGTTGCCGGCCTTTAAGGAAGGTACCCATGTCGCATCGTCCCGGAAACACCGCACAAGGAAGCTCATTGCACAGCTTTGTAGTACGTGGAAGAAAACTCCTCGAAAACCGCACTGTGGAGGACCGCCACACATCCAGATGGTGGGGATGATATCCTAACTTGTGGCGTGTCGAATTCGGCGATTTTGGGATCATTTTTGAAAACCAAGGTGGCCACCACCCAAAATTATGATTACAACATTATGGGTATCATATCCAAGGTTCTCGAAGGTGCAGAGAACGATCGTGGGATCATTTTTGAAATTCAAAATGGCCGCCGCGCAAAATTATGATAACAACAATATGGATATCGTGTCCGAGGTTCTCGAGGGTGCAGAGAACGATTTTGGGATCAGTTTTGGAATCCAAGATGGCCACCGCTCAAAATTCGTCCTCGACACCCTCGAGAACCTCGGATACGATACCCATATTGCTGAAATCATAATTTTGTGCGGTGGCCATCTTGGATTTCAAAAATGATCACACAATCGTTCTCTGCACCCTCGAAAGCCTCGGACACGATATCCATATTGCTGAAATCATAATTTTGTGCGGCGGCCATCTTGGATTTCAAAAATGATCACATAATCGTTCTCTGCACCCTCGAGAACCTCGGATACGATACCCATATTGCTGAAATCATAATTTTGTGCGACAGCCATTTTGGATCTCAAAACTAATCCCAAAATCGTTCTCTGCACCCACGAAAACCTCGGACACGATATCCATATTGCTGAAATCATAATTTTGTGCGGCGGCCATCTTGGATTTCAAAAATGATCACATAATCGTTCTCTGCACCCTCGAGAACCTCGGACACGATATCCATATTGCTGAAATCATAAATTTGTGCGGCGGCCATCTTGGATTTCAAAAATGATCACACAATCGTTCTCTGCACCCTCGAGAACCTCGGACATGATATCCATATTGCTGAAATCATAAATTTGTGCGGCGGCCATCTTGGATTTCAAAAATGATCACAAAATCGTTCTCTGCACCCTCGAGAACCTCGGACACGATATCCATATTGCTGAAATCATAATTTTGTGCGGCGGCCATCTTGGATTTAAAAAATGATCACAAAATCGTTCTCTGCACCCTCGAGTATCTCGGATACGATACCCATATTGCTGAAATCATAATTTTGTGCGGTGGCCATCTTGGATTTCAAAAAAAATCCCAAAATCGTTCTCTGCACCCTCGAGAACCTCGGACACGATATCCATATTGATGAAATCATAATTTTGTGCGGCGGCCATCTTGGATTTATCTATCTTCCTTAAAGTACATACATACAAATTCCCGCGTGGCAATATATTCAAAATAATATTACGTAAATATTATTTTAGTACTTTCCGACTTCCATTTACATATATATATTTCAACAAATACGCTGTCGCATCATCATTATTTTTTTACTATGATTCCCGCTTTGTACTTGTTTGCTTAAATCTTACGTAATATGAGCCCGAGAGACACGAACACGGTACCTTCCTTGACAGTGGTCACGGGCGTGCTGCTGGCATGAGCGAGAATGCAACCAAGGCGTCGCGTTTGGTTTATTACGAAAAAAATTAATATAAAATAATTCACAAAGCGTATTGATAAATCCCACAATGAAAACTTATAAATACTAATAAACTATCGAATAAAATAAGTTTTGTGTTTATAGCTATCATAGTTTTATGATAATATAAACAATTCAAATAAAAAAGACTATTTTTCAAAAAATAAATATATCGAGATTTTTTTTCGTAATCGTGTTTTCGAAACAGCGATGTCAAAAAATTGGAACCGTAGTATTGTAAAATGTTACCTTTTAGTTACTATAGCGCCTTAATTACAAATAGAAAATATCGTTAAGATCGCTATCGGCAGGTAAGGTGCCCATGAAGCTGGCAGCGTTACTTCTTTGTATAGCCAAACTTATCCTTTGACAGAGGTCCACCAGATCTTGGGTCACCTGTTAAATCGGTTAGACGCCTGGATAGCTCTTTTACCAGTTTTTGTGCCGATTAACCCCAAGGACCACATTTCTTTCGCTTTAGGTTTTCGGCATATTCCGCCGCTGCACCTCCCGCTCTCGATGAATGTTCAATATGGGAGGGGGCTAGCGTGTCCACACAAGTCACATCCCACACCAGTGGCTTTCCACGACTCCAAGGAATCAACGTCATGCCATCAGGCCTCTTACCATCGTCACGTGAAATTCCATTCGGCTCTAGGATAGCCGGCACGTTGACGGTAGTAAAGGCCCGACGCAAGACGTCGTTTAAGGCGGCATGGCGTGAGAGACCGCCCGCACTGCGGCGGCAAGATAAGCCATGGTGACCAAGGCTGCCTACATTGCCTCCGCAGCGGCACATATGGGGAACTGTTCTAGGAATACCCAGGCGTAAACCAACTGCGATTGAGAAGCTGGACTTATCAAGAAGTGTCCCTATGTTACTCGAAGGAGTGGCCTGAAGCCAGTACCCTGAATCTCGTTCGCTAACAGCAATAAAACGAGCCTGATCCGAAATATTGTGATTTAATAATAATATCCTTTTGTGAATGATTTTGCACTGTGGCTCATCCCAAAGCTTTTGTGATCGCATGTTTACAGGGAAATCTTCACTTGGACAGGCAACTTTCCAAGCATTTTTAGCAGTTTCCGCATACACCAGTGGCAGGAACTCTAATGACGGGGAGATAATTTTATCATATAAAGTGCTGACATTGTGAACAGAGGATAAGAATGCTGGTTAGGATATACTAGATATTTTTCTGATGCCAATTCTACCAATACGAATGGGCAGAGAAGCCTGGCACCAAAAAATATCAGACAATGAACAATTTAATATTTTTGATAGTAAATTTCGTAGAGAATCGTCCAAACTTGACAAAAGTATCTCATGATTCCAAAGAGGGCAACATCGGAGAACATAGGTTAGCTTGGGGACAAAAAGACAAAACCAAATTATATTAGGCCATGTGGGAATGTATGCATAGTAAGCGGTCTGAATATTGTTCAAATTTTGAATTTTGTTCATTTATATAATATGCTGAGAAAGACTCTTCCAAAATTGGTGCACCTAAAAGGCGAAGAGATTGCTTTTCTATAATTTTTAAATTTGGGGCAATGTTGAATTGTTTAATTATCGCATCTCTTCTATCAAAAGGTACCAAATCTGAGATAAAAAGTTCGCACATTGAAAAATTTTGCTCTAAACCAATTTCATAAAACTTTTTTATCAAAAAACTGAGATTTTTTTTGAACTGTATTTATTTCACCTCCTAAAGTGCCGTCATCTAAGTACCACATATTTAATTTAGAGTTTAGTAAATTAATTATTGGGTGTATAGCGAGACTGAATATTGCCGGTCCGAGTGGATCGCCCTATTGACAACCAGTAGAAGACTGGATAACATTGTCCCTATAAAATAATTTTGACTCCGTGACCTTGTTGACCATAACATTGCCAAAGATAGCTAAATGTTTCTGGAATCGAATTTTGAATTTCTGTTAAAATGCTTGATCTACTTACAGAATTGAAGGCATTTTTTACATACACTTTGACGACTACCTCACCTCCATCATTTTTCAAAAGGGAACGGAGCGCGTGTACTGCAGCTTCGCAGCCGCCTTTCGAACCAAATCCTTGCTGCAGTGGCTGAAACTTTTCAGCAAGTTTAGTCATAATAGATTAACAACAAACTTTGGAAGCTATTCGCCTAATGCCACCATCTTTCTTTTTAAAAGCACATAGGTTGGCACCATACAGAATGGAAGCAAAATTTTGGGGTACTTTGGCTGCCAGCATGACATTTATTAAAGCGGTGATATCTGACAGGAGGGTTCGGCCGGTGTCGCCGGTAGAACCGAAGACGAGATCTTTAATATGTTGCGGTGTAAGGCCATCCAGGCCTCCAGCCGAACCATTCTTGAAAGACATCACCGCTGTCCTAACGTCTTTAATTGTGACCTGTAAAGGTAACTGAGGTGAAGCAGGCTGGAAGAGAGGAGGTGTTGCTGATAAAGGATGTTTCTCTTTTAGGGCGTTCAGAGTTTCTTGCGAATCAGGCGCAATGACGTCGTTTGAGAATAATAATTTCGCTGCACCTCCTTTCAGGTCCCTATCACTCACTTTACTCTCGACTTTCTGGGATAAAGAGCGTGTTGATGTCGGTGGTTGTCTATAATTTTTCTTATGAAAAGTATTTGGGGAAGTAAAATTTATGTTCTGTGGAGCCGTGGTTGTACAATTATTTTTAAGTGTGGATGTTAATGATTTATATTTGGAATTGGCATGTAGAACCTGAAAGGGAATGTATAGCAGCTGCTCCCAAGCACATTCTGATTTTTCATTGATGGCTTTTTTAATTTTAATTGATAAATTCTGTGCTACAACTATCCTCGCACCACGAGGAATACGCTTAACTATTGGAGTATTTAATTTTGATTGTGAAATATTTTGCCAAAATAGTTGATGTTGCGATTGAGACAGAGAATGTGTTTGAGAAATTAAATGACTAGTTGAAGTTAAGCTGCGAATAGGGGGACTTGACTGGTCGCATTGGGAGAGTGCCTTATGTGCCTTACCAATGTGAATATTCAAACCCCGTTGACCTTTATAATGACGAGCTGGTGAACAATGTGGGCATACTAACAGAGTTGTATTATTTTCATCAGTCGTTCGAGTAACATGGGACGGGCCAGCCGACTGCAACATAATATTTTTGCAACGTAAAAGATACATATAATATAATATAATATAATATAATATAATATAATATAATATAATATAATATAATATAATATAATATAATATAATATAATATAATATAATATAATATAATATAATATAATATAATATAATATAATATAATATAATATAATATAATATAATATAATATAATATAATATAATATTAAAAATTAGCAAATATCACCCGCTAAAAGTGGAACTCTCCAGGCTATGGAACACCACCGTCTCAATTATTCCGATTGTAGTAGGAGCCACGGGTGCAGTAACGAAGAGCCTTAAGCGGTATTGTGACAAATTAGATGCAAATATTAACATACACATACTACAAAAACAAGCAGCACTTCATTCTTCCACCATAATTAGTAAGGTGCTTGGAGATACCGTTTTCGTTTCACAATCATCGCAGGCACATCAACAACACACAGCAAACTCAAACACACAGTCAACGTCTTCATACCATTCATCCACATCTGACACTCAACTCCAAGGATCGACCGTTCGATCACACAATATTTTAAATGGGGGGATAGAACAGGATCATAACTCTAGATATCCTTTTTCCTGAGGGTCTTGGGACGGGATATTTAGATAAGTAACCGACACAGTCGTGAAAAAATCAAATAATATAATATAATATAATATAATATAATATAATATAATATAATATAATATAATATAATATAATATAATATAATATAATATAATATAATATAATATAATATAATATAATATAATATAATATAATATAATATAATATAATATAATATAATATAATATAATATAATATAATATAATATAATATAATATAGGTAGATATGAAATTAACAAACGCTATGATTACTTGTGCTGACAATAACTTCCCTTTGAAGAAACTTATTTTAAATAAAATTTCAACTCCTTGGTGGGAAGCTGAGTGCACTGCTGCTGCCAAAGAAAGGAAGTTAGCGGATAATAATTACAACATAATCATGTCTTTTTCCAACTGTATCCACTATAAGAAAGTTGCTGCTATATATTTATTAAAAAAAAAAGAAAAACAACTTAATAACAAGATTAACTTTCGCCAAAATTTGTCTTCAAGCATTTCATCCTCAATGGTTTGGACACATTTTGCCTTCTTGCCTCAACTCATAGTTTAGAGTCTCCTTTCTATTTTTCTGAACTCCTTCTCGCTTTAGACGGTCTAGCTGATTCTGCTCCTGGCGCAAATGGCATCCCCTATTCTTTCATCAAAAACTCATCAACTACATCCAAGGAATATTACCTAGATATTTATAATAAATAACCTTATTGATTTTGGCGTCATCCCTTTAAAAAAATGATGATGAAAGATCAGATAATTATTCCAATACTTATACCTGATCAGAATCCATCTGAAGCCACAAGCAATAGACCAATTGCTCTCTCTTCTACTCTTGCAAAAGTTTCTGAAATCATGATAAAAACAGATTCGATTGGTTTGTTGAAAACAATAATCTCCGTTCCAACTCTCAATATGGTTTCAGAAAGGGCAAGAGTTGCCTAGATAGCTTAGACATCCTTGCAACTGACATTAGAATAGCTCTCCTTAGTAAAGAACATCTTCTGGGAGTTTTCCTTGACATAGAATCTGCATATTTTAACGTATCACTTCCTCTACTCAGGAGTAATCTCAACCAGCTGAGTATCCCCGTGAAGTTTACTCGTTTCATATGTAACATGATAATGGAAAGAACAATCACTATCAAAGGTCCATCCTCTTACCTCCCTTCTAAGTCAGTTTGGAAAGGCTTTCCTCAAAGCTCAGTCCTTAGTCCCCTTCTTTACAATCTGTATACATATGACCTCAATAGCTCTATATCGCCCTTCTGCCAAATACTGCAATATGCAGATGATATTGTACTAATGAAGTAGTTTTTTTTTACAAATAAAAGACTTTTTCCTCATTGAAATTTCATTGAAATTAAAATGTATAATGTTGAGTTACCTGTTGCTACCAATGTTAAGTTTCTGGGGGTTTGATTAGATCAAAAATTATCAGGCATAAAGCATTTTGATTGTGTCTCAAATAAATGTGAGAAAAACATCAATATCCTGCGCTCTGTATATGGTCTGGTGGGGAGCTCACCCCTACACCCAAAAATTATTGTACACAATGCAATCATTTGCAGCCACTATGTTCTTGATTCCAGGAAATAAAGCAGGTCTAATAAAATAGCTTTTTATTAGACCTGCTTTATTTAATATTAATATTTAACTATTAGATGCTTGTGTGCGTGGCATCTTAACACTCAATGGCATCTTTTAAATTTTGTACATACGTTTCGTGTTATTGTATATTGAAATTAATAAAATATAAAATTTATTTATTTCCTATAGTATAATTATTACAAAGTCTTACTACGCATCCCAGCATTTTAGTTTCAATTATTAACAAAGTTTAACAGAACATGTGGCACGTCACCGTCACACGTTGTTCGAGACTGGATCGAGTTCGCCTTTTTAGCAATAATAATTTTTTTTGTATAGATACGAAATTCGATCTAATAAAAGTTTATATTTTTACGATGGTCATAATGTGATCAAACAAATAGCGGATCATGAACGCATCATGGAGTGATTATGATATTTAAGTAGGTAAATAAAATATTAATTTCATTTAAAGATAGACCAACTAGATAGCAAGTTATAAGAACCATGTATTGATTATCCTTTCATTAAAATGTTTTTAACTAAAACAAACAAATAGGTACAGTAAAACCAGCTTATGACGATTTCATAGGTTAGAGATTAATACGAACAACTAACACAATATTATGTTCTAATATCGTATATGTTAGGTATTAAATTACACATTTATAATTATTTAAATTAAATATTTTCAAATTCAAATAGATATTTATTTACTGTAAACCTGTATAAGTTATTTAGTGCAAGTCAGGTTGTAGTACAAAGTTACAATGCCTTCAAGTGAATATTATTATTAAATTAAACATCATTAACAAAATTTAGAAACATTCATTCCAACTATCTTTATCATTCAAATAATCTTTCACATTATTAGCCTTAGATGTTAATTTATCTTTTACGATACATTAAAAAAATTTAATAGGTAATATTTTAATATCATCTAGGAGTTTATTATAAAATATAACACAATCCACTTTAAAAGATTTAGCAATTTTACGGAGCCTAGTAGATGGTATTGCGAGTTTATGATTGTTTCAAGTATTGACATTATGAACATTACTATTATTTTTAAATTGGCTAATATGTTTATGAGCGTATAGGAGGTTCTCGTATATGATCTGGCAGTGTACTATAGTAATATTAATTTCACCAAACCTTTCTCTCTATGAATCCCTTGAATGTTGTCAATATCTGCGGCCCTGTTGTGGGGACACAATATAATTCCGTAGGACATGACACTATGAAAGAAGCTGAAATACACAAGTCTGCCGTTTCAACATCTGTCAGCTGGCTAATTTTTTTGTCGCAAATACTAAGAGCTTAGTCTATTACATAAGTTTTTTTATATGAGCGCCCCATTTTAGCTTAAAGTCTTATGTAATGCCTAGGAATGTTGTCGTTTCTACTACATCAAGTTTGTCATTATAAATTTTTATAGGTGTTGTGATTGGTGATTTATATTTGGAAGTGTTAACCTCATATATTTTGTTTTCCTTTCCGTTAAAAGTAAGTTATTAACCTTAAACCAATTTACTACTTTAGCAATGTCGTCGTCAACCTGACAGATTTTTTTTGCTGGCGTTTTATTTTAAATAACAATGATGTATCGTCAGCAAACAGTATGGCATGTTTATTTTAAATAAGAGTTGATAAATCATTGACTTAAACCAGGAACAAAAAAAATACATAGTGTAATTTTAATTGCGTTATTTAAAATAATCACTTGTTTTGTTTTGACAGAAAGATCTTGATGCATTAGTATTACAACATTTTCAACATAATTTAACTTTTGCAGCGCGTCTTTGCTTTGTTTTAAAGAAACTGCAAGTCGTCATCACTACAAAATCGAAGTTGACTCCTCCCCGTCTTAATCATTCTCACTTAGGGCTCCTTTTTGTGAGTTATTCACATTATCAAAAAGATCTTCAATTAATTGAATTTCATAGGGTGCCACATTGTCATCAATGGAAGAACATCCAGAAAAAAAATTGTATTAACCCCCAATACAAGGTACATAAATATACTTAACCGCATTCAACGCGACTTTACTCGATTTTTGGCATTTAAGGATCGGAGTTCTCCAGTCACTCGAAAGTCGACGAAACATAATAGATGTCATAACATTACACAAAATTATTAATGGAAAACTAAAATGTCCAAACTTTTTAGCAAATATTAATCTATATGTTCCTCACATCATTCCATGACATCCCATTGATAACTCCTTCTAACACAGTAGAACGAACCTAGGTTTAAATTCGCCCCTCAACAGAATGAAACGATCATATAACAAACTGCAAGCTAATTACGTGATATGCGGCTTCTACTGGTATTAAAAGTTTCATTTTTATGTTACTAGCCATTGAGGAGGAAGAGTCTTATGTGCAGCTGGAGTTCATGGTGAGGATTGTGTCTTATTGAGGAAATAATAGAAGGCTTGTTTCAGCTTTTGTCGAGTTAACAGCTCCTGAAGATGCCTCGTGTAGAGGTGAAACATGTTTGGAAGTGATTTTTTATGAAGATTGGCGGAAGTAACACTTAATATAAATTTTAAAACGAATTGCTACTAATTAATAAGGAGTTACCTCGTGAGGTGACAATCATCACTGCAGCAGGAGTTCGTAGTGAAAACGTGATTAGATATAGAAACTAAACTTACATATAAAATTTCGTAATCGTGCTAATAACTGTTCAAGAGTTCCCTATGGAAGAGATAATACTGGCTGCAGTGTCAGATTATGAATAATCATATAATCATATGCCACCGAAGTTATGCAGGTGTACAAAATTTTTGCTCAAGCAGTGTTATAACTTATAAACATTACTTGTCTGAACTTAAACAATTAAGTACCTTCATAGTTATTTACACGGAACAGACTAGTTTTTTCTGTTCTGTGGTTACAGAGCTACCAACCCACAAACAAGTGTTAAGTACAACCTTGTAATAAAAATAAAATGGTGAAAACTTACCGTGATGTAGGCACTCTTCCCATAAACAAAGGGATCATATAAATATAAATATTATCAAATATTTACTTACCAATTGAGATAGTAATTAAAATATAAAACATTTGATTTAAATTTAAAATTAATAAATTTATTTAAATATGCAGACATAAAATCAAATATGAAAATGGCGATTCGGTCGTTTTGTGATGTAGACTGTTCTGAATTGCTATTTGACGAGATCGCTCCTGGCATATTTCACCATACCAACACACGCCTTGAATTAAAATGTCACCCTAACCTTCTGGATGTGATGCATATAATGCGGTTTTCAAATGTTCATCAACAAACAAGCAAACCTGTTTTCTGTTCTGATGGGCACGGGATCGTGGGGTAATGGAGGGAGTTAGAGAACTGCCTAATCTGGTAGCTGATATTTATTAATAGTTTCATCTATAATAAGATGTTACTTATGAATTCTTGATTATATATTATATTATATTATATAAACAGTTGATTAAAGTTGCAGAGAAAATAAAGACTATTTTAATAGACCGTCTACCAGGTCTAAGTCTAATAGGTAACGCATACCTTTGTTTTTCCTGATCTTCCCAAAATAATATAAATTGTACAGTCTTTTTAACACGCATTTTATTAGATTCACCTGTATGTATGTTTGTTTGTAACCGACTCATTTGGGCGCGATTCTGATCCACTTTAAACGGCCAGATTTCGTTCAAGATTTGTATATTTATAGAGGACCGATAATAATACATTAATGCGATAAAATTTTTCTAGTTTTAAATTTTCAAAATAAGATTTTTGTTAATTTATATATTTTTTTCATTTATCGTCGATAAGGCAGGAATCGATGTTCATTCAACCATTATCTTTTCAACCAAAGCGTGTTTTTTAGTTTTTTTAAACTACTTTTATAAATGAAGTAATATTTAAACGGTATAGGCTGTAAATGTTTGGCATTTATCAGTACAAAGAAGACGCACGTATATAAATTAAACTTATTTATTTTGGTATCAACTAAGTCATATTTCTCAGACGACCTTTGCAACGCAGGAACAACAACTTGGCACTTGAAAGGGTCGTTCTATCACCTGATTTTTCTCATTGAGAGCCACCATTGTCCTTAGCACATATTTCTGAATACACGAAGCCTGGTAGCCTTTTTGGAAGTAGGCTATCGGAGAACATGCAGAGTTTTCACCTCCTCTGTAAATTAAGAAAATTCGAGATTTATTGATGAACACTTGAAGTACAAAATAATATATTTGTGTAAAATAAGTTTAGTGTAGAACTTAAACTTGTGGTTCTGCTGTATTTTTTTGCGGATGACATTTCACTCATATTCAAAGTGAAAAGAAGCCAAGTTTTATATGACGAAGTAAACAATGCTCTATCTGACATCGTGCACTGGTTTAGCACCACATATTGTGAAATAGTCATAAAACTAAATATATTAAATTTGTCGCACCAAATGTCAATTTCAATGTAAATGCAAATGTTTTATTAAACAGAGAGGTGGTAAAACCGGTGATATCTGCTATATTTCTTTGCATTTCACTTTATGACTGTTGCGTCTCAATATATTCTTGATAATGTTCTATATGTTCATAAGCACATTGAGGAATTTGCTATAAACTGCCACAATCATAATGTTAACACGAGGGATAAACATAAACTTGTTATGCCTACTACTCGGTTAAGTCGTGTTAGTAAGTCTTTTATTGGGATGTATATGCTTTTACAACTTGGTCCCAGAAAATGTACAAAACAAATGTGTTACGAAATTTAAAAGAATTATTAAAAACGTTTGCGTGGTAAACGTATACCGTATAACATAAATTATTTTCTTACTGAGACTAAAGACTGAGAACGGAGCGAACATCCTGAGGCTATTTAATTATAAATGTTTAATGCACGATATTACAATGTAACCTATAATTTTATGAATAAAAACCCGCTGAGTTTCTAACGTCCGTTCTTCTCAAGTCTGAGGCATACTATTTCGAATAGGTGGTAGTTTTTGACGTTCAATAAATGATTTTAAATCTTATTTTGAATATTTGAATTTCAATTATGTTAAAATATGTTTGCCTGCGATTTTTGGCATTACGTATCTATTTAATAATGCGATATTTCTTTATACATAAGAGGGGGCAAACGGACAAGAGGCTTACGTGGTAGGGAGTGGTGAGGAAACCGCCCATGGACACCGCAACACCAGGGGTGAAGAGATGGGTTGCCTTTATTTGGGAGTATGCTCTTAGCTAGGAAAGTCGTATCGTTTCGGGAAAACTGCAGCCAGTAATTGATTCCACAAAGTGGCTGTACGAGGTAAGAAATTTCTCGCAAAGCGCGCGGTCGTGTTTGTTGCGGTAGGCGAAACGTAATTCTGAAATAGTTTGTCCGTCTAATTATTAATAAAACATTGAAAATGCCATTTGTATACAATATTCAAGAGTCACTCTTTAAATAATACAATTTGGTAAAATGGTTTATTGGAAAAAAAATTGTCAATAAATAATAAAATCATTAGCAGGGCACGAACGGACATCAGGTTTTATAATTCGTTATAATCGATTCAGATGGATTTCACACGCAACATACAAGCATATATTTTTATATTACTATTCGTATCAAGTCGTTAATGGATATGGGTTCATTTACCAGGCACCACTATCGCTCCTTATCAAAGAATGACTCGGCATGAAAGGTTATTATGGATCAAATGGTTTGATACATAATAATCTTCCAACGGCCAACCATTCCATACAAATATTTTTTTATGAAAATAAGGGATGAGACTAGCAGGACGTTCAGCTGCTGGTAACTGATACACACTGCCAGTTACAATGCAGTGCCGCTCAGGATTCTTGATAAACCCAAAAATTCTGAGCGGCACTACAATTGCGCTCGTCACCTTGAGACATAAGTTGTTAAGTCTAATTTGCCCAGTAATTTCACTAGCTACGTCGCCCTTCAGACCGAAACACATTAATGTTTACACATTACTGCTTCACGGCAGAAATAATCACCGCATGGGTACCACACCCATAATCTAGCCGGCTTCCTGTGCAAAGGAGCCTCTCTTTAGTCCTTATTTATAACTTCTGCGCACTTATACACCAAATCTATCCGTACATTATCTGCTGTAGTAATTTATTAAAAAGCTCACTAAGCTGAAACTAGGATATCATTCCCACCATCTGGATGTGTGGGGTTCTTTTCAAGGGACTTTCTTCCACGTACAACAGAGCTGTGGAATGAGCTTCCTTGTGCGGTGTTTCCGGGACTGCGGACTTTCGCAACTGCGCTCGTCACCTTGAGACATAAGATGTTAAGTCTCATTTGCCCAGTAATTTAACTAGCTACGGCGCCCTTCAAACCGAAACACAGTAATGTTTACACATTACTGCTTGACGGCAGAAATAGGCGCCATTCTGGTACCCATAATCTAGCGCGCATCCTGTGCAAAGGAGCCACTGGTTAAATCAGCAATCAGCCCTAAATGGGAGAGTAACAGGAATATTAGCTGAATGTATTACCGGCATATTTCGACGCGAAATGTCTGTCGCGGTCTTTTTTCTTCGTTCACTATAATAAACCAGTCCTTGTTGACATCTTGAGCAACCTTCGGCACAAATAGCTGGAACATATAAATATTGACACTTTAAAATAATGTTAATAAGAAATATTCTTTAGCCGCGTTGGGCACTTTTTGGTAGGGGAAAAAGTATGGTTTCGCGTCACCGACATGCTCATGACTGGCGCACGCGATAAATAAATATAAAAATATAATATATTATAGATAAGATACTTTGTGGATGGGTGAAATCTCGAGTTTGCGTCACCAAAATGCTTATAGCAGTATATCTGTATTCTGTAGTTGTTGTGCAATATTAGAGCTGTATAATGCATAATAAGAATTCTTTTTGATGTCATATCTAATATACTAGATACTTCGAAAACGTACTGGCGCTCTGAGAGAGAAGAAGCGGCGCAAGAAACTCTCCCAGAATTCTTTTTCTTGCGCTCTTTTCAATAAAAATATACAATATTGTACAGTCATTTCTATCGCTCTAAAACAATCATAATCTATTCCCAGGCTGTCCGATCACTTAGATATTCAGCTGTGGAGTAGTAGGATTTTTGACAGGGACATATTTTAATAAAACATTTAAATTTATTTATAGATAATGCCTGAACAGTGGCTGGGACTTTATTATAAAAGTGTTTACTTTTACCCTTAAAGCTATTATGTATCTTATGAAGCCTACTAAAATGAGTTCCAAGCAATCCCTTATTTCTAGTGTTATTATAATGAAAATCACTATTAAGAGCAAAAAGGTGACGATTTTTGTGAACTTATATTAAATTTTCATAAATGTGCTGACAATGGACAGTCATAATATTTATTTCTTAAAATTTTTCTTTATATACTGTGCATTGTTGAAATTGTGTTTTTGTTTGATTATTATTTGAATTGATTAATTGTAGGATCATTGTTCAGTATAATAGTGACTACAAAATTGATGTTGATAATTTTAATTCAAATATTATGACATTTCAAATTTTAATACGAAAAGTATTCACTTCTATAGGCAGTCTCTTTTTTTCATCTTATTTATAAAATACAACTTTTCTGTGACTCTATGAAGAGTTTACTATTGCAAAGACGTTAAATTTCAAATAAAACTATAGCAACCTAGTTAAAAGGTTGTAGAATTATTCCTTGTGGGGTAATCCTGTCATAGTCCAACTTAAAAATAAACTACTATTATGACCAATATTGTTACTCACACGCTCTCAAATATTTGTTATGGGTAAAGGGTGGCTAAGTAAAGGGTGGCTAAGTAAAGGGTGGCTAAGTATCAGACCGTACATTATTAGTATTTCAGATCTATGACAACACTTAAGGCTGTGATCTATAGACCGTACTTAGACTCTGCTCAGACTTTACTTACCTAAAACTAAGCTAAGTGTAAGGTCGTGTAGGTAAAGCATAATCTTAGAATTCGTTATTTACAGCCACTTGACAACTGAAATTATGCTGAACTGAAGCTAAGCCAGTCCAATGCAATAGTCAATTATACGTTTTATCACACATGGTCATGGTCATTAAAATCAAAAACCAATCGTATTACTTTTAATATTACGTTTGAAAACAATAAACAATAATAAAACATATCAGAATATACACATGACAGTTAAATGTTCCATTGTAATTGGTAAATATACCTCCTTATTACCTATACTTATCTTACCTTATCTAAGCAATTATTAACAATAATTATCTTATATTCCTACATATTACAAATACCTACTGTTTTAATAATCGCTCAAATAGAGCTATGGCATTATATCAAATATTAATCTCCGATAGATCGTAAGCATGCATACTTATATCTATCATGCTCTACTTTATGTATAAGCATAGTACTACTGAAAAACATGCACTGAACAAGCACGTAAGCATACCCTTATTAGGCATTTGATTAAAAAAAATGGGTAAAAAGTTTACCCTTTGGATACGGCACCCTAATAAGCGACTATAATTATATTTCAATATGATATTCTTGATTTATTCACATTGCCCTTGTTTTGCTTACTATTGCTCAAGTCCCTCAATAACCGGATCCGACAGTCATCCCGCAAGGAATTAGCTCTTAAAACATTCTATTAGACTACATTTAATGCTCGACTGACGGTCAGCGCTGACGTCGGTCAAGCGTAGCTATAAAAATGAAAACATATGAACACTGATGAATCGCTACGCGCGTAAAGCTACGTTGCATTGACGAGAATCGTCGGTCGAGCTCGTCGGCTTGCGTACGTCGGTGCGCTGATGCGCTATGGCGATAAAATACTGCAATGATTGTACACGCGCAATCAAGTTTGCTGTCAACTTAGCACTAAACTCAAAATGGTTAGCGCGTACTGGCACAGGCTACGCTGGACCGACGTCAACGCTGACCGTCGGTCGAGCTCTAAATGCAACCTTAGGTACCTGCTTAGACTTGTATGAATACAATCAATACGATATATTGACATTACCTTTTCAGATGATGGGCATAGTTCTATAGCTTCATCTCCAGGGCTAATTCTCTCAGCAATCTGTGGAGCTTCCAATACATCATGATTGAATTTGGTTTTGTTCTCTCTGTCAAGCTGTAAATTATATAATACACCTTGTTATAGCTGTGAATGAACGAGCGTACAAGTGACCTAATGAATAGAATAGTGACAATAACATAACATATTGCAACGACACTTGGTAAATGTTATACTTGGTAAGCTACATCAGTTCGTAAAGAGGCTTTGACACGTGGAGAAGAACTGAAAAGAAACTCCCAGTGCATCTTTTAAAATTTAGATTATATTAACAAAATTGCTTAGCGCGCTTAATATAAAAATTGGGTGGCCAGCGAAGAAACAGAAAATTACCATGTAGGTAAGTATTAGGTATTATATTCCATATAATCTGCTATACTATAGTAAGCCTTCTTTGTCAAAGAAGCTTTATTTTTTGAATTTGTGCTCAGAGGGTCGCGCTAAGGCCCGTCGCTTCTTTATTTTTAATGTCATCTATAGATTTTTGAATAAGTTGTATTTATTATAGTTTCGTTAATATTATTACAGTCGTCAATAACAATCATAATAGAAGCTGTACGATATGATTTTAAATTATTACAGTTAAAAAACGGATATTCAATAAAAGCCTAGTATAATATTTGAATAGCAATTCTAATAGTTAGCTAGTGTTAAGAGCTCCTTACACGGCACGTACAGTTTAATTTTTCTTCTTCAATTGAATGAATTCAAATCACAAATTTTCTTGAATTCAATAATATCTTCTAACATACATTTATTCATATATATCTATTGTGAGGGAGGAAGGGCAAATAATTACCACCATCCACACTCTTTTGGAACACTCGAGAGAGAGAAATACCATAAGTTTTTTCCTGAGATTACGTAATTCATCCGCTACTATTAAGATGTTATTGTGTCTAAAGAATCGCTGCCAAGATATTTAATATAGGGTACATAGGATTATTTTGTTTTACATTGATGCAAAAGCAAAAAAACATGCATAACGCAATATTGTGAAATCAGCCTTGCCTTGTCGAAGTTATAAACATCAAGTACCAAATTACACGTAAGTTTACCTTATATTATACTTTCACGCGCTATTAATTTGCAAGGTTAATATTTATGATGCCATTCAGAAATTCGGCTTCTCAAAAATCCTATGAGGCTTATAGTGGATAGGGTGATGAGGAAATCACCACAGAAACGTCTTCTTAATATAGTTCATCAACTATTTGTTGTACAAGAAGCAGTACTGAATGGAGTCTAAAACGTGAATTCACTACATGGATATGCCCACATGTAAGTCTGGCCATGCCCGCCGGGTCTCGCTACTATAGGTCTGTGCAATGTTTGCTAGTGTAGCACCAATGCAATCAGTATGGCAGTAATATCTGTTGCATCTCCGCGCCAATTTTTCTGTGGGGGGTACAGACATGTCATTAAGTGTTTGGTCATCGCGGGCTGTCTGATAAGTGACAGCAACCAGTGCAGATGCCCTATTTGATTTTATCTATCGAACTGTAACTGTAACTTTTAATGAAAATAAAGCAATCTCGGCAAATTCCTCGCGGAATACAAAAGATATCAATGTGTTTGTAAAATACAAAGCAAAGATGACGAGTCTGTGGAGTGTATGAAGTCGACAGCTTGTATTACAGCTGGAAGAGATCCACTGCTGGACAAAGGCCTCCCCCAAAGATTTTCACGACGATCGGTTCTGCGCTGCCTTCATTCAACGCATTCCGGCGATCTTGACCAGTTCGTCAGTCCATCTTGTGGAGGGCCAACCAACACTACGTCTTCCTGTACGTGGTCGCCATTCGAGGACTTTACTGCCCCAAATTCCTCCCTTAACGTGAGGTTATTACGACAAAGCAACATAGAAAAGAGAGCTTATCCACAGGGCTATGAACGGACACTTCTAAAATCATTGTCACTCCTGGCCCTGCAAGAATGTCATTATTATTTACTCACCCTATGTAGAACTTCAGTCACGACATCTACAGGGTAGTCGGGCAAATCCTCACAGATACCAACTCTCTTGCATTCGTCAGGTATCTGCAGTGCCAGATCATTACCTGACCTTGCCGACAGGTCTGGGAACACTATACTTGAGTCCATCACTGTAATAATCAATAATATGTCAAATTTCATTTTAATTAATTTTATAGCAATTCACCCTTTCATCCATGATATAATCTTATACAATGAATATTCCTAATCTTATAGATCGATTGGATAAAATTTTCTATTTAAAGGCAGATTTATGTTTTGGTTTTTAAGCTTTTAGGTACTTTCAAAAGAGATGACTCTAGAACTCGGTAATTACATGTAATTTCGAACAATCAAAACCTTTTAATTCTATGTTGTTTCCTTATTAAAGTTATCATAAGATAGGATCAGTATAGGTACAAATATATTAAGGGTATAAAAATCTTAAACTAAAACTAAAAAAAAATGAAACTCAAGCACTGGTAGCTATTTCAGCCAACGCGAACGAAACAGTCTAGCTATCCAAGGCAGTAATGCTGCCAGAATTCTTTGTACCCTCCTCTAGTTATAAGTATTGTTAAAAAAACTTATTTACAAAAATAGTAATTTTTTCTTTTATTAACGCTAAAACACAGAAAATCTTTTCAATTTAGCGCTGTTGTACACACCTCTTCTATTGGTAAAAGGCTTCACGAATCTGTTCAAGATTTTGTATGACCCGTTGTTCTCATGATGTGTTGATCTTTCATTTCTCCACTCAGAGTCAGCATAACTTCTCGTATGGTGTACTATCTGTAATTTAAAATTGACAAGTAAAAAATTATGACTAATTTTTTCCTCTTATACTAGAAACATTTTAAATCTATAGTTCGGTGTTAAAAATACTAGATTTAAGACCAATATTTATTAAATTTTATAGAAATAACTCCGGCTTAAGCTCTCCCAATCAACTCATATGTGTAACTATAATTAAATATTTCAATTAGATCATAACACTGATATTTTTTAAAATTTTAACATTTATAAAATACAGGTGTCCCCATTAAAAATATTAAATATAATAGGTTAGTAAATAAGTAAGTAGTAAGTCGTTAATTCACTATTTTTATATTTCTTAATTGTTATAGTATTCGTGTTTTAGTTCAGTAACGTTGTGCATACCTTTAGGCGCCGTAGCTAGTGACATTACTGGGCAAATGAGACTTCACATCTAATGTCTCAAGGTGACGAGCGTAATTATAGTGCCGCTCAGAATTATTGGGTTAGCATATCAATTACCATCAAGCTGAACGTCCTGCTCGTCTCGTCCCTTATTGTCATAAGGATGTATATTGACGAGACATTCGGACGGGATATAAAAAAGAGTTCCCCAAAAAACATTAACGTTAATTTTACATCATAACAGATGTCATCGAAAACTAACGTCAGATGTCTCAATACCTGTGTTCATATGTCTTTGTTTGTGTCTTCAGAACATTCTTTCGAAGAGACAAGAAATATCTGCGCGGGCGAAGGATTTGCATTAATTTTAGTCCGTATCAATGTAATAAATGTTCGCACCTACCGGGATGCGAACCCAGGACCTTCTAGTTTATTATTTAGGCAGGGTCACTAACCGGTGGGCTATATAGGGGTCGTCAAAGAGCTTAGAATTAATAATAAAGTTTATTTTGCTCATATCCGTGTGAAGTATATTTGCATATCATCAAGCATACATTGTCCATATTTATTCACTCACAAGTAAAACTATGCATAATCTAGCTACTACTTATTATAAATAATAGTTTCCTCGCAATTCTATAAATATCTATGACTTCATATAGTTCAGTATAGAGTTATGATTGTTTAGAGTTAAATCCATACAAGTAACTATGTTTTATTGTGAAGATTAAACTTTGCACCCTTTTGAAAATGAAAGGCTATATTTACAGCATTTTAGCAGTAGTAGATAGATAGAGATAATAAAGTTAGACAAAATTTAATTTTCAATATAAAAGAAGTATTTTTATTAAATCGCTAAAAAAGTAGGCTTTTCGATGTGTGTTTATCATCCGGATTGGTATTATTTTCCGCACTAGTGAGTTTTATTTAGTTAAATTGGCGTTTTAAACCTTTTCCTCAACAACTGTTCAAACTGTTAATATTATTTTATTCAAAGATTAAACTGTTTTTCATTGAATGCCTTTCGTTGTTTCATTTTTTCACAAATGTAATAAGTCTTCATTTCCAATTAACCAGTGGGAGGCTCCTTTGCATAGGATGGCGGCTAGATTATGGGTACTACAACGGCGCGTATTTCTGCCGTGAAGCAGCAATGTGTAAACATTACTGTGTTTCGGTCTGAAGGGCGCCATAGCTAGTGAAACTACATGAAAATAACGACTAATGCCCGCTACATACGTAACGATATATTATCGTGGCGATTTATCTGTGCCGATTAGCGCAGATCCATCCATCGTGTGTATGACAAGTCGTTACAGATCTAATGTTCATGGCTACAGTTGCATTATAAATATATTAGACAAATCGTTGTTGATTGCGTGTGAACAGTTTTATCGTCATGTGTGGGTATGTTCGTCAGTTCGTGGAGAGGCCCCCTTGCGTGCACACACCTACCCTAAGAAAATCCGAATACAACAGCTGTTAATGATAATAATACAATTCTAAACCAAAGGGTAAAAAACTGTGCCTACACAAGTCATAATAGACTGTAAAAACTATTAATGATTCATAAACAGGCTAATTTCAATCAATTTATTTTCAATTATTTTAATTTGATAATTTTTGATGAAAGCGAAGCAAGTTTTAAAAGTAAGTAGATAGTTATAACAATTAATCATTGAACGTGGAAATGGTGCCAGTATTCTTGGTACAATTCCACGTAACTATAGTTATAGTTAGTTACAAATTAAAATTTGTAACCAAAATTTATGATCTCTCTCGGGTCTGTCTGAGCGCTCTTAGCAACTGACACAACCATTTGAGTGACGTATGGATTGTAAATCTTGGTATGTCTTGTTCAACTCTCAGGATGTGGCTCCATCTATAGGATCTACTTTACAGTTTATTACCTGCTCAACCCCAATATTTGCATATTAGGATATTGACTTGAGATGTCGCTATTACAAATCTAAACAACTTGTTATTTTAAGGTGACACCCTCACTTCTGATATAATTATACAATTTAATTATTAAATTAATACCCGAAGTGGGGGTTATGTTTAGATTTTAATGTACACAATCATAGTATTGTTAATAAAGTTATTAGATTTGTTTTATCAATATATTAGTTTACAGAAAAAAAAACAATTAATAGTCTCTAATTGTAACGAGTCAAATAGATACAAATTTAATGAATTGAAAAACAATGTGACTGAAAATCGATTAACGTCTTATCACTAATCGAGCATTATCGAGGTTTTCTTTGAATATATTTAAATTCTATGTTCAAAAGAAAACTTTCCACACGTAAATAATTTGGTTGTAAATAATAATTAGATACTGTCGTAAAGTAAAATTGTCTACGTCTTCGTTGTTTGAATTTATTTCAAGGTTGTTGTGTGATTAAAATATTTCGACAAAGAAATGAAACATCGCAGCTCACGGACGAGTAAAAAAAGAAGGGCTCCCCGCCGTGATATAAGCTAGTGAAGCACCTTTATGCTAGTGTGTGTGCGGTTACGGGGTATACCAGTTACACAATTTTTTCTCCCTTAAATAATCATATATCCACAAATACTTATATAGTATTCTTTTTACACTTTTTCACAACGCACGACGGCATTTTTAAAATATTTTATTGAGACGCAAACTGATCCGTGACAGACGATGGCAAATCTCATTATGGCGGCTGATCGGCTTGTATTAGTGTAAGTGTGTGCGTGGGGCTGTGTGACATGGAGTCATTCTTTTTTACTCGTCCGTAAAATCAGCTGTGAAATCTGGATTTCATTAATTTTTTCTAATTATTTAAATACACTAAGGCTGGGTTGCACCAACAAACATTACCAATAAAAAACATGTTTAAATTGCGGTTAAGCCAAAAATAAGTTGCACTATTTGATGTGTTGACCTTTCAATATTGGCTGGTTAACGCTATTGTTAATGTTAAATAGCGAAATCGCTACCTGTTAAATATTTCAAATAAATTTTCGATATTGACTTGATATTTCACTTTTTAACTAGCGTCTTTTTTTATGGAATAGGAGGACAAACGAGCGTACGGGTCACCTGTTGTTAAGTGATCACCGCCGCCCACAAATTCTTGCAACACCAGAGGAATCACAGGAGCGTTGCTGGCCTTTAAGAAAGGGGTACGCGCTTTTTTTGAAGGTTCCAATGTCGTATCGTCCCGGAAACACCGCACAAGGAAGTTCATTCCACAGCTTTGTAGTACGTGGAAGAAAGCTCCTTGAAAATCGCACTGGGGAAAATCGCCACACATCCAGATGGTGGGGATGATATCCTAACTTGTGGCGTGTCATGCGAAGGTAGAATTCGGCGGCAGGAATCAGGTTAAACAGCTCTTCGGAACACTCCCCGTGATAAATGCGGTAGAAGACACACAATGAAGCGACATCTCTACGCAACGCCAAGTGATCCAGCCGTTCACAGAGCACTGGGTCCCCGACAATTCGAGCTGCTCTACATTGCACTTGGTCAAATGGATCGAGCTGATACTGGAGTGCGCCAGACCAGAGATGGCAGCAATACTCCATGTGTGGCCGGACCTACGCTTTGTAGAGCGCTGGAATGTGGGCCGGCTTGAAGTAATGCCGTGCTCTATTAATGACGCCCAGTTTCTTTGAAGCCAATTTGACTTTGCCCTCCAGATGGCCACGAAATTGGCAATCACTCGAGAGTTCGAGACCCAGTATTCCGATACTAGGCGAGGCTTTAAGGGAAGTGCTGTCAAAGAGCGGTGATACGACAAATGGGGTTTTTTTAGTGGTAAACGCGGAAAATCGCGTCTGCCAATTTTTGCGAGGGATACGGGCGAGGTGTCCTGGACGCGTTCAACATTAACAAATCTACATTCTATTGAACTGTAATATAATACGACTAAATTATATGATAAATGTGATATCTATATGCACGGAAGCAGCAACTCTCATGGTTTGGTAGCATTGTGTATGTATGTGCATACATACATTATAATTATTAAGTAAACTAAGTCAATTGTAGGTAGTCACCGGTGGTAGGTAATGTTATAGTTTTGGTTTGAACTACAGGTCGATAAAACTGAACGATTCGGCATTTTTGTCGCTTTTCGTCAGGTGTTGCACGTTCTGCGTCTGCATGATGACTGAACGTTCATGTAACATCATTTTGTTAGTAGAGGTCATTTGGTTCAAGAGGAGAGTATTTAAGGAACAAATTAAGTTTCAAAACAAAATTAATGAACGATGCGGTATCGAACCCGCAACCTGTGAGTTGAAAAAGACATGCAAGATTTATCAACGATACGTCACTCGAACTGGCTCAGTGGAAAGAGCGCTCGCACGGAGCGCGAGAGGTCGCGGGTTAAAATCGTTACGAAGCGATAAGCAATTATTATTCGTTAAAAGTAAGGAATAAAAGATGGGATGGGAAGGCTCTAAGATATAGACACATACACCATCGCGTACTTTTTTGTAGAACTTTTTAAGGTGTACAAATCTCTAGTACATTCATTATTTTGATTTATCTCATATGGTTCAGCCAACGTTTACAATGTAAGCGCAAAAAAAATGTATTCATTGACGACATCACATTAGAAACCTCTAAAATTATCAGTGTTTCTTTTCTATATTATGCAAGTATAACCCTTCCAGCAGGAAGCGACTTTGTTTTAACTATGTAGTGATATAATTTAGTTATATTATTTTATCAAATTGAATCTTACCGCCTTAACTTTTTATTTAAAAGGTGGTGCTTCTCGTGTAGTTCTTGTAGTATTGCATTTGGTCAAGATCTCACAATGGCATCTATGAGAAAACCATAAAATCTTAAATTTTCTATAAGAATAAGCGCGACAAATTTACGAATAACTCAATATCCCGCCAACCGATTTGGATTATTCTTTATTTATTGTCAATTATATACTTCAAAGATATTTTGATGAGAATTTGGTAAGGTTCTGATTATGGGATCTATGACAAAGTAACGGGTGCGATCTGTGGCAGGATCTCTAAATGTTTGTAATAAAATTGCAATGCGCTTACGTGCATCGCACACATCCCTCGTTTTTTTTGTATGCGCAAGAATCTAGCTCCGCTGAGCCGTTTCAACCAGAGCTGTGCTGACCGAGGCGAGGTAAATGAAGCGATAGTATTAGTTCATTACAAATACATCCCTCGCTCGCATCCTCACACATCTCTGGTGGAAAAAAGCCTTACATTCGCATGCGGTGACGTGACATTTACTGTTTTATCCATAGACTTAGAATATACTACCGTATAGACGACTTGACAGTCCGGTACTGCGCGACCAATTTGGATATGTCAATGTTAGATAGTGGTCTAATCTAATTTTAAAAATAGCGCTAATTTAGCCAAACGTGGCTGACTTATTACAACTTATCAATCGGTTACAAAAACAATAGATTCGCTTAAATTCTCTAGCTTTTTTCTTTATGAAAATAAGGGATGAGACGAGCAGGCTTCAGCTGATGGTAATCAAAGTCAAAGGAAAAAAAAGCCTTTATTCACTGCAAAACTTTATAAGTTATTTAGTGCAAGTCAGGATGAAGTACAAAAGTTATAATAGCATTCAAATGAGTATAACAATATTCATTAACAAAATTTAGAACATTAATTCCAACTATCTTTATCATTCAAATAATTATAATAGGCCTTTGATGTTAATTTATTTTTTACGATACATTTAAATTTTTTAATAGGTAATATTTTAATATCATTTGGAAGTTTATTATAAAATATAACACAATCCACTTTAAAAGATTTAGCAATATTACGGAGCCTAGTAGATGGAATTGATACGCCCTGCCCATACCTTCTTGATTCTTGAAAAAAACCGAAAAACTCTGAGTGGCACTACAACTGCCCTCGTCACCTTGAGACATAAGATGTTAAGTCTCATTTGCCCAGTAACTTCACTAGCTACTAGCTCTATGTTCGTTAGAGATGATCTACTCTCTTGAAAGCTTTATTCGTCTATACGTATATTGTAAATCTATAACCCCTCCTGAATTTTTACGTGTTTATCAATGTGTCTAGACATTTTTTTATTTCACACTAAATCAATGAACGGTATGTAAGTATTTACTTTGTCACTTTACGCCTTATGTACTTATACTCAGAGAGGACAAGGCCTAGGATGACGTTAAAATAAATTGGCTTTGTTAGTTCACGAGATACCGAAGATTTATTGTTTTGATATCATTATAAATTATAACTTTACTTTATTTTTATAATTACAAATAACATTACATACTTTCAGAGATTTTGATCGACGCTGAGAAAATGCAAGACTTACAGCTCTCCTGTTTGTCTTGGAAAGCAAAGTGAAGTCACCGATGGCAATGCAACAAGTGACAAGTGTGAAGTGGCAGTAGGACACAAATCTGGAAGCATGTCTCGTGGGGCAAAACGGTTCTGGAATGGAGTCCTTTGTGTGGAAAGAGACCTGACTGCAGACCACAGATGTGATGAAAAAATGACGCTTAGAATAGTGCAGGGTTGAACTGAAGCAGGTTAGGGAATTTGAAAGTAAATAGGGCAATCTGCAAGAGGTTTAGGTAACACCAAACTGGTGAAGAATGGCTGTGAAAGACAGCATTTTATTACCGCGGTGGTCGGTTTTATTTTTTTTTATTTTAAATTTAATAAGTACACTTTTAACTTATTGATATATCTTGCCAAACTTTAACAGTTTTTTGGCAAGTTAATGCGCTTAAAAAATATTTAATTATATGTACATACTTAACTACTACTTACTTTAAACTAAACTATTATCACTTAAAACTAAACGTTAGAATTATTACTATTAGAAAAAAGAAAAGATGTTTTTACGCTATTCTAAGTTAGCTAATAACTTGTTGAGTAACATTGAACAACAGTTAGTGAGAGTTATTCAATGCTATTCAACAGCTCATTTTCATTTTAAATTTAACTGCATTTTTTTAAGTTTGGGAACACTCCTCACCCACGCAATCTCGTTGTATGTTACTGGCACCACATATTCATTTAATGTTTTGCTTTTAATGGTTGCACTTTTGGGTGATGGAATAGGTTGAACCGTTGACTCTCACCTCGGAACCTCCGGTTCAATCTTGCTCGCCACCTATTAATGTGTCTTCGGTTTAATATTAATTAAGGTATTAATGTTTTTCTAATTCATATGTACGTGTATTCGACGTTTTGTAAGGTCGGCAACGCTCCTGTGACTCCTCTAGTGTTAGATGATAGTATGATGTCTTTGCGGTGATCATCCATCAGGTGACCTGAATGATCATCCTTAAAAAAACATTATTCAGGAACTATTCTTGATCAATTTGTTATTTTTTAAACTGATAACCCTCACTTCTGCGATTATCAATGTGTCTAGACATTTTGTATTCTTGAAATGTTTATATTACTTTAACTAGTCGAGCGATAAGTTATCTTACAAATATAATTGTATTTATTGTTTAAGACGCATTGTAATCTTAGTTAAACTTATACGTAGGTATTTATTTATTGAAGTCTCGGCAAGAAATAAATTAATAATTCTATTGATGCACGCCTTCTTTTTTATGGCAATAAGGAACGAGACGAGCAAGACCTTCAGTTGATGTTGATTGATACGCCCTGCCCATAACAATGCAGTGCTGCTCAGGATTCTTGGAAAACCAAAACTTTCTGAGCGGCACTATAATAAAATGTTGAGTATCATTTGCCTAGTAATTTCACAGCTACGATGCCCTGCAGACTGAAACACAATAATGCTTAAACATTATTGTTTCACAAAGGGTTGAGCAAATGAGAAGAAGTAGCAAGAAACTATTAACATTTTTTTAAATTAGCGTATAGCGTAATTAGCGTATTGCTAAGAGGTTTTATACAATCTAAGACAGTCTCTTTATACTAAAACATCAGATTCACTACATTCTCACAGTAATGAAGCTTTGTAGAATAGAATAGAAATGTACTTATTAACCATAGGGTAAAAAACATTTTTTTTTTATTTATACATAATCCACAGCTCTTAAAAATATTTAATTAATACATATAAATGTGATCTGACAGCCAAAAGGGATTAACATTTTAAAGGCCTTAATTTTAACAATCGACACAGTAAAACACCATGAATGTATTCGGATATTTGCTAGTTAGTATACAATTATATATACATGTGCGCATGTGTGTGGGTGTATGTGTGTGTGTGTCTGTGTGTGTATTCGTTTTAATGTGATAAAAACACAGGCCTTAAACTATGAAAAGATACCTAACTAACATGAAATGAACTATCTTAATAAAATCATAAAATTATGTTTCAACTAATATTCTTAATATCTCATTTTTGAATTTGAGTTTATTGAGGTGGAAAATATCAACCGAACTAAACTTATTATTATAGGTTTTATGTAATCGAGTTATTATAGAATGTTGTGCGTAATTTGAGGACACCAGAGGAATAGGAAATAAGCATGTGTGCCTTGAGCGTCTTTTTGGAGTACAAAAATTTAAAGTTTTAGTGGTAAGTTCCTGACAGTCTACATAACCGTGACAAAGCCCATGTAAAAGAGATAATTCAAGAAGGATACGTCTGTTTTCAAGACTAATGAGTTGATGGTGCTTACAAGATTCTTCATAACCTTTATTATAACTGTGAGTCCTAAAGTTAAGGTGATTTACGTATTTTCTTTGAATGCTTTCTAATTTCTTAATATAGACAGAATATTGCGGGTTCCATATAACACTACAATATTCAAGAATGCTTCTAATATATGAGTTATACAAAACCTTGATGCAATCCAAGTCAGAAAAGGGGCTACTTACGCGCAAGATGAAGCCTAAACTTTTATAAGACTTACATACAATTGTATCTATTTGTTCTCCAAATATTAGCTTTTCATCCAGAAGTACTCCTAAATCTTTGACTACTTGTTTTTATCAATTTGGTGATGATTAATTTGGTAACTAAATTCTGTTGGAAACTTACTTCTCGTGAAAGAGACATAGATGCATTTTTCATGGTTGACATCTATGCGGTTACAATTATAATAGCAAGTAAGTCTATCTAAATCGGCTTGCAGTTTGGAACAGTCCAAATTATCTTTGATTGAGATCATGGGGAGAAGAACTGATAAGAAACTCCCAGGCATACCAATCGCGAGAGTAAGACGTGAGAGAATCTGGCCTGTTTTCATCAGTTGTCTGACAGCAAAAGGCAATATCTAGACGTATAAATTATCTAAGGCTTAATATCTACACTTATAATAAATATGTAAGCGGCTAGTCTTGAGTCAAGTTCAGTGATTCAGAAATCACTAATGTGTCATCAGTCTCCCGCGCAATTTGTTATCGGAAGAACGTCTGTTATTTGATATTGGTTTCATTTTTCATACACACACATAGTCACGTCTTGTTTCCGACGGCGTAGGCAGACACAACAGAATGCCATATGCTTATATCCTCACAAACCTCACGCGCTTCCTCTACATTCATTACTCTTTTCATACATGCTCGCCGGATACGGATGTATTGGACATTTTGTTTTTTCAAAACGTCTCCAATTTGGTCGACTAATGTTCTACGAGATCTCTCGCGACCGACTTGCCCACACACACTTGGCTTATATATTTGATTTATCATTCTTTCTTCACTCATTCGCTCCACGTGTCCAAACCATTTCAGCATTACTTTCTCAATCATTGTCACTACATATTCTTTCAGACCACAGCGCGCTCGTATTACCGCATTCAGAATTCTATCAATGAGTCACCACACCTCACCCCACACATACTTCGCAGTGATCGTTTCATTTTTAACCAGAGGAGGTTCTCAATTCGATTGGTATTTTTTTTATATATGTACACTGATTACTTTGGGATTTATGATCCGATTTTCGTGATTCTTCTTCAGTTTGATGCGGAATGTTTGCCATTTGGTTTCCTTTTATTTTCTATTTTATCTTAGATTTATTTTTTTATTTTTATTTTAGTTTCTATTTTATCGACATTTTTTATGAATATTTTTGTTTACGTGGATGATGTAATTATAGATAGTGTTCCACTTTTTTAGGAGCTTTTAATTTAGGTTGAGTATATATTATTATTAACTCGTGTCCCAATAAGTGGGTCTTAGGCTACCTGCCATTCATAGCTATCAAACGTGCTGCACGATATTTCAGTGTCTCACAAGAATATGAAATAAATATATCTATATTTTTTAAGGCACGAGCAACCTTTTGTAGGCATACCCATACTAAAAAAAATACTATTTAATATATGACAGTAAAAAGCAACAAAATATTATAGTTTATAACTTCGTTTAAAAAGTTTGTATGTGCTACCTATTGATAGGCTTCAAGTCGGTGCCTAGCTAAATGTAATGGCAGGTACCTACACTCGCCACGCGTGACTTTGAGGGGGATAGCTTTGTCTAGAACTAATCAACCTAAGCGGGCAGGCACCGACTTAAGCCCTATCAATAGGTAGCACACACAATTAATAGTATTTTATAAATATTAAGCTATAAATATCCTATTACGGATAAATAGTAAGGGGTTTGCATAAGATGTGTATTAAATTAAATCTTTATTATGTTATTTTATACTTTTCAGTTTTTGAAGTTGGTTTTTTAAACGAAGTTTTTTTTTCACGTTCATATTTATTTGACGATTTGAAGGGCGGTCGTATGATTCCTCTGGTGTAACAAAAGAGTACAAGGCTGCAAGTGTCCCTTATACACATGGTCCTACACAGTTACAGCACCTCTTCCATAAAAAAAACACAAAGCGCATTAATAAATGTCATGCGAAATAATGGTCTCTTTTTAACTTTCTTTATATTAGCTTCACCTGCATACAGTATATATGTTTGTTTGTAACCGACTCTATTGGGCGCGATCTTGACCTACTTTTAACGGCCAGATTTCGTTCAAATTCCGTATTTTTATCGAGGACCGATGGCAATACATTAATATGTTAAAATTATATAATTTTCATCTATTGTCTATAAGCGAGGAATTGATGTTAATTTTAAATTTATTTTTTATTTTTTAGTTCGATTTTCTGTAAAAGCGTGTTTTTAAGTTTTTTAACCACTATTTATTTCAACTGGCCTATTGACATTTCAAATACTAAATAATTACTGTAATACAATAATAATATGCAGACTATTTTTCATAACTCTTAGGTCAAGAGATTAGTGATATTATTTTTGCTACGTATATTAATATTTATGTAAATGTATATATAATCATTTTCATAAGTTTTTGTGCATGCAAATTAACGGACGCTGTCATTTGTTTATATCAAAGTAGTGTAAGCAGGAAATGGACTGAATAACTAGAATATAATATATATTATACTCTTTTTCATTAGCTTATTTTTAGAAACTCTTAATAATTATTTGTTACCGAAGGCTCCTTCTTCGAAGATATACACAATTAAAAGTATATTGGGTACTATAGGGTACAAGACAACGATATATTTAATACAATATATAACAATGCAAACAAACACCCATTTTCATTAAATAAATATTTGCACCTACCGAGATCTGAACCAGTGGGATCCTCCTTTGCACAGGATGCCGGCTAGATTTTAGGTACCACAACGGCGCCTATTTCTGCCGTGAACCAGTAATGTATAAAAATAACATACTGTATTTCAGTCTGAAGTAGCTAGTGAAATTACTGGGCAAATGAGACTTTACATCCGATGTCTCAAGGTGACGAGCGCAATTGTAGTGCCGCTTAGAATATTTCGGTTTTTCAAGAATCCTGAGCGGCACTGCATTGTATTGCACAGGGCGTATAAATTACCATTAGCTGAACGTCCTACTCGTCTTGTCCCTTATTTTCATAAAAAAAAGAACCCCAGACCTCTAGCTCAGTAGGCAGGGTCTACAGGTCAACGTTTTATGAAATTATTTATGAAATAGATTACAAAGTAACTATGAGCATATTTAAAGTCCTAATTTACTACACTTGAGCATGTCGAATAATACATATAGCATTTTAGGCCAGGGTCGATAATTTTTGAAACCAAAAAAAATTACAGTAGGATAAAACCCATTGGTAAGGGACGAGAATATAACAAAAATAAAGGGAAAAATAAATTACGGGCGATCCGAGAAATATATATATATATATATATATAGTGGGAGGCTCCTTTGCACAGGATGCCGGCTAGATTATGGGTACCACAACGGCGCCTATTTCTGCCGTGAAGCAGTAATGTGTAAGCATTACTGTGATTTGGTCTGAAGGGCACCGTAGCCAGTTAAATTACTGGGCAAATGAGACTTACGTGTCGCTCAGAATTTTTGGGGGAATCCTGAGCGGCACTACATTGTAATGGGCAAGGCGTATCAATTACCATTAGCTGGACGTCCTGTCGTCTCGTCCCTTATTTTCATAAATATATATATTTCCGTGACAAGCTACGTCTTATACTCGCCATTTGTATGTTACTGTGTGTAAGGCTGAGATCTATAAACCCTACTAACGGCCGTTCCCAATATTCAGTCTATCTCTAACTTGAGATAAAAATACCTTATAATTACTATAATCAATAATTAATAAAATCACCTTATATTGGGACGCGTGAATTGAAATTTCCATACAAACTTCTATCGCTGGTAAGCTATACGTCGTCCCATTGACAGACAGCGTGTACGGATAAGGTGAGTTACCGTCAATAAGTTTATTGGGACAGAAAAGTCAACGATAGTTATGATTTTTATCTCAAGTAAGAGATAGACTAAATATTAGGAACGGCGGTTAATCTGTCCTAGTCGCGGTTTGACTCAAGTCTACAGGGCGCTTTTACATCCTAAGTTCTTCCAGTAGCGTGTCTGGCATTTGATCAAATCACTAGATTTGTTTAGAGAAATGATAAAATCTTGTTGTTAATTTAACATCCTCCCTAATAATATGATCAAATCACTGTTTTTATTTCTCTTCGACATATACACAATACACACACACAATAATTAAAACCTGTGTAGTTATTACTTTAAGTCTTTATTATAATTATTATATTTTAATATTATGTTTAGTAAAGTTTTAGTAATCAACTTGATGTCACAAACCGCTTGTATATTTTTATTTTCTGTTAATTCTACTATTATCCCAACGAGACAGCGACGCCTACTGTAGGAGTCAGCATAAAATGTAACTGTGTACATGTAAAGTGGAAAATAAATAGACTTAAGTGACCTTCCCAAACCCCAGTGAGTCCATGTCGCAAAGTACGCTAACCATATGTCTCTTTACAACGGCACTAACCGCTCAAGCCTAGCAACTAATATAACAGACCTTTACCAGAGGCTATCGACGAACAAGGTTCAGAAAATTGCGAAATAAAATCAATCCTAAAAAGAGGACAGCGGTAATCTTCGGTATCACGAACAAAATCAATGCTATTATCTATCAGGTTGAAATCTATAAAGCAGACTGTCCGATGACAGTGTGTTAGCTTAAGGTCAGCATAATCCACTTTAACACTAGTGCTATATTTATGTAGGTTTTTAACGAGGTAGGCACTGCCTAATTGCCTATATGGTATGCATGCCCCAGTTCTATGACAGGGCGTCAAACCATCTGAAATGAAGACATGTAGTAGTCAACCCGGATGACCATATTACCATTGCGCATGTAACACCCACTCTAACTCCGACACAAAACAAACAAAACTGTTCTCGATGGCGTGGGTGCGGCCGTGTACGCGAAACCCCCGTCTCTCGCCGCTCGTCACTTAGACGATGGCCAGCGGCTTGCAAATTAGAATAAATATCCGGAACGACCGAGCCATTCTCGGATTTTTAAGAATGTACAAAACTTGAACAAAAAAAAACTAATAGAACAACTGGATTCGAAACGGGGTCTTCTGCTTTCCGGATCACCCAATGAGATCATCTGAGCTATTATCGTCTTGTATATAGTGGTCAAAATTTACTGTTTCTCATTAAAACACGGATAAAACTATATTTTTTAAAATTGAAACCTAGCTAGATCAATTTATCGCCCCCGAAATCCTCCGTATACTAAATTTTATGAAAGTCGTTGGAGCCGTTTCCGAGATTCAGATTATATATACAAGAATTGTTCGTTTAAAGATATAAGATTTCAGATCTCACACCTTTATTTATACAACACACAACGAATGAAGACATCACGCATAATTATGTTGAGAACGAATCTTGTTTTAATTTAAATATCGACTCTCTTAAACAGACGTTTAACGTTAAACAAAGATCGCGTGCCCGGACACAAGCACACCTGATTTTTACTTGTTTTCATTATCTTAGTTATTTATTCATAACGTTGATCTTACACTAAATAAAAAAAGTGGGTGTGTACTTATGTTTGCACGCAAGAAGTTATACTTCTTTGGCCTCACGAAGCAAAAATTCTTAAAATGATTTATTCCTCGTGCTATGACAATATATAAATAAATATAGGCTACCTAATATTTATTCTCGTTACTTTTACTTTTAAAGCCTTTTTAATATAAATTAAAATCAGACGCTAAATTCAGACTTATAACTTGTGGTGTCAGGTCGACTATAGTTAAAAAACACTGTATTTGTTGGATGCAATTACTAATTGTGACAGTAATCACGACCATCGTGTTCACGAAGCATCCTTACACAAACAATGAGTTCAAGGTCTAAAGGTTGTCGCATCAAACATACGATAATTTCTACTTATACAATTTATTCCTTATTTCTTTTTATGACATACTTGCCCCCTTATTCATAATGGTCCGCTAACTTTAAACAGACGCTTAGGAGTGTTTTTTCTCATTCTGACTTAGGTCAATAGAAGAAGACAGAGTGAGAATAAACAATGCTTTAAGTGAGCAGACTATTATGAATAAGGGGGTTGATATTTAAAACCCTTTTAACTTTGAACGCGATTCATATATTTGATGCAGCACCTTACAAAGTAATTTCTTTTGTTTATTACAGCCATTGTAAAATACTCTATTGGATGAAAAGAGTGGCCGTTAAGTTTCTTGTATGTTCTTCTCACGAGCACTACTTTTTCCGAAAATATGATGATTCAGTAATTTAAAAGAAATATTTAAAGTGTTGATTCAAAAGCGCTTTTTTAAGCATAATTGTATAAAGTTTAAATAACTTTGTTTTTGAATATAAGTTTATTCAGTTTTTTCAATTCAAATTCAAATATTTTTATCCAAAATAGGATTCAAAATCCTCAATGTGCTTATGATCATATAGAACATTATCAAGAATATATTGAGAAGCAACAGTCAATATGTTTATTTCTTTAAATTTTTCTCTTAATGTTTCTTTAGGACCTAGGTTATAAATAGCGTGAATTTGCTCTTCTGCAGCATAAAGATGTTAAACCTTTTTTGGGGCATGCAGAGGTACAAACTCCTACAACTCTTCATGATGGTAAAAGTTCCCGGAAGAAGAGGCGTAGGTCGCAGAAAAAAGTCTTGGCTGCGCATCATCCGAGAGTGGACTAGCATCGCGAGCGCGGCAAAACTATTTCGCCTCGCGAAGGACAAAAAATTTAAACTACAAAGCTGACCGCCAACCTTCGCTAGTCGGACAGGCACGCGAAGAAGAAGAAGAACTGTTTTCATCTTTCTAATTATTCTGTGTGTATTTGCTTGCATTGATTATCATAAAGGGATACGGAATAACTGGTAAGTAAGTAACAGTGTGTCTGAAGACGAAGTTTTTCAACCAGTGTGTGCCAGTGATGACTTACGGTACGAAGACGTGGTTGCTAGCTATGGGCCTTATGAGGAAGCTCATGTGCGCTCAAAGGGCAATAGAGAGATCTATGCTCGGAGTTGCCATGGGAGATCTGGGAGATACTGAAGTAGCAGTGGGCAGGGCACAAAGTTCGACGGACAGATTGCAGTTGGGGCAGTAAAATCCTCGAATAGCGACCACGTACCGGAAGACGCAGTGTTGGTAGACGATCTGGTCAAGATCGCCGGAATACGTTCTATGAGGGTAGCGCAGGACCGATCGTCGTGGAAATCTTTGGTGGAGGCCTTTGTCTATCAGTGGACGTTTTCCGGCTGATGATGATGATGAAGCAACAGGGTAGAAGGCAGGGCTAGGCCGCTAGGCAAGTACCTACTACAGCAATTGATTCGACTACCATACTTTAAATCTACTACTACCATGATATAAGTACTAGCTGGTGAACGGTGCGCTTCGCGTCGCCTAAACAAATGCTTAAGATACATTATTTTACTAATTTTATTACAAATAAACTTGGTATAAAGTTATAACTGAGAATACACCAAGAATATGCATAGTGTTTTCAAATAGACACTGCTTATGATTGGTTTATTCGGACTTATAACATTTCCCGCGTTTATTTGCAAGGCTACCTGTCATTCGGAAAATATGTCGTTATATTGACAGTGTTGTCAACGATATAGTCTTAACATATTGCATACTCTTGGTTTATTCTCAGGTAAAACTTTATACCAAGTTTATTTGTAAGGCCGTAAATATTTTTTGTTACTTACGAAATTTTTAGAAGTTCAATCATTGAAATAATAATTATTTCGTTTTTCCATGTTCATTATAAGAACAATAATAATGTCAGAGCAGAACTGTCAAAATGTGCTTCAAAAAATTACTTCCTAGGATTACAAGAATAAAAATATATTTAGGTTCACGATTTGAAATAAAAGCTATCCTATCACTCAAATTGTATTATGTACGGTGTGCAAAATTTGATTAAAATCAGTTCAGTAGTTTAGGAGTTCATCGCGGACAAACAACATGACATGAAAATTATATATATTCAGATAAACACTTTATTTTAACGATTCATACATCACCTTAAAAATATCATAAACTCAATATATTATTGGACTAGATTAGTTCTTTTGTAGCTAAAAGCGTCCAAGCGAAAAACGTCGCGGGCAGAAGGCTAGTTGTTTTTAATTGTTAAGTAATTTAAGGTTTCAACTTAAGTATATGAGCCTTTCAAGTCTTACAACTTAAAATAAAAACCCAACCGGCTTTACATTTCTTGGCGGGGACACTACTGTCTATAATTTGTTACAAAATATTTCATCAATTCTTATTATCTAAACAAAATACCTCTTGCATAAAAATTCACATTTGTGTGCTATTTCTAAGATAACTTGTTCTAAACTAACTTTAAATTTTTCTATATAAAGATATGTAAACTTGAAATCAACTACGTAAACATAAACTACGTATGTTATAAACCAGAAATTATACCGAATAATATCAAAATAAATTTCAAAATACTAAACATTCAATTTGTGTAAACTATAATTAAATCATAACATAAAAACAATTAATTTTAATGCGAATCGCACTAATATGCACAACAAATAAATCTGACATTTTAATGGCTATCCTTGAGTTAAAATAAAATAAGTAATACGATATACTTACCAATGCAATCCAAATATAATAAAAGCAGGCCATAACTATACATATATCAAATCATGATCACAGAACATATCACAATGCAGATGCCATATCCATTATAAGTAACACTACAATATTCGTGTGTTCATGTAGAGTTCATAGTATATTACACACATTCACTTGTCTCCGCTGTCGTTTGCCAACTGGTTTGATATGACCGGTGATTGTATGCTATTAACAACAACCAATTTACTCTGACCTCTACGACACATATAATGACGTTTTATTTATATCTTTTGTTCCGCATCACTTAGCTAATGACTTGAGACTCTGTCTGTATGGCTCTTGCTTAATTGGTGTATATAATCATAATTATGTTGCTTTTTTATAAACTGGTAGTGGAATTGGAATATAAGAAACAAAAAGTAAATTTATAAGCAGAAAATCATAAAGCCCTGCTATGTGATTTCATCCAAAACATAACCAAACAAATGTGCTCACGAATACCTCCATTTAATAAGCAGAATCATCGAAATTGTGAGATAAGGTAGTCATTAGTGCCTACAATTTTCTTAATTTAGCTTATAATTATTAAAATAATAATATATTAACTAATTAATGAGTGAACAAAAATGTGATGGTCTGTCGATTTCCCTTAAACATAAGGTTTTATCTATCACAATAACTATACCTAGTATTCGAATTCCAATTTTTTTTTATGGAATAGGAGGACAAATGAGCGTACGGGTCATCTGGTGTTAAGTGATCACCGCCGCCCACATTCTCTTGCAACGCCAGAGGAATCACAAGAGCGTTGCCGGCCTTAAAGGAAGGTGTACGCGCTTTTTTTGAAGGTACCTATGTCGTATCGTCCCGGAAACACCGCACAAGGAAGCTCATTCCACAGCTTTGTAGTACGTGGAACAAAGCTCCTTCAAAACCGCACTGTGGAGGACCGCCACACATCCAGATGGTGGGTATGATATCTTAACTTGTGGCGTGACGTGCGAAGGTGGAATATTTATAATTTTTTTACAAATCCGTGTGTGTCTTCTACCGCATTTATCACGTAGGAGTATTGCTAAGACCTGTTTCAGCTAAACTAGCTACTCCTTTTAAGATGTGTAAGTAAGTTATACCCCTGTTACTATACATTATTATTCTGTGACACAACCCAGACATCAGCGATAGGACACCACAACGCCTATGACTTCGTAACCGCAGTCAGTGTCTGACCAACACATTTCACATAGACGTGAGTCAGCACACTGTCTATTAAATTGTGTTTCTCACTCTCCCTTAGCGTACATCTAGGTCGAAGTTCAAGTTTCACAGCTGACGCACCTTTGTCATAACTCATAATACAAGTAACGTAAAAGCGTAACTCAGCGGTCTCCTTGAAATGTAAAAATACCTACGTCTGGGAGGAGCGTTAGGGTTAGTACATACGTAGGTACTGCGTACGGCGTGGCTAAGTAGTTTTGTCTCCCCAAGATTACTAAGCGGCCGTGTAAATCGTATGTATGTGTGCGTGCGTCGATTCGGACGCTCTAGCATGAAGTTAAAGTATTGTTCTATTTGTATTGTGCCTTTGCCGTATGCTCAAAACACACTTGCACTCACACTCACACACACACACATATTTTTGGCTATTTAGAGTTGCCAGCCATAGATGTAACAAGAAGAAATATGCAAGGCTAATAACAATATCTTCCATATAAAATATGATTCAATTTATAAAGAATTGTTTGTTTCAACTTCAATTAAAACAACGGTCATATACACCTACGTCAAAGTTATATTCAGAGGAATTAAGGAAATTTAATAAGTTCCGTGAATTTAAGTTCAATAACTATCTCTTTAAATGAATCAATGAGGAAATGAAGTATTGTTCGTTGAAATCACACTAATATTAAAGTCAACAGTTTACGTTACTTGAATATTGTATCGGTGTTATTGTTTTTCCTTTAAGTAATAAATTATTTTGCGGTTTTAGCAATGAATTTACTTTGAATATCGAAAATTCACTCCAGTTATCACCGTTTAACTATATATAGGTATATATATATATATATATATATAATATATACAGTTCTTTTAATATTAAATAATATAGTGTCTTATACAATTTTGTGTCGGATAGTTGCTGTCCTTTTTAGAGTACTTAACATCTTACGTCTCAAGGTGATGAGCGCGATTATATTGCCGCTCCGAATTTTTGGGTTTTTCAAGAATCCTGAGCGGCACTGCATTGTAATGGGCAAGGCGTATCAATAACCATATGTTGAACGTCCTGCTCGTCTTGTTCCTTATTTTCATAAAAAAAAAGGTGAAACGATATAATATTATGTTTTAATAACAACAAGAATGCTCAATTGATTAATTCGTAAAGTCTGGGGATACGTTTTAAATAAAAAAAAAAAGTGGCCAGTGAAAAGTTGTTAGCAATAACGTATATTTAGATTATAAGTAGATAGTATAAAACAGGAACTTTTGTTAGGTGCCAATACCTCAAACGTGGTGCTGTATAATATAACATATTGTCACATTAACAGACAAACGGGTTCCCGGCCGACGGATACCTCACGATAAAAAGTTGTTCAAGGGACGCTCCAAGCGATGATATCTGCTCACATTGCATGAGCTGAGAGGGCTGATAGCGAGATATAGGCGGCACAATTTACTTAACAGACAGACGCTACCTCCTAATAAGATATGTGTAGTCAAATAAGATATCCATACATTCTTTAAATTTTTTTAATGAAAATAAGAGACGAGACGTTCAGCTGATGGTAATTGATTCGCATTACCCATTACAATCCAGTGTCGCTCAGGATTCTTGAAAAACTCAAAAATTATGGGCGGCACTACAATTGCGCCCGTCACTTTAAGACATAAAATGTTAAGTTACATTTGCCCAGTGATTTCCCTAGCTACGGTGCCCTTCAGACTGAAACACGTTAATTTTTAAACATTATTATTGCTTCACGGCAGAAATAGGTGCCGTTTTGGTTCTCATAATAACTTGATTTGCAGATTCTAGATATAACCGATGACAGAGTCAGCTAGGGCCATGTGCAGGAGTCGTAATGTGTCGTATGGTAATTTGAGTATACTTAAGTTGCTCAAGATTAATCTTAGTGGTTATTTGAATTTGAGTATGCCTAGTTTGCTCAAGATTTATCTTAGTTTTGAGCAAAAATTTGCTATATGTGTGCCCCAGGTCTGCCATCTATTATTAGGCCTATATACATTTGAGTTTGCACTTTTTTTTTCGATTTAAATTGTAAGTTAAAATGGATGTAGTATGTTTTCTTTAAGAGCCACACATACACACATACATACACACATGCCATCACGAACTTTTCTGTAGACAGCGTTTTCGTTCAAAGCTCCCAGACGGCTTTTTTTTTCTGACATCTCCAATAACTTTTGTTAATATGTATATACAAAAATGTAAACAAAACTTAACAAATGATATACTCCAACCTTCACCGAGAACCACGTTATCCATTGGTGAAAACAGCTTGAAGATAGGTGCTGTAGTTTTTGAGTTCATCGCGACATACAAACAGACGCGGCGGAGGACTTTGTTTTATAATATGTAGTCAAGTTAATTGAAACTTGTTAAATTTTCGATTTAAATGAATGAGGACATAGTGTAAAGTAATTTTTAGTCATCAATTACTTTGATTTATTTTATCCTTTAAATACGACTCGTACGCCCTGGTCACTACCCGCCCTTACCCTATGAGCAAGGTCACTCTCACGCATTGACGCCCTAAACCGAATTGTTAAACTTAAAACAAAAAGTTAAACCTCTTAATAACTAAATGTTGTTGTCTTAGAAATGACTGCTAATTTGTGATGATGTATATAATATCGTTGATCCATCTAAACGATGGTGACACAGTGTAGAGAGAGATCACTTACCATTAGTAACTCGTACGACCATGTGTGTATTAGTTTAGTACATAAATGTAAAACAATTTATAAAATATAAAGTCTCCATTGGCTGCAATACAGTCCTTTAAATGTTGAGGCCAGTTATCAATAGAAACACGCACTCTTTCCATGGTAAAATTCTTTACTGCCAATCGTACGGGTTATTTTAGGGACTCCAAATAATCAGGGCGTTTAGAGCAAGCTGTACTCTCTAAAATTTACTATAAATCATCATCCACCGGATTAAGATCGGGACTAGATGACGGCCAGTCTTCAGCTCTGATGAAGTCCGAAACGTTCGTTTGCAACCAAGGCTGCGTAGACCGAGATTTATGATCCGGCGCAGAGTATTGCTGGAAGGACCATTCTTGGTTAATGATCATGGTGTTGTTAAGGGGCTTCACTGCCTTCTCAAGAATGGTATCTTGATAAACTTTTGCAGATGCTTTGATACCTTTTTCACAAAAGTATGGCTCAGTCACTCCTTCATAGCTAATACCCCACCAAACCATCACTGAAGTCGGATAGTGCCCACGTTGCACTCTGTCGACTAATTGGGAAGCTTCCAAGCTTTGAGTATCAATAATGTCATTTTGCTAGTTAAAATATTACTCAATTGTAAACAAAATCTCATCCGTGAACAATTTTTTTCTGTGACCTCCCGTTGCGTACCGCTTAAGTAGTTGTTTCGATTTAATTACCACCCTATTCTTTTTTTAATTATCAGTTAAGAAATGACCAGTACGTCTCTTATGGGCTGCAAGTCCTAAGTCATCTATTAAAATACGTGACATGGTTCTAGGTGCTACCTTCATCTCTCGAGATAAAATCTTTTGCTTTCAGACAGGATTTCTTCGAATGATTTCCCTTACTGTTTTGACCACCTTTTTTGACGAACACAACATGGATGGCCGGATCTTTTTCTGTCACAAATAGATGAGGTCTCATTGTACCTATTAATAGCCCGGTACACAAACATTTTACTAATACCAAGCATATGGAGAGTTTTAAAAAATGCATTTGCAAATGCACTTTTTGTAATGCAATCACATAGTGTGTGTTCGTTTTTCTTTATCACCCCACTCAATGTTAATATCGCAAAATATTGTTCAATGTATTGGTGCTAAGATGAGAATACTCAATAAACAATCATATAAAAATGGCAGATTCTAAATTCAAATGTAATGTTTTGTTTATTTTTAATTGTAAGAGCTTTCATGGCCAGACTATGTATACAAACTTGTCTTAACTTATAAAGTAATTAAAAATCACATTAAAATAGTTGCAAAGTTATTCTTATCTAATTAAGTTAATTAAATGAATCAAGTCGGACGAGTGAAAGTCAAACGATAACAACTTAGTGCAACTTAGTTCTATAACCTGTTCAACTCTCACTATTTACTTTAGTAATAAATAAAATATATTATAATTTTGTTTGCACCTGATATTCGCTGGTGGAATGTCGTTTGTACGGTTTAATGTGTTGTTGTCGAATCAAAACCGACGATCATAACTATTATATCTATACCTCTTTGTACTTTGTTTTATGTTTGTTTATTTGCATATTCCTACACGCTGTACTTTTGAAACACATTTGGATGGCTGACGCTCGCCAGCAATTGGATTATTCTCACCACCGTTCACACATATTCTAGCGCTCTACAAAGCACAGGTCTCAGGCCACATATGGAATATTACTGTCGTCTCTGGTCTGGCGCACTCCAGTATCAGCTCGATCCATTTGACTGAATTGAATCGGTAGATCACCTGGTGTTGCGTAGAGACGTCGCTTCATTGTGTGTCTTCTTTCGCATCCATCACGGGGAGTGTTCGGAAGACCTGTTTGAGCTGGTTTCTGTTGCCGTGGAACCTTCGCACTACAGTTATGACAAAATCACCTGGCTGTGTTGGCTTTCTCCACAGTGCGGTGGTCAAGGAACTTTCTTCCACGTACAATTTTGTGCAGTGTTTCCAGGATGATACGACATGGGTACCTTCGAAAAAAGCGCGAACACCATCCTTAAGGACCAGCAACGCTCCTGTGCGTCCTCTGGTGTAGCAAGATAATAAGGGCGGCGCGGCGGAGATACTTAAGGGTGCTTTATCTGCCAACGGCCTTGAGTGTCTGGGCGGAACGAAACCTTGTCCCCGCACCTACCGCGCTCCTCGATATATTTCGCGGAGCTGGCCGCGCTGCAATCTGCTATCGGGTCATCGTTGCGTACGGGCTGCTGTTGTCGAACTATCGATACTTTGCTTATCGATTGATGGTTTATTATAAGCCGGAAATATCTGTAGGACTATTGAATATGAGAGGTTCAATAATTATAGTATTGCTGTGTAGTATACTATCTATAGTATTGCTGTGTAGTATACTATCTATAGTATTGCTGTGTAGTATACTATCTATAGTATTGCTGTGTAGTATACTATCTATAGTATTGCTGTGTAGTATACTATCTATAGTATTGCTGTGTAGTATACTATCTATAGTATTGCTGTGTAGTATACTATCTATAGTATTGCTGTGTAGTATACTATCTATAGTATTGCTGTGTAGTATACTATCTATAGTATTGCTGTGTAGTATACTATCTATAGTATTGCTGTGTAGTATACTATCTATAGTATTGCTGTGTAGTATACTATCTATAGTATTGCTGTGTAGTATACTATCTATAGTATTGCTGTGTGTCGCAAATATCGATACTATGTACAGTGTGCAAAAAAGTTTTTGTTTCCATTTTAATTTTTCGTACGAAAACGAATAATATTTTTAATTTTTTTAAACGTCTGATGTATGTCTATTCTTAAATAACATCGGTGCATCAGCTTTAGATAGAACTTGTAGTTGTTATTCGATTTATATGGAAATAAAACAATAATATATATATATATATCTATATATAACTATATATATATATATATATATATATATATATATATATATATATATAGTTATATATAAATAAGTAACAATAAAAAATCGTATTTAATATATATGTATATTTATAACGTTATACGTATTTTTGTTTGAGGTTTATTTATTTGCCACAGTTAAAAAGTTATATTTTTACTATCTTTTATTTGTACTCTATTGCTATGATTGTCATCTATTAGAAATGTCTATTTCAAGAAGAATAGTCCAAATATAACAAAGATAAAAATATTAAAGAATACAATTACACGCGTTGTTATCCTAAATATTTTATTTGGACAAAAACTTATGAAATACCTAATAATAATAACTTTAGAGCTTAAAGACACCTGCAACTGTAACTGCGATAATATAGCTTAGTGTGTTAAAAGTTATAACAGTTAATATAAACTGTTACACTGAAAAAAACAATAACCATGTTAATATTAAATGCTATAAAGGAATAAATTTAATTATAATTTTTTAAGTTAATTGTGATCTGTGACATCTATTAACAATCAAATTCTCCTAATAATACACTCGATAAATTTGAAAATCTTCACTATAAATATTTCTTTTAAAGGACTTAATCTATCAATGTTAGGAAAAAGTAGAGCTTGAGCGAAGAACTTACAAGAAACTCAACGGCCACGGATTATCAACAATAAGCATTGAGGCATAGTTTTGTGTCACGTTATAAGTCAGATGAACCGTCTGCCAAGCCTTCACTCATTCCCATTTTTATTTATCGAATTCTAGTAGAAATCTAAACACATGATATAGGTCAAACAATGAAGGAAATCTTAAATATTCGATAAGTTATCAAGACAGTTAAGGAAGACCTTAGGTTCTCTTACAGCCATTCCCAATATTCAGTCTATCTCTTACTTGAGATAAAAATCGTAACTATCGTTGACATTTCTGTCCCAATAACTTGTCGACGGTAACTCACCTTTTCCGTACACCAATAACGTCTGTCAATGGGACGACATATAGCTTACCAGCGATAGAAGTTTGATTGAAAATTGCAATTCACGCGTCCCAATATAATGACTTATCGGGTATATTGAGAAAGCTTCAGATTAATAACAGCTTATTACTGATAGTAGGAGATAGTTATTTATTTCTATCAGTAGATAGTATATAGGGTACGGCCGTTAGGCAATAAGAATGACTTATCGGGTATATTGAGACAGCTTCAGATTATCAACAGCTAATTACTGACAGTAGAAGATAGTTATTTATTTCTATCAGTAGATAGTAAATAGGGTACGGCCGTTAGGCAATAAGAATGACTTATCGGTTATATTGGGACAGCTTCAGATTATTGACAGTTAATTACTGACAGTAGAAGGTAGTAATGTATCTGTATTGGGAACGGCCGTTAGAGCCTAGACACATGCACAAATTTAATTTGTTTCTAAAATTCACGGACGATACTGGACTTGAACCCGCGCCTCTCGGGTTCCGTCCGAGCGCTCTTACCAACTGAGCCAACCGCCCGAGTGACACATCGATCGACATTTTGGTATGTCTTTTTCAACTCTCAGGTTGTGGCTCCATCTACAAGATCTACTTTACAGTTGATAACCTGCTCAACCCTAATGTTAGGAATATGACTTGAGATGACGCTCTTGCAAATCTAAACAGTTTGTTTCACACTTCTGGGGGTTCGAGGCCCGCATCGTCCATGAATTTGAGTACAAATGAAATTTGTATGTTTAGTGTCAGAAGTGAGAGATAGTCTGGACGGTTATAATAAAAATTTTGTGAGATGGATAATGCGACATACCATCCAATATGGTCTGTTATCAGACCGCGACCGATAGTTCGGCCGCACCAAATCCGAGCATGACGTGTTTAGATTTCTGAGGACTACTTATTTTATATTATCACGGACCGTACTGCTCACGTAAGTATTTTCCGATGAATCAAGATGAAACTCACGCCCCATTAATATATTAATTGTAATTTATGTCAAGATCCAACATCATTTATTATGAACTAGCTGCCCGGACAGACTTCGTTTTGTCAAAAGTTAATAGTAAAAATTAAATAAATTAACACCTTATTTATATATATTCTATAAAGATGATATAGATTCCTGTTATAAGTCTTCCAATTTACTTTCCTTCGCTGATGATATGAAAATATTCTCTTCAATAACATTTATCCTTGACATGAATACCCTTCAGGAGGATCTCAGCCGCCTAGAGGAGTTATTGTTTTATTAAGAAACTAGAACTTAACACATCAAAATGTTCAGTAGTCACATATACCCGTAAGATTAACATCCTACAAACAAATTACACATTAAGAGGTCAGGTGCTCTCTAGATGCAATGGTACGAGGGATCTCGGCGTTTACCATGACTCTAAGTTGCTATTCAATGATCACATTGATAAGATAGTTAACAAGGCTTCAAAGGCATTAGGTTTTATTAAGCGAATTTCAAAGAATTTTAATAATATTAAGACTATTAAGATACTATACTGTACTTTTGTTAGAAGTAATATGGAATATGCTTCACAAATTTGGAATCCTACATATAGTACGTATGTTGACCGTCTAGAAAGTGTTCAGAGGCGATTTTTAAGATACCTTTGTTTTATACTTAAAGTACCTTACGATACTAACAACTATGTTGATTTGTGTAAAAACCACTTAAAGAACGGCGAGATATAACTGACTTTTTATATATGTAAAAATTATAATCAATCATGTCAATTGCTCAGATCTGCTGCATAATGTTAATTTTAATGTACTTAAAAAAAATCTCTTAGATAAAGCCCTCCACTTAGTGTTCTTGATGTTAGTAGCAACTATAGGCAAAACTCATATATGGTGCGAGCGTGTAGAACAGTAAATGATATTAGTAGATTATTTGATATATTTGCTACAAGCATTTCCATGGCAAAGCAGCGCATAACGCTCAACTTTTTTAATTAAGTATTGTTTTTTGTTGTTTTTTTATAAGTATCTTTATTGGCATGAATTTGAGCCGAAAAATAGTGTTCACGTACATTGCCATATTTCATATTACTTCTATTAGTGAAAAACTGTAATTGGCTCTCTGTTACTATTTAAGTATCTACAGAAATTGTATTAGCTGTTGGTTTTCTTTAAATAAAATATTACATGCATTATGTATTTAAGGTACTTCATTGGATAAGAATTGATGCTGTATTGCTTGGAACCGCTTTAGTTTATTGTTAGTTATCCTTAAGAGATAAAATACTGGAGTACATTACTTTGATCTATCTGGCAGGGTTCAGCCAGCGTTTGCAATTTAAGCGCAAAAATAGTATCCATTTACAACATTACAATTAGATCTTCCAAAATTATCATTGTTTCTTACAATATTATGTAAAAACATAATATAAACCTTTCTCTTAAGTCACTCTATCTGCTCAATAAACCTCACCAAAGTCCCTTTCGTAGTTTTAAAGATCTAAACAAACATACACATATACACAGACAGCGGGAAGCGACTTTGTTTTAAACCACGTAGAGTGTAGACAATCTACACTACATTATGTAGTGATTTGTTTCCTTAAAATTGTTTTTCTCATCTAAATTGCTGTTTATTTAATAGCAATTATTCTGCTGGGTATGCGTCATAGATTACCGTTGCGTGACGATATATTCAATGGTTTAATAGCAAGCTTACCGTATAATTTATTGCATAATCCGTACGATTTCTTCCAAGTCATTTTTGGAGGAAATCGTAAAGATTCATCATTTCAGCTGCGGCATCCAATGCTGGACAAAGGTCTCCCCAAAGATCTCCACGATATTTATAATATTAATGGTAAAATCAATTTGACATATTTAAGCAAATAAAAACTTTTGACTTTTGGTATCAACACCGTTTGCCTGTTCTATTTAAAAAAAACACTGGATTCCTGCATTGCGATCACTACACGTAAGTAGGTACACGATATGTTTTTTCCAAATTGTACGCTGGGTTTCCCATATACAATGAATCAGCGTTAGACAATGCGACATTATCATTATTCTTCACACATTTATTATAATTTATGTCGCAAAAATTCAACATAAAGATTTCTTGTTTCGTACACACCTTAACACAGAGCTACGTGTCAGCACTACAGAGTTCGAATAGCGTCTGTATAATCCGCAAATAATTTATGACACGTTCCGGCTTTCAGTAAAATATTTCGTACTAGGTACTAATAGCTAATACACAAATACCACAATACAGTCACAGAACAGTACTTTTACTTCATACTAGAGCGCTCGAACCAACGCACGCACACATGCACACGATTGACACGAACGCTAAGCAATCTTGGGAAGACAAAACTATTGAGTGACACGCCGTACGCTGCCGAAACTGGAAGCTCCTTCGCACAGCTCCTATTTCTGCCGTGAAGCAGTAATGTGTAAGCATTACTGTGTATCGATATTAACGGCGCCGTAGCTAGTGAAATTACTGAGCAAATGAGACTTAGCATCTTTTGTCTCAAGGTGACGAGTGCAATTGTAGTGCCTCTCAGAATTTTTTGGTCTTTCAAGAATCCTGAGCGGCACTGCATTATAATGGGTGTAACAATTACCATCAGCTGAACGTCCTGCTCGTCTCGTCCCTTATTTTCATTAAAAAAAGCTGGGCCGCGCCGATCGCGTCGTCAATCTTTTTATATGTACCAAACCTAGCGCTTTGCCCAGACGTAGGTATAAATTACAAGGAGACCGCTGAGTTACACTACTGTTTTATAACTTGTACTAGCTGACCCGGCAAACGTTGTTTTGCCATATAGTTTATTTTTAGTGTTTATATTATAATATAGTGTTTATTTATGTATAATTAATTTTAGTTTCGACCGTTTTTTCTCAGATTTATTTTTTAAAGCCGACAACCACGACCACGAAAAAGTCTTTTCATTTTTTGGGTTATTCCTAAGAAAAACTTTAAAATCGTTTCAGTAGATCTAGAGATTATCATTATTAGAAAGTATTTTGTTTATTGGTCAACATATCAATGTTTTATATTATTTTGCTATTCGGAATGGAGACAAATCCAACAGATTAAAAATCATGAATATCAGTCCAGCTGTTCTTTAGATATAAGTGTACGAATAACTGTGTAATGTATGTAAATTGGAACTCCACGCCTCTTGCGTAGACGCTACGCATCATGTCAGGCTAAGCAGCAAATGCAGTTTCCAGTTTGTAGCACTCCGAGCCAGTGGGACAGTGGTACACCGTTGGATCCATTAAATATGAAAATATAAAAAAAAAAACATTAAAACTTATTTCATAAAATGCAATTAAACCGTAAACACTATGTAGTTTAACATCGTGTCATGTTCCGTCGGTCGAACCTGACCAAATGTCCCATTCCTGTCTAGAAAGTCGCAAATCAAAACGTATAAAAATCATAGCGTATATTCGTATTGGGACAGCTTCAAGGTCACAGAATGGCTCAAGCGGAAGATCGGCGCTGGACATACATGATGTGTGTCAGCATATGCCGAGCTTGTGCCTATTTGCAGCTGATGTTTGAGCTTCTTTTATTTCTATTATGTTTAAGTTTCATTTTAATTTTAAGCTGTAATATATTTTGTTTTGATTAGTTTACTTTTGTTAATTACACATTTTTTAGCTGCAAATAAAATATTTTATTATTATTATTATTAAATGTAAAGATCGCTTGTTATAACGCAATGACTGTTCAATTGAGTTATTGATTCACTAATATACTCGTAGTATAGTGGAGTAAATAGTTAACAATAAACTGAATATGTAAACAACTTGTTATGTAACAGCAAGTCATCCTCGGCGATGATTTTCCCAAAAATTCGACGTAGCCTTTGTAAGTATAGAAGTTTTCCAGAATCGTAAGTTCTTACGATATATTAATTTTCAATATGATTTCTAAGATGGTGGAATTTATTTGTCATAATACTGTTTGACTTGATCCCTGCCGCCGAACCTGCCTTCACATGACATACCACAAATAAGGATATCATCCACACCATGTGGATGTGGATGTTCATCCACAGTGCAGTTTTCATGAAACCTTCTACCATGTACTACAAAGCTGTGGAATGAGCTACCTTGTGCGGTGTTTCCGGGACGATACGGCATGTGTACCTTTAAAAAACCGCGTGCGCCTTCCTTAAATGCCGGCAACGCTCCTGTGATTCCTCTTTTGTTGTAAGAAAATGTGGGCGACTTCCATAACTAAAAAAAGTTACGATAATTAGCAGGTACAGTTAAGTATCTTTTTGTTTCTAAGCCTAGGCTGGTTGTAATATGTGTAGATACAAACAGTAGAAAAAAAAACATTAGGCTTGATAAGCTTTCACGCCATAACTAGACAAACACAGAATTTTATACACACCTTGGATTGCAGTTGGTTTGTATAGAAGGGAGGATACATTATTTGACATTTTTAAGATTTAAGAGTGATTTATATAGTGGATGAATATCAATTAGGCTTTGTAATGAGAAATACATAATGATATAACAATATTGGCCAGTGGGAGGCTCCTTTGCCGGCTAGATTATGGGTACCACAATGGTGCCTATTTCTGCCGTGAAGCAATAATGTGTAAGCATTACTGTGTTTCGGTCTGAAGGGCGCCGTAGCTAGTGAAATTACTGGGCAAATGAAACTTAGCATCTTATGTCTCAAGGTGACGAGCGCAGTGGTAGTGCTGCTCAGAATTTGTGGGGTTTTTCAAGAATCCTGAGCGGCACTGCATTGTAATGGGCAGGGCGTATCAATTACCATCAGCTGAACGTCCTGCTCATCTCGTCCCGTATTTTCATAGAAAAAAAATCCTCTTAAATTTAGATAATTTATATTTCTAGATAGAGCCTCTTGCTGCTAGACAAATGATGAACACGGGCCAGGTTTATTAATTTTGTGTGCGTGTCGAGCTATGTCTTACATTCTCGATATGTAAGTATGTGAATGTACGTTGTTAGTTGCTCAAAATATAGGTTAACTGTCAATCTCAATTTTTTTCGACTTTTTCACAACTTTCACAGTCACACGTATGTATGATCTAAGATCTTATGTTTGGTGTCAACGCGACGTGTGTATAAAACGTTTATTTATCAAATAAAATTTACTGGCAGACTTTACATACTTACACAGTTTTATAGATAAATTACAGTATAGTAGAATAGACAAGCCACGCGAGAGATAAGAGCATATCTACGGCAGTTTTCAATAACGTATCTCTAGTTACGGATACAATGCTGTCACCGCTTAATGACAAGATCTTATCTATCCATAGTTATATCTAATATAGTTATAGTCCAATGTTATCTGTCGATAGGTTATTGTAATGTAAGTAAGCGTAAAAGGATTGACTTGTCTACCTCTAGTAAGTTAAACTAAGGATAGATAGATTATTGAAAACGGCCGCTAACGGAGATACATCAAGATAAAAAAGTAAAGTAAATATATTGTTACTGTAACCGCTTTTACTTGACAAATCGTAAGCAGTCAACCAGTGGGAGGCTCCTTTGCACAGGATACCGGCTAGATTGTGGGTACCACAACAGCGCCTACTTCTGCCGTGAAGCAGTAATTGTAAGCATTCAAATTCAAATTCAAATATTTTTATTCAAAATAGGATTTATAAACTGCCTCAAACAAAAGAGACTGCCTCAGACCGGGCGCAAGAAACTCAGCGGGCTTTTTTTTTTATATAAAATATGGATTACAATGTAATATCGTACAATAAACATTTATAATTAAAGAGCCTGAGGGTGTTCGCTTTAATTTCAGTCCGTGGTGTCATTAAGAAAATCGTTTATGCTATAATAACCTTTCTCACACAAACGTTTTTTAACAATTCTTTTAAATTTCGTAACACATTTGTTTTGTACATTTTCTGGGATCATATCGTAGAAGAATATACATCGCCCAACAAAAGACTTACTAACTCGACCCAACCGAGTAGTAGGCATAACAAGTTTATGTTTGTTCCTCGTGTTAACATTATGAATGTCACAGTTTCTAGAAAAGTCCTCAATGTGCTTATGAACATACAAAACATTATCAAAAATGTATTTAGAAGCAACAGTCAAAATGTTTATTTCTTTAAATTTTTCTCTTAATGATTCTTTAGGACATAGGTTATAAATCGCGCGAATAGCCCTCTTCTGCAGCACAAAGATAGTATTAATATCGGCCGCACTGCCCCATAACAATATAGCATAGGACATAATACTATGAAAATAACTAAAGTATACTAATCTCGCCGTATCTATGTCAGTTAACCGTCTGATTTTCTTAACCGCATATGCTGCAGAACTAAGCCTATTCGCCAATCCTTCAATAAGGGGGCCCCACTGCAATTTGGAATCAAGAGTAATGCCAAGAAATATAGCAGATTCTACTGGTTTTACCACCTCATTACTGTGTTTCGATCTAAAGGGCGCTGTAGCTAGTGGAAGTACTGGGCAAATGAGATTTAACATCTTATGGCTCAAGGTGACGAGCACAGCTGTAGTGCCGCACAGAATTTTTGGGGTTTTTTAAGAATCCTGAGCGGCACTGCATTGTAATGGGCAGGGCGCATCAATAACCATCAACTGAAGGTCCTGCTCGTGTCGTCCCTTAGTTTCATAAAAAAAAAATAGCAGTCAGCCACGCTTGGCATCATCTCCTTTTTGAATATTTAACCTAAAGCTAACGCACATGTTGACAAATCATGATTGGTCACGCTGCACGCATTATCGTGCTGCCAGGTCGTCTATACTAGTTAGCTATTAGTTGTAATATATAGTTTATATTAGTATTTATTATAAAAGTAACCAATTGCGATTAGTCATTATCAAGCTCTTCAGACCCCGAATCAGAGAGCGAATATTAATATGGAAATGATTTATTTTATGTTTGGTAATCACTATCAAATAAAAGCATTTGTAAATAATTTATATATATATTTATGTTTTATGTTAATCATAATAAGTTTATTATTAAACTACCTAGAAAAATGTTGATAATCTCTGAATTGTCATTTTGACAATGACATTTCTTTGTTTACATTTTTGATCTCGAATTATATTTCCGTCTTTTTCTAAGAGTGAATTATATTGTGTTGTTCGATTTAAGCCTTAATGGCTTGTGTTACGTTTTTTCGTATAAGAAACAGTTTTTTTTATTATTTTCATTTCGCCAAACGGAACTATTGTGTGAGGTGGTCAGACCGATCTGCCATATAAGTTATCTAGTAATTAAATATAGCGGTGAAGTGATTGTGAAACGCAATCTGATTTATTATGTAATAATTTATATTATGTAATCATTAATTTATCTAGCCTATGACAATCTGCTTCTGTTCTTACGGCTGTTCCCAATATACTATCTACAGATAGAGATAAATAACTATATTCTACTGTCAGTAATTAGTCAATAATCTGAAACTGTCCCAATATACCCGATAAGTAATTCTTACCACCGTCGATAAGTTTATTGGGACAGAAAAGTCAACGATAGTTACGATTTTTATCTCAAGTAAGAGATAGACTGAATATTGGGAACGGCCGTTAGTCTATACCATAAATGCGATAACTACACTATTACATAATTAGTTTATAACTTATTTGCCAATTTAAATGAGCTCAGCAAAAAACTGTAAGGCTTTAATACTTATTTTTTAACGTCATAGGACAATATTGAGAGCTTTTAGAGCAGCCACGCTAGCAATAATTTTAAGCCAAATACCGAGGTTTAGGTTTAAAGAGTTTATTTGTCAAAAAGAACAAAAGTTCACTTACATGAGAACAATGATTCTAAATAAATATAAAAGAAAACATAAATTTTATAGTTACGGTGACTTTAAACAATAATAAATTCAAAACACGCTATGTTCTAAAGTAACAGTCTATCTTTTGTGATTGACAGTGCTTTTTTAATTTAGCTTTATATTTTGGATAAGATTTTTCCTCAAATATATCTTTCGGCAAGTTATTATATAGTAAGGCTCCCTCTGTATAGTTCTCGTACCATAATTTGTCCTAGCTTTAGTTAATTGTAGTTTAGGTTTGTTTCGGGTACCATGTTTATGTGATTTTGTCTTAAAATACGGGAAGTAGTAATCGAGTTGGAACAAAACTTTTAACAGTTTTGTTTGAGATATTTGAAGTTCTTTTAAATAAGTTTTATATGGACATCCTCAAATCTCTATTAAGTATTCTAGCAAAGGCTTGGCTAATGAGTTATAAATTACTTACTTACTTACTTTAACTCTCATAAATTACTTCATTTGAAACAATTTGGCTTTACTAGGGGACGTTCTACAACGGATGCAGGTGTTGAGCTAACCAAGAATATTTTTGATGCCTGGGAGGAAATTTACAGTACCAAATGTCAAAAATGATGATGGAAGTGTTCTGTTAAACGGAGAGGTGATACACCGGCGGAATCTGCTATATTTCTTGGCATTACTCTGGAGTCCATATTACAATGGGGCCTCCATATTGAAGGATTGGCGAACAGACATAGTTCTGCAGCATATACGGTTAAAAAGATTAGACAATTAACTGACATAAATACGTCGCGACTAGTATACTTTAGTTATTTCCATAGTATTATGTCCTATGGTATATTGCTATGGTATAGTCCAAATTTCATATCTGTACTGTTGACAGATTAAGAGTTCCTTTGTGTGGAGGTAATCATGAATGTTGATCAAGGCAATGTTTGTCATAGAAATGTATTTAATATTATATTATTAATTTGCCGACAGAAGTGATAACTTAAATCGTTTAACTTGAGAAAAGCCTAGGTTATTATTAAATTTTATGTAGCATTATTATAATTATGTTTATTAATATGATAATGTAAGGATAGGTTATTTATTAATAAAAACTCTTATTGATTATAAAAGATATTTTATTCTTAGTTACAATTCTTGAATATATATATTAGAATTTAGTGTATGTACATTATTAGTATCATTATTTAATCATATAAAAGTAACAACTGTTGGAGTGAGAGAGGAGCAGCCTGCCTACCGCTGCTGTATGCGAGAGAGACAGATAGACTGGCGCCGTAACGCGTTACGTTACGAAGTGGCTTAGCCTGCTATAAGAGGTTATCACTTCAATAATAAATATATCATTCCAAACAGTATAATAAATATGAAAAACTAACACATCCTATAATTTTAAAGGCTTATTCTCTGAGAACGGATCTATCATTCTGGCCACAATCGAAGGCCAATCCTGCACAGGGTAGTGCCGGTATAACTACACACTTGATCGAGCCACTGATTAGAAGCAGCTTCAGAAACCTTAGAGCTTGAATTATTTGAGCCTTTGTCTCCCCAGGGCATAAAAAATAGGGTGGTCGCAGACCCAAGGATGTCGTAATAGGCAACTAAGGGCATTAACCAGTAGGAGGCTCCTTTGCAAAGGATGCGAGCTAGATTATAGGTACCACAACGGCACCTTTTGCCGTAAAGCAGTAATATGTAAGCATTATTGTGTTTCGGTCTGAAGGGCGCCGTAGCTAGTGAAATTACTGGGCAAATGAGACTTAACACCTTATGTCTCAAGGTTGATTTCTATGGTTTTTTAAAGAATCCTGAGCAGCACTGCATTTTAATCTGCACGGCGTATCAATTGCCATCAGCTGAACGTCTTCCTCGTCTCGTCCCTTATTGTCATAAAAAATATCCTCAGAACAGAGGGAACATTGAGATTCCAGGAAATAATAGCTTCAATCAACAGATATAGTCCTTTGCAGATAAATGCAACAAAATTATTTATACCCCATTTAAAAGAGTCTCAGTAGTTCTTATATCAATAATAATATAAATGCAATTATTTTAATAATTAGAAAATAATACGTATAGGATCTAGCTTTGAAAAGTTTGAACCAAAACTGTCGCAATTCACTAAAGACCAAAACGCTGGGAATCCAGAAGCGGGAAGACCTTAGAATGGATGCACTGAAGTACACAGTCGACACACTTGTAATCGTCAGAGGCTTAAACAAAACTCTCATTTACCGTTCACCAAAAAAGGACCACATAAAACTGGAGCTCTAGGCAAAAAAAAAATTGGAATGGCTCCAAGCTAGAATTTTCAGCTGTGGAAAGGTAACCACATTCTTTCCTTGCAATTCGCTTCTCCCATAGATGTCAGCCAGAAAACTTCAGACAGGCAAAATATCCTGCAAAATACCACCATACTGCTAACCGGGGCTATGACGCCCACCAGGACATTGAAGCTCTGCTCCTTTTGACTCTCTCACTGAGCAAGCAAGAGGTAAAATTGAGTAAAGTATAGTAGTTTGATGTCGTAAACACTCAGAACATTTGAAAGCTAAGTATTCCAAGAACATATATTAATCTTGATATTAGATCAAATTATTCCACAAATCATCACTATCAAATACTTAGTAATGAAAATGCGAAGACTATAATATTACATAAAAAAAATTATGATTAATTTATTCAAATAGCGATATCCATTTACTATTTAATATTATATTTACTAAATATTATAATCCTTCGTTTTCGCCCGGAGTTCTGTAAAACGTCTTTGAAAAGGTGCCAACAAGCTTTAGAAAATACATAATTATTATGCGCCTCTTTTCGCATTGTAGACGTTTCTCTACTATTTTTTTCATAATCTTCTCTCAATATATTTTATTTGCGTCTATTTCTACCAAATCTATCCCCTAATTCTAATTGCTTGTACTGGCAAGAACAGCAAACGGGAATATCTGCTCTGAATAGTTCGGTTTCATTATCGCCTTTAGACACCAATACCTCCCATGTATTTATTTCTTGATTGCAAAATGTGACGTAATCAAACACAGGCAAGAATGGCTTGAAACATTCAGCTTTAGGTTCCCTGAAAACAGTTTATTATTTATAATACATATAATTTAAATATTATCTATAGATATGCATAATAAAATTATACCAAAGTGATAACTGTACGTAGAATATTGCTTAAATAATATTTCTGTGTGTTCTAGTAACAATACCGAAGCAAAGAAGTACCGCTCGAGGTTTCGAGACCCAATATTACGATACTAGACGAGGCATTAAGGTAACTGTTCTCGCAGAGCGGTCATACGCCAATTGGGGTTGAAAAAAAGTCTTCTGGGGGTTACATTGGACAAAGTTCCCGCGACCTTCCTAAAAGAGGAATCGGTAGACGACAGTCTACATTTTCTCTGGATATATTTGGAGAAGGCTTGATTTAGTAGGAGTGACTTAAGCTGAACAGCTGAATTGCCATATAATATGCCAATGACACACCTAAACTAATTCGGTAGTTTATTCTAAGTCTGGGCCGCTACCATAAGAAAAAATAAAATATTTGTATCCAGTCATTGCGATTGGTTGTTATTTCTTGCTTTTTATTCCAAGATTTTCTTATACAAAGTGTTTCTGAACTGTGAGCTGAAGTAAATTTTGCCCCATTCTGACATCAATAATGTATAGAACTTTTGGAACGATTTTTATAATGCAATTATGGCAATTAAATAAAAATGTTGTTGGAGTAGTACAATTTACAATGATACCTGCATTAATTTTATAGAGTCTCATTTTTAGTAATATTCCACAGCTTGGTTGTACGTGGAAAATTTCCTTGAAAACCGCACTGTGGAGGAACGACACACATCCAATGGTGGTGGGGATGATATCCTAATTTGCTTTTCGGAACACTCCCCGTGATAAATGCGGTAGAAGACACACAATGCAGCGACGTCTCTACGCAACGCTAAGTTATCTAGCCGTTCACAGAGCACTAGATCCCCGACAGTTCGAGCAGCTCTGCGTTGCACGCAGTGAAATGGTTCGAGCATCAGCTCGTATCAACTGGGGTTGGTACCTAGTGCGTTAGACCATAGATGACAGTAATACTCCATTATAACACCTAGTTATGACAACAGCTAGTTTCTTCGCAGCCAATTTGGCTTTGCCTTCTAGATGCCCGCTGAATTGGCAATCGAAATTGCGAGGTTCAGTATTAGGCGAGGCATTAAGGGAAGTGTTCTTGAAGAGCGGTGATATGAGAAACGATTTTTTTTAGTGGAAAACGTGGAAACTTGAGTCTTCTGGGGGTTAAATTACGTGACCTTCTCAAGAGAGGACTCGATAGAACAAGTGGACACAAGTATCTTCCGGCACTCACTTCCGACCTGCAAGGCCCGTGTATACGGCATCACCAGTGCTGTCGTCTGCATAGGAATACATATAGTAATAGGGATACTTACGTGCAAGTTTCTAAGCGCACCTTCTGGACATAGTCATGATCCGGTGCTTGCACTACCGTCCTCCATCTGTCATCTCGCTTGTCTCGTACTGTGTACAACGGCTCGAACTAAAAGCAAATCTCAGGTTAGCGCGATAAAATCATCCAACTAGCAAACTGACCTGGTCAAGTGCTTGATGATGTTTTTGAAGTGAATACTTTTCCAGACTTAATGAGCACTTTATTTCATAATTTTTGAATAAGACTGAGTCGTCACGCTCGTTTGAGTTAAGTTGGCTTAAGTCGACTAATGTAGACTCTCTCGGTGATTATAATAGGGTTTAAAGTAAAATAATACCATTTTATTATAATAGTTACTTCGAATTGACATAGAACCTTCATGGTTTTGGATTTTTGAGGGAAACTTATTTCACATGGTACCCATGTAGTTCACATTTTAAAAAATATGCAACATTTGACTGTCGACTTTCAGTTATTTTTTTACTCATCTTAAACAAGAAAGATGGATACTTCGAAAATTGGAGTGGTTTTTGAATACGAGTCGGAACTCGTATTCAAAAATGCGTCGGAACGCAGAACCGTTAGTTCTGGGCAGAAACAGCTCGCAATATCAATGTTGCGTTTGGAGAGGGGTTGCTTATGAACTGAATTTTGGTTTAAACGCTTCCGTGATGTACACAGGTGGAAGCTGATCCGAGCCAAACTACCCAGGAATTAGCGGCATGGTTTAAGGTTACCATACCAACAATATTGACTCATTTGCGTCAAATCAATAAAATAAACAAATATGAAAAACGTGTGCTTGATGATTTGACTGATCTGCAAAAAGAAACGCGTGTTGAAACTTGTGTTGCCTTGTTAAATAGATACAGAAATGAAGGAATGGAGAAAAGTTGATTCTTTGCGATAACCGTAAGCGAATGCATTCTTTGCTGACCCCATGTCAAATGCCACAAGAGTGTCCTAAAGCAAAGCTTACCAATAAAAAGGTAATGGCAATCGTCTGGTGGTCTCAGCAGGGTGTTTTCACTATAGCTTTCTCCGATCTGGTCTAGCAATAACAGCAGATTTCTACTGTGGCGAACTCCAAACAAAGATAGCAAAACTAGCAGTCAAACAGCCCTGACTCATGAATGGATCTTCACAATTATTACTCCATGATTACGCGAGACCTCATACAGCACGAGAAACCGTTTTAGCTCTACAGGAACTGCAATTAGAAACCATTCGTCACCCTCCGTATTCGCCAGACCTTGCTCCAACGGACTACCATTTTTTTGTGATTTGGACAATTCTCTACGTGATAAAAAGTTTCCATCTCAGATGGCAGTACAAAATGCTTTCACACAGTTTGTCCAATCTAGATCACCACAGTTCTATCGCAAAGGCATAAATGACCTTCCTATTAGATGGCAGCAATGTAAGGATAATAATGGTAATTATTATGATAAATTAAAAATAATTGAATTTAAATTTTTCAGTACAAATCGACAATTTCAAACTTTAAACCCTAATAAATAAAATATTAATTTTATTTAATATTATAAACCTCGCGTTGATGAAACTTTCACCTCTATCCAATAACGCACAATAACATACAGACTCACAATCTCGCTCAAAAACTGACTAAAGCAAAACTCTGCCTGCGCGTCTATTAGGCAGCGTTTTCATTCAGATTCCACAAGACACAAACATAAATTGGGTACTGATTAATTTCTAATAATAATAATTGAGAATAGGATTATTTATTTCATTTCTTTAACTCGTGATAATTGATCGAACTGCTACCACGACCTGCTCATCATGATTTGAATGGACAAGCCATCACTCCTTAACAGGTAGTAAAAATGTATAAAAATACTTACAGTTACTCTACTCTCGCAACCACCTGTCTCGCTTGGGTCCCCGTGACGGTTGCCAATGTTGGGCACCAGAGATGGTTGAGCCATTCCTTTCTAAATATTAATAAAAAAAATTGATATAATATTCAAATGGAATTTCTGCTTAATATCGATTGCTATTTTCTTGATATGATGTCTAATTTAAGATAAGGTACTACGAAGGTTATTCAATCAAAATTAAATCAAATTAAAATTTATATTGATGTAGGTCAAGGAGATGACATTTAAGAATGTCAAAATTTTCCTTTTTTTTTTCTTTCGGAAGGGGTTGAGCTTTATTGACAAGAAACCCATTACCACTCTTTTAAATCAACATGTACATCTTGATCGTTTTACAAATCATTTAAACTACAATATAATATGTAAAGTGATGCAACAATATATATACACTATACTCGTTCAGAATTTAGATTCTATGTGATCCGTCAATGGATACCTGAATCTGCATTTTACTATCAATATTATATTCTATTCTCCCTACTGTCACTGTTACATATAACAGTTTGCATACTTTTAAGTGATTTATCATTTTGTAGGTTTCAAAGGTTTATGGAGTAGTCAGTAATTAATATATTATGTTATGCACTAATAAAATATGAAAACAAAATTTTATGAACGATGCGGGGCTCGAACCCACGACCTATGGCGTTCCGTGCCAGTGCTCTCCCAACTGAGCTAACCGTTTGAGTGACGTATCTTCATAAAATCTTGTATGCTTAGTTCAACTCTCAGGTTGTGGCTTCATCTACAGGATCTACTTTTCAGTTGATAACCTAAGGCTTTAGGTAAGCAATACCATACTTACAAAACCCTTAAGCATTTTGTTGAACTTGTCTTGTGGGTAGGTCTTCGGTCTGATGGTGCAGTAAGTGAGATCTTTACATGCCTCTGGGATGTCCTCATAATCGTGAGTTTCTTGGATCGGGCCTTCATATATTATTTTGCTCTCTGATCAAGTAAAAGGATTCATTATTATTATTAATTATATTTCAGAATTACTTTCTGTTAAGCATATCACGTTTAACTGATAATTGGTGGATTTTCAAACCAACAACATGGATGGGGACCACAAGGGAAATTTTATGTTTTTTATGGAAGATGACAAACGAACGCATGGATCACCACCGCCCACATTCTCTTGCAACAACAGAGACATTACGGGAGCATTGCTAAACGTTTAGAAAATTATACGCGCCTTTTGAAGTTAACGAAGCCAAGTTTTATATGACGAAGTAAACAATGCTCTATCTGACATCGTGTACTGGTTTAGCGCCAATAACTAACTTATTGTTAAATAATCATAAAACCAAATATATTAAATTCACCGCGCCAAATGTCAAAAATGTAGATGCGAATATTTTATTAAATGGAGAGGTGGTAAAACCAGTGGAATCTGCTATATTTCTTGGCATTACTCTTGATTCCAAATTGCAGTGGGGCCCCCATATTGAAGGATTGGCGAATAGGCTTAGTTCTGCAGCATATGCGGTTTAGAAAATCAGACGGTTAACTGACATAGATACGGCGAGATTAGTATACTTTAGTTATTTTCATAGTATTATGTCCTATGTCATATTGTTATAGGGCAGTGCGGCCGATATTAATACTATCTTTGTGCTGCAGAAGAGGGCTATTCGCGCGATTTATAACCTAGGTCCTAAAGAATCTTTAAGAGAAAAATTTAAAGCAATAAACATTTTGACTGTTGCTTCTAAATACATTTTTGATAATGTTTTGTGTGTTCATAAGCACATTGAGGAATTTTCTAGAAACTGTGACATTCATAATGTTAACAGGAGGAACAAACATAAACTTGTTATGCCTACTACTCGGTTGGGTCGAGTTAGTAAGTCTTTTGTTGGGCGATGTATATGCTTCTACAATATGATCCCAGAAAATGTACAAAACAAATGTGTTACGAAATTTAAAAGAATTGTTAAAAAACGTTTGTGTGGGAAAGGTTATTATAGCATAAACGATTTTCTTAATGACACCACGGACTGGGATAAAAGCGAACACCCTCAGGCTCTTTAATTATAAATGTTTATTGTACGTGAAATTTTAAGATGCGCGCGCATCTCTGTAACAGGTTGAAGTTGGTTCCTAAAATTTTCTGACGTTCGCGTCATTCGTTATTTCTATTAGTTTCTTCGTCCATTATAAGGACAGGCATAGGGTTGAAGCGCATTCAGCCGTATTCATTATTTAATAATTAATTGTCAAAGTCATCATTGCGAGATTTTTACAAAATTGTTCTGTCTAAAAACGTAGAGTAGCACGGGGACTAAGTCATTTTAAGGCCGCTATCCTGAGAAATCGCCCAAAATAGCGCATAATTGAAACCATTTCTTAACGGTTTATATAAAACTAATATTTTACAAAAAATAATTATGTCTACAGAATATGAGAAGAAAATTCATTTTTTTTTACATTTCTATTTTTAATAGACATTGCGAAAAAAACACCAAAGTACCTCTAACTCGTACAGTTGGAACCATGCTTATCATTCAATCTAGATAAAAACTGTAAAAATTATGAACTGCTTACGAATACTATTTAACGTCACATAGTTTTGTTATTTTTGTAAAGAAAATTGTACTATATTTGTAATAAATTAAAAATTCTTCTTATTCTGCAATAAAACTATGGCGATCTTGTGCGAGAGAGGTAATCTAGCACCGATGGATTCCTCAAGGCCGTTGGCTTGGTCCCTAGCCTTAATGATTTTTTTCCTTCGTTTACCCAAAGTATAACTTCTTGCGTGCATACATAAGTACACACACACTTTTTTGAAATTACCCATGTCGTATCGCCCTGAAATACCGCATAAGGAAGCTCATTCCACAGCTTGGTTGTACGAGGAAGAAAGTTCCTCGAAAACCGCACCGTGGAGGAACGTCTCACATCCAGATGGGGGGAATGATATTCTACTTTGTGGCATGACACCTGTTGTTGCGGATGTCTGTTTATTCTTGGTACTAGAAGTAAAAGAAAGGTCGCCTGATAATTATTTACCGTCGTCCACCGTCTCCTGCCACAGCAGAGGGATCACAGGGTAGTTTTTAAAGTAAACTTAGTTATGTTGTATTGCTATGGACATACCAAACAAGGAAGTTAATGCCATAGTTGGGTAGTACTTGGAAGAAAGGTCCTTGAAAAACGTACAGGACCAAAGATCCCGCATCAGCTCCTCGTGACAAAAATGTGAAAGAAGACAAACAGCTAAGCGACTGAAAATACTGTTGAGGGCCTTCGCTTTATCCAGAGTAACTAACAGACCATCGGCATGAGACCGTCAGCAGATTGAATATCAGCTCATCAAAAAACTCCCCATGAAAAATGCGGTAGAAGACATACAACTAAGCGATTGAAAATACGGTCGAAGGTTTATCCAGAGCAACAAGTCCAACATGTCATTGATATGTTAGACACATAATATATGTATGTCATGAAAACTTATATGTAGAAGAAACAGTGTCAGAGATAGCACACAGCCTTGGGGCACTCCAGCATTAACGAGCTTCGGGTTTGAGCAATAACTTTATCACGTGGAGTGTTTAGAAGAGCTGTTTGACCTAATTCCTGCCACGGAATTCCATCCTCGCTCGACACGCCACAAATTAGGATATCATCTCCACCATCTAGATGTGCGGCGGTCCTAAACAGAGCGGTTTTCAAAGAATACTCTCGGACGTTAATCAACTGGAGACTTACAAATACTCTCCGTGATTGTGGAGAGCAGAGAGTGGGAAAAGAGTAGAATAGAGTAGTAGTATACTTAAGAGGGATATATCTATGGTGCTGGATCCAGCGGACTTTAAATTACATTCCCCCAAATACCTGGATTAAAATTATCTTGCGATATTGTATACCCTAATCATATTAAATAGAAATTATATGGCGCATAAGTAGAGTACAATTAACGTTTTGCGTCATTCCTATCTTTTTTACCTGGTATTGAATTAAAAGTGATGTATAAAAGGCATAAAAGGTATTTTTAGAATTCTTTTTGATGTCATTTCTAATACACTAGATTACTACTACCGCCTCGGAAACAAATGGCGCTCTGAGAGAGAAGAAGCGGCGCAAGAAACTCTCCCAGCATTCTTTTTTTGCGCTCTTTTTAATAATATATGTTTATAAAGTTTACTTTTCCTCTTTTTATGAAGAAGTTAGGGGGCTGGTGATAATAGATATAACTACTATCTGATGACGACTTTTCTATGTAAAGATGGAGAATGGATTTTCCAAGGTGCTGTCCGACGCTAACTGGATCCATAGAGCATCTTTACTTTTACTAAAGATATTCTCTTAAAAGCTTTTTACTTTTGCCATAAATTATACTAAACTCACCTTCGGGAACATTCGCTGCATTTAAATACGGCAGAACATACGCGACAGTCTGGAAAAATAAAAATAAATTAATGAATTGAATATTTTTATATTACATACAAATATAATACAAAAATACAAATTTGATTGCAGTAAGGTATTCGAAGCGTATTTAAATGTGGTGTGTTGTGCAATAATTTTTAGACACCATTCAATTTTAGTTGATCGACTACAAATTAGCATGCTTAGATTAAAGATTGGTCTCCGCTGCGCTCCAACTAGATACCGCAGGCGTAGTCGCAAACTGCGTCAACTAATAATGCGCCCAAGTGGGCGTACTCGAGCCAGTCTGAAATATGTCATTTTTTCATACAGCTCATTGGGAAGGCAGATTTCCTCAGAGAAGAAACTCTAAGGTTGCTCATTTCAAAACAGAATGGTAAAACAAGTTCTTATTTCCAATTATATTTACAAATCATTTCATTTACAAAAAAAACATGAAGCAGACCGGTTACAGGATCATCCTGTCACCACAAGTAGGGCCCGTTCACGAGCAAGACGCATGTACCAACCATCGCCTCCCTCGACCATATTTTAGGGAAGGGATTGACCTGCCCCATGTCACCGCCAGCAGTGGCATTAAGGCTTAAGCATGCATGACGATGCTTCTCACAAGAACCCTACCAAATAACAAAAAATAATGTTCATCTACATATTAAGGAATAATATTCACTAAATGCTTTTACTTAAAATTTGAGTTTTGCTTTCATTTTGTTTAAATTTACATTATATATAAATTATAGTTATTACTTTCTTTCCATCAGGATACATTAACGGCTCAAACCCTTTAGGCTTGCTTAATTCATTTGAATTATTTTACTATAATTACATTTATCAATCTGAGACAGACATGTAACACCCCAGCAGCTCTGTTGTACCAAGGATTACTAATATCTATATATTCAGATATATTAATTAGTACCCTTTTGTATACAACTTTTTCTTCAGCACTGATTAATATTCATTTTTAAAGGTAAGTTCTGTATGTCATTAGGGACCTTATTGTAAAAACGTATACAAGGACCTCTGAGTGAATATGTGACTTTATGAAGTCGACTAACATGACCAGCCAGCATATCCCTATTTCTTGTATTTACATTATGAGAGTTACTATTTTTTTTAAACGAATTTATATATTTTTTTACATTTACAAGTTTTTGTTTATGTATCGCTATGTCAAAGTCCAAATATTTTATTTCCTTAAATTTATTTATGACACTCTTGGTCCTAATTTATAGATGGCACAAATATCTCCTTTCTGCAAAGTGACAATAGTGTTAACATCAGCAGCATGTCCCCAAAGTAAAATGCCATATGTCACAGCCTCGCGGTATTTTCATCAGTAAGTTGCCGAATTTTTTTAACTGCGTATGCTGCAGAACTGAGATTTAACAACAAATTAAAAATATAAGGACCCCACTGACGTTTAGTATCTAGTAGTAATGCCCAAAAATAACGGTTGCGTCTCTCTTGTACTTCATATTATTGTGTTATTACTCTAATAGTAGGTATTGCCACTGTTATTGGAATGATGAAGCCATACATTTGTTCTGTGATTTATATCATATTAAAGTTATTGCTAGACAATAATTAATATAATGGGCAACTATTTATATACAACTAAGAAAACATGCACGTGTTCAAAGATCAAGGTCCATTAAAATTAATATGTACTATGAATGCCATGCAATATGAAGTCTTTGGTTTTATTTGACTAAAACAATAAAATTGTAAAATGTGTTTTTACATTTAATATATATTTTTATATGTATTAATTCCCAATTCAAGTCATGAGTCGCCTTTTACCATTCCGTTCTGTAATAATAATGTGTCCTTCATAACCCTATCTATAGAATTTGAAATATACCCTTACCATAATTATTCACGTCTATTTGTCCAAATATATATTTACTCTGTCTATTTTCTTTTATAATATTACCTTAAGCTTGTTTTAAAATCGCTATTATTAATTAAATAGTTATTTATTTCTGCTAAGCATGTTGTGTGCACACCTTCGTGAAGTTGTAGCCTATCTTGTATTGAGCTGATAGTTTTTTTGCTAATTATGTATTTGTTCGAATTCTGTTGTGTATTAAATAAATAAAAAGTAATAAATAAGTTGGTTTTTGCGTAAAAGTTACATTTTCATATTTATTTTAGCTAACCCGACGTTTTAGAGCACGTTTTCAAGGGCACACTATTTTTATTACCACAGCAAATGAAATGTTGGAGTAGTATTGTCAATATTGCGTTCTCTATCACACTTTAAGATAGTATTGAAAGACAAAGCGTTTTATGGAAAGTTTGTGCTGATATTGATATAACAATGATCATCCATACAGATAAAAAATTATGATATTGATAAGAATTGAGGTGTCTGTTTGTAACATATTTTACATAAATACTGTTCGCGATGAACAAAAGAAAGATTGATATCTTCTTAAAAATATTTCGTCTGTCTTAACAGGATTATTTATAATTATATAGTTTAATATTTTCTTGTGTAGTTCAGGTGTCGTGTGCAAGTAGTGAAAGTAGAATTGAGTGAATGAATGAAGATTTTACTTGACAGTTAGATGAAGGATGAAGTATGATTGACAGAGAAGGTAAACGAAGTAATGTTTGAGTTATTTGATGGGTTTTAGATGTACGGCTCGATATAATAATAAAATTAAATTTAATACAGTCAAAGATTGGAAATCTGGCGTCGACATGTACATAAATAAAATCGTAACAATTTTAGCAGGTTTTTTTTATTATTGTCTATCTGTTGTTATGGCTCATGTTGGTAGCGGAATTTTACAGGAATTTCATTGGCAGATGGTAGATGTATCATATAAGTTATAACTTATGTTATTGTTATTTTAGAAAATGAATTGTATCGGCGCAAAATATTATAATTTATGAAAGTCAATTATGTAATTACGCGCGTAACTTAAAATTCATGTTATAATTAAACATAATATTTTGTTAAGCCATAATATCTACTATTTATAAATTGGCGAAATTATTAGAAACCTGCGAAGTGCGAGGTGGACTAGAACACTAAGGGTTCCGTACCATCGTACAGAGAAAAGCTTAGACGCTCAATTTCATTATTTATCATTATCAATATATACTTTTTATTTATATGTGTGCATATGTGTTAGTGTATATAAATCCATATATCACTAAATAACACTAAACAAGTGTTGTTTATTGCCTTATGTCAAGTTATAATAAATCTCCTACAAATTTAGGTTACCTGGAAGAGATCGCTGAATAGTGATAGGGTCGCCAACATGTGCTACAATAACTATTATTATGCTATAACAAACAAATTATAACTTTATTTAATATGTTTAGTGCAATAAATAATTTTCATTGATTCATCGTTAAATGTAAAATAAGCATTTTTTTTTAATTCGCATGGCGAAAATATTTTTCATTAATGATAATTTTATTTATAAAAATAAAAAAATGACAATGAAAAGATGCTTCGCACGTGGTTCCTCTCTTTTTAGTGCTCATCATAAAAATTAAATTAAATCAAGACTTTTTATCTTGTAAAACTTTGAGGCAGTTCAGTAAAAACGAGAGTACTGGTCATCTGTTGTTAAATGATCACCGCCGCCCACATTCTCTTGCAACACTAGAGGAATCACAGGAGCGTTGCCGACTGTCGGGCTTTTAGAATACTGTGTTCACTTCTTTTCACTTTCTTTTATGTTTCCACATGTCGTATAGTCCTGGAAACACTACACAAGGAAGCTCATTCCATAGTTTGGTTATACATGAAAACCGCACAGTAAAGCAACACCAGACATCCAGATGGTGGGGATGACATCCAAGTTGGGATTGTAATAAAAATAATGGATAGCAAAACACTGATCGAAATCAAATAGCAGTCTTGCGAAACTCTAAGAAAAAAGCCATTCACTCGATTGTATGAAACGTGCAGTCATTGAAAGATTGACAGATGACGGCTATAATCTTGTATGAACCGGAGATAGCCGAAATCCACTACGTTTTAAGCAACTGTTCGCTTTCAAACTTACAATACAGTACTTACTTACAATATATATATATATATATATATTGTCAAATAGGCTATTACTGAGTAGACAGGAGAATCGACAAGAGAAATTAATAAATTATTTTTATATTATTAAACTTTGAACTTCAATAATGGTCGTGTTTTGGGCAATTTCAATGATAAGCCAATACTGAGGTTATGTTATCACTAAAATGTAGTGTTGTTATTGTTTTAAACTAAATTTTAACATTAACATTTAAATGAGTATTACAAGCGTTATGGCCGTTCCCAATATACTACCTACAGATTGAGATAAATTACTACCTTCTTCTGTCAGTAATTAGCTGTCAATAATCTGAAGCTGTCCCAATATACCCGATAAGTCATTCTTATCGCCTTATATTGGGACGCGTGAATTGCAATATCCATACAAACTTCTATCGCTGGTAAGCTATACGTCGTCCCATTGACAGACATCATGTACGGATAAGGTGAGTTACCGCTGATAAGTTTATTGGAACAGAAAAGTCAACGATAGTTACGATTTTTATCTCAAGATAAAATCGATTTTTGTCTCTTAGACAGACTGAATATTGGGAACGGCCGTCAGAAAGTTATTTTAGGTATCTATCATAATAATAATAGCAGTAGGAATAAAAACTGTACCGCAATTAATATTTTTTGAATAGAATGCTTCTTGTGTGTTCTTAGAAGCACCACCGAATCCATAAACGTACCTAGAGTAAACGTACATAGAATTTTTGCCTGTTTGTCAGTTTGTCTGTTTGCGTGAATGTATTTCCGGAAACTACTGAATAGATTAAATTCTTATATTGCATGCATATTATTTGGGTCAACATAAGCCACGGGAAGCATCTAGTAATATTATAAGTTGATTTAAAATATAAAATTCAACATTTTCTTGAGCATGAAAAAAATCTGAGCGGTTATCACTTGAATGTATAGTGTTAACACCACAATGTTAAACATTCTTTGCATGCAAAAGCTAAGTGCAATAAACTGTAGACGTATTAAAGAATGTAACCGGTTTTTCGCATCTTACATTAACGTACTTACCGTTAAAAATAAAATAATAGTTGACATTTTTCTGATGCACGTAGCAATGTATTTAATTTTCACTTAAAACCGGTGCGTGGAGTTATCCGCAGACTTAAACACTGACTGAGCGTGTTGACTGACTTTCAATAGGATGTTTACACACTGAGGATTATAAAATAGTTTATTTGTCTTACAGCAAAACATCTGTTCTAATATTTTATTAAGATTGAAATATTTATAATAATTGTATTTGTTTATCTTTTTTAAATTTATCTGATAAATAGAAAAATCAATGACGATGTTGGAAATTTCTCAGCAACCAGTGGGCTGCTTTGCATAGGATTCCGGCTAGATTATGGGTACCACAATGGTGCCAATATCTGCCGTGAAGCAGTAATGTGTAAGCATTACTGTGTTTCGGTTTGAAGGGTGCCGTAGCTAGTGAAATTACTGGGCAAATGAGACTAGAAATGTCTCAAGGTGACGAGCGCAGTTATAGTGCCGCTCAGAAATTTTGGGCTTTTTAAGAATCCGGAGCGGCACTGCATTGTAATGGGCAAGGCGCATCAATTACTATCAGCTGAACGTCCTGCTCGTCTCATCCCGTATTTTCATAAAAAAAAATTTTTTTTGCTTAACCAGTACTTTAACATGGTTGTTGTTGCTAAAGTTAGTTGGTGCAAGCCGGCCTAAGGACCTAATGCCAATCGTGGCTGTTTACGACTTTTCAATGAAAATCTGACGACTGGCTTTTCTTTTGTATCTGTATCTTCGTAAGAGACGTCTTCTCTCTGGCAATCTTCATTAGTTTATACGCTGGTATATTGTGTGGGTAAAACCAATTCAATACAAGTTGACAGTTTCAAATAGTAGGCACTGGAATACCCGTTACCTGTTATATTAACCCAACTGTATTCTAAGCACGCGTTGAATTGAATATATTATTTAAATGTGGTAACATCAACCACATGTAAGTCGACATTAATACTTAAAGTTATTTTATTATATTTACCTTTAAGAAAATTATAAAGTTGCAACAATGAAAAACTTGACATGTTTGATAACTGAACCAGAGAGCCTTAATTATTATATTTGGTACTAAATTATTTTATAAAATTTCTCGCCCTTGCTCTATTTAACAACAAAGTGTTGCCAAACCATCATCTACTACAAGTCTATACGATTATCCATATTATATTTATTTTTATTTTAATAGAGCCCATATTAATTAGTGATTGAGATATAATTAAGAAGGTACTTAATAGAAATGATTTAATTAGTTTTTTTTTCTTGAGGGTTATTATTTTATGGAAGAGAGGACAAACGAGCGTACGGGCGGTGATCACTTAACACCAGGGGACAAATTCTCCTGCAATACCAGAGGAATCACTAGAGCGTTTAAAAAAGTGTACTCGATTTTTTTTAAGGTATCCATGTCGTATCGTTCTGGACACAATGCACAAGGTTTCGCTGAATTTCGCTAAGTTGTTTTTTGTTCTTTTTCTTACAAAATGTGACACGACATATCGACAAAAACAGAAGCGTCACTTCACGTCGTGGTCAATTGAAACATGTGAAGAAGCCGAAAAAATACATAATTATAACGCCTGATACGAGCTATATAGCAAAAATTATTCTAAAGAAACTTGCTAAGCAAAAATTTCTTTGAAAGTATTTCATCTTATTTCTGCCTCTTGGGTCCTATTATATTGTTAAATAATTAATATTGATATGGTAGGTATAGATTATATAGAGGATAATGATGCATTGTTCTTAACTGGTTCTGCACAGGCCACCTAAAATTGTATAATTTAATATTAATATTAGTAGTAGGCTAAGTTGTTATATGATTTAAAAGATGGGCTGGTAGTTTTTTTTTTTATGGAATAGGAGGACAAACGAGCGTACGGGTCACCTGGTGTTAAGTGATCACCGCCGCCCACACTCTCTTGCAACACCAGAGGAATCACAGGAGCGTTGCCGGCCTTTAAGGAAGGTGTACGCGCTTTTCTTGAAGGTACCCATGTCGTATCGTCCCGGAAACACCGCACCAGGAAGCTCATTCCACAGCTTCGTAGTGCGTGGAAGAAAGCTCCTTGAAAACCGCACTGTGGAGGATCGCCACAAATCCAGATGGTGGGGATGATATCGTAACTTGTGGCGTGTCGTGCTAAGGAGAAATTCGGCGGCAGGAATCAGGTTGAACAGCTCTTCGGAACACTCCCCGTGATAAATGCGGTAGAAGACACACAATAAAGCGACGTCTCTACGCAACGCCAAGTGTAGTAGAGCGCTAGAATGTGGGCCGGCTTGAAGTATTGCCGTGCTCTATTGATGACGCCCAGCTTCTTCGAAGCCAATTTGGCTTTGCCCTCCAGATGGCCACGGGATTGGCAATCGCTCGAGATTTCGAGACCCAGTATTCCGATACTAGGCGAGGCTTTAAGGGAAGTGTTCTCAAAGAGCAGTGATACGGCAAATGGGGTTTTTTAGTGGTAAACGCGCAAACTTGAGTCTTCTGGGGGTTAAATTGGACAAGGTTCAACTTACCCCATTCCGCGACCTTCTCGAGAGAGGACTCGATAGAAGACACAAGTTTCTCCCGGCACTGCTCGACGTTTTCCCGAGAGAGACCTGCATGGCCCGTGTATACGGCATCACCAGTGCTGTCGTCTGCATAGCAATGCATGTTGGCGGTGTCCAACATATTATTGATATGTAGAAGAAACAGCGTGGGAGATAGCACACAGCCTTGGGGCACTCCAGCGTTCACGAGCTTGGGATTCGAGCAATAACCGCCGACAACGACCTGTATGCTGCGCCCAGTGAGGAAGCTGGAGGTCCACTTGCATAAGCTCTCGGGAAGCCCAAATGATGGAAGTTTAGCTTCCTAGCTAAACTTCCATCATTTGGGCGCATTGTGCCATACACGATCAAAGGCCTTCGCTATATCCAGACCAACTGCCAGGCCTTCCCCCTTGCTTTCAATAGCCGCCGCCCATCTATGTGTTAGGTATACCAGAAGATCGCCAGTCGACCGACCATGGCGAAAGCCGTTCTGCCGGTCGTTGATCAACTGGTGACCCTCAAGGTATACCAAGAGCTGGCGGTTAATTATGCTCTCCATGATTTTGGAGAGTAGGGAGGTAATAGCAATAGGCCTGTAGTTTGCCGGATCCGAGCTGTCTCCTTTTTTTGGGATCGGATGGACAAGGGCTGACTTCCATGAAACTACGCCTTTTGAATAAGAGTGCCGGAATCAACGCGTTAGCACCGGCGTCAACTCAGGGGCACACGTTCTAAACACGATTGGAGAAATGCCATCCGGCCCGCTCGACTTCCTGACGTCCAACGAAAACGCCTGTCGCCTAACAGTCTTCTGTCGGAACTGTACTTCAGGCATGGAGCTCTGACACCGCGGGATGGTCGGCGGTGTTTTTCCGTTGTCGTCAAGAGTCGAGTTGAAGGCAAAAAGAGTGCACAGGAGATCGGCTTTCTCTTTTGCCGTATGGGCCAGGGTGTCATTCCTCATGTGCAATGGCGGCATGGACGGCTGGTTGAAGTTACCAAGAGCAGCTTTCAACAACGACCAGAACTTGCGTCTCCCGGTCGGGTAGCTGGAAAGCTGCTCGCCAATTTTGACGACGTGCTTCGATTTCGCACGGGCAATTTGCCGCTTAAAAAATCTGGAGGCACGGTTATATTTCCTCTTCAGAACTTTGCAGTTCGGATCCTTTGAGCCCAGCGCCGCAACCCATCTTTAACTTTAACAGCTTTAACTGACGCATCGAACCAGGGCTGTAATCTGCCACCGATCGGTACTACAGAGCTTGGTATAAAAATATCCATGCCCTGCAGTATCACATCGGCTACTGCAACGGCGCAGGCACTAGGATCATCCGAAGGGAAACAAACCCTGCCCCAAGGGTAGGATGCAAAAAAGGAACGTATCCTATCCCAATCTGCTGACTTGTAGTACCAAACGCGGCGGGTCGCTGGTGGTCTGCGACGTTAGCGTCGGATAGGCACTACCCTCCTGACCAGGCAATGGTCGGACGTTCCGAGAGGGGCGTCGACAGAGACCTGGTAACCATCGGGATGTGTAGTCAGCAGAAGATCCAATAAGGACGGCATGTGGCTATCCACATCCGGGAGCCGCGTTGGCGACTCAACCAATTGGGACAGACCATACGCCAATGCAAAATTATGCACAGATCGCACTGCGTAGTCTGTAGTACGTGATCCAAGCCATTCGGCATTGTACCCGTTGAAATCACCCAAGACTACGATTTCAGCGGAGGGGATCTGAGCAAGCACGTCATCAAATGCCGCTTGAACGCAGCCCATGAGGTGATCCGTTTCTGCGTTACCACTATGGGACCTGTAGACACACGCATAGATGCGGACGCGGTGCTCTAAATCTACGCGGAGCCAGAGAGTAGACAGGTCCCTACCCTCAAAATTGCCGAGACGGCGACAGCAGATATCCTCCCTAACGTACACACATACCCCGGCATGAGGCATGAAATTATGCTCAATTTTGTACCCGGGGTACGTTAAATATGACGTATCGCTAGGTCGAGATATCTAAGTCTCCGTAAGGAAACACAAGGCCGGCTGCGCCGTCTCAAGGTGGTGGTGGACGGCGTTTAAGTTGGAGTGAATTCCCCGGATGTTACAAAAGTCCACTTTAAGCGTGGAGCGGGGTGCCGTGGTGTTGCTGCCCTGTTTGTCCTGTGACATACGCGGTACTGTGCCCTCCCCATAATACGAGGGGCAGCCCGAGCGCGAATGCTCGGGGAGGGATTCTCCGGCTCTACAAGATCCGGTAGTAGGGGTAGTTTCTCTTTCAATACCGCTCTCATATACGGGGGGAGGACGCGGGGGGGGGGGGATGGCCTCTGGTCCTCGACACTAACCTATGCGAAACATAGCGGCACTAGGCCGCTACTTCACGCCGGTATTCTGTGCGAGTGTGGTAAGTAACCCGGAGTCTGGCCCGATTGTGCTGACGTCATAAGACGGCAGCGTGACTCTCTCACTTTCAAAAAGCCCGTAGTCGCCTCTTACGACACCCTTGGACCTGGGGCTACCCTATTCTTTTTACGCCCCAGGGCAGCACAGGGCAAAGGGTTTCTTATCAGTTCTTCTCCCCATGTCAAAGCCCCTTTATGAACTGATGTAGCTTCATGATGTTTATCAAGTGTTGTTACAATATGTTATGTTATTGTCACTCCCTATGGTAATTAAATATATTTCAATTTCTATTTCAAAATATTATATTATATCAATATTATTATGTTATCAGGTAGACTGGCTGGTTGTTCCATCCAGTAATGACATGAATGTAGAATGAAATCTTATATAAAGTCTACAATATGCTGACTGACATGATAAACACACGCATTGTATAGATGGACCCAATCAAAGGACCAATTCAAACCCACATCCACACACTCACTCACTCACTCACACACACACACACACACTCAATTAATTGTAAATTGAAAAATTTGGTTTTCAATCATTTCTGTTTATTTCTATATTGTTTACTAAATAAAATGTATCTGCTAAGGAAGTTGCGAGATATTCCCAATACAAGTGTCCTAAGACAACTTACCGGGAAGTCTCAACCACTAAAAATGTTTATGTAATCTTTGAAATAAACGAAATTTAATATTGACCATTTACTTTTGACCATAGAAATCAAAATAAAACATAGCTGCGTTTAAGCATGTCACCTCATAGGTGGCTTATACACCACCAGCGAGTCAGAAGTGATTTAGTATTAATCGGAGCAGCAGGTGTAAAAAAAAGTATTTCTAACAGCGGAAACTCATCCACGGCAACTATATAAATCAAAAATATTACATTTCATACGTTGGTTTTTAGAGTTCCGTACCACAAAACGAAAAAAAAAAAATAATTTTGAATTAACCGATAGTTACGATCAATTTACATAAATTTAAAAATATATATAAAAACGGTTGACCTCAATCTATTTTTGTGTTAACATTTATATTAATATCATATTCGTAGGTATATAATATATCATAGTTCTTATTTTATTTTGTGGCTTAATTGAATTGAATAGCATGTCATTTTCGCCTATAATTGAGGCATCACTTACCATATGAAGGTTATTGTTTTTGTATTATACTGTGATTATATTAGTGTATACCTTGTTGGCGGAATTTATTATTTTGAATTGAGTTAACCGTGTCATCTGGGGTATTAAACAGATTTAAAATTATTTTTCTGATATATTATATTAAATAGTTTTCCTCATCGAAGGATGAATAACTCCTCCTTCCTTCTCGCACTTGTCCAGTTTTTTTTAAATGGCAATATTTCATTATGAAATTCTTAGTTGACTCGTAATTATCTCATAATTTGTACACCACTGCTGCACAACTTACTCAAAATCGGTAACGCTGGAAGCGGACGCAGCAATGTAATCTACCAACACTCAACATTTCTTTCACCTTCTTATTTAGATTTCTATGCTCTTGAAAGGTATCAATCGTAGTTGTCATAAAATTTCTCTGCTAATCTCTCTCTGCTAATCATTCGGGCGTAGTCACAGTCAGGAATCGCAGACCATAAACTATCGTATAGACGACCGGATACCCCGATATGCGTAAACAATTTATATTCAATGTGTGCTTTAGTTAGTGGTTAAATATTCAAAATACTAAGAAGGTAATAACAAGTGTGGCTGACTGTTTACGACCTTCCAATTTATGAAAATTTAATATATATTCACAAAAATCGTCACCTTTTTGCTCTTAATAGTGATTTTCATTATTATAACACTAGAAATAAGGGATTGCTTGTAACTAATTCTAGTAGGCTTCATTAGATACATAATAACTTTAAGGGTAAATGTATACACTTCTACAATAAAGTCCCAGCCACTGTTCAGGCATTATCTATAAATAAATTTAAATGTTTTATAAAAAAAAATGGCTCTGTCGTAAATCCTATTACTCCACTGCTGAATATCTAAATGATCGGACAGCCTGGGACTAGATTGTGATTATTTTATAGCGATAGAAATGACTGAACAATATTGTATATTTTTATTGAAAAGAGCGCAAAAAAAAGAATGCTGGGAGAGTTTCTTGCGCCGCATCTTCTCTCTCAGAGCGTCATTTGTTTCCGAAGCGGTAGTAGTATCTAGCAGTATAAGAAATGACATCAAAAAGAATTCTAAAGGAATCAATTTTGAGAAAATAAATGCCTTTTATGCCTTTTAAAGTAGGTTACAGTAATAATAAATTCAGTTACCTTTTTTTATCTAGCTGTATCTCCGTTATGTTCTTCTTTCTTGTACGCTTTGTTCGTCTATACACGCTACTCAAAGTCAAAGTCAAATAATCTTTATTTAATTAGGCGCTATTGAATCGTCACTAAAAATATTTCTTTTCAATTACTGAATCTATCATACTTTCGGAAAAAGTAGAGCTCGTGAGATGAAATTAAGAAAAAATTAAACTGCCACAATTTTAAATCAATAGAGTATAAATTTTTTCTTGATTAACGCGAGAGTTACATATGTATATATATATATATATGTCGGAGAATTAGAATATAAAAGTAATATGGCCTGTATGATTATATTCTACTCTGTGTATTGGGCTGAACTGATAGCGAACGTCATCTGTCAAAGTTTATTTGAAGTTAGTTATTATTGTCCATCAGTACAGCGCTCATTTAGAAGACGCAGTCGTCTTCAAGCTAGCGCTCGCGCCGGTTGTGCGCACTGATCGACTTAAAACAACATGGAGGATACCAATACCGTGACGCCCGATTTTAAATCCAAATTAATCTCCGAGATATATATATAAAACCTTTTAAAGATTAAGTCCGTCGATGCCGCACACAACCGATAAAATTTATCACGTTATACTCCAAACGCCACAATGTCTCCAGAGGCTTGACATTTTTCTATTCAACATCTCTCAATGTCAAGGCTTCTACTTCTGGTCAAATACACGATAAAAAATAAAGCCGTTTTTTTTCTTGGGTTATAAAAGGCCGTTATTTCATCAAAATTGATTCCTTTAGAATTCTTTTTGATGTCATTTCTAATATACTAGATACTACTACCGCTTCGGAAACAAATGGCGCTCTGAGAGAGAAGAAGGGGCACAAGAAACTCTCCAAGCATTCTTTTTGCGCTCTTTTTAATGACATAACAATATTGTACTGTCATTACAATTGCTATAAAATAATCATAATCTAGTCCCAGGCTGTCCGATCACTTAGATATTTAGCTGTGGAGTATTAGTATTTACGACAGAGCTATTTTTTAATAAAACATTTTTAATTTATTTATAGATAATGCCTGAACAATGGCTGGGACTTTATTATTAAAATGTATGAGTTATGAAGCCTACTAGAAATAGCTACAAGCAATCCCTTATTTCTAGTGTTATAATAATGAAAATCTCTATTAAGAGCAAAAAGGTGACAATTCTTGTGAACGTATATTAAATTTTCATAAATGTACTGACAATTAACAGTCATAATATTTATTTCTTTAAATTTTTCTTTGAGAGACTTTCTATAACCAAGCTGATATAATATGTACCTATAGCACGAACAGCTCTCTATACTGCGAAAACTACTGAACCGATCAAAATAATACTATTTATTCATTTGCAAGGCAGCTTGTCATTCGGAAAACTTCAGAATTATCATTGTATTGACAGTGCTGTCAACGATATTGTAAACATTTTGCATTTTCTTTGTTTATCATCAGTTTTATCTTTATACCACATTTATTTGTAAGGCCGTAAGAAGATAACAATCACACCAAATATTCCAAAATAATAAACCGTAATATGTCAGTGGTGAAATGATTTTAAGTTCAGAATTCTCGGTGCGTTAAGTCCCACTTTCGTTTAATCTACTCTGTCACACCTTTTATAAAATTTCTTTCCACATCTTATTAAAAGGAAATTAAACTGATTTCTATCTCATTACTTTTTACCGCCATACATCCTTAAGAGATGCGAAAAATGCGAAATATTGTTCTATTACTACTATATCCTGGATCATAACAGATTACAGAATATAAATTTATGAGTCAATAGCTGTTTATTATTTTTATTTTTATTAAAATGGTGAATAATCATTACTTAATGTGTGTGTGTAGTACAAAGGGCCGACCTTCTTGTTAATATCTGACTCTGGAAGAGTTATTAAAAAAAAATTGTATGTAAAATAAGATAGTAATTATTCTTAGTATTTAAATCAACAAATCAACAAATCAATATCACTTTATTCATTTAGTTTAAAGAAACGAAACTTATGAATGTCAACAGTTTTTTTTTTTCCATTTACCACGAATTTGGAAAAGGTTGACAAAGAAAAGGTTGTAAGGTTGGTTGGAGGCCTTTTATCAACATGAAAACTGATGCAACAAACATACTCAAATGTCAAATACACAACAATAACTTACACGAGTTAACTTAAAAAAAGGTGTGCGTGTATTCTTTACGCGCGATTGAAGTAAAACTTAATATTAATTAACTTTAGGAATAATTAACAGATACATTAATATATTACATTAAATAAAGACTTGTTACCAAATAAGCACTCACGTATTATTGATGAGCTTTGTTTGATTTTGTGCTATTTTTTTCTCGAAAACGCTAACGATATAACTTCATCTTTTGAGCAAAGTTGGGATTTTCTCTACCTAAAATAAAAGTATGGCTTTATCTTATATATAAAATTCTCGTGTCACAATGTTCGTTCCCGTACTAGTCCGAAACGGCTTGACCGATTCACATGAAATTTTGTGAGCATATTGAGTAGGTCTGAGAATCGGCCAACATCTATTTTTCATACCCCTAAATGTTAAGGGTGGTACACACGATTTTTTTTTTAATTTTTTTGACACTTTTTTTTAAATTTGTTTGATTATGAGTCAACATTAAAAAATACATATAACTTCAAATTTTCACCCATCTACGATCAACAGTTACTTTTGTATCGCGATTTTAATATCGGCAATACAACGTTTGCTGGTTCAGCTAGTATTAAATAATATTACTTAATAAAGTAAGATTTTATATATTTTACAAAGAATGATATAATGTTATATTTTGATATTATGAAAATAAACACTTAAACATTTGACAGGTGAGGTCATTATCAGGTTCTTGATTTTCTCTTTTATGCTTATTTATTTATGAAAGAGTAAAATGTTCCTGAGATTCCGCCATTTTATTTGACTGATGATTATTTCCATTTTATATTTTATTTATAATTCATTAATACCATTCGTACATTTTAAAATATTCACTCATTATATAAAATATAATTGCTAATAAGAATTTGAAGGTTATATTAGTACATATTAATATGACGTTGTTATTGAATATTAACGAATATGGCTGTATGGGCTCGAACCCTTTGACTATCCTAATAATGGACAGAAAACCAAAAACAAATTAACGAATTTCGCAAATTTCAGAAATAATTCTGATAATTTATAAATTTTATAATTATATATTATTTATTACAAAAGTATCAAGTAATCAATAAGCATATTTTACAATTGGAGATTTTCAAAAAATATTACTGAGGATAATGAAATGTTTTTTTAAAACCATAAAATGATAACAGCTTAAAAAATTGTTTCTATTGACTTTATTACTGAGCGTTACTTCCGTCAGAAAAAAATTCTAAGTTACCCCCAAAACGCGCCTAAAGAAGTTTTACTTTGAAAATTAAACAAAACAACAAGAGTTATTGAGTACAGTAGATACATCAATATATACCTACACACCGTAAATAAACAGAGGTGTTATGAAAACATTATATTAATTTAGTTTTAAAGATTGAAATAACTACTTATTGAATGAAAAGAGCTCCTGCAATGCACGTTGGTAACACTGAAATTGTTTAGAACTGGCCAGTTAAAAACATTGCTAATGAAAACTTTTTTTGAATTTAAATTTTAGAACTCTTTGGTAACCTAATGTAGTATATTGCATTAATTTGTCATTTGTTTTTGTGAATTGGCGGCAAATCTAAAACTCTTGTTACGGGTGAAAAAGAACCTTACGCGAGAAAATTTTCGGTCAATGATTTATTATGTTTTTTACTTTCGTTGTGGGCTTACTCAACAACAAAGCTATGATAGAAGTGTGATTAGCATTTCCTAATGAAGCCCCATCTCGTAGAAGTATGGAAGGACAGTTTCTGCAGTCTGGTATGTCAATCGCTGTTTGCCTGTTGTCTTGGAAAGTTTGACAGCAGCGCCCTCGAAGCAGGATCCTCCTTCACCACGACAATGATTCAGCGCACTCTGCAAAACAGACTGTTGAATATTTGACTATGGCAGGTGTCGAGATAATGAGTCATCCGCTGTACAGTCCTGACCTGGCGCCCTGCAACTTTTATTTATTCCCAAGAACTAAAGATAAAATTCGAGGTATTCGCTTTACGAGCCCTGAAGATGCGCTGAAAGCGTACGAAAATGCCATAGAAGAGACCCCTAAGGAAGAATGGCCCTACTGCTTTTCTCAGTAGTTCCATCGAATGCGACGATGTGTAGAAAAGAACGGATTACTTCTACATTAAGCCGTTTTTCATTTTCTAAACATTTTCAGTGTTACCTAGGTATTATTTTAAGTTAAAATTTGGTAATAAAACAGAAACTGTGGTTTCAGTATAACACTCTCTCCATATTAACAGTTACAAGAAAATTATCGATTATACAATAGCGTTTGCCTACTTTACGTGGGTAATGACAATTTTTTTCAATAATGGACGTTTATTGGCGGGAATCGACCGGTAGAGTTACGCCACCCACTTGGTATAGACAGCGCGCAGGCCGATTGCGTCTACTTTATTCCCATTACAGACAAATATGTTTTAATTAATTATTCCAAATCTCAAATTTATTTGAAAATATAATGCTTTTCTTTAACAAGAATTAATTATGAGAAAAATTTAATGAAATAATCATGTTATGTATGCATTCTAGAAACTGGGCTAACTGAAACTAGCTAAAACTAAAAACGTTGAGCTGATGGTAATTGATACGCCCTGTCCATTACAATACAGTGCCGCTCAGGATTCTTGAAAAATTCCAAATATTCTGAGCAGCACTACACCTGCGCTCGTCGCCTTGAGACGTAAGATGTTAAGTTTTATTTGCCCAGTAATTTCACTAGTTACGGCGCCCTTCAGACCGAAATACAATAATGTTTACACATTACTGCTTCACGGCAGAAATAGGCGCCGTTGTGGTACCCATAATCTAGCCGGCATCCTGTGCAAATTAGTGGTACCCATACTTAATCACAATGTTAACACCATCAAAAAAAAATTTTAACTTTTTGTGCCTACTACTCGGATAAGTTGAGTAAGTCCATTGTTGGGCGATGTATGTGCTTTTATTGAAAATGTAAGAAACAACAGTATTATGAAATCGCGAATAAATGTAAAATACAAGAATTGTTAAAAGTCGTATGTGTGGTAAAGGTTACTATAACATAAATGACTTTCTTAATGATAGTACCTTGACACCTTGGGAATGCAGCGACCGCCCTTAGCCTATTTGATTGATAAATGTAATTGTACTTACGGTAGTATACTAAGTTTATGATAGAGATTCGATTTAAAATTGTTCATATATTTTAATGGATATTAGACATTGACGTTTAATATTTTATTTAAGATCCTACTTTTTTGTAATTAAGATTATAATTTTATTTTAAAAAAGTAATGTTTTTTTACTTTAAAATGTAATTTAACCTTAACATTGATATGATTAGGGTTATGTTATTTAATATATTATCATATGTTTCTGATATTTATTAATAACAATAAAAATATTGGATATAGTAATTCCAATTAAATTCTATTGCTACAAACGAAATATTTTCATATTATTTTCTCAATAAAATAATTCATATTCTTAACTACATTTTTAGATAAAATTCTATTTTCTGCATTTATAGATTATGTTTAATTTTACTTAATTTGGACTTTTTTAATTTGGAAGATAGTCTGGTTGCACTTTGAGAAATCCACTTTCAGTCATTTGTAAATAATAATTATTCAGATCGCGTAATAATTGATATAGACAATATGTTATGTTTTTAAAGTGATAACCCACACTTCTAGGATTAATACACAAATAAAATTTGAAAACTGAATTTTATGAACGATGCGGGTCTCGAACCCACGACCTCTGGCGTTCCGTGCCAGTGCTCAAGATAGAATTTATAAATTATATATTGCATATCATCTAAAATAATATCGAGCAACTACACTAGTGATTTTGTTAAAAGTTATGTGTACGTAGACTTTGACGTCACACGGCGCTTCAACCAATAGCATTACGTTTCGATATTTTATATTTCCCGCGTATTTATTCCATTTTTGTTTACTTTATATTTATATTACCAGTTTATATTACCAGTGGGAGGCTCCTTTGCACCAGTGGGAGGCTGCTTTGCACAGGATGCCGGCTAGATTATGGGTACCACAACGGCGCCTATTTCTGCCGTGAAGCAGTAATGTGTAAGCATTATTGTGTTTCGGTCTGAAGGGCGCCGTAGCTAGTGAAATTACTGGGCAAATGAGACTTAACATCTTGTCTTAAGGTGACGAGCGCAGTTGTAGTGCCGCTCAGAATTTTTGGGGGTTTCAAGAATCCTGAGCGGCACTGCATTGTAATGGGCAGGGCGTATCAATTACCAGATGAACGTCCTGCTCGTCTTGTCCCTTATTTTCATAAAAAAAAAATATTCAGAAAATATTTTATTAGAAAAATATTAAGGATATAATGAATAATAATAAATAGGTATTAAAAAATATTTGAATTAAATATAAGTCACATGCATACAACCCTATTGCGATGCAGCTCCGTACTTTGTATTCAATCAAGAATCCTGAGCGGCACTGCACTGTATTCGGCAGGGCGTATCACTAACAATTACGTGAAACAATCAAATCAAAATCAAAATTATTTTATTCACGTCATATGTAAGTATAGATAAATGACACTTATAAAAAGTGTCAAAAGTTTTCTTTTCTTTTTACATTTACCGCCACTTCGTAAAAGTTGAGTTTTAATGACAAGAAGTGGCAAGAAACTCATTGCTACTCTTTTTTTAAAGTAAAATCAACTTTGTTCAAACGTCAAACAGTCCATGCCACGACCATATATTATACCAATTATTGAGTACAGTAGCATCATCTCGGCACTTTTTCTCATACAGAAAATCTCTAGCCACAGAGAGACATGAGTGATGTGTGTATAGTAAATATAAAAATTTTTCGTTCATAAAATTTTGGTGTTCAAATTTTATTTGTGTGTTAATCCTAGAAGTGAGTGTTATCACTTTAAAAACATAAAAAAATGTTTAGATTTACAAGAGCGACATCTCAAGTCAATCTCCTAATAAAGCAAATTTTGGGGTTGAGCAAGTTATCAACTGTAAAGTAGATCCTGTAGATGAAGCCACAACCTGAGAGTTGAACAAAGCAAACAGAATTTTGTAACGAGGCGGTACTCGAACGGTTAGCTCAGTTGGTTAGAGCACCGGCACGGAACGCCGGAGGTCGTGGATTCGAATCCCGCATCGTTCATAAAATTTTGTTTTTCAAATTTTATTTGTGTATATTAAATACATATATTTCACATATTAAACTCGCTTCTACGATTAGATAAATTGTTTTCCACAAACTGTCACTGCCCTGTTATTACAGTAAGATAAAGCCTTGCTTTGTCTTGTCGCAAAAACGGTTTTGAAACATATATCTCCTGATGTACCAAGTAAATATAGTCCTTAAAATAGGCGTGGTAAAGGTTATATTAATGTAATGAGGATTGTTAGAATTTTCCGCATACGCCATGCACTGTTTCCACGAAAAATTGGCATTACAATAGCAATGCATGTTCTTGTATTATACTTTTCTTCACAAATTGCCACATTAACGCATACTTACCTTGGTGACGTCACAGTCTTATTTAAATTATAATCATTACTGTTACAGCAGATGAGATTAAATACATTTGAAATGAGATCTCTGCGAATATGATATTTCAGACAATATTTCGTCATTTAAACGGAATTTAATTCATTAAAAAAATGTAAATTATAGGCGAAAAGTATATTTTATTCAAATAATTTATAAATAATAAAAGCTTCATAAGACACATAATAGCTTTAAGGGTAAATGTATACACTTTTATAATAAAGTCCCAGCCACTGTTCAGGCATTATCTATAAATAAATTTAAATGTTTTATAAAAAATGGCTCTGTCGTAAATCCTATTACTCCACTGCTGAATATCTAAATGATCGGACAGCCTGGGACTATAGTGTGATTATTTTATAGCGATAGAAATGACTGTACAATATTGTATATTTTTATTGAAAAGAGCGCAAAAAAAGAATGCTGGGAGAGTTTCTTGCGGCGCTTCTTCTCATTCAGAGCGCCATTTGTTTCCGAAGCGGTAGTAGTATCTAGTTTTATTAGAAATGACATCAAAAAGAATTCTAAAGGAATCAATTTTGAGAAAATAAATGTCTTTTATGCCTTTAATACTGATAAGTTTAAGTCTGTTTTATATAATTGTGAAATGATGCATGTTCTAATTATTATAAAATATAATTGATTTCTTATTCATTTACGTTTAATTCAATTTGTAAATATTCCGATAATGTTTGCATTCATTTTAATTCAATATGTTTGTGTCTATGTTTTAGAAATGTGTGTAACACCTTTAATTAAGCCAACACTTAGAATATATTATTTATTGTAATAATATTATTATACTTTTGTTACTGTTTGGCTTGTTGGTGTTAAATAAAAAAAAATACGTAGAAATGCTTCACAATAATCGCTAAAAAAATTAAAGAATATCTTAAACATCCTTAAAATATGTTCAACCGATAAATTTGATAAATTTTGTTTCATTTGTATTTTTGTATACTTTTTTCGTCTTATGTTTAATTGTATATCAAATCGTTATATTTTGTATTATATTCACTCCTACTTTGTTTATATTTAAGTGGAAACTTTATTGGCTTTTGTAATATAAATTATGTGTAACAATGTGTATATAACTTAAGTTGTTTGTTTTCCAATAAATAATGATATGGACTGTCCTTCGCTTTTATCACAAATCAGTTTACATGTGCCTGCCTTAGTTTCGGCTTAGTACTTTTTCCCCAATGCACGTTTAATTCCACCACAATAATTATCGCTTAAACTCTCCTCTACAGCTAATGTTACAATCTTATATATTAAATTCTCGTGTCACAATGTTAGTACCTTACTCCTCCGAAACGGCTTTACTGATTTTTACCAAACTTCGGTAGTGGACTATGGTCGATATGTATACAAAGTCGCGTGTTCAATCGCACAAAATTATTATTTTTACCGTCCGGCCTGTACTGAGTTCGACGCCGGACTAATACCGTCGCGGTCGGATAGTCCGGCCGTACCAAATCCGATCATGTGTTTAAGCTATTATACGGATTCGCGATTATAGTTATAGCAACAGTGGGAATAAAAAAGAAGGTTTTAGTTAAGTGACAACCTAATGTTTTAAGCCTTATTATTGCTGTGATGTTTCAAGTACTTAGATAGAATTCAATTTATGGTAAAGAAAGGAAAAGAAAAGACAGATGAGAAATAAAGGAATAATTTTTGCGTAATACGATATTTAGTAAACTTTATTTTGGTTGTTAAATTAATATTGATTTTTTTGTGTTCTATATCCACTAACACTTACTTGTGTACCCACGTGAGTACTGTCTGAGATAATAGTAAATATAAAAATCACTTTTCTTCACATATTTAACAATCCGGACTTTCGGTTATCCGTCCGGGTAATCTCTACTTATAGACTATTAAGTCTCTACTTAGTATAGTAGACTAACGGCCGTTCCCAATATGCTATCTACAGAGATAAATTACTACCTTCTACTGTCAGTAATTAGCTGTCAATAATCTGAAGCTGTCCCAATATACCCGATAAGTCATTCTTATCGCCTTATATTGGGACGCGTGAATTGCAATATCCATACAAACTTCTATCGCTGGTAAGCTATACGTCCTCCCATTGACAGACAGCGGTACGGATAAGGTGAATTACCGTCGATTAGTTTATTGGGACAGAAAAGTCAACGATAGTTACGATTTTTATCTCAAGTAAGAGATAGACTGAATATTGGGAACGGCCGTAAGTCTACTGTATTATAACGCTTCTTCTCTCTCATAGCGCCATTTGTTTCCGAAGCGGCAGTAGTGTCTAGTATATTAGATGACATCAAAAAGGAATCAATTTGTTAGAAAATAAATGCCTCTTATGCCTTTTTATAAATGTGAAGTAGAGTTTGTTTACTGTTTTGTGTACTCAACTGATAATTATTATGATTATTTATACACACGTTGAAACGGTATAGCAAAATACGTGGGATATATTATTTTATTTTATTTTTTGGATCAGGAGTGATCACCGACGACTACATTCTCTTGCAACCCCAAAGGAATCACAGGAGTGTTGCCGGCCTCTAGAAAGGTGAACGCGATTTTTTTTGAAAATGTCGTATCGGCCTGGAAACCGCAAAAGCTCATTCCACAGCGTGGTTGTACCTGGAAGAAAGTAACTTGAAAACCGCACTGTGGAGAAACGCCACACATCCAGATGGTGGGGATGATATCCTGATTTGTAGCGTGTTGTGGAACGCTCATCGGAACGCTCCCCGTGATAAGTGCGGTATTATTAATTAATATAACACTTTAAGAAAGAATTTAACACATTTAATTAATTTTTAAGTCATTTGCAGATTTTAGTGTAAGTATAAAAAGTCGGCCACGAATCCTCTCGCTTAGATTTACTTCAAGCGCGCCATTGCATTAGGTTTTGTAGCTTAAGTAGCCTAAGTAACTCTAATTATAACGTCTAATCTTAGAGATTACTAGCTTTAGATAGTGAGGTTAGTGTTCTGGTATTGGGAATGTTACATTAAAATTAAGTTTCATTCAAATTTATCTGTTTGTTTTGAAAATAGGATTTGCAATCACTTATTAAATATATATACATACCAAATATAAATACCAAAAAGCCTTGAGAAGTACATGCAAAAGAATCTCATTATTCAACAAAATTTCGTTACACTAAAATTTATCAATTAAATTGGCGCTCGTCCCATTCCCAAAAGAGTGGTATTATCATTAACGTACAATAAACAACTGGACACACAATCGCTTATTAAAAGGTCGACAAAATATGTCCGAGCGGCGTTGTGTATATACGTATACATTAACTTATACAGAAAACATTAAAATATTAATTCAATTAAACACCTTAATTCGTGGCAGTTGAGTTCAAAGTCTTTTTTATACGCTCATAAAAGCTCTGACGCGAACACGAGGCAAGAACATTTTGTTTTAGCAACTGAAATATAATTATTTAGCAAAATTATTAAAACGTAAATATTGTTACACAATTTTGTTAATTTAAAGGGGCACTTAAGTGTTGACGTCTGGCATTCCACAACCTCGCGTTTACCTCGCACAGCCACTTTGTGGAATCAAGGAACGAGCAAACTCCCACCTAAATGGCCGGCAACGCATCCATTGACCCCTGGTTTTGCACATGCAATGGATGATGATGGAAGACATCTGTCCATGGGTTGTTGCCTCACCAGTCCCTATCACGCGAGCCTCTTGCCCGTTTGCCTCCTCTTATATAAAAAAGGCAGTAGTCACCAAGCCAGTGGTTAGACAAAACGGTGCATATGAAAAAATAAAACTAATTTTCTATTAATTAGCACCTCATTTTATCATTTTAGCAAGCCTTGCCATTATAGCCCTAAAGTTTACCAACATTATTGACAATTAGCTGTTGAAATGTCACATAGATGGTATAATTAATTGATTCAATTCAATTTGTTATCATAATGGACTTTCAATGATCGAAGAGCTACATTGCGTAATGCCAGAAATTTTGTTGATGGTTGACCATAGGTATGAAAAATAGTAGCTGTTCCTTCAAGAGTACTGGTGAAAACCTGATGGTAAAAAATAAAACACCAAAAGAATCAGAAGAGCGTTGGTTGTCAGAGAAATAATATTTTTTAAGTATAACAAATGACAAAACTGCTACATAAGAAATATTTAATAAAGGAAACTTGTAAGCTTTACCACGATTGCACTCGACACCTATGATATAAATGTTAATTCTCAGTGGTCTGATAATTTCACTTGCTAAGGTGCCTCTGAAACAGAAGCATAGGTAAGTGTAAAACAGCTTGGTGATAGAAATAACTAGAACTGCACTGTCGATGAATGACACGCATTCAAGAATATAATAGAATAGAAATATATTTATATTCCCCAGGGAGTGACTATAACATAACATAATATTGCAGTATCACTTAGTTAACAGCATGAAGCTACCTCAGTTCGTAATGGGGCTTTGAAATGGGAAGAAGAACTGATAAGAAACTCCCAGCCCATCTTACTTATAACAACTTAACCTACATTATATAATATTATACAATTTTAGGTGGCCTGCGTAGAACCCGATAAGAATCATGCATCTTCTGTATAATCTAATATACTATAGTAAGCCTTCTTTATCAAAGAAGATTTAATTCAGATGCTTAGGAGGTTCTTAGTATATAGGTAGTGTAGTTTATTAGTGGAAGTCGGATGAAATAGAAATTTGGAATATGGAATATCGGTTTTATATTGGAGTCATCCGCTGCAAAACGTGGAGGTAAATTATAATGGATAATTTCAGCCACGCCAAACTATTTCCAATTCTTCGGCTAAATAGTTCTAAGAATTTCCTCCTAGAAGAGTAAAATTTCATAATTCTATCTAAAAATGTGTTGTTGATCATAAGACTCGAGACAAACTTGAGGAATTCGAAAGAACGTTAAAATCAACATTTTTCTTTTTTACGGTATAGAATAAAGGACCTATTTATAGATTAAACTGTAGTCACAAATATATTTTCAACCTAAACCTATTATGACGTTTTTGAGTGATTGAGTAACAATTACATTATGTTGTTGGTTCTCTTTATTAAGATTATTATATCATTAATTTGTTATAGTGCGAAAGATTGCGTGCTCGCTGATTAAATTAAGTTTTTCTCTGCTATAGCTATTATCACTTCTATCTTTTTGATTTTGTTTATGATTCCTGTCGCCTAATTTCGGCCTTCCATCATACACCACCTCACTATCTGGACGTTTTCTAAACAAAGTTACTTCCACGTTCAACAAAACTATGTAATATTCAACAATACTATATATCTCTTCCTGAAGTGAATTCAAATTCAAATATGTTTATTCAAAATAGGATATAATTATGATATCACTTATTTAAAGTCAAAAACTACCACCCGTTGCAAAAAGTATGCCTCAGAAGAACGCGAACGGGCGCCAGTAACTCACTGGGCTTCTTTTTTTTTTATAAAATTGTTACAATTTAATATCGTATAATAAAATTATTTAATAGCTTGAAGGCTGTTGCTCATTCCCAATTTGTGTTATCATTAAGAAAGTCATTAATGTTATCGTAACCTTTACGACAAAAATGTTTTATTACAATTGTTTTGAATGTCGCGAATCATTCGTTTTGAACATTTTCTGGAATCTTGTTGTAAAATCGTATACATCTATCTCCCCACAAAAGACTACTAACCTATGGTTTTGTAGATGGTGACCACTTTCAAAATCAGGTGATATACCAGCTCTTTTGAACTAAGTAATTAATAATTTAAAGGCTTGCATAATTTTAAATTTTTTTATCTTTATTTTATCTCAAACGAAGCCTTGAATCAACAAGCTAACATCCTAAAGTTTCACTAACGTAAACATTTGTTCTAACCTACAAGATGCAGTTTCCTGATACTGTCATAATAATAACTTGGTGTTCGAAAATCCACTCTTGCGCAGCTCCGTATAGTGGAGGATGTTGCCGGTTGGATAACGGATCGCTCACTAATGTGGAACGCGGTTATGTAAACCTTAAAGAAATAATTTATTTATTCGAATTTAAGTATGAATATTGGTGTTGCGTAAAATTGACACAGATTTATAAACAGCTTATTCGACCAACTGCAGGGAGAATGGATTTTGCACCAGATTTCTATGTGACACTTCCACGTGCCCCTGATTTTAGGATGCTGTTAATTTCAGCACTCCTTTACGGTGAAAGAGTAAAGAAGTCTTTAACAAAAACAAAGAAAGAAAATTTAATTTTGATATACTTAATTACAAGACAATTAAAAAGTAAAACAAAAAAAAATCCTACATAATTTTGAAGTTGGTATTAGTTTGATATTTAAAACTTATACTATACTTTATACCCTTTTTTACACCCTTTTTTATTAACTTCACCTCTATGTGTGTTTGTTTGTAACCGACTCTTTTGGGCGTGATTTGTCCAACTTTGATTCCGTTCAACTTTAGTAGATTTATCGAGGACCGATGACAATTATACATTATTTTCATAAAATTATTCCATTTTCAATTTGCAAGATAAAATTTTTGTTTATTTATATATTTTTCATCTATCGTCGGCACGAATTGATTTTAATTTTTAATTTCAACCATTATCTTTAACTGATTTATTAAATATTTGGAAATTTTCGAATACCAAAGTGAATTTTAATTTAACAAAACAAATAATAGATTTAAAAAACTAAAAAAAAACGCTTTTATAAATAAGTCAAACTAAAAAGAAAAAGAAGTAGCAAGAAACTCATTAAATTTATTAAATTAAATATGCATTAAAATGATTATAAAAATTTATCAAGCGTTTCGCAGGAGTAGGGCAACTAACATTGTGATAGAGAATTTTATAATATATATCTAAATATATTTTCATTCACTTAAAGTTTTGGTTATAACATGCTTTTATTTGTTCAACTATTTCAGATATTACCAGTGGGAGGCTCCTTTGCACAGGATGACGGCTAGATTATGGGTATTCCACAACGGCGCCTATTTCTGTCGTGAAGCAGTAATGTGTAAACATTACTGTGATTCGGTCTGAAGGGCGCCGTAGCTAGTGAAATTACTGGGCAAATGAGACTTAACATCTTTTAAATTTCAATGCAGTGCCGCTCAGGATTCTTGAAAATCCCAAAAATTCTGAGCGGCACCAAAATTACGCTCGTCACCTTGATACATAAGATGTTATGTCTCATTTGCCCAGTAATTTCACTAGCTACGGCGTGTAGGCCGAAACACAATACGTGTGATACCCATAACCTAGTCGACATCCTGTTTAAAGGAGCTTCCCACTTGTAAATGCCCTTACCACACCCTTGGGTATGGGACTTCTATGTGCCCCCTATATTGTTATATATACCCTTCCCTTAGGAAGCACAGGGCAGTTCTATTGTCAGTTCCTATGGTAAATAAATATAATTATATTTATATCTCGTAATCATTTTCCGCTGGTGTCTGCATGCGCTATTACGACACAAGCCACAAGGAATAACATTCGATGTGATTGTTCATAAGTAGATACCGATCGAGTCTCCAACAATCACTCGATCCGACTATAACAAGCGTTACAATGCCGAACTCAACAGCTCACTCCAATCAAAATCAAATCAATATCACTTTATTAATTCATAGCCATATAGGTATTTACAATTAATAACAATAGGTATAATGGCGTATAGACGAACAAAGGCTGCGAGAGATAATAACATGTCTAGTTTTTATTGACATGTCTTAAACTGTCAGCCACGCTCGGAATTAGCTTCTTATTAATTTGAATACATTTTGAAATAACTAACCACTAGCTGACGCACACATTGAGAAATCAAAATTGGTCACAATATGTTATCGTGCTGCCAGGTCATCTATACAAAATTTGTCACATACTATTGTACTGTTATTAGTATTCCTTTTAATTGGCGTATCTATTGTACTGTATTGTATCTATATTTTTAATATAATCTTCACATTTTGTTAGGAATCATGTAGTAAGGAATCATAAATAAATAAGAAATAAAGTATATACTAAATCTATGCTTAGATCAAATAAATAACACTTATGAATGTTAATGTCTGTATACCCTTCTCCACAGAAATGTAAACGAACCTTATGGCGAATTATCGATTAGAAGAATATCTTAAGTCAATAATATAAAAACGACATTTTTTGTTACCACAGCAACAAGCTGCATTACAATTCGAGTAAAAATTACTCTTACGGAACACATAATACTCGCATGTACTTAACATGCGAGCGACAGGACTAAACTAAGCCAAATTCTGTATTTTAGTACTCTTAAGTTCTCCCTTTGTAACTACGCTTACACAGTACGTAATCAATACAAAATAGTTATTAAAATTATTTAAATGAAAAAACAGTACTAAAGTTTTGGGTGAGAGCATGTGCGTATGTGAGTATGTGTGTGTGTGTGTATCAATTAAATAAATACTACAAATTGCATTCACTTTGGATACAACTTATATGAAAACTTTTTATAGTTTTAATGGGCAGTGCGAAATCTGTAACCTAGATCCATATCCTGATGTATAAATTCTTAGAAAAAAAAAAGAATACATGAGTAGTGTTAATTGTGTATTAAAGTGACTAGCGTTTCACATAATATAATAATAATAATAATAAATTGTTTTATGGGCAGGTTATTAAAAATGTTAATCTTATAGCTTCAAATCTTAGAAAAAACTGAAAAGAAACTTACGTCCACATAGCTTTGTATTTTGATTTCATTGAAGCTGATTAACGATGGAAAAATTTAATTAAAATCATTAAAAATGGATCTTACGAGCTTAAGTAAAATTATATTATGTAATTTCCGTGAGGTTTTTGTAAAATTCCGTTATTAAGCAACGTTTCTGTTAACCTTAACAATTAAAGTCCAGAGTTAGCTCAACTATAAGGTTTTGATGCAGAATATTATAATTAAATTTAAGGTCACTTGTTGGCCCGTATTACAAACATTTGATAATACCCGACTATAGCAAAGAGCGGGGAGTGAAGTTCAATAAAAAGAAAAATCAAACCGCCGACCGGTGAGAGTGAGAGCGTCTGCGCGCGAAACGAACGCATAACAGCGAGCGTGAAAGTTATATTCGAAACTTAAATTTGGCGCCAAACCTACAAAATCCAAACTCTTGTTCTTAAATCAAATCTAAATATACACAGAGTATTTAACTTTTTTTAACGTTGACATTTTAAACTTTGTGCTGTGGTTAGTGTTATTGGTGTAGTTTTTTAGTGACTTTCCACTTTCCGCTCGTGCAGGATGACTCACACACGTAATATAAAGGTAGGAAATACCATCTAGCTGTGTTACAAGAAATTATATATTTAAACAATATAAATTTAATAATAAAAATCAAAGTTATACAAAATACGGGTTGTATAAACGTATGAGGTATGTTACGGAAATATCAAAAAGTTTTGAAATTTTTTATTAATTATTTATTTCAAAAGCAAAAATATAAAAAAGTAATCTCGTCCTCTAAAAAGGTATCAACAATTGATAAGTAGTAAATCACATATTATTAATAATAAAAATATATTTATGAGCGATTTCGCAACATCAAATATAACATTTTGTTGAGAGAATCATCATTACGCGAACATGTTACCAGCACCGATATATCATAAAACCTTAGAACAGTGAACAGACATGCCATTTTCTCTTTGAACAATGAATTCATAAAAAGCTAAACAAATAATTATGTATAACCTATTCATCTTATTGAATATGATCTTCACTTTTTGTATCTTTCCTCGTGCATATTTTTTTAATTACATAAATAATGTGGCTGTATGTCGTATTGACCTTTTCACTCACAGAAAGTGGTTTATTAAACTATCACAGGCAGCCGCGCATGCTGCAAGTTTACAAAGCGTATGTGACCCTACCTACTGAGCTAGGGGTCCCGATAGGTGCAATCATTTATAATATTATGATTAATATGAATGTTTGTTTCCGAGTCATGGATGTTTATATGTATTTATGTATGTTTGAGTATGTATATTGTATTAAATATATCGTTGTCTTGCACCCATAGTACGGGCTATGTCTAGTTTGGGCCAAGATAATTTGTGTAAAAGTGTGTCAATATTATTTTTTTATATAAGTTTATATCTATTTATATATAATCATCTGCAATAATTCATTTAAAACATTCGTGATAACCATTTAAATCTTGTAATACAAAATACATGACACGTTTCAGTATATATTTAATATTCAAAAATATATAAATTAAATTTAAAAATATAGAATTTGAAGTGACATTAATTAAATTTTAAGATTTTCCTATATGGTTAAGTATTGTTTACAAAATTTTCTAGTCTCACTAACAGCATGGGTACTTGTTTCATAAGTTTAAAAAATATAACTGTTGTAAATAAACAGAGAGCATAGCCGTTAAATCTTGAAAACTCAAATTCTCTATAACTGGCGCCCTACCTCAACCTAACATTGGCTGAATTGTGTAAATACTAGAACTGGCGAAATATTAGAGTATGATATAAATAAGTGATAGCTATGAGCTAATATGTTCATCCTATGATGGAGAGGAAAGGTTTTGTTTTCGTTTTAGAGCGAAACTTAAGAAAAACAGCGTGGGAATTATGGTAAGAGTTGCGCTTTCCGTTCATTTTCTTGGCCTTCCTCCATTGACATGAAGGCTAACGTTTTGTGATTTAATGTTAGTTGATACCGCTATAACTTTTTTTTTCTGCGTCGTCTCATCATTTCAGCAGGAAGACGTCCTCTGCTGGTCAAAGGCCTCCCCCAAAGATCGCCACGACGATCGGTCCTGCGCTGCCCTCATCCAACGTATTCCAGCGATCTTGACCAGATCGTCGGTCCATCTTGTGGGGGTAGGCACTCCAAAACTACGCCTTCCGGTACGTGGTCGCCATTCGAGGACCGTACTACCCCAACGGCCACCTGTCCGTTGAGTTATGTGCCCTGTCCACTGCAACTTCAGTTTTGCAATCATTTGGGATATGTCGGTGACTTTGGTTCTCCTTTGAAACTCCAAGCATAGCCCTCTCCATTGCCCGCTGAGCAACAATGAGCTTCCTCATTCGGCCCATATTCAGCGACGTGCGACGTGGCAGTCTATTATTTAAAACAATAAGCCACTGTTTTGGCTGGATATATCTGCTCAAAGAGAATTCGTCGAGAGCCCGAAATTGATGTAATATTACTTTCAATCAAACTCTCCATTTATTATTGATACCTTTTACTCAGATTTGTGACGTCATGTCTCTTAAGCCTGGACTGGATGCCAGCCTTTCCGCTCAAAGACTTGGCTAGCTCGCCGAAAATTCACTCTAGTTATAACTGTTTCTCTAATTATTACAAATAGCAATTCTAAAAAACAATTATAGTGTATGGTATTATAATACGTCGAATGGTTGATGTACTTTTTATTTCATCATATTACATGTTGTAACTAAAAATAATAAATTGACCTTACAATATTTAGTTTAAACCTAAACGTTCGCTTAATATTACTCCAAATAGCATAAATTTTGTTTATAATAATGCAGAAAAGAAAATACTGACTGATACGCTCTGGTCACCCGCTCTAGCCCTATGAGCAAGGTCCTGTGCTGCCCTCATCCAACGTATTCTGGCGATCTTGACAAGATCGTCGGCCCATCCCATGGGGCGCTTATTATATAGATGATTCGATATTAGTAATATTATACAGAGGAACGTTTTTGAAATTTTATGGGATCTCTGGATCTACTTAACTGATTTTGAAAATTCAGAAAATTCTACCGTTTCAACAATCAATGATATAGATAATAACGCCTATTTCAATAATTATTTTTGTAAGTCTTACTCGAAGGCTGACTCACGCTGAATCTAAACCGTCTACTCCGTGTGCCGAACAAGTCCTATTCTTTATACTGCTTAAGGCGTTAATGGCATGGCATGTTTTTGGCATGTAGCCAGTGATCTTGTTCATAGGGCGAGGATGGGTGACCAGGGCTTACAAGTCGTATTAAAATAATTATAATAACTGATGACTAAATAAAACATTAACACAACGATCTAATATAACTTCAAATAATATAATAAATTTATGTTATTCTATATGGAGTCATATTAACCGAACGTTTAGGTTTAAACTAAATATTACGAGTTCAATTAATCATTTTTAATTACAACATGTTGTGATTTAAAAACACATAAAGTACATCAACCATCCAACGTATCATACACTATAATAGTTGTTTTTTAGAACTGCTACATATATTAATTGAAGGAAAAACGGTTATAACTCGAGTGATATCAAAGTCAATTTAGGTTTTAAATGCTTACGAACAGTCTTGTCAAAAGTCTGTTTTAATTAAGCGTATGATAATTAACATAATATGTTTTAATGTATTGCGATACGAACTAGGTTATATGAAACAGTAGTCAAACAGGCAGTGTACGTTCACATCTGACCGACTTCCTGACACCCTTACGTAACAGTTCGTCTCGGAGAGCGGTCATAATTATAATCGTGTTACAAGTGTTACGGATGTTCTTTATTGGTCTGTTTCGTTTTACAAACTTCCCAAACCTCCTTTTAATTTGAGCGGGCTCCGCGACTTTTATCATCATCATCATCATCAGCAAGAAGACATCCACTGCTGGACTAAGACCTCGCCCAAAGATATCCATGATGATCGATCCTGCGCTACCGTTGGGACAGTAAAGTCGTCGAATGACGACCACGTACCGGAAGACGTGTTGTGTAGTGTTGGTAGGCCCCGCACAAGATGGACCGACGATCTGGTCATGATCGCCGGAATACTTTGGATGAGGGCAACGCAGGACCGCAATTTACTTGCGCAGAATTCGTATACGTTGCAATCTAAAAAAAATGTTTACAATTTTTACTTTCTGAAATAAAAGTCGGCTACTATGCCATCGACAAAATTGATTCATGACTATACCAGCAAAGTGTGCTGGTAATTCTTTATATATATATTTTAAAATCATAACAGCTTATAATTACTTATACGAAAAAGATTGTATGACAATAGATGCGAACCATTGGGAGGATGCACCTCCTTTGCACAGGATGCCAGCTAGATTATGCGTACTACAACAGCTATTTCTGCCGTGAAGCAGTAATGTGCATTATTGTGTTTCGGTCTGAACTCTCTGTGAGACTTGACATCTTATGTCCCAATGTGACGATCGCAATTGTAGTGCCGCTCAGAATTTTTGGGTTTTTCAAGAATCCTGAGCGGCACTGCATTGTTATGGGGAGGGCATATTAATTACCATCAACTGAACGTCCTGCTCGTCTCGTCCCTAATTTTCATAAAAAAAAAGATGGACTGTCTGTGTTACTTAGGAAATGTTTATTGAAGCTAATTTCAACCTACTTATTTATTATGACCGTAGGAAAATGACATTAAGGTGAGTTATGATTCAATTTTGTCGATAGTACGTATTCCTTATCGCATGGAGTGAAGGTTTCGTCAAAACAAGTTAAAGCCCTTTTGGAATAAAGTCTGGTGGTGAGTAGTTTGGTGGTATACAGGGTGGTTTTTTGAGAAGGGCGGTGATGGCCAAGTCTGAAACTACGAGTCTTAGAGGAAAGTGGTGAAAGGAATCATGCCCTCGATTTATAAGAAACCAATAACTGCATATTTTCTTTATTAAAATTTTTGACGGAAAACGACCCGAATGATTTTCCAAAAAAAAAATTACAGCCTGTATTAATGAACTCTGTTGCTGATAAGGATCATTCTTTGCAAAGATATGTATTACTAAAAAAATGAAAGCAAATAGAAACATTCTACAAATTACTTTTCATATCTCACTTTTACCTATCTGATAAGTTGCTCAAAATGGTTTCCTTTTTTTTTTTTTTTTTGAGAGGAGGAAATACTGTTACGTATTTACGCCCCGGAACGGGGCGTAATATGTCGGACTCGAGTGTCACACCCCATACCGACTAAAACCTCCTCTGTGCTGTTAGCAGCTCTGGCTTTCACAGCGAAGTAGGACGTGGGCCGTGGAGGCCGCAAAGACTACGCAACAACAGTCGCGGGGCGTCTCCTAAGGAGACTCGAACCTCAGACCGGCTGTGTGCTTGTGGGAAGGAGAAAATGGTTTCCGTTGACTCCAATGCATAAGTTTATAAGTCTCTCTAATAACTTTACTGACAGGATTTATCCTCGATAGAATATCATAAAAATTAAAGATATCCAACAATAACTTTGAATAGGAGGTGAGTTTTTTCTTTCTTTTAAAAATAATAACATAAAATTTGGTATCTTGTTTCATTTTTAGTAAAACATTTATTTGCAAAGATTGGTCCTTATCAGCAACAGAGTCCATTGGTCCAATAATACAGAATGTATTTTTTTTTGCAAAATCATTCGGGTCAGTTTCCGTCAAAAATTCAAAATTTTTTAAAAACTAAATAATATGCAGTTATTAATTTCTTATTAATCATGGGCATGGCTCCTTTCACGACTTTCCTCTAAGTCTTCTAGTTTCTGACTTGGCCATCACCGCCCTTCTCTATACGTATATAAAGGCGACATGTTTAACGGTGCAATGTAATTTCTAGAACCTTACATTAAAATATATATTGTAAAATACATGAATCGATTAACCTATTATTTTATTAACCGACTTCCAAAAGGAGGAGGTTATCACTTCGATCGGTATTTTTTTTTATGTATGTACACCGATTACTCTGAGATTTATGATCCGATTTACGTTTTTTTGTTTGATGCGAAATATATGCCATTTGGTCCCATAAAAGAATTACATAGTTTGGCCCGGTAGTTTTCATTTTATGAACATTTATATGAAACTTCTCGTCTACCTGGATGACATAATTGTTTTCTGTGTACGGATTTTTTTTTGAGTGTTCATTCAAGTTGATTATATATTATTATTAAATGACACTAAAACGTAAAAAATAAAAAATAAACTACGTTTAAAAACACCTACTGCAAAAACTGAAAAGTATAAATTTTTAGTTATTTGATACTTTTCAATTTTTGAAGTCGGTTTTTTAAACGTAGTTTATTTTTTATAGTTGGTAAATTATCATATAAATCTGAGAAATATATACATAAAGTGCTACTTAAACCGCAGGATCTAGTAAATTGATATTTTCAAATGTAGGTCTTCAAACCACATTACCTAAGCGTGGATTTCGTATGTTACAAAATATTTGCTGGAAATGTCATCGTAAAAGTATCAACTTGTCCTGCTCAGTTTGAGTCATTAGGTAAAAGGAAAACCCAAATCGTTTTGAAATCGATCTAAATAATAATAATTCAGATATGATCATTAGAGATATAATTATTATAAATAGTATTTAATTACAATTCAATTTTTCCCCAAAAAGACCGAAGTCCCATTCTTCGATACGGATGTGAGGCGTGGACTATTACAGAAGATCTCAGGAAACGTATAGAATGCTTTTGAAATGTGGGCATATAGACTTATGTTGGCCATAAGTTGGACCCACGAGGTCACAAAATATGTGGAAGTTCTGCGCCGTGTCAATCAAAAACGCGAACTCATGCAAACTATCAAGACGAGGAAAGTCACATATTTGGGGCACGTGCTTAGGCACGAGAGGTACGAATTCCAACAACTCATGATGATGGGAAAAGTTGCCGGAAGAAAAGGCGTAGGTCGCAGAAAAAAGTCTTGGCTGCGCAACATCCGAGAGTGGACAGGAATCGCGGGTGCGGCAGAACTATTTCGCCTCGCCAAGGACAAAAAATTGAAACTACAAGGCTACTGCTACAAACCAACCTTCGCTAGTCGGAGAGGCACGCGAAGAAGAACTTTCTAAGGGTTTATTTGTCAAAGACAAAGAAAGAAGAAAATTAGTGTGTGTAACATTTATTTTAATTAATTTAATGTACACAAATTAAATTTGAAAACAAAATTTATAAACGATGCGGGACTCGAACCCGCGACCTCTTGCATTCCGTGCGAGTAATTTAATATATTAATAAGGCATTTTATATAAAAAAAAATAGCTTTATGCACGTCTCCTCCATATAAATTGTAACTGTGTTAGATTTCAAGGTCATCCGTTTTAAAAGCGCATTTTTTTTAAAGTATTACTTAACCTGTATACAGATAAACGCCTTAAAAATTTTATTTATATAAAAATTAAAAGTTTTTATTTGTAATAATATTAAAAGCCATACTAGTTATTATAAATCAATTCAAACATGTTTGAGATGGAGTAAAAAAGAAAGAAAAATCACTTATTCAATTAGGTAAAAATGACAACTCGAAGTGCCAAAGATTACCACAAATTGACAGTTTCAACATTTTACATTATATTTTATAATATTTTATAATTTTTATAATAATATTATAAAGCTGCAGTGTTTGTTTGTTTGTTTGAACGCGCTAATCTCTGGTACTACTGGTCCGATTTGAATGATTCTTTCAGTGTTGGGTAGTCCATTTATCGAGGAAGGCTATAGGCTATGTTTAAGTTGTTCAAAATTAGGGATCCATAATAAAATTGCTATTTTGTAACACAAGGTGTAAAATCGAAAACCTATTTTTGCGTGCGCTGCAAAAACTATTGACAATAGAACAAAATGATGTACAGGCTATAATATAGGCAATATTTTATTACTTATAAAACTATCGCGTGAATTATACTTTATATGGCAAAACAACGTTTGCCGGGTCAGCTAGTATTTTATACAATGGAAGGTGATGCGATGCGATATATCTTATATCTTTAAACGAGCAATTCTTGTATATATATATATATATATAATCTGAATCTCGGAAACGGCTCCAACGATTTTCATAAAATTTAGTATGCAGGGGATTTCAGGGGTGATAAATCGTTCTAGCTAGGTTTCAATTTAAAAAAAATGGTTTTATCCATGTTTGAATGAGAAACAGCTACAATAACATTAGAATACAAAGGTAAATTTCGCCACTATATACAAGACTATTATAGCTCAGATGGGACATTGGGTGATCCGGAAAGCAGAAGACCCTGGTTCGAATCCAGAAGTCCTATTAGTTTTTTTTTGTTCAAGTACAAAACTTGAAAAGGCTCGGTCGTCCGGATATTGTATTATAATATACAATCTGGTCATGATCGCCGGAATACGTTGGATGTAGGTAGAGCAGGACCGATCGTCGTGGAAATCTTTAGGGAAGGCCTTTGTCCAACAGTGGGCGTTTTCCGACTGATGATGATTATGAAGGTGATGGACCAAAATTACTCAAACGTTTTGGCTTACTTGTGAAAGTATAGTAAAGAAAAAGAACTGATTAATCTTAAAAAAAACCAAAAAACAAAAGAGTAAAGACTGCTGCAGTAATGATGATATTTCAACTAATCAGGGGTATATTATTATCAATTTAAAAATAAAAGATAAAAATCCCTGAAGACAGGACCAGGCACCAAAAGCAGTGCCTGTTTTCCAGCATGACGCATGGACCAGCCATCGCTTTCCTCGCGCATATCTTACGGAAGGACCCGCTCCACCATGTCGCCTCGAACATGGGGACGCGTCACTATTTATAAAAAACATAAAAGTAGGGTACATATAATATGTTTACCCTACCCTTATATTTATGTATACCCTGTTAAGTTATGTATACACTGTTTTACCAGTGGGAGGCTCCTTTGCACAGGGAGCCGGCTAGATTATGAGTACCACAACAGGGTTAAGCAGTAATGTGTATGCATTACTGTGTTTTGGTCTAAAGGACGCCGTAGCTAGTGAAATTACTGGGCAAAAACATCTTGTCCCTAGGTGACGAGCGCACTTGTAGTGCCGTTCAGAATTTTTGGGTCTTACAAGAATCCTGATCGGCACTCCATTGTAATAGGCAGGGTGTATCAATTAACATCAGCTGAACGTCCTGCTCGTCTCGTTAAAAACCCTTTACTTTTTATGTGAGTCAGTTGGTTAAATAAAGGTAGGTATATTACAAAATCATTTTGCACAATCTTGCATTATGCAAAGCTAAATATAACAACGTACTTACAATGCAAAACCCAAATTGTAACAATATTTCGCAGGAATTTCTTAACAACCAATTCCGAAGAATACAAAATATATTTTCCATCTCTAAATTCAATGATTCAAACTTGAGTCATGACACAAGTTACTTCTTATGCAATATACATGTAAAAACTAGACGGTTACAAAACTTAAATGCCCGTAACTCACCAACTACCGGTTTCGATGACTTGGTAAATACGTCTTTCTCCTGATTCCGGAAACTAATAAGTATATGTGATTGAATTATTAAAACTTTCGTGAGACATTATTTACTAATTTATTAATATGGATTTACTCACGTTTTATCGGTGTAGGTACCGACTAGTTTCGGACCATTCGGAGGTCCTTCATCAGGGTGAGTGTAGTGGGTACCGATACCGTCCCGTCTATATATATATATATATATACGGACGGTATCGGATGAGATATATATATATATATATATCTCATCCCCGCCATCTTGATATGTGTCGTTCTTCCACAATGCGGTTTTCAAACAGCTTTCTTCCACTTACTACAAAGCTTTGGAATGAGCTTCTTTGTGCGGTGTTTCCGGGATGATACGACATGGCCGGCAACGCTCCTGTGATTCCTCTGGTATCCCAAAAGAATGTTGGCGCCGGTGATCACTTATACCCCGTACACTCGTTTGTCCTCCCTTTCCAAAAAACAAAAAAAACAAGAATGTACAATCAACGTTAAAAAATTTAATATTCTGGTATTTCGTAATAACTGTACTGTGATTAAAAGGATTTAAGTATATAGGGCGATAAAAGGTAAATTTTCATACAATAATATTGATGCAAAGTAATTATAGTGTTACCCAGATTCAAACAGATTTAGCACGTATTAAAATAATTAAAACGTATTTCAGCCTCTGGCCGGGCTATCTATACTATGCTTTGCCTTGCAAAGTGGAAGGAATGGGGCCGACAAAATTTAGTCTATTTAGTATATAATAGATCACTCCCCTAACTGCCACAGCCTGTATCGGCATACTCGGCTTATAAATCAGCCCGAAACACAATCATTCCTACACATTACTGCTTCACGGCAGAAATAGTACTTTGTAAAACCCATAATCCAGCCGGCATCCTGTGCAAAGGATACTTCCACTGGTAAAAGTTTCGGTATATCTGGTCATCTGACGCCTAATTCTTCTTTACTCATCCTGTGATCGATGTAGATTACATACATTACAGTACATAAAAACTATTTGCCGTTTTAGTCCAAATAAAAACCCATAGATTATACTCAAATTCAAATATATTTTATTCAAAATAGGGTTGAACTGAACATTTGACGTGCATTACCTATTCATCCATTCTAAAAAGTATACCTCAGAACAGAAAAGAATGGCCGCAAGAAATTCAGCGGACTTCTTTTCTTTTTATAAAAATATCATTACAATATAATATCGTACAAGTACAAATTTATTACCTAATAGCCCGAGGGCGGTCGTCTCATTTCAATCTGTTGTACCATTAAGAAAGCTATTTATGTTATAGTAACCTTTACCTACGAGACAAACGTTTATTAATACCTCCTTCACATTTCGTAACACTAATTTAATTGTAAGACTAATTTAATTGTTAAACAATCAACTTAAGACCAATTTAAACTGTCAAACTAGCGTCTAGAGAACCATTTACGTCAAATCTTAACAAAATAACGATCTTGGGCAATAACAATTAATTTCTTTGAAGCCCGGAAGGGAAGCTTAGAATTATATTAATCCAATATTGTCAAGAGTGTGAAGGCCAAGTTAAGGTTCAAACGAGAATTGGGTTTCCAAAGTAGGTCACCATTTCGAACTGGTACTTTTTTGATAAATACCACCTATCAAACAGGCTTTTATTTTCTTTCCTTATGCTATAAGTCTAAGCCTGAGATCTATCGATCATACTGAGACTTTGCTCAAACTTTACTAACGTAAAACTTTGATTTTGTTTTTATAGTAATTTGACAGCTGAAATTATGCTGTGCATTAGCTAAGACAAAAAAAAAGGTGCAGAAAAAAAAATTTTTTTTTTTAGTTTTGTTTTTTTATTTGGTGCAGTGCAAAAGTCACGTTCGTTTTTTTGCACACTCAGCAAAGTTTTACGTAAGTAAAGTCTGAGCATAGTCTAAGTAGCGTTTATATATCTTAGCCTGAGCAGTGGGGTCGCGTTTAGCGAGTTACTTTATACCTAGTCGTAAAGAACATTCCAAGTGTCAAAGCCCTCTGCGAGCAAGCGAGTATGGTGAGGAAAGAAAGCGGATCTGGTTCGACAGACATACTGGTCATAATTACTAGGATTATTTGTGCTAAAGCCACTACATTTTCCACAAGTTATCATAATTATTACAACTTAAATTTGAATAAAATATTACATTTATAGATAAATTTATAAATAAAAATATTATTAAAAATAATATTATTTGAACCAATCAAAATATTTTTTTTAAAAAACATAAGGGTATCATTAATAATAAAAATATAAAAAATTTTATCATAATAAATTATAACTTTGAAAATAATAATTTCTATGAGTTCGAATTATTGAAACTAAAATTGATAACATAACTAAAATTGATATGAGTTTATATCCTCTTAGATCACCATCATCATCATATCAGCCGGATGATGCCCACTGCTGGACAAAGACCTTCCCCTATTGATCTCCATAACGATCGGTCCTGTGCTGCCCTCATCTAACCAGATCATAGGTCCATCTAGTGGCAAGCTCCACCAACTCTGCGTCTTCCGGTACATGGCCGCTATTCGAAGACTTTGCTGCCTCAATGGTCATCTTTGTGAGTTGCCCAATGCAACTTCAGTTTCGCAATCATTTGGACTATCTGGGTGACCTTGGTTCTCCTACGGATCTACTCATTTCTGATTCGATCTCCAGAGGGAAACTCCGAGCATAGCCCTCTACATTGCTCTCTGAGCGACCATAAGCTTTCTCATCAGGCCCTTCGTCTTTAGACACTGTGGAATTTGGGACAAGATTTTTCAGAGCTTCCCAAATTCTCTTAGATACTGGCTTGTATTACGGAGCGCCCTGCATTCATTCAGGATGTGGCGTCCTATTCGCTACAGAATTTACAACTGGAATATCATATATAACGAACGGGCTAGACTCGTCTGGGTTAATTATCACACTCGCACAGAAAACTGGCGTAAAGTAGCGGCCTAGTGCCGCTATGTTTAGCATAGGTTAGTGTCGAGGACCGGAGCATATCTACCCGTCCCTCAACCAGAATATATCAGTAGCCCTAAAAGAGATTTTACCCCAGGAGGGTACCGGCTCTACCAGGGTCGGGAGAAACCCTCCCAGTCGCCCGTCGTATTCTTGAGAGGGCACAGAACCCAGCACATTGGCTAGTTAGTTTCAAGGAAGTACATTGTACAGAAGTAATTTACGGTAAAAATGTCACACAGCCTGTCATCATTGTGACCATCGGTGCGGTCATATTGTAATTTATTGGTAATTTCCTTTATTTATATCGTCCACCATAATGGTTTGAGTAGCACACTATATTTTACTTATTTAAAGGCTGTCTTTAACGTTGGCTGTAGTCACTTCGACTTCTATACTATAATAAACCTGTAAAGTCGACGTGTCTGTACATTAGATAGAGAGGCTTTTATACGAACGTACGCGCCTCTCGCCGCGCGGCCACTCTACCGTATCTAAGCGTGAAACGAGAGTGTCAGATTTAGGACCGTTACACGATATATATTTTAGTATACAGAGTCGTAGCTGCCGCGCGGTCCCCAAACTCCAAAACTTAAGAGTTTTTTGTATGAAATAACGGGTTTGAAAAACTATAACGATAAAACATTTAAAAAAAATCCGTCTGTGTATCTGTCAGTCTGTTCTTTTGTGCATACTAATCTCTGGTACTACAGGACAGACTCATGAAATTTTCACGAATGGCTTCAGCGTCGCCTGGAGTAATTAATATAAAGGCTATACTTGATCAAAATCGGTGCACGGAGAAAAGTGTTGTATTTAATTGCATGGCTGCTCACATTGAAAATAAGCATTCATACAAACGCACCCTAATTTAAGTGAACGAAGACACGGGCACTGCTACATAATATAATTCGCGGGTCGCATATATGATTTTTTGTATGTAATTGAGGTCAATTGGTTTAGTTTTTCAGAAAGACCCAGTAGCACTGGTTCCTTTTTACCGACCCCAATAAAGGAGGAGGTTCTCAGTTCGATTGTATTTCTTGTCTGGAAAGCTGGTGCTTCCCGTGTGGTCTCATTTAAATTTGGAGTCGGTGTCAGTCAAGGTAGGCTTGCAACTACATATGTAGGTATAGGTGAGATATGCTTGAGTCGCTCGCGCGACGTGACTATGCGAGAGGCGAGAGCGGGGCCACGGCGGGAGGACACCAATTCCAAAAATAGCAATAATTGTAACTACATTCTTTTATGGAAAAGGAGGACAAACGTGCGTACGTGTCACCTGGTGTTAAGTTATCACCGCCGCCCACAATCTCTTGCAACAGAGGAATAGGAGCATAAACAAATATTTAATTTAATGTACAGTACTGTACATTTGTAAATTAAAATCAAAACTATTTCAATTATAAATATTTCAAAACAAACAGAAAATTCGTCCTAAAACCAAAACGAAAATAAAATGAGGCATAAATATCTATTTTTACCTTTCTTACTTCTTCTTATTTCTACCTTTATATTATGATATCGATAAAACTAGCGAAACAGATACAAAGTTTCAAACTTAGATAATTTATACGTGTATATAGTCTCTTGCTGTTAGACAACCGATAAAACAGGCCAGGAATATTAGTTTAGTGTGCGTGACATGCTACGTCTCACACTCGCGATTTGTATGACACTTTGTGTTAGTGTGCGTGATTTGCTCAAAAAATTGGTTAGTTCTAAACTCAATTTTTTCGACGTTTTCACAGCTGTCAAAGTCTATCAGACGTATAAATAATCTATGGTGTCAAAACACCAACATATGCATTATTTTTGTTTCATATTTAACATTTAACACCACAATCTTTAAATATTCATCGTTAAATTAACTCCGACCGCAGCGACAAGGCTGTACGTAACACACGGAACAAATCGTCACCAACCATAAATACTTTCGCTTTTCACTGCCAAGGCTTGAGCGCTAGCGTCGATGTTTCACGAATGATCTGTAATTTGTATTACTGTTTATATGGAAATGTATAATATTATGGCATATTTAAGACGATGTTCAATAAAAACAATTTATCATAATACTAGCTGACCCGACAGACGTTGTTCTGTTCATAATAAAAAAAAACTTGGAATTTCGTAAAATCCGTTCTTAGCTGACCTCTACTCGGTGAAAAGAATATTCCTACCAAATTTCAAGCCTTTAGCTCTAATGATTCCAGAGATATCGTGATGAGTAACGATATGAGATAAGTGCTGACCCAGCAAACGATGATTTGTCATATTATAATTTAAATACTTCGCGCCCGCTCATTGTATGAATTGCCATAAATAATAGAATGTCATTGACTGAATTATCTGTATTGCGAATATATAGGTATTTCTAAGTCAAAAAAATATTTGTTCCGAATAAGTAATCACCAATATTCATAAACTAAAATAAACTGCGTTAAAAATAACGACTTCAAAAACTGAAAAGTATCAAATAACTAAACATTTAATTTAATACACCTCTTATGCAAACCTTTACCTTTAATATTAATAAAATACTATTATTTATTATTGCTACCTGTTGATAGGTTTTAAGTCAGTGCAAAACCCTAAACAAAATAAAAATAAATATTATAAACAGCTTCCTTACTGTAATTATTAAGGTTGTCTGGCCACACGTGTCTGCCCGCTTGGGTTGTTTTGTTCTAGACGAAGCTATCCCGCTCAAAGTCACGCGTGGCGAGTATAGGTACCTGTTATTACATTTGGCTAGGCAACGTGTAATTAAATATCATTAAATTATTTTTATAATTACAATTAGAGAGATGTTTTTTATCTTAAAACTTGTATATAAATTTAAATTTATTTAACTCTCGTTCATTGGTTGTGGTTCAGTAGACATATGAGTTACAAGAGACTTGGTAGCTGAAGTGTAACACAAATGGTCTAGTTGACCTGCTAACGTCAGTCAGATAGTCTGATAATTTTCTTAACGCGCCAAAAGAAGCATAACTTCAAAAGAAACTATTCCATGTGTTTCGAATGTTTATTACAGTCTGACATAAAAATAAAACCACAATCTACTGTACAAACTCTTTGCCTCAGCCCTAATTCCTCTGCTCTCCCTAAGACCGAGATATAGTCTGAACTAAGCTTTATATTTTTGTTTATTAGGCCTGGGTATGCATCGTGTGCATGGCCACATCTCTGGCCGCCCCGGCACCTCGACCGACCCTGACATTGGACATCATCGACATGGCAGCAATCAGCAGAATGACGCCACAACAGCTGGAACATCTCGCTGAAGGCCTGGCTGCCGAAGAAATCATGAGGTTCGTAAAGACATGAATGACTCAAGTTTAGCGTTAGTCTTAGCATCCTCTACCTAACTTACTGCAAGTTGCGGGTTGGATCCCCATTTGTATTACAAATATTATGATCGCATATTGCAAATCTTTTCTATTAGAGAAACAAAAGTGTTTAGAGGCACAAAAATAATAATAATCATAAAATAAACAGCTTCAATAATAATATTAAAAAAAAATAAACACAAAATATACCCTATTTATTTTGATAAAAAAAAAAACTTTTAAAACTCCCATTAAATTCAATGTAGCTTAGTTTAGTTTCTTCTCTTTTTGTAATATTTGTAGACGGTCACTTTTAAGACCTATAAATAAAGGAACCGTGTTGTCTACAGCTGCTGTCAACAGGTCGACTTGCTAGGTTCCTACTGAAAATCAGTGTTGGAATTGAGGTGATCCTTATTTCAATTCCAAAAAATGCTGAGTGGGTGTCCTTTTCATGACGCCGTATTTTTAAATTTGTTAATTTTACTATGTATATAATGTTTTGTGTTTTCATGAATAAATGAATACTTTACTTTACTTTACTTTCATAATTATTATTTCGAAAAACAGGAGAGTAAAACTGGTTTATCTTTATCTCATGTTACCCTATTTCTAAATTTATGAAAAACAAAACAATGTTAAAAAATTACCCCACAAAAATTCGTTCAGTTAACAATTACATTCACAAATCGCTGGTTTCTTGTTCCGCACTAACCCTCACCGACACCAGTAGGATTTCTACCTGATGCACATTCCTTATTATGCCTTTACTTTAAGCAGGAATTTGAAATGATATAATAAGTTTTATTTCTGTTTCTTTCCAATCCATAAAAAATACTGAGAATGAAAATACTTACGGTCTCGTAACTATTCTACATTGCCCGATCTTTTTTATGGTAAAAACTAATACTTTAAACTAATTCTTTTGATATGTTATGTTGTGTAGTAGGTATTATATGTACTCGTATATAGTTACTTGTACATGTTTTTTTGTATAACACGTTTTGTTTTGAGACAAAATGAAATATTTGTATTGTATAACAGACGGAATCCATATCACCTGTGTGGCTAGACCAATATGGTAAAGTAGCTGGATGATTTGGTCAAACAGCTCTTCAGAAAAGCCCCATGATAAATGAGGTAGAAGAGAAAAATAGTCGACCAACTTACGTAAGGTGAGACTGTGTTATCTAAATGGAAGAGTACAGAGTAACGGAACCAGGTAGGCTCAATTTTTTCTACCTGGACGGCGTTCATCAGGTTCTTCAAATCTTAGGAAGACGTGGGCAGTGGAGGCCGCAAAGACTACGCAAAAACAGTCGCGTGACGTCTCTTAAGGATACTCAAATCTCGGATTTGCTGCGTGCCTGTGGGAAGGAGAAAAGGTCGGTAGCGACCTTATATGATCTGATAGTCTGGTGGACTCTTGACAATAAGAAACAACACACAGTAAAGTGGATCCTGTAGATGAAGCCATAACCTGAGAGTTGAACAAAGCATACAAGATTTTATAAGCGATGCGTCACTCGAACGGTTGGCACAGTTGGAAGTCATCATCAGGCACAGTTCATAAAATTTTATTGCCAGTTTTATTTGTGTAACATAATTTATATTATAATGTATATATGCATGAGGACATACTTTTAGCCCAGGAGATACTTTTTATTTCTTTTTCTGGTTAGCAAAAACATATAAGTGGAATAATCATCCGCGATGTCATTGTTCTAGAACCAAACGTTCTTCAGCACAACAAGCACTAACTTCAGTGGTATCCAAAGCATCGTCTGGTATCCAGAGCAAAGTGGGTTTACTGGGACAGGCTTCAGCCGGAGCTGCCTCGCTGTTCGCATCAGCTTCCAGTAAGACGGGACATGAAGAACACCATCCTGGATATTCATACGAGCCGGTAAGTTCGATGACTCATGATGTTTAAATATTTATTTATTTTAACAAAATACACACTATCATTCTCACTATCATCCAATATCCAATACATACACTATTACATTTCACATTTTATATTTAAATTTTATAACATATTATAAATAATGCGACTCTCGTGAATTCACCCTGAGTGCAACAAAACAGATCCGACTGTGAGGCTATTTCGTTAATTGTACGAAGTGCACGGGTCACCGCTGCCTGGCTTAACAAGTTGGTGCGCGCGGACGGCACCATCAGCAACGGCGGCCGACGTCGGCGCCATACGTACCTATCCGGAACAACAAAATGCAGTCTACTCAATATATCCGCATTATGCACCTTCCCTCTTAAGACTTTAAATAGATATGAGATCAGCTCCAGCTCCCTTCTCACCCTCAGCTCGCTATATCCTACAATACCCAAAATAAATAATATGGGGTATATAAGCGGATAAAAAGGGTAAACCTCGTAGAGCCTCAGAACCTATACAGAGGTACCTCGTAAATTTGTTTTGTATACGCTCTAACATTAGACTATATTTGGCTTTATGAGGCGCCCAGATAATGGCGCTATATTCTAACAGACTTCTAACCAAAGCGTTATATTAATTATAATAGTCTTAATATTTGAAAAACTACGAGCCATACGCAATATAAACCCAGCTTTCTTACAAACCTTAATGACATCACGAAACGTCAAGTTGGGATTGAGATTCACTCCAAGATCCTTCCTCCTCCAATTCCTTCAGATACCCTGGCCATCTGCGCCCCGCCTACGTTTATATTTTACATATATATATAGCTGACCCAGCAAAGGTTGTTTTACCATATAAATTAAAAAGATATACATAAAGGGTTATAAGGCTATTTACAACAAGCATTTACATAGGCACGCGCCGCCAGTCTTCGGCCGGCACGGCCGATATGTCTTAACATTTTAAATCTTAATATCTTTGAAAATACTCATTTAAATTACATACTGTACAGGGCCATATTGATCTATATTAAATGCATAATGTATTTAAGGTACTTCATATCTTATGATAATTTCTTCGAAGAAGCACCTGATACCAATCAATACTTCTAAAGCAGTTAAGACACTATCGTAAATTTTAATGTGATTTTTGCAATTTCATTATGACCTTTTTATTTCCAACAGCACGAAGAGAAATACGACTTTTTAGGATTAAAGAAATCCATTTTCTACACCCTCTTCCAAGCCGTTAAGGCGATAACTGGTGGAGTGACCATCTTGAAAGGACAGCTCATCAAAGGCGGTGGCCACCTGGCTGCGACCCTCGGGAAAGTCATCTCTGTGAAGGGAGACGCCGTTAGCAACTTGGGGAAGAAAATTGTGAGCTCTGCAGCCTTGAGTGAGAAGAAGCCCCATGGTGAGTAATATTTCAAATCTCCGTTCATGCTTTGAAATCCAAAACAATATAATAAATGCGAAAGTAACTCTGTTTATATCCAAACGATTTATGTAAAACTGTGTACAGTTACAGATCGATAAGATCGATAAGTTAAGGAATTTTGAAGATTTGTCTAGGAAAACAATCGATTAATAGGATTTTTTTTTCTAACTACCCGCTTCGAATTAATGATAGAAACGAAAAAGAACTCTGGGAGCTATTTTGCTATGCCGTTGGAGTATGCTCCAATCTTGCTTCTCGGAAATCCGCGGTTGTGGAATGCAAGACAGAAATTGAACCAATCAAGGGTTGAATTTCGCATTTTATCGTAGTGAGGCTACTAATAGTATTAACCTGAACAACTTCTCGAAACACTCCTTGTAACAGATGCAGAGAGAATCCGCACTTCTACGACATGCCAAAGAATCAAGCCGATCGGAGATGACTTGATCGGAGATGATTCGAGCCGTTCCTCGTTGCATGTGTTCAAATGTAAGAAGCTGTTAATGGGCAAGAAGCATTTATTACGGGGAGTGCTCAGAGGAGCTGTTCGGGTTGATTCCGGCAGCCGAATTCCACCACCGGACATTACATCAAAATACAAAATACCACCCGCAACACGTTGACGTCTGGCATTCCACAACCGCGCGTTTTGCTAGAAATTTCTTACCTCGCACAGCCACTTTGTGGAATCAATTACCGGCTGCGGTTTTCCCGAACAGATACGACTTAGGGACCTTCAAGAAAAGAGAATACTCCCACCTTAAACCTGTTGTTGCGAATGTCCATAGGCGGTTGCCTCACCTCTCCCCATCCCGTGAGACTCTTGCCCGTTTACCCCCTCTTGTATATATATAAAAAAAACAGAGTAACTATGATTATTGTTCTATCAAAAATTTGTTATTTATTAGATTTCTCAACACATGAGGGATAGTATTTAGGTCTATTCGCTTTAAAATATATAAGCCTCAAAACTATTACATTACTACTAAATTACTGGCCGAATGAGACTTGACTTCTTATGTCTCAAGGTGACGAGCTATTGTAATGCCGCTCAGAATTATTGGGTTTTTCAAGACTCTTGAGCGTCACTGCATTGTAATGTGCAGGACGTATCAATTACCCTCAGCTGATCGTCCTGCTCGTCTAGTCTATCTATGACAAAAAGTGTCATAAAAATATATGTATCTATAAATATAGATCAAGTACATTTACATCTTTTTTTATCACTTCTATTTCTTTAGCATCATAATTAGCAGTATCTTTAGTCCCTGAATATTCTAGAAAAACATATTATAACATCAGCTATGGTTTTCTGTATTAATTGCCTGTCGCGTCAAGTTACAAAGATGTAAAGATTCGAAAGTGTGTGTATTATTTATATGTACTTTCTAATTATAATGCGTACATAATAAATGTGAAATGTCTTCATTACAGGAATAGTTTTAGTGAAAAACTTTTATAAACTAGCTGACCCGACAGACGTGGTTCTGTATATAATAAATAAAATAATGTTTTAATATGAATTTGTCAATAATATATCATAATATCAAAAATTACTTCGTACAATATGAACCCTGCTGTCGTAATGAAATTGTTTCACAGCAGAACTGTCAAACCGTGCGTCAATAAATTTTCTCATAGAAATTATGTATGGACACATCAAAGGAAAATCAAATGTGTTGTTTTTATTTAATTTAGCAGTATTTTCCTATTTATTCACCTTTTAAACCTTCTCTGGACTTCCACAAATAATTCCTGACCTAAATTTGCCAAATCGGTCCAGCCGTTCTCGAGTTTTAGCGAGGCTAATGAACAGCAATTCATTTTTATATATATAGATTATATGAAAGCTTGATAAATTAGATCGACTCTAATACTAACTGGTCTTTTAAAAATAATTGTTGTACAGGTTATAACAACTAATTATAACGGGTACGGAAAATTGGATAAACGTAAAAGTACACAAATAAAATTTGAAAACAAAATTTTATGAACGATGCGGGACTCGAACCCACGACCTATGGTGCCCAGATTTAATTATTTATTATTATTAATCTTAGAAGTGAAGGCTAACACTTTAACTTTTTTTTAATCATAACTGATGTATATGTAGTTATACTTGGGTAGCGTAGTTACATCTACGCGGAGCTCTTTAGTCTATAATAAACGCAGTGTGATATTAGCCGTCGTTTCATTCGCTCCCATCCGCATACTTCTCAATAACAAATTGTTTAAACGTATAATTATTTAGCTACGGAATCAATTGAAGTCATTTATGTTGATACTTACAGTGTTAAGTTTGTTTAACATTAAATATTTATATAAAAAAGAAACTTATGGAAAAAAAATTGCTTGTTTTTTTTTTAATGAAAATAAGGGACGAGACGAGTGGGACGTTCAGCTGATGGTAATTGATATGCCCTGCCTGCCAATTATAATGCAGTGCCGCTCCGGATTCTTGAAAAGTCCAAACGTTCTGAACGGCACTATAGTTGCGCTCGTCACCTTGAGACGTAAGATGTTCAGTCTCATTTGCCCAGTAATTTCACTAGCTGCGGCGTCCTTTATACCGAAATACAGTAATGTTTACACATTTCTGCTTCACGGCAAAAATAGGCGCCGTTGTGATATCCATAATCCGGCATCCTGTGCAAGGAGCCTCCCATTGGTAGATTTAATGTATTTATTGTATTAAGTATTCAAGCGATCAATGCAATTTTACATTCATGAGAGATTTTATTATAATATGTATATATGTAATACTTTATACGTTGTTCATTTCATAGCCAATCCCTCATTCGATTACACAACGTGAGAAATAATATACACTTTGACATCTGCGTTTAGATATAACCAAGTACTTTTCATTGTGCATGTCGTGTGAATTATGCATGGTCACGGAGTGAGGCATCGCATTCCGATTTATAAATTAAGTCTTTTGTTTAATTTATCAAAACTTTACTTTGCTATATGAACAGTGTCATGGTATCTTAAATCATCAGTAAAATATAACATATGTTTTGGAGAGTTAGAAGAAATGAGAGTTGAAGTAATTAAAATTTTACAAGATAAAATATAAATGGTAAGACATTCAACATCTTAGTATTAACTAAGGGTTATTTTAATAAATTGGACTGCTTTGTCTAGATAGACTTGGACAGCTGTGAAAACGTCGAAGTAAAAAGAGGTGGATAGTTAACCTCTATTTTAAGCAAGGCACGCACACTAACACAAAGTGTGATACAAATCGAGAGTGTAAGACGTAGCTTGTTACGCACACTAAAGTAGTAAACCTGGCCTGTTATCGTCGGCTGTCTAGCAGCAAGAGGCTGCATCTAGACGTATAATTAATCTAATAGATCATTATATTTTTTCAGCCACAGCAGTATATGGGCCTCCTCCATCACATATAGAGTTCGCGGCGCCAACCGGCTACAGCGCCCCCACTGCGCCTGCCCATTATGCCCATTCTGCGCCCACAGGTTTTGCAGCACACAAATATCCATCTCAATTAGACGGTAAGCACCACAATTATTATATTTCACAAATAACTATTTCATAAAATAATTTTCAGAATCGTTTTAAATCATCTTTTCACGTCAAAGATCAACAACACAGATATGCCACTTGCTTCTTGAGTATTGTTACTAAATTATTAATTAAATACGTAACTGAATTAATAGTTAGTTAATTCTAATTAATTTAAAACAAGACTGAGGTGTTAATAAATTTATGTTTAAAAAAAACTTATTAATTGATTCTGAACACGGAAATATATTTCAAGTAAAACGCTGCAATGGAAAAACTAATTAAAACATAATAATACATACTTTTCTTGAACCTGTCATGTTTGTAAGAATTAGAGTTTACGGGAAGAATGCTAGCTTTTATTCTTACGTGAATTTCTCTTATAATTAGTATAATGTAGAACAACACATTGCCTCTAAGCAATTTACTTCTAGAAGGAGCTTAGCTGATTTACATTGTTACCTCAGCTGTTGTCAAGCCGCCTATTATCTGCTGCCTACTGCCTATTATCTAATGGCCAATTATTCAATACGAATCCTAGATTGGCGAACGGAGATTGATATTTAAATCCATTTGCTGCTTTTGGGATTAATTAAAATTTAATAACTGATCTATTTAACTTTTTATCTCTTTTTCCAATCCATATACGGGATGACGTTTTGAAATATTTTGATTTCTACCTGTATCAATGTGACTCTCTTTAGTGTGGTTCTCTTTACTTAATGGACTTGAAACTTAAGATTGACATATTGACGTTACAAGATTGATTGACGGATGACCTAAAATCTGGATTATATATCTCAAACTAGATATTGCATATTTATCGAAAGCGATCGTAAGTCGTCAGACATTAGTAAATATACAAGTACATTTAAATTCCGAATAAATTATTAATGTTGCAATGACAAGAAACGAGACATTGCACCAAATGTAGGGTAAAGGGAATAATGTATCAGGGTGGATTAAGTATATACTGTCGCTACTAACCAAAAAAAAACGCTTAAAATTATAGATTTCTAAATTCATACAGAATTATATTTATTATATCTGTAAGTTATTGTTAATTTTGACGACCCATAAAGCCTAGTGACTCTGTACACTGAGCTTGTGTTTCCGGGTTCGAATCCCGGTAAGTGTAAGCATTTTTATGATGACTATGGTATGTTCGTTTCCGAGTCATGGATGTTTTTATGTGTGTAAAAGTATGTACATATTTTATATTATATATCGTAATCTTGTTCTATAGTACAGGCTATGCCTAGTTTGGGGATAACCGCACCAATGGTAATTGTAATAATAAATTAATAATTTAGAATGAAGTGAATAGAAAATTTATTTTTTAGGATGCGTCATCTTATATAGTTTTAAGAGTCATTCAGTGAGATCATTAATTATTGATTGCGATATAAACACACGGTTCGTCTAGTAATATTGTATTTTAACGGCCTTACAAATAAACTTGGTATAAAATTATACCTGAGAATAAACCAAGAATATGCAAAATGTTGACAATATCACTGACAACACTGTCAATGATAATTCTGAAGTTTTCTGAATGTGAGCAATTTGCAAATAAACGCGGGGAATGCTATACGTCCGAATAAACCAATCATGAGCAAAATGTATATTTGTAAACATTATGCATATTCTTGATATATTCTCAATTATTACCTTATACTAAGTTTATTTATATGGCCGTAAATATCTATATTAGTCAATTTATTGCATTATAGGTATTTCATTGAAAAGCATTTATGTTTATAGTTTGTTTGAGACAATGTAAATTTAATAGTATAATTAAATTAATACCACGTTTCTTAGATTAATACTCGTTTAAGATTAACGACCGTATCTGTTGCTTGAATACAACCATTAAATTATCTGTGACAGATTTAATAATACCTATAAACTAAATATTTGGAAATATCTAGAGTATTTTTTCGTGTACAAACATTTGACTGAAGATGTGGCAGGTTTATTAAATACGATCGATCCAATATATTAAAAAAAACACAATGTGATGATTTTTTTTAAATCGAACAATAAAAACAGTTATACGTTGTTGCCTATTAAGTAGATATATTTATATTTTATATATATAATAGAATCAAAACATAGAATATATTAGAAATATTAGAATATATTTTAAATATTTTTTAAAGAATACTTGCTACATCCCTTCATATATTATAAATGTGAATGTAAGTTTGTTTGTTACGCTTTCACGCCAAAACCACAAAACCGATTTTGATGAAATTTAGTACATAGATAGACAAGAGCTTAGGAAAGGACATAAGCTACCTTTTATCGCGAATAAAAGGCTTGGCGGAGTTGTAATAGGGGTTGGAAATTTGTATGAAAGTGCGTCACTATCGAAGATAACACTATGAAACTTTGTATTAAGGCACTTGATAAGAAATAGATAAATATTTGTTTTAGCAATGTTAAAATGTAGACCTGTGTGGAGTGAAAAGGGGGCTGAAAATTCTATAGTTGGTAGCTTATAAAAATGTATTAACCACAGCAGTTTGTTGCGTATTATTTGCAAAGTAAGTATATTAAAAAATAAAGATGCTACCCAAAGTTTGCAGGCGAGAGGTCGCGGGAAAAACTAGTATTCTATAAACAATACCAAAAATACAGAAACTACTTATTTATTATTTTATTAGGGTTGACAACAGCATAATATTCACTTATTATTAAATAAGACAACATAGACAATTATAGTCTACCACGGTTCACCTTATAGAATGAACAGCAGTGTTTAAAATAATAAAGAGAAAAAAATCTATAATTATACTATTCATGAGAAAATAAGTTTATTTGTTGTGCTTTTACCCCGGAGCTACTGAACCGATTTTGATGAAATTTAGTAAAATTGATACAATGTAACAAACATATGTCAAATCGTAAACAGTCAGCCACACATGGTATTAGCTTCTTAGCATTTTGAATATTAAACTTGCTAACGCAAACATTGAAAAAGTTAAAATTGGACACGCACTTCGGACTGTCTGATAATCTGTACGATAGTATATTCTAAGCATATCTCTATGGTAATAATCATTATTTTAGGGATCACGACGTTTTAGTAAATTAATTTGAAAGTTAAAATTTGAGAAATTAATATGTACTAACCTCATAAATTATAAAATTAGCATTAGAAAATTAACTGCGTTATTTCATGCGTATCATAGTGATACAACACATTTAACAGTAACCAACAACCGGAAACATGTCTTTGAATAATACTTAATGGAAACGTTTATTCTCAAAATATAATCATTTGCGAAAGCAAGAATATATCTATAATACTCTTAAGTTACAACAGAAATAAAGATGTAAATTCTTACATAATATTAGACACACCTTTCACAACAGTTAATTATGTTTCAAATTACAAAATCCTAATTAACATGTTTAATGCATTATATAATTTATATATTATCTACATTCAAGTAAAATTGTTCTAATGTTCAATAATACGTATAGTCACAGAGTACAAGCGTACACATAACTGTTATTTTTAACTGTTACGTTACTGGATTTAATTTTTCAGAGTTAATAGTGATGTCGTCAGTCGATGACGATGAAATAATACCGATGCCCCAGCCCTCGCCAGAATTAATTTATCGATATAACGATTTATTCAATTCAATTTGGTAAGAGTTTTATCATTACCGTTTTCTTCTTTTCTATAAATAGAACCTCTTTACTCCAATGTTTTATATTCTTTACCATGATGGGTTTTTCGTCAAAGGAATAATAATTTTTGTAGAATATATACTGTTCTGGTCGTGGTCTGGGTATTCCTAACACATTAATTGGTTTTATTTTTTTATTTATTTCTCGTTGCATTATTTTACTACATTTTCGATGCATGAAATTTAATTTTATTTAGGTTAACTGGTAGAATAACCATCCTAATACCATAATTGCGCAGAAGAGGGCTATTATAACCTAGGTCATGTATATAAGCCATTTTAATTATCCAGAAACTGTGGTATCATATTTAATATATACATATATATATTATCATAATGTTAACACCAGGAACAAACATAGTCTTCTTATATATTTACTGCTCACTTAAGTCGAGTTAGTAAGCCCTTTCTTGGGCAATGTGTGCTTTTACAACAAAATTCCAGAAAATGTACAAAACAAATGTGTTACAAAATTCAAAAGAATTGTTAAAAGACGTTTATGTGATTTAGGTAACTATAACCCAGGCTTTATTGTTCGATATTACATTATAACAATATTAAAAAAAAGATGGCCGCTCGAATGGATGGTAATTTTTTGACGTTTAATAAGTGCTGTATAATCCTATTTTTAATAAAAATATTTTATACAAGTAAATACTTTTTGATGCATATTATGAATCCCGTTGAATCAAATTAGACATATATTTGAGTTTCATAAATATTTATAGAAAACTCAACGTTTGCCAATTTGATTAATATCTACTTAATTACTTCCGAATCTGATTTTATAAGGATACTGATACTGATATAATAATGTAACAATTGCTTTTTTATTCAAAAATGCTTCCATGTATATTCGTATGATCCAAAGTTGCCGAAATGTTACTTTACGTCATTTGCATAACGTCACTTTCACTTGGAGACGAAGCCGGCATCCGTTGACGTAACAAACAACAAAACATTACGGTATGCGTTTATATATAAATATATGTTATGTGTTTGAAAGTAGTTTTGTAAAACATCATATTTGTTTATTACTTGTCAACGATCAAATAAACAATGCATTAAATTGTTTTTGAAACAAAATGGCGCCTGTGTTTATGTTAACGTTTCAATTTGACAGTTGAATTAGGTTTTCTTCATTTTATTTCAACTGACTTCTCTATTTTGTTTATAAACTGCAAATTGAAATGAAACTAACACTAAATGTTTCGCAAGCTGCCAAATACATTAGATATAACCGAATTTAAATTACTTTAGCCATTTTTGAGAATATCTTGATCAGACGCGCAGACAAACAGTGTATAGACAACGTTAATAATAATAAATCTACGATATTTAGATATATATTTACCAATTGTGTGATGTTTTACTAAAAACTTTATCTTAAGGCATAAAGGCTTTAAATTTTATTTTCCCAAAATTTATTCCTTTAGAAATCTTTTTGATGTCATTTCTTATTTATTGAATACTACATATAAGTTTGATCTATGTGTAATTAAGTGTTATTGACAGAAAAGATCGCCATTCATTACATTTTAGATAGCACTGATTTTCTAACAATTTCAATTAAGAAAACCAAACACACACCCAACAACATACAAAAAAAAGGTAAAATATATTTAAATATGTGATGAATAAGGTAGGGTCTGTGGTAGGAAAAAATATGACGGATGCTTACTATAATATATATTTATATGATGACGACTAATTGTGAAACAATTATTCTACTTAGATAACAATTATATAATAGTAAGCCACTTCAGTATATCGAATGTTTCCTACTTTCACTGTAAACAAACATCGAGGAAACACAGGATTGATATATCTGTATCTTACCTACTCTGTGGTTTAGTCACCCTTTTAGTGAAAGTACTGTTACGTCATACCACAGACCTACATTTGCACGGTTCAAGTGTCGTATACGTAATATTATTGGTGAATTCACCCTTTTAAAATTCCGGTACAAATCTGGGTCAAAATACAAATTGATAATTGAGGTTGTGTTCTACAAATTGATATATATTATAGTATTTTATAATATTTCCGCATGTCAAATTTCAACTATCAGTCAAACTATTATTTTATTTTTTATGCTGTGAGATCTATCTAAGATTAAATGAAACGATAAAAAGACACATTAAAATACATTATTGTATGCATACATAGTTTCTTAACAGTGGGCGACTCCTTTGCACTGAATGCCGGCTAGGTGCCACAGCGGTTTTTTAATGACAAGAAGGGACGAGACGAACAGGACGTTCAGCTGATAGTAATTGAAATTCTCTGCCCATTACAATGCAGTGCTGCTCAGGATTCTTGAAGGACTAAACAAATTCTGAGCTACTTCATGGCAGAAAAAGGCGCCACCACACGCTTGGTGCCAATAGTCCTATGCAAAGAAGCCTTCCGCTGGTAAATGCCCTTAGTCACCTCTTACGACACCTTTGGGCCTGGGACTTCCCTATTCTTTAAACATTTTATGCCTTAGCTGAGTGTAAGCTTGTTTACCTTTGATTTCCTTTTCATAGTCAATTGGCAACTGAAATTATGCTGAGCTTAAGGTAACTCTGTCGAATGCAAAAAGTCAAATTCGCGTTTTATCACACTTAGCTAAGTTTTACGTAAGTTTGCTCTGTGCAAAGTCTAAGTACGCTCAATAAATCTAAACTTTAACACCTTATGTCTCAAATTGACGAGCGCAATTGCAATGTCCCTGAGATTTATGGGTTCAATCAAGAATCTGACGCGGCACTACAGTCTAATGGGCAGGGCCCCTTACCATGAGGTGCAAATCTGGCATGTCTCATTTTCTCGTATGACTTTGGAACTTTATTGCATTGTTCGGACATAAACATAGTAAAAGTCCTGACCCCTCTGAGTTAAGTCCCAGAAAGGGGAGCCACAATTCCGTCTACAATAATTCGTTATCTACACCATGGAGATTGTCGAGATGCTGAGAATAGAAGTTGATACATCACTAATATTAATTTCAGAGTGTAAAACCCGTGGTGTGATGACGAGAAAAAAAACATTGTGGAGATTGTCGAGATGCTGAGAATAGAAGTTGATACATCACTAATAATAATTTCAGAGTGTAAAACCCGTGGTGTGATGACGAGAAAAAAAACATTGTGGACAATGCGACATACCATTGAATATGGTTAGCTAACAAACCGCGTCCCATGGTTCGGCCGGACCAAAATCGATCATGTCTTTAGCCTATAACGAAGAGCTTGCCATAACACATAAGTGAACTGCATTCAAATGGGTCCAGCCAGTGGCAGGCTCCTTTGCACAGGAAGCCGACTAGATTATGGGTACCACAACGGCGCCTATATCTGCCGTGAAGCAGTAATGTGTAAAAATTTACTGTGTTTCGGTCTGATGGGCGCCATAGCTAGTTTTCTTTCTTTTTCTTTCTTTCAAATTACTGGGCAAATGAGACTTAACGTCTTCTCTCGTCCCTTATTTTCATAAAAAAAGCCCTGAAGAAAATTCTAAAAACAATGTTTTTGTCACAGTTGTTTCACTTAACTACTTTAGTAACTACGTACCTAAATAAATACGTATGATAATTTGACACTTCGTAATAAATCTGTTTTAGAAGGAAGTATTATGCAGTGCCGGGCATTGTATTTAAATGATAGACATCTGAACTTACGTTACATCATTATAAACACCGACCTGCATGACCAATTCCTTGTAAACAGGCTTTTGTTAGTGTTACAGAATATACCTATTTAATGCAGTTACAAAACTATTTGGTTGAGAGGAGTCGTATTGGTTTTCGAAACTCTTTAAGCAAATTCTAATACTTGTGTAATACATTGACAGACCTGTTGAGTAAATAAATGAAAGTGAATGAATAAAAACTTTGCTGTTAAAAATAAAATAAAAAACTATTCCAAAACAATAGATATAATATGCATTAAGAAGTATAAAAATAATTGCGTATTTTTATACAATCTAATTAATTAATCTATTTCTAGTTACGGTTATTGTTATTTTTGGAATCGGTGTCCTTCCACCGCGACCCGCTCTCGCCTCTCGCCTCCTCACGACTCAAGCACATCTGACCTATAACTATGTATGTAGTTACAAACCTATCTTGGATGACACCGACTCCAAAAATTACAATCATTGTAACTAGAATTAGATTAATTAATTAGATTGTATAAAAATGCGCAATTATTTTTATATTTTTTAGTGCATATTATATATATTGTTTCGGAATAGTGTTTTTGAAGTCGGTTGTTTTTTTGTTAATTTTTATTTATTTTTTGATTTTTAGTGAATTTGAACACTAACTAACAACATGTCTAAATATATGTCTTAATTTTTCAATGCAGCAATGAACGTAAGGGCTTTGAAATTTGATTACAGACAGTTAGAAATTCTGCCGCAGATCACACCCTTACTGTAAGTCGTTAAGGAGTCCATTGATCATCATATTCGACTACGACAATCACTTGACCAACTATGTTATGGTAGATGACTTAAATATCCGGATACCATAAACAAGATTCGGCCGAGTCTCGTTAATTTGCTCCGTTAATTTGTAGATTTTGACGCTCAATAAGTGATTATAAATCCTATTTTGAATAAAAATATTTGAATTTGAATTTGAATTTAAGAATTTAAGAGTTCCGTTACTTTTAATCAGAACCTCTCACCAATCTATCTTTGAAGTATATCCTTTCCAATAAAAAAAAGAATCATCGAAATCGGTTGACGCAATATTGAGTTATTCGTAAATTTATCATGTACTTTGCTAAACGTATGTATAGCAAATTTAAGACTTTTATGGTTTTCTCATGGATGCCATTGTCAGATCTGGACCAAATAACAATGAGGCTACACGGGAAGCACCAGCTTACATATAAAAAAGAATTATCAAAATCGGTACACGCAGTCGGAAGTTTTGAGGTAACAAACATAAAAAAAATACCGACGAATTGAGAACCTCCTCCTTTTTTGAAGTCAGTTAAAAATATATTTTCGAAGATATTTGTCTTTTGGCAAGTTAGGGAAAAATTATCAGAGTGAATTTTTACGATTTGTTAATTCGACACCCTGACGTTAGCTGGTCAACTAGACCATTTGTATCACACTTCAGCTACCAAGCCTCTTGTAACTCAAATGTCTACTGAACCATAACTAATAAAGGAGAATTAATTAAATTTCAATTAAGGTATATACAAGTTTAAAAGAAATCTCTCTAAATGTACTTAGAACAATAACTTAACGTTATTTAATTAAATTATCCGGAATAATAATATTTTCATTCGTTGTATTTAATACCTTATTTATTACAATATTGTTTTTTCTACAAACGTAAGCACGAAGAATATTATTTTTTAATGAATGTATAAAAAACACTCTATTTTTTCCCTAAACGTCCCATAAAAATAGGTGTAACTTTGATTCTCTTTGACTAAATGATTCTTAACAATACTTTCATTTACTTGTATCATTTATTTTGTACATTATGATTATAATCTTGAAATAATTTATATGTATATCTAGACAGGCTGTGACAGCTGTGAACACGTCGAAAAAAATAGCGTCGAACTGTTGGCCACTATTTTCAGTAGCATGCACACTAAAACAGAGTGAAGTTATCCAAGACTATAGTATGTAACTGTTAATATATAACAATAAATACATTTAAAGATAAACGTAATATCTCTGATTATTGTAGATTAATCGTACATGACACGACCGGAAATTCACTTTACTAAAATAATCTAACCGTTATAAAAATTTAACGTGGGAATATTAACTTTCATAACTAAAAGATTGATTCTTTGATAGTTTTGTCTTCCAAGATTGAGAAATTATGTGAGTATTAACAATTTGATGCTTTTCCCAAAGTTTCCCGAGTAAATTGGCAAGTGAGATCAGATCTCATTCAAATATCTTTCCCGATGTAAACTTTGCTATTGTAGCGCGTGGGTCCTCCCTCTCACACGCGGGATCGTTGCAGGATTTAAATAATTGAACAACTTCTTTAATACTTCTATATTCACTTTAACTTTCTATTCAACATATAAATTATAATTATAAATATTAAATATTAGACTAAAGGTTGACCGTTTTCACTTTACTTCATTCTCTATTCTCTCTCGTTATTCAATTACTATTCGATTACCTTCACATTCGAGTCAATATTCAAACTCTTAATCATTTATTCTTTAACTTTAGCTTGACGGCCAACCATAGAGAACAATGAGTTCTTAGCGGATAAAAACTCCTTGTTACACTATAAACACTTAAGCAGTTCGTTATGTACAACGTACAAGTAAAAAGTCGAATAACTGTTTACGTGACCTTTCGCATTATTCAAGTTACTAGTCCAAGCTTCAATATTATCCAAATAATACGATACGGTTGACTTAGCTCACAACTTGTTTTCTTTGTTATAACAATCGTTTGGCACCCACTTTGATACAGGATTGATTGTTGCATAACTAACGTTGAATAGCAGCTCGTGAAAGACAAAATATAACAGCAAATACTTTTTAAAGATTTTAGTTTTGAAGTCAAACTTCTTTAGGCGCGACTTGAGGGTAACTCAGTTTTTTTCATGACGGTACGCTAACTTTCGAAAAGAAAATCAAAAATCTGATAATTACTTGACGAGTCAAAAACGTAAGTGTTTAGTTTTGAAAATTTGTGTTTATATGGGTCTGAGAATCGGCCAACATCTATTCATGATTTCTTCATGATTCAACATTAAAAAATACATACAACTTAAAATTTTCACCCTTCTACGATTAACCCCAGTTTTTAAATCACGATTTTTATACTATTATGTTCCATCCTCAGATACGTAATAGGGTTGCAAGATGACAATCGAATACAATAATAATTGAAGTACGATAAATTTTATGTACGATATATTTGGTACGTCTAAGAATCGGTCATCATATATTTGTTATACTCCAAAAATTTAATTATTTGATTTATTTTTATTACCTTAATTGGCAATACAACGTTTCCTGGATCAGCTAGTAACTTTACATCATTATTTGAAAAATATATAAAATCTCACTTGTAAAAATGATACAAGTAAAAAGGCAATTTTTTATTCTAGGTAAAGACCAAACGCTGGTGAAAAGATGAAGTTATATCGTCAGCGTTTTTTTTATTAAGTTTTACTTAAATTTTATTGTACGATATTATATTGTAATGAAATATTATACAACTGCTACGGCCTTAAAAATAAACTTTATATAAAGTTATAATACTTATATAAAAATTTTTCATATTCTTTGTTTATTCTCAAGTACAACTTTATACTAAGATTTGTAAGGCCACTAATATTAAATATCAACTTAAGGCGTCAATACCTGCCAGTGACCTTGCTCATACATCGAGGGCAAGTGACCAGGGTGTACGAGTAGTATATAGAGATTAAAATAATTATTAATTTATAATCATTAATGACAAAAAAACCTAAGACAATCACCGACTGTAATCATCTTTTCTGCATTTTTAGAAACACAAATTTCAGTTATTCAGAGTAATATAAAGCGAACGTTTAGCGTTAAACTGAACATTTCAAGGTCGATTTATGATTTATTAGTGACATTATGTGATTTGACAAAATAAAAAGTACAAGAACCATCGGACGTATTATGTCGTACAATTTAAAACTTAACTGTTTTTGGCACTGCTAGTTATATATTAATTTAGAGTAAAACGGTTATAACTAGAGTTAATTATCGGCATTCAAAGTAAATTCAGGCTGGATTCAACTATTTATTTTCTAATCTCAAGATGACAATGAGTCTATTGTCTATGGTTTTTCTCTATATATTTTTCCTTCTACAGGGCACCGTCGGTACTATAATTTACCATAACCAATTACAAGAAAAGAAATAATTGCGGCGCATCCATACTCCCCGGCTTGAAAGTTCTGAGGATTTTAAAACTAAATTGAACGTGGACAAGTGGAAAGAGTTGAACCGTGGACTCTCTCCAAGGGTCCTCCGGTTGATCCTCGTTCGCCACGAATGTGTTTTCGGTGTTCGAATTAGTATCTATATTTATAATATTATGACGACTTATAAGCACGGTACGTTCTTGTGATTCCTCTGGTGTTACAAGAGAGTACGGCCTGCGGTGATCTCTTATTATTATTAGAATCGTTAGGACCATAAAATAATAATTATGACAAACGTTGACATCAATTATCCCTAAACAAGGCATAGCCTGTAATATATTTAATACAATATACTTACTTAAACATATATATCAACATCTACGACTCGGAAAGAAACTATTCATCATATAAATGTTTGCACCTACCGGGATACGAACCCGGGACTTCTAGCTCAGCAGGCAGGGTCACTAAACACTATATGGGTCGTCGTATTGGTATAGCGATATGCAAATGCGATTGAGGACAAAACAAATTGGACGGTGCAAAAATTTTCCTGAGGCTTCTGATATTTAGATACACAATGACCGGGTCACTTATTTATCTAAATATCAGAAGCTAATATACGCCCTGTAATAAATGCTGTGAGGTTCATTTATTCAACTATTGAACAAATAACAAAAAAATCAAATTGATTTCTTAACTTATTACCGACTGCACAAATTAAACTTATGTAACCAAAATTTATGGACGATACGGGACTCGAACCCACGACCTCCGAGCGCTCTTAATAACTAAGTCAACTCAACTCAATTTGCATATTAGGAAATTGACTTGAGATGTCGTTCTTTCACATGCAATCGATGCGGGACTCGAACCCGCGTCGTCCATAAATTTTGGTTACAAATTAAATTTGTGTTTTTTATCTTTAAAATACCAAATTATTTATTACCGACTTACATTTAGTGCAGTGTTTTTAACATTGCAACAGACATAAAGATGCTTTACTTTCTATTTTTACGTCCATAATGTTATATAATTCGGTAATAATCATTATAAAAAAAAAAAATGGGAAGTGATTAATCACCGCTCATCGAATCCGTGTTAATAATGATCATCTTTATGAATTTAGAAAGGTGTAACCTATTGGATTATGTAACTTCCGACTGAACTGAAGAGGATGACGCAACAACTTTACAATGACAATTTTTTGAGACAGGACGTGGAAAATTGAACGGTGTGCATGCCGGAGTCGTAATATTGACGCCGCTGGGCGAGCCTTCTACGAGCGAGGCACATCAGCCAGGATACACTCCCCTTGAACCCCCACCTTCCATCCTAAACTCCGTGTACTCCGCTATAAAAGGCGTCTTCTCAGCAGCTACACATGATCATCACTCACTCCCTTCATACCAAGAACCTCCCCCGCCTCAACCCGCTCCCCCATTCAAACCAATGTCATGGGGCGCCGTAGACTCTTACGGAGAACCAGCAATGGTTGAAAGTTATCCTGAATATGATCCACGTAACACTGCTAATTCGAACATACCTTACGATTATGTTACTGCAAAAAAATCCGTGATTCCTTCTATTTATAAGCACGAAGGTCTAACACCTGCTAAAATCCAAAAGATCAACCACAATCTAGATAAACTAGCTGCATATATGAATGAAAACCAAAGATCCTCTGAAGTAGGGCCAAATTTCAACAAAGACTACGTGAAAATGTTTCATAAAGGTCAAGTCCCATTCTTACCAACTCCTGTGATAAGTGACAATGAAATAGGTGTCCTTCCCGCTGAATCACTCCCTGATAATGATTCCCTGACTAGTAGTACTACTACGTCCACTTCCAAACCAAATAATACGACTGAAAGTGAAAACACTCGGAGGAAGAAAGATTTAAAGTTTATTCTGCGAGGGAACAGGATCGTTCAAGTTTGACCATTGACTGATGACTGACTGAGGTATGTGTACGACTCGACTTTGACTGAAAGTTTACCCACTTATACTCTGGAACGTATGTATATGTTGTGTATTTAAAATAACTGGTATTTGGGCATCGTGTTATTTATTTCTGGTGTAAAAATTATCTAATTTTCCAACTAGCTCCTTAATTTTAGTCAGAAACTAAATTCTATGATAACATTTAGCTCTAACCCTAATTTTGATTCTTATTTTCTCACCGTTCTCACCAGTGGGAGGCTCTTTTCCACAGGATGCCGGCTAGATTATGGGTACCACAACGGCGCCTATTTCTGCCATGAAGCAGTAATGTGTAAACATTACTGTATTTCGGTCTGAAGGGCGCCGTAGGTAGTGAAATTACTAGGCAAATGAGACTTAATATCTTATATCTCAAGGTGACTCAGAATTTTTGGGTTTTTCAAGAATCCTGAGCGGCACTGCATTGTAATAGGCAGGGCGTATCAATTAACATCAGCTGAACATCCTGCTGGTCTCATCCCTTATTTTCATAAAAAAAAAATTTACTTAAGGGGTGTCAAATATAAAACAAAAAACTGTATAGTTCGATATTGTTAATATTATTTTTTCTTGACACATATCACCATAAAGTAAAGTTCGTAAGGATTTTCTTCCAGAAATCTCATCATTGGTAGCTGATTAAAAAAGTAATAATTTTATGGAAATTGTAATAAATCTTATATTTTTTTCGTAACGAGTATGACTAATGTCTGGTGCGCCTGGTGGTAATATTTTATTTAATCGAATTTTTTATGTTTTTTCAGATATTCCTGCATATAATACAGGACTTGATGCGGAACATTTGCAGAATTATCAAGTTTAGACTTCAACAGAACTGCCTTAAATATAGTAGACAATATCACAATACTTATGTGTATTTTACCGCTTAAAAAGATTTGAAAAATTACTTATTTTACACCTACTTAGACAAATTTTTTTTGCTAAAAGTATGCTTATAAATGTAATTTATATTATAGCATTGCAAAATTATTTTGGAAATGATAATTTGGTATGATTTTTTATACTATAATATGTAAGTGAGTAAGTTATTAATATGTTTAAGATAAATCCTAATATTATTTGAAATATTGAGCATTTATCGTGTATCAATTAACAATAATTGTGTTTTGACAGAAATTGTAAAATTTAAATTTAATGTATTGTAATTAGGCCATATTGTAAGTGTATTTTAAAAACAAACAAGAAATCATCACGTTAAAAGGCCATAAACACAGTAACAAAAAGGCAAGGCATCCAAAACATACTGGACTGTAATATCGCGATATATATAATATGTCACAAAGACAGGGACGTGACAAACTCACGGGGCGGGAAATACATTGCTGACGTTGTTTTGCTGTTCAATCCATTCGTTCGGTACAGAGAACCGGTGAAACAATACAGTAATAAAACAGTAGTTTAACTTCATAATAGAGCGCTCGAATCGACGCATGCACACATACACACGATTTACACGTCCGCTGAGAGATCTTGGGATGATAAAACTATTGAGTGCCGTACGGCGCCGAGACTGGTCCTCTAAATGATTCAGATCTTTTATAGAGGATTTATATTATGGGTGTAGATAAAGTCTTGTATGCAACTGTTGATAATTAGGTATTAAAACACTCATGTGATACTATTATTAACCCATATTCGTGTTTTAATACCCTTTATTACACAACAGTTGCATAAATAACTTTATATGTACCATCCCTAGCGCTTCGTCCAGCCGTAGGGCTAAATATCAAGGAGACTGATGAGTTACGCCACTGTTCTATTGTGCTAGTGACGTCTTGATTGATGTTTACAACACTAGCTCTTTAGATCAGAGTCTCTGTTAACGTGTTACGGTTCCTATGCATTTACAACACGTTCCAGTTTTGTTTGAGCCTGTCACGTCGCCGCCCGTGTATTATCTCGTTAGGGCCAGGCCACAACACTGCGTTGCGGCGTCATTCAACTAGCTTTCAAATTCAAATAATTTATTCAAATAGAAAATCAACTCAAAAACCGAAAGCTTTTGTTAAAGTGTTTTTTATTAAATTATTAACCAGTCTACATAATACTTAGGGCCATGCCGGCGTCGTAGATTTTTACGATTCTCCGCCGCAACGCAGTGTTGTGGCCAGACCCTTACGTATGCAGTGTCCTTTGACGTATGTTTTTGAATTGAAGACTTCTTGAGGTACGTTGGGTACTATTGGTATGAGGAAAAAGCACAGAACTCAAGTTACTGCCTCGCAAGAGATTGAAGTATATAATATGATACATAGAGCGGACGACATTAAAAATTTTTTGCATGAAAAATTTGCCAATGAACGCTCTATGAATTTAATCTCTTTGCCGTTGGAATTTGAATAAACTTAACCGTAGAAACATAATCCTCTTCCAGTAGTTACCATACGTATTGGTTTTAGAATATAATTATAAAAATGTGAGGGTTGTGAAATGAAAATTTATGAAAGTAAAATAAAAACACTTCCTTGGAATGTTAACTGAAGGAAGAAGTTTCAAATTTCAATTCTGACGACTGTCAGTCTTTTTTTTTGCTGTGCTTTGCGCTTTGGCATTAGAACATTATAATGTCACCTTGTTGATCATTGAAAGAGTTAATTCGGTTCAGAATAAAATTATAATTTAATGGAAACTATCTATCTATATATTGGAAACTATCACACATAAAGTATGATACTTTATGTGTGATAGTTTCCAATATATTCTAATTAGTGGATATTTATTTATTCCGAAACTACACAATATATAAATATATATAAACTAACCGTACGAGATTTCGTTAATAAAACCTTTTTTGTTGAACAGATCGGAATAAAAATAACACAAATGAAATTAAAATAAAAAAATACTTGTCTCGGTTACCTAAGTACAACAAGTATAGATTTATGAAAAAATATTTAATGTACAGATACGGCACATCCAAAATTATATTATGTACCAATAGGTTGATGTAGATATGTAAGTACGAATTGTAAATAATTGCTCAAGACTTATTTATATTATAATTATTTTTGTAAATAAAGTGTGAGGGAGTTATATTTGGATTTATTTGGTATTCCATTATGACACTGCAAGATTTCTAAACGCAGCGCCCATATATATATTATGTTAAGGCACTCATGAAATTGTAAGAATGAATTTTATTCTTAAAAGGCATTAAATGCATTTACTTTCTCTAAATAGATTCCTTTAGCATTCTTTCTGATGTCATTTCCAATATACTAGATACTACTACCGCTTCGGAAACAAATGGCGCTCTGAGAGAGAAGAAGCGCCGTAAGAAACTGTCCCAGAAGTTCTTTTGTGCTCTTTTTAATCAAATATATATATATAGAATTGTCATTGCTATTGCTATTAAATAATCATATTCTATTCCCAGGCTGTCGGATCACTTAGATATTCAGCTGTGGAGTAGTAGGGTTTACGACAGAGCTATTTATTAATAAACCATTTAAAGTTATTTATATATAATACCTGAACAGTGGCTGACTTTATTATGTTTCTTAAAACAAATTAGGATATCATCCCCACCATCTTGATGTGTGGTGGTACTCCACAGTGCGGTTTTCAAGTAGCTCTCTTCCACGTACTACGAAGCTGTGGAATGAGCTTCCTTGTGCGGTGTTCCCGGGACGATACGACATGGGTACCTTCAAATAAAGCGCGTACACCTTCCTCAAAAACCGGCAACGCTCCTGTGATTCCTCTGGTGTTGCGGGAGAATGCGGTGATCACTTAACACCAGGTGCGCTCGTTTGTCCTCCATTTTCCATAAAAAAAAATTTTAATAACTTTATATCAAATAAATAAATTGCAATTTTTTTTGATAAGGGCCAATTGTCTAAGGTATAAATCTTAGAAGACTTAATTGAAACTAACCAGTAATTTTCCTAATCATTTTTTTTACAAAGATAAACCTGCTCTGATCTGTATCTTCTATCGCATATAAAACGAGGAGTTTCCGAAGGGTTGTACCAGCAGCTGAATTCCATCGCCCGACACTACGTTAAAGAGAAAAGCTTCACGCCCATCACATAGGTGTCTCTCATTGCCCACGAAACTTTTTACTTCACACATTGTGCAGTTATCTGATGACTAATGTGTTGCCGAACCGATATGACTTAGACACCATCAAATTTAGAGTATGTCAAAGACTGGCAACGAATCTGTCACTTGTTTGTCAACCCGTGGGAGGTTCTTTTGCATAAGATGTCGGCTAGATTATAAATACCACAACGTTGCCTATTTCTACGCTGAAGCAGAAATGTGTAAGCATTATTGTGTTTCGGTTTGAAAGGCGTCGTAACTAGTGGATTTACTGGACAAATGAGACATAGCATCTTATGTCTCAAGGTGACGAGCGCAATTGTAACGCCTCTCAGAATTTATGGTTTTTTCAAGAATCTTGAACCGCACTGCATTGTAATGGGCAGAGCGTATAATTTGCACGTCCAGCTCGTCTCGTCCAATAGTTTCATAAAAAAAAGAAATACAGCCTTACAGAGCTGAGCACTTTGGACAATCAGTTAACTAACATTTAACATTTGAATCAGTTTTGAAAGCCAGGAATAAGAAAGTAGTTTTGGAAAGAAGAAGGTGCTACGCTTCAGACTGCATTAAGCTTTTTTTTTATGACGAGCAGGACGTTCAGCTGATGGTAATTAATACGCCCTGCCTATTACAATGCAGTGCCGTTCTGTCTCATCTTCCCACTACTAGCTAGGGCGCCCTTCAGACCGAAACACAGTAATGTTTACACAAACTGCTTCACGGCAGAAATAGGCGCCGTTGTGTACCCATTATCTAGCCGACTTCCTGTGCAAAGTAGCCTCCCACTGGTGAAACTCTTATATGGTGTACAAAATGCTAAGGCATAATTACATAGGTTAGATTTAACATTTCAATATAGAATTAAACTCTCCAGAAAATACCAGTGTAAGTTCAGATGTGAAGCTAAATAAAATATTGTAGTCAACTGTACTTCCAACTAGCTTCAACCGATACATATTATTATAAAAATTAAATTTGTAACCAAAATTCTTAACAAGTTCGATTCCCGCATCGTTCATAAATTTTGGTTACAATTGGTTTGTATAATTAATCCCAGAAGTGAGGGATATAACTTTAAAAATATCAAATTCTTTAGACGAAATATTATTAATGTTTTTATCAAAAAAAAATTATGAGACGACCAAAGTCCACTTGGTGGTAATTGATATGGCCAGCCCAATACAATCGAGCTCAGGATTCTAATTATTCAAGGTGTTAATATAATTATTGACCTTCAATTAATAATTAGTACATAATTAAAGATTGTTAAAAAATTATCTTTTTCTTCCACTCTTTAAGACATACCACCCATTTTCTTTTACCTTTATCCTGTTCTACAACTATAACTAAGTTTCCAACTTGTCTAATCTATGAGTCCCGAATACATGCGTCATTCTCTTTTCTTGTGCAAGTGCAAGTAAACTAATAATGCAAGTAAAATAATTGATGTAATCAGCGGGCATTTAGTGTTCTGGAAAAAATATTTCTGTTTGTAAGAATATCCCTTATTTATTTTGTAGTAAACGGCTAGCATTTGTTAGTCATTTTTAAACAGATAAAGCCTATAACCACCATCTGGATGTGTGGTGGTCCTCCACAGTGTGATTTTCAAGGAGCTTTCTTACTCGTACTACAAAGCTGTGGAATGAGCTTCCTTAAATTGCTATATTCTTACTTTCAAAAAAAGTGCGTACACCTTCCTTAAAGGCCGGCAACGCTCTTGTGATTCCTCTGGTGTTGCAAGAGAATGTGGGCGGCGGTGATCACTAAACACCAGGGACGCTCGTTTGTCCTCCTATTCCATAAAAAAAAACGTATTTTACAATTTTTTGTACTTAAGTCTTAAGCTAATCTCATAAAATCAGCGAGCATTCATATTCTGGATAAAATATTTTTGTCCATAAAGCTACTCTATTATTTTGTAGAGTTGCAGCAGTTGAGACGCCTGAAACGAACAACTAGCATATTTTTCTCATTCTTAAATACATATAGCTTATAACGCTATTTTAAGTGTCTTGCAAACATTTCTAAAGTGTAAGCAAATTCATCCGATCTAATAAGCGACCCTGAATGTTCTTGAAACAATATTTGTGTCATAAGGCTATTCTACATTTATTTTGTAGATTTGAAGCAGTTTAGACGCCTGTAGTGAACTGCTAGCATTGTTTACTTATTCTATCTCTTCACATATATTATAGTTGGAGCAGTTGAGATGCCTGTACTGAACTGCTAGCATTTTTTACTCATTTTATCTCTTCACATCTATTATAGTTGGAGCAGTTTAGACGCCTGTACTGAACAGCTAGCATTTTTTACTCATTCTATCTCTTCACATTTATATTTGAAGCAGTTGAGACACCTGTAGTGAACTGCTAGCATTGTTTACTCATTATATCTCTTCACATTTATATTTGAAGCAGTTCAGACGCCTGTAGTGAACGGCTAGCATTGTTTACTTATTCTATCTCTTCACATATATTATAGTTGGAGCAGTTGAGATGCCTGTAGTGAACGGCTAGCATTGTTTACTAATTCCATCTCTTCACATTTATATATAGTTGAAGCAGTTTAGACGCCTGTACTGAACAGCTAGCATTTTTTACTCATTCTATCTCTTCACATTTATATTTGAAGCAGTTGAGACACCTGTAGTGAACTGATAGCATTGTTTACTAATTCCATCTCTTCACATTAATATATAGTTGAAGCAGTTCAGACGCCTGTAGTGAACGGCTAGCATTGTTTACTCATTCTATCTCTTCACATTTATATTTGAAGCAGTTGCGACGCCTGTAGTGAACGGCTAGCATTGTTTACTCATTCTATCTCTTCACATTTATATATAGTTGAAGCAGTTCAGACGCCTGTAGTGAACGGCTAGCATTGTTTACTCATTCCATCTCTTCACATTTATATATAGTTGAAGCAGTTCAGACGCCTGTAGTGAACGGCTAGCATTGTTTACTCATTCCATCTCTTCACATTTATATATATTTGAAGCAGTTCAGACGCCTGTAGTGAACGGCTAGCATTGTACTCATTCTATCTCTTCAAATTTATATTCGAAGCAGTTCAGACGCCTGTAGTGAACGGCTAGCATTGTTTACTAATTCCATCTCTTCACATTTATATATAGTTGAAGCAGTTCAGACGCCTGTAGTGAACGGCTAGCATTGTTTACTCATTCCATCTCTTCACATTTATATAAAGTTGAAGCAGTTCAGACGCCTGTAGTGAACGGCTAGCATTGTTTACTCATTCTATCTCTTCACATTTATATTTGAAGCAGTTGAGACGCCTGTAGTGAACGGCTAGCATTGTTTACTAATTCCATCTCTTCACATTTATATATAGTTGAAGCAGTTCAGACGCCTGTAGTGAACGGCTAGCATTGTTTACTTATTCTATCTCTTCACATTTATATATAGTTCAAGCAGTTCAGACGCCTGTAGTGAACGGCTAGCATTGTTTACTCATTCTATCTCTTCACATTTATATTTGAAGCAGTTGAGACGCCTGTAGTGAACGGCTAGCATTGTTTACTAATTCCATCTCTTCACATTTATATATAGTTGAAGCAGTTCAGACGCCTGTAGTGAACGGCTAGCATTGTTTACTTATTCTATCTCTTCACATTTATATTTGATGCAGTTGAGACACCTGTAGTGAACTGCTAGCATTGTTTACTAATTCCATCTCTTCACATTTATATATAGTTGAAGCAGTTCAGACGCCTGTAGTGAACGGCTAGCATTGTTTACTCATTCTATCTCTTCACATTTATATATAGTTGAAGCAGTTCAGACGCCTGTAGTGAACGGCTAGCATTGTTTACTCATTCCATCTCTTCACATTTATATATAGTTGAAGCAGTTCAGACGCCTGTAGTGAACGGCTAGCATTGTTTACTAATTCCATCTCTTCACATTTATATATAGTTGAAGCAGTTCAGACGCCTGTAGTGAACGGCTAGCATTGTTTACTAATTCCATCTCTTCACATTTATATATAGTTGAAGCAGTTCAGACGCCTGTAGTGAACGGCTAGCATTGTTTACTTATTCTATCTCTTCACATTTATATTTTAAGCAGTTGAGAAGCCTGTAGTGAATGGCTAGCATTGTTTACTAATTCCATCTATTCACATTTATATATAGTTTAAGCAGTTCAGACGCCTGTAGTGAACGGCTAGCATTGTACTCATTCTTTCTCTTCAAATTTATATTTGAAGCAGTTCAAACGCCTGTAGTGAACGGCTAGGATTGTTTACTAATTCCATCTCTTCACATTTATATATAGTTAAAGCAGTTCAGACGCCTGTAGTGAACGGCTAGCATTGTACTCATTCTTTCTCTTCAAATTTATATTCGAAGCAGTTCAGACGCCTGTAGTGAACGGCTAGCATTGTTTACTAATTCCATCTCTTCACATTTATATTTGAAGCAGTTGAGACGCCTGTAGTGAACGGCTAGCATTGTTTACTAATTCCATCTCTTCACATTTATATTTGAAGCAGTTGAGACGCCTGTAGTGAACGGCTAGCATTGTTTACTCATTCTATCTCTTCACATTTATATATAGTTGAAGCAGTTGAGACGCCTGTAGTGAACGGCTAGCATTGTTTACTAATTCCATCTCTTCACATTTATATATAGTTGAAGCAGTTCAGACGCCTGTAGTGAACGGCTAGCATTGTTTACTTATTCTATCTCTTCACATTTATATTTTAAGCAGTTGAGACGCCTGTAGTGAATGGCTAGCATTGTTTACTAATTCCATCTATTCACATTTATATATAGTTCAAGCAGTTCAGACGCCTGTAGTGAACGGCTAGCATTGTACTCATTCTTTCTCTTCAAATTTATATTTGAAGCAGTTCAGACGCCTGTAGTGAACGGCTAGGATTGTTTACTAATTCCATCTCTTCACATTTATATATAGTTGAAGCAGTTCAGACGCCTGTAGTGAACGGCTAGCATTGTTTACTCATTCTATCTCTTCACATTTATGTATAGTTGAAGCAGTTGAGACGCCTGTAGTGAACGGCTAGCATTGTTTACTCATTATATCTCTTTACATTTATATATAGTTGAAGCAGTTCAGACGCCTGTAGTGAACGGCTAGCATAGTTTACTAATTCCATCTCTTTACATTTATATATAGTTGAAGCAGTTCAGACGCCTGTAGTGAACGGCTAGCATTGTTTACTAATTCCATCTCTTTACATTTATATATAGTTGAAGCAGTTGAGACGCCTGTAGTGAACGGCTAGCATTGTTTACTAATTCCATCTCTTCACATTTATATATAGTTGAAGCAGTTCAGACGCCTGTAGTGAACGGCTAGCATTGTTTACTAATTCCATCTCTTCACATTTATATATAGTTGAAGCAGTTCAGACGCCTGTAGTGAACGGCTAGCATTGTTTACTTATTCTATCTCTTCACATTTATATATAGTTGAAGCAGTTCAGACGCCTGTAGTGAACGGCTAGCATTGTTTACTCATTCTATCTCTTCACATTTATATTTGAAGCAGTTGAGACGCCTGTAGTGAACGGCTAGCATTGTTTACTAATTCCATCTCTTCACATTTATATATAGTTGAAGCAGTTCAGACGCCTGTAGTGAACGGCTAGCATTGTTTACTTATTCTATCTCTTCACATTTATATTTGATGCAGTTGAGACACCTGTAGTGAACTGCTAGCATTGTTTACTAATTCCATCTCTTCACATTTATATATAGTTGAAGCAGTTCAGACGCCTGTAGTGAACGGCTAGCATTGTTTACTCATTCTATCTCTTCACATTTATATATAGTTGAAGCAGTTCAGACGCCTGTAGTGAACGGCTAGCATTGTTTACTCATTCCATCTCTTCACATTTATATATAGTTGAAGCAGTTCAGACGCCTGTAGTGAACGGCTAGCATTGTTTACTAATTCCATCTCTTCACATTTATATATAGTTGCAGCAGTTGAGACGCCTGTAGTGAACGGCTAGCATTGTTTACTCATTCGATCTCTTCACATAATAATATATTATAGTTGAAGCAGTTAAGACTCCTGTAGTGAACTACTAGCATTAACATTCGTTCCTTAACAAATATTGCCGTCTATAAAATTGTCCTTCTTATTAAGGGTAGAGCTAAGAATGAGTGAAGGTAAGTTTACCGTTACAATAGTTTTAGAGCAAAACTTCACAAAACTCCAAGAAGTAGATTTTATGCGAGATACGAGGCGGAAGGAAATACCCTTACAATAATAATTAATATATATCTTTACAAAATCATTGCTTCCTGTTCGACAGGCCTTACCACATTCACTTTCTTTCTGCTCCGGGGGTGCAATCATGATATTACGAACATTTTACTATGACGTAGATTATAGACCACGTAACATAACAAGTGCCTTTATCTTATGATGTTTATTGAAGCACTGTGTTAGTTTCTTTCTCTGCGAGGCAAATACTTTACGTATTATTGAAGCATTAATTATTTATTATACAATGAGAAAAAAAAGCCCGCTGAGCTTGTTGCGCCCATTCTTCTCAGGTCTGAGGCATTCATTTTGGAATGGGTGGTAGTTTTTGACTTTCAATAAGTGATGTCACATCTGAAGATCTAATTTCAGTAAATTATCAAAAAAATCATGAGAAATTTCCTTTGTTTTTATTAATTCAGTATTAAATAATGTTAACACCAGAAACTAACATAAACATACTATGCCTTCTATTCGGCTAAGTCAAGTTATTGTCAAAGTTTTTTGTGGGACGTTGTATATGCTTTTACAACCAGATACCAGAAAATGTTCAAAACAAAATATATATTACGATATTCAAAAGAATTGTAAAAAGACGCTTATGTCGTAAAGTTACCTACTACTGAGGTCCCGCGTTCGAATACCTGTAGATGGAAATATTTATAGAATAGAATAGAAATTTATTTATTTACCATAGGGAGTCACACTAACATAACATATTGTAACAACACTTGGTAAACGTCATGAAGCGACATCAGTTTGTAATTCCATGACACGGAGAGAAGAACTGATAAGAAACTCCCAGCCTCTCTTTTAAATCATATAATTTTTTATATCATATAATTAGGAGTGGTAGTGCCTTGTTGGGTCCTCACGGACACAACCAATTTGGCCGGCAAGCACGGACTAAAAATAGACTACTCCAGGACGGTACCAGGCTATGCAGTCCTGGAAAATCCGCCCCGGGCGTCCACAATTAGGGCATGTACCTAATAGTGGTTGCCCAGGCTGCCCCGTGTATTCTGGAGGGGGCAAATCTGCGCTGACTCGGGGCAAACAGAACAGGAGGCTCAAACCACCCTCCTCCACACTCGCTGTAGACTTTTGCAACATCAGGGGGCTTCGCTCAAATTTTAATTTTAAATTTATACCACTTTTACCTGGGGACGGCGAAGCCGGCCATGCTCTTTTTGACCGAGACACAGATATCCTCCCTGGCTGATTCATCTTACTTTTTATACCCGGAGTATAATTTGAAACACTCCTTTATACCACGGGCTGGCGTGTGCGTTTACGTCAGGCAGGATGTCTGATCTCGACGCCTGAGTTTTCTTGAAGGACAGGACCTATCCATCTTCTGGCTGCGTGTAGACTGCGATGATGATTCTGATTCTGATGACTATCCGTGAATCTACGCATGCCTGTATAGGTCCCAAAGTAGGTAACGCAGAGACTGGCCGGCTCCTTGAACACATCCAAATAGCTACAGATTCCGTGTTGGAGCAGTTCACCACTAGAGAGATCGTGTTTCTTGGCGATTTTAACGCCCACCACGCCGAATGGCTAGGCTCACGTACCACCGATCATGCAGGGAGATCTGTTAACGCCTTCGCCTTAGCATATGGTCTGACGCAACTGGTTATTGTGCCAACGCGAATCCCAGATGTGAAAGATCATACACCTTCACTGTTGGACATTCTGTTGACCTCACATCCGGACGGCTACCTAGTTTCCGTTGACCCTCCTCTGGGATCGTCGGACCACTGCCTGATCCGGAGCACCGTGCCGATCACGCGCCTAACACGGCCCCGCTTCTTAGGCTGTCGCCGCGTGTGGCACTATAGGTCAGCAGAGTGGGACGAGATGCGGTGCTTTTTTGCATCCTACCCGTGGAGGCAGATCTGTTTTTCGCTGGTTGATCCAGATGCCGCAAATATATGCTGCAAATCAACAGTATTCATTGCAATGCGGACGACAGCACAGGGTATGCTTCCTACACCGGCCGTGCCAACATGTCCCGGGATACCGTCGACGAGAACCGGAACAAACTTGTGTCTGAAATCGAGACTATGCTTTGCAAAGTCTCGGAATGGGGCCGACAAAATTTAGTCCAATTCAACTCCAAGAAGACACAAGTTTGTGCGTTCACCACTAAAAAGTCTCCCTTTATCTATCCCCTCGATTCGAGATCACTCCTCTAACTGCCACAGCCTGTATTGGCATAATTGGCGTCGATGTATCGAGCGACATTCAGTTCCGTGGTCACTTGGAAGAGAAGGCCAAATTGGCCTCTAAAAAGCTTGGTGTACTCAGTAAGGCGAGTCAGTACTTCACTAAAAGCCACCGCCTGCAACTTTATAAGGCGCAAATTCGGCCTCACATGGAGTAGGCACTGTTCTCACCTCTGGGTGGGTGCTGCCCAGTACCAGCTTCTTCCATTTGACCGCATACAACGAAGAGCGGTTCGAATCATCGACGATCAAGCCATTTCCGATCGGCTGGAATCTTTGGCATTGCGTAGAGATGTGGGTTCTCTTTGCATCTTCTACCGCATTTATCACGGGGAGTGCTCAGAGGACCTGTTCGGGTTGATTCCAGCGGCCGAATTCCACCACCGGACATTACGTGCAAAGTACCACCCGCACCACGTAGACGTCTGGCATTCCACAACCGCGCGTTTAGTGAGAAATTTCTTGCCTCGCACAGACACTTTGTGGAATCAATTACCGGCTGCGGTTTTCTCGAACAGATACGACTCAGGGACCTTCAAGAAAAAAGCATACTCCCACCTTAATGGCCGGCAACGCATTTCTTGACACACCTGTTGTTGCGGATGTCCATGGACGGTTGCCTCACCTCTTCCCACTCCGTGAGCCTCTTGCCCGTTTGACCCTTTTTATATAAATAAAAATTTATTTATTTATCTAACAAAATTGCTTAGCCTTCTTAATACAATACATACAATTAAGGTATTAATTTAAATTAATCAAAAATTGCATTTTTGGCTTGTTATATATAATGAGATAGTAATTCTACAATTTATAATAAAAAAATGTAGACCTTACTCTTATCTCAAACGCCTCTAGTCCATTATAAAGCTTCTAGTATTACTTCTATTATCTTTGAGGGCGGCGATCTTTATTCCGTCAGGTTAAACACTTCCCCATTTACTGCGAGTAAATTAGTATAAAAATGTTTAATACGCATAATAATAATAAAAATACTTCATAATATGCAGATGTTCTTATATACGTGTAATTCTATAGATTGAAAATGGACATGTAGCACTTCTACAAGACAAAGATGACCGCATGAGAGAACCTCAAGGGGTTAAACAGACGACATATTCAGACGGCTAGTAGCAACTGGTTCCGGTTAGCTGAATTCAGAGATCACTTTGAATAGGGTAAACCTGTACAAGGGTTGTTACAAACAAAAATAATTACTCTTACTAAAATAAATAACCCAAGAAATAAAATTTAAGGCTTTTTTGTTTTATACTAACTAGCTGACCCGATAAGAAAATGAAAGAAAAACATATTTCTGAATTATTTTATAATATTATGTATTAAAAAAATTATAAGGATTAATATCGTCATTGTAATAAGCTGCTTTTATATTACCGTTTCAAATTGCGGTTTTTTTTTAAGTATTAAAATGGATATAGTATGATATCCTTAAGAGATAAACATAATACGCCATCGCGGACTTTTCTGTAGACCTGTATAAGATACACGATTCCACAATACATTATTTTGATATATCTCAAAGTGTTGAAGCTCTCAGGCGCTTCCTTTTTTTCCGAAACCTCCAATAAATATTGTAGATGTATACAAAAGTGTATACGAAAACTTAACTAATTATAAACTATTATTAAATCTTCCTCGAGAACCACGCTATCCATTGGTGAAAAGACAGAGAGGCAGGCCACCAGTGGGAGCCTTTGCACCGGATGCCGGCTAGATTATGGGTGGTACCCATAATTTAGCCGGCATCCGGCGCCTATTTCAGCCGTGAAGCAATAATGTGTAAACATTATTGTGTTTCGGTCTGAAGGGCGCCGTAGCTAGTGAAATTACTGGGAAAATGAGACTTTACATCTTATGTCTCAAGGTGATGAGCGCAGTTGTAGTGACGCTCAGAATTTTTGGGTTTTTCAATAATCTTGAGCGGCACTGCATTGTAATGGGCAGGGTGTATCAATTGCTCGTCCCGTCCCTTATTTTCATAAAAAAAGGCAGACGCGGTGGAAGGCTTTGATTTATAATATTAATTTTATATTAACTATTAAATAATATGTTACAATCAATACTATCTCGTATATAATTTGTAAAGTAATGTATTTTAATGTTTTCTCTTCGCTTGTCTAGTACAGAGTACTGTCAATGTTACAGAGAGTGGCGCGGTGGGGCTACTATAAAGACCGACACTGACCTATATCGTTTTTCATACTGCGTCCGTTCGAATGTAACTTGCACTGAAGAACTTAACAGTTAATTTTAAACTAAATGTGTATATCGCTGAGTTTAATTTAATTATTTGTGTATAGTGTTATCTATTTGTGACTGTATTACTGGAGATGTTTCATTATTAAAATTGTGATCAATAACCAAGATGTTTATATTAAAGGTAATTATCATATTATATATATATATATATAATATTATATTTGAAATATTTGTTGATGTCAAATATGAAAAGAAAAATACTTTATACTTCAAAAAGATTTACGATCATCACACGCAATTTTAAAACAATAAAATTCAAATTCAAATATTTTTATTCAAAATAGGATGTGACATCACTTATTGAAAGTCAAAGACCACCCATTCGAAAACGAATGCCAGACCTGTGAAGAATGAGCGCAACAAACTCAACACTTTTTTTTCATAAAAAAATATTTTTACAAAGTAATATTGTATAATTGAACTTATTATTTAATAGCCTGAGGGTGGTCGCTCCATTCCCAATCTGTGGTATCATTAAGAAAGTCATCTAAGTTATAGTAGCCTTTACCACACAAACGTTTTATAACAATTCTTTTGAATAACGTAATTTTTTTGGGAATAGATTGAATATATTATTATTACATTAAACCACAATATATCATAACATATTGTAGAAAATATTTATTTTTAATTAACTTTTTTTTTTATTAATTTATACATAACTTTTAAATATCAAAAGTTTTATATAGATTTTCGCAATGTTAGTAATTTTTATTAGTAAAAATTTCATAATTACCACATACTGAAATCGTTTTAATTTTTATTAAGGATGTAGCAATATTTTATATGTATATATTAAAATAATAATTATAATAAAATCGCATATTAAGATCTTAAAATGTATAATTTTATTAAAATCCGCTATTTTGCTATTTAAATCCCAATAACATAAAAACGTACCGAAAATTAATTATAAATTGCTATAATTAATTAGTCGAAGTGAGATTGCTATAGGATATACCGTGTATCAGTTCTTATCACTTGTAGACCGGTCCGTCTAGATTTCACATAGTAACTAGTGCATAATGACTTCTCACTTAATGAGAAAACTTTATCCAATGTAATACTGATATTAATATATATTTCTCACGTAGAATAGCCATTTTCTATTAATAACATTTTCAATAACTAATAACCCCTGTAAAGATGGAATTTTATTAAACCGTTGATTAGTTAGACTTTTATTATTACACCTTTTATTATTTATTTATCATCAGAACTTAACAACTTTTCAGGAAAGGCCTAAACTCCCTGAAACTTTGGTATATAATCCTTAACCACAATAATCCCTGAGTCTACATTTTCGTGGGATTTTTAGAGTAGTTTTCGAGAAACACATCCTTACATTGCTTATATAAAGACCCGTCCCGCAATCGGTCTATTAATCCGATAACTCCTTTTAAGCCACGCAACAGATTTTGGGGCTGTTTTTACTAACATCCTCTATATTTAAAATAACAATAATAACTACTACTATAATCAAAATATTTTTTTTATGCTCTTACACAAATTGTCTTGCCCCAAAAGAGAACAAGACAACGATATATTTCATACTTAAACATACATAAATACATATAAACATCCATTACTCGGAAACAAACATTCATATTCATCATATAATTGATTACCTACCGGGATTCGAACTTGGGACCTCCTAGCTGCGTTCGCAGGGTCACTAACCACGGGGCTATAGGGGTCGTCAAATTTCCACATATTGTGTGATTCTAATTAGTTTAAAGATCACTAGAGATATCCAAGAATTGCAATTCAACATAAAATTGACTACAATTTTGTTGTTATTTTACACGTAGTTCCGGATACAACAAGAATTACAAATATAATATAATTACAGGTTTTTTATTTATTTATGACAATAAGGGACGAGACGAGCAGGACGTTCAGCTGATGGTAATTGATACGCCTTCCCATTATAATACAGTGCCGCTCAGGATTCTTGAAAAACCCAAAAATTCATCAATCACCTTGAGACATAAGATCTTAAGTCTTATTTGCCCAGTAATTTCGGTAGCTACGGCGCGCTTCAGACCGAAACACAGAAATGTTTACACATTACTGATTCACGGCAGGAATAGGTGCCATTGTGATACCCATAATCTAGCCGGCATCCTGTGTAAAGGAGCCTCAAAAGAGAATAAGAATACTTAAATAATTATGGAGTATGATCTGCTATTAGCATTAGGTTTAGTTAAAAGAGTGTGGATTCGGGGTAAGCATTTACAACGATTAATCAAAAGTTGTTTTGTAAATTGGGACATTTTAAGTTGATATTTTAAATAGCAAAACTTGTTATTATATACCTAAGTCCGGAAAAATATATTTATATGACTTAGTTAAGTAGGAAATACATAAAAATTATGTTCTAAAGAATAGAAAACGCAATAGTGGCCTAACTCTATCTATTACGGTTGATTTTCTTTAACCATATTTTTATTAAAACTTACGTTACGGTATAGCCTATACCTACTATTATTCTGTTTTATGATGATTTTAAATTATTAATTATATTGGGTATCAGTTTGTAAGAGTTTGTGAGTATTTTGTGGGGGGATCTATATTCTATTACAATATGATACCAGAAAACCTTCAAAATGTATTACGAAATTCAAAAGAATGTTTAAAAGCCGTGGTAAAGGTAACTATAACATAAGTGACTTTCTTAATGTTATGATTGGGAATGGAACGACCGCCGACAGACTATTTAATTAACAATTTGATTGAATCAAAATTAAATAAAAAGAGACAATTAACGTTTCGGACTTATATATATAGATATGAACGTTGAGTATTTTTCCCATGGACTATTCGTAGTCTTTTCGCGTACCACTTCAAAACGTAATTTTGTTCGCATTGTGTAATGAAAACTCAACAGGAAAAACTCTCTCTTTTTAAATGACACCCGTGCCTAGGCGGGCGAGTCGTTAGCACATAATATTATATTTATATTATTGCTATATTTATATGGCAAATCTATACAAGAATTAATTATCACCATAATGAATATCGCCATAGAATAGATATATGAATAGGCGGTCATACTTGAAGAAGAGATTGTCACATGTATGCGAGTATACTTTAATATATTCTGACCTCATGCGCACGATGTATACATATAGACACCAGGAGACATAGATATGGTAGCGGTGATAGTAATGTCCACTACCAGTACCAGGACTTGATTGCAGTTTAGAGATTCATGCTCAATGCCTATCTTTAAATTATTATACAAGTGCTGACCCGTTGTTGTTGTTCGTAGGTGTTTGTGGTTCTCTTTCTGCTCTGCTTTGTACTCCCACCACTCTTGTTTACCAAGGTATAGTGGGAGATGGAATTGGCCCCATCGTTGTACGTGTGTATATGTATTTGTGCGAAATAGAATTTATTTTAAGTGAAAACATCTTTAGCGGCGTTGAGCACTTTTCCTGGGATGGGTATAAAATGTTAATTTCGCGTCATGACACGTGACCTGATTGAAAATTCGTAAGACAGTCGTTGAAATTATGGATGAAATTTGATATTTCTGAGAGATAAACTTTTTAATGTTAAATAATTGTAATAGTTTTGAACGGTTATTTTTTTTATGTAATAAAAACTGTCATTTTTGTGTACGATAGCGCAATAAATGAATATTTTTTTATGTATATATATGTATTTTACCACATATATAACTAGTTTTGCCTAAGCCCGACCAGTTCAACCTGTAGGCGATAGGATTAGGTTTGCCTAGTCTACACTACTTCTGCCTATAATTATTATGAAGCATTTATAAATAGAATCAAAATCAATTTCACTTATGTTTACATGGGGTACTCTGATGGCATTTTAGTTGCTTATTACCAGTGGGAGGCTCCATTGCACAGGATGCCGGTTTGATTATGGGTACCACAACGGCGCCTATTTCTGCCGTGAAGCAGTAATGTGTAAGCATTACTGCGTTTCGGTCTTAAGGGTGCCGTAGCTAGTGAAATTACTGGGCAAATAAGACTTAACATCTTGGTGACGAGCGCAGTTGTAGTGCCGCTCAGAAGTTTTGGGGTTGTTCAAGAATCCTAAGCGGCACTGCATTGTGATGGGCAGGGCGTATCAATTACCATCAGCTGAGCGTCCTGCCCGTCTCGTCCATTATTTTCATTAAAAAAAATATTTCTTTCCATGCAATCACCGCCGCTCACATACTCTTGCAACACCAGAGGAATAACAGGAGCGTTGCAGGCCTTTAAAATGTTTTAGTACAATTTCTTATATTTCTAATGAGTTCATACGTAGTTTTGTGGAGAAATCATCGTCCATACATTTTCTCTAGCGGTTCAACAATAATTATGCCTGATGAACAGTTACCGCTACGCTTTACTTGCTGCACGTAACGTACATAATGTTATGGCGTTAAGATTTTGTGGTTGTATTAGTCTGTTTACATGGTCTAATAAAATATTAAAGTTTTCATTTCCTGTTTATATTTCACTGCGTTACATATTTCTCGCTTGTTAATGGGATTATATCAAGTTTTATTGACGCGTTTGGGTAATAAACTACGTGGTTTCTTCACGTTCACGAAGCATTCTTACACAAACAATGAATTCAAGCTCTAAAGATTAATGCATCCAATATACGATAATTTATATTTATACAGTTGATTCTTTATTTCTTTTTGTGAAATATTTTAAATTATTTAAAAACAACTCATATATTGGATGAAGCACCTGAAAAACTTATTTATTATCTATATTACAGCTATCGTATTTGGTTGAAAAAGTGGCCGTTCTTGTATGTTCTTCTCACTCTAAGCTCAACTTTTTCCAAGCACATGGTAAATTCAATTATTTAAAATAAATATTTATAGTAAGTATTCAGAAGCACTTAGTTTAAACATAAATGAATAAAGTTTATTTGACTTGACTTGACTTGACTTGACTTGACTTGACTTGACTTGACTTGACTTGACTTGACTTGACTTGACTTCACTTCACTTGACTTAGCTTGACTTAACTTGGCTTGACTTGACTTGGCTTGACTTGACTGTAAGTATAGTAGGTAACGCTTTCTTCTTCTAGGATGCTTGAAAAATTCAACACTTTGACCGGCATAGCATTTGTAGATAGTACTAAAGAGGCGGCGCCCATCTACCATAAACTAGTGATAACTTGAGCTAGCAGACTACTGTTTGTCGCTCAGGTTTTCCTCTAGCTGTTCCCTAGCCTCTAGCAGTGCCCCTCCCAGTGCCAAGAATCCTCTCACTAGTAAAAAATAATCAGCTTTTCTTCATAGAATCTTTATTGTTGCCACCATCAATATTCATACACACAACACGTAACACCACACCGCCTTCGATGACGTAGGCGAGATCCGTTGTCCCCTTTTACATAGAAAACACGCGGAAACAATTATAAAGAAAGTAATAACTAAAATATTAATATAACATTTGTATAAAATAAAAGATATGGAGATAGAGTTATTAATACTTGTATTATTCTTTTGCCGAAAAAATTTCATTGCATGTATATTAATTTATATGATCTTTAAATCTATTACAATCCATTCCGCATTGTTTTTGGAAGAACATTAAAGAATCTCACACATTCGCAATGTATGCCGTTTTCTTTTCTGCGTCAGAACAATGTATTAGTTTTATATATATTCTTATATTTTGCATTTAAAATGGAAATATCAGAATTTTTTCCTAAGAATTTTTATTTATTTTTGTGCACAAAATAAGTTGTGATCAAATTAGTATCGATATTTATTATATCCTAAATATATTTAATATATCTAATAGTAAAATTAATATCTGCTCAATAACAACTGCGATATTCCAAAAAAATTTGCCGTATGACATTATAATGTGAAAATAACTGAAATAGGTGAGACTCACTACATTCTATGCTATGTTATGCTATTCTCTACTATGTATTCTGTAAAATTTTGGGTTTTCCTGAAATATGCAGCAGAAATCAGCCAACACGTGAATTTGGGAATTCCATTTATCTATTGTTGAAAATTATTAATTGTTTCAAACATAAAAGAATTAATATATAAATTATTCCTAGTAAACCAATGCATAACAGAAGAAAAAATGTTATTGATAAGGTTTAAGTAGATTTTGTTGAAAGCAAACAAAACGATTAGAAAATGACCTAAAGTTGAACCCTGTGGCACACTCATTCGCGTTTCTGCATCAATAGATGTGACGATGGTGGTCGGTTATCTAATGGTTAATATTATTATTCAAATCACCACCAATACTGCAAAAAATAATCTTTTGCAAACTCAATCTAAATTAACATTATACAGTTCCGGTCCCTACCCAATGTCAATTTTTAATTTATAATAAGTTACCAGAACACTTAAAAGCTGAAACCAATATTAAAAAAATCATAAACTCTTTGAAAAAGTTACTATTCTATTAATGAATACTTAGAGGAAAAAAATATTTGGATGTCTGCCCCTCTGTTGTTCATTGCTATGCCTTACGAGGTGCATGTGATAATTGTTTAGTACTACAATTATGTTCAGTAACTAAGTAACGCAATTTAAATAAATAAATAAATTACACAGGCTTTATAAATTCTAACAGCCTTACAAATAAACTAGGAATAAAGTTATAACTGACGATAAACAAAGAAAATGCAAAATGTTTACAATATCGTTGAGAACACTGTCAATACAATGATAATTCTGAAGTTTTCCGAATGACAAGCTGCCTTGCAAATAAACACGGGAAACGTTATACGTCCGAACAAACCATTCGTAAGCAAAATGTCTATTTGTAAACATTTTACATATTCTTAGTTTATGTTTAGTTATAACTTTATGCCAATTTTATTTGTAAGGCCATAAAAGTTTTTACTTAAAACTTAAGTACATCTGCAGTAAATGAATGATTTTATGTCATGATTAACTGTTATCTACTGAAGTCTAACATTTAACATAAACGCAATTACATAACACTTTCCCAGACAACACACGCATAGGCAAAACATGCAACATGTTTCAAATAAATAGTAAAATAATTGAAATGAAACTATTCAGATTTGTACAAATAAGATATTATATACATACGATTTCATGGAAAGATAGGATACAGAAAGAGACGATCCTGCAGTCAATGGCAAAGAAACTTGGAATGATCGGAGAGGTTGAGACAGGAAGCTGCAAAATGTAGTTAGGCTTTCGTCGACTACGACCCGTTGCTATAAGTTGCACTCTCGTAGTTACAAAATTTCCTTTAGTTAATATTATAGTTTGGTTTATACATTTATTTTGTTGTAAGTTAAAGCTCATTATTAACAAATAAAAATTGCCTAATGTTAACGTTACTAATCTTAAAATGCTTTCGTAGAAGAGAAGGATTTTCAAATAATAATAATTTTTTTAGGCTTCTGTATGACCAAAAGAAAAAAGGGCTATTATGAATCATTGTGTAGTGCATATGTCAGACTGTTATGACCCTTTTTCTCACAAACGCGCGGATCGTTGAAGTTTTTATTATCGTCAAAAACTTGCTTTAATGATCCTTTGAAGCTATTAAAAAATTATTATCATAGGTACTCAACAGAGACTATACCATTTATCCTAATGTTTTACCACTTCGTAGATAAAAAAAACAAAGGGTACTTTTTTCTATCAAATTTTTACTAGATATAAATAATTTACTATAGAAATTTGTATGATAGCAAATTTTAACAGCACAAATCAAAGTAAAATCACACACTAGTTATACTTCAGTTTAATTATAAAATAAAACGTTTAATTGAGAGTCTTGTTTTTGTCCCTGTTTATAAGATTTGGACGGAACTAAATAACATTTAACTAGTTTGCATAAGTAACTATATAAATATTATGTCTCAGGAGTCAACGTTCAAAGATTGGGGTTCGGATAGCTTCAGACTGCTCGGTCCCAGGGCTTCTCCTTGACACTATTTTTAAGAAAACATTATTATACACTCTTTTGCAAAAAAAATTCGGGCACCAGGTTAAATAAACTGTTTCACTGGAATCTTCAGATAATTTTATAATAGTAAGTAAAAAATATATTATGGAATATTATCGTATAACGAAAAATATAATTGAGTAGCTTGAGGGCGTTTGCTCCATTCCCAGTCTGTTGTATCATTACGAAAATCATTTATGTTATAGTAACCTATACAAACGATTTTAATTAATGCATTAAGGGACGAGACGAGCAATACGTTTAGCTGATGGTAATTGATACGCCGTGCTGCTCAGGATTCTTGAAATACCCAAAAATTCTGAGCGGCACTATAATTGCACTGGCCACCTTGAGACATACATGTTAGGTTACATTCTCTTGCAACAGGAATCACAGGAACCACCGCACATAGAAGCTCATTCCACAGCTTTGTGGTATGTGGTAGAAAGTTCCTAGAAAACTAAACCTTGGAGGAACGCCACACATTCAGATGGTGAGGATGATATCCCAAATTATGGAATGTGGAATTCGGCGGTAAGAATCAGAATTCAGACTGGATTCATCCCAGCGGGAGGCTTCATTGCACAGGATGCCGGCTAGATTATGGGTACCACAACGGCACCTTCTTCTGCCGTGAAGCAGTAATGTGCAAGCGTTATTGTGTTTCGTTCTGAATAGCGCTGTAGCTATTGAAATTACTGGGCAAATGAAATTTAACATATTATGTCTCAAGGTGACGAGTGCAATTATAGTGCTCAGAATTTTTGGGTATTTCAAGAATCCTGAGCAGCACTGCATTGAAATAGGTAGGGCGTATCAATTACCATCAGCTGAACGTCCGGCTCGCTTCGTCCCTTACTGTCATAAAAAGGCCTAGAAAGGAGAGCCATTGATACTCTGCTTTGCGGATTTTGACTTGTCATGAATCTATCGATTAGGGATTCACGAGAATAAAAAGGCCTGATTGAATGACTCCAAACCAAAAAATCCTAATTAAAAAGAACAAGACTAAGATTTGACTCCATAAAGACAAGATGTAATAGGAATTCAATATGGTCTAAGGAAGCCAAGGAAGAGGTTTAATTCGCAATAAATGAAAAACGTCTAAAATTCTTAAATCAAATCAAAATCACTTTATTCATATAGGTCACGGAAATGACACTTATGTAAGTCAAAAAGATTTTTTTTTCTTATTGAATCTACTGCTACTTCGTAAGGGGCTGAGCTAATGAGAAGAAGTAGCAAGAAACTCATTCTAAATAATTATCAGTAATAATTGTAACCGATTTTGATTGACAAGTCGTCAAAGGTCAGGCACTCTAATTTACATCTCTAGAGTGTGACAGATGTGAACAGTTCGAATAAATAGCGGCAAACTATTAGCCTGTATTTTCAGCCTGTTGCCTAACAGAAAGAGACTATATCTAAACGTATAAAGTATCTAAGATTTAAAACATACTGTGGTTTTCGCGAGCAATGTCCGTGACAAGTCACTGAGGTCATTCACATCGCGTTTAGCTCGCATGATCATTACAAATTAAATGCAAACAAACACTCAGCACGAGAAAGTGAAATATACGTTTTTTAACTGTAATAATTTAAAATCATATTGTACAACTTCTAATGAGACTGATTTATTTCAAAATTTATTTTCAATAATATATTAATCAAAACCACTATTTCAACAATACACAGCACTAATGTTGCACAATACGTCGTCGGCTGTATAGCTACAGATATACTGCTGTAAGCATCCAAATGTGTATAACGATATATATTTATATTATTTTCTCATTATTTATGTATGCGCCAGTCATGAGCATGTCGGTGACAAGAACCCATAAGATTTTCCCCTACCAAAAAGTGTCTATCGTGGCTAAAGAAGTTTACACTTCAATATTAATATTAACAAAACTATAATAAATAAACTTAACTCAAAAATCTATAGAGGACATTAAAAATAAGGAAGTGACGAGACCCTTAGCAGGACTCACTGAGCACAAATTAAAGAAACATATTAAAGCTTCTTTGACAAAGAAGGCTTACTATAGTAGATTATTTAGAAGATAATGATGCATGGTCCTAAAATTGTACAATTTATGGAGTAGGTTTACTTGATATATGATTTTAAAGATGGGCTGGGAGTTTCTTATCAGTTCTTCTCCCCACATGGACATCAAAACCCCTTTACAAACTGATATAGCTTCATGGCGTAACGTGAATAAATATATTTCTGATGTACTCTGAGAAATCTAAAGTTTATTTTAATATAAATAAATATTCATTAATTGTTTTTTCTTAATATAGAAGTCAAATTGGAGGTCAAATAATACATCGGTACCAAACTGGGTACTAACTATCAACATGACATTTTGACATTATGAGAGAGCTCACTAAAGGGAGAAAGTTGCAGATTCCTCACGACCACTGTTTGAAGGCACGAGACGTGGTCGAGGGCTCAGCACACCCGAGTAGTGGAATCACAGTTTCAGCCTGTGATACATAATGATTTATAATACAACTAACAAAAAATAATATCATCATATCAGAGATAAAAATGTTGGGTTGATTGATTGAAACCCTAAGTTAGGATTCTTGAGAACTCTGAGCGGCACTGCATTGAATGGGCAGGATGTATCGCTAACCAATTTAGGATCAGATCAATCACCACATTTTCTCATATAAAATAAAAAATATAGAATTTTTATAGCTTATTCATATTATTTTCAATGAAAGAGATACTAATATATAAAAATACTAGCTGATGAAATACCAAAACATATCTACTTATATCGAAAATTACATATCAAAATTTAAAATATTCTTTGTAAATAACGAAATTTGTAGAAGTTCAATCATTACAAAAATTATTTTGTTTTTCCCTGTTCTTGTAATGAAATAAAATTTTAAATTATAATATTTATAGGGTCACCAAATCAAATCAAAATCAAGTAATTTTCTTTTGACACTTATGTCAAGTTTTCTTTTATTTACAATTACCACCACTACAGAAAAGGTTGAGCTTTACTGAGAAGAATTCATCGTTTTACAAATAATTGCAATTACTACATATGCAAAGTGATGAAAATAAAATATTCAAACGTCAATTACTACACGACTCGAAAAAAAAAACTATCCTATCTCGCAAGTTGGAACATACTGCACACGGTGTGCAAAATTTGATTAAATTTAGTTCAGTAGTTTAGAAGTTCATCGCGGACGAACAACATGACAAGAATTTTTTATATATTAAGAAGATAACTCAACTGTTATAAAAGTACCTAAAAATACTATCAATTTTCCAGTAACATATATCTAGTATTTTGCAATTATAATTATTCCTATTAATGCATCATTCTTACAACAAAAACCTGACTTAAAACAAAAGTGTCCCACATTAAGTATTGCTTGGAAAAAACTTACCTTGAAAGTGTCTATAATAGGAAATGTCTAACTCTCTTCAATTAGAAATGATACCGGTTCAGATTTCGCGAAAAACAAGTCACTTCCATTTCACAGCCTTATTTATATAAAAGTATTTCCTCTTTAATTTTCTTTTTAAGTTGTTTTAGACGTTTTGTACACATTGGAGCGAAATTGAAGCAAAGAGACATAACCACATAAAGAGTTTGACCAGTGGGAGGCTACTTTGCCACAACGGCGCCTATATCTGCCATAAAGCAGTAATGTGTAAGCATTATTGTGTTTCGATTTGAAGGGCGCCGTAGCTAGTGAAATAACTGGCCAAATGAGACTTAACATCTTATTTCTCAAAGTGACGAGCGTAATTGTAGGTCCGCTCAGAATTTTTGGGGTTTTTCAAGAATCCTGAGTGGCACTCCATTGTAGTGGGTGGGACGTATCAATTAGCATCAGCTAAACGTCCTGCTCGTCTCGTTCCTTCACTTCATAAAAAAAGACATTATTTTATTAAATAAACGCAGGTTTATGGCATATTTTCTTACGTTGAAAACCATCTTAAAGGGAAAGCCATAAACATATATAGCCCAGTGGTTAGTGACCCTGTCTACTGAGCTAAAAGTCACGGTTTCGAATCCCGGTAGGTGCAAACATTTATATGATGAATATGGATGTTTCCGAGTCATGGATTATTATATGTATTTATATATGCTTGAGTAAGTATATTGTATTAAATATATCGTTGTCTTGTACCCATAGTACAGGCTATGCCTGTTTGGGGCATAATAATTTGTGTAAAACTGTGACAATACTATAATATTATTATTAAATAATTATTCAGGAGGACTAACAAGCGTACGGGTCACCTGATGTCAAGTGATCACCGCTTACAACACCAGGGGAATCACAGGAGCGTTGCCGGCCTTTAAGAAAAGTGGACACGAGTTTTTTTCAAGTTCTACAATTACACTGTGTTAAATTTATTTATTATTTTCTATAATTTAAAGTATAATTTAAGTGTAAATTAAAAAATTAAGTGTACTTAGTGAAACTGTTTAAGGTGACATCCTTATGTCCATATTTCTATTTTCACTATATCTATTTTATATTTAAGGATGTATCTGTATTTGTTTGTAAATAAATAAATAAGTTACCCGTATCGTAACGTCTGGTAAAACAGCGCAAGGAAACTCATTCCATAGATTGGTTGTACGTGTAATAAAGTTTCTAGAAAACTTAAGAGAAAAACATTCCTATTATTCAAATTTAACAATTAACTGAGTTCTGCAGCATATGCGGTTAAGAAAATCAGACGGTTGACTGACATAGATACGGCGCGACTAGTATACTTTAGTTATTTCCATAGTATTATGTCCTATGGTATATTGCTGTGGGGCAGCGCTGCCGATATTAATACAAAATTTGTGCTGCAGAAGAGGGCTATTCGCTCTATTTATAACCTAGTCCTATAGAATCATTGAGAGCAAAATTCAAAGAAATTAACATTTTGACTGTTGCTTCTCAATATATTCTTAATAATGTAATGTATGTTCATAGGCACATAGTGAATTTGCTAGAAACTGTCATAACCATGTTAACATCAGGAATAGACATAAACTTATAATGCCTACTACTCGGCTTATTCCAGTTAGTCGACTTTTACAACAAGATCCCAGAAAATGTTCAAAACAAAAGTATTACGTTATTCAAAAGAATTGTTAAAAAACGTTTGTGAGGTTAAGGTTACTATACCATAAATGACTTTTAATGATACCACCGCAATGTGACCGCCCTCAGGCTATTAAATAATAAGTTAAATTGTACAATATTATTTTTGAATTAAAAAAAAATAATTGATGAAAAAAAAAGCCCGCTGAGTTTGTTGCGGCCGTTCTTCTCGGGTTCTTCTTCAATCAATGCCTGATTTTGGAATGGGTGGTAGTTTTTGACTTACAATAAGTGATGTGACATCCTATTTTGAATAAAAATATTTGAATTTTAATTAAACATAGATTAATAGTTAAACATTCATATTACCCTAAAATTCCCATTCCCAACAATATCAAAAGACTGACAGTAATATTTTCGCTTCAGGTGACGATATTTTTCGCGCTGGCAACATTGTCTCCGGCAGTTTACATGAGCAGAATGTCTCCGATAAGCAGGTTCAGAAGTCCGAGTGTGTTCAGACCTGGAGTGATACTCAACAGGCCGATGTTACCCATGAGACTGATAGCGGCATCCCACAGGCCATACATTGTATATCGAAATGCTCCTTTCAGGTAAGTAAACAGACAGTATTCATTTTCAAATGAAACTTTTATATAGATGGGGGTATTAGATATGGTCTTATAAATCGATAAACGCCGCACGCACGAAAAAGTGTCACGTTCTACCTGAGCCGAGCGTGCAAGAGAGAGAGAGAGAGAGAGGAACAAGTGATAGAGAGGCACTAAGCCTTTCAGCTTGTGAGGCATCTTGTTCTTTGATTATTAAAAAAAAGTACCACTTGGCGTTGCGCAGAGACGTCGCTTCATTTTGTGTCTTTTACCGCATTTATCACGGGTAGTGTTCCGAGGAGATGTTTTACCTGATTCCTGCTGCAGAATTCCATCTTCGCATTACACGCCACATATTAGGATATCATCCCCACCATCTGAATGTGTGGCGGTCCTCCCCAGTGCTGGTTTCAAGGAGCTTTCTTCCACGTACTGCAAAGCTGTGGAATGAGCTTCCTTGTGCGGTGTTTCTGGGACGATACGACATGGGTACCCTCAAAAAAAGCGCGTCCGCCTTCCTTAAAGGCCGGTAACGCTCCCGTGATTCCTCTGGTGTTGCAAGAGAATTTGGGCGGCGGTTATCACATAACACCAGGTGACACTCGTTTGTCCTCCTGCAAAGTAATATTAGTCTGCGGGTGCAGTGAATAGTGATAATAGGTTATGTCACAATTTTGACTAAAAAAGTTTTCTTTTGACGCTATCACGTAAAATTGTCCGTAAAACGACTTTACAGACAAACCATTTTTTTTTAATATTGTATACTAGCTGACCCGGTAGACTTCGTACTGCCTCACTCGATAAATGAAAGACTAACGGCCTTACAAATAAACTTGATATAAAGTTATAACTGATGATAAACAAAGAAAATGCAAAATGTTTACAATATCGTTGACACCACTGTCAATACAATGATAATTCTGAAGTTACCCTCATGACAAGCTGCCTTGCAAATAAACGCGGGAAACGTTATATTATTATTAAAACTATTCGTAACAATTCTATTTTTAAACATTTTACATATTTTTGGTTTATGCTTAGTTATAACTTTATGCCAATTTTATTTGTAAGGCCGCTAAACTTTTGTATATTTTCAATTACTAACACATGATGTTGGTTCCTAACATTATGGCTATATTTTATACGGATTCAATTTGATATTGACAGACACACACAGTTATGATATACAGTCTGTTAATCAAATTTAATTTGTGACAAAACTTAAGATTTATCAATCTATTTAAAAATAATGTAATAGATAGTTAACAACTGTAGTTAATCTATCTACTATAGTTACCTAAAATTAAGTTTATTTTTTACTTCCTGAGAAAGTTAGAAAGATATAAAAATTCTAGTTATTCATTTATTTATAAACTATTTTTTATTTGATTTCTGAACGACTGGGGACACATCAAAGGAAAATCAAAATTATTGTTTTTATTTAATTCCGAGTATTTTTCATATTTATTTAACCTTTTAAACCTTCTCTGGACTCTCACAAATAATTCAAAACCAAACTTAGGCAAATCGGTCCAGCCGATCTCGAGTTTTGGTGAGACTAACGAACAGCAATTCATTTATATATATATATAGATTATCGAATATTATAAATTAATTATATTTTTTTGAATTAAATTTTTTAATTTTTTTTTATTGGAATATTGTTTCTGGAAATATATTGAATAATTTTTAAACAGAATTTTATTGAATTATTTTATGTAGGAATATTTTTTGAAATATTTTTAAATTTTACAATAAAGTATATAAATTTTAAACATCCAACAGTCAGAACGCCAGCAAAATTTCGCTAATAACTCCTAACTAGGTACCAGTTGCTTATTACGCAATAATGCCATCACCCTTGTATTCCATAGGTAACGCACTTAATATTCACTTTATCGCTCAGTTACTGAGAAAATCAAGTATGCCTCTATTTGTAACGACCTGTAAGGATTATTCTCGAAGGTTCACTAACAATGTATTAATAAACAACAAGTTGTTGTCGTAACAGCTAGTTATGTCAACGTCGAAATTCCTTTACCGGTAGTAAGTGGTATCCATCGAATTATATATGACACAGATTCGACGGTCCAGCAGCATCAGAGTTCAGCATCTTACTTCGTTTTGACGGTACCTACTTCTATCGATCTAGAAAGAAACGTTACGTTACGTTAGGTACTTTATGGGAAACGTAACAATCTAGATTTGAAGTGAGGATGAAATTAAAGTTAAATATGGCTATGGTGCGATTGTGGAATTACGAGTAAGTGACGGGGATGGTTCACATTACCTGCTGGCAACTTATACTTGGATTTTTACTATCTTGCCTACCTATAATCACAAACATCATAACATAAGTTTGTGGAGTGACCAGTATTCCGTGACTTCCGAACTACCAGCCAGTTTACAGCCCTAAGAACTACATGTATAACTCTCGGTTCCAGATACGCAATGAAAAACATAAGCCCGCTGCCGACTCGGAGTGTGTTCGGAATGCCGTGGAAGACGACCGCTCGGTTACCTGTACCGCTAGCCGTGACTCCAGATTACAATTATTTACGAACAGCTTCTGCGGCACCAGTTATACACACCGATGGTAGTATATGGACACTAAAATGCACATTGCACTAACTTTAAGAACTAGAAATTTCAACTACTTTTGCATCTAATTGAATACCAGTGTCAATATCTTCTTGTCATTCTTCTGTACTGACTTGTAGTTCCTTCTTCCTCTTTGCAATAGCAGAAGAGCTCTGGCAGTGGTCACTTTCTTTCAAGTCAACTTCAAGCTCCCTTCTCTTCCTATCCCCAAAAAACAGTTCTCACGCTTTTTACATTGAATTGAGCAAAAGTCCATCAATATACTTGTACTTCGTATATTTTTCTTTAGTGTGAACTTAATTGATAACAAAAATTTCGCCTTGACTATGTCAATGCATGATACCCATAGAAATCTGAATAATGTGGTAGATACCATTGACTTACCTTTTTATTTATATTTCAAAATCGTGGTCCCATTGTTTTTCTAACAAAGAGAATTCTTACTTACATCAATGATAAATTTGAAATACTCAAAACATAACATAAATTAACATCACTTGATATGTTTTCTCTACTTCGTTCATATTTCAAGCACATAAGCACTTTTAAAAAATTTTCTGTTCACAGTAAAAGGATGCAGATGTATTTCCTATTAATATACCTACCTAATTAAAAATAAGTGCCTATCAATAATGTATTTTAAATTATTCAAAGGTTGCATGCTAAAAAAAATATAAGTAGGTGAATTTATTTTAGATAGGCTTACCTAATATACCTAACTGATCAGCCAAGATTATCCTTAACCAATTCAATAACCATAGATACGATAGAAACTATGAAAAACGCAAATAGATTAAGATGTAAATATTTTTTGATGAACTTATTATTTATGATGAATTATAAAATATTTTTCGATCTAGACTCTTACGCCCTTACAAATAAACTTGGTATAAAGTTATACGAATATATTAATGTTTACAAATAGACATTTTGCTTATAATTGGTTTATTCAGACGTATAAGTTTCCCGCGTTTATTCGCAAGGCTGCTTGACTTATTTTTTTTTAATTTATTTAGTGACAAGGGATGCAAGTCTATAGGCCACAATTTATTTGTAGGGCCGTTCTACAATATATACTCCTTCCTACCTACAACAGATAAATATATTCAAATTCAAAAATTTTTATTCAAACTACCATCCATTCCAAAACGAATGCCTCAGATCTAAGAAGAATGGGCACGACAAACTCAGCGGGCTTTTTTTTTCAGCAAAAAAAAATATGTTTACAAAGTAATATTGTATAATTAAACTTATTATTTACTAGCCTGAGGGCGGTCACTCCATTCCCAATCTGTGGTATCATTAAGAAAGTCATTTATGGGTATGTTCCTGGTGTTAACATTATGGTTATGACAGTTTCTAGCAAATTCACTTATATGCCTATGAACATACATTACATTATCAAGAATACATTGAGAAGCAACAGTCAAGATGTTAATAACTTTGAATTTTTCTCTCAATGATTCTATAGGACCTAGGTTATAAATAGCGCGAATAGCCCTCTTCTGCAGCACAAATATTGTATTAATATCGGCAGCGTTTCCCCATAGCAATATACCATAGGACGTAATACTATGGAAATAACTAAAGTATACAAGTCGCGCCGTATCTATGTCAGTTAATTGTCAAATCTTTTTAATCGCGTATGCTGCAGAACTAAATCTGTTCGCCAGTCCTTCATTATAATTAATTGTCTATGGTTTTACTATATCTGCATCCTTTAACTGTGGCAGAAATCAAATTTTCAAAACATTTGTATGCTAACAGGTGCAATTCATACGATCCCAGCACCAAACCTCAGCCTTTCGGAAAAACCAATCGTTGTTGCAGAGACTGGAGATAATGACCCAAATATACAACAAAGTGGGGTAAGTATAAGATAAGAGAATGAAAAGATTGAAAGATTGATTGAAGGAAAATAATTAAGTGGTAGTTACATACATTTGACATTAATGACGATTTATAAATATTTTCAACAAGCAATAAAAAATTGAAGAGGATAAGTAACTGAACCTACTAAACTTTAATTTCATTTACCAAGTTGGATTTCATTCATAAAAAATTGTAAAAATATAATATAGGTATCTTTATTTATGACAATAAGGGACGAGATGAGTAGGACGTTCAGCTGATGGTAATTGAACGCCCTGCCCATTACAGTGCAAGTCAGGATTCTTGAAAAACCTAAATATTCTGAGCGGCACCACATTTTCTCGTCACCTTGAGACATAAGATGTTAAGTATCATTTGCCCAGTAATTTCACTAGCTACGGCGCCCTTCAGACCGAAACACAATAATTGTTACACATTACTGCTTCACGTCAGGCGCCGGGTCCCCATAATCTAGCCGGCGTCCTGTGCAAAAGAGCCTCCCACTGGTAAATGCCCTTAGTCGCCTCATACGATACTCTTGGGCTGAGTAAGCACAGGGATAAGCCCAGTGCTTCCTAATATGTAATTGTAAAAAATGTTTTAACTATGATTAGCTGAACGTATCCATATTGTAAGTTCCTATAGGATATGATTCCTATTCATATGTCTAAACTTGTTTCAAGGGTAAAACAACATATGAAGTTACTGAGCAGTTCATCGAAAGCGCTGCTTACAATCCATCATCACCTAAGCCTGAGCCAATAGAGATTCAATCTTCAGATTTTTCAAAAATAAATGTAAGTGTATTTTCGCAAGCTAATCTGTATCAAAACGTAAAGGTGCGTACAGATTGGTTAAACGTAACAAGAAATGTATCACGCAATGAATAATTCTCTGTACACAAATCTGTAATGTATCATAAAAGCAAGACACACTTTGCGCGTTGAGGCAGCGTGGACGGTCGTTTCGGAAATCTACACGTGCGCGCAACGAACATGAAGAGACACGAGGACACTGCGTGGAGTGAGGGATTCAAGCATACAGATTTCGTAAAATTTTGTGGAACCCGCAAAATGAAACTATCACGTCACGTCTCAAACCTTAAAAACCAAATAATTAAACTGAAAAAAATATTTCACGGCTGAGGTTCGATCCCTCGACCTCGCGGTGTTTCGGCTTCGCTATCACAATGATTCAAACACTGGTCCAATGACCATATGATCAATGATCATTAAGTTGAAATTGCAACTATAATTAGTTACAAGTATGTATAAATCTTTCATCCATTATTTCAACGACGGGCTTACGAATTTTCAATAAGGCGCTATATTCCCAAGAATAACGCTAAAGAAGTTTTCACATTAAAAATCATAAAGAAGATGCGTCGTCGAAAATAGCAAAGTGTATGTCAATGACGGAAGTAAAAAGCAACCACAAAACTTTTCTTTTCATAAATTAGCAGATATTTTCATATATCATGCAAAAAGCAGAATAAAAAAAATGAAAGAGAATGTGGGCGGCGGTAATCACTAAACACCAGGTGACACGTACCTACGCTCGTTTGTCCATGACATAATGGCGGAAATAGGCAACGCGGGAGGTCCATAGTGATTGCGCGGTAAGAGTCCACGCTTGCAGCGATCATGCAATGAAAGGAAGAATGACACATTTCATGTTACGTTTCACCAGTCTGTACGCACCTTTATCGTTTGCTTGATATGTTATTTTTACTTCAGCTTGCTCCGAGTCAGGAACAACAGCAGAGTTCTCTAACGCCAAATCAAGATTATGAACCACCCGTGCATATTCAACATCCTCAGCAATTTTCTCTACAGGTATTTTCGTATTGAATCGTGACTTACCCAAGATTTTTCCTAATTATAATCACATAAGCATAATAAGCTTACAATAGATCAAGTTCTACATCTTTTATTTCATCTCGTTTCAATACTTACAATAAACAACTAGACTCACAATCACACTCAAAAATTGTCTGAAGTACAACTCTGCCTACGCGTCTATTAGACAGAGTTTTCGTTCAGTCTTGTTATGACCGCGCTTTGAATACAACGCCACGCAATTACGAAGTGTTCAGAGAACAACTGTCCAAATAATTGTATGTATTTCAGGTAAGTGCCTCTTTAAATTCAAAATATATTATGTAACGTTTTTAATCATTCTGATAAAAAAAAATTCAAAGAATATATAACAAGTAACCATAATCAATGATATTCTTATGAGGATATAGAATAGACTTCTAATTTAATTTATTTATTGAATGAATATTTTACATCTGTATAAATTAATGTTGGTATAAATACGCCGCTCGGACATTTTTGACCACCTCTTAATAGGCGATTGGGAGACTAGATGATTATTAATAGTACGTCAATGTTTCAATATTAAGAAAAAAATATCATCCGTAATTATTAAATATATATACTCGGACCGTACTGTCGTAGTACGGTCCTAGCTTGTTGCATCTATATGAAATTATAACAGCATGGCTGGTAAGACAGTAACGATACTCGAGGACGAACAAGAAAAATATTACATTAAAAATATTTTAATTTACTACTTATTAAACATAATCGAAAGTTATGTACGTAATTAATTACGCAACATGGCGGACACACGGACCCGTAAGCTCTTGCGCTCAAGTAACGAAAGAGTCGCGCACTTAGTAGTGATGTGTCAACTATCCACACTTTAACTGTTTTTTTTTTTAAATAATTAAGTAGATTATGTTATATTGCATTATTATAATGATGATTACTCTCCTTACCAGTCATGCTGTATATCTGCAATAGAAAGAGCTCTAAAAGCAGCCTTTTAATTTTTTTTTGCAGCAGTTCTTGATTTTGTGTTTTGTAATACCTTTCTGTATCATATATTTCTATCAATATTCATTTTAGATTTAATTAACAGGAGTACCTAATAACTGTTTTTGGTTTTATTTCAGACTTTTACACTACCCCAACAACAAAATTTACCAGGAATTGGAGAAGGTATCGTTATACCACCGAACGCCTTATATAATCCAGATCCGATGTACATTAGTAAGCTACAGAACCAATTCATTCAGTCCTACCCAGCCGTCGAATTCATTCCATATAATCCAGATGTACAAACACAAATATCACAACAGGCACAAGCAACTCAGCCTAACGTATATTTATTACAAAATGAACAATTCGTAAAACAACAACCAATTGCATTCACTTCAGACGATCACATGAAAAATATTGTACAAAGACAAACTCAAGAGGGATCAATACAGTCAATATTACCACACGCTTTTACGGTTCCAAATATAACAGAAAACCTCATAGAAGTAACAACAGCTGCTATTGCTGAAAGCAGTAATTCAAATACAATACCAACTGATATCCAAACAGAAATAAGTAATATTGAAATGGCTGATGAAACGAAATCAGAAAATAATAGAACAAATTTCGTACAATTAAATTTTGATAATAATGACGACTATCTCAATCAATCAATTCCTATTTATTATGCTCAAATTGGACAAAGCGTGGGAGATGTTATAGCTAATGGATTTTATTCATCCATAAACGATGTCAGAGCTGCGAGCGAACCACAAATACATAATGATTTAGAAAGGCAATCTAACATAACACGTGTGATACATGAAAATACGACAGCGGCAAATTCTAAACAATCAAAAGAGTCATCAGAAGTAGTTAGTAGAAATGATAAAAGCAATGAAAGACATAAACGTAATAGCACTGCGGACGATTATAAAAATTTGATTGCGTCCCCTTTCGAAAAACCATCTGAATCTGTAAATATAGCTTACACTTTATACAGAGCCCCAACCGAAGAGTTAAAAGATGACAAGAATAGATCAGTTTTTGCAGGACAATTAGTAGAAGCCAGTATAAGCGAAGATAAGGAATTTCATAAGGAACGAGAGACAAGGTCTCGACAGCCGTACTTAAGGCTCTTTTCTCTTACTGATGACAACTCTGCGGACAGTTTAGGAAATGGAACAGTTGTGAAAGCAAAAATTCCGCCCCAGAGCACACTAACATTTGATGCTAATACAGGAGAACCGGTGTTGCGAATTTATGCCAGTTACGTAGACAACCCGCCACAGGTACAAACTAAATTATAATCATTTACATTTCAATGTGTGTAATGAATTTTTTATGGTTAATCCTAGTGCGTTCCTGGAAATGTGCAGCAACAAAGAAAGTATACCTAGTTTTTAATCTTTGAAGTCGTATCATCCTATAGGGGACTATTTTCGGTATTGAGTGTGTAAAGTTTAATTTATTACATTATTTATAAATACGACTTTACTTGCGTTTTTGCCGGTGGCGGTATCGACTGAATTTATTACATTGATACCACCAAACCTGTGCCTTTGCTTTGTGCCAACTGCGTGCCTCTTTTACTTTTGCCCATTTATTTTATTTTACTTAATTTGACAAACCAACAATATTCATGCACAAATGTAAAAATATCAACAAAGAGACTTAAAGCTAAAAGACACATAGCAAAAATATCAATAACTGGCTGGTACAAAAGAGTTAGAGACATATAGATTATTTAAAATAATAGTAAAAAACAAAAATTATAGTAGTTTCTACAAATTAGCTCCCTTACGCAGGGAGTCAATGACATTAAATTATTTAATTCTCAAAACCAACCTAGGGCTACATTTAAGAAAAACCTTATAACCGCTTTATGGGTAGAGCAAACACCCAGATTCTGAGGAGTATACCTACTTATATCAAACAGTGTATAATGTCTTATATCTAATATTTATTTGTGAATAATAGCTTTGTTAATTTATTAGGTATAAATAGACTAATGATATGTTTTAATATTTTAGAAAGAGGTCATAACCTCAAAACTGGCAAGTATGAAGTATTCGAAGGAATCACAGGCAAGAAAACAAACACCTATCGGCAATATCAACGCTGCCACTGTCAATGCACTCGCTGGCGACTCGACTCAGTTTGGACTTAAATTAAAAAACAAAAATCAATTAATACCCCTAGAAGACGATACCCAGTAAACAGTGATATTGTGCAGCTAATATATTCCAAAGTTGATTTAGTATTTCCTCACCAGGAATACAAACATTTTTACTCTTGATCTCTTTTCTAATATTTTATTGTCTTATTGGAAACTGGAGGAAAAATCTCATCTATTTTGTGGCTTATGCCTTATAGAGGCTTCGAGATTAGAAAGATGAGATTTTTAATAAAAATATAATCTCTGTGCAATACAGTTTTAGTTTACTTATATACAGCAAGTATAAAAAAAGCGTAGGTGCCTATAACTACTGAACGGATTTCAATCAAATTTTGCACACTACGTGCGTGTCTTTATTTGGATTCGTCACCCCTAATATTTTTTAATTTTATTTCTCTATGAGATAATTTTTTCACCCACTAATTGACAGTTCTGCTGTAACATTATTTTTCAATACAAGCACAGGGAAAAACGAAAAATATATTGTAATGATAGAACTACAAATTTCGTAAGAAGAAAAAAGTTTTTAAATTTATTAATGATATAATTTAATATTATGATATATTTTTAAGTATTTGCATTTGTGTAGGTAAAGCGAAGTGCACCGGTCACCAGCTAGTAAATAATAATGCTTTATAACACAAATTATATTATTGTCACTGTAATGGGCTGAATGTCCCGCTAACAATAGACTGTTACAGTCAATTATTAAAAAAATGTAATTCATTCCATCTGCTTTATGGCCGGTTCCAATATACTATCTACAGATAAAGATAAATTACTACCTTCTACTGTCAGTAATTAGCTGTCAATAATCTGAAGCTGTCCCAATATACCCGATAAGTCATTCTTATCGCCAGTTCACTGTTGCGGTTTCTATTTTTTCCAAATTTTATCCCTGGTAAGTAAGTACGATAGTTACGATTTTTTATCTCAAGCAAGGCCACAACCGGAGATAGACTGAATATTGGGAATGGCCGTTACCCACTGACCTCTAATATTTACCACTGAACTGGCGGCTGTCAAAGTGCTTTTGTGCCTGTTTGATATTCGCCATTTTGGTGCTGTTGGCCATGTAGCGAGAGTCTGCGGTACTAAAACTAGAAATGACAATCTAGTCGACAACATAGATAGTGGGAAACTATTATATTATACGTCAAAATTAGTTCTCTGGACGCTCGCGAGTGGCGCTTCAAATAGGCACAAAAAATTGCCTGTACAGTGGTATTTATACAGGTCAGTGGCTTTTCCTAACTGTGATGCTTTATCTTCAAGACCATAAGGAAGTAATAAAAACGCTGAAGAGATGGCTGTATGCATGGCTCACGATTTGTATGGCACAAACACAAAGTGCCATACAAAATGTCCTGCAGTAGATAGTCGTACTCTTAGAAGTTGACAATTGATTGCTGACTGTTCACTGTTCGGTGAGAGTCCCGCCACCAGCTGCTTGTCCCAGCGACAAGAGCCTGGTTTAAGATTAATTACTGGAGCCTAGGGCTGTATTGTATCATATTAGCTGTAATAGTTAAGGATTAATTCAAAATAAACGTTGACTTTAAAATATACTCGTAATGTGTTGCACCATCGTATTCCTTGGCATAGTTAAAGAGGTTAAGAAGTTAAATATCAAGTCAATATCGAATATTTATTTTGAACCTTTGGCAGGTCGCTATTTAACATTAACAATAGCTTTAACCGACGGATGGTTATAAATATAATATTAATAATTATAAATTATATTAATTACAAATTTATGCAGAATTGTCAAATTCTAAGTAGAGGTATTTGGTGAGTATTGCATGATATGTAGATTAAGATTCTTTTTTTTGGTGTTTGGTTGAGTTCTCGTAACAGGCTTCGTCATTCTCGCTTAAATGTCACTGCTTGTGGCGGCGACATGGGACCTTCCCTAAAATATGGAGGAGGAGGCGATGGCTGGCTCATGTGTCATGCTCGTGAACGGGCGCTGCTTGTGGTGGCAGGATGATCCTGTTGCGGGAATCTCTGCTTCAGATTAATAAAAAGCTATTTTTTTTATATGATCGCTTATAGATATGCTCACAGAATACTTTTATTTATCTATGGTGTGTGGATGATGCAGCTACTGTACTCAATAACTTTTTTTTTGTATTAATTTACATTTACTTTTTTGACTTACTCGTAAAAGGCATTGACTATTTGACGTTTGAGTATGTTTGTTGCATCACTTTACATATTATATTAATTAATATAATATTAATTGAAAAGATTTGTAAAACGATGTAAATGTAAATTTTGATATAAAAGAGTGGCAATGAGTTTCTTGCTACTTCGTCTCTTTACGAAGCAGAAGTAGATTCAATAAGAAAAAATATTTCTTTGACATTCATAAGTGTAATTTCCTTGACCTACATTAATAAAGTGATGTTCATTTGATTTGTTACGGTTTACAGTTATAAAGCTATGACGTCATCTAAAAATTGTCAAATGGTGCAACCCAACCTCATTGTCCCTACAACCACCGAACGGTTTCTGTTACATCATCACCGCCGTCCATTCTCTTGCAACACCATAGGAATCACAGGAGCGTTGCCGCCCTTTTAGTGTACCCGCTTTTTTGAAAGGTCTCATGTCGTATCGTCCCGGACACACCGCACAAGGAAGCTCATTCCACAGCTTGGTTGTACATAGAAGAAAGTTCCATGAAAACCGCACTGTGTTGGAACGCCATACATCCAGATCGTGGTGACGATATATATCTATGTGGCGTGTCAAGCAAAGGTCGAGTTCGGCGGCAGGAACCAGGTTAAACAGCTCTTCGGAACACTAATACCGTAAAACATAAATGCCGTATAAGACACACAATAAAGCGATATCTCTACGCAACGCCAAGTGATCCAGCCGTTCTCAGAGCACTGGATTCCCGAAAAGTTTCCACCTCTTGTCACTTCTCGTTATCGCTAACGGTAGTACACATGCCTTATTAATCATTTCTTTCACGTCCTAACATCAGCATATTAATATCTAATTTAATATTAGTTTAGTGTTAAAACTACGAATGTTTACTTAGTCTATATAGATATACCTACTTCAATATACATAATATAATTTACAAAAATACTCAAGTATTCACTTCTAAACCTTATTTTGCATTTAACTGATACAATTTTAGATAATTTATACGTCTAGATAGAGCCAGAGGCCGGCAACGCTCCTGTGATTCCTCTGGTGTTGCAAGAGAATGTGGGCGGCGGTGATCACTTAACACCAGGTGACCCGTGCGCTCGTTTGTCCTCCTTTTTTCATAAAAAAAGCCTCTTGCTGCTGGACAACCGATGAGAAAGGCCAGGTTTATTCGTTTAGTGTGTTGACAGCAAACTACGTCTTAAACCCGCGATATCTATGTCTAGTGTTCTTTGTGGTAGTGTGCGTGCATTGCTCAAAATAGAGGTTAATAGTCAACTTCAATTCTTTTCGATGTTTTCACAGCTGTGAGTCTATCTAGACGTATAAATGATTTAAGAATACAATTTATTATCGATAATTAATTTATAATTTGATGTAATATTTAATAAGTAATGAAATAAAAGACTCCGTGGCTTATATGTGTTTATTTCATTTTTTCAAAACATAGGTACAAAATATAAATAGATAGAGCTAGTAATTTGCAGATTTTATAGAAAGTTTAAATATTTTAAGAATGTTAATATCCATTATTACATGGTGTGATGATCCAAAATATTATGTACTTCAACAATATTAGTAACACAAGAAGATAAATACTTGAAAAAAAAGTGTGTGTGTACTTATATATGCACGCAAGAAGTTATACTTCTTTGGCCTAACGAAGCAGAAATCATTAAAATGATATTCCTCGTGCTATTCTACGTTTGTAGAAAGAACAATATTGTAAATATCTTGCAAAGATGGCTTTGACAATTAATTATTAAATAACAAACACGGCTGTACGGGCTTGAACCCTTTGCCTAATCTAATAATGGACGAAGAAATCAAAAAAAAAATATAACGAATGACGCAAACGTCAGAAAATTTTAGGAACCAACTTCAACCTGTTACTTTTGTGTTACAGTGATGCGCGCGCATCTTAAAATTTCACTCTCATAATTTTTTCATAACGCACCTAAAGAAGTATAATTTCAACAAGGAAATTTGCCGTCGTTTTTAAACTATATTTAAATTAAAATAGGAAATTTAATATATCAAATATTGTCATAATCAAAGGGTTGTGTTGTACAAAAATAATGAAAGTAATACAGTGTCAGTAAAGAATTTAAAATCACTATCCCTTATTAAGTTACTATACTTGTAACATTACGTAACAGATAAATTGTTTTTCAAATCAAATCTGTCAAACAGTAGCAATTTATATTATAGTATAAAAGAATATGTTAGAAGACTTAGATTAAGGATTGGTTCCCGCTGCGCTCCAACTAGATACCGCAGGCGTAGTCGCAAAGTGTGGCAACTAATATGACGCCCAAGTGAGCGTACTCGAGCCAGTCTCGAACAATGTGTGACGTGACAATAATTGAAACTAATCTGCTGAGTTGCGGAGTAAAACTTTGTTAAAATAATACTACAAGAAATAAGAAAGGCACTGGGATATCATATCATATTTTATTAATTTCAATGTAAAATAACCCGAAGCGTATGTTACAAAACTTGAAAGATGCCACGCACACAAGCATCTAATAGTTGCCGTTATAAAGCTATTGTTCTTACGTAGTGCAGTATCTAGTTGGAGCGCAGCGGAGACCAATCCATAATCTAGGGTTAGAAAATGAATTCATAACGAATAACATAGATGAAATTATGTCATGGCTCTTGCATTCCAGATTCCAAACAGAAAATATTTTTTGAAGAATATTAATATCTACAGCAATGCCACATTATCTCTGGACTTCACTGGAACGTGAAGTCCCCTCCCGTTGCCCTTTCACCCCCTCACGCTCGTCCTGTTGCGTCAGTACAGTTTGCAATTTCTTTAGTGTTAGGTTACATTTCGTGATGTATTCGTGCTATCACTGATTTGTTTTTGAAGTTTTCATTATTACGTTTTGACTTGTAATTTCTGTTGTTCTGTGTCGCCATAAAAGAACTGCCAGTAAAATAAATACTTTTTTTACGTAAACCAGATTCTTTCATCATTATAATCAGCATCACAACACAACACCTTTATTTATTGCTTAATAACAATATTCTAGTGATGCTTGTTTTGCACACCGTAACAAAGCGACGATATGACGTCAGAACCAGAGATAATGTAAACGGTACTAAATCAAACATTCAAAAGATGACTTACGGCCGTTTTCAATAACGTATCTTTAGTTACGGATATATTGCTATCACCGATTAATAATAATAAAATTTATTGCCTTAAACTTAATTTAAGTATACAATATCAGCTTATTACAAACATACATTAAGACAAATGGGAGTAGGCTCAGCTTATGCTGCTTGAAATAATATTTTCATGCAGCGCTGGTTTTCAGCCATTCCCATCTCCATAAGGTAAACTGGGAAACATAGTAAAGAGGGCAAACTAATGACGATTACAATGCAGATCTAAACTTTTTCTAAATGTATCAACCTCTGTATAAATTATGAGTGTATTTGTGAGTGTGAGTGTGTGTGTTGTATAAATATATGAGTGTGTGTCAGTTTAAATGTAATATGAAACGAGTTGCAAATGTTATGGTTAAATCATGAAAAATATTTATTTAAGGGAAGTTCTTTCCATACACAATTACTCAAATTTTCAGCGTCCTGTTATTTTTTTAACAATGCCATAGGTTATTGAAATGTAAGTAAGCGTAAAAGGATAGATTTGTCTACCTCTAGTAAGTTAAACTAAGGATAGATAGGTTATTGAAAACGGCCGTTAATGGATCTGCTCTATTTAGGATCCATAATTTACAATAGCAGCGATAAAACAAAACACAAAACCAAACATGTAAAGCCTACTAAATACAGAAAAGATTCTTAAATTCTGGCTCGTGCTTGGATCTACGTCAGTAGTTAGCAAAAAAAAATACTAGCTATTCACTCCGCCTACCGGTACCCACTTAGATTGACAAAACATTTTTTAATACTTATTGTTTACTTATTTTGTATACACGCAATACAGCCGCGAAGTGAATATTATTAATTTTCAAAGATAAGTGATTGACAATAAATACTTGTGGACATCATTGAGTATTCTTGTTGCATCACTTTACATAGATTGTAATTTAATAATTAATTGCAAAACGATGAGGCTGTATAGTGTAGTTGTACTGTATGTCATGACAGTTGCAAGCAGCTGAAATTTTGACAGTGTTCGTATTACTCAGGGGCGTGCATTGCTTTTCTAGCAAGTTAGGCATTGTACATCGAACTAGTCGTAGTTGCCACTATGGAATAAGCAAAGATTGCGTATAGTCCAGTCATTTAAGCTTAAATTAGGTAAGAATCTCGGAATTCGAGATACCCAGCTGTAAGTCTGTAAATACTTGTATATTGACACCCTAAAAGTTGTCTCAAAGCCTCGGTTTTTTGCGCTTTTATTGTAAATATCTCATTTCCTATGGGTGTTCAACTCCAGTTAAGTTTACTCTATGTGATCATAGATGGCGCTGTATTTTATTGTGCATTAAATGAAACACGCTATCAAGGATTAATCTAACATTACCTAGTATGAATTTTTTTTATGGCATATTAATATATAATCCTAAACCTCATTGTACTGTATATTTCAACTATATTTATTTAAGTTTATAACTAGGAAGGCACTGCCTAATTGCCCATATAATATGCACGACCGTGGTATTACTATATTCGCTGTCACATAACAGTAATATCAAAAATGTCCGAAAAGATGACTCTCGCCTTACGAGCTGTAAGCCAGTAAACAATAACTTACTGTAAAGTATAAAATATTGTACGCTTCAGCATTATACAATTTTTGAAGTGAAACTCTTTTATAGACGTATGAGAATTTTTATAGCAATGTCGTCACGAATTTCGGTTACGCGCCATGTTGATTTTTTTATCAAAGTTCAGAATCGTGACGTAAAAATATAATGTTAGTATGAAAGTGAGAAAATAAAAAGGCTTATTTGTTGTAGACATGTCTATAATAATCAAATAGCTTTATATGGATAGGGATTTTCTTAAGTTAAGTTGTAATTGATAGAAAATCATGTCATAAACAAATTTCACTTCTTACTGGTGTACTCTGGTACACACACATTTTTTTTTGCAATATATAATTTTTGCAATATCAGCAAATATTTTTTTATTAAAAAAAATTATGATGTCATTATATATTTGACAGATTCCTAATGATTTACATCCCATTTTCTATGCATGTTATAACTCACAAAAAATTGTTAGTTTGCCAACATTCCTGTAAGACCTTGTCAACATACAAAGAACAATAAAAAACGAAAGCGATCAAAATACCTCCCTTCTCTTACGCACAGAGTAATTTTTGAGCTCATTAGCTATCTCACACCAACATTATAATACGTAGTTCAAATAAAAACAGACTCCATGGGAAATATAAAACTACAGAACCTTTTTTTGTATTTGAATATTAATTATACTGTCAATGTAATAAATACATCTAGGGCTACTTAAGTTTATTCAATTTTTCCAACTGATCCATAAACCACGGGCGACCCGTGTCTCGCTTCGTTAGTATATCACAGCCATTCTCTGTCACAAGCAGAGTCTGTTCAAACTGAAATAAAAGAAAAATAAATTAGATATTTTACGAACCCAATAATGTAATTTTGGGTCATACCCAATTTGGCTAGACCGATTGAGCAATGCAAGCTGTGAAGGCTGAGCAGAGTACAAAATACAAATATTGTTTTGTACAAGAAAATTAAACATGGGTTAAACACGTGTGTTGTTAAACAGTCTCAAACTATTTAAGCGACGTCTAAAGATTGACACAAATCAACAGAAACATACGAATTTGTCATAGAGCTTTTTTAATACAAATATTCTAAGTTTAACTTTTTTGTAATAACACCGTAAATGATTATTTTCTTTACCAAGTATATACATAAATAAATCCTCTCCTTTTTTATGAAAATAAGGGACGAGACGAGCACGATGTTCAGCTGATGGTAATTGATACGCCCTGCACATTACAATGCAGTGTCGCTCAGAATTCTTGCAACACCCCAAAAATGCTGAGCGGAACTACAATTGCGCTCGTCACCTTGAGACATTAGATGTTAAGTCTCATTTACACAGTAATTTCACTAGCTACGGCGCCCTTCAGACCGAATCACAGTAATGTTTACACATTACTCCTTCACGGCCGTTGTGGTACCAATAATCTAGCCGACTTCCTGTGCAAAGGAGCATCCCACTGGTATGGGTACTATGTAAGAAGTAAGATAAACATACTTACAACGCGTTGGGTGTGTGTTAGTAATAAGTTAGGTGCGGGAGTTATAAAGGTCTTCGCACATTACACCGACTCAACGCTAATCCAATTCACGTCCAACTAGAGCTATCGGTTCGGTATCAACGAATTGTCAACTAGACAATCAACAGATGATGACAGAGAACTGATGGTCAACAGTGGACAACTTAGCGTCAATGAGTGTACTATGCGTCGTCAACGAGTGGGAAGCACATTGTCCACTAGCTCGAACTGAACCAAGACAGAATGAAGAAGAAAGGGGGCGGCATATATATTATATTATATATAGTATACTTCCTTTTTATTAAACTTCGTTACAATCAATTTAAATAACTGATGCATAAATATTACTTCAGCCTCTCTGAAATGTTTTGTAGTGATGGCATCTTCTTTAATATTTATTTATGACAATAAGGGACTTTCAGCAGATGGTAATTAATGCATTGCCACTCAGAATTCTTGAAACACAAAAATTCTGAGCGGCACTACAATTGTGCTCGCCACCTTGAGACATAAGATGTTAAGTTTCATTTGCCACAGTAATTTTTTTAGCTACTGCGCCCTTCAGACCGAAACACATGATGCTTACACTTTACTGATAATGGTAACCAAAACCTAGCCGACATCCTATGCAAGGGAGCCTCCCACTGGTAAATGCCCTTAATGTCTGAAATGCAACCTTATCATCCTCACTAGTTTATTAAGTGCCACTTACTTGAGCTGACCAAGATCCATCAGCAGTTACCGCAGTCCAGTGATCAGGCCACTGTTCATCACGCCAGCCACCTTCATTAATCATGGGCTCTATTGTGAAGCAGTGTCCGGGCTTCATCACACCAACAGCTTTGTTTTCTGGAATTAACAATAAAACATTTTAACATGTAAATATATTAAGTAACCACAGGGAGTGACAATAATATAACATATTGCAACAACACTTGGTAAACATTATGAAAGTCACCTTTGCACAGGTTGCCAGCTAGATTATGGGTAGCACAATAGCGCCTATTTCTGCTGTGAAGCAGTAATGTGTCTAAATACTGTGTTCCAGTCTGAAGGGCGCCGTAGCTAATGAAATTACTGGGCAAATGAGACGTAACATCTTATGTCACAAGGTGAGGAGCGCAGTTGTAGTGCCGCTCAGAATTTTTGGGTTTTCAATAATTCTGAGCGGCACTGCATTGTAATGGGCAGGGCGTATCAATTATCATCAGCTGAACGTCCTGCTCGTCTCGTCCCTTATTTATATTTAAAAAAAACACGAAGCTACATAAAGTGTTTGTAAAGGGCCTTTGACACGTGGAAAAGAGCTGTCAAAGAAGTTTTAAAAAATTTCTTGTATTTGTGCTTAGTCTGTCGTAGTAGATAACTCATAGAACTATGTGATTTACAAACTTAATTGTAAAAGCTGCTTAACGAACGTTGACAGTCCGAAGAACCGTATGCGGTACACGACGAGAGGTTCCGCCAAGTATGTGAATATTTTTTTTTTAAGTGAATATCCTCACTTCTGGGATTTATTATTACACAAATTAAATTTGAAAACAAAATTTATGAACGATGTGTGAGTCGAACGCGCAACCTCTCGCTTTCCGTGCGAGCGCTCTTCCACAGAGCAAACCATTCGAGTGACGTATCGATGATCTTGTATGTCTTGTTAACTCTCAGGTTCATTTCCCTTCATCTACAGGATCTACTATACAGTTGATAAGATGCTCAACCCCAATATTTGAAAATTAGGAAATCTAAGTAGTTTTTTAAGAAGCATAATGACTAAATACTGTACATAGATCTGATATCAATATAGATAAAAAGAAAATTATAAACATTATGACTTATTTTTTATTAATTTAGTTTTAGTATAGTAATATGTATTTAAATTGTAAATTTAGATAGTATATGTATACTGTAATAACACAGTGCCCACTGAAAATCAGTGTCAAGGTTCAGATGGCTCAACATATACTGAGTGGGCCTCTGATTGGAACACTAAATTGATTGCACTGCACTTCAATCTTATTCTTCTCTTTTTTCTTTTTTAATTTTACTATGTTTTATTTATTTTTTATTTTTCTTTATTATTGTTACAATATATAATGTTGAAGTTACTTATTTTGTTAAAAGTTCCATTTTTATATTATAAACTATGACCTATGTTTAGCAGTTTCATTATGTTGCTTATAAGGTTTATTATTATTATTAAAATACCTACTTGCATAATGAGGTACATTAGGTACGGTGTGAAACAGTCTGTGTATTCCGTGACCACAGTATGATCTGACAACACTCAATCCATGAGCCTGAGCATGTTTCTGAATAACATTGCCTATCTCTCTGTACTTTTCCCCCGGTTTCACTATTTCAATAGCTTTCTGTAAACACTCATGAGTCACTTGCACAAGTTTCCGTGTAGATTCTGATACATTTCCCACAAAGAAGGTCTCATTCAGATCGCCGTGGAAACCTCTGTGATACACTGTTACATCTACATTACAAATGTCTCCATCCTAAAAAAGGGAAAATTTAAATACAATTAAATAAATATAGCAGATAATATTCAATATAAAATATATTTATTATATGGTAGTTAATAATATTGATGTCTATGAAGGCAAAACAACTCAAAGTTTTACATTACAATAATCAGACCCTGTCATGGCAAAATAAACCAACCCATCAAATTTTATTAAAAAAACTGAATGTTGTTTAGTGGAAAATGTGAAAAATACTCAGTAATAGGTAGTATTACATTATTCCAGGTGTGTAAAACTGATTCTTTTTTTATATATCCCTGATTATTTACATAAGTGCCAGATGATTTTACATCTTTGAATTTAATAAAGGAATTGCATAAGAGTTTCTCACCATGGATCATTAAACCAATTTATATTTTATACTTTCTACATTGTGAGTATTTAAAAGTCGACAAACAATATTTTTTCTTTAACATATTCTCTGCTTTCCCTAGAATGTCTAACACAATATTCACATTTAGAGGTTTTTCAAACATAATTGTTTGAAAAAAATGGGAATGAGAGAGAGTAATAATAGAACATTAATAGAGTGACATAGTGTGGGAGCAAGAAAATAAGTTATTTTCTAGTTATTTTAAATAACTATTGATACTTTTTTTCACATTCAAATATTTTTAATTTAAGTATGACTCTTATGCAACTTAAGAAACACAAAATACAAAAATACAAAATCATTTATTTCACACTTTTCATGCACATATTAACATTTTATACTCAACCTCTACTCTGTAAAAAAACTGATAAAAAAGAAAATTCTCATCCTTATACTATTGCTGTAATGTGTTATAGCTTAGATGTAAAATTACATTTTATGATTTAGCAATAAAGTGTAAAACCCAATAACAACCTCTAATGGACGTAGATCAGGAATCCCATGACATATAACCTCATTAACCGAAGTGCAACAACTATTTGGGAAGTTGTGATAATTTAATGGGCTGGGGTAACATTCTCTATCAATACAAGCTTCGTGAACAATTCTGTCTATTTCATCCGTAGTTACACCAACATCGCAAACTCTGTAATAGAATGTGATAAATTAGTTTTGTGGTATATATTCATTAATAGTTTCTACTGCTTTTATTATTTATTATTACGCAATCTTCTCACAGATCTAACCAGATTTGATGTTAATCAGATATTTGAACATCATGTGATGTGACAACTAGTACCAGTGTATCTATTTCAATTTATTCAAGTTTTATACTACAAAGGAAAGCAGAAATAGACAAATGAAGAAGGAAAATGGACCCCAAGGAACAAAGTAAATAGATAAATTTAACTGAAACTGGAGAAAGATAGAGACAAATGACAAGCTAATGAGACCTATCAGTTTGAAAGACACATTAACCCAGAGGTGAAATTGAAAATGTTGAACAATCAATTATATACCATACAATTGATTATGTCACTTCATAGTGTAATTGTAGATCAGAGATATTACTATACATTTATTACTTATGAATTAATTAAGAGGCAATTTTATAACAATTCTATCAGGGTTATGATTGTGTCAGACAATCATGATATCACTAGATGCCAAATTAGTATTATATTATATTAACAAGTAGCAATGCAATGGTATTTCAAATATCAAAATAAAACAGCTTACTTAGCTGCTTCATTTAACACCTCTCTGCCCAGTCGGCATGCCACCCGCATACCCTCAATTTCCTCATCGTCCAAGACTTTAATCTGGCCAGAACCCTTAGCAGCGTTCTCAGAAGCTGGGAACCCAGTAGGATGATCGGCGTAATCTGGACGCTCTATAGGTGGTGGTACAGTTCGCTTTGGACCAGAAGGGTAAGGCCTCAACTTGCCAGAAAACGTATATGAGGGCCATGGATTGTATTCATTATTGGACCCATCTGTACGCTCTCCTTCTACAACAAATACGTAATATATCACTCTAGTTTTAAACTTAACGAAAACATAACCTAAAAGCACTCACTCGCTAATGAATGTATCACTTTATGGGATTTCCACGATTTTTTGAAACAGTCTTGATTGCAAAAGTAAGAACCCTGAACTCCTAATTTAATACATGTTGGGCACTGCAATTGTGCAACGGATTTACACCCAGGTGTTTCACACATTCCAATTGAAGTCATTATTATAAATATAATGTATGTACTTCTCCTTACGACTTTTTCTATTTAAAAATCACTGAAATACTGAATGTAAATTGTGAGCATTGAGCATTAGACATGTGACAAGCGACAGATGTCACAAGTCACAATGATTTTATTTATTTAGATTTTAGAGGTTGGCAAACAGACTATCAGCTTATAACAAAAACAATAAAAGATGAATATTTTAGATCATGATATTCCAATATACCCGTTCACATGTAAAACACCCGTTTCGTATATGGGGAAAAACATTTTAAATGAAGGTAAGAACTCTACTATACAAAAAGTATGTATCTCTTTAAGGCGGAAGTCATGCCACATAATAATACTAGCTGACCCGACCGACATTGTTCTCTAAGTACATAACATACTGTTATAAAATACTGTTTTTTTTAACAATTTGTCAAAAATATTTCATAACATCAAGAATTATTTCGTAAAAATATATCCTGTTTGTTATTATAATGAAATTGTTTTAAAACAGGACTGTCAAACCGAGCGTTAAAAACTCTTTCATAGAAAATATATCCATAAAAAAGAAATATTGGTATATAATAATTATGGGTTTGGGACCCTTAATCTAATAATAAATAAAAAATCTCCTATCTCTCAAGTTGGACTAAACTGCACTCGATGAAGTAATCCCTATTTAAATCCGTTCATTAGTTTAGGAGTTCACTGAAACAAACATCATCATACTGGATTTATAAATATAAAGTAGATAAATCTCTGGTCTGGTGCCCTTCCTAGAATGGATTTTTCGCTGCCCTGGGAGGGCGGAGTAGTAGCGGCTACGTGGCAGCTGTGGCTGTCTGGGGAATCTTCGTTTGTGTAGGGCTTCTAGACGGATGTTGGAGAGCCCACACACGGTTCACTCTCCTTTAAAAAGTTCCGTAAAGTAGCTTCGTGAACGTTAGTTACATTAACTAACCCTAATGGGTATTTCCTACCAGTGCGGCTGTACATTTTGTGTACAGACTCGACCGGGTAGCCTTACTCGGAGAGGTCCTCCAAGAGTGACGTAGTGTGGGAGCGAAAATTTAAATAAGGATACTATTTTTCACATTAAATTATTTTTAATAAAAGTATGATTCTTATGCAACTTTAGAAAGACAAAATATACCTCTACTCATTAAAACAAACTGATTATTATTGACGTAATTGAATAATTGATTTATGAAGAATGGGCGCAAAGAAGTGGGTTCTTTAGTGTTCTTTTTTCAATTTAAAATGCATTTAAAATTAAATTTACGGTTCATTATAAATACTGCAGGAGATAGCTCCATTTCCAGATTTAATATCATTTAGGAAATTGTTTATTTATTTATCCGTATCTTCATTTGTTCATATGTCCCTTGATACAAATGGAGCTACCATAGAGGAGTTGTTATCCTAATTAAGTTGTCCTTGGCAGATTAGAATGCTCTATAATCCCTTCAGTGGCGTTGGAGTACCTATGGACTCCCACTTTCTGAAAATTGAGCCAAGGTGCCAGAACGCCGATTTAGATCCTTTAGCGCTGTGCCATTCCCCCGTAAACTCAAGAACATCAAAAGTAGATAATTTTACACTAGATTTGTTCCTAAGATTTTGTAATTTATAATTATTTAGATAACAAAATAGATCTTTTCATTACAGTGTAACTTTTGGAAATTTATTAAGAAATATAAATATTAGTAATGCTCTTAATAATATTTGTTATATGGGTAAGTAAATGATATTTTTTGTAATTAGATTGAATATTTTTTTTTTATATTTTGAAGATATGAATTTAAGGCTGCATTAAGTGCTCAACCGACGTCAACGCTGAGGTCGGTCGATATCTATGAAAACATGAGAGCGTTCAGTCCAGCGCTGATGACGGCGCGCTGAGGAAAATCGTCGGTCGAGCTCGTCGGTCCGCTGACACGCTATGGCGATAAATGAGTGCGTTCAACTCTACGCTGACCGAGCGAAAGCGCCCGTACGCGCGTGTGTAATACCGTCGTCAAAAATCGTAAAGAAAAATTCGTGTTCTGGCAACTTTGAATAAATTGTTCAAATTTCTCCTTGAGTTAGACGCTCTATAATAATTGGGTGAACATGATAACTTCTCCTATTTTAATTCGGTAATCGTTTGCGTAAATAGTACACACATATTAACGAGGTTAAAAATGAATTCATATTTCTTCGCAATTGTACACGCGCAATCATGTTTGCTGTCTGTCAGCTGAGCACTAAACGCATATGGTACGTGCCACGCTCGACCGATGTCAGCGCTGACCGTCGGTCGGGCACTAAATGCAGAGTAAGGCTTAATGCATCTTGAATTTGACCGTATAATCCCTAATAATTATTACATAACCACAGTATAAATATTATGAATATAACATTCAATAACTTGTTCAGACTAAAAAAGTTAAGCGGCTATTCAAACGTGACTCATCAAAAAGGTAATACTAGATTTCATTATTTAATAGAATATGTTCAAGTATTACTACCAGCTAACGGGCGGATCTCGAATAGAAAAAGTAAAAATCGTACCAAAAACAGAAACGGCTGAAACGGGCAACTCCACTTCAATCATTGCTCTTTTCCTGTAATCCATCACAAGTTATGTAGGATATGCCAATATAGATCCAGGATACAATGCAAAAGGTCGATGCCCATCTCCAAATATATCTAATTAAGTTTTAAGATATATAATAAATAATAATAATAATAATAATAAACTTTATTGGCAACATATTTACACTGCTAAAATAGGTCATAATTTATAATATAATAACTTTAACAAACAAGTAATTTTAACGTAAAATATTAGGTTAAAATTATAAGTTAACAAAATTATGAACTTAAACTATAAAAACCACTAAAAAATAATTAAAACAGACCTAGTAAAATTAAAATAAATAAAACAATTAGATTGAGGAGCAGTGCAATCACTTTAGTATTGCCAATCGGAGGCCCACTCAGTATACGTCGAGCCTTCAGAGACTCGACACTGATTTTCAGTAGGCACCGTGTTACGCAGCACGGACAGCGACTGCGGTATACAAATACTTCCTACATCTTAAATTACAATTTAAATACATATTTCTACACTAAAAGCAAAATTTTATAACTATATTAGCAAAATAAATAATAAATTTTTATAACACAACTACAGTCATAGTTTATTGTTGAAAAATGTAAACTTCGCGGACACAGGATATAAAGAGAATAAGAAGAAAGAAAAAAATAAAAAATAAATTTGCAATAGACACGTTATTTGGCCATAACAAAAAGGTAATATTAATTTATTTTCCAATATTTTCAGAATAATTTTAAATAATAATAGTCGGTTTGTACAATATGTTTGCATGGGAAAAAATATTATAATTTCAATTTGTAAAGATCCAGGGTGTTTCAAGTAATGCTACATTATGTATTATAAATTGAAGTTACTGATTTTCTAATACTTATGGGTTATTGATTGCTTAATTGTTTCTGAAATAAAAGAGTCTTATATTTTAATTTGAAACTCGAAGTTGTTTTCAGGTCACAGAGAGGAGGTGGCAAGTCATTCCAACATTTAGTGGCTGTAAACTTGAAACTACCCCGGAAAGCTGCACTCCTGTGTAACGGCATTTGTAATCTATACTTAGATGCTCTTGTGACGTATTCACTAGTATTATCTTTCAACCAATGTAATTTACTATAAAGATATAGCGGTACTTTATACTTTATTATATTGAAAAGAAGCGAAACAAAGTGTAAATGCATACGATAATCCATTTTTAAAATTTTATTTTTATTTAAATAAGGTGTTACGTGAGCACGCCGTGGAATGTCGAAGCAGTAGTAGCGTGCACATGCGTTTTGCACACGTTGTATTAAATTCTTAGTATGTGCAAGTAAGCGTGGCCCTACTACTGTATCAGCATAATTAAACTTGGATAACTATATCTAGCAACTACTTCATAATCTCATCATTTTTCATCGTCATCATCAGCCGGAAGACGTCCACTGCTAGGCAAAGGCCTCCCCCAAAGATTTCCACGACGATCGATCATACGCTGCCCTCATACAACGTATTCGGGCGATCTTAACCAGATCGTCGGTCCATCTTGTGTAGGGCCTACCAACATGCATCTTCTACGTCTTCCGTTACGTAGTCGCCATTCGAGGACTGCCCCAACGGTCATTTGTCCGTCAAACTATGTGCCCTGAGCACTGCCACTTCAGTTTCGCAATCATTTGGACTCTGTCGGTAACTTTGGTTCTCCTACGGATCTCCTCATTTCTGATTCGATCTCGCAGTGAAACTCCGAGCACAGCCCTCTCCATTTTTTTATCTCTATTTTATTATATTAAGTCGTCTTACTATGTCAGCTCTGGTATTTTGATATGAGTACTATGAGGATTTTTACCTAATATGTACTACGAAGGTAGGAAGAGAATATGTCTGACCGTGGTAGTTTGTGTGTTGTTGGTAGCTGTACCTTACACCACTAGGAAGTATTTTGTCGTATATTAGTGAAGTCCTCGAATGGCGACCACATACTGGAAGACAGCTTTGGTAGGTTCCCGACTGCATTGCCTAATTAGGTTTTGTGGGAGCAGGGCAGGACTCATCGTCATGGAGATCATTGGGAGGGAGGCCTTTGTTGACAGATACGCTGTTCCAGCTAATTTCCAGCTCCTGATCATTCAAATCCAAGTTAGAATTGATTAAATCATTTTTTTAGGAAGTATGCATGTATTAATTATAAGAAAAGAACAGCAAGAAAGGCTATTTAATTTTTTAAGCGAGCTTTTATACTTTTCAGGCCCCTCGCTGGGCGAGGGGCCTGAAAAGTAGCCTGGGTCCGTCTGATCTTTTAAAAATGGAAAAACATAAAAAAAGCAAAGCATGTTAGGGGGTCATTGCGATTCATATTTAAAGATTTTAAGCTTCCTAAAGACCCTGAAACAATCTAATTTATAGTGATTATTATTATAATGAAATTACCATTCATGATAGCTAGGTAGCTATTTATTTCCTATGTTAAGTAAGTATTACTATGTATGTCGTGGTCTTCCAACGCATACAATAAAAGGCATAAAAGGCTTTTATTTTCTCAAAATTTATTCCTTTAGAATTCTTTTTGATGTCATTTCTAATATACTAGATACTACTACAAGTTCGTAAACAAATGGCGCTCTGAGAGAGAAGAAGCGGCGCAAGAAACTCTCCCAGCATTCTTTTTTTGCGCTCTTTTCAATAAAAATATACAATATTGTACAGTCATTTCTGCAACGAATGTAGGTTTGACAACGAAAGAATATTGTTTAAAAATTACACTAACATACATAGAAAAAACTAAGCTATTTTTAAAAGATGACCTTATACTAGGTAGGTACAGTTTTGGGTAAAGAAGACAACCCTATTGTCGTCAGAATAGATAAGAGTCACGCGATAGAAAGAGAGGAAATTTCTAGGTAAATAAAAATATAGGTTGGGCGCAAACGTTCGGAAACCGGATTAAGTTTCCTGATGAGGAATTCAGATTCGGAAACCTGAATGCTCTAATTACATAAAAAATATTTAACAAGGCGCACATTATTCTAATTATTTCCGAATTTTTAAAAATAAGTAATAAAATTATTTTCTTCAATTATAAAATTGAATCAAATAATTTTAATAATAATTTATATAAATAAATAAAATTTCGTTTATGCTATAATAACCTTTCCCACGCAAGCGTTTTTTAATAATTCTTTTATATAACACAATTGTTTTATACATTTTCTGGGATCATATTGTAGAAGCATACACATCGCCCAATAAAAGACTTACTAACTGGACTTAACCGAGTAGTATGCATAACAAGTTTATGTTTGTTTATCGTGTTATTGTCACAGTTTCTATCAAATTTATCAATGTGCTTATGGACATATAGAACATTATCAAGACTAAATTGAGAAGCAACAGTCAACATGTTTATTTCTTTAAATTTTTCTCTTAATGATTCTTTAGATTATAAATAGCGCGTAGTAATAAAAATCCTCTTCTGTATTAGTCTTATTAGTGAAATACTTTCTGGTTCACCCTAAAACAAAGGAAGTATAAGCAAGAAGATCTTACCTTCGCGAAATGGCTTTCGTAGACGCCACAAGTATCCTTCAGGCAAGTCAAAGGACCTGATCAGGAGGTTTCTCAATCTAATATACACAAAGTTCCAAGTAGTCAGTAAATCCTTATTCATTTCACGCCTATAACCCTCACGATTAAAATTATTCAGTAAAACAATTCATACAAAATTGAATTTAAACTGAAATTTCAACACAATCTAGTCACAATGACGTTAGCCGTGTTTTCATTTCCACATGTTCTATTTTCGCTCGTTTATTTCCTTCCAGTCAATTCCAGCGTAGACATACTTTTTTAATAAAGTTTATACATCGCGATACTCTTTGAATACGTCCAGCTGAATAGAATGTTCTCGCATGTTTTCATTTACTGTAAGTAAATACCTAGTTACAGTAAGTGGAAATTTATTTTTGTACCTATTCTTTAATTTTTTTTTTATAAATTTTATCCTTAAAGGTGTTTTTTGTAGGAACTTCATTATTTAAAAATTATTCTTCTTTAATGATTCAAACACTATTTCTCTCTCTCCAAATGCTCATATTTCCCGCTATATACGAAAAATACACAAATGCTTTGAAATTATATATTAACAAAAATAATATATTCTAAGGTGTAAAAAAGTCAGTCTGTTGATAGATAGTAGGTACCTAATTTTTTGCATTATTAAGTTCACGCGCATAGACAATTTTTGTATGCGCCATTTACCCAGGTACCTACCGTACCTATTTAGTTGAATTTTTTCTGTGTGACCGTTCTGTGAAGTATTATTAAAATATTCTTTGTGCATGATTCACCTGGTTTTCTATGAAAAATATTGGTTATTATATAAAACAATAATGAATTAATTTTGGTGAAAATAAGTAATTCTCGGGATCTCCCATCACACGGAATTCCGGAATCGGTTTAGAAACACATAAATTAATAATTGTAGCGTGACATACCAACTCATAGATTTTTTCCTCAGTTCGATTGTTTGAGAACAGCAGCTAAGGTTCCGTCTTGTTGTTCTACATAAGTCTTAGAAGTCTAAGTTTTTTTCTAAAGCAAAGTAGGTATAGCTTACTCCTTATATGGTGAGTCTATAAATCTGTTACGGAGGTAGATAAGCTGGATAAGAGACAGACTAAAAAGAGTATAAAAGATTTGAGATTAAAACAGATGATTACAGATAATTCAATTTATAATGATCGATATGATATGAAAGTATTTCTGGTAGAGGAGGAAAATGCATATACGTATTGAAGACCCCGAAATGGGGCCCATATATCGACTAAAAACCTCTTCTGTCCTAAAGCCTTTTACAGCGAAGGAGACTCGAACCTCGGACCGCCTGCTAACTAGGCTGGATGGAGAGAAGATCATTAATGATCTAATATATCTGTTAGTAGAATAGTAGGTACTTTTCCATCATACTCGAGCGTCCAAATCGGCGCACGCACACATGCACACGAATTACACGGCCGCTAAGCGAACTTGGGGAGACAAAACTATTGAGTGCCACGACTAAGTCCGCCGTCAAGACTGGTCAATGTCCGAGTTAAATTAGCTGCATCGCGGCGTCAATACTTTTGTATATACCAACCCTAGCGCTCCACCCAGAGGTAGGTATAAATTTCAAGGAGACCGCTGAGTTACGCTTCTGTTCTATTACAAGGTCGCTGTTAGCAACCCTGCGGTTTATGTACACTGCTTTCAAATGTACCTATTACACTATACAGTGAATTGCTATATTTCACACATAGTTCCACAAACAGCTGATAATTGTTACCGCATTTAAATTTGGACTCACCAGTAAAAATTTTTTCAATTAAGTAGGTGTAACGACCGTTTATATTTACTTAACTTATAACTAATTGCATTTGGAACTATAGTAGAGTTATCCACTTATATTATTAATTAACGTTATACTTTAATACTGAAATGAAATGAAATTTTTTTATTGCGTAGAATACAGTATACATTGTACATCTTAAATTTATTGTAGTGTCTTCTATTCGGCTAATTTAAATTAACATGCAAAACGTTTGGTTAAAATTTAAAAAATTCTTCTTACTGGATCCTGAGTAAAGCGTTTCTGTGGTAAGTTTCTTATTTCTAGAGGTAGATGATTAAATAATTTTATACACATTGCGTATTAAACTTAACTAAGTATTAAGTAATTGTAATTGAATAGATAATTTCTTAAACTCATTTTGTCATTTTTATTTAAATCATTAAGTAGACGTGACATGGGTAGGCATGTTTTTTTTAATGACAATAAGGGACAACTCGAGCACGACTTCAGCTAATGGTAATTGATGCGTCCTGCTCATTACCATGCAGTGCCGATCAGGATTCTTGAAATCCCCATAAATTCTGAGCGGCACTACAATTCCGCTGGTCACCTTGAGACATAAGATGTTAAGTCTTATTTGCCCAGTAATTGCACAAGCTATGAGACAAAAACACAATAATGTCTACACATTACTGCTTGGCCTTCACGTACCCATAATATAGCCGGCATCCTGTGCAATCAGCCTATCACTTACCCCAGTTACGACCGACGAGAAGTTACTTACGACCCTTGGGCCTGGGACGTCCCTATCCTACCTTGTGGGTGAAAATCGTGTCTAAAGATTCCGTTACACATTACAGAAGACCTACAGATCAAGCTCATATAAAACTATTATGTGGTACAGGTTACTAACACTAACTATAACGTAAATGACTTTCTTAATGATACCTCAGATATTGAATGGAGCGACTGCCTCAATATTTCCTTTTATGACAATAAGGTACGAGATGAGCAGGACATTCAGCTAATGGTTATTGATACGCCCTGCCCATTACAATGCAATGCCGCTCATTATTCAAGGACCAATGAAAATACAATAACTACCCAATTTTACCCCGTAGCTTGGTATATATGTCGGTTTGTATGTAATGGAATCTTTAAACGTCATTTTCGACCCCTAAAGATTTCAGATTAATTTGAAATTTGCATCGCACAATGGTAAACAATTGTTCTCAATATAAAATTTATATAGTCTGTCCCACTTTTCTTGCAAGGACCAGGATAAGCGATATTTTATGTCCGACACCCGGTAGTATCTTTATTTGGAATAGGTACTTTTATAGCACATCGGTCATGAGTTACATTATCATAAAAAAGCAAATATAAAAATTCGTCTAAAATTATTATTATTAGCTGTCAATAATCTGAAGCTGTCCCAATATACCCGATAAGTCATTCTTATCGCCTTATATTGGGACGCGTGAATTGCAATTTTCATACAAACTTCTATCGCTGGTAAGCTATACGTCGTCCCATTGACAGACAGCGTGCACGGATACGGTGAGTTACCGTCGATAAGTTTATTGGGACAGAAAAGTCAACGATAGTTAAGTTTTTTATCTCAAGTAAGAGATAGAGTGAATATTGGGAAAGGCCGTTACTCATTCTCATCGCCTTATATTGCGACGAGTGAATTGCAATTTTCATACAAACTTCTATAGCTGGTAAGCTATATGTCGTCCCATTGACAGACAGCGTGCACGGATACGGTGAGTTACCGCCGATTATTTTATTGGGACAGAAAAGTCAACGATACTTAAGATTTTTATCTCAAGTAAGAGATAGACTGAATATTGGGAACGGTCGTAAGTCCAGTCTAATCAGTCATCAGGCTGTTTGAGTCTCAGGCTAAATGTATGAGGCAAATACTTTTTCTTTTCACTTTGCACCTCCAATTACAAACTTTTATTGCTTGTGTGTTCATGTCACTCTGCGACCCAGTAGGGACCGAAGACAAATTGTATTTGCGAATATAAACAGGAAAGCGGCGAGGTCCACATTATTTTGTTTCGATGTTGTAAACTTGTTTGTTTATATTTATCGTAGTACAGCAGCTGTAGTAGTAGTATCTATAGTACTTTACAAACAATGAATTTAAGCTCCAAAGGTTTATGCATCAAATCAATGACGTTCTATATTTATATTTATACAGTTACTTATTTATTACTTTTTATGAAATTGTTTATATTATTTAAACACGACTCATATAATAGATGCAGCACCTTACAAAATAATTTGTTATGTATATTACAGCAATTGTAAAATTCTCTATTTGATTGAAAAGACTGGCCGTTGAGTTTCTTGTATATTCTTTTTCCGAACACATGGTAAATTCAGTAATTTTAAAGAAATATTTATAGTGAATATTCAAAAGTGCTTAGTTTAAGCATAATTGAATAAAGTTTATTTGACTTTGACTTTAGTTGCCTGTAAGCATTAGAATAGTTTTTCTAAGACTTCCATCATCTCACCCAAGTTTTGTGGCTTGTTAGGTTCGGTTAATTGTTCTTAGTACCTACTTTTCATTTATTTCAGGATCCTAATCTATGCTGAGAATTATCCCTAGAATGGGTCCCAAGTAGTTGTGTGTATGTTTTTACTTCGAAGTGCTGTTTCTGTGTTTCGATTTATCGTAAATAAAATAAAAATAAACTTTTGCTGTTCGCCGAAAAAAAGGCAAGGAGAGTGTATATTTAAAGTGATAGATAGATAATTATGATGAATAAATATTTCTTTTAAATTTATGCATTTATTTTGTGAGAAATCTTTACCCTTCAAGAGAGCCCCCAAGCATTTTTTTAAAAATACGGGGCCCCGCCAAGGCATTCTTCGCCACTGCCCATGACTCATAGTTTCCGTCCAATACAGGAATCATTATAATCATCATTTAAAAAAAAATGTAAACGTGAGGAATTCACGCGTCCGAAGCTCGGATCTAAGAAAAATCATATTCAGTAAAAAACTCGCCTTCCTTCTTACTTTTAACTTATTCTGCAGTAAATATATGTTTTTTAATTTATTGACACGTAAATTACTAAAAAAAATGTAACATAGGCAAATAAATGATTTTCGACAACCCATACGATTTCAATAAAATATTAATAAAAAAATACCACAAAATCTATAACTACATTATTAAAATGTTATTTCTATAACATTTACTCTATTATATATTAAGTTTGATACAAAAATAATAAGAAAATACCTTCCTTCCATTATTTTGACATACATACTATTAGATATACTACAGCCTGTTCGAAAAAATACTATATGAACATTGAAAAATATTACATAATCGATTTGCCTCAAATTTTTTTAAATACCATATAATTATCAAATTTAATGCCAAGGGTAATTGTTGACCCCCTTTCTTCCACGCAGGTACTCACAAACGACACTTTCACGTATACCAACCTTGAAGCCAGAATGATGACCAGATATACTCAGAGGGTCTGAGGAGAACCAGTTACGCTATATAGACCAGGGTCGATAATTTTTGAAACCAAAAAAAATTACAGTAGGATGAAACCCATTGGTAAAGGACGAGAATATAACAAAAATTAATGGAAAAATAAATTACGGGCGATCTGAGGTCGGGAAGTGGAAAAGGGGGGTATATAAATATAAAACCAAATCCATGGTTTTTTGAATTTTTCACCTAAATTTTGAGGTTATGTGAAAAAAGTGTAATTACAAAAGTTGTAGATCTCTTTATTACCTACAACTTTGCCGTTTACTTTTTGCAATAAGACTTGTAGTTTTGCCGGAAATCGAGATAAACCGTTTTTTACCCTAAAACACCCCCCCTTTTCCACTTCCCGACCTCAGATCGCCCGTAATTTATTTTTCCCTTAATTTTTGTTATATTCTCGTCCTGTTCCAATGGGTTTCATCCTACTATTATTTTGTTTCACTTTTTATCATTTTCAAAGGCTTCGGCACTGGTCTAATAATGGTCCTTTATAATTTCAAACGTTAGATTTGTATTTTTATGTCAGCCATAGCCGGTAATATCGACTATTCTACTACTCTCAGGGTCTGATGATGACCAAGTGCCATATGATATAATGTGGGCGTTCAATAGGTTGTTAAATTAAAACTCGTGAAGGATAAGCCTGATCGAACATTTTTTTTATGACACAGTATTTTAATAAAATTGGCATTCACAGATAATTATAACAATTCACAGATAAGTATAAGCGCCATCTAGTAATAGTTATAGTGAATATGTACTGATTAAAGAATTAAGGTGTGGAATGAGCTTCCTTGTGCGGTGTTTCGGGACGATACGACATGAATACCTTCAAAAAAGCGCGTACACCATCCGTACCTGTGATTTCTTGGTGTTGCGGGAGTGTCGGCGTTAGTGTTCACTTAACACAAGGTACGCTAGTTCGACCTCCTTTTCTATCAAAAAGGGCTACTATCCTTCTGAGGTGTAAACAAGCATTATAATAATATTACTGTAGTTGAATATTAAACAAATTAGATGACTATAGTCGGAAATGTAATTCGAGATCAAAAATCTAAACAAAGAAATGTCAATCCAGAGGTTATCAACATTTTTCTAGGTAGTTTAATAATAAATGAATATAAGCAGTTTAACGCTGATAAAGTAAGGTAAAGTGTCTGGCACATAATAAAAAGCAAAACAAAAGAATACTACCATAGACACCTAACATTTTTCGTCCTCGAACGAAAAAGGTTCGGATCATCAATTCTTTAGAAAGCTATCTTTCTTGTTATCTCTTGCAACACAACACGAGGGAGAAGGCTTTTTACTGATTGCTTGTCGCGTCTTGCGTCTAGTCAACCGCCGCATAACTATACTTACTTTATTAACTATGTTTATAGAATAACATACATATAATAGAGATTTCATGGAACTATAAATTAAGTACCCTATCCCTGCTTATTGTACGAATTATCACATGTAATGAAATATTATTGACTGAATTATTTGTATTGCGAATATACCTAGGTAATACTGAAAATGTTTATAAAATGAAAAACGGCTTAAGGCACGGACTGACTAGGATTGTAAACATGTGCTGCAAATGGGCATAAATTTTACCGGTCTTCTTTTGCTTATTCAAAATTTACATATTAAATTGAATAATTGTTCGGTTTAAGTTTTAGAGAAGTACTAATTCTATTAAATTCTTTGAAATAGAATGTTGTCATCGCTGAAAATTCAGAGATTTTTGACTCCAAAGTTTATTTATGGGAAGCATCTTCCAAATTTCTTATTGGATATTTCAAATTATATATAAATATTCTATTCGGTTCAAAATTTTCTTTAAGTCCTTCTTTGTGCACTGTATTTTTTGGGTTGGAATATTTTCATTGCGTTATGTTATAATCGATTCTCTAAGAAACCAAGTTTTGTGGATAGTGAGGTATGACCGCGCCTTAATGTAGAAAGTTGCCAATACTTTTATTGTTTTTCGAAGTATTCTCTGCTCCTTGATAGACATCGTCGCATTGGATGGAACCACTGAGAAAAGCAGTGGACCCATTCTTCCTTAGGGGTCTCTTCTATGGAATTGTAGTACGCTTTCACCGCATCTTGAGGGCTCGTAAAGCGAATACTTCGAATTTTATCTTTAGTTTTTGGAAATAAATAAAAGGACTGTATAACGGATGACTCATTATCTCGACACCTGCCATAGTCAAATATTCAACAGTCCGTTTTGCGGTGAAGTGCGGTTGTCGTGGTAAAGGAGGATCCTGCTTCGAGGGCGCTGCTGTCGAATTTTTTCCAAGACAACAGGCAAACAACGATTGACATACTAGTCTGCAGTAACTGTCCTTCCATCTTCTAGCACAACTGTCGCGAAATGACCTTTTCCGACCAAAGAATGAGGCAATCATCTTTTTTCCTTGACTTCTTCCTTTCTTTACCTTAGTTGGCCAATCCTCGAAAGGAAACACCCACTGAGCTGATTGTCTTTTAGATTCGGGTTCCTAGCGCATATCCAGCTTTCATCACCTGTGAAAATGTCAAATATAGCATTTGAGTCACTGCCGTCGAACTTATCTAACGTTTGGCGACACCAGTCCATGCGAAGGTGTTTCTGGACGTCGGTTAAAGTATGAGGAATCCATCTGGTACAAAGCTTCCTGACGCCTAAATGTTCATGTAATATTTTTTGAACTTGACTCATACCAATGCCTAGGCTTGCCCGTATCTGCTGATAGGCCATTGATATACAAAAAAAAAAGGTTTTTTGTATATCAATGTGATAGGCACTCTTTTAAATATCTTCCTCTATCATGCGCACAGCACTGATGTTATGTTCAGTAGTCGCTGTTAAAGGACGTCCCTCACGCGGATCATCATTGAGATTGCTACGTCCACGCTTAAACCAATTGTAAATAATGGTACGAGATGGGACTTCATTAAAAAATGCTAATCGCAGCCTATCATAGCTTTGCTGTTGAGTAAGCCCAACAACGAAAGTCATAATAAATCATTGACTATATATATTTTGTATAATATATATTTTGTATGTATGTAGAAACATACATGTGTATGTTGGCATTTTTTGGGATGGAAAAAACTATCGCGAATTCGCGACACTGTTACAGTAACGGAAACCTCTCTATATAAGTGTCTACATATATTGGCTCCTGTTACACCAGAGTTTAGTTTGCGTTGAAATACATTGATGAAATAAAATATTTCTGACGATTCAAAAAATACACACGAATATGTTCAAGTTTCCACTTCTGTTGACATTACCGGAGCACCATTTATTTATTTTGTTGTAAAGTTTATTAACAATATAGTAAATTATTATAATTGGATAATAATTAATTCAATAAATTTATGCTCCCTTAGCCGCGATTTCAACAATGACACCTCAAACTGAGTTTAATAAAACTCAGTTTTTCTGAAACCTAGTTCAAATGCCAGTCTTGATCTTGATCAAAGACAGAGCGATTTCGCCAATACATTGCGCGTTCACGGAAACAGAGTTTGCATGTCATAAACATGTATCATCTAGCTGTCAAAACTGTCATAGATAAGTTTGAAACAAATCAAAATTCTTATATTTCAACGTTTATGTTACAATATGACAGTGACCGCTCTTAAACGCAATCAAAAAATTATGTTATACGGATTCGGCGGTCGACATTTAAACGCGTTTAGGCTATAACTACGTTTATTTTGTGTAGGTGCAATGGAAATTCTGCAAACTCGTTTACAGGTTTAAACTTGGTCCATAGTGTTTTAATCGCGTTCTACTTAAATGGTGAAAGCAGCCCTCAGTCGAATCGATGACAATTTATTAGCGTTTCATAGTCGAGTTGCCCACTCAGTTTAATTCAATAAATAAAGTGCCCAGCGCGACAAAAGAACTTTTCACTGGGAGACAGGCGGTTTTATTTTTTGTCCGTGTGATGTGACTAAGTGACTGGTATTTTACACAGATATAATTTAAATCGTTGATTTTCGAAAAATCGTTGATTCGTGGACCTAACTATGGTTTTCTTTATGAAAATAAGGGACGAGACGAGCAGGACGTTCAGCTGATGATAATTGATACGCCATGCCTATTACAATGCAGTGCCGCTCAGGATTCTTGAAAAACCTAAAAATTACCTAATTAATGTTCATTTCACCCACAGTTTGTGAACAAACTTTCCTATTTGCACCACCAATGGAACAAACCTTTTTCGTTTACATTTCCAGGTGATAGCCCTCATAAAGTTAGTACTGTATTTAAATTCAATTCCCAAAATGCTGAGAACCTATTTTGTGGCATGTTCTTAATATCATACTTTTAAAACAATTCCTTTGATTTTATGATTATTCATTCAAATAAAAAAAAGTTAATCGTAACTAGAATTAGATTGTTTAAAAATACGCAATTATTTTTATACTTGTTATTGCATTTTAAATTAATACAATATATCTTAAATATCCGGATAGCATAAAAAAGATTCGGCCGAGTATCGTTAATTTGCACCTAAGAATTGAAAAGGTCCGTTACTTTGTCATGGGTTATTCGTAAATTTATCATCCACTTTGCTATACGAATGTAAAGCAAATTTAAGACTTTTTTTCTCTCATGGATGCCATTGTCAGATCTGGACCAAATTACAAATGACTATACGGTAAGCACCAGCTTTCAAATAAAAAAAGAATTATCAAAATCGGGTCACCGAGTCGAAAGTTTTCAGGTAACAAACATAAAAAAAACATACCGACGAATTGAGAACCTCCTCCTTTTTTGAAGTCGATTAACAGAACAAATGTTATAACTATATTTCCAATACTATTTACATATTAACATACATAAAATTAAAACTATCATTACAGGAAAGCGTACCAAGAATACTGGCAGCATTTCCGCGTTGGATGGCTAGACTGATCCGTTGACCGAAATAGCTGTCAGCGCTTGGGTTTCCAGTAGGCGCGAACATAGTACTTTGTACATTCTCCGCGCCGTTGGGCCCCACGGGCCAAGTGTCTCGACACCAAACGGCACAAAGATGTAAGACTCACTGAGGCCGACACTGTCCGACGATGGTGTCTTCGGCAGTTGAAGCAGCAGCCCTAGCATCAACTGACGTAACTTGGACATGAGAAGACGACCAGAGTGTCGACACAAATCGCGTCACACACCAGCGCCCTTCCCGTGCCCAAGCCACCAGCGTCATTCCATCATGGTTCTAAAACAACTGGTATAAAATTTGTGCGAGGCGAGCTTCGGGTAAATTCGGCTCGAGGAAGCGAAATCAGTAAGAATGTGTGTGGGCTATTTATAAAAGCACAATTTTTGAGTAAAAACATTAAGGCGTATGACGTGGCAGCAAAACAAGAAATCCTAGACTATGTACTACTTGATAAACCTATGAAGACAATATAATGCTTTGTTTAAATTAGACTATTGTTTCTATTGAGTATACAATATACCTACAGGAGATGAGGCGGCGCGGTGGTTATACACAAATTAATGGCACGTCACTAGCAGATTTTACATAGTCTAAGGTATAGGCGAAAGCGGTTTTGTCGATAAAATATATTTTTACAATGATTGATGATTTTACTTGCCATGTTACTTCGTTCTTCATATCTTCTGTTCTGTCCTCCTGTTCTCCTCAACTGATTGAACTAGCAGTATATTATTTATTTTTTTAATGGAAGAGAAGGACATACCAGCGTACGGGTCACCTGATATGCAGTGATCACCGCCAATCACATTCTCTTGCAACACCAGGGGTATCACAGGACACACATTGCTGGTCTTTTAGAAAAGTGTAAGCGCTTCTTTGAAAGTACCCATGTCGTATCGTCACAGGAACACCGCACAAGGAAGCTCATTCGGCTTTGTTGTACATGAAAGAAAGAATGATGAACGCCATACATCCAGATGGTGGGGGTGAAATCCGAATTTGTAGCGTGCCGTGCGGTTGTTTAATTCGGCGCCAGTAATCAGGTGAAACAGCTCTTAATAATCATCAGTTTTCATAATTATGTAAAGTTTTGATGAGCATAAGGTGAATCGATATCCAGGATTAGCTTCTCGTAAAGGAACTTTTCATTAGTGACCACGCAATATTGTGTACGCGTGTAAAGCAAGGTTTTCAATCTCCGAGTATACTGATGAGAGTGCAGACGGATCACACGTTTACATTAAACAAGTAGTATTATTTGTAAAAATAAAATTAATACTTCGCTACTACTCTACGGTTAACAGCTCAGACATTTTAAGTGACTTCCCTACCATATAAAATAAAAGTTTTTGCTGAATGGAAAATTTAAAAAATCATTTATAAACAAGCCTTTATTAATATTCAAATTTTGAAAAACTTGGAATATAAATAATAAACGAAGGAAGGGATATTTAAACGTATCTCATTATAACAAAGAAATATTTCGAATTATCGCATAACAGCTTTTTCTTAATTTTATAGTATGTTTGTTACGTTTGTTGCACGTCTACGTCTTCGGCAGTCGAAGCAGCAACTCCACCCCCAACAAAAGAAGCCTGGATATGAGAATGAGCCCCGAGAGCCGACGCAAGTCAAGTCCCACAACAGCTGTAAGCCGTTCCCCATGCCTGAGTTACTAGAGTCACGCCGTCAGGCTCAGGAAGCTTGTCTTTGCGACAGGCTATAACATTTGGCTCTAAAATAATTGGTATATTAAGAGCGGAAAATGCCGTGCGGATGACTATTGATGCTGGCCTGCCGATTTTAGGCGGAATTGCCTGTAATGCCTAAAATAATCTACCTGCGGACCACTGAACATTATTTCTTATGAACAGTTTCTTGCGCCGCTTCTTCTCTCTCCGAGCGCCAACAAATTTTCTTTGGAAATGTGACGATGCTCGAATATACACAAACTAATAATGTCATCCTTTTTTGAAGTCGGTTAAGTAAAACGCTTCCTACGAATAACTTGGAACACAAGCGAACTGAAAGGGTGCTATGTTCACAGTGAAATATTATTGGAATTCCTGTACCCAAGATGATCCGTAGCCAGTTTGTCACGACGGCGTCACACAAATTCCGATCTATGTATTTCGTCTGCCTGTAATCATTCAGAATGTTATTTCGCAATTCGCTAAACCGGATGATTCGAGAAAATCCTGGTTATCCGTGAATTATTTGACTGTGGATGATGTTATACTTTGAGTATTACAAATCTGTGTTACATAATATAATATTTAATACAGATGTGTCTACTGTCAGATAGAAGTAAGAAGAAAGATATATTTTTGGTTTAGGTAACATCAATGAGATATATATGCATGTGTTTGGTTGAGGTGGTTTGATCATGAATGAATGCATGGAATTTGTAATAATATTGCAACAAATTGTCCTCTGAGAGAGAGGAGGCAGCGTAAATACTTTTTTTTCAGGAAGAGGAGGACAAACGAGCGTATCGGTCACCGTATGATCACTCTTGCAACGTTACTCGGCCTCTTAGAAAAGTTTACGTGTTCTTTTTAAGCTACCCATGCCGTATTGTCTTGAAAATACCACACAAGGAAGCTCAATCCATAGTTTGGTTGTACGTGGAAGAAAGTTCCTTGAAACTGGGCTTTAGAGGAACACCCCACGTCCAGATGGTGGGGGTGATATCCTATTTTGTGGCGTGTCGAACGAAGATGGAATTCTTCGGCAGGAATCAGGTGAAACAGCTCGTCGGAACACTCCCCGTGATAAATGCGGTAGAAGAAAACCATGAAGCGACGTCTATACGCAACGCCGTATGAATTCGAAATTCACAGAGCACTGGGTCCTCGACAATTCCTGCTTTCAATAGTATTATCTTCGGCTTTTTTTTAAATATTATCATTACGCTATAACATAAGCTGTTTCTAAAGACAAACACAATCTAGACCCACTATGTCAGACTAACTGCAAAGCCTTTTTGAATTTAACTTTAAATAGTTATTATTGAGACGTATACAAGTGCTGACCCGACAGACGTTATGCCTTATAAATTAAGTACCCCTCGCCCGCTCATTTAAACGATAATTATAATAGGTAATGAAATGACATTGACTGAATTGACTTAGATTTATAGGTATTTCTAAGTAATCACCAACATATCATAATAGACTAAAAACTTGTCCGTAACATGCTGCATCTTATGGTATGAGTATAAGTCCGATCGGCTTAGTATGGTCTAAGTACCATTTTGCAGAATAATCAAAAATAACGGCTCTCCATTTTGTAGTATAGGTAGATTAAGCCAACCAGAAAAAGTAATTCATAAAAAAATCGCCGAAAATATATTCTACATTAAGGTCTAATTAATGAAAGATACGGTAACACTAGATATCAGATATAACACAAATGATATGTCGAGGAAGAAATCTTTTCACATAATAATATGTAATATATTGTACTATTTGTATCTGGCTGGTTTTGTTGACATTAACAAAGTTTGATTTGAAAAAAAACAAACAAAAAAATGCCTCGCGAAAGTAAATTCAATCAGTATTCACCAAGCATTCATTTAATTTTTTTTAATAATGCGGTTTTTTCAGATTTCAACCTAAATTAAATTTTTGAATTATAATATCCAGCAGGCCTATTGCGTATCTTTGTCAATATCAGTGACTAACCGACACTGGTTGTACACCGAACTTTGATGATAACTAACAATTTCATAAAATTGATATTACGTATCACACTCGGTGGATATCCAGTTACGATGATTAACGGAAGAACGACAGTGCTCTTCAATTAGGCACATCACATCTCTATTTTTTATGATGTTTGACAACTAACTGATGTACACTTCCTCAAATGATCATCACTATTACCTGTCAACTGATGTACGCAATAGGCCTGCTGGTCAGAAAATAAATGAGAAAATATTTTATTCTTCTTTAATGATATTTGACACATACAATAATTGAATTGAAAACAATAGGGTGATATTACTTTAAATGACTAAAATCCCTGCGTAAATTGAAATAATGAAAGAATAGGTAAACATCGTAGTGAATATTGGTTTTGAACACATTGCTCTTAAAAAGAGTAAGACGTTACACTTTTTTCTTCTTATTCTATAAAATTCAACTTGAAGTAATAGTTTTTAATACTTTATACTTTTTTTAACCTTAGGAAATTTATGCGTCTGGATAGAGCCTCTTGCTGCTAGACAACCGATGAAATCAGGCCATGTTTACTACTTTAGAGTACGTGACAAGTTACGCCTGACACTCGCAATGCCATTTTGTGTTAGTGTGCGAGTATTGTTCAAAATAGAAGTTAACTTGTAACCCCTTTCGACGTTTTCACTGCTGTAACAGTCTATCTAGACGCATTAATGATATATGATTTTATCAAATAAGATATCCAGCGTTAACCAGTGGGAGGCTCCTTTGTACAGGATGCCGGCTAGATTATGGGTACCACAATGATGTCTTTTTTGCCGTGGAGAAGTAATGTGTAAGCATTATTGTGTTTCGGTTCGAAGGACACCGTAGCTAGTGAAATTACAAATAGCCAATACACACTACAATAAACTAGCCGTAATGAAAAAGCTATTGTACTTAGGTAGTGCGGTGTCTAGTTGGAGCGCAGCAGAGACCAATCCTTAATCTAGATCTAGAACAAGTTTACATAATAATATATTAGTAAATGATTAGTAATGAGAATTCGTGCACAATGTTAAACCGTAACCATACCCAACTTCAAGTTTAATTAAGTCCTTTCCCAGTAAATGTAATTCAATATAAGCGCGCTACATCTAAATAATCAATATTATTAATTCGTCACAACGGGTTGAAAGGATGCAGGTGACATTGACAAATTAAATTTACAGCGCTTTATAATTATAACGCCGAGCCAATGCGATCAATTTGTCTTTCAACGGCTGCTTAACATATTGAAAATATTGACAAAAGCAAGGCTTTATCGCCCAGAGTTCTTTGACCTTTCAAAAGAATATGCGAAGCTTAATGGAATAGAAAAATATTCATTTTTTCGTGTTCATGGAAATCGGGTCCTACTATATCTATTGATGCCGGGGAGAATTAATAGTCATATACAATTTTTAACAGAAATGGGTAACGCACAGTAAGTAGGGCATAAAGTCCGAAGAGGCAAGAACAGGTGTTTTTTTAATGACAATAAGGGACGAGATGAGCAGGACGTTCAGCTAATGGTAATTGATACGCCCTGCCCAAGACCGTGCAGTGCCACTTGGGATTTTTGAAAAACCCAAAAATCTGAGCAGCACTACAATTGCGCTCGTCACCTTGTGACATAAGATCTTAAGTCTCAATTGGCCAGTAATTTTCACTAACTACGGCGCCCTTCAGACCGAAGCACAATAATTCTTACACATTACTGCTTCACGGCAGAAATAGGTTCCGTTGTGGTACCCATAATCTAGCCTGTCAATGGAAAGGAAGGTTCTGTGCAATGGAGCCTCCCACTGATAAATGCCCTCTTACAACACCCTTGGTCTTGGGACTTCCCTATTCTTTTTATGCCCCGGGGAAGCACGGGGCAAAATGGAGTGATTGATGGCAGCACTAAATTCTTTTGAATTCATTCAATCACCGTTTTTCACATAAAACAGAAACTGTACTTTATCGTTTAATATACAAATATTATGTGAAGTGAGAAAAAGTGCAAAGAAAACAAACAGGGTTCCTTACATAGTATTAGGTACCTACTCGTATAATACTAATTATAAAATAAGGAAAACAGTTTTTTTATAACTATACATCATAAAAATAATAAAAAATCAGTTTTAGCTAATGCCAATGAAGACCTTTCATACGTTACCGATACACGGTTGACTTAATTTAAAAGAATTGCTATTCCTTGCATCAAGTTAGGTCTTGATGCAAGGAATAGCAATCCTTCCGACTTCAAAAAGGAGGAGGTTATCAATTCGATAGATATTTTTTTTTTATGTAGGTATGTACACCGATTACTCTGAGATTTATGATCCGATTTACGTATTTCTTCTTTTGTTTGATGCGAAATAGATGCCATTTGGTCCCATAACAATTTTACATAGTTTGCCCCAGTAGTTTTCATTTTATTTATATGAAAATTTTCGTCTACCTGGATGACATAATTGTTTTCTAAGTACGGCTTTTTTTTCAGTTTTCATTCACGTTGATTATATATGATTATTAACTGGCACTAAAATGTAAAAAATAAAAATAAAACTACGTTTAAAAAAACCGACTTCAAAAACTGAAAATAAAACCTTAAATTAAACCTTTAATTTTAAAAAGTACTATTATTTGTATGTGCTACATATTGATAGCTTTGAAGTCGTTGCCAAGCCAAATGTAATAAAGGTACCTAAACTCGCCACGCGTGACTTTAAGCGGGATAGCTTCGTCTAGAACAAAACAACCCAAGCGGACAGACACGCGTGGCCAGACAACCTAAATAATTACAGTAAGTAAGCTGTTTATAATATTAAGTTTTAAAGTTAAGGGCAAAAAGGGCAGCTTAAAGTTAATATGTAGCACATACAAATAATAGTATTTTTTTTATATTAAAAGTAAAGGTTTTCATAAGAGTTGTATTAAATTAAATTTCTAGTTATTTAAACTTTTCAGTTTTTAAAGTCGGTGTTTTTAAACGTAGTTTTTTTTGTATGATTTAATTATAAAAGTAAGGTTTTCAGATTCTTATCTCTATTTTTATCTCAAATAAGAGATAGACTGAATATTGGGAACGGCCCGAACTGGAAATTGCAATTCACGCGTCCCAATATAAGGCGATAAGAATGACTGATCGGGTATATTGAGACAGCTTCAGATTATTGACAGCTAATTACTGACAGTAGAAGGTAGTAATTTATCTCTATCTGTAGATAGTATATTGGGAACGGCCGTTAGGTATATAGATTTAATTTCGACAAGATACTTCCACACGTTCCCGATATAAAGGGTTTTGACAGACGGACAGACGGTTGGACAATAAAGTCATTCTGGGATCCGTTTCTTAAAGTTGAAGTACGGAGCCCTAAAATGAAGTAACAATATTGTTAGCTATTCTCACTTCAGAAATTTGAGCTACAAATAGAAGTTATCTTTCACCATCCACTTAATAAATATTACCTCTATACATATATACGGGTTTTAACGACAATTTAACTTCGATTTTATAAATTCGTAAAGAGATATAAACATTTACTTCGAACTAGCGACGCCAAACAGATTTTGTACAATATTATATTATTTATGCATTTGGATTTCACCATCTCAGCTTATGGCAGTACCGTAGAATGGGTTGTTTAGGGCTTTTGGGGTGAGAAGCGACATCAAAACAGTTATTTTTTAATAATTTTGGTTGTATTTTGTTCTCAACGCTAGTAAGACTTACGGCCGATCCCAATATACTATCTACAGATAGAGATAAATTACTACCTTCTACTATCAGAAATGAGCTGTCAATAATCTGAAGCTGTCCCAATATTCCTGATAAGTCATACCTATCACCTTATATTGGGACGCAAGAATTGCATATTGCATACAAACTTTATATCGCTGGTAAGGTATACGTCGTTCCATTGACTGACAGCGTGTACGGATAAGGTGAGTTATCGTCGATAAGTTTATTGGGACAGAAAAGTCAACGATAGTTACCATTTTTATGTCAAGTAAGAGATAGACTAAATATCGGGAACAGCCGTAAGTATTCACGCCACGAAAAATACTGTCAAAAAGAAGAAGACTGAAGAAGAAGCGCAAACTGCACCGGTTTTTGAAGCGAAAGTTTATTTAGTCGCGTTGGGAACTTTTTGGTAGAGAAAAATCTTATGGGTTCGCGTTACCGAAACGTTTATGATTGGCGCACGTGATAAAGAGATAAATAAAAAAAAAATATATTATAGTTACACACTTTTGCATTGACTATCTGAACGTTTTGTCTGTAACAATTAAAACATGTAAAATTGTATTCGTAGGTTTAATTTTATTTAAATCGCCTATAGACATGAAAATTCTCATTTTTTTGTTTAACTTTAAGCTATTAGACTTATAATAATTTGAATAAAGTTTCACAAGTTAATGTAAAACGTAAGTTACTATGAATGTTTCTTTGTCTTTTTCGGTATTCATTTAACTATGTTGAAATTAATATTAATCTTTATTAATATTAATTTCAACATAGTTAAATGCCACACTCTTCAACAGTTCAGTAAATTGGATGATTAAAGTCATGAAAAAACTATAAGATATATTTTAATTTCATCAATTTTTAAACAGACGAGCAAAAGACATTATGACATAGTTCTTGCAAAGAAAAATTAAAAAGTAAAATTGCTAAATCCTTCAAAGTGGACTGTGTTATGTTTTATAATAAACCCCCAAATTATATTAAAATATTACCAATTAAAAAAAAAATGTATCGTATAAGATAAATTAACATTTAAGGCCTATAAAATTTAAAATGTTATTTGAATGATAAAGATAGTTGGGACCACGGACTAGTAAAAAAGAAGGACTCCGTGCCGTGATATTAGCAAATGAAGCACCTTTATACTAGTGTGTGCGGTTACGGGGTACACCAGATACACAATTTTTTCTCCCTTAAGGCGAAGAGTAAGCAGAAAACACGCAAACATGGTGTTTTTAAACAAGTTTTGTGGTGAAAGTATAGCATTTGGAGCTATGAACACTACTTTATCCTGTTACACATATCCTTCAGTCTTATTTGTAGGTTGCTAATGCTTGGTGCTGGGTATAGATAACACTGCCGAGCCTTTTTGAACTACCACTTTTCCTTAAAGTTAATCAAGTTTTTTGGCATGGCGTGACGCATTTTTTTGGTACTTCTCTCAGAAAAGTTATTCTTATAGCTTGAACTTTTTTGTGTAGGTTCATTTATTCAGATTAGTAGTGAATAACGAGGATTGTAAGCATATAAACTGTTTTCCACGCAAGAATTTTGAAAATATTAGCTTTGTTACATAGATTGCGGGCCGGCAGCCGTGAACTCATATCGCTCAAGGTCGCTGGCATTTAGTGTCGCCTTAAATAATCACAAATACTTTTATAGTATTGTTTTTACACTTTTTCACAACGCAAGACGGCATTTTTAAAATAATTAATTGCGACGCAAACTGATCTGTCACAGACAATTGCAAATCTCATAATGGCGGCCGATCGTCCGAAGTGTATTATGCGTGGGGCTATGTATTTACACGTTTACCGGCTTGTTTTGATGCCTCACTGTTATGTAAGGAGACACGGAGTCCTTCTTATTTTACTCGTCCGTAGTTGGAATTAATGTTCTGAATTTTGTTAATGAATATTGTTATACTCATTTGAATGCTATTGTAACTTTTGTATTTCATCCTGACTAAATAACTTATAAAGTTTTACAGTGAATAAAGTTTTTTTTTTTTAATTTGAATGGATTCTTTGCGTTAGTAATAGAGAAGTAAACTCAATACTTGTTATTGAGCATAATTTTCATAGTAATTCTGTTTAAATACATGCTGTTCAAATTGTGTCTCAGCCCTACAACTTGAATAAGCATTTATTTGACTTTTACCACGCTTTTACGATCTTCGCTTAACGGTGTTTAATTAAAGCCTCCCAAATTTTCACTTTCTTTTAAACTGAGTATAACTGCTATAAAAAGAGCTATAAAACTTTTCTATTAGGTAAAAAGCTTTTAGTAAAACTTTTTTTAATTAACTGCACTCTGAAATATTCATTTATTTTCTAACTTATGTGGAAATTCATTAAAACCTTCTAACTCCAACTACTCTATGAGATACAAATAAAATTTGAAAAACAAAATTTTATGAACGATGCGGGACTCGAACCCACAACCTCCGGCGATCCGTGCCGGTGCTCTAGCCAACTGAACGGTTGTTCGAGTGACGTATCGTTATAAAACCCTGTATGCTTTGTTCAACTCGCAGGTGGTGGCTTCATCTACAGGATCTACTTTACAGTTGATAACCTGCTCAATCCCCAATATTTGTTCAAGAGCGACATCTCAAGTCAATTTCTTAATATGCAAACGACTCCGATGATGAACGGTTAGGTCAGTTGGTTAGAGCACCGGCACGGAACGCCGGAGATCGTGGGTTCGAGTCCCGCATCGTTCATAAAATTTTGTTTTTCAAATTACTTTATGAGATCGAAAACAAAACACGAAGATTAATATGAATGGATCATTACTTCAGGCAAATTTTTAATACCCTTTAATATTTATAAATAAGATCTCGGGTAAGATTTTGATCACCGTAATTTATTCCATCGTTCAAATGTTTCGAGGCTTTTGTAGTCACATTTCAGGCTCCGTTTTGAAGATTCATAGTTCTTTCTTGCTTTTCTAGCTTCTTTTTATTATCAAGTGATTATAAAATAACTTTGATCAGCGTCATCATAAATGTAATTGATTGATTACTGCGTTTACGGTTATCATAAAAAATCAAAAGAGACGTAGAATTTCTTTTCTTTTTCATCTACACTCTTCATACCTCTTTCGAATTCCGGATACATGATTACTGGGTGCATCCTGACACTGAAATTGGTTTAGTTTTTTTAACGATAATAACGTACGAGCCGAGCAATACGTTCAGCTGATAGTAAGTGATACGCGCTGCCCATTACAATGCAGTGCCGCTAAGAATTCTTGAAAAAATAAAAAATTCTGAGCGGCAATACAACTGCACTCGTCACCTTAAGACATAAGATGTTAAATCTCATTTGCCCAGTATTTTAATCAGGTACGGCGCCCTTCATCGAAACACAGTAATGCATACCTATTGCTGCTTCACGTCAGAAATAGACGCCGTTGTGGTACTCATAATCTAGGCGGCATTCTGTGCAAAGGAGCCTCCTACTGGGAAAGTAGTTTAGGCGTCAATAAAAACGCTATAACTTTAATTTACTTCATATTATTCGCCATTAATATAGAACTAGATTCTACTGTACTGCGAACTTCATTTAAGCTCCTAAAATTGTGTTGAACTAGGCAGTTGCAAACTACTTGTAACTTAAGCATGGCATGGATAATATAGTTTCGGTATTAGTTGCACTTAGCTTGTGGCTAAGTTCTATTACTAAGTAGTAATAAAAGGCATAAATACATTTATTTTCTCAAAATGTATTCGTTTAGAATTCTTTTTGATGTCACTTCTAATATACTAGATATTACTACCGTTTCGGAAAAAAATGGCGCTCTGAGAGAGAACAAGCGGCGCAAGAAACTCTCCCGGCAATCTTTTTTTGCGCTCTTTTTAATAAAATATACAATATTGTCCTATCATTGCTATTAGTATAAAATAATCATAATCCAGTCCCAGGCTGTCGGATCACTTAGATATTAAGCTGTGGAGTCGTAGGATTTACGACAGAGCCATTTTTTAATGAAACATTTAAATTTATTTACAGATAATTCTTGAACAGTTGCTGGGATTTTATTATAAAAGTGTCTACACTTACCCTTAAAGCTATTATGTATGTTATGAAGCCTACTAGAATTAGTTACAAACAATCCTTTATTTCTAGTGTTATAATAATGAAAATCACTATTAAGAGCAAAAAGGTTAGAGAACTTAGCCACAATCAGTAGTACTATTTAAACGTATGCTGCTGAACTTGGTACATAATTATTAAGTTCTTATGGTAATATTATAGTATTGCCACTATGTATTTTACTTAGATTAAAGATTGGCCTCCGCTGCGCTTCAACTAGATACCGCAGGCGTAGTCACAAAGTGCGACAACTAATACAATGACCAAGTGGGCGTACTAGTCGAGCAATTCTCGGACAATATGTGACGTTGACGTGCAACATGTTCTCTTAAGCTTTGCTACTCTTCTTCGCGTGCCTCTCCAACTAGCTAAGGTTTACAGCTTTGTAATTTTAATTTTTTGATCTTCGCGAGGCGAAATAGTGCTGCCGCACTCATGATTACTATCCACTCTTGAATGTTGCGCAGCTAAGACTTTTTTCTGAGACCTACTCTTCTTCTTCCGGCTCATTTTCCCATCATGATGACTTGTAGGAGTTCGTACCTCTCGTGCCTAAGCACGTACTCCAAATATGCGACTTTCCTCATCTTGATGGTTTCCATGAGTTTGCGTTTTTCATTGACGCGCCGCAGAACTTCCACATTCGTGAACTTGTGAGTCGAACTAATGGCCAACATACGTCTATATGCCCACATTTCAAAAGCTTCTAAAACGTTTCCTGAGGTCTTCTTTAATAGTCCACTTTAAGTATGGGCCAGATGTAACAGCGCAATAAACGAGTGCGCAAGGAAATCTTAAGACCGCCGTTGCAAAGCTCATTTTA